>NC_040082.1:59507047-60829963 GCF_003369695.1 Bos indicus x Bos taurus
GTGCCCCCTCCCCGCTGCCAGTCCCCCATCCGCCCGCCCGCCAGGCGGCGCCCACCCACCGGCCCTCACCCTACACCCCTGGCTGGGGGGTGGGGGGGATCAGGACGCGCCGCGTCGCAGCTGCTGCCGCCACGGCCGCCACCACTGTAGCTGTCGCTGTTGGCCAGACCCTGGGCAGCCTCGGCCCCGGGAGTTGGGGGACTAGGGGGTAGGAAGGGGACTGCCATACTAAGCACAGGGAGCGGGCCTGAGCTCTGTTTTCCAGTGACCCCAAAGAGGATGTAGGAGGAGGGGCCTGCGTAGCGCAGTCGAACTGCTGCAGAGGGGACACCGAGTCACGGCAACCCCCTCCTCTGCGGGCCCCATCCAGACTCAGATCCAAACCCAGACAGGCCCACCCGTCGTTTGGCTGGACCGTCTCCTACCGCAGAGCCCTGGCCGCAGAGGCGGCCGAGGAAGAGAAGAGGTGGTGCGGCTGTAACCCTTAGCTGCAGAAGGGGCTGCCAGGGATGAGGACGGGGCGCCGGCAGCAGTGGCACGGAGCAGCAGACACCTAGCCCGTCCCTCCCCTCGCTCCCGCCGCTCCCCCTCCCCGTGCACGACAGCGGCTCTGGCCTCAGATGATCCCGCTCCCCCCTCCCCCCAACCGCAGCCCCGCACAGTCGGGCGGGCGGGCGCACTCACCGGTAGGGGGGAGCCGAGCAGAGGACGGCAGCCGCACCAGGGCCGGGGTGCCCGCAGTGCCTTTTTCCGTTGGCTCTGCCCTTCTCCCCAACCAACAATCAAAAAGAAACCCCGCACTCACCCCAAAACCTTCAAAGAGCCCCCTTGGGGACCAAGACTGCCCGCCTGCCTCCCCCTCCTCCTTCTGAGATTTGGGGAAGGGGGGCACCCAGTTCAGGGCTGAGCCCAGCCCGGGTTGCCGGCCAGCTCTGCGGATAAACCAGGCCCTGCCAAGCCTTCAGCCCCTAGCCCCACTCTTCCTCTCTGGAAGGACCCAGAATGAAGGAGAAAACCAAGCAGGCTTTAGGAAATTCACGAGCTAAAAATGTCAGGAATTTCCTGGGAAACGCAGTTCCTTACGGGATTCATTAACGCAGGTTCGCTCGCCCCTTTTACTCATCCTCCCAGAAACTCCTAAGTGTCAAGGAGGTCCCCCATCTCTCAAAAAGTAAACCACTAAATGATCGCTGGTTTTTAGGAAGACAGCTAGGTTACTGACCATTACCAATGACAGCTAAACCAGTGACAGCAAAAAGGGGTCTTCTCTGGTCTCAGGAAGGGGCTCAGAAATAGATTTCTGTCTTCCTAGATCTGAAGCATAATCTAGGGCCTATTTTCCTTCTCCCAGATAGACAGCTAATGCTTATACTCCCTCACTGCAGTCTTCAGTCTTAGCAGCTGTGGGAAAGCTAGGGCCTATCTCCAGGGCACCTCCTACCTGTGATCCTAGATGGCCCCATCACCTTCTTCAGGGGTCTTAGAGGATACAGACCCCACAGCCCTATTGCTGGTTTTCTTAAGCATGGATTGCTGCCTCCATCCTGAGAAGAGTACGACCATCTCATCTGTAGGCTCCATTCCCATTGAACATCCCCCAGCCCTGCCCCCAAAAGTAAGGAAACTTGCCTCCCTCAACCTTAACCCCCAAGACATCTGAGTACCTGGCTGCCCAAGCTTCCTGGAAACGAGAGAGGTAAAGAGGGGGCTAATGATAAAGATACCCAGACCAGCCCAGGGTATAAGTCTTATCAACGCCTGAGACCTTAAAGCTCCCTGATACATCCCTTCATCTCCTGGGCAAACCTGCCTGCTAAGTATTCACAGCTTCCTTTTTCTCTTCCAAGGGCTCCATTCAACCCTGTAGTAGCTACTTCAGCTCTGGGCTGACGTTCACTACTTCCCGCTAAAAAGGAAGAAATAGGGCAGAGCACTCTGACTTCCGAAAAGAAAACTGGGATAGTCCTGTGAACCTGTCTCAGAACTACCCACCTGTCCAGTTGTCCCTGAAATGGCTCTCTGAATAGGAGGCCCACTGTGAGAGACGGAAATCACAGGTTTGGGGGCCCATAAAGAACTTCCCCCTAGTTTAGAAGCATCCTGTAGCACTGAGTTAGTCCCCTTTCATTGCTGATTTTTCTGCGCTCCCGCCCCTGTCCCCAAGTCTGTCGGGAGGAGATATAGGAACAATTGGTGCACTGCCCACCACACAAAAATAACATGTGTGAAGAAGCGGCGGCTCCTCTAGGTTTGCATGGTAGCGATCAGGACCCTGGATAGACCCCGTCCCAAACGGGGTCGGGAAGGCAGGTCTCCGCACAGAGCTGGGCGGGGCATTACGCTCCCACCTGTAAGTTGAGACTACTACGACCAGGTTAAGACCGATCTAGAAGAGCCGCTATTCTTTCTCGTGATTTTACCTCGCACTGAACCCAGCACTTGTCCCCCTCTGGAGAGCTCAAAGAAGCAAAGACCAGTGGGGCTGTGAGGAGAAAGCATGCGGCTGCCAGTCCTTGTCACTCTTCCATACTAAAAAATCGCTTCCCCCAGAACCAAAAAGTAGAGCTTGAAACTGCCCGCCTTCTTGAACCAATTCTGGGGTCTAAATTTCTTTCCCTGTCCCAAATGTTTATTTTATGTCCAGGGTTCTGAAGTGGTTTGAGTTTGGGAATGCCCTTATTTTCTGAAAAAATGATAGTCACCAGGAACTGATGTCTTAGTTTCTGCACAGAGGCAACTGATAAAGTTTTTAGACAAAACACAAGTTAAATATCATTTGCACCCATAAACTGGAATTTTAAGCTCAAATAAGCTAACAACTGAGACCTGGAACTCTCCACATAGATATGTATTTATTTCATGCTTTTTATTATATATTTATAAAATTTTGCCATTATATATTAGCTTCTTGCCTAGTTTATAAATGTATCTAAAAGCAACCAAGGTTAATAATGCCTTTCCCAAAATAATACAATGATAAATAGGATATTTAACACATTTTCACTACTTAAACAAGAGAGTTTATTTCAGGATAAGCCTGTGAGTGTGGACTTTTGGTCAGAATGGGAAAGGTGGTGAAAGGCGGCTTTCCTTAGGCTATAGAATACAGTACCCTTAAAAGGTTGTCTGAGAGAAAAGTCTTAAAACAAAGAGGTTAGAACCTTAAATAGAATTTCAAAGTTAGATTTTCATACTATTTTCATACAGAAAATCCATGAGCAAACTTGTGGATTTAAAAACACATCTAGCCATTTGTTAATTACCAAGACAATATGCTAACTTGGTAAGTGAAAAGCCAATTCTAGTGTCTAGATGTTTGCATTGTTATTTTAAAACAAATAGTTGCAGAATTAAAATTATAGTTTCAATACAATGTAGGAAAGACAAAGGGAAAACGAAATACATTAATATGCACAAAATATCTGTGTTAATGAAAAAACCATAAAAAATTCCCTTTCTCCTCAAAGTTTGCTTACATTTTTAAAACCTGATAAACATCTCTAGATTTAGTGTGCTCTCTTATTAACAATACACATACATTTTGAAGAGAATTGAGATTGCTTTATTTTTAATCCCTCTATTTCTACATCTTTAACAAACTCTTAACAACAAAAAATTGTTTGCTAGAGAAATAGATACTAGGCTGAACAAGAAGGAAAAAAAAAACCCTCATTTTCCTCAGCCTGAACTACAGATGAGTCTGAAATAATCTAATTCGAAAAGTTAACACACATTTACAAAATAAACTTGGAGAGAGGGAATCTACCTCTGGATAATAAACTCTTTTGATTATGGAGTTTCCAACAGAAATAACACGCTCATTAGTATTTCACAGAATCACAGATTTCCCAAATAAAAGAGAAGCAAAACCATTAGTACTTGTGTTTTCAAGTGCTGCTTAGGTTAAATGCCTATCTTAAACCAGACAACAATTATCTTCAATACCCAAATCATTAAAACTAACTGGAATGTTGTACAGCAACTGTTCAAAGTAGAGGAATTACCCATTTCTTCTCATGGCTAGCTATCGGGAAAATTAAGGGAAACTCTCAAGTAAATCTTAACATTTTAACAACAACGACTAATAGTATTTCAATGATCATTTTTAAAAAGTCTATCCCCTTTGTATAGCTTACTTAATCTTTAAAACTATGCCTCTCCAATGCTATTTCAATGTTTAGGGTTAAATAAATGAACTAAACATTTAAAATCTGAAGAGAACAATCCATGTGATAGAATCTTCACGTTTCACAAAATGTTATTTTAAGCATTTGCAGAAGAATTAAATAAATGTAGCACACACTCTAAATTCGATAAAAGATTCAGAGAACCCGACATTTTATATACCCAAAAGATCCAAACAGAACCGATGCAAATGTCAATAACTCTCTTTCGTCTGATTCTTAAATGATTTTACTAGTACCCAAAGGAATGAAATCAGCAACTCTTTCCACACTCTAGTCAACACTCCAATTTTCAAAGCCGCAATTCGAAAACGTCAGTTTGGGCGGGGAGCAGTGAGGGTCTTGAAGTAATCAAAAAATTCCTTTTCCTCCTCTGACAGTCTACCAAAAGATGTCAAACCAAATTCAGCCTGTTATAAAGCACTGGGGCTTCCCTTCCAAGGACACGGGACTCAAGCACAGACACCACTGCAAAAACCTGTCCCCAAACGCCTGGTCCGACCGAAACGTAAGGGGCCCAGGCAAGAACGAAATTAGAAGCCTCAAGAGGGTCCCGCAGAGACAACGGAAATTAAAGTAGCATTTATTCAAGGGTAGACAGCAACGAACCAACGTTCTCCCAGCCGGACTCTTGGCCTTTCTCTATCCGAATTCAGGCTCAAGGCAGATATATTTGTGGGGGTCCCTTCCCCACTGACATCTCAGCCGCTGCCGGGGCCTACCGTCGCTCAAAGGGAAGACCCTCCAACTTCACATCCGTCCCCTTTTGCCCTCGGACAAAAGGCAGAGGAGGCTATGGAGCTGACCTAGCTCTGTGGGGCAGCAAAAATGCCTTGTCCGGGCCACCCATCCCTGGGCCTGGCTTCATCTGCGCTGTCAGCACCAATGTATTCTTCTTTATTTTTGCAACGCATACTGGGCGGGTGTATGCATTGCGGGGGTGGGGTGGGGATTGAACAGAGAAAGGAGGGGTTGGTAGTGGAGCCTAGAACCCTCCTTCCTCTCCCCTCCAGCCAGGGGTGCTGTGCAGGGAGTGTCGGCCAGGTCTGGCGCACTGTCCCAGGCCCCAGGTTAAGGTGGCCAAGAGAAATGAGGCTTAGGGATTTCTAAGCAAACGGCACCACTGGTGGTCTCCAGCGCCAGCGGAGGTAGGATTGTTTTCTTTTCTTTTTTTTAAAGGGGCGTGTGACTTTCTTTTTTTGGAGGTGGGAGGGAGTTCGTTCGTTCGTGCACTCCGGAGGAAGGGGGGGCGCTTTGCTGCACTGCCAGGGTCCCCAGAGGGAGGGTGAGGGGATGTCTACAACGGTACAGTAATTATTCCTGGGGTATAAGAGGGCAATCAGAGGGAACAAGGTGGGCGGCACCTCAAACTGTGGCAGTGGCAGCAGAGAAGGTCGCGAGGGGCTTACCCGGGCGGGCGGGCGCTGTCCTGCCGCAGGTGAGGGAGGGCGCGGGCTGGAGGGAGGGAGGGCGCGCGCGAGGCGGGCGCTAGGCAGGCGCGAGGAAAGGGGGAGGGGAGGAGGCGCGCGCGCGCACACCTGTCCTGGACAGCGGCGCGAGCTGAGCTGCGCCTCACTCGGGCTCTGCCGGCTGAGGAGGGAGAAGGGCGGGCTGGCAGGCGGGGGCGGGACGCCGAGGGGAGGAGGAGGAGGCGGCTCGAATGGCTGGCTCGGCTCTCGCTCGTTCTCCCTCCCGCTGGCAAGTCCGGCTCACACCCTGCCTCTCCCGCTCACTCACAGCCCCCTTGACTCTCCCTCCTCCTCCTCCTTCCCCTGCGGGATCCGCTCGCTGCCGCCGCCGCCGCCGCCGCAGACGGCAAGTCGTGGCAGCCAGACGTCGGCGCGTAACCCGGCGCTCTGTGCGTGACTCCGGGCGACGTCAGCGCGCGCTCCCCGCTACCCACCATCTCCCCCCCCACCCTCCTCCCGTGGCTCGCGCCCTCCGCCCTCGCGTCCCTCCGTTTCAGTTGCCGCGGCGGCGGCTGCCGAGCGCGTTCCCTCCGCCCTCCATCTCGCGCGTGCGCGCGCCCTCCCAGCCGTTCGCGCGTCAACAGCCCACGGCCCAGGCCTTAAGGCGCGTCTGAGGAGGGGGCTCCCTGCGGCCTTTTTGCCCGCCCTTCCTCCAACCACCGCCTGTAGCGCCCCCGGGAGGACTTCTCGGTTGTTGGGCTCTGAGGGCGGAAGCCAGGCTTAGGCGGGGACGGAACCCTGTAGAGCCTGCGTCAGCTCCAACTTAGGGCCCTCAGCGTCGTAGTCAGTGTCGCTACCACCCTGTCACCCGCCCCCCCCCCCCCCCCCAACTCTCCACCGTTCCGCTTGCATCTCTTAGGAGGCGACAGGCCTTTCATCTCCCGGGAGGGTCTCACCTTGGCCTTCAGACGCCAGCCGAGAGGGGCTGGAAGGGCAGGATTAGCATAAAGAAGAAAGGGGCTAGACCAGGTTCAGGCTCTAGCCCCAGGAACCCTTGACAGGAAGCGTGGGGTTGCTGCCCAACCTCCCACGCAGTGTAGGTGAAACTGGGCCCTTTTGAGGGACTGTGACTAAGGACAAAACCCTGATAAATAATATTTATGCGTCCTTGGGCCGAGAGGGAGAGAGTAAAACGGATGAGTTAATTTTCATAAATTGCTACGCTAGGGCTAAATGCAAAACTACAAAATGTCCTTCTAAAAGTTTTATTGAAATCTTACCAGGTTTGACAAGACTTTTGGTACAAGTTAACTTTTTCCTTCACTTTGTATGCTGTTACATCTCATTCTTGCAACACTGCGTACACAGAAGACGAATCAATTGAAAATGGCTGCAAAAGAAGCAGAAAACAGCCTTAGATCTTTATTATTTAAATAGCTCTATGAAAAGTCAATCTGTGACTTAAGAAAATTTAGTCAATGTTTTAGCTTATTTGATTATATTTTATTTTGAAGTAACTGCAATACACTGAGATACTCTTTTTATTAGGCAATAGATTTTTTGTTTTGTTTTTAAGAGCAGGCTTCTAAACTCAGGGCTTTCCCAAGAAACTTATCTAGCTCAACCTTAGAGGCAAGTAAGAGAAAGGTGAAATTAACCCCATTTTATTGATGAGAAAATGGAGCTGCAGAAATATGTCAGTTATTGAGAGTTGCAAGCAGTCTGTCACCGATGACGGGAAGCACCATAGGCCTATTAATACCTGCTTTATCCACTAAACCAGAGATTTCTTGGTTATCTTTTGATCCCCGCCGCCCCCTCCCCCCCCCCACACACTTAGGTATTGTAGGCAGTACCTCATGTCTGAAAGAAACAGAAACAAGTTTGGAGACATATTCCTGGAGACCCCAAATCACTATCACTAAAAAGTTTGAATTAGAAAATTTCTGCCATAGAAAATTACAACTCAGCAATAATTTATTGTGGAACAAGCTTCCATATTAACAAAATAACAAAATGTTTATTAATCCCTAGTTAGAAATGAGAAAATTTCAGTTGACAGGCTTCAGAATGGTGGGTCATTTCCTTTGAATTGCTTCTTAATTCACCTCATCTTTAGGTGGCAGCACTACTATATAAATATGTTCAAAACTACAGTCTTCTGCAGCTTGGTATCCTAGAGTGTTTTGTCCTAAGTGCTTCCAAGTATATTGTGAAGATTAGAAGCTGGTGAAAATATGAAATCATAGCTGAGAATTAGAATACTTAGGAGGCTACAGAGGAGGAAAAACAGGTTTTCAGAGAAATGAATAAAATACATGGAGTTACTAAGGGAAAAGATTATAAAGGTGTGAGTTTTTTTTTAACTTACAAATTTATTTTTATTTTTTAGCTATACGAGGAGAAAGTAGCATCTTTAAAGACCTCATATTGAAACAGCACAAGATAACCTTCCAAAGCAAACCATAGTTTCTTAATATTACATATTTTTCAAGTATTTAGAAGTTTAGAGTTGTAAGTGGTATAGTTGCCAGTATTCACTATAATTTTTAAATTCAGTTGCAATTTTCCTCACTAATTGCATTGCATCAAACTTACGAAGATCCTGAATGGGACCTTGTTGTTGACCCTTGTGGAAGAGAATAACTAACTCATCTTGGCCCCTTTTCTTGCTTCCTATATTTTTCATGTAAAAAAACAAATCATTGCTCAAACTCAAAGAAGTGAAAAGACAAACAAGTGTAAAATGATAGCAATTTACAGATATTCTGTATCTTAATTTCTCCCATATTTTTTTGAGGGTAATAAATTGGGCTATATGGGGGTTATTTGGATCCAGTGTTTCCTAAGTAGAACTTTGTTGTAATTAATCTTGTATATTTACAGTAGTTCTTCCTATACCCCTATATCCAAGCAACAAAGCAAAATTGACTTTACATGCATTTCAAAATAGACTGCATTAAATTTACAATTATAAATACAACCACCAAAAAATATAGAAGTATGACCATCAGAAGTGGGAAATCAAATCATTTCTGAGTAGGCGATAAAGTGTTAATAGATCTTTCTTGATGGCAGCTTCCATTTTTCTCAAATCAAACTTGGAGGAGTCTCAAGCAAATTGGTAGAACTCAAACTCAGCAGTATTATGTTAAGATTTTTAAGCTCTCTTGCACCAGCAAATCATGCAGCCTGGGGGCCTTTGCTCCAAACTTCTGCCAACTCCATTTTGGCAGTAAAGTGTTGTGTGGAACAAAGTTTGCACGTGTTTGGGGTGTGAAGTGGTTCCTCAGGCATTTATTGGTTTTATTCCAGTTTAGGGACTTGAAGACAAGGGTCAGAAGCATGAGGCTTGTATAGTTCATATGTGCCCTGAAACAGACTATGCTAGTGATCTTGAATTTTCACTTAAACAAGAGTAGCTTTCTTTGTTCGTGTCTGAGTTATTGAAGTGGACCCTTTAGTTTACGCCTTAAGTGCTCACATGATATTCAACCAGTTCTCAGAAGCAGTTCTCAGGATTCTCTCTGTTGAGGGTATAGAGCTGTGGAAAAATCACTCCTCATCCTCTTACCCACAATATCACTAAAATGTAGCCCACTAAATAATAATATGCAACTTGAGGGCAAAAGGGCCAGTAACTATTTAAGCTTGACCCCTTTGTCAACTTATATGTAACTGTGAGTCTCTAATCTTTTTTTGTATCAATTGTCTAACTTCAGCTTTTTTACCTACCTCCTTCATTCATGAAGTCTGTGGTTAACAACACCTGGTCCAGATATGTGTGCTAATTTTTCTTATTTCAAAGGTCCCTTGTCCTGTTGGAAATGTAGATAAACAATCTCAGTTTCTATTTTTTTTTCAAGTAATTCTAATAGAAAAATCCTTGTGTAGTCTGAGGTAAAAGAATTTGAAAGCCATTAAGAATGCTGTTAGGGGTTCTCTGGTGGCTCGGATGGTAAAAGAATATGGCTTCAATGCAGGAGACCTGGGTTCCATTCCTGGTTGGGGAACTATGATCCCACGTACCATGGGGCAACTAAGCCTGTATACCACAGCTAGAAGAGAAGCCTGTGAGATACAATGAAGAAACAGTGCAGCTACAAATAAAACAGAAATAATAAAATAATAATTTTTTTAAAAAAAAGTAATTCCCAACTCTAACATATGAATGAAGTTGGAGTTGGCAAAGAAAGCTGGGCCTTTCCAAAGAGTGGATCTATTGGATTAGAAAGTACCACTGAACTTTGTTGCACATTTTATGTGACCCCACAACTCCTTTGCTTGCTTACTTTAGGTTATCAACATGTTGCCATTTTATTACATGGAGCAAGGCTAAATACATACATTCATGAGTAGGTATGTACATACATCTGAGGCCAATTTAGGCCATTTTTACAACCCAGTCCAGTAGCACTTGGCAATTCGATGAAAATCAGTTGTGTTTATTTCTGTAGTGAGTAAAATATGTCAAGGGGAAAATCTAAATACATCATGGGAAAAATACAGAGGGAGTTCTTTTAATACTTTGTGTCATGTAGAGTTTTTGTCTTTCAAGTAGAACTTTTCTTCTTGTCTGCTTTCAGTTCAGTTCAGTTTAGTCGCTCAGTCATGTCTGACTCTTTGCAACCCCATGAACTGCAGCACTCCAGGCCTCCCTGTCCATCACCAACTCCCGGAGTCCACCCAAACCCATGTCCTTTGAGTAGGTGATGCCATCCAACCATCTCATCCTCTGTTGTCCCCTTCTTCTCCTGCCCTCAATTTTTCCCAGCATCAGGGTCTTTTCCAATGAGTCAGCTCTTCACATCAGGTGGCCAAAGTATTGGAGTTTCAGCTTCAACATCAGTCCTTCCAATGAACACCCAGGACTGATCTCCTTTAGGATGAACTGGTTGGATCTCCTTGCAGTCCAAGGGACTCTCAAGAGTCTTCTCCAACACCACAGTTCAAAAGCATCAATTCTTTGGTGTTTAGCTTTCTTTAGAGTCCAACTCTCACATCTGTACATGACCACTGGAAAAACCATAGCCTTGACTAGATGGACCTTTGTTGGCAAAGTAATGTCTCTGATTTTGAATATGCTGTCTAGGTTGGTCGTAACTTTCCTTCCAAGGAGTAAGCGTCTTTTAATTTCATGGCTGTAATCACCATCTACAGTGATTTTGGAGCCCAGAAAAATAAAGCCAGCCACTGTTTCCACTGTTTCCGCATCTATTTGCCATGAAGTGATGGGACCGGATGCCATGATCTTCGTTTTCTGAATGTTGAGCTTTAAGCCAACTTTTTCACTCTCGTCTTTCTTGTCTGCTTACTCAAAATTAATTATTAACTGTAAATATAGTTGAATGATTAGTTTTTACTTTCTAGATATTATTGATAAATCAATTTTACTTGATAAGTATGTAAATAAAGAAATGTTTTTAATTACTATTTTAGAATATCATTAATATACATATTACATAAGCATATTACAGCTAATGCTTAATTTACATGGCTCTTTTTTTCCTTTGAATTTCCTTTTGGACAAGAAATATTAGCTGCTACTTCAGAACTGGTTCTTGGAACCCACTGCTATTTATCAATCAGCCTTATTTTCTTGAGTCATTTATTGAACAGTATTAATACCTATTTGCCAGACATTGTTTTAGGTGCTTGAACAAAACAAAATCCTTGCTCTCGTAGCGTTACCAGTCTAGCAAGACAAATAATGTAATAAACTCATATATAATATGGTGCTAAATAATAAGTGTTAAAAAGAAAAAAAATACAGGTAAGAGGAAAGAGTTTTCTGTGTGATTGTGTATGAATGTGTATGTGCATGTCTCCCACTTGACATTTTAAATAGAGTGATCAAAGAAGTCTCTCTGAAGAGGTAACATATGGTCAGAGACCTGAAGTAGTCATGGGAAGATCTGGGGAGATGTGCCACGTGTTATGTTCTAGGTGTTTATTTATGCCACATAAAGTCAGTCACTCAAGTATAATTCAGGTAACGTGTATAATCCAGTTAAACATCATATTAGGTATACATTTTTTTTTCTAAAGAGAAAAAACTCATTAGGTTTTCAGAAAAGTTTTTCATTTAATCCCAGCATTGCTCTAGATTTCCCATGATTAGTATTCCATTATTTAATACAATAAAAACTTATGGCTCTACAGACAAAGCTTCATAGTCCCTCCTTATCTGCAGTTCTAAAATCATAAAACTTTTTTCTTAATTCATTTTGTGGCAAAAATGGATCTGAATTGACATAACGGTTTAAGTCTTCATTAATTCCATTTGGTGTGGCTATTGATACATTTCATTATGGAAATATGTGTTTGATTAAGGTATGCTGCCCAGGACAATCTAAGTTAAGTAAAACATAGGTAACATAATACCTTACATTCCTAAAATATGAAAGGAATTTTAATTCAGAAACACATCTGGCCCCAAGGATTTGGGATAAAAGATTGTAGACCTGTATCAGATTTCTTCTTGGTTCTCTGATTAAATATCATATTGATGTTAGTCTTTAGATATTTTTTATTCAAAAGTACAGTGCTTATATAATGCTCTTATTATATGCCTAGCACTATGTAAATACTCTCTATTATCTCATAAAATCCTCACAACAACCTTATGAGTAAGTTCTATTATTCTTGTTTTATAGATGAGAAAATTGAGCTACACAGAGATTAAGAAACCTGCTAAAAATCACGCAGCTACTAAGTGACACTTCCCTGGTAGCTCAGATGGTACAGAATCTGCCTGCAGTGTGGGAAACCTGGGTTCGATCCCTGGGTTGGGAAGATCCCCTGGAGGAGGGTATGGCAACCCACTCCAGTTTTCTTGCCTGGAGAATCCCTGTGGACAGAGGAGCCTAGGGGTGAGTCCATGGGGTTGCAAAGAGTCGGACACAACTGAGCAACTAAGCACAGCACTAAGTGACAAAGCTAAGAACTGAACATAGACAATTTTCCTTCATAGTTTGCTATGAACTAACTCTCCCTCTTTCTATCCTTTTCACCCTCCCTTCTTCCTTGGAGAAGTTTTGACTATAAGCTCTTTCTAAGAGCGTGGTTTCTCCCTTCTACTCTGAAGTATCAGCTATCTCAACTTTACATTTCATTTACAAGCAAATATCTATCAATAACTTTTTTCATTTTATTTGCTCCTGCTATAATTTCAGCCGTTTCTATTTCAAGTTGACATTGGAAATTTACTTATTCTCGTTCTCATTCTGATAAGTTTCCAAATTAACATCATCTTTCACCATCCTTTTCACTTGAATATCTTTGGACAATTATGAGACACCTCACTTATTATTGTGGTCTTGTCAGATGTCAAATCACATAAAAAGTTTGGATCTAGTTTATTGAGCAGTAGCATCTGCCAAATAAACCTCTGTCACTGCATTGTAAGTTTCTCTCACTCAATGAATTACATAGCTTACTTCAGATCATTTTATTCTAGGCATATTAAGTTTATGTTTTGGGGTTGGAATTATGTTTTCATTAGTTTGTCCTCAGATAAGACTTCCTCCGTAAGTAATTACAAACTGCAATAGTTTCTCCTGTTATTTATTTACTTATTATTTGTTGAGTACCTAAAATCACAAGATTGATTGAGTATATATCATGAAGTTGGGCAAAGACTCTATTATAGGTAGGGTCAATTTAAGTAAGTATATTACGTTGAACTTTCTAAGAATCTATTCTTGATTGTTTCAGAGAACCATTGTAAAACATTAAACAAATCACTTTAGTTGTTCTCTGTGAAAATTAATGTGCTGTCCTTGAATACAAAGATGAAGGTTCTGACACACACTAAGTAAAGCATTATCTTCTGTGTAATGCTGATAGACATTCTGAGCCAAACACAATTTCTCTGGGGTCACTCAGCAACTCATATATGCTAAGTTTAGGGGTGCAGTTCATGGCCACTAGATCTAAAAAGGAATTAAACCCATCAATTTTACCTCATTAACATATTGCTTAAGCAAATGAGCCAACAAGTCAGTTATTAAATTGCTGAGAAGGTAGAGAGACTGAATAAATATGTGTGTGTTGTTGAGACTGGCTATAAAGTACATCCGTTTATTATTTGAGAAATTGAGGGCTTTACCAAGGCTTACCTTGTATAACTTTCTGTCTGCTGAGGGATCCAAAAGATGAGATTTTTTTTTTTTAAGACCATACCCTGGAGACACAGCTTTTCTCCACTTCAGTTCAGTTCAGTCGATCAGTCATGTCTCTTTGCTTCCCCATGGACTGCAGCATGCCAGCCCTCCCTGTCTATCACCAACTCCCAGAGTTTCCCCAAACTCATGTCCATTGAGTAGGTGATGCCATCCAACCATCTCATCCTCTGTCGTCCCCTTCTTCTCCTGCCCTCAATCTTTCCCAGCATCAGGGTCTTTTCAAATGAGTCCGCTCTTTGCATCAGGTGGCCAAAGTATTGGAGTTTCAGCTTCAACATCAGTCCTTCCAATGAACACCCAGGACTGATCTTTAGGATGGACTGGTTGGATCTCCTTGCAGTCCAAGGGACTCTCAATCAAGAGTCTTCAACACCACAGTTCAGAAGCATCAATTCTTCGGTGTTCAGCTTTCTTTATAGTTCAACTCTCACATCCATACATGACCACTGGAAAAACCATAGCCTTGACTAGATGGACCTTTGTTGGCAAAGTAATGTCTCTGATTTTGAATATGCTGTCTAGGTTGGTCATAACTTTTCTTCCAAGGAGCAAGTGTCTTTTAATTTCATGGCTGCAGTCACCATCTGCAGTGATTTTGGAGCCCAAAAAAATAAAGTCAGCCACTGTTTCCATTGTTTCCCCATCTATTTGCCATGAAGTGATGGGACCAGATGCCATGATTTTAGTTTTCTGAATGTTGAGCTTTAAGCCAACTTTTTCACTCTCCTCTTTTACTTTCATCAAGAGGCTATTTAGTTCTTCTTCACTTTCTGCCATAGGGTGGTGTCATCTGCATATCTGAGGTTATTGATATTTCTCCTGGCAATCTTGATTCCAGCTTGTGCTTCATCCACCCAGCATTTCTCATGATGTACTCTGCATATAAGTTAAATAAGCAGGGTGACAATATACAGCCTTGACATACTTCTTTTCCTATTTGGAACTAGTCCATTGTTCTTTCTGACTTGCCTACAGATTTCTCAAGAGGCAGGTCAGGTGGTCTGGTATTCCCATCTCTTTCAGAATTTTCCACAGTTTATTGTGATCCACACAGTCAAAGGCTTTGGCATAGTCAATAAAGCAGAAACAGATGTTTTTATGGAATTCTCTTGCTTTTTCTATGATCAAGAGGATGTTGGCAATTTGATCTCTGGTTCCTCTGCCTTTTCTAAATCCAGCTTGAACATCTATAAGTTCATGGTTCACATATTGCTGAAGCCTGGCTTGGAGAATTTTGAACATTACTTTGCTAGCGTGTGAGATGAGTGTGATTGTGCGGTAGTTTGAACATTGTTTAACATTGCCTTTCTTTGGGATTGGAATGAAAACTGACCTTTTCCAGTCCTGTGGCCACTGTTGAGTTTTCCAAATTTGCTGGCATATTGAGTGCAGCACTTCCACAGCATTATCTTTTAGGATTTGAAATAGCTGAACTGGAATTCCATCACCTCTATTAGCTTTGTTCGTAGTGATGCTTCCTAAGGCACACTGGACTTCACATTCCAGGATGTCTGGCTCTAGGTGGTGATCACACCATTGTGATTATCTGGATTGTGAAGATCTTTTTTGGGCTTCCTGGTGGCTCAGAGGGTAAAGAGTCTGCCTGCAGTGTGGTTGCCTGGGGTTTGATCCCTGGATTGGGAAGATCCCCTGGAGAAGAAAATGGCAACCCACTCCAGCTTTCTTGCCTAAAATCTCCATGGACAGAGGAGACTGGTAGGCTATAGTCTTGAAGAGTTGGACATGACTGAGCAACTTTCTCCACTAGTTCTGCAATATTCTGTATTCCTAGTGCCCAGTACAAAAATTTGAGGCACACCACTAATATTTAATCAAGATGTAACAATGTTTTGGGGTAAAGATCTTAATATTTACAATTTATCTCAACTGTATGTAAACAAACTTTAATGAACTCATGTGATGAACTACTTTTTTAGCTCTTCTATTTCCCGTAATTTTTAGTTAGGGGAAACCTCCTCTATTCAGTGTAAGTGTTAGTAAGTAAGTGTTAGTCGCTCAGTCGTGCCCAACTCTGCGACGCCACGGACTGCCGCCCACCAGGCTCCTCTGTCCATGAGATTTTCCAAACAAGAATACTGGTGTGGGTTGCCATTTCTTTCTCCAGGGGATCTTCCCCGACCCAGGGATTTGAAGCCGAATCTCCTGCACTGCAGGCAGATTCTTAACCAACTGAGCTACGAGGGAAGCCCTCTATTCAGTGTAGTGGTCAAGAATGTGGGCTGAGTAATCATATGTCCTAGATTCAAAACTCTGCTTTCAAATTCCTAACTTTGTGACTGGCAAATTATTTAACCTCTGTAGGCCCCAGTTTCCTCATTTATCAAATGAGGGTAATAATACCAACTGCCTCATAGGTATATTGTATAGGTTAAATTAATTAATTCATAAAAAGCATTTGGAAGAGGATCTGGCGTACAGTTAAGTATTCCATAAATGTGAACTCCCACCCACTGTAGCACCAACTCTTCTTGGCCTTCACTCAAGGTCCAAGCCAAGTTCTCCATTTTTTTTTTTCCCTTCTGATTTCAGGCTCACGGGTGTTGGCCTGAGATTAAGGCTGTCCTCTTTCTCAACTACTACACTAGCCAACTACATTGTTCTTGAAAACCTCCGAGTATTCTTTCCTTTTCTAGGTTTTGGGCCATTTACTCTATCTAAACAACTCTTTATGGGTTCTGTAGAGAAGTATCTCTTCCATTTACACATTGTAAAGTTTTTCTCTGATTACTAGAATATGAATTCCTTGAGAGTTCGGACTGTGTCTTAATTATCTCTATTATTTCCGTCCCTTCCCTCTCCCTGGTGCAAAAAGTGGAAAAAGAAAAAAAAAGAATTAACCCATTTAGCCTTTGTATTTTTTTGTTCATTTTATCCTGAGTATTATATTCTGAACCTCCAGTTTTCCTGCAAAATGTCTTGCTCCTTTTATCGCTGGAAGTTTTCATTTCACCTAGTGATGCTAGAGTCCTATCTTGGATCATCATTTCCTGGCAGGTAAGAGATTCAATTTATCACACAATCCATTCATGCATTAAAAAAATTCCCATTTAATTCACTTAGAATTTAATTTCTCTTAAAATTCTTTTGGCTCCAGTTAGACTGATTTTTTTTTTTAATTTAATTAATTAATTTATTTTTGGCTGTGCTAGGTCTTTGTTGTTGCACATGGGTTTTCCCTAGCTGTGATGAGCCAGGGCTACCACTCTTCATTGTGGTATGTGGGCTTCTCACTGAAGTGACTTCTCTTGTTGCAGAGCACAGGCTCTGGGGAACTCGGCTTCAGTAGTTGTGGTGCATGGGCTTACTTGCCACGTAGCTTGTGGATCCTCCTTGGGTTCATGGCCATCTCACCAGGGATGGAACTTGTGTCTCCTGCATTAGCAGGCAGATTCTTCACCACTGAGTCACCAGGGAAGCCCTAGACTGATTACTGTCTTTAAAAATCTATTAGTATTTTTGAAAGGGGTACTGTTTTGGAGAACTCTGTCTCATTCCTTATTTGAAGACAGGGCCATATCACCCTAAATTTCTTTCTTTTTCTTTTTTTTGAATAAACTTGACATGTTACATTGTATACGTTTAAGGTATGCAACATGTTACTTTGATACATTTATATATTATAATAATGATTGCCAAGGTAGCAGTAGTTATAACATTATATCATATAGTGCCTGCCTGGATGCTAAATTGCTTCAGTCATGTCTGACTCTTTGTGACCCTATGCACTGTAACCCACCAGGCTCCTCTGTCCATGGGATTTTCCAGGTGAGAATACTGGAGTAGGTTGCCATTGATTCCATCGGATCTTCCTGACCCAGGGATTGAACCTGTGGCTCCTACATTGCAGGCAGATTCTATCACTGAGCCACGAGGGAAGCCCATATGATACAATGCTGCTGCTGCTGCTGAGTCGCTTCAGTCATGTCCGACTCTGTATGACCCCATAGACCGCAGCCCACCAGGCTCCCCTGTCCCTGGGATTCTCCAGACAAGAACACTGGAGTGGGCTGCCATTTCCTTCTCCAATGCATGAAAGTGAAAAGTGAAAGTGAAGTCGCTCAGTCGTGTCCGACTCTTTTCGACCCCATGGGCTGCAGCCTACCAGGCTCCTCCATCCATGGGATTCTCCAGGCAAGAGTACTGCAGTGGGTCGCCAGTGCCTTCTCCGATATAATACAATAGTACTATCTACATTCATTAGACTGTATTGTGCATTACACTCTATGGTTTATTTACTACTCATTCAAGCTTGTACCCTTAAACACCATCACTCTTATCCCCCTATCCCTACCCCAACCCTGGTAACCACCATTTTAACTCTCTCTTTTTTTTTTAACAGGTTTAACTTTTTTTAGATTCTATGTGTAAGTGATATCATTACTCTCAGTTTCTTTACATGCAGAATATGATTCAGCTCTCACTTGGAAGAGATGAGGATAAATTAGATCATGCTCATAAATTTTTTTCTTTTTAATACATGCAAAAGATATATGTAACACTGGAAATTCCCTGGCCCTCCAGTGGTTAGGACTAGGTGATTTCATTGTGGAGGGCTTGGGTTCAATCCCTGGTTGGGGAACTAAGATCCCACAAGCCACGACATGGCATGGCCAATATATGTACATGTATATAGTATATATAATAATATATATTAATGTATAATAATATATGTAACATATTTGAGGTATGAAGCTTAATCATATAATGAACTACCCAATCCAAGAACTAGAATATTTCCCCCAAAATTGTATCTACAATTGTGTTTCTCCTCTATCTCTTCCCTTGCACTCAGAGGTAACCAGTATCCTAAACTTAATGCTGATCATTCCATTGCTTTTTTTTTTTTTAATTTTATCACAAATGTATATGTGCTGAAACAATATACTGTTTGATTTGTATTTTTTGAGCTTTATGAAAGTGCACTCATTCAATATATAGTTTTCTGGGATTTGCCCTTTTAACTTAACATTTTGTTTCCAAGATTCATTCATGTTGTTGTGTATAATGATTGTTGATTTTCAGTACCATATAGCATTCTATTATGTGAATATATCACAATTTATTTTCATATTGATACATAGTTGGGTTCTTTCTAGACTTTTAAATAATTATAACATTGTTGCTATAAAAAATTTTACATACACCTCATGGTCACATATGCAAGTATTTTTCTTGGTCATATATCTAGAAGTAGGGTTGTTGGGCTGTAGAGTATGCAAATATTTACTGTTGTGAGATAATTAATTTCAAAAAGTTTTCTACTCTTCCCAACATTTGTAAGAATTCTTCAGTTCAGTTCAGTTCAGTCGCTCAGTCATGTCTGATTCTTTGCTTCCCCATGGACTGCGGCACACCAGGTCTCCCTGTCCATCACCAGCTCCTGGAGTTTACCCAGACTCATGTCCACTGAGTCGGTGATGCCTTCCAACCACCTCATCCTCTGTCATTCCCTTCCCCTCCTGCCCTCAATCTTTCCCAGCTTCAGGGTCTTTTCAAATGAGTCAGCTCTTCGCATCAGGTGGCCAAAGTATTGGAGTTTCAGCTTCAACATCAGTCCCTCCAATGAACACTCAGGACTGATCTCCTTCCGAATGGACTGGTTGGATCTCCTTGCAGTCCAAGGGACTCTCAAGAGTCTTCTCCAACACCACGGTTCAAAAGCATCAATTCTTCAGTGTTCAGTTCTCTTTACAGTCCAACTCTCAGATCCATACATGACCACTGGAAAAACCATAGCCTTGACCAGATGGACCTTTGTTGGCAAAGTAATGTCTCTGGTTTTTAATACACTGTCTAGGTTGGTCATAACTTTTCTTCCAAGGAGCAAGTGTCTTTTAATTACATGGCTGCAATCACCATCTGCAGTGATTTTGGAGCCTCCAAAATTAAGTCCCTCACTGTTTCCACTGTTTCCCCATCTATTTGCCATGAAATGAAGGGACTGGATGCCATGATCTTAGTTTTCTGAATGCTGAGCTTTAAGCCAACTTTTTCACTCTCCTCTTTTGCTTTCATCATGAGGCTCTACTTACTCTTTAATATTTGGTATTATTACCCTTAATATTTTACAGGTTTAGTGGAGGTAAAACGGTATATATCTACTTTTTATAGGATGGAAGAAAGTCATCTTTACCTAAAGCTTTTTAAAGTTCCTCTTCCTTTTTATATTAAGAACTTACAGCCTCATTTGACATTACTGTGCCTGAGAGTTCCTTTGAGAGAAAGTCATTTATTTGTGTGATAGTTTGCAAGGGTATAAAAACTGCTAACTGGATAGTTTGAATATTGCTTTTCAGTTGATCTAGTGTAAATACCAAATTATACACAAACTAGTATTTTTTGTTAATACTCTGTAGAAATGGAAATATACAAAATTGTATTCTTTACTATTGACTCATCATAAATTAATCTAGTCTTGAATTTATACCTGTCTATAAAACTATTTTAAGTAAAAAGCTCTGCAATGTGTTGATCTGGAATATTTTCACTTAATGAAGTTTAGTAAAGATATCTTTGTATGTTTTCTTGTATTTTCAATTTACCAGAGATTCAGTTTGCCCTCTTTTGACACGGTTACATGATGCAATGCAAATTAATCTCTCAAAGAAATTTCAAAACTCCAAATGTTCATCTTACTACTGTTACCCACTGAATTGACCCACACACAATAACCAGGAAAATAAGTCCAAACAGATGGTACCCTAAAATGTGTTTGTGTGTTTTTTAATTGAAAAAGTCATCTTGTATATAAATGGTTTTCATCAGTAACTAAAAACACATGGAGATGAAAAAAGAATTCAAAACAAATGGCATATATATATATAATTATATATAAGTAATATATAATATAATAATATTATATATGATATATTATTATATATAAAAAGAAGAACTTTTATAGCTCTTTGTGTTTATTATCTTTAAAAACAAATATCAAATAAAAATATCAGTTTGTCATTTGTCTGTTTGTTTTTTTTTTTGCCTTTGAATGAAAGATTTTTGAAGGCAGGGACTGTGTGTTTGTTTTATGTTTCTTTATTATATCATTAAATATAGTGTCATATCTCAAAGGGAAACTTAGAGAATATTAATTGAATGCAAAAGTCCCATCTCTAGCTTTAATATTTGTTGACTGACAAAATAACTGAGTGAATATTCATGACCAAACCATGAGAAAGCTGCAGTTGCTTTCTTCTTTATTGTACTATAGCTATTTTTGGAAATAATCATTCATCTGAGTGATTGCATTTATGCCAGGTGAGTGTTTTTCAACTTTTTTATATAGCTAATATTTTTTTTAGTCAAGTTGCTGTCAGTCATTTGTTTCTTTCAGTGTTCTCTTTTAAAACCAAGTGTTAAGCCTCCTTTCCTTATTCCTACAAGTCCAGATATTCACTTCCATACTGATCAAGGGACATCAGGTGCTGCTGAAGTAAGAATGACTCCTGCCAAAGTTCCCTCTGAGTAGGGGATAAGGGGTCCTTTATACCAAGCCACGTAAGTGAGCTTTATGTTTGTTTTTGTTACCTCGTAAGTGGTGATATACAAGGCAAAGCTAGAGGTTTAAGCTTTTACTTCTAATATGGATTGCAACATGACAACATCCTCACTGCCACAGGCAGCCTTCAAGGAGCCCCTGATTCCTGCCTTCTGGTATTTATACCCTCTTCCCCGTTGTATGGGACCTTCCCTAGTGGCTCAGATGGTAAAGAATCTGGCAGCAATGCAGGAGACCTGGATTTAATCCCTGGGTCGAGAAGATCCCCTGGAAAAGGGAAAGGCTACCCACTCCAGTATTCTGCTTGGAGAATTCCATAGACAGAGGAGCCTGGCAGGCTACAGTTGATGGGGTTGCAAATAGTCAGATACTATTGGATGACTAACACTTTTCTCATTGTATGAGGATTGTTTTGTCTGTAAACAGAATATGGCAGAAATAGTGTCATGTCACTTGCAAGATTAGCTTATAAAAGACTTCAAGGACCCAGGGAACTCAGACCAAGTTAGAATCTCAGCTAGTTCAAGAAGGAACTGAGGTTGAGACTTAGACCCTGAGCCAAGAAAGCCCAGGTCTTTCTTTCTTGGACCTAAAAAAGTGAGAGAGAGAAAAACCTGGACATAACATAACATAATTAGAAATAAGTAGGAATTTCACTGAAAAATAGTGGAAAAAAGAGAGCACGTAATAAAAAAGAAATTAAATACTGATCCACACTACAACATTGTTGAACCCTAAAGATAAGCTAAGTGAAAGAAGCCAGTCTCAAAAGGCCACATATTGTATGATTCCATTTATATGTCATGTCCAGAATTGGCAAATCTATAGAGACAAAAAGTATTATGACAGTTGCCTAGACTGAAAAGGTTGGGAGTGGGGGAGTTTGGTGTGTAATGGCTTCGTTCAGGGTTTCTTTTAGAAGTGCTGAAAATATTCTAACATTTTTGTGATGATTGTTGCAAATCTCTATAAACATACAAGCCATTGGATTGTACACTTTGAATGTGTGAATTGTATGGCATATGAATTACAGTTGACCCTTGAAAAACACAAGGAGTTGGGGTGCTGACCTCTGTTCCTTCCCCATGCTGGCCCCACCCCACACAGTCAGAAACTTGTGTGTAACTTCATATGTATCTCAATAAAGTTGTTTTTGTACAGAAGAACTATACAAAAAGGTCTTAATGACCTGGATAACAATAATGGTGTGATCACTCACCTAGAAGCAGACATTCTGGAATGTGAAGTCAAGTGGGCCTTAGGAAGCATCACTATGAACAAAGCTAATGAAGATGGTGATGGAATTCCAGTTGAGCTATTTCAAATCCTAAAAGATGATGCTGTGAAAGTGCACTCAGTATGCCAGCAAATTTGGAAAACTTAGCAGTGCCACAGGACTGGAAAAGGTCAGTTTTCATTCCAATCCCAAAGAAGGTGATGCCAAAAAATGTTCAAACTACCACACAATTGCACTCATTTCACATGCTAGTAAAGAAATGCACAAAATCCTTCAAGCTAGGCTTTAGCAGTATGTGAACTGTGAACTTCCAGATGTGCAAGCTGGATTTAGAAGGCAGAGGAACCAGAGATCCAATTGCCAACATCTGTTGGATCATAGAAAAAGCAAGAGAATTCCAGAAAAATATCTACTTCTGCTTCATTGACTATGCTAAAGACTTTGACTGTGTACATCACAACAAACTGGAAAATTCTTAGAGAGATGGGAGTACCAGACTACCTCACCTGCCTCCCGAGAAACCTGTATGCAGGTTAAGAAGCAACAGTTAGAACTGGACATGGAACAATGGACTGGTTCAAAATTGGGAAAGGAGTGTGTCAAGGCTGTATATTGTCACTCTGCTTATTTAACTTATGTGCAGAGTACATCATACAAAATGCCAGGCTGGATGAATCACAAGCTGGAATCAAGATTGCCAGGAGAAATATCAGTAACCTCAGATATGCATATGACACCACCCTTATGGCAGAAAGTGAACAGCAATTAAAAAACCCTCTTGATGAAGGTGAAAGAGGAAAGTGAAAACCTGGCTTAAAACTCAACATTCAAAAAACTAAGATCATGGCATCTAGTCCCATCACTTCATGGAAAATAGATGGGGAAACAATGGAAACAGTGACAGACTTTCTTTTCTTGGGCTCCAAAATCACTGCAGATGGTGACTGCAGCCATGAAATTGAAAGACGCTCCTTTCTCCTTGGAAGAAAAGCAATGACAAACCTGGATAGAGTATTAAAAAGCAGAGATACTACTTTGCCAACAAATGTCTGTCTAGTTAAAGCTATGGTTTTTCCAGTAGTCATGTACGTTGTAAGAGCTGGACAATAAAAAAGGCTAAGTGTTGAAGAAATGATGCGTTTGAACTGTGGTGCTGGAGAAGATGCTTGAGAGTCCCTTGGACTGCAAGGAAATTGAAACTGTCAATCCTAAAGGAAATCAGTCCTGAATATGCATTGGAAGGACTGATGCTTAAGCTGAAACTCCAATCCTTTGGCCACCTGATTAAAAAAGCTGACTCACTGGAAAAGACCCTGAAGCTGGGAAAGATTGAAGGCAGGAGAAGAAGGGGATGGCAGAGGATGAGATGGTTGGAAGGCATCACCAACTCAATGGACTTGAATTTGAACAAACTTCAGAAGATGGTGAAAGACAGGGAAACCTGACCTGCTGCAGTCTATGGGATCGCAAAGAGTCAGACACGACTGAGCAACTGAACAACAACAAAAAGTTGTTTTTAAAAAAAACCTGCACCTTCTCTCATGGACTTTCTCTGTCTTCTATCACTTGTTCTGGAGGAAGCCAGTAGCTAAGTCTTGAAGACACTCAGATGCTCTACCTGTGGAAAGGCTTATGAGGTTTCCAGCCAACAGCCAGTGAGAAACTGAGACCTGCCAATGACTTTGTGAATAATCTTTGCTAATGCTATGGATGGAAAGTGGCATTTTGTTGAAGTTTTAATTTGCACTTTTCTATTATGAGTGATATTCAGCATATTTATTTCTATATTATCTTACCACACTATTAGATAAGTAGAAAGATAGTATAGAATTGCCTGGGTTCAAATCATGGCTAGATTTGGGCTTTGGACAATCATAACTTTTGTAAGCCTGAACAAAATGGGGATAATAATAATATTTACCTCATGGGACTCTAAGAGGTAAGGCATAAAATGTTTAATACATGCAAAACATTTAGAATTGTGCCCAGAACATAGTAAGTACTCAATTTTAACTTTTATTTTTATTACTATATATCTTCAAGTCTCCAATGAACATAGATGAAGATGGTCAAGGCCATATTTAAATCTTCCTGTATTTTAAGTTCAATATTATTATTTTCCTATCTTTTAAGTAAGGTAACTGAATCATAGAGAAGGAAATGTGATTTATTCAGTCATACAGAACTGTCAGGGGACCACATATGTTCAGTTGGTCAGTCATGTCTGACTCTTTGCAACCCCATGGGCTGTAGGACACAAGGCTCCTCTGTCCATGGAATTTTCCAGGCAAGAATTCTGGAATGGGTTGCCATTTCCTCCTCCAGGGGATCTCCCAACCCAGGGATCGATCCCGCATCTCCTGTGTCTCTTGCATTGACATGGGGATTCTTTGCTGCTGAGCCACATGGGAAGCCCATACAAAATTGTCAAAGAACCTCGAGTAAGGCTCAAATCTCTTAGTTCCCCTTCACCTCCTTCTTTTTTACAGATCAGTTATTGGTATTATATTATTATTGATAAGCATTGGAAGCATGGATTACATATTTGGGGGAACAGTTTGAGATGCATCATACATATGACTCTATATTTCTGCTACATTTCATTGGCTGTTAAGGTAGACAACTTTATCACTACTGTGTTCATTGAAAGCCCAGAGTATTTTGAACATATTATGAAGATGGACCATACTCTAAGAAATTCACTTGATCGAAGCCTAATAGATTTCTATGTCTAACTTGAACTAAGTAAAAGATAGGATTACACATTTGAGAAGTACTAAGTTCTAGCTACAACAGAAACACTTAAGAGGGCAAGCAGTTTAGGTCCATAGTCTAAGATGTCTGATTGTAATCTCATTTCTACTCCCATATGCTCAAACAAATTATTCTCAGTGGTAATGTGCTCCCTTGATATGAAAAAAAGTGGCATTCACTAAATTACTTTCATCCTGTCCCACATCTGCTTTAAAAACTGTTTTTCCCCAGTGGCCCATCATAGGGAAAATCTTAATTTCTAACCTTGTCACATAGGATCATTAGTAACTGGCCCCAATAGACCTAAATAATATAGGATTCTTTTGTTGCATATGACAGAAAACGTAACTTAAAATGGCTCATGTTATGGAAACCTATTGGCTAACATAACTGCAAAGACTATGGGTCCATTGGTTTCAGTCATGCTTTGATCCAGGGACTGGGTAGTATCAATGGGACTTATTCCTTCTCTTCATCTCTCGGTTCTTTCTTCTGCTATATTGAATCATGTCCTGTCACAAAGTGCTCCTTTCAGCAGCTCCAAGTTCATAGCATTGTTACTATTAGCAATTTCAGAAGAAAAGACCAGACCGTGTGGCTCCCTTAGTAAAGGTTTATTGTGTCTTATTGCCTATTCCTGAGTCATCTCTACAATTTGAGAACTATGACATTCACTTAACACGTGACTAGTTCTAAGTCACATATTCGCTCCTGAACTGTGCTGTGCTGATGCGCTCAGTTGTGGCTGACTCTTTGCGACCCCATGGACTGTAGCCCTCCAGGTTCCTCTGTTCATGGAATTTTCCAGGCAAGACTACTGGAGTGGGTTGCTACGCAAAATTCATCTAGACAGAAAAGAGGGAGAGAGTGATTTGCAAGAGGAAATTAGGGTCATAATACCAGAAGAAGTTTAAAGGGATGCAGAGCAGCAAAAACAGTTGTCTTCTCTAAGACTTCCTAACTTATTTGTTGCCGTATTTCCCTCTATAAATCTCTGCTCATCTAGGTCAGTCTATTTATTTCTCCTGATACATCATACACATTCTCATCTTTTCCACGCAGAGGGTTATGATCTCCTCCAATTTATCTCTAAGTACCACTCATTTTTAAAATTTATCACAGAGTCTCTCGTGGATCTGTCGATCTTTTCCTCTTGAGAATTCATAGCTAGACTACTCAAGTAAGTATACATGCATGTGTGCTAAATGAATTCAGTTCATCTGACATCTGACTCTTGTGACCCTACGGACCATAGCCTGCCAGGCTCCTCTGTCCATGGGATTCTCCAGGCAAGAATACTGGAGTGGGTTGCCATTTCCTTCCCCAGGGGATATTCCTGACCCAGGGATTGAACCTGCATCTCTCATGTCTCCTGAATTGGCAGGTGGGTTCTTTACCACTAGCGCTACCTGTGAAGCCCAAGTAAGTAAGCTGCTGCTGCTAAGTCGCTTCAGTCGTGTCTGACTCTGTGTGACCCCATAGACAGCAGCCCACCAGGCTCTCCCGTCCCTGGGATTCTCCAGGCAAGAACACTGGAGTGGGTTGCCATTTCCTTCTCCAATGCATGAAAGTGAAAAGTGAAAGAAGTCACTCAGTCGTGTCTGACTCTTAGCGACCCTGTGGACTGCAGCCTACCAGGCTCCTCCATCCATGGGATTTTCCAGGCAAGAGCACTGGAGTGGGGTGCCATTACCTTCTCCAAAGTAAGTATATCAGGATGCAAATAAATCAGAATGATGTTATCATAAGAATAATCTTCAGTTCTGTGTGTGTGTATGTGTGTGTGTGAAATAAGGTGCAAGCTGATAATGGTTAAGTTATGGAACTTGATTATGCATACACATTAGTCTGACATGCTACACAAGGTATAGTAACACATCGCTGTTCTGAGGCATCATAGTTAAGAACTGCTAATTTCTACTACTTACCTGGTTTTTCCTAAGTCTGAGCCTTTGACTCATACTGTATTATTTTTCTAATGTATGCATTTAATATGATTTTAAAACATATCACAAAATTGGAAAATATTACTGAAAAATTCACACCTATATTGCTTTTTAGCTTTTCACATGTCATATCTCAGTCCCAACCAGATTAGGAATTTCTTTGTGCTTTTGTCTGCATTGAATAGGCAGTTAATAAATATTTGTAAATGAATGAATTAAAAGACAAATTCATGATGGGAAATACTACAAAAAATAGTTCTAGATAATTATAGTGGCAATTTAACAGATCTATTAAGGAAAAAAAGAAATCTTCCTATTATTAAACTTGCTGCACTTTGGTGTTCCCATAATGTTTCATTCACACTTTCATTATTGCACTTACAATGTTAGATTATAATTTATCTTTTTAAATAACTGTCTCCTAAACTCTGGGTAGTCAGAGCACAACATCTGAATTGTCTTCCTTTTTGTAATCTTGAGATGTAGTAGGTGTCCAGTTAATGCTGATGGAAAGAATAAATGACAAAATTTGAGATCAAAATACTACTTTTATAACCTGCTAAAAAGAATATATCTCCTTACTCCTTCAGTCTTGAACATATTTTAACTTGATTTTCCTTAAAATCCATTTATAGTATAAGCAATGGGTAAGTCTGGCTGGTTATTTTAGGCTAAGAGACACCGTTGACTATACTTTGATGAGGTAACTATACTCCGAGGTCTAGTCACCAACTGATATTTAGACAGTAGCAACCTGACCCATTCCTGAGCAACGAAATAACACGGTAGCAGTAAAGAGATATTGCTCTGTCACTGAGGTGGTATAATTAGAAGACTCTTTCATTAATCTGAGTATGAGGGCAGAAGACCTGATGAAAGGTAATAGAAGTGATAGAGAAGAAAAGAGGAAACATATTCCGTATATACATTCGTATTACTTTGATTTTGTTTTCTGATCTCAAAGCAATACTTTGATTTTAAACAAGAGTTCCAAGACTATTCAATGGGGAAGAAATAATCTTTTTGGTAAATTGTAATGGAACAACTGGATATCCACATGCAAAGGAATAAAGTTAGACCCCTAGCTCACAGCATATACAAAAATTAATTCAAAATGAATCAAATATAGGGATCATTATATTTAATAAGAGCTAAAACTGAAACTTTTTGAGGAAAAAATGTCAAGCCTTCATGACTTTGGATGTGGCAGTTGTTTCTTAATTATGACATCAGAAGCACAAGTAATATAAGAAAAAAATAGACAATTAGGCTTCATAAGAATGAAAATCTTTTGTGCATCAAAGGACGTTATCAGAAGAGTGAAAAGACAACCCACAGAAGGGGAAAAATATTTGTAAATCATATATCTGATAAGGATTCAGTTCAGTTCAGTTCAGTCGCTCAGTCGTGTCCGACTCTTTGCGACCCCATGAATTGCAGCACGCCAGGCCTCCCTGTCCATCACCAACTCCCAGAGTTCACTCAAACTCACGTCCATCGAGTCTGTGATGCCATCCAGCCATCTCATCTTCTGTCGTCCCCTTCTCCTCCTGCCCCCAATCCCTCCCAGCATCAGAGTCTTTTCCAATGAGTCAACTCTTCGAATGAGGTGGCCAAAGTACTGGAGTTTCAGCTTCAGCATCATTCCTTCCAAAGAACACCCAGGACTGATAAGGATTAGTATCCAGAATATATAAAGAACTCTTACAAATCAACAATAAAAAGACAACTCAATTTAAAAATGGACCAAGAATTTGAATAGACATTTCTCCAAAGATTATATTCAAATGGTCAACAAGAACACAACAAGATGCTCAGCATCATTAGTCATTCAGTTCCGTTCAGTCACTCAGTCATGTCTGACCCTTTGCGACCCTGTGGACTGCAGCACGCCAGGCTCCCCTGTCCATCACCAACTCCCAGAGCTTGTTCAAACTCATGTCTGTCGAGTCAGTGAAGCCATCTTAACTACCTCATCCTCTATCATCCCCTTCTCCTCCTGCCTTCAATCGTTCCCAGCATCAGAGTCTTTTCCAATGAGTCAGCTCTTTGCATCAGGTAGCCAAGGGATTGGAGTGTCAGCTTCAGCATGTCCTTCCAATGAATATTCAGGACTGATTTCCTTTAGGGTTGACTGGTTTGATCTTGCAGTTCAAGGGACTCTCAAGAGTCTTCTCCAAACCACAGTTCAGAAGCATCAATTTTTGGTGCTCAGCTTTCTTTATGGCCCAACTCTCACATCCATACATGACTACTGGAAAAACCAAAGCTTTGACTAGACAGACCTTTGTCAGCCAAGTAATGTCTCTGCTTTTTAATATGCTGTCTAGGTTGGTCATTGCTTTTTTTCTAAGGAGTAAGCGTCTTTTAATTTCATGGCTGCAGTCACCATCTGCAGTGATTTTGGAGCCCAAGAGAAGAAAGTCTGTCACTGTTTCTATTGTTTCCCCATCTATTTGCCATGAAGTGATGGGACTGGATGCCATGATCTTAGTTTTTTGAATGTTGAGTTTTAGGCCAGGTTTTCACTTTCCTCTTTCACCTTCATCAAGAGGCTTTTAAATTCCTGTTCATTTTCTGCCTTAAGGATGGTGTCATCTGCGTATCTGAGGTTACTGATATTTCTCCCAGAAATCTTGCATGATGTACCCTGTATATAGGAGCAACAGTTAGAACTGGACATGGAACAACAGACTGGTTCCAAATAGTAAAAGGAGTACGTCAAGGCTGTATATTGTCACCTTGCTTATTTAACTTATATGCAGAGTACATCATGAGAAACGCTGGGCTGGAAGAAGCACAAGCTGGAATCAAGGTTGCCGGGAGAAATATCACTAACTTCAGATATGCAGATGACACCACCCTTATGGCAGAAAGTGAAGAGGAACTAAAAAGCCTCTTGATGAAAGTGAAAGAGGAGAGTGAAAAAGTTGGCTTAAAACTCAACATTCAGAAAACTGAGATCATGGTATCTGGTCCCATCACTTCATGGAAAATAGATGGGGAAACAGTGGAAACAGTATCAGACTTTATTTTTTTGGGCTCCAGTATCACTGCAGATGGTGACTGCAGCCATGAAGTTAAAAGATGCTTACTCCTTGGAAGGAAAGTTATGACCAACCTAGATAGCATATTCAAAAGCAGAGACATTACTTTGCCAACAAAGGTCCGTCTAGTCAAGGCTATGGTTTTTCCAGAAGTCATATAGGGATGTGAGAGTTGGACTGTGAAGAAAGCTGAACACCAAAGAATTGATGCTTTTGAACTGTGATGTTGGAGAAGACTCTTGAGAGTCCCTTGGACTGCAAGGAGATCCAACCAGTCCATTCTGAAGGAGATCAGTCCTGGGTGTTCTTTGGAAGGATTGATGCTAAAGCTGAAACTCCAGTACTTTGGCCACCTTATGTGAAGAGAAAAGACTCTGATGCTGGGAGGGATTGGGGGCAGGAGGGAAAGGGGATGACAGAGGATGAGATGGCTAGATGGCATCACCGACGTGAGTCTGGGTGAACTCCAGGAGTTGGTGATGGACAGGGAGGCCTGGCATGCTGCAATTCATGGGGTCGAAAAGATTTGGACACGACTGAGTGACTGAACTGAACTAAACTGAACTGAACCCTTTATAAAAGCTAAATAAGCAGGGTGACAATATGCAGCCTTGCATGTGCTGTGCTGTGCTAAGTCGCTTCAGTCATGTTTGACTCTTTGGGACCCCATGGGATGTAGCCTCCCAGGCTCCTCTGTCCATGGAATTCTCTAGACAAGAATACTGGAGTGGGTAGCCATTTCATTTTCCAGGGGATCTTCCCAACCCAGGGATCAAACCTGTGTCTCTTACATCTCCTACACTGGTAGGCAGGTTCTTTACCACTAGTGCCACCTGGGAAGCCTTCAGTCCGTTGTTCCATGTCCAGTTCTAACTGTTGCTTCTTAACCTGCATACAGATTTCTCAGGAGGCAGATAAGGTGGTCTAGTATTCCCATGTCTTTAAGAATTTTCCACAGTTTGCTGTGATCCACACAGTGAGTGGCTTTGGCGTTGTCAATAAAGCAGAAGTAGATGGTTTTCTGGAACTCTCTTGCTTTTTCTATGATCCAGTGAATGTTGGCAATTTGATCTCTGGTTCCTCTGCCTTTTCTAAATCCAGCTTGAACATCTGGAAGTTCTCGGTTCATGTACTGTGGAAGCCTAGCTTGGAAAATTTTGAGCATTACTTTGCCAGCATGTGATATGATTGAAATTGTGCAGTAGTCTGAATGTTCTTTGGCGTTGCCTTTCTTTGGGATTGGGATGAAAACTGACCTTTCCAGTCCTGTGGCCACTGCAGAGTTTTCCAAATTTGCTGGCATATTGAATGTAGCACTTTCACAGAATCATCTTTTAGGATTTGAAATAGCTCAACTGGAATTCCATCACCTCCACTAGCTTTGTTCACAGTGAAGCTTCCTAAGACCCACTTGACTTCGAATTCCAGGATATCTGGCTCTAGGTGAGTAGTCACACTGTCGTGGTTATCTGGGTCATTACTATCTTTTTTGTATAGCTGTTCTGTGTATTCTTGCCACCTCTTCTTAATGTCTTCTGCTTGTGTTAGGTCACTACAATTTCTGTTCTTTATTGTGCCCATCTTTGTATGAAATGTTCCATTGGTATCTCTAATTTTCTCGAAGAGATCTCTAATCTTTCCCATTCTATTGTTTTCCTCAATTTCTTTGCATTGATCACTTAGGAAGTATTTCTTATCTCTCCTTGCTATTCTTTGGAACTCTGAATTCAGATGAATACATCTTTCCTTTTCTCTTTTGCCTTTTGCTTCTCTTCTTTTCTCAGCTATTTGTAAGGCCTCCTCAGGCAACCATTTTGCCTTTTTGCATTTCTTTTTCTTGGGGATGGTCTTGATCACCACATCCTGTACAATGTTCCAAACCTCCATCCATAGTTCTTCAGGCAATCCATCTATCAAATCTAACCCCTTGCATCCATTAGTCACTTCCAATGTATAACCGTAAGGGATTTGATTTATGTCATACTTGAATGGTCTAGTGGTTTTCCCTACTTTCTTCAATTTCAGTCTGAATTTGGCAAAAAGGAATCATTTGGCATTAGTCATTAGGGAAATGAAAATCAAAACCGAAATGAGATACCACTTCATATGTACTAGAATGGTCATTTTAACAACAATGAAAACAATAGAAAATAACAAATGTTGATAAGAATGGGGAGAGATTTGAACTCTATACATTGCTGATGGGAATGCAAAATAGTATAGCCCACTGTAGAAAACAGTTTGGCATTTCCTCAAGAAATTAAATACAGAATTGCCACATGATCTGATAATTGCACCCCTGGATACACGGTGAACCTTTGAACAACACAGGTTTAAGCTGCCATGGTCCACTTATACATGGATTTTCCCTCCAATAAATATGTATTACAACAGAACAGGAACCAAGATTGGTTGAATCTGAGGGTGTGTAATCATGGATATGGAGGGACTGTAAAGATACATGTGAATCTTCACCTGCCTGTGTTATTCAAGGGTCAATTGTATGTCCAAAAGAATTGAAAACAGATGTTCCAGCAAAAACTTGTACCAAAATGTCCATAGCAGCCTAAAAGTGGAAACAACCCAAATGTGCACCAATGAATGACTTAATTAACTAAATGTGTTGGGGCCTCCCAGGTGGCGCTAGTGATAAAGAACCCTCTTGTCAATGTAGGAGACATAAGAGACTTGGGTTCAATCCCTGGGTTGGGAAGCTACCCTGGAGAAGGAAATGACAACCTACTCCAGTATTCTTGCCCGGAAAATCCTATAGACAGAGGAGTCTGGAGGGCTACAGTTCATAGGTTGCAAAGAGTCAGACAGGACTGAAGTGACTTAGCATTAGCCATAGAAAGGAATAATATTCAGTCATATAAAAGGATTAAGTAATAATATATATTACAAATAGATAAGCTTAAGAATATTATGCTAAATGAAGGAAGCTAAGTACAAAGGGCCAAATATTTCTATTTATATGAAATATCTAGAACAGGAAAATCTGAATACTGAGATATATCAGTCTGTATGGTCCAAAAGAGTTAGAAAGCAGCTTAGTGGTTGCCAGGAGCTGAGGGAAGAAGGGACCAGGAAATTACTGCTTAAAGGGGATGAGATTTTTGTTTGGGATGATGAAAAACTAGATGGTCATGATGTTTACACAACATTGTAAATGTAATTGATGGCATTAAATTGTAAACTTTAAATGATTAAAATTGTAAATTGAATGTTGTTTGTATTTTACCACAATAAAAGTGTAATGCCTTACTCTTTGGTCCAGAAATTTCAATTTTAGGAATCTACCCAGAAGAAACAATGGGATGGATATGAAGATACAGTCAAAAGAATGCTCATTGGTGAGTTATTTACAATGTTAAAAAAAGTGGGACCATCCAGAAGTAGAGTGTTGGCTTAGTAAATTATAACATATCCTATTATGGAATATTATGCAGTTATAAAAATCATATTGGAGAATACTTTATAGACATGGAGAAATATTCTGGATAATATGTCAAACAAACAAAAACACAGATCACAGAGCAAATACAAGGATCATCTTTTTAGTAAGAAAAACACTGCAAAAGGACCAGAAAGTTATAAACCAAAAGGTTAACAATAGTTACTTTGGGTATTGAAGTTACAGGTAAATTTTGATAGTGTTCTTTTATTTTTGTGTGTATTTTCTAAGTTTTCTACTCTGAAAATGGATAATTTTTGTAACTTGAAAGAATAAATGAGTGCTATTTACAGCAAGAAAACTATACCAACATCCTTATAAAAATCTGAAAAAAACTTTTTAAAGAAGAAAATAAAAATCTAGTATCCCACTACTTAATGAGAAATTTTATAATTAGCATGTTTTCTTTTGCATGTGCTAGTGCTTACTTTCACACTCACTCTGTGTGTATGTGATATATATGAATTAGTAAATCCATATAGTTATAGAGTATGTTAATTACTTTAGTTACTACATATCAATAACTATAAATTAATATTTTATATAAAAGAACTATATGACCATTGTAAAAATTTTAATGGTTATTGAAGTACTTTATAAAAGTCTACTGTTCCCCTAGTCTTTCTCCAATCCTACTCTAAACAATTACCAACATTGATATCATTCCAGAAAATTTTGATCATAAATATCATATATACATTATATATAAATCTATCTTATTCTTTTTAATAGCTGTCAGAGTTCTACACTGTGTAAATTTTTTAAAATTTATTTATTTTTAATTGAAGGATAATTGCTTTACAATATCATATTGCTTTCTGCCATACATCAGCATGAATCAGCCACAGGTATACATATGTACCCTCCGTTTTGAACCTCCCTCCCACCTCCCACCTCCCACCCCTTCCCACCCCTCTAGATTGTTATAGAGTCCCGGTGTGAATTCCCTGAGTCATTGGCTATCTATTTTTACATATGGTAGTGTTCCACATTGTATGAATTTACCATAATATATTTAACCAGTCTTGTTATGATGGACATTTGGTTACTTCCAAGATTTTTTTTTTAATGGCTATTAGAACAATGGTCGGAGAAGGCAATGGCAACTTTCCAGTACTCTTGCCTGGAAAGTCCCATGGACAGAGGAGCCTGGTAGACTGCAGTCCATGGGGTCCCGAAGAGTCAGACACGACTGAGCGACTTCACTTTCACTTTTCACTTTTCAGTTTCATGCATTGGAGAAGGAAATGGCAACCCACTCCAGTGTTCTTGCCTGGAAAATCCCAGGGACGGTGGAGCCTGGTGAGCTGCCGTCTGTGGGGTTGCACAGAGTCGGACACGACTGAAGCGACTTAGTAGTAGTAGTAGTAGAACAATGGTGGAGAAGGCAATGGCCCCCACTCCAGTACTCTTGCCTGGAAAATCCCATGGGCGGAGGAGCCTGGTAGACTGCAGTCCATGGGGTCGCTAAGAGTCAGACACGACTGAGCGACTTCCCTTTCACTTTTCACTTTAACGCATTGGAGAAAGAAATGGCAACCCACTCCAGTGTTCCTGCCTGGAGAATCCCAGGGACCAGGGAGCCTATAGAGTCTATAGAGTCGCACAGAATCAGACAGGACTGAAGCGACTTAGCAGCTTAGCAGCAGCAGAACAATGGTAATGGAGCTCCTCTGTTCATATATATCTGCATGCTTATCATAGTATTTCTCCAGATGCACATGATATTTTAAAGGCAGAAGCGATAAGACTTGTTGACAGGTTTGTTAAGAAGCCTGATTTTTTCAATTCAGTCAAGAGTTGAATTACACATTAATTCATACACAACAAAATTTATAAAACTCTGAATTACAAACTAGGATGCCAATTTGGAAAGTTATAGTAAGAGGTATATCTGTTTGAAACTAGAAATCCATTCTCCAAAATACCCCTTCTCTTGGTTATGAATCATCCAATGACCAGAAAGTTGCTTCAAAAACTGAGTATTATACAATAAGGAGGTGAAATGCACTAAGTGGATTTTTCTTGAGCTGTGAAGGTTTGAGTCATCCTTCTTCACTGAACTATCTATCTGTCACACTGATTGCAAAACTCCACCATTTAGCTAGGTGCTTTTACTCTTAGTGCTGAAAGCTCATTGACATATTCTTACTTAACAGTTCTAACAACAACTCTGTAATGAATTTATCCTTGTTTATCATGTCAGTTTTCACTATTTGGGGTTCCCTCTCATTTTGAGACCAGTAGCCCTCTGTTCACTGGTTTGTTTCTTTAGATGAAATTCTGTGCAGTGTTCATATCAAGCTACTTTTTTCTTTTCCCTAGTTCTTTAAGTTTCCAAAGAGGCTGAGGAAAGATAAAGGAGCATCACTCCTTCTTCCTTTTCTCCTTTTTAGTTGGTCTTCATACATTTCATCTCAAATGAAGAAGTCAACCGACTGGAACCATCAGGCTTCCCACCCATTAAGCAGTGACCAGGGGGAGGAAAAGAGGGCAGTTTCAGCTTTTAGGGGCCTTTAGCTCAAATTTCTACAAGAATGGTAGAGGAAGAGGGTGGCCATTTCGGTCTTGAATGATTGTATTCTCCTGGGCTAAACCTATAAATATTAAACCCCAATTTTATGGTGGTAAATGCCACCAAATTGAATTGCTTTTAAAACTACACATAACCCTGGCAAATATAATTTCAGCCCTTTTCTCACACTGCAGTATCCTTTTACTTACGCCATACTTTGACAGAGAAAGAATGGAACAAGCTTCATTTTGATTCATGAATGTTGTTTTTATTCTAAATGCCCCATGTGAGGGGAATGCAAATGGACACAAGATATATGCAAATTCACTTGCATACCCAGAGAAGGCAAATGAGGCTTAGTTCTTAGATTCCTTGATCAGGCTCCCTGGGTGAGAAGGGCTAAGGAAAGAGGTGTCTGTAAGAGAATTACAGAGAACGTCATGTTTGAGAAGAGAGAGGAGAGATGTTGGCTGCCATACAGCTCCCAGCATTCCAGAACCTGCATATAAAAGTGAGTGCAGCTGCCAAGGCAAGAGAAGGAGCTCAATGAAAGAACGGCCTTCACTGGCGTGAGGGCGCCCAAGGCACAGAATGCACACAGCAGGATAAAATGGAGTCTCCAACTTTTCTGCTTTAAGTCTTGACCCCAAATCCCTGCATATGTCTTTAAACCACTGACTATCTCTTACTGCCTCCTTCCTCTCTCTTTTTAAACCCAAGCCAAGACTAGGGTGCAGTAAGGCAAAACATATAAGAGGAGTCCCCAAAATCAGTAATCAAAATAAACAATGTTTTAGTGTAGTATTTTTTAAAATTCAAAATTAATGCAAAATATCTATGTTGAACAAAATTCCAGTTTTTAAATGAAGACAGAATGCTATTGAGCAGTTTTGTGACCTTGCCTCAATCATCCTGATGGGCATGATAAAGGACAGAAACATAAGACCTAACAGACGCAGACCTAACATCCGGTCCCATCACTTCATGGCAAATAGATGGGGAAACAATGGAAACAGTGACAGACTTTCTTTTCTTGGGCTCCAAAATCACTGCAGATGGTGACTGCAGCCATGAAATTAAAAGGCAATTGCTCCTTGGAAGAAAAACTATGACAAACCTAGACAGAATATTAAAAAGCAGAGATATTACTTTGCCGACAAAGGTCTGTCTAGTCAAAGCTATGGTTTTTCCAGTAGTCATGTATAAATGTCAGAGTTGGACCATAAAGAAAGCTGAGCACAGAAGAATTGATGCTTTTGAACTGTGGTTTGAAGAAGACTCTTGAGAGTCCCTTGGACTGCAAGGAGATCCAACCAGTCAATCCTAAAGGAAATCAATCCTGAATATTCATTGGAAAGACTGATGCTAAAGCTGATGCTCCAATCCTTTGGCCTCCTGCTCTTCACATCAGGTGTGAGGAGCCGACTCATTGGAAAAGATCCTGATGCTGGGAAAGATTGAAGGTGGGATGAGAAGGGGATGACAGAGGATAAGATGGTTGGATGGCTTCACCGACTTGATGGACATGAGTTTGAGCAAGCTTCGGGGGTTGGTGATGGACAGGGAAGCCTGCTGAGCTGCAGTCCATGGGGTCTTAAGGAGTTGGACACGACCGAGTGACTGAACTGAACTGAACAGAGGCAGAAGAGATTAAGAAGTGGCAAGAACACACAGAAGAACTGTATAAAAAAGGTCTCAATGACTGGGAAAACCATGATGTGTAATCACTTACATAGAGCCAGATATCCTGGAGTGTGAAGTCAAGTGGTCCATAAGAAGCTTTACTACCTACTAATAAAGCTAGCAGAGGTAATGGGATTCCAGCTGAGTTATTTCAAATCCTAAAAGATGATGCTGTGAAAGTGCTGCACTCAATATGTCAGCAAATTTGGGAAACTCAGCAGTGGCCACAGGACTGAAAAAGATCAGTTTTAATTCCAATCCCAAAGAAGGGCAGTGCCAAAGAATGTTCAAACTACCGGATAAATCTGCTCATTTTGCATGCTAGTAAGGTAATGCTCAAAATCATTCAAGCTAGGCTTCAGCAGTACATGAACTTCCAGATGTTCAAGCTGGATTTAGAAAAGGCAGAGGAACCAGAGATCAAGTTGTCAACATTCATTGAATCAGAGAGAAACCAAGGGATTTCCAGAAAAAATCTACTTCTGCTTCATCAACTATGCTGAAGCCTTTGACTATGAATCACAACAAACTAGAAAGTTCTTCAAGAGATGGGAACACCAGACCACCTTACCTGTCTCCTGAGAAACATGTATGCGGGTCAAGAAACAACATTTAGAACTGGACATGAAACAACAGACTGGTTCAAAATTGGGAAAGGAGTATGTCAAGGCTGTATATGGTCACCCTGTTTATTTAACTTATATACAGAGTGAAAGTGAAAGTGAAAGTCGCTCAGTCGTGTCCGACTCTCTGCAACCCCATGGACTATACAGTCCATGAAATTCTCTCGGCCAGAATACTGGATTGGGTAGCCTTTCCCTTCTCCAGGGGATCTTCCCAACCCAGGGATTAAACCCAGGTCTCCCGTGCTGCAGGCAGATTCTTTACCAGCTGAGCCACAAAAGAAGTGCAAGAATACTGGAGTGGGTAGCCTATCCCTTCTCCAGCAGATCTTCCTGACCCAGGAATCGAACTGGGGTCTCCTGCATTGCAGGCAGATTCTTTACCAACTGAGTTAAGAGTACATCATGCAAAATGCCGGGCTGGATGAATCACAAGATGGAATCAGGACTGCCAGGAGAAATACCAACAACCTCAGATATGCAGATGATACCAATGAGAGTTGGACTGTGAAGAAAACTGAGCGCCGAAGAATTGATGCTTTCAAACTGTGGTGTTGGAGAAGACTCTTGAGAGTCCCTTGGACTGCAAGGAGATCCAACCAGTCCATTCTGAAGGAGATCAGCCCTGGGATTTCTTTGGAAGGAATGATGCTAAAGCTGAAACTCCAGTACTTTGGCCACCTCATGTGAAGAGTTGACTCATTGGAAAAGACTCTGATGCTGGGAGGGATTGGGGGCAGGAGGAGAAGGGGACGACAGAGGATGAGATGGCTGGATGGCATCACTGACTCAATGGACGTGAGTCTGAGTGAACTCCAGGAGTTGGTGATGGACAAGGAGGCCTGGCGTGCTGCGATTCATGGGATTGCAAAGAGTCAGACATGACTGAGTAATTGAACTGAACTGAACTGAACGGCAGAAAGTTAATAGGAACTAAAGAGCCCCTTCATGAGGATGAAAAAGGGGAGTAAAAAAGCTGGCTTAAAGCTCAACATTCAAAAACTAAGATCATGGCATCTAGTCCCATCACTTCATGGCAAATAGAAGGGGAAACAGGCTCCAAAATCACTGTGGACTGTGACTATAGTCATGAAATCAAAAGATGCTTGCTCTTCAGAAGAAAAGCTATGAAAAACCTAGACAGTGTATTAAAAAGCAGAGACATCACTTTGCTGACAAAGTCCATATAGTCAAAGCTACGGTTTATCCACTAGTCATGTATGTAAGTGAGAGTTGGATTATAAAGAAGGCTGAGCGCCAAAGAATTGATGCTTTTGAATCATGGTGCTAGAGAAGACTCTTGAGAGTCCCTTGGATGGAAAGGAGATCAACCCAGTCAATCCTAAAGGAAATAAACCCTGAATATGTATTGGGAGGACTGATGCTGAAGCTGAAAACTCCAATATTTTGGCCACCTGATGCGAAGAACTGACTCATTGGAAAAGACCCTGATGCTGGCAAAAGGAGAAGAGGATGAGATGGTTAGATAGCATTACTGACTCAGTGGACATGAATCTGAGGAAACTCCACAAGATAGTGAAGGACAAGGAAGCCTGGTGTGCTGTAGTCCATTGGGTCACAAAGAATCAGACATGGGTGAGTAACTGAATAACATCACCCTGAAACTGACCTTGGTTCCAATAAAACTTTATTGGCAAAGCAGGTGTCTAGTTGTAGCTTGCCAATTTGATTTTTTAGACTATTGAATTAAAGTATTATTTATCTTCATGATTGAGTTTTTTGGCACCTCTTAAATCTGGTGCTCAAGGCAAGTGTCAGTCAGTCAGTTCAGTTGCTCAGTCATGTCTGACTGTTTGCAACCCCATGGACTGCAGCACGCCAGGCGTCCCTGTCTATCGCCAACTACCAGAGTTTACTCAAACTCATGTCTACTGAGTCAGTGATGCCATCCAACCATCTCATCCTCTGTTGTCTCCTTCTTCTCCTGCCTTCTATCTTTCCCAGCAACAGGGTCTTTTCAAATGAGTCAGTTCTTCACATCAGGTGGCCAAAGTATTGGAGTTTCAGCTTCAGCATCAGTCCTTACAATGAATATTCAGGATTGATTTCCTTTAGGGTGGACTCCTTGCAGTCCAAGGGACTCTCAAGAGTCTTCTCCAACACCAGAGTTCAAAAGCATCAATTCTTCAGCCCTCAGCTTTCCTTATCGTCCAACTCTCACATCCATACATGACTACTGGAAAAACCATAGCTTTGACCAGATGGACCTTTGTTGCAAAGTAATGTCTCTGATTTTGAATATGCTGTCTAGGTTGGTCATAACTTTTCTTCCAAGGAGCAAGTGTCTTTTAATTTCATGGCTGCAGTCACCATCTGCAGTGATTTTGGAGCTCCCCCAAAATAAAGTCCCTCACTGTTTCCACTGTTTCCTGATCTATTTGCCATGAAGTGATGGGACCAGATGCCATGATCTTAGTTTTCTGAATGTTGAGCTTTAAGCCAACTTTTTCACTCTCCTCTTTCACTTTTATCAAGAGGCTCTTTAGTTCTTCACTTTCTGCCATAAGGGTGGTGTCATCTGCATATCTGAGGTTATTGATATTTCTCCTGGCAATCTTGATTCCAGCTTGTGCTTCATCCACCCAGAATTTCTCATGATGTACTCTGCATATAAGTTAAATAAGCAGGATGACAATATACAGCCTTGACACACTCCTTTTCCTATTTGGAACCAGTCCATTGTTCTTTCTGATCTGCACACAGATTTCTCAAGAGGCAGGTCAGGAGGTCTGGTATTCCCATCTCTTCAAAATTTTCCACTGTTTGTTGTGGTCCACACAATCAAAGGCTTTGGCATAGTCAATAAAGCAGAAATAGATGTTTTTCTGGAACTCCCTTGCTTTTTCAATGATCCATCGGATGTTGGCAATTTTATCTCTGGTTCCTCTGCCTTTTCTAAACTCAGCTTGAACATCTGGAAGTTCACAGTTCACATACTGGTGAAGCCTGAATTGGAGAATTTTGAGCATTACTTTACTAGTGTGTGAGATGAGTGCAACTGTGCGGCAGTTGGAGCATTCTTTGGCATTGCCTTTCTTTGGGATTGGAATGAAAACTGACCTTTTCCAGTCCTGTGGTCACTGCTGAGTTTTCCAAATTTGCTGGCATATTGAGTGCAGCACTTTCACAGCATCATCTTTTAGTATCACTCACCCTGCTCTAGTTATAGCCTTGTTTCAATCCCTCCTCTTCTTTTTAAACTTTATGACAATTGTTTGCAAATAAGCTCCTTTCTGGACTTGGCTCAATATAATGAGACCTGGGAATATGCAGGATGTGCTGGATTTTGCAGAGAGCTTTTTCTCACTCTACCTACCCTCTTTGCCTTCTTTCTTTGAAATGAGTTCCCTGGCAGAGCATTCTTGATTGTCCTTTTCTCTCCTCTTGTTTGCTTCATGTTTCTTTTTCCAAGTACCATCTCCTAAATTTCTTGGTCTCAGCTTTCCAAGTTCTGTCATCTCAAAAAGCACCTCAATTCTTGTACTAATTTTAGACAACTAGGATGAAAGAGAAATTTGCTCTGCTTGTGAGAAATTTGCTTGTGCTTGAATCATGTCCATGCCCAGGGTAGACTAAGATGATTTTCTTAGAAGAGTGGACAGTGTGTATATGCCATGACACCGGCATGTTAGACTATCCTTGAGATACTGTGTTTATAAAAGAAAAATTATTACTTTTCTTTACTTCGGGTGGCCTTCACATTTATATTCCATTCTAGGTTTGTACAATAGACTGACATCATACTCTAATTACAATAGAGTAACTGAAGCTAAGTCGCTTCAGTTGTGTCCGAATCTTTATAATCCTGTGGACTCTATGTAGCCTGCCGAGCTCCTCTGTCCATGGGATTCTTCAGGCAAGAATACTAGAGTGGGTTGCCATGCCCTCCTCCAGGGGATCTTCCCAACAAAGGGATTGAACTCGTATCTCTTATGTCTCCTGCATTGACAGATGGGTTCTTTACTACTAGAGCCATCTGGGAAGCCTGGAGTAACATCATACATATTTTAAAATTATGTACATTAAAATACGCACAATGAAAGAAAGGAGGAAAGAAGAGAGAGGAGAGAAAATTTACATTTTGAAGGTAAAGCTCAGCCATTCTAAATGTGGATACGCCCCAGAGGGAGCACGGGAAGGGAGAGGTGAATCTATCATTTCCTTACAAAGCTGTGTCTATCGAAATGTACTTCATGAGCAATTTTAAGGCATTTTGGAGTAGTTTGTCTATGTTTAGTTTTTTCCTTACTTGTTGATTTAGAAACCAACCCCCCATTAGAGTCTATTCTACCAAAAGCAATGAATGATTATTACTATTGTGTTTTGTCAGAGTGTTTTTCAATTGTTTAACTCATTTGAATTCTCTTTACCCAATCAAACTGATCATCTTTGAAAGAAAATGTGAGGTCATAGTTATCACACAATATTGCACTTAAACTTTTCTCCTCAGGGTTTGCAGCAGAGGTAGATCAAGGCTGTGGGCTCCATAGGTTGACTTGCCAGGTTCAAACTCTAACTCTGCCACTTATTACTGAGTGACTTTGTGTAAGTTACTGCACTCAGTTGTTTTTTTTCTCTCATCTGTAGCATGAGGATAATGCTAAACCTAACCCCTTAGGGTTATTGAAAGGATTAAATGAAATAATGCAGATAATGTGCTTTGCCCAGTACCCGGTGTTTAGTAGGAATTCAGTAAATCTTAGCTGTGATGATAATAGTTTGGGATTGCATGACTGCATGGTGACCCTGCAGTTTGAGGAGTTGCCACTAAAAATAGTGACTTCTGACTATGGTGGTAAGATCCAGTCAGGCTTTCTTCTAACAGACATGTGGTAGCATATCATTCCAGTAAGTTATGAGTTTTTTTTTTTTTCATAATATTATGTTTACTAAGTTTACAGACCTGTCCTAAGGACCACGAAGAAAATGTGATATACTTGGAGCAAAATGGTATAAAATAAACTTAAGTAAAGTCTGGGTCCCTTTTTAATTTCCACTAACAGTAACTACATTTTAGTTCCTTGTCCTATTTCCAGGTGTTAATGAAAGATAATCTTCCATCATTAACAAACTTGCTTTGCGTGTTTAAAACACTAGCCTTGGCACTGGTGCTCACAGGTCTTAGCAGCTTGGCAAAAAGACCATAAGAGCAGTTTCCTCCTATTTTCAGTTTTCTTATTCTCTTCCCTAGTGGGTGCTCAGTCCTCATTCTAGAATTTCTTAGGGGGAAAAAAAAATCTCATCACCCTTCCGATTATTTTATTTTTCTTCTCTTGGCAAAAACTTACAGGGTAAGATAAAAAAAGAATTGTGACCATATTGTGCACATACCCTTTTCTAATCAGGGGTTTCCTTGGTAGTTGGTTTTGCAGCCTTCAGCTGAGAAATTCCCCAGCTTCTACAACTCCTTTCTAATCATTGCTTAATGTCATTAAAATTTGATTCTCTAGAGCAGAGGCTGGCAAACTATGGCCCACAACCCTGATGCCTGTGTTTGTAAATAAAGTTTTATTGGAACACAGCCACGCACATTTGTTTACCTATTGTGTGTGGCTGCCCTCCTGCTATAACAGCAGAGTGGGGTAGTTGCCATGGAGACCAGATGGTTCAAAAGCCTAAAATATTGACTGTCTCGCCCTTCCAGAGAGTTTGCAGACCCGCTGCTCTAGAGCATCTATAGCCTTCAGTTTGTATTAATTATTTATTGTCAAATAACAAATTACCCCAAAATTCAGCAGGTTAAGGCAAGAGATATTATTTCCCAGTTATCTGTGGGTCAAGAATACAGGAGTGGCTTTAACAGGGTGGTTCTATGTCAGGGTTTCTCATGAAGTTGCAGTTAAGACATCAGCCAAGACTCCAGCAATCTGAAGGCTTGACTGGAGCCGAAGGCTGGAGCTTCCAAGAGGGTTTCCTCACGTGGCCATTAGTAGAAGGCCCGGTTCCTTGCTAGTTGCTGGCAGGAGGTATCAGTTCCTTACCACGTGGACCTCTGCACAGGGTTACTTGAGTGTCCTCACAACATAGCAATCAACTTTCTTCCAGCAAGTGATCTGAGGGCAAGGAGAAGACTGTAACATCTTTTATGGTCTAGTGTCAGGATTCACACACCCTTATTTGCATATTATTCTATTTATTAGAAGGAAGTTACTAAGTTCAGTCCATACTCAGAAGAAAATTAAGCTTCATCTTTTATTTTTAGTTATTTATTTTTTGGAGCTTTGAGGTATTTTATGATAAAAAGCTGGTACCCATGTACACAAATGAATAAGAACTTAAAATTCATCATACATTTACTTCATTTTCTAGCTTGAGTTTCTAGTAAATCTTTAGTTTCATTGATTTTGACTGCTATCTAAGGAGATCCTGTCTTGTCTGGGTGATTTAAATGCACAATTCATTGATGAGCATCTCTTATTTTTTCTTTATTGGCAGTAGGACTTAAACCTAGTATTAATGCTGCTTCCCATTTTGTCACTTTGCATTCAAACTCATCTCTGTAATGGTCACTAGTAAAGGCAGACTTGGATAGACTGTGAAAAATCTGTTTTACTTGAGAGTCCATATGCCTCACGGCTTGCAAAACATAACAACCTGCACAATGGTCAGTCTAACTGCTACCACTATATTGGCCATAGTTCCAGCTCAGCTCCCCTGCTTCCTCAGAGACTGTGGTTCATTCCAGCCAGAGGCCACAGCCACCAATTCCACACCTCTATCAGAAAGCAACGTGGCCACCACCAGCAAGCACAAATTGCCCACACATGGGTGCCCCAGGGATTCAGCTTCATCTAGTAAAGGAAAACATATAAAAGAATTTAAGGACATATTTTCAAACCACCATCCTTAATTCCAATCCATTTTTTTTCCTGTGAATCTTGGACTTTTTTTTATTTTTAATTGGAGGATAATTGCTTTACAGTGTTGCGTTGGTTTCTGCCATACAATAACGTGAATCAACTATAAGTACACATATGTCCCCTCCCTCTTGAACCTATCTCCAATTACCCCCCATCCCTCTAGGTAGTCACAGGGCACCACCAACCCCTTTTTTAAGGAGTTGTGTTTTTTTTAAGGCCTACAAGAGGATTAAACTTTTCCTGTAAAGGACCAGTTAGTAAATATTTTTGGCTTTGTGGGGTATAAGATCTTTGTTACAACTGTTCAGCTCTGTATAAGGAAAGTAGCCTAGGGACTTTCTCTGGTGGTCCAGTGGCTAAGACTCCACGCTCCCGATGCAGGGGGCCTGGGTTCCATCTCTGGTTGGAGAACTAGATCTCACATGCCACAATTAAGAGTTCACATGCCACCACTCAAAATCCCTCGTGCTGCAACAAAGATTCAAGATCCCCAGTGCCAAAACTAAGACCCGGCACTTCGCTGCACCCAGATAAATAAATAAGCATTTTTTTAAAAAAGGAAAGTAAACTAGACAATAGATAAATGAATGGGCATGTCTGTGTTCTAATTAAATTTTATTTACAAAAATAGGCAAGGAGTTGGATTTGGCTGATGGGCTGTAGTTTGCCATCCTCTGGTCCAGAAGATTCTTCTTCAAGAACACAAACCAAAAAGTTGACTCATGTGGCAGACATTTTTTTTTTCATTTTATTCTTCTATTTTTTAAAAAATATGGAACACTTCATGAATTTGCATGTCATCCTTGCCCGGGGGGGCCATGCTAATCTCTGTAGCCTTTCAATTTTAGTATATATGCTGCTGAAGTGAGCACGAAGACATACAATTTTAAGCTGGGGATCTGTGCATCTTGGACCCTTCTCAACCAAGTCATAAACTCCTCCAGGATAAAAATCATGACATATAGTTCTTTTTATTCTCCTTCAGCATTCAATAAGGTTCTGAGCATGTAGTTGCTATCTGATTAATAATTGTTTATCATTTAATGGATTCATAGTATTCTATTATATGACTATTCTATAATACTTAAGTAATTCTTACTACTCTTTGTTGGTACAAACACTCTGCAGTAAATATGGTTCTGCATGCATATTTGTACACACATATGAGTATATTCTAGGACAGATTCCTAGAAGTATAATTAATTGAAAGATGAAAGTGAAGTCGCTCAAGTCAAAGATCATGTGTACTCTTAATATGACAAAAAAGAATTTCAAATTAATGTTAGTGTGTATTTTATTTCATATAATAAATGCACAATATTTCAGGACAAAATAAAGATCTATAAGGTGCTTTGAACTTTATAGACTTGTATTTCCTATGCGATCTTCATAGAAACCTGTTAAGCTCTTTCTATGTCAAGTAGTACAATTGAATGCTGATGACCAATGTATATTGTTAGGTGGTGTTTATAGATCATAGAGCAGGCAGAAATGAAATGTTTCCTATTTTCATGTTTTCAGAGAACCTCATAGAACTTTTAGACTTCCCAGAACATAACATTGAAATTGCCACTAGCACTGCCCTTGCTACATCAAAATTCCTTTCCTGAAAGTCCTTAAAACACAAATCTATTCAGGAGACAGTATATCCCCTCATCTCCCTATCACGTCAGTGTATCCTATGGAAAGGGCCAAAGGATTGGCCTTGCATCAATGGACCATGAAAGGATGACATTTTAAAAAGTCATTTTCAATTAAAAGAACTTGAAGAGGAGAAGAAGGGACCAAATTGTATTGAGTGCTTACTAAGTATCAGATTCTTTAACAGGAAGTTAAAGTGAATATTATTAATCTGTCTTTCAGAGATGAAGAAATACGCTCCAGAGGATCTATTGACTTTATTGACCAGTCAAGATTAATTTGAATTGAGATCTTTCTAACACCAAAGTTGTGTCCACTATATGATGCTCCCGCCCAGTATGCTCAGAGTGTATTGATATTCTCACGCTACAAACATACAAGACCTCAGACCACTGATTTCCTGAGCCTGGCCTTATGACACAAATCAGCTTCAGGAAAATTTCAGCCTTTGCTCTGTCCAAGAATAAAGCAGGAGCTGTCCATCTGAAAGCAGACTGTTCAGCAGGTAAAAGGAAGCCAGCAGAAAATAGGGTAACCAGAAGTAGTTACCTTGACCTAGAGTGGAGAGAAATGGAATGACTTAATTTAGTCATATTGTCTCGTCATTATGCTAATTAGAGGAAATAAAAAAGGAAGAGAAGGCAAATGGAAAGGAAAAGAATGGTGGTTAGGGGAATACCTGAGAGAAATAAACTGATTGCTATTTATGGTTCCAATGAGGTAAAACCAAAACCGAAACTTCTTTGCACTGCCTGTTTATGACTTGACTTTGGGGGGAAAATTATTTTACTGTATTTCAGCTTGTCTACCTAATAAATATTGGAAACAAACTTTACAATTTTATAACTACTTCTCTCCCTGTGCTTGGAGATTGTTCCTGGATTGTATTTCTTCCAAATACAGAATATAAATGAACATATATATTATAATATAATAAAATAGCTAGAGTCAAATTTCACTCATGTGGACTCTAAATTCAGAATTTATTTTAAAAAAATCAGTCATAGGTTGCGCTGAAATTTATGTTATTGGGAGTATAGATTTTTAAAAAAACAATGAAGTCATTGAAAAACACAAGTGGTGATTGTCAACTCATTTAAGAGAATTAATTACCTGTAAATAATGTAACACCTATTGTATATTTACTGCTTCTGTCTGAATTCAGGACAAAAAAAAGTTGAATTTATTCAGTAAAGAAATTCTTGTTTATATGGCATTCCACAACTGAATTAACCCCTAAGGGGCTACTATGAAAAGTGATTGTGAAAGTTGCTTAGTCATATCCGACTCTTTGTGACCCCATGGACTATACAGTCCATGGAATTCTCCAGGCCAGAATACTGAAGTGGGTAACCTTTCCCTTCTCCAAGGGATCTCCCCAAGCCAGGGATTGAACCCAGGTTTCCCGCTTTGCAGGAAGATTCTTCACCAGCTGAGCCACATGCGAAGCCCTCTACTATACAAACTTAGATTGACTTTTTGGGAATGTTGAAAGTAAGAGGTTAAAAATTAATTTTTGGAAGGAAGGGTTAAGCTAAAAGAAAGTAGAGAATTAGGGTCTAGAAATTGGAATCGACATGTAAGAGGCTTTTTGGTGACATCCAGAGGTTAGCTCTGGTAGTGTGGTGTGGATGGAAGCAAATTTTCAGGGATTTTCAGGAATGACTAAGTGGTAAGTAAATGGAGCATTGTAGAGAACATACATCCCAAATATTTGGCAGGGGAATGAAGGAGAAAAAGGATAGTGATGATGGGGGATGGACGATAATGGGAAGTGAAGTGAAGTCGCTCAGTCGTGTCCAACTCTTTGTGACCCCATGGACTGTAGCTTCCCAGGCTCCTCCATCCATGGGATTTTCCAGGCAAGAATACTGGAGTGCTTTGCCATTTCCTTCTCCAGGAGATCTTCCAGACCCAGGGACTGAACCCAGGTCTCCCGCATTGTAGGCAGACACTTTACCGTCTGAACCACCAGGGAAGTAAATGGAGATTTTTGCAAAAAGTGGGAGACTTCTGCATGATGGTAGGCAGAAAAAGATTGTTCTAGAAAGGAATGGGATTAAAATACTGGGTAGAAATGAGGAAATTAATAAATTAGACTTTATAAGAGAGACAAAATTCTGCTCTTTAAAAGACAGTCTAAGAAAACGAGAAGACAAGGCACACAGTAGGAAGAAGCATTTGCAAATTGCAGATCTGATAAAGTATTGGTAAACTGAATACGTAAAAGACTCACTAAACTCAATAATAAGAAAACAATCCAAAAAAGAAAAAAAATGGGCAGCAGATTTAAACAGACACTTTACAGGAGAAGATACACAGATGGCAAACAAGTACCTGAAAAGATGCTCGAGACAATTAGTCATTAGGAAACTGCAAACTAAAATGACAATGAGACATCACTACATACTTAGTAGAATGGCTTAAAAAATAAATGAACAACTGATGTCAAATGCTGGTAGGGATGCAAAATAACTGGAACTCTCGTACATTGGTTTTGGGAATGCAAAATGGTGCAGCCACTCTGGTAATTTCCTATAAAGATAAACATGCATATATTCTATGTTATAACAGTCCCATTCCGAGGTATTTATTCAAAACAAATGAAAACTTACATCCACAGAAAAAACTCTATGGGAATCTGAAATATATATATATAATATATATATAGCTGAATCACTTTTCTATATACCTGAAACTAACACAATATTGTGAACCAATTATACTTCATTAAAAAACCTCTGAGGAGATGTTTATAGCAGTTTTGTCCATAGTTTACAAAAGCTGGAAACATGCCAAATGTCCATTAAGATGAAACAGATTGTGGTACACCTCTACAATGGATTCAGTTCAGTAATAAAAAAGGAACAAACTACTGATACATGCAGCACCATTATTACACTCAGAGAAAGAAGCCAGATTCGAAAGACTACATATTGTATGATTCCATTTATACAACGTTTGGGAAAAGGGAAACTATAGGGATCGAAATGCAATCAGCAGTGGCAAGGGGGCTGAGGTAGGGGAGGTACAAAGAAGTGTGACAGAACTTTTCAGGGTGATAGAAATATGATATATCTTGATTGTCACAATTGTTACATGACAGCACAAGTTTGCCAAAATTCATAGAACCTTGTATCACAAAAGGATGAATTTTACTATATATAAATTATATCTCAATGAACTTGAAAAACAAATTTAAATGGCTGGGTAGAGAATAGTTTCTGGGCGAAAGTAGGAATACTTGAGCTGCACGGTTTTTCTTGCTTTCAAGATTTGCATACATGTTTCCTTCACATACGGAGCCTCCCTCTTTCCTTTTTTTCCTGAGTAACTCCTTATTATCCTTTGCATTTCAGTAAAGCATCACTTCCCCGCCCCCAGAAAACCTTCCCTGACCCCAAGACTAGGTTAACTTTTCCTGTTATGAGTTCCTAATAACATGCTTATCGAATCCCTGTGGCATGTAGTGTATCATACTCTATTGCAATTGCTTATTTAATCGTTTCTCCCCTTTTGTGCTGTAGACTCTGACAGCAGAAATAGCATCCATCTTAGTTAATTATTGTGTCCTTATATTTAGCACAGAGCCAGGAAAAATGCTTATTGAATAATATAAAGCAGAAGGTTTAGAATGGCTCAAGGAGAAGTTGAATACTAAATTGATAAGTGATGAAAAAGATGTAAGTTACTCCCAAAACTATGTCTCCATTTCTGACCTCATACCTATGTTCTACTACCATAATTCAGATTGTCTATGTGATATCTTCACAGAGATGCCCCACTGTTGTTTTAGCCTTAATATATATTTCTAAGCAGAAGTAATTTTCTCCCTCCTCAATTTCATTCAAATTGAATTATTCTCCCAATTATTCTATTTCTGTCAAGTGGTATCTCTATCTTATAGTCTTCCAAAAGGGAAACCTAATTACATTTAACATCTCCTTCTATTTGCCCTCTCATCTAATTTGATCTGAAAAATGTTCAGTCCTTCTTTTGAAATAATTCTCATTCACATTTACATTTTTTTAAACTCCCACTGCTATTCTTATACAGTCAAATATAATCAGAGAGGTAGATACCAAACAAGAAAACATATATTCAAATATGTAATTATGACCTGAGATAAGTACATAGAGGAAACATAAACAGGGATGTTACAGAGAATTATGGGATGAGGAGGACCTAATCCATGTAGAGTGGCAAAAGAGCACTTCTTTGAGAAGATAACATTTAAGCCAAGAAAAATGAGAGAGAGAGCCAGCAATAGGGAGAATAGAAAGGAGACCATACTGAACTGAAGGAGAAGAACATGCATAGGATTTGAGGTATGGGAAAAAATTGGAGTTCAATGATAGCATGTTTGGAAACTGAGAAAAGATTATAGCTGGAGGGCAGTGAGCAAGGGGGAGGAGTGACAGATAGGAGGTTAGGGAAGCAGGCAGGGACCAGATCATGTGAAGTGTTGGCAAAGGATTTGGATATTATTCCTTCTAATGTGAAGTTACTGAAGAGTTTTTATCGAGAAGTTATGGTAAGCAAGAAAATTGTTAAACATGTGAACATATCTAAATAAGCATTTATCGTAAATGACATTAACCATGATATTAAAGTCTAGATTGAGAAGATGTTACAACTAAAATACTAGATAGCAACAGTGAGCAGAATAGGAGGAAAAGTCATTGGAGATAAAGTTTTAATAAATTAACTTTAGACTTTCTAATGTTCCTGTTAAAAATGTGAGAATAATTACCAAAAGGATAGAAATATAAAGGCTGTAAATCAATAAAGGTAAAGAAAGAGGAATAAATAAAACTGAAATTATCCAATAAAAGGCATGCAAGGAGCAAAAAGAGTTAAAATGCATTATAAATAAAAAACACACCACAGAATTGTAGAAATGAGTCCAAATATGTCAATAATTTAAGTTCAGTTCATATATACATTAATCTTGTCAGTTAAAATCATAACTACTTATATTAGATAACAAGGAAAAAAATTTGGCTGTACGTATTTACCATTCAGTTCAGTTCCGTTCAGTCGCTCAGTCGTGTGCGACTCTTTGCGACCCCGTGAATCGCAGCACGCCAGGCCTCCCTGTCCATCACTAATTCCCGGAGTTCACTCAGACTCAAGTGCATCGAGTCGGTGATGCCATCCAGCCATCGAATACATAAAGGCATAGAAATGTTGAAAGCCAATGAGTGGAAAAAATACATGATGGGCAGATATTTCCCAAAAGAATGCTAGTGCAGTGATACTAATGCCAGACAGAACAGACCTTAAGGTAGAAAGTATTTTAAGAATAAACTGATTTAAAAAGTAATAAAAAATAACTTACCAAGGAGATATAGCAATTCTGAATCTATATGTGAACTTACAATTTATCTTCAACAGATATAAAGCAAAAATATCATTGACAGAATTTTAAGAAGTAAATTTTAAATTACAGTGGGAAAGTTGTTTTTTTAAACTACATTTCCTACAGAACAGAAGTAGCAGACAACATATTAATAAGGATACAGAGGACATGAACAACACCTAGCAAGATTTATTTCATGGATGTAGTCAGAATCCTTTACCTAACAGATATTACATGTTCTTTTTAAGTACACATGGAAAACTTACAACATTTAACTGCAAAGCCAGTCTCTGCCATTTCTGCAGAGAAATAGCAAAATAACTGACATCATATGGACTACATTCTTTTTTTACTATAACAAAACTAGAAAATCAATAACAAAAAGTCCCACACCCCAAAATAGAGTGACTTTTAGTTTCTGCCTTAAGCACATAGATAGATGGTAATAGTGCCATTACTGAGATGGGAAAGCCTGAAAGAGGAAAATGTTTTTAAGCTGAGTGGAAATGGGTCAGAGGAAAGATGAAATCAGTTCAGAGATGTCTGGCCAACCTAACACCTAGTGAGGTATTGGGACAGATGTACCTCAACTGATTCACCAGCCATAGATTTAATGTGTCTGCTGTGACCACACTTCTTTTCAAAGAACCTGTTTCTATTTTGGGAATTTGTAAATTTGAGTTTGAAATGTACTTAAATTAATACTGTCAATTAATTGGTTATACTGCCATCTAGTGGTATACTTTAGGATTAGCAAAAGATGTGATTTTGTTTATTAGATGAACTCACTTACACTTAAAAAAAAAAGAAAGCAAGGATTGGTTGTGTTGTTCACAATATTGCCATTATCATGTCTATATTATGCATCTTTTTCCATATCCCAAAGTATCAGTATTGCCTTTATATTAAACTATTAATATTGCAAAAGATTTCTCCCCAAACAAAAAAAGCTGAATACACAAAAATTACACAAAAGCTAATATCTGTTGAGTGCTTATTATATGTTAGGCACCACTGTAAGTTCTTTACATGAGCATATCATCTAATATTCACAGCATCTATGTAAATACTGTTATGTCTGACTTGAGGGAATTGAGGGATAGAAGGATAAGTAATTTACTCAAAAGCTACATGGCTAGTAAAGCACAGAGCTGAGACTTGGATATAGGTAATACAGTTCTACAGCTCTTCAGCTTAACCATTATAAACATGGTTTAAACCAGGAAAAATTGAATATAGTCTAAATGTTTAACAATAAGGAAATGGCCCAGTATACTGTAGAGTGTCAGTTTGATAGAATGTTATGCAGACATTTAAAAAGATAGATTAAAAGGTTATGTAATAACATGGGAAACTATAATGTGAAAAGTCCAGCCAATGTTATGCATACAGTATGAGTTATACATCTATATGTGACACTCTATATGTTTTTTATTTTATAAGTTTTAAAAAACTTATTTGGAAATAATTTCAAACTTATAAGAAGTTACAAAATTTAAAGTAGTACAAGGAACATTCATATACTCTTTACACAAAGAGTCACCTATTGTAATTTTATCTCCTTTGCTTTGTCATTTATTCTCTCCACACACACACATGTTGTTGTTGTTGTTCACTCGCTAAGTTGTGTCTGACTCTGCAGTCCTATGGATTGCAACACGCCAGGCCTCCCTGTCCCTCACTATCTCCCAGAGTTTGTCCAAGTTCATTTCTATTGAGTCAGTGATGCTATCCAACCATCTCATTCTCTGCTGCCCTCTTCTTTTGCCTTCAACCTTTCCCAGCATCAGGGTCTTTTCTGGTGAGTCGGCTCTTCAGAAGCTTCAGCTTCAGCATCAGTCCTTCCAATGGATATTCAAGGTTGATTTCCTGTAGGAGGGACTGGTTTGATCTCCTTACTGTCTAAGGAGACAATTTTTTTCCTGAGCCATTTGAGGTAAGTTACATACATCATAGTTTTTACCCTTAAATACTTCAGCATATATTTCTGCAAAATAAGGCTTTGCTCTATAGATAATAACTTCATAAATTTACATTGATGGAATACTTTTATCTAATTTATGGTCTATGTTTCACATTTTAAAATTAATCTAATACTGTTCTTTATAGGTTTTTCTCCTCCTAGGACAGGTTCAATTTTAGGGTCAGTTTTTATGCAACAGTATTTAGCTGCCATGTCTCTTCAGCTGCCTTAAATCTGGAACATTTCCCAGCTTTTCTTTGTCTTTTTTGACATTGACATTTTTCAAGAATATAACTTGTCCATGCCTCCATTTAAAAAAAAATAGAACGCCTTTTGTTTTCTGTTTGTCTGATGTTTCCTCATGATTATTATATACTTGTAGTAGGGATCCCGCATAGATGATGTTGTAACCTTCTCGGGATACTACAGCTGGAGGCACATGATGTCCATCTGTCCCTCACAGGTAATACCGCATTAATTTTGACCATGAAGTCAAGGTGGTACCCACTTTCTCCACTGTATAATTATCTTTTAATTTTTTTGCCTTGCAACTAATAAAAAGTAGAGGGTGGAGATAATTTAAGACCATGCAAATATCCTATTCTTCACCAAAAATTTCTCTTGGATTTAGCATCTATTGATGAATCTTGCTTGAATCTACCATGAACGTTGCCAAATGATTTTCCATCTAGCACCCTATCCACATTTACCACTTGTCTCCCACAGGGCTGCGTTACGACTTTCATGAGCCCTATGCTCTTTCACCTTCATGGGTCCCTCACTCCATAAAAATTTAATTTCATATATTTTACTACTGTGTTGGTATAAAATATGATCCAAGCTGGATTTGTCATTACATTTATTTTTCTTTTGGTTTCTTTTAAAAGAAACAAAAAACGGCCTTTAAAAGTATGATGGGATTTAGACACTTGTCTAATGGATAAGTTGACTTTGGGCCCTCAGTAGTTTGCTCTAAGCAAGAGATTTCCCTCCTCCCCCATTTATTTATCTATCTCCAAGTTCGATCCCTGGGTCAGGAAGATATCCTGGAGTAGGAAATGGCATCTCACTCCAGTATTTTTGCCGGGAAGATCCCATAAACAGAGGAGCCTGGTGGGCTTCAGTCCATGGGGTTGCAAAGAGTTGGACACGACTGAAGTGACTTAGCACACTCTCCTATCTATCTGTCTGTTGATATCTATCATCTATCCATGATTGTGGACTCATGGATTGCTATTTTTTTCAGTGATCTATATAGTTCATTATTGTTTTTACTTAGTTTGGTCCTCAAATTGTCCCAAATTTGGTCCATGGGAGCCTCTTCAAGTTGGCCACCATGTCCTTGCAAAGTGTTCCCATAACCTTCTAGCACTTACTATCTGGCATAACAAGATGCTCCAATTATATTAATACTTACATTGTCCCAGCCCTGGAATCAGTCATTTCTCAAAGGAGTTCAGGTTCCTTTCAGTGAGGAATGGTATTAGAAGCCAAAGTCTGGTAACCAGACATGTTCATTTCTATTTGGTTGTATTTGTTTCTTTGGCTATTTTTCCCTTTGAACAGCCAGAGCTAGGAAATATAGGCATGTATAGATACACACAGGGCTTCCCAAGTGCTCAGTGGTAAAGAATCCACCTACTAATGCAGGGCTTGATCCTGCATTATTGTGTTTACTTAGTTTGGTGCTGGGTGGGTTCGATCCACCTAATGGATTGGATCCCTGGGTCGGGAAGATTCCGTGGAGAAGGGCATGGCGAACCCACTCAAGTATTCTTCCTGGGAAATCCTGTGGACTTCCTGAGAAATCCTGAGAATTACCTCCAGAAAAGCCTGGCAGGCTACAGTCCATAGGGTTGCAAAGAATCGGACACAACTGAGCATGTACGCACGCACATATACTCACCCGTATATGTGTGTGTGTGTATCCAGGGAACAGACATAAACATGTATACACACATATTCATGTTTGTAATAATGAGTTCACACCAGTTTCTCTAATTCTAACCTATCTCCACAAGATTCTTGCCTTCCCTATTCTATACTTACATATCCCTTCTTCCACAGTGAGAAACTTGGTTCCCAACAATTTGTTCGATCTTAGGTTACATCTAAAATAATTTCAGAATTGCTTTGCCTATACCACTATAATTAACAATCCTACTAAAAAGAATTCAAGATTTGTTTGCACTTTTCTCTCTCCCCCCCTCTTCAAAGCTTAGGATATACTGTGTCCATAAGTTCCTTGGATTAGTTATTTTTTTAATTTTATTCCCATTTAGTGTTATTGAGGTATTCATTTGAAATAAATTGTGTTCATTTGTTTGCTTGGCTTTTGGTTTTAGTTTTTCCTCCCCTCTCATTGATTTATTTTTGAGTATGTAGGCTATTAACTTGCTTTCAAAAGTCAAAGCTATATAAAAATTTACTCTCAGAGAAGGGTGACTCCTTTCCATTTATTTCCCTCAGCCTTATTCCTTATAGGAAACACATTTTGTTGTTTTTTGGTTTATTTTTCATATGTTTCTTTTTGTGATGATAATACATATTTTCTTGTTTTTCCCTTTTTTCTTACACAAAACATAGCATATTATATGTGCTCTTTTGCATTTTGCTTTTTTCATTTAATATCTCCTGGAAATCATTTCATGCCAGTTCTTCTGTAGATCTTGCTCATTCTTTACAGCTGCATTGCATGGGTGCACTATTGTTTATTCAAACAAGTTCCTTCACTTAGATATTTAAGGAGTTTCCAATATCTTGAAATTACAAATAATTCTATAATGTATAATCTTGTTCATGTGTGTTTTTATCAGAGGTGTGACTTCAGGATAAATTTCTGCAAATGGGATTGCTATGTTAAAGGGTTAATTTGCATGTAGTTTTGCCATATTCCCTACAGCAATGTATGAGAGTATCTGTTTTATTGCACCCAACAGAGTGCACTGTCAAGCTTTTGATTGTTTTGTGACTCGAACAAAAAATGATATCTCAATATGCTTTAATAGTTGACTTTGCTCTTATCATGAATGAAGTTGGATAGGTTTTTATATGTTTAAAAACGATATATCTCTTTGTGAATTGCCTATTCATGCATTTTGCACATTTTTTCTACAGGAAATCTTCTGTATTTTCACTGTTTAATACAGTAGCCTCTAGTCACTTATGGTACTTGAGCACTTGAAATGTGGCAAGGACAAATGAGGGACAGATTTTTTAATTTATTTATTAATTTTCGTTGCTTACAATGAAAATGTAGACCGCCACATGTAGGTAGTGGCCCCCCTGCTGGATAGCACAGCACAAAATCTCACCTCCTTTTCTCTAGAAACTGAAAAAATCAAGCTGTAATATCATGATTTGCTAATGATCCTATCATTGACCTATCTTTCAGTGTTTACTTGTAATTTGATTAGTGTCTGTATCCTTCATCAGATCACAAACTCGTCAGGGCAAGGGCCTGTGTTTGTTTTTTTCTCACTTTTATGTTGTGCTCAGCACCTAGTCCAGTTGTTATTGTTGTTCAGTTGCTTAGTTGTGTCCGACTCTTGCGACCCCGTGGACTGCAGCATGCCAGGCTTCCCTGTCCATCACCTATTCCCAGAGCTAGATCAAACTCACGTTCATCGAGTTGGAGATGTCATCCAACCATCTCATCCTCTGTTGCCTCCTTCTCCACCTGCCTTCAATCTTTCCCAGCACCAGGGTCTTTTCCAATGAGTCAGCTCTTTGCATCAGGTGGCCAAATTATTGGAGCTTCAGCTTCTGCAACAGTCCTTCCAGTGAATATTCAGGGTTGATTTCCTTTAGGATTGACTGGTTTGATCTCCTTGCTAGTCCAGTACCTAGAACATAATAGGTGCTCAGTTAAATGTATGAGCACATGAATGAATTACAAAGTATACTAACCTTTTGTATAAATGAGGACTCCACTATCTACTTACTGTGTGTGTGTGCATGTGTGTGCTTAAAAGAGTGAGACAGAGAGAGAGACAGAGAGGTTTCCAGAGACAAATCTAAAGATGTGGCGAGGGTACCAAGACCAGGTTATTCAAGAGAAATAAAATTGATTGCAAAATACTCTATAATCAGAAAATTGACTTTATTAATAATAATATTCTTCAGTATTAGGTTGGTGCAAATGTAACTGCAGTTTTGCATTGTTGAGGTTTGCTATTTGATATGGGAATACATTCTTAAATAATGTGGCTATGTTATACATCATTTTAATGCACATTTCCTGCTTTATGTTTTTTTGCTAATGACATTCCTTGCTGCTTATTTTATAGTTATTTGAGACCATGGAAATGATGTTAGACAAAAAGCAAATTCAAGAGATTTTCTTACTTGAGTTTAAAATGGGTCGTAAAGCAGGGGAGACGACTCACAACATCAACAACGCATTTGGCCCAGGAACTGCTAATAATCGTACAGTGCAGTGGTGGTTCAAGAAGTTTTGCAAAGGAGACGAGAGCCTTGAAGATGAGAAGCATAGTGACTGGCCTTCGGAAGTTGACAATGACTAACCAAGAGAATCATTGAAGCCAATTCTCTTACAACTACATGAGAAGTTGCTGAATATCTCAACATTGACCATTCTCTGGTCATTCAGCATTTGAAGTAAATTGGAAAGGTGAAAAAGCTCAATAAGTGCGTGCCTCATGAGCTGACCAAAAATCAAAAAAAATCATGGTCTTGAAGTGTAATCTTCTCTTATCTTTTACAACAACAAACCATTTCTCCATAGAATTGTGATGTGCAATGAAAAGTGGATTTTATATTGACAAGCAGCAATGATCAGCTCAGTGGCTGGCCTGAGAAGAAGTTCCAAAAGAAAGCACCAAAAAAATCAAGGTTACTGTTTGGTGGTCTGCTGCCCATCTGATCCACTACAGTTTTCTGAATCCCGGCAAAACCATTACATCTGAGAAGTACACTCAGTAAATAGATGAGATGCACCGAAAAACAGCAATGCCTGCAGCTGGCGTTGATCAACAGAAAGGGTCCAGTTCCTCTCCATGACAATGCTCAACTGCGTATCACACAACCAATGGTTCAAAAGTTGAAGAAATTGGGCTACAAAGTTTTGGCTCCTCTGCCATATTCACCTGACCTCTCGCCAGTCTACTACTGCTTCTTCAAGCATCTTGACAACTTTTTGTAAGGAACACTTCCACAACCAGCAGAAGGCAGAAAATGCTTTCCAAGAGTTTGTCAAATCCTAAAGCACAGAGTTTTATGCTACAAGAATAAACAAACATTTCTCATTGGCAATAATATGGTGATTTCAATGGTTCCTGTTTTGATTAATAGGATGTGTTTGAGCCTAGTTATAATGATTTAAAATTCACAGTCAGAAACCACAATTACGTTTGCACCAACCTAAAATACTCACTAAATGCCAGACAGTATCCTAAGCGCTTTTGTGAAGTGTTTTATATTATTTTCATAAAATGACTCTGTGGAATAAATACTATTATTATTCCCATTTTACAGATGGCATGGAGGAAAAGAGGAGTACCTTGCTCAAGGCCATATAGCTAGTAAGTAGTAGAGCAAGCATTAAATCTAAGCAATCTGACTTCAGAGCTTACCTTCTTAATCACAATGCTGTATTGCTTTCTGTTTGATTGTGTCCATCTGGTGACAGAAGCTTAATGACTCAGATGTCTGCATCAGGCTCTTGTCTACATTTAAGCTTCAGTAAGCCACCGTCTCCTGAAGGTTTAGGTCTCTTTCCAGTGGTGCAGGTGTAGAGAGACTGGGATAAGAGGATATGAAAATCTACACAGGATCCCTTTTCTCCAAAAGCCAAACAAATATTTCTGCCTCTAGGATTTTCTGCCTTGTACATAATAAAGGGAAAATAAAGCCTTTTCTTTGATAAAACAAAATACAAAATAATCAATCCTCCCCCCTCCTTCTCCAAACCTCTGGTCTGGTAAGAAAGATTAATGGAAGCTAAGTTACTATTGTCTTTTTGTGAATTAACTAGTTTTATTCAGCTTTCCCTCTCCCCTCCCTTCATCTCTATCACATATTTAGTGCTCTATTAGCTCAGTTCAGTTCAGTCTCTCAGTCGTGTCTGACTCTTTGCGACCCCATGGACAACAGCATGCCGGGCCTCCCTGTCCATCACCAACTCCCGGAGCTTACTCAAAGTCATGTCCAGTGAGTCGGTGATGCCATCCAACCATTTCATCCTCTGCCATCCCTTTCTCCTCCCACCTTCAATCTTTCCCAACATCAGGGTCTTTACAAATGAATCAGTTCTTCACATCAGGTGGCCAAAGTGCTGGAGTTTCAGCATCAGTCCTCCAAGGAATATTCAGGACTGATTTCCTTTAGGATAGACTGGTTGAATCTCCTTGCAGTCCAAGGGACTCTCAAGAGTCTTCTCCAACACCACAGTTCAGAAGCATCAATTCTTCACCATTCAGCTTTCTTTATAGTCCAACTCTCACATCCATACATGACTCCTGGAAAAACCATAGCTTTGACTAGATGGATCTTTGTTAGCAAAGTAATGTCTCTGATTTTGAATATGCTATCTAGGTTGGTCATAACTTCTCTTCCAAGGAGCAAGCGTCTTTTAATTTCATGGCTGTGGTCATCATCTGCAGTGATTTTGAAACCCCCCAAAATAAAGTCTGTCACTGTTTCCATTGTTTCCCCATCTATTTCCCCATCTTGTGCTCTACCTATTTCCCCATCTTGTGCTCTATGGTCCTATTTGGGCTTCCTTGGTGGCTTAGTGGTAAAGAAAAAAATGCACCTGCAATGCAGGAGATGTGTGTTTGATCCCTGGGTTGGGAAGATCCCTGGAGAAGGAAATGGCAACCCACTCCGGTATTCTTGCCAGGAAATTTCATGGACAGAGGAGCCCTCCAGGCTCCATATGGTCTCAAGAGTCTTAGTGACTAAACTACCACCACCAGGTAGTCCTATTTAGTTGATATTCCTAATGTTGATATATTTTTCTAACAGTTGTTTTTTTAATTGTTTCAGGTAAGGATATCTTATATTCCTGTGCTAGTTGCACTCTGCTTGCCTCAGACCCATTCCCATTCCTAGATTCATTCTCCATCCTTCCCTGTCCTGGCTTGAATGATATAGCACTGACCTCTATGGGTTACATCACCTGGGTTCCCCTACCCTCTGGCTTCAAATGGGTTGAGCAGAAGCTTGGCACAGGAGTGGGAATAAGAGAGGAAGAAAGAGAGATCAGGACATTTCTTCTCCCCTCTTTCTCCCTCCTTTGGTGCTATGTTCTTGCAGTAGCTGCCTGACAGCCTCTCCTACATGGCTCCAGCATTCACTGGGCTCCCAAAACACTTTCTCTATCTTGTCCCTGCATGTCTAGGCAGGGGAAGGTTTTAGCAAACTCTTTCTCGTCCCACGTTGCCTCCACATACTTGCTATATCCTGAACTGCCCACATCTTTGTAAATAGGCCTTTTTAAAAATTATTTTCAATGAACTCTTTTGAATAGAATGTTATTTCTTGCTTGGGACCCTGCCTGATACATTTCCCCTTTAAAAGTCTTTCAGAACTCTTAAAGGCATGGAAGAGGCCTGGACTTTCAAATAGGGATAGGATTAAATAGGCCTCAGGCAGACTGTCCTGCAAATTGGATCAGGAGATTTTATCCTTTGTTTCCAAGATTATTCTGGATAGAGAAACTCTGAATGTGACAAATGTGCGTACTGTGTTACATGTTCAGAGATGGTTCCTCAAACTCTTTTTACAGTTTGAATGAAATGACCTAGGATTATCCATTACCTTTGCCCTGCGACTCTGATTATCAAGAGACCTTGTGATCACTGAACTGATTTCCCAGATAACTTGATCCAGAGAAAAGGATACTCTGGAGGGTGGACAACCAATAATCCAGACCCTGAGAAAAGTAGAGTCTTCGCTTATATTAATCATGAAAAGAAAAAGAATACAGTTACGCACCTTTCCACTTCTACTATCTTTTTTCTTACTGGCTAGCATTTTGCATATATGTATCTTTTTTTTGCTTATGGCTTCAGCTCTGTATTAAAATGAAGTTGTCTATTACCCAGATCTATTAAAAAATATATATGTCTCGACTCTGGTATGTTATCCATATTCTAACTTCCTTCCTATTGTAATAGCTTTTCTTGTTGTTCCTGTTTAGTCACTAAGTCGTGTCTGACTCTTTGCAACCCCATGGACTGCAGCATGCCAGGCTTGCCTGTCCTTTACTATCTCCTGGAGGTTGCTCTAACTCACGTCCGTTATAATTGAACAATCACTTTTTCTGTCCAAGAGCAGCCCCTCTTCTTATGCTGTTATGTTCATCCTCTTTTGTCTTCTTTTGGCTTCCCTCTTCAGTTACCCTCTCTTCCCCCACAACAATTTCTTCCTTCTTATTGGAACATTCCTGTTAGCTTACAAGTATGCTCTAGCATCTCCTGGTTTAGAAAAACCCTCCCTCGACTCTACATCCTCCTCCAACTAGTGCTTCATTTTTTCTGCTTGTCTGCACAGCAGAACTTTTTGAAAAAGTTGTTTATACTGGCTGTCACCACTTCCTTACCTTTCACTGACTCCATTCTGGCTTCCTTCCAGGAAGCCATCACTCCACTGAAACAGCTTTAGTCAAGGTCATCAGTGACCTCCATGTTGTTGAATTCTTTGGCTCTTTCTCATCTTACTCAGACTCTTATAAACATTGGACACAGTTAACCAGTCTCTTAAAAAAGAAAAAAACAACTTTCTTCTCTTGACTTCCACGGCACCATTATCTCAATCTTCTTTCCTGTCTCCTTTTCTGTTCAACCTCTAAATGTTGAGTTGCCCCAGGGCTAAGTTCTAAACTTGCTCTATGCATATGTGGCTGTTGAGTACCTGAAATGTGACTAGTGTGAAATGAGACATGCTGTAAGCATAAAATACCCTCTAAGTTTCAAAGATTTGGCATGAAAATATATGTAAAATATCTAATAATTTTTATATTAGTGCATGTTGAAATAATATTTTAGATATATTGGACTTAATAAAATTAATTTTATCTGTTTCTTTTTACTTTTTTAATGTGGCTACTAGAAAACTCAAAAATTACATATGTGGCTCACATATATTTTATTGGGCCATGCTCTTCTAGATCCTCTTTCCCTATCAACTTCCTCTTTTCATCTTATCTAGTGCCATAGCTTTAAATTCCATCTCTATGTTGACTCCCAAATTTAGACTTCTAACTCTAACCTCTCATTTGAAGTCCAGACTTACATATCAGCTGAATATTGAATTTCCATTTGACTGTCTAAAGGGATCTCAATATTAATATGTCAAAAATGAAATTTTCTCTTTTCTCCAGCCCTATTATATTCCCTGCTGGTTCGTGTCTCAATCAATGGTGCCACCATCTGTCCAGTTGTTCAAACCAAAAATTGAGTCATCTTTGATCACTCTATTTTGTGTACCTACTTCATCTAATCTTCCAACAAGTCTTTCTGGTTCCACCTTCAAATAAGTTTTGAATTCCATCCATTCATCTTTACTGCTGCTACCCCAGTGTAAACCACTGTCATCTCCCACCCAGACCACTGTAACAGCTTCATAACTGCTCTAATTTGTTCCACTGTTTCCCCAATACAGTCTCTGCTTCATATCTCAGAATGATCTCTTTTAAATGTAAATCAGATCATGACATACCTCTACTTAAGTTTTTCATGACTTCTTATTGTTCAGTTCAGCTCAATTCAGTCGCTCAGTCGTGTCTGACTCTGTGCGACCCCATGAATCACAGCATGCCAGGCCTCCCCGTCCATCACCAACTCCCGGAGTTCACCCAGACTTACGTCCATCGAGTCAGTGATGCCATCCAGCCATCTCATCCTCTGTCGTCCCCTTCTCCTTCTGCCCTCAATCTCTCCCAGCATCAGAGTCTTTTCCAATGAGTCAACTCTTCGCATGAGGTGGCCAAAGTACTGGAGTTTCAGCTTTAGCATCATTCCTTCCAAAGAAATCCCAGGGCTGATCTCCTTCCGAATGGACTGGTTGGATCTCTTTGCAGTCCAAGGGACTCTACAGAGTCTTCTCCAACATCACAGTTCAAAAGCATCAATTCTTCAGCGCTCAGCTTTCTTCAGTCCAACTCTCACATCCATACATGACCACTGGAAAAACCCGACCTTTGTTGGCAAAGTAATGTCTCTGCTTAAATTGTTCATGACTTCTTATTGTACTTAGGGTAAAATCCAACCTACCATAGCTGGCAAAGCCCAGTATAAGTCTGATCCTTACTTATCTCTCTAACCTTATTCCATGCTACTGTTTCCCCTTCTTATAGTAATCTCCAACCTCATTGGCCTTCCTTCCAGACTTTGATGATGTCAAGTTGGCTATTGCCTCAAGCCCTTCCTCAGATGCTCTAATCCCAGAATTTTGTGTGTCTAACTTCTCTCCATCCTAAAGTTCTCAGCTCAAATATTGCCTGCTTAGACAGACCATCCTTGCAAGTAGTATTCTGTCCTAGTCACTTTCAATCTAAGCATACCACATACTCTCTTTCTTCCTTCCTCTTTTTTTTCTCTTAAATATTTTCTATATTTGTTTCCTTTCTAGTGTCTCTCTCCCTTGAAGAGTATAAGCTCTTTAAGAGCAGGAACCTCATGGGTCTTATTTGTATCTGCATTCTCAGCATCTGGTATGAAGCTTGGTCCAGAGTAGACACAAAAAATAGTTTCGAGTGATATATTGAAAAATTAATATTTAATCAAATAGATTTTTGAAAAGAATGAATTAACAAAACTATCTGGGGGGAATAAAAAGATTCATTTTGGGGTAAATAATATGGAATGATTTAGAAACTAAGGCATAACTTAAGGAGCTATTCCTTGGGTCTTAGTAGGTATTAATCCTTTAGTGTGATTGAGTTTTTCATGTTCAGAATATATTGAAGACCTAGCATTTGCAAAGCCTACTCTCTATGCCCTCAGAACTGGGAGAGCTGAGTGAACAGTGGAACACTGAGCCTGAGAGGCAAAGGGACGACATTAAAGAAGAGAAGTACAGGGGTCTGGGGGAGGCCTAGGTAGGTGCTAGTTCAACAGATAATAGATCCTAATTCTAATATTGCCTAGATTTTAACTCTAGCAGCAACAATGGGTATTATTTCTTTGCATCTAGGTCAGTATGCATAGTCAGTTTTCCATAAATACTTTTTGGTAGAATAAATAAATTTGTGAATTTTAAAGAAAACTCAGGAACAGTGAAGTCTTAAAATTTCTGACCTTGGATGATATTGGAAGAGTCTGGGAAGCAAATGAAGAATGCACATGAACTAGAAATTATGAGGTAGAAACAAGGTTGAACTGAACACTCAAAGGTACACTAGCCTGAGGATTTGGGAGTAAGAGGCTAATTTCTTCTCATCCTGCTTCACGCCCCCAGAGTTGAATCAACCTGAGTTCCTGTTGACCTCAGGAGAGAACTCCAAATACACAAATCAGGAAAACAGAGAGGAAAATCTTTGATTGTTAAACAGCAAAAACATTCAGTTTGAAAGACATCTCACTTTTTCTCAATCAAAATTAGAAAGGCTATGATGCAGAAAAGAAAACAAATGCTGGTGTGAATCACGAGCGTATTATCTGATCACAAAGATACAGGATAGATATATCTGTGTCCAGATTGTGCTTGTGCTGTGGTCTATTTTAGGGAGCTTCTGGATTTGAATCTAAAATTGATATCTGGAAAAGAGATAATAATTTGTGCTCACACAGCGCTTTTCACTCAAAGGTCTCAAAGCACTTTGCAAAGAAATAAGTATTATTATCCCAGATGGAACAATGCAGACAGAGGGGCTGCTGACCTCTTCAGCAAACTGGAGAGTATAAACCCTTGGACTCCTGATGCAGCCCTAGGCTATAAATTACTGAATCATGTCCTCTCTTGATTGGAAGCTGGGACTACCAATGATGTGACTTTTAAATAAATAAATAAATGTAGTAGAATATCAGGCTCTATGTTTAAGAATTTTAGCGTGCGTTCAAATATATGAAAATGAGTGGTTTTAAAACTGTTGAATTGGGGGTAAAATATAGCTACTGAAAGTAAGAAAATGGTTATTCTAGTCTGACCAATACTAGTTAATGTGTGCTAAGCATTATTCTGAGGCTTCCCAGGGAGCACAAGTGGTAAAGAACCTACCCGGCTAATGCAGGAGAATGTGGGTTCAATCCCTGGTTTGGGCAGATCCTCTGGAGGAAGTCATGGCCACCCACTCCAGTATTCTTCCTTGGAGAAGTCCATGGATGGAGAAGCCTATGGATGGAGGACCCTGGCGGGCTACAGCCCATGGAGTCACAAAGAGTTGGACTCAACTGAAGCAACTTAGCATGCAAGCATTATTCTAAGTGTGCTATATATACTTTTATTTAATACTTACAACAATTTCTTAATTAAAGTATAATTGACATGTGACATTATATTAGTTTCAGGTGTACACTGTAATTCGACATTTGTATACATTGAGAAATGATCACCACAATGTCTAGTTACCATCTGTCACCACACAAAGTTACAAAACATTTTTTCTTATGTTGAGAACTGTTCAGATTTACTTTCTTAGCCATGTTTAAATTTGCTATATAATTTTTTTGACTATAAGACTCACAGCACTTTTAATGAGGTAGGAACTATTATCACTTTAGGCATTTACCAACTGACTAGATCAACATGTCAGTTAAGTAAGTGGCATGAGATTTCCCTGGTGGTCCAGTGGTTAAAAATCCCCCTGCCAATGTAGGGGATATGGGTTCGATCCCTGGTCTGGGAGCTAAGACCCCAGATACTGTGGGGCAACTAAGCCTGTGTACCACAACTACCGAGCCTGCAACCCTAGGGCTTGTGAGCCGCAACTAGAGAAAGCCTGAGTGTGCAGCAATGAAGACCCAGCACAGGCAAAAATTAATTTAAAAAGAAAGAAAAGGAAGTGGCAGGGCTGGGACTTGAATGTAGGCAGCCTGAGTCCACTGCCCATGCAGTTAGCCAGTTACTCTCTGCCACGTTGTTGTCGTTCAGTCGCTAAGTCATGTCCGACTCTTTGCGACCCACAGACTGCAGCATGCCAGGCTTCCCTGTCCTTCACTGTTTCCCACAGTTTGCTCAGACTCATATCCATTGAGTCAGTGATGCTATCTAACCATCTCACCCTCTGTTGCCCTCTTCTCCTTTTGGCTTCAATCTTTCCCAGCATCACAGTCTTTTCCAATGAGTCGGCTCTTCGCATCAGGTGGCCGAAGTATTGGAGCTTCAGGTACTGTGCCAGATGCTTGAAGCATTTTGCATGCACCATGTCACTGAATCCTCACAAAACCCCTAGAGGTATTATTATCCTGATTTTATTTGGGGCGGACAGAAGGAATAGAGAGGTGAAGTGACTTGCCCAAGCTCCCAAGTATAGGTGGAGCCAGGATTTTGCAATAGGGTTTTAGGGCTGTTTCTGCCACTGACTGGGCTGTGTGACCTTGAGCAAATCAAAGAGTCCCCATGGTCTCTATGTCTTCCTCTGTGAAAGGAGGCCATCAGGCTACCTGACATTGATTCCTTCTCAATGCTAATATCCTCAGATTTTCAATATCTGTTTTCTATTTAGTCCCTTGTTTAGAAAATCCTTGGAGGAAAAGATATGAACCACACAGAACCTGAAAGTGACTCTGGAAGCCAAATTTAGAAAACAGATCTCAAAAGGAGAAAAAAAAAGTTTACAAAATATCTTTATTTAGAAAATGAGACTGTCCTGCAAATTATTTGGCTTTATTTGTGAGCCCCAGTGACCCCAGACAGGCTGTACTCATCACCTTGACAGCCCAGTTCTCTTGGATGTAATAAGTCATGTAACCTGGTTCAGTGGCCCTTTCTGGCCACTGAATCGGCTAAAGCTGGAAGAAATCCATCTCGTGTGGGAGGGATCTGGGAGAAGAAGCCAAATTTTTCATGTGGGTGTTCTATCTTGGATTCAGTATGTCTATACCATTCTGTCTACTTCTGTTTTTGTTCTTAGTGATTATTATGTAGTGACACAGCCCACTGCTACCATGAACCAGTTTTTTCACAAGTCTGTGGGGAGCCTGTATAGTGAACAGGTCTGCCTTCCATTTCTCTGTCTGGTTCTATTCAAAAGTATTAATTTGATCCATAGGAAACAAATCATTCTCTCCAAAAGATACCTGAACTCCCATGTTCATTGCAGCATTATTCACAGTAGCCAAGGTACAGAAACAACTGAAGTGTCCATCAATGGATGAATGGATAAATGTGATAAATATATATCATATAATATATATATATATAAAATGGAATATTATTCAGCCTGAAAAAAAAGAAAGAAATCCTGCCATTTGTGACAACATGGATGAACATGGAGGATACTATGCTAAGTAAAATAAGCCAGGCAGAGAAAGACAAATACTACATGGTATCATTTATATTTAAAATCTAGAACGAACAAACAAACAAAAAAACCCATAGAAACAGAGAATAAAATGGTGGCTGCCAGGGGCTGAGGAGTGAGGGAAAACGGGGAGAGGTTGGTAGGAAAGAGTATAAACTTTCAGTTATAACATGAATGTGCTCTTAGGATATAATGTATACCATGGTTAATAATTATTCTATAGTTGAAATTTGCTAAGACAGTAGAACTTAATGTTCTCATTAAAAAAGGGGGGGAATATAAAAGGTGATGGAAATGCTAATATTAACTCAATTGCAGGAATCCTTTCACAATGTATACAGGTATCATAGTATCATATTGTATACTTTAAATATATGACAACTTGGTTAATTATATTATATCAATAAAGAAAAATAAGTACAGAAGAAAAAAAAAGAACCCCCCCCGCCCCCTGCAAAAAAAAAAGCCTCAAAATGTGAGCTTGGATTTGTGAGAAACCTTGGCCCTATCCGTAGCTTGTGATCCTGGGACAGTCACAGGTTCTCTCAGAGTCTCAGTTTTCCTCATTTTTTTTTTTTTTAACTGATGCTTAAACCATCTGCTCTCCAGTGTCATAGACTTCAGATAGTCTGACATTGGTGGAAGTATTTTAGAGAGACTGGCGACCTCTCAGATGACAGTGAAAGGGAGGCTGTAAGACTCCTTTCCTCAAAGAGACATGGTGGTGTTGAACACAAAGCAAGCCTGAACGGGCATCCCAACACTGCTTGCTTGGGCAAGTTATGAAACCTCTGTAAATCTCTTCAGTTTCTGAAATGCAAAGTCGTTGGGGCATGGCTTTAGGAAACACGAAATTCCTAACATACAGGGGGCCATTTAAATTAAAACAATTTTTGTTATTAAAAGATCATTTATTTGGCTGCACCATTTCTTAGTTGTGGCACATGGAATCTAGTTCCCTGACCAGGGATGGAACCTGGACCCCCTGCATTGGGAGCTCAGAGTCTTAGCCACTGGACCACCAGGGAAGTCCCACAGGGGGCATTTAAATATGGTAGCTATTATTCTTTTGACAAGCAATTATTGAATTACACTGAAGAGCTAGCATGTTCAGAATATCAAGCTTTACTTTTGAAGACTGTGTACCAATTCACTTTGATCCCTAAGGAAAAGCCAGAAGAGAATCGAACTGTCCTAGCAAACCAGACACCCTGATCTCCTTTACTAAACGGCTGATGTTAACTCTGAAAGCTCACACACACCACACCTTGGGGAAATCTGGACAAGGACATCTCTTCATTTTAGAAATCTCTGCCTAAGTCTCCACCCTCTGTGGCCACAGGATTTCTAGTGGACTGTTGGGATCTCAAAACATTTTTGTATTCTAAAGAAGATAAGATTATAGTGCAATAATTCTCAACCCCCTTTTTTTAGCACCAGAATCTTATTTTAAAGTTAAAAAAATTTTCAAGAAATTCCATAAAATAATAGTTCTACTTTCAGTAGCTTTTGATTTAGAAAATGCATGACAAAAAAATAAGCACCACTAAAAATGATTAGAAGATCTAACATTTTTTTAAATAGATGTTATATGAATGTGGTAAAAAATTCACAAGGTACAAAAGGGAACATCATGAAAAGTATTCTTGCACACCATTCCTCTATTGCCCTTCTCCAGAAAAATACTATTGTTTCCATTTCTGCTGTGTCCACTCAAAGGTAATCTAGAATCTACAAATATTTATGTATTTATCTTTTATTAATGTTTTTTCAATTATTTGTCCTTTAAGAAAAGATCAAATGATAGCATATCTTGCCACTTTTCTTCACCTGTTGCACGCTTCTGCATACTTAACCATGTCATGTTATACTTGAAAATGGATATGTGAAAAAAAAGAGATAGAATATGTATTTTTATTCATTACACTGGCATCTAGTATTGCAAAATTTCATTGCATTTTTAATATACAGAAAGTCCTAGTGTGCAATAACTACATACCACATAGAGAGTCTCAGCTCTGAGATTACTTACACACTGGTATAAGTAAAATATCAATAACATTCAGCATTAATTTTGGCCCTTACTCTACACCAGACATTGTTCTAAGCACTTTACACTTATTATCTCACATAATCCACATCCTTCAAATCCTTCTAATCCTAGTTTAAATGTTATCTCCTCAGAGAAACCTTCCCTTATCCAAGAAGACCTATCCTCTCCCCTTTTCCCATCATTTCCTATTATCTCATCCTGGTTTGTTTGTTTTTTTTTTCCATCAGGACAGTTACCTATTCACCTGCTTGTTTGCTGTTGTCTCCCCAGATGGAGTAAGAGCTTTGGGGGTGGGGACAGTGTCAGTTCGGCTCACTGCAGTATTTCCACTGAGTCCTAGGCTTTGGTGCCTGGCACAGAAGAGACACTCAGCCAGATATTTATTGAACTAAGTACATAATGAGCAAAAAACAGTTTGTGAGGTAGACCTCAGTATGATCCCTATGATATGAATAAAGAAGCTAAGCCCTAGAGAGGGAAATAGAGTCAAGCCCAAATTAATAATGTACAAAATTGGTATGAAACCCAGCACTGCTTGACCCTAGAATGCAAGCTCTCCACTGGTCTACTCTGACTACTCTGGTCTCAGAAACAGAAGATTGAGTATAATCTTGGCTGTGTGTGATCTTGAGTAATCTCCTTTTCCTCCCTGGGATTGTCTCTTCCATTGAAAAAAATGAGAAGGTGGAGTTAGTAATCTTCCTTATAGCTATGATGGCTGAAAACAGAAAAGGAGACACTGAAGGGGTCAATAAGATGGGCTTGATGCCTTTAAGAGAGCTGAGTTTCCATTCAATAATTCCTACCTTCCTTCCTTCTGAGGATTTGCTGATCTTTACTCTATGCCAGGCACTGTGTTGGGGGCCCCTTTGGCATCCAAAGACTAATAGGATAAGTCCCTGCCATTAAGGTGCTCGGCCTGATGGGTCTAAAGCAGACCTATTAATAGCTGCTTGAAGTACAGTACAGGTCTTTGCCATAATAGTAATACGTACATGGCCCTTGGTAGTGCAGAAGAGGAAGGGCTTAGCTTCCTCTCTTGTGTGTGTCTGGTGGTGGGGATGGTGGTACACACATAGCCAGGGAGGGATGAGGCATACTGCTGAGCTGGGCCTTAGAGCTAGAATAGTTTTCCAAGTGGACAAGGCAGAGCTGTGACTTCTTGGATACAAGAGACATCACGGCCAGAGCACACCCAGAACCAGCACAAAGTGCTGAGGATTGCTAGGGCAGAGGCTTGGCTCCCAGAGGATTGAACTGACTATGTAGAAGGAACCCATGAAGAGCCATGCTGGAGAGTTTGGACTTTACTCCTGAGGGCAGTGGCATGGCCAAATCATATTTATATTTTATTTTTAGAAGATCACTCTGGCAGTGGTAGAACTGGAGGAGGGTGATGAGGTGAAAAGTGTAGAAACCGGTTAGAAGGCTTTGCGGTGGTCAGGGAAGAGATGAGGAACACCTGCACCTCAGGTATTCACACAGAGTTGCAAAGGAACTAGATAAATGGTGTTTTTTTTTTGTTTTTTTTAAGGTAGGGGCTTTTTAAAAGGTAGGGATTTTTTTAAAAAAGGTAGAGGCGAAGGACTTAAAGGTTGGTTGGATAAGGGATAATAAAATGAGACTGAGGGTCTTACTGTGCCGGGTTGGCTGGCCAAGTATAAAATGGTTCCCTTAATAATTACATGGAATTTGGAGTTGAGTGGGAGAAATAATGATGTTGGCTTTGAGTATGTTAAGTTTGGAATGTCTCTTAGCTAGGAGGGAAAGCTCTAGCTCCCTCCTCCCTTTCCAGAATAGCATTCCCAGCTCAAGTTAGACGTCCTCCGTCCTCCGGCTGGTTTCCTGCAGTCTTCAGTCGAGGATAAGATTCTCTAAGACCTTACTGGAATTCCTGAGCTCCCGTATCCTTCAAGGACATAGCTGGGTATTAAAAACTCTCTGGATCCTTAATGATAGAGTGAGAAAGGATCCTTAACTTGCTTTTTAAAATCAGATGCTGGCTTCAGTGAAGCAAACTCTCCTGCCTCTTGCAAGCATCGATCTTTGAGAAAGAAACCATTTCCTGTGGGGGTAGCTCTGGCCCTGACCGTCTCTGGCTCTCAGGTTGGCTCCCAAGAAGCCCCCACCTCCTTAGGGAGTGGCTTTAAGGGGGAAAAAAAGAAGAAGGTAATGAGGTTGTGTAGCATGCAGCCTGGTTCTGCCTGGCTGCTGGAGAAAGCCCAGAGACTTAGAGGCTGGACCCTCTCTTAACCACCACCCCTGGTTGGGTGGCCCCAACGCCTAGCCAAGACTCCATATAGCCTCAACTCTTCCCCCAAATGACGGGGCTGGGATCCTCCCCAGCTGACTCGAATCTCCAGCCACTCAGCAGGCGGTGGAGGGCCAAGCCCGTGGGCTCAATTAGGGACTGGCCCCTAGGGTCCTGCCGGGGAAGGGAATATACAACCCAGGAGGCAGGTCAGTCACCCGGGCCGTGGCATCTCCCTGGCTCCCACAGTCGATGTCCAAAGGTAGGGTACACCCTGTGTCCTACTCCCACCTTCATAGGACGGTACCAGAATCTGCTACCTCTACCCCGCCCTCTGCTCACGCACTACCCCCACTGTCTTGCCCATAAATCCCCAAAGCACAGGGTAGCACGATTCCTCCCGCTTCCCTGCGGGGCCTGAAGCTGGGCACTAAAGCAGTGCAGTCCCAAGCTTCCCCTGCAGAAGCCGCGCTCCCTACTCGGTTCGGGGGTAGAGGGGGCGCGAGAGAGCAAGTGGGAGGACGTCCCATCCTCCGCATCCTCCTCCCGGTCCCGGCGCGCAGGGTGGGAGCGCTGCGCCGCTCCGCGCTGCGCATCTCGGCCCGCTCGCCGCCTGCCCCCATGCCCTAGCTGGGCCACCTCCTCGGGCCGCCGGTGGAGGGCTACTGGGCGCTAACGTTACGCTGTTTCCGGTTTTCCAGCGGGCTCTGGTTTCCCCTCCCAAGGCGGCGGCGGCGGCGGCGGAGCGGCGGAGCCCCCCAAATGGCCTGGCCAGATGCGGCAGGTTTGCTGCTTAGCGCTGCCGCCGCCGCCGCCAGTGGAGAAGGCTCGGTGCAGCAGCTACAGCGACAGCAGCAGCGAGAGGAGCAGCAGCAGCAGCGGCAGCGGCAGCAGCGGCGAGAGCGGCAGGAGCAGCAGCAGCCACATCAACAGCAGCAGCATCTCTCGTCCCGCTGCGCCCCCAAAGCCGCGGCCGCCGCAACAGCCGCAGCTCCGCAGCCCCGCAGCCCGGAGAGCCGCCGCCCGCTCGCGACCCGCAGCCGCCGGAGGCATGAGGCGCGACCCGGCCCCCGGCTTCTCTATGCTGCTCTTCGGTGTGTCACTCGCCTGCTACTCGCCTAGCCTCAAGTCGGTGCAGGACCAGGCGTACAAGGCGCCCGTGGTGGTGGAGGGCAAGGTACAGGGGCTGGCCCCGGCCGGCGGCGGTTCCAGCTCCAACAGCACCCGAGAGCCGCCCGCCTCGGGTCGGGTGGCGCTGGTGAAGGTGCTGGACAAGTGGCCGCTCCGGAGCGGGGGACTGCAGCGCGAGCAGGTGATCAGCGTGGGCTCCTGTGCGCCGCTCGAAAGGAACCAGCGCTATATCTTTTTCCTGGAGCCCACGGAGCAGCCCTTGGTCTTTAAGACAGCCTTTGCCCCTCTCAACACCAACGGCAAAAACCTCAAGAAAGAGGTGGGCAAGATCCTGTGCACTGACTGCGGTGAGTTGCCCCCTCTCTCTGCTGGAGAAAGGGGGGAGGGGCGAGGTGGTGGAAGATGGGGGTGGGGCGGGAGGTATCTGCAGGTGCCCGGGCCTGGCAGCGCCCGGGGCCGCTGGTGAGGGGTGGGGGTTGGGGGGTGGCGGGAGAACTGGTGGTGGGGCTGCCCCTGAGCAGGGCTTTTGGAATGGTGGGTGACGGGGTTGGTATTGGGGAGAAAGAAGATTAGGCTCGAAGTGTGCCAGGGCTGGGGGGCGGGGGGACGCGCTGGCCTGTGCCAGCAGGGATCTGCGGCTGATGTATGGCATGTGGGGCTGGAAAGCTGCCATCATAGCCCAGTAGCGGCAGGAAAAACGGAGAGGTCCGCGTGTTGCTGGCCCGAAGCTCAGTGAGTCAGGAGTGACCCTCGGAGGCCTTGCCCGCTCTGCTCCCAAGGGCCTGCCTTGCCCAGGCTGGCAGGGTCTGCAGGAGCAGCTGGGCAGACTCCCAGGCTGTGAAGGCCTCCGCTTACAAGTTCTCCTAGGGAATGATGGCCCCCGCCCCCTCCTTCCTCTCCTGGGCTTCGGGCTCAGCTCATCCACACCGCTGGCTGGCGCAGGCAGAGTTGGACTTTTTCTGCTACTGTTTTCTGTCCCCCATGTGGTTCAGGGTTTTGTTTTGTTTTGTTTTCCTCCATCGTGATTGCTTGTCTTTGCTGAGCTGGTTGCATAGCCCTCTCTTAACCTCCAGTACTAGTGAGCAGACAGCTGTTTTGGCTGTTTCTGAGAGATCTTCCTAGGTCTGTTGCTTGTGATGACGGGTGAAATAGAGTAACTTCTCCTGAATGCTGGGAAGTTCAGCTCTGACATCTTACCGCGCAGGATGTGTTGACTGCATATCTCATCTTTATGATGTTGGGTGCTGCACAGGAAGGCAGGTGATGAGAAACAACACTGAAGTCTGTCGATATGTGCAGCTGGGAATGGAGTCTCCCATGTCAAAAGTCAAAGAAATGTCAGTTTAAGATCTTTTCCTCTTTGTCCCTGAATCCAGTAATTACTTCTCAGGAAGCTATTTCAAACCAAACTGTGGCTGGACTGGAGTGTTTGGTGTTAGCCTGTCTTGTGCTTATTCATATTGGGGTTTCATTTCGTCCCAATTGAAGCTGAATTTGATGTTTGCAGTGTGCGTCTGAGCTGTGCAGTCACTGAATTGTGATAGATACCCTGGTCTGTCATAGAAATTGGTATATTTACTAGTTTACCAACTGCTTCTGAGTAGTGTAAATAAGACTGAGTAGCAAAGAATGTGTAACAGCTCAGAGGAAGTTTTGCTGCCCTCATCTTTCTAGATCAATGCCTTTGACTTTTGGAAGCTTCTTTTCTACCGCATGTCCCCTGCCCCCTCCCTGCCCCTGTCCTTCAGAAGACAAATTTTAATTTGTGGTGGGACTATATCTAGGTATTATGTTAAACTGTGATCACTTTAATCAGAAGAATCTTGCAGTGTCTTAAGGAAGAAAGAAACTTTTGGTGATAACAACAGTTTCTGTCTCTGACATTGTTCTGAGGAATATTGTTGACTGCTCTTTAATGTTGGTTTTATGCTCTGAAACATTTTATGATAAGTTGAGACCAGTTAAGAATTTCTAATTTTTTATTCTGTTAAGTGATTTTTTTTTTCCCCCTGAGATTCCTTGGGGGAGCTGTGGAACTGTATTATGCAGCGAGAAATAGATAGTAAAAACATTTATTGAACCTTGTCCAAGGACAGCTTCTGTTTGGGTTTTCAGTGAGTTGCTCCTGAGTGAGCACTGTGTACATCACCACCTAATCCCCAGCTGGTGCACCAAGCCCCAGTGGTCATCATCCCCTGTCTTGCTCCTCTGTTCCCCCTTCTTCCTTCAGTTATACCTTGTTTGTTTTAGTGAGTGTTTAATAGCTTAATAGTTGAATGTGGAGATCATGAAAGACCTCAGGGTCAGAAATATAGTCCACTTTTAGGTTGCGATCATCTCGTAAACATAGCATGTGTAATGTAGTTCTCAGAAAGGTAAATTTAGGGCTGCAAGCACTGCTCATGAGAAGGCCCTCACATCACAGATTATCAAGGGGCAGGAACATGTATGGGAGTAAACATTTTAGAATACAAAAATTTTTGCTTTGAATTGGTGGTAAATAGATACTCATCAGGTTGGGGGGAGCTTTAGGTAAGGAGATTAGAAATTAAAGGACATTTTCTGGAGAAAACGTGTGGAACTGGTGATAATATGACAGAAGAGCATAAACTGCATTTTCTTATTTTCTACAATGTTTTTAAAGAAAACATGCACTAGTAATGGTATATTAAATAAGGAAGCAAATCCTTTTAACTAACCACAACACCTTCCTTGTGTTCAGCAGGAAATAACTAACAAATTCATTTTCTGTTTTCTATGTCTAAAGAAAACCCTCTGGGCCAAAGGGTCATTGGGAACATTTTCTCCTTGGAGCAGATCTGCCCATTGCAAAATAGGGAAACTGGCACCTGGAAACTGTCATCATGGCCATTATATTGAGCAACTGTGGTTGAATTGTTACTTTGTTTAGCCAGTTTCAGCTCTGAACTGTCTGGGTTCTGGGAGGTATGGTTCCTAGGGAGATCTTTCAGAAAGCTGTATTTTGGTGGGCCAGGATCTGGGGACAAGGTGCCCTATGGAGAGATGAAGGTCTTCGCAAGTGAGTAATTTTACCACAAGTATGAAATGTTGACTTGAAGCCTGTGAAATCCTCCTGGAATAGCAGTATTTGCCAGAGGCCTTTTTTATAGATCTAATGTGTATCATTCATCCCAAATTACTACCTCTGGTGGTAAAGAGTGGAGTAAAATCTTTGCATTTCTCAGAAGACTACATACAGGGATGTGTTTTCTGCACCTTCTGAGGGAAGGACAGGAAAAAGATTCGAAAAGGACTCTCAGGGTTTAGAAATTCTGTACAATGCTATGGAAGCATCCTGTTCTGCAAATAGTCCTGCATTTTTAATGATGGTTGCATATATTTTGGCTTAATCACACCCTTTCTTGTTGCTCTCCTATATGTATATGGCTTTTAAATTGTTTCATTATTAAATAGATGCAATAAATATAATTTTTTTTTAAAGAAAAATCATTCTTCCTTTGGGACTTTCTGAATTGGCCTTTTCTTCCAATATATAGTGTACTTTGTTGTTAAAGATAGAAAAGGTGTATTCCTAGGGATCTTTATGTTCTTTAGAATAGTTTAAATTAATGTGGCACTCAGATTCACATATTAGAGCAAGGTGGTCCACAACATTCAGTATAGCAAAAGCAACTGCATATTTTTAAAATGCTGTTTATTTAAAGAATCTTTTCTTCCCCAGCCAGCTGGAAACCCAGCTGTGCTGCAGCTAGAAGATGGGAAAGTGAAAGTAGATTAGAAACTGACCGGTCCTAGTAGTGAGGACAGGCTTGGTTATAGATTTAAGGGTAGAATTATCATTATAATGTCATTATTTCTTTCAGTGGCTGTGTTTCTCAGCCGATAGGGATTCTTGGGGCAGGAACCATATCTTATCTTTGAGGTCTTTCTCCTTTCCTGCCCTTCAATATTTGGTACTGCCCCTGGTTTACAGAGGGATTCTCATAAGTGTCTTTTGAATGGGTGAAGTCAAGTGAAGTTCAAAAAGCAGGCCTCCAGATTAATACTGAACCAGTCTTATTTCTCCTATCTGTGACACCAAGTCTGGTGCTGAAAAGCTGAGTTTGATGATAAGCCCATACCTGTCGCTATGGGAACCTTTTTCTCTTAAGGAGTTGTTATCAACTAGAGTACTTAACCACAATGTGCTTAATCATTATGCTGATTAGTGTTAATGGGATTTGTGGAGAATCTACATCTTGTTGGAGAAGACTCCCCCTTTTTTTAGAGGGCAGTTTATCACCTCCCCCAACTCCCATGTCTGAACAGAAATAACTATCAGCTTGAATTAACAAAAGATCTGGGAGCTAGAGGGGGTGGTATATTAACTAAGTAGGTGACTAACTTCTTCTTGGTCCCAGTGCTCTTAACTATCTTTTATTATCTGGGATATTTTAATTTCATTTTCTAATAGCAAACATGTCATTAACTTTTCTCTTATAAGATTTATATATAGTTTGAATATGTAAAACCTTCATATGGCTCAAAATTTAGAAAGCACACAAGAATATACAGCGAAAAGTTTCCTTCTTTTCCCCTGTCCTCAGCTACCCAGATCTTAGGCAATTATTACGTATCTTGAAATGTGTATTTCCCTAAAAGCAAAATATTTTTCAAAGTAATCTTGTATTTTTTCTTAACAGATGGAGAATGTTAATTTTTCCATTAAGTCAATGTTATGGTAAATTCTTCCCCAGTAGTATATATATAACTTTTTTTTAAACCTAATTCAAGATCTCAGCCAGTATCCTGCCTTACAAATATAACCCTAGGGTAAGGAATAAAAATGCCAACTTATTTTTCAGATACTTTGCCATTAAGAGGTTTTCCATGACAGTGCATTTTGTGAGTGAGTCTTAATTGAGATGCTCAAAGGAAGATGCAGAGGTTTATCACTGAGCTTTAGGGCAGCAGCTCTACTCACATAGCAGTTGCTGCTGTTTGCACTCTTGGTAGGTCATCTCACAATAGTGTCCGTGTGGGAAATCACATGATCCCATATATGGGAAGAGAAAACTCCACAGTGCCTGATTGCTTTAATTCTCATTTAGAAGCCAAAGACCCCAGTTGCTGAGAAAGAATTTGATTTTGACCATATTCGTGTAAAGCTGGTAGGAATCCACAGTGAATGGGCCACTCGAATACAATCTTGAAGTACGTTTAAGGTAGCTGACTTGAATGTAGTGTTAAATTTTCAGAGGATCAAAGAATTGCCATTTGGAAAAGTAGGGTTTAAAGCAAATACGCAAACCTAAACATTGGGTATTCTTAACCCTCTAAAGCCTGTTGGCTTAGTGGCACACGGCAGTTAGTGGCACAGAACACTGACTTGGAAAAGGAATGATGATCTCAGTATCAGTGAATTTTCCCCTGTGTAGTCTTTGACACTTGTTCTTGGAACTTTCTTTTCAGGATCTGAGGTGTTGTTAGTATAATTTACGCCAAAAGTAAAAGTAATTTCCCTCCACATTTTGAGTTTGGAAGGATGTGTGTGAAATGGGGATTTTTGTCTTACTTGTTTCCTGTGAATTAATCCTTCCCACTTACTTATTGGAATATGTACATTGAATTTCAAGAGATGATATAGGGAACTCTTTAGAAAATTGGGACAGTAAATGAATTGAACATTGGGCATTATGACAAGTTTGGAAAAATGACTGTCATGTGAAATTCAAGTAGACTCCTTTAAAAACAACAGTACACATGGATGATCTTGGTGAGCAGCGTTTCAAGCAAGCCTGTAGGAACTGAAGCAAGCCTGGAGGATGATTAAAAGGCTTTAGTATGACATGAAAGAGGATGTGCTGTACCCACATCAAGAGCTGGGAAGCTTTTGCCAGCCTGGGATCAGAAGACAGAGAGTCACACTGACTGAGAGCTTTTGGTGCTAATCAGCTGTGATGTTTTTGGTAATTATGAAATGAGGTTGAGTTAAGGAGCCTTCTTGCTCTGGCTAGTTGCTGCTGGCAGAATGTGGCATGCAAGCTCCATTCTACAGTAACATTCCCTTCCTGCTCTGTACATGCAGTGAGATCCAAACAGCCTCTCCAGGGACCTTCTCTGGGACAGAGCCTGTAGCTCTTGTCTGTGCCTCAGCTCAGAACCTGATTGTGCTGCTTGCCTCCTGGGGTGGGGCTGGGGGCAGTTAACATTCCATTTGCCCTTGCCGACGTTTCCAGAGTAGCAGAGACACAGGTATCCTAGAGAGTTTCCTTATTCCATTAGCACCACAAACCCCCAAGATGTGATGTTCAGGTTTCTTTTTATTCTCTCTTCTGAAACAGAGTCTCTAATGGTTCTCTTTTTTCTTTGTTTCCTGCCTTGTACTGAGGACTTTGGCTTCCCCACCTCTTTCCCTCACTCGTCTGTTTGTACAGATTGAGGATCTGTCTGTCCTCTAGGCTAGGATGTTTTACTTGGTCTTGATCTTGATGTTGGTCCAAACAGAAGCCAAGCTGAACTAACATTACTTAGGATTGAATGAGAGTAAGGTTACCACATGGCTAAATACCTGGTCCAGCCCATGGGAAAGTCAGGACATTATTAATTTGTGACAGTGATGCAATTTGGTATCCTAGAGGTTGTATTATTACTAAAAGAACTTCCTTTCATTTCCATCTTTCAAGTGTTTGCTTCAACAAGTATTGGAATGTATGCTCTGTGTAAAGAACTAGATACTTTAGGGGAGCTACATCAGACACAGTCCCTGTCACCAAGGAGCTTATAATCTAAAAGTACAAAGATGTAACAGTAATTCAATCTAGCATATGGTAAATGCCATAAGATATACCAATGTAGTGCTTTTGGAAGGAGGGCAAGAGTCATAAAAGAAAGATTTGGTTAGAAGATTAAAGTTTCTTTGATAAGTAGTTTGAGATGGGATTTTAAGAGTCAGATAGATGAGGTGGAGGTGGTTTATGGATAGAGATGAACTAATTGATTAAATCAATTCCTATAAGCAGAATAGCATTCTCAGTAGCAGAGGGGCATGTATGTAGTATACAAAATAACCAGGAAGAAAGGGACAAATGGGCACAGGATCTAGAGAGGTAAATTAGAATGATATTTCCACCCACCTTGAGTGCTAGACTGATGAGTTTATTTGTAATTATGGAAGTAGTACTTGAAGGCTTAGGTTAAAAGCAGCTCAATAATGTGTTGTAGTTTTCAGTAAATGAGTCTTTTACATATTTTTTCTTAGTACTTCACGTTTTCTGGATGCTTTTGTAAATGGCATTTTTGTTTAATTTTGTTTTCCACTTATTCATTTCTGCTGCTGCTGCTACTGCTGTTAAGTCACTTCAGTCATGTCTGACTCTGTGCGACCCCATAGATGGCAGCCCACCAGGCCCCGCCATCCCTGGGATTCTCCAGGCAAGAACACTGGAGTGGGTTGCCATTTCCTCCTCCAATGCGTGAAAGTGAAAAGTGAAAGTGAAGTCGCTCAGTCGTGTCTAACTCTTAGCGACCCCATGGACTGCAGCCTACCAGGCTTCTCTGTCCATGGGATTTTCCAGGCAAGAGTACTGGAGTGGGGTGCCATTGCCTTCTCCTATTCATTGCTAGCATATAGAAAAAAATTGTTTTTTTTTTAATTCATTGCTAGCATATAGAAAAACAATTTTTAAAATATTGACTTTGTATCCTGTGACCTTAATAAATTCACTTATTCACTTGAATAACCCTTTTAGGGGGGTAGAGTTACTAAGGATTTTTTTCTATGTACATGACTATATTGTCAGTGAATAAGAGACAGCTTTGCTTTTTCCTTTCTAATCTGTTTGCCTTTATTTCTTTTTCTTGCCTTATTCCACTGGCTGGAACTGCCAAGTATAATGTTGAATAAGTGTAATGAAAATGAACATCCTTGTCCTATTCTTTGGGGGAAAACATTTATAGACTTTCACTATTAAGGATGTTAGCTGAAGGTTTTTCTTCTTTTAAAAAGAAAAAGTCTGCTAACTATAGTGTAATGACTGAGAGTTTGTGCTGTACAGCCAAGTGAACCTGAGTTCAGAAACCATCTTGTACATTTTGTGACTAGGTGATGTTGGGCATATTACATTCTGTATCTCAGTTTTCTATAAATGGTGATAGTGATTGCTCGTAATAGTCTTGCTATGAGTATTAAATGAGATAATGCATGTAAAATAATTAATACAGCACTTGCTCAATAAGTGTTATCAACAAAATCTTCTTAACTTAGACCAACGTGAGCAACTAGTAAGTGAAAATACTAAGTTCTGGAGGACTGGAGGCAGACAAGGGGAGAAATTTTTAGTGACAACTGTATTATATCTGTGGTCTCATTGTAGGGAAGCCCATGAGACTCCAGGATATGAATGCTGGGCCTATGGAGGTCCCAAGTAGACTACAAATTTTAATGTGTCCATGGGTCTATGTAGTCAATTTTTTGAGAAGCCCATGGATAGAAACTGCTTTTCTCTGTTTCACCAATGGGAGGACTAAGACTCAGACTCCAAATTGACCCTTTCAAAATTTCATCATGCTTGTGGGGTCAACCAAGGGTTCACATTCAGGAGTCCCGCCAGGCTGCTCTTTTACTTTGACAGGTCTTATCTTAAATTGTATTGTTAGGAGGAGTTGCTGAAAGTCCCTGGAAAATGGCTGAAAGCGTCCTTTTTTCTTTCAAAGAAAGCAGGTTCCTGATTCATCCTGATTTGATTTGGGGGTTTCCAGAGTTGGGGATGGGTTTACACTGAATCATTCATACTCTTTCTTTCCTTGTTTCTACACTGGGCTGGGCTGGGTCTGGTGGCTGTCTTGGGTCAGAGAGGGTACAGGTGGTGGCATGTAAGAGGTGGCATTTGGGGAGCTTGTGGGGTTTAATTTTAATTAATTAATTGATGTGTGGCACCCATTGGAACCCATTGGAAGTATGAAGCTTTGCTTCTTAAATGTTTTAGAACAAAGACTCTGCATCCTCTAAATATCTGCTGGGTATTATTACCCCTCAGATCCTAGACTGGCCACACATTCTTGACCTCAAGAAGTATTGTTTTTTCTTATTCTTGGACTTTTAGTGTTTATGGCCTATATCACTTGTATGACACATGATTTAATGCCATGGACTGCTAATTATCTTGCTAGGGTCAGTGTCTTAGCTCCTTCTCCTGATTATAAGATCTTTGGGGCCTGAAACTTAAGATATGGTTTTGTAAATATTTGATTACTGGCCATTGCTAAGTAAGGGAGCAGTTAGACCTTTGCTTTAGATCACAAAGTAAGATCACTTTGTCCCAGATAGATTTTGAGATTCCTCAAATGTCAGCTCAGGCTAAGGGACTAGACTAACTATGGAAAACATCTTCAGACATTTGGATAAAAGGCAGAATTTTGCTGCTTTGTTATGTTTCAGGGTTTTGTTTTGTTTTTCCCTTGATAGTCTATAGTTTCTTCTTTTTCTTGTGAGTAATTCTGTTCTTGAGTTTTAGAACTATCTCTAGATGGTTTTCCTCATACATGTCAATATTTTTGCTTGTGTTTCATTCCTGTCTTTTAGTTCGTTTGCATTCTGCAAAATTCTTCAGTCTTACTTGCCATGTGAGCTTTTTGGATATTCCCTCTCCTGGTCTCTCACTGGAATGGCCAGTTGGATTCCGTTACTCTGGCTGGTTCATGCTTCAGGCTGAATACCTTAAAGAAGTAAGAGGCATCTTACTGAGGTAAACTGAGATCGCAAATTGGGAGTGGTTGTACCTCTTTGCCTTTAGGCAGCTTGGGGGCTTCCGGAGGCCAGTACAGGTTCTTGGATCATTCTTTTTTTCTGAAAGTGTATGGAGTAGAAGCCCAGTGTTTCTTCATATCTCTCTTTTAGTATGTTCATTCTTTCGCCATTTCCTTAAAACGAGGCATTTTCTGCCATATCTGCTTGGCTAAATTACTGGGTGGGGGTGGGAGGGTCCTCTCTAGAGCAAGTTCTTTTCCAGCTCAGGGCTCCTAAGGGCTCTCAGTCATCACTTTGTCGCAGGCTGTGGCCCTCAGCTTCCTCAAGTCAGAGTCCTTTTCACTAGTGCCTGTGGCCGTACACATAATCTCAGTATAGCTCCTCACCATATTGCTTAAGCCACTAATGAATTTCACAAGCACTACCCAGTTGATGGCTCTTCTCTGGAGTAATTTTATATGGCTTTAGAGAAGAGAGTTTATTTAGCAGTCAGGAAAGAACAGGTGGATTAAGTAGATGGTCTGCTGTGTCTGAATTCCTGTTTCTGAGTGAGAAATAAAGTAACAGCAGGGCCGCGTCCATTGCAGCTTTCCCAACAATGTCATTGGTTGATTGTATTTCAGAGAAAAATAATAATAATTTGAAAGAGAATAATGTTTTTAAAAGGAAGAATGGAGTCTCACACCATGACATGACTCATTTATTACAGAGTGAAACCAAGGATCACAAATGAAGAGTTTCTTTCAAAGGACACTGGGGCTTCCAAAGGCAGTCTGTCTGACTGCTCACTCATAAAGGGTTTCCTTTTCAGTCTGTTAGATGGGTTTCACTTCTGAGACCCTCTTACCTGGCACTCTATCCCCCCACCATATCCCATCTTGCTCCAGCCTTTCTACTTAGGCCTGTTGTCATACTTGCTATCTCATAAATGTAACAGCCATCCCTCAGCCAAGAAGCAGAGAAGTTTCCAGAAATTTCTAGTACAAAGTTCCCAGTCTTTCCTTGGACTTTATGTCTGATGGACCTAGTGGGAAAATAGGAACAAGGCAAGAGATAGGTACCTATGCAGGTAAAACTGTACCTAACAACTTGGGCTAAATTTCTATTAAGTCCAGTTCTTTTAGACAAAATATGGGGCTTTTCCAAGAAAAACTTCCCCCATATTTTTAGGTCTCATTTTCAAAAGAAAATGCTCTCTCCAAAAAGGCTAGTAGCGTTCACTGGCCTCTCAGTAACATTTAGATTAAATTGTCTTGGCCAAGTACTGACAATAAACCCTTTCAGATGGCACCGCTGGGGCTTGGCCCAAGTGATTCTGGTCAATACTGGGAAAATCCTAGGATATGGAGCCTCGTAAAGTACTTCGGACAGAGCAAGATTTAACCAGCTCTGAGAGACACTCCTTGCTGCTGGGAAAGAATGTAATTTGTAGGGTGAAGAGAGGCACATGGGTGGCCCTCAGATTGGGAGTTTGCCGTCTTTGTTTCTTAGTAGGTTTCCACTGTTCGTGGTTTGCACTCAGCTAACTGAGAGGGCATCTGGGAGCTGGAGCTGAGTCTGTTTCCCTTGGGATACTGTTTTCACCTTGGCCAGTTTTACCCCAGGTTCTACCTTTGCCCACACAGAAGATGGACTTTGTGCTTCTCTTTTGTGGTGTCACCGCCTCAGGGCCTCTGGTGAAGGGTCTGCACCAGGCCAGAGCTTGTTGTACAGAAGTAAGAATTAAAGCATTTGGTTTTACATTACTTCTGTGAAGGGATCACTTGTGCTGTATCTGGAAGAAAACATCAAGCTGATAAAGGTTCCCAATGGGTTTGGACTTTCCTGTTGATGGATCCACCTGCCAATGTAGGAGATGGGGTAAAATACCTGGGTTGGGAAGATCCCCTGGAGTAGGAAATGGCAACTCACTCTAGTTTCTTCCCTGGAAAATTCCGTGGATAGAGGAGCCTGGCAGGATACAGTCCATGGGGTCACAAAGAGTCAGACACAACTTAGTGACTTAGCACACATGCACACATGTCCAGTGGGTTTGATGGTCTTCACTGGGCCAAGGTCATGAACCATGTTTTTAAAGAAAGTATAAGAGTTTACTTTTCTCATCTCTTAAGTTAAATAACAGCCTCATAATTCCAGAGTAGGGGTGAGCATTGCCACTGACAGAGAAAGAGTAGAAAGGGCTAGTAGTGCTGCTGTCTACATGCGTGCATGCCCATTTGTGTCTGACTGTTCAACCATAAAGACTGAAGCTGGTTTGTGGATCCTGCTGTGGTTGCTCCAGTATTTTGGAAATATAATGTTTGGTTCTCTCCTCTCCTCCTTCCTTCTCAGATCCTTCCATCACTGACTCTTTTTCTTTTCAGAATTTTGTAAAGGTTATGTTTCCTAACAGATTGTCCTTGGTTCTCTTCTCAATTTACCTAATCCATTTTGAAATTTCAGCTCCGTATAGTGTAGTAGTTAAGGCCGAATGTTCTGGAGCCAACTGTGAAGAGTGAATCTTGTCTCTGTGACTTATTAGCTATATATGTGTGTGTGCTTAGTCACTCAATTGTGTCTGACTCTTTGTGACCCCATGGACTGTCGCCTATTAGCCCCGCCAGGCTCCTCTGTCCATGAAGATTCTCCAGCTAGAATACTGCAGTGGGTTGCCATGCCCTCTCCTCCAGGGGATCTTCCTAACCCAGGGATCGAACCCAGGTCTCCCGCATTGCAGGTGGATTCTTTACCATCTGACCTGCAAATAACCTTAGGCAAGTTGATTGACCATTTTGTGTCTCAGGTTCCTCAACTGTACAGTGGGGCTAATTGTAATACCTATCTCATAGTATTGTGATAAGGATTCAGTGAGTTACTTTTACTTTAAAGTTTGCTTTATGTAAAGTGCTTAGATTGGTGGCTGCTTAGATTGAAAACATTCAATCCAGACAAGCTACAATTACTATTATTGTCATGTTTATTGTTAGTTGAGAGAGAATGGCTTTGGATTCAGACTGATATTTTCTTAAAATCCTGACTCTTCCTTCCCAGCAATGTGAACTTGGAAAAAGTCCCTTAATTTTGCTGAGTTCCAGTTTCCAACTGCCTATGGCATGTTGTTTCAGTTATCCATTGCAGCATAACAAACCAACCTAAAATATAGTGGCTTCAAATAGCAATCTTTATTCATTATTGTTATTCATAGTTCTGGGAATTGACTGGGCTCAGCTAGGAAGTTCAGTGTCTTTCATGTATTTTTTGGTCAGATGGTAGCTGAGCAGTCAAACAGTAGGTGAGACTGGGTCATTTCCCATTTTCCTCTCTGACATGTCTAGCAACTGATGCTGGCTGGTTCTCATCTGGGAGCTTAGCTGGGAATGAAGGCTGGGGACCAACCTCGCCTGGGTTTCCTCACAACATAGTGGCAAGGTGCATAAGTGAGCATCCCACGAGATTGCCAGGCAAAAGCTGTATTGTCTTTTATGATCTAGCCTCAGAGGTGACTAGTATCACCTCTACCACATTCTGTTTCTTGGAAGAGAGTTTACCAAGGCTTGACCAGATACAAAGGGAGGAGAATTAGACTTTACCTCTTGATGGAAGGGTTGTCAAAGAATTTGTGGACATGTTTTGAAACCATTGCTGTCTGCCCTCTGGTCACAAATTATTTATATTCCTTGCACATGAAAAATATGCTCATCCTGGCCATTGCATTCACAGTCCATTGTAGTAGTATACTTACTTATTAAAACAAAACAAAACTCATCCTCACCGAGACCCTCCTCCCTCAAAAAGTCTCATCTGTATGGCATCAAGTTCAGGCTCAAGAGCCAGGGTCTCATCATCCAAATTAGATCCGGGTGCAGATGAGACTCCTTTCATGAGGTTCTTTGGGGACAGCAATTCTAATGCTGTTCCTCTTGACCTGAAGACTGTCAACTAAAGAGATAAATCATTTGCCCTCCAATACAATGGTGGTATAGACACAGGATAACTGCTACAGATGCCTCCTTTTAAAAACTAGTAATACTTGAATGTTTTTAAATGACTTTATTTTTTACTTAAAATTTTGAAATTTTAAGTAAATTAATCTATAAGAAAGTTACAAAAATATAAAGGATCCTCTTTCTTCAGCTTCCCCAAATTAGACAGCTATAAAATGATCAAAACCAGGAAATTAATCCTATTGATATAATGTTATTAATTCATTTCTAGATCTTGTTGAAAATTTGCCAGTTGTCTTATCAATGGCCTTTACTTGACACAGGATCCAGTCTAGGATCCCATATCACATTTAGTTGTTATATCTCCTTAGTCTTCTATCTGGGTAGATGTTCTCGTTTAGAAAGAGAAGAGCCAGCAGTCGTGGTCCATAGCAGTTCTGAAATCCAGCCTGGCACACAAGTAGGGCTCAGTCCTGTTGCCTGGGGATAAGTGTCCACTGCTCTTGGATTTACCCAATGGGCTCATGGTGTTGCCCTCTAATTATCCTTCCTTTTCCATAAAATGTAGTCTGTGTTTGCAGCTAAGCAGTTTTCTCAGTTCTGTATTCTTTTAGGTGGTATCTAGTCAAATGTGTCCACAAGAGGAGGAGACTTAGGAGAGGCACACAAAAGAACAAGTTTACTGTACTCATTGCTCCTAGAGATGGGGGTCCCTGCATGCCACACAGGGTCACAGGGGGAGTACCAAGTTTTGGTCAGGTGGCAGAAGACTGGAACGAGAGCAAAACATTAGGTTGAAATTTATTGGAGTTTCCTTGGAGAGTGGAAGTCAGGGCAGGGTGAATAGATTAGCATTGGCTAGTCTGAATGATTTTGGTGGGCTCTAAGTTATAGAGGTGGTCCCTGGTTTCCTGTACCTGGCCCTGGGATGATTAAAGGGCAGATGGAGGAGGCAGGGCTCTGGACTGGTTAGTTTACACATCAAAGGCATGCTCCTGGCTGAGTCCTTTGCTGTTTCTAAGAACTGGGTAGCCCTAGAAGGGGCAATCCCTCTCCAGCCAGACATGGTTTTTTAAGATGTCAAAACATCATAATACATAGAAAATTTGAACAGTACACTCAGCTTGATTCCTACTTGTAGATATTTTGGGGCCCAAAGGCTTTTCATTTTGCTCTGTTTGGTCCCTTTTAGTCTAAGCTGGTAGTGTTCCTATAGTATACTTCTTTTAAAAAATCTGTGGTTTGCTTATGAATCTTATCAAGGTTCCTTACATTAGACAAAAGCCATACCTACAAATCTTATCAAGAGAAGCTCTTCTCTACTGTGAGCTTCCTGTAGGCTGCTGCGGGACACTCTTCTTCAGGCTAAAGGAGTCACTGTTCTTTAATGGAAAGGGACTGGTCTCAGAAACAAGTCCCAGAGATTATTTGAGGCGTTGCCTTTGACCTTTCTGAGGTCTGAACAAAGGATACAATTCACATCTCAAATTAAGCTCAGTATAGTCTCCTTACTATATCCTGTTCTGTCTAGGACACTCCTGTCTTAGATAACAACAATCGGTCTACTTTTCCAAGTCATTAGAAACTGCAAACTTGGGACTTCCCTGGCGGTCCAGTGGTTAATACTTCACCTTTCAATGCAGAGGGTGTGGGTTTGGTCCCTGGTCAGGATGCTGACGTCCCATATGCACCCATAGCCACAAAACCAAAATATAAAACAGAAGCAATATTATAACATATTCAATAAGGACTTTAAAAATTGTCCTCGTAAAAAAAGTCTGAAAAAGAATCCGCAAAATCATCTTTGGTTCCTTTCCATCCTCTGTATATAATACACTGTCAAGTGGTGACAATTTTTACTATTGCAGGTATCTTCAATCTAATTCTTTTCATTCAGGAGGCTCTAGTTGGGTACTTAAATCTCACTTAGGCTGCCACAGTGGCTGCTAAATGGAATTTCCAATTTTCAGAATCTCTGCTCTCTTCCATCTATTGATGGAATTTGCTTTCTAAAACAAAGTAATTCTCACTGTCCGACCCAGAAATCTTCAATAGCTTTTTATTATCTATAGAATAAAGAGAAAACTCCTTCCACAATTAACCTCTACCTGCCATTAAGCCTTTAGCCCACTTTTCCACACTTACTCTTTGCTATAGCCAAAATGTACTATTTTGGAAATTTTGAACACCTCTTACACATTAAGAGGTGCTTTTGCACATTATGTTTTCTGGTGTGGTACGCTCTTCCTTTCCTTCTCTTGTCAGTTGCTAACCTCCTGCTTCTTCAAGGTTGAGCTCAGGTCTCATTTCTCCCCAGCACTTTTTCTGATCCCCTCAGTCCAAACGGACCATGGCATGTTTCCGCAGCAGTTCATGGACCACTCCTTCTGTGGTCGTAATGGTCTATCCTACTGCTTAGCGTAATTGGTTGGGGAAAGGGTATGTGTAAGTAGGGAAAGGGTATGTGTGTAAGGTCCTCTAGATGGTGAGCTTCTTGAGTACAATATGGAACTGTAGCAAAGGCTCTATCTCACTTAGTTTTTGGTGACTTATATAAGTTACTGACTAATAACTGCTTGGTGACTTAAGAGAATGGATCTTACCTTGGGATTAGAACTGGCAATTGGGAATAAACATCTGGTGCATGGAAGGAGATTGGTCTAGGTGTGTAATATGTTGGTAGAGGTATGAAGGTGGTAAACTGAGGCAGCCACTTCAGATGATAATGGGAGTCCTGGTTTAGTTACAAAGTGCTACATTGGATTTTTACACCATCATCGTTGCTGCTGTTTATAACAAAAAATACCAAATCTCTGATGTGTGGATTGGAGTCTGGGTTTTATTAACCTCTATGGGAAGTATCTTAGGAAGATTATCCAGGGATAGAAGAATTTGACTGTTTTGTGTATCACTGTTTCCTTATCACCTTCATGGTTCTTGGCATGCTATCAGATCAGATCAGCTGCTCAGTCGTGTCTGACTCTTTGCGACCCCATGAATCGCAGCATGCCAGGCCTCCCTGTCCATCACCAATTCTCGGAGTTCACCCAGACTCACATCCATCGAGTCAGTGATGCCATCCAGCCATCTCATCCTCCGTCGTCCCCTTCTCCTCCTGCCCCCAATCCCTCTCAGCATCAGAGTCTTTTCCAATGAGTCAACTCTTTGCATGAGGTGGCCAAAGTACTGGAGTTTCAGCTTTAGCATCATTCCTTCCAAAGAAATCCCAGGGCTGATCTCCTTCAAAACGGACTGGTTGGATCTCCTTGCAGTCCAAGGGACTCTCAAGAGTCTCCTCCAACACCACAGTTCAAAAGCATCAATTCTTCGGCGCTCAGCCTTCTTCACAGTCCAACTCTCACATCCATATATGACCACAGGAAAAACCATAGCCTTGACTAGACGGACCTTTGTTGGCAAAGTAATGTCTCTGCTTTTGAATATGCTATCTAGGTTGGTCATAACTTTCCTTCCAAGGAGTAAGCATCTTTTAATTTCATGGCTGCAGTCACCATCTGCAGTGATTTTGGAGCACCAAAAAATAAAGTCTGACACTGTTTCCACTGTTTCCCCATCTATTTCCCATGAAGTGATGGGACTGGATGCCATGATCTTTGTTTTCTGAATGTTGAGCTTTAAGCCAACTTTTTCACTCTCCTCTTTCACTTTCATCAAGAGGCTTTTGAGTTCTTCTTCACTTTCTGCCATAAGGGTGGTGTCATCTGCATATCTGAGGTTATTGATATTTCTCCCAGCAGTCTTGACTCCAGCTTGTGCTTCCTCCAGTCCAGCGTTTCTCATGATGTACTCTGCATATAAGTTAAATAAACAGGGTGACAATATACAGCCTTGACGAACTCCTTTTCCTGTTTGGAACCAGTCTGTTGTTCCATGTCCAGTTCTAACTGTTGCTTCCTGACCTGCATACAGATTTCTCAAGAGGCAGATCAGGTGGTCTGGTATTCCCATCTCTTTCAGAATTTTCCACAGTTTATTGTGATCCACACAGTCAAAGGCTTTGGCATAGTCAATAAAGCAGAAATAGATGTTTTTCTGGAACTCTCTTGCTTTTTCCATGATCCAGCAGATGTTGGCAATTTGATCTCTGGTTCCTCTGCCTTTTCTAAAACCAGCTTGCACATCAGGAAGTTCACGGTTCACATATTACTGAAGCCTGGCTTAGAGAATTTTGAGCATTACTTTACTAGTGTGTGAGATGAGTGCAATTGTGCAGTAGTTTGAGCATTCTTTGGCATTGCCTTTCTTTGGGATTGGAATGAAAACTGACCTTTTCCAGTCCTGTGGCCACTGCTGAGTTTTCCAAATTTGCTGGCATATTGAGTGCAGCACTTTCACAGCATCATCTTTCAGGATTTGGAATAGCTCCACTGGAATTCCATCACCTCCACTAGCTTTGTTCGTAGTGATGCTTTCTAAGGCCCACTTGACTTCACATTCCAGGATGTCTGGCTCTAGGTCGGTGATCACACCATCATGATTATCTGGGTCGTGAAGATCTTTTTTGTACAGTTCTTCTGTGTATTCTTGCCATCTCTTCTTAATATCTTCTGCTTCTGTTAGGTCCATACCCTTTCTGTCCTTTATCGAGCCATCTTTGCATGAAATGTTCCTTTGGTATCTCTGATTTTCTTGAAGAGATCTCTAGTCTTTCCCATTCTGTTGTTTCCCTCTATTTCTTTGCATTGATCACTGAAGAAGGCTTTCTTATCTCTTCTTGCTATTCTTTGGAACTCTGCATTCAGATGTTTATATCTTTCCTTTTCTCCTTTGCTTTTCACTTCTCTTCTTTTCACAGCTATTTGTAAGGCCTCCCCAGACAGCCATTTTGCTTTTTTGCATTTCTTTTTCATGGGAATGGTCTTGATCCCTGTCTCCTGTACAATGTCACGAACCTCATTCCATAGCTCATCAGGCACTCTATCAGATCTAGGCCCTTAAATCTATTTCTCATTTCCACTGTATAATCATAAGGATTTGATTTAGGTCATACCTGAATGGTCTAGTGGTTTTCCCTACTTTCTTCAATTTAAGTCTGAATTTTGCAATAAGGAGTTCATGGTCTGAGCCACAGTCAGCTCCTGGTCTTGTTTTTGCTGAATGTATAGAGCTTCTCCATCTTTGGCTGCAAAGAATATAATCCATCTGATTTCAGTGTTGACCATCTGGTGATGTCCATGTATAGAGTCTTCTCTTGTGTTGTTGGAAGAGGGTGTTTGTTATGACCAGTGCATTTTCTTGGCAAATGCCCTTAGTCTTTGCCCTGCTTCATTCTGTATTCCAAGGCCAAATTTGCCTGTTACTCCAGGTGTTTTTTGACTTCCTACTTTTGCATTCAAGTCCCCTATAATGAAAAGGACATCTTTTTTGGGTGTTAGTTCTAAAAGGTCTTGTAGGTCTTCATAGAACCGTTCAGCTTCAGCTTCTTCAGCATTACTGGTTGGGGCATAGACTTGGATTACTGTGATATTGAATGGTTTGCCTTGGAAATGAACAGAGCTCATTCTGTCGTTTTTGAGATTGCATCCAAGTACTGCATTTCATACTCTTTTGTTGACCATGATGGCCACTCCATTTCTTCTGAGGGATTCCTGCCCACAGTAGTAGATATAATGGTCATCTGAGTTAAATTCACCCATTCCAGTCCATTTCAGTTCGCTGATTCCTAGAATGTCGACATTCTCTCTTGCCATCTCTTGTTTGACCACTTCAAATTTGCCTTGATTCATGGACCTGACATTCCAGGTTCCTATGCAATATTGCTCTTTATAGCATCGGACCTTGCTTCTATCACCAGTCACATCCACAGCTGGGTATTCTTTTTGCTTTGGCTCCATCCCTTCATTCTTTCTGGAGTTATTTCTCCACTGATCTCCAGTAGCATATTGGGCACCTACTGACCTGGGGAGTTTCTCTTTCAGTATCCTATCATTTTGCCTTTTCATACTGTTCATGGGGTTCTCAAGGCAAGAATACTGAAGTGGTTTGCCATTCCCTTCTCCAGTGGACCACATTCTGTCAGATCTCTCCACCATGACCCGCCCGTCTTGGGTTGCCCCACGGGTATGGCTTAGTTTCATTGAGTTAGACAAGGCTGTGGTCCTAGTGTGATTAGATTGACTAGTTTTCTGTGGCATGCTATAGGAGCTCAATAAATATGAATTGAGGGGGAAATAAGTGAAGAAATGCTTTCTACTCCTATGTGATTTTAGGTACCTACATGTGCTATACCTAAGGAGCATGGCCAGGAGAGCTGGTTCAAAATTAGCTCAAGTTAAGAGAAGGCAAGTCATTTATCCAGGGTCCTCTTTGTACCCAGAGCTTTCTGCTTTGCCACAGAAGAGTAGGAACTATTAGGATTTTAGGATGTAGACAGGATGACTAGGGACAAGTGGGGGGCAGAATTGCAATCTGAATCAAGCAGTCAAAAGTGACAGGAGCTGCTTTTAGGTGGCCAGGAGGAGAATCTGGGCGGTGTCCCTAGTTAAGGAAGAGGAGACTATTCAGGCTTTGTCAGGTGTTTTTGTTGTTTTGTTTTCAAATGATGAGCATCCTTCCTTGAAATCAGCCTCCCAGTTCAGTCTCAGCCCACAGCTTTCTGTATGACCTTGTGCAGGCTGTTCTTATACCCTGGGCTTTGTTTTAAGCTGACAAATGAGGCTTTCTTCTTCAGCTGTGAGAAGTGGGGTGGAGAGAGTGTTGTTTCAAGCCAACTGGGTAAGTCATGCCCTCAAAATAGAGCCTGTCTTGGTTTATAGTTTCACTTTGAAAATTCTAGCAAATCCTGGGCTGAGGGACCGTATGGATGCCTGGAGTGCGAAATTGCTTTCTTAAAGCTGGACTTGCCCTATATTCCATTCTGAGTATCAAATGCAAACAGCCTCCCCAAGTCTATGATTGTGATAATTAGATGGGAGGGGTTAGGGCAATTTAGGAAGATGATGAGGCCTGACCTCTTCCTGCCTTTGAAATCCACATAGGAGGGAGAATGGGAAAAATGATGAATAGTTGATCAAAAAATGGGGAGTGTCCCTCCTAAATTAAGACAGCTGGCTCAGGGATGAAATTGTCTTACTCTGTTAATGGCCCTCAGGACCACATGCTAGGAAAACAGAAATTAAATGACAACTTTGGGCCACTCTCTCTAGACAGTGGGAGCAGGGCCACATCTTCTGTCTGCCCTTGGCCACCTGTGGATTTCTCTTGGGGAGTCGCAAGAGTCTTGAGAGAGGGGGGTTGTTGGGCTCAGCTTGCAGGATTCCAGGCCAGGAGTCTCAGGAATGCGAGTTTTGCATCTTCTCGAGCTTTGATTGCCCTGGACACTCTGTGCTTTCCTGTTTGTGGCGGGGCTGGCTCAAGGCGACCTCCCTCCTTGCCATAGATCAGAGAGCTAGCCTGCTTGGTCTCTTCATATCCCCGAGAAACCGATTTTGCTACAGGGCTGGGTGAACCATATGGCAGCCTAGATTACAGTGATTGTTGGCGTTTGTCAACAGAGAGAGCAGGCTTTTTGGCTATAGCAAATTCCCCAGGTAGGGTTGCCCACACCATCTGTGAACATAGCATATAGGATCAGCTGGATGGGTAAGCGGTCCCATTCTTTCCCTTTCCCTGCCTCCCAAAGAAAGGGAGAGGCAAGTTCATCATCAAATGTTGGCTAATAGATCTGTATTTTTAGCTCTCCATTGTTCTTTTCTTTGAAGGATGCCGGGGAATGTCTATTAGTCATGTATCTTGTTCTGGAGAGGTTTACAGTCTAGTTGGGAAATATCAGATTTACATGAATCAATAACAAGTGATGTAAAGCAAAAGGTATATAATAATTACAAAAGGGAAAATAGATTGTAGAATTCAAAGATGATTCAATCAGATCTATGAGGGCTGAAATTTTCTAGGATAGTGTTGGATCTAAAGGTTATTTTTTTTTAATCAGCATTTTATTTTATTTATTTTTGGCCACTAGGTCTTCCTCACTTTGTGCAGGCTTTCTTTAGTTGTCGTGAGTGGGGGGCTGCTCTTCGTTGTGGTACCCAGGCTTCTCATTGCGGTGACTTCTCTTGTTGCAGAGCACAGGCTCTAGGCGTAGGCTTCAGTAGTTGCTGCACGTGAGATCAGTATTTGTGGTGCTCAGGCTTAGTTGTTCCATGGCATGTGGAATCTTCCCAGACCAGGAATCAAACCCATGTCCCCTGCATTGGCAAGCAGACTCTTATCCACTGTACCATCAGGGAAGTACAGGGTTAAAGGTTAGTTTTGAAGAATGAATAGGTTTGGGGGATTTAGGAGGATAAGGGAAAAGCTTCTAGGCCAAAAGAACAATATGAGCAGAGGCAGAGACAAGCAAGAAGTCTTTCCAGAACCATGAGGAGATTAATGTGGGGTAGAGACATAGGAGAGATAAGATTAGGGCAGGACTGGATTAAGGAGGGTCTCCAGAGACTGGCTGAGGAGTCTGGACTTGGGTCTGGAGGTGATATGGCGCCATTGTAGGTACTGGTGCAGAGATATGATATGAAGAGAGGAATGTTTGCAAATACTTTGTCTACACAATTCAGAGTGGACTGGATCTGGGGAGAGACAGATGCTTGAGAGATCAAGGAGAGAATTATAGTCTTTGAAGCAGGGAACCTGGGAGAAGAGGCAGGTAAATTATCCTGTTTCCTCCCAGACTCTGTGAGATGTGGTGAGGGACTGGGTAGCAGGCATAAAAGGGGTCAAGGTTTAATCTTGGAAAGCTGGGGAAAATCATAGTGCCATTAGCAAAAATGGAGAACTTGTGAGGAAAAGTAATTTTATGGAGGAAAATGAGTCTGGTAGTGATTTTATTTACTTAATGAACACTTATTTGACACTTATGATGTACTTGGCACTGTGCTAACCATTTTATAAATGTTAACTCATTTAGTTCTCATAATAACAGTATGAAATAAATACTGTTATTATCCTCTTTATTACAAAGGGGAAAACGCAAGCATAAAGAGAGCTGAACTAACTTGCCCAAGGTCATGAAGCTATAAATAAATGGCAGAGCCAGAATTTTGAGTCCAGACCATTATTCTAGGCTTCCTCCAGTTTATGGGACACCCAACTAGAAAATACAATAGACAATAGAAAGCCAAACATTTATTGGGTGCTTTCTTAGTGCAGAAGTCTTTGCAGGAAAAGTAAAAATGAGTGTGACATGGATATACCATCAGAGAGCTTGTAAAGTTCTAGTGAGGGAATGGCAGATGGTCAAATTGTTGTTAAGAATACTAGATTCTGTGCTACAGGAGAGGGCAGCACATAAATAATAGGGAAGATAAATACATGTATCATAAATCCACATTTATTAGAGACACGTCTGGTTAGAGACATGAGAAAAGGAGAAGGAGCTTGGGAGATGGGTTGGACTTTGGTTGTTGGTGGTAGGGGAAGGAAGGTTGTTCCTGGTACAGACAAAAGCTTGGATAAAGTTTTGGAAGAAAGAAAATTCAAAACATCTTTTGGGATCAGCACATAGCATAGGATGTAGCTCAGTAATTGTTTGATCTGAACTAGGATGGGAAGTGGTTCGTTAGGTTGCAACATAAAGCATGAGTTGGAGAAATAGTACCAGAGAAGGCTGACATTTCCTTGGTGGAGGTCTGGGGAGGATCAGACTGGAGACATTGAATCCCAGGTCCATGGCTGAGGGGTGCATAGCTGATGCTGGAAGAGTAGAGGACTCTTGGATGGAAGGCTGTAGGAAGGAAGGGCTGGAGGGCTGAGGAGAGAGCCCGTTTGTTTTATGTATACATACATCTAGGCTATTCTTACTTGGGGATCAACCTAAATATTTCCTAAAATAAGGCCTGTTGGCTTGTGGGCTGTGGTCGTTCCTCTCCTAGATGGGGAGACCATTCTGACTTTGCTCAAGGGTCTCCCAGCCCCATGCCCCTCTGCTACCATACCCTGGGCAGGGGTAAATAAAGTTCTTATGGTCTTTGTTCCCTAAGTAGATAAAGACAGTAGTCCTGGGACCCTTCTGCCTGGACTAAAGGAGAAATTGACAAGACACGAGACCACACTCCTGTTATGGATGCAGAGATGATTATCTCAGGGAATCCCTGTGTGACGGGATACCTGAGTGGTGGAGATTGCTCTCTTAGATCAAGACATCATAGATGGTGACCCCCAGTGGAGAGTCAAAGCATGGTCCATTCTAGTATTCCATACCCCTTAGGCCTTTAAATTTTTTTTAAATGTATTTTTGACTGCACTGGGTCTTCACTGCTTTGTGCAGGCTTTCTCTAGTTGAGGTGAACAGGGACTACTCTTTGTTGTGGTGCTCAGACTTCTCATTGAGGTGACTTTTCGTTGCAAAGCATGGGTTCTAGGCATGTGGGCTCAGTAGTTGCAGCTCGCAGGCTGTAGAGCCCGGTAGTTCTGGCACATGGCCTTAGTTGCTCTGCAGCATATGGGATCTTCCTGTAACAGGAATTGAACCGGTGTCCCCTGCATTGCAAGATGGATTCTTAACCACTGGACCACCAGAGAAGCCCCCTCTTAGGCCTTTAAGCATCATTCTTAGGACAAGTGTTGAGTAGAGATGGAACTTAAAAGTACAGAGGTCAGATATTAACTCTTTGACTTTTTCAGTGGACATGCAGGAATGGTCCTAACCTCAGACTGTGTCTCATAACACAGAGCACAGTCCTAGGAGAGAGATGTCGCTTTAAACTTCAGTTTGCCACTTACTAGATCTGTGACCTTAGGACAACTGAACTTTGGGCATCTGTTTTATTTTTAACTGAAAAAGAAGGTTAGTGATATTTGCTTTTCTTTCCTAGCAGGGATATTGTGAGGCTTACAGGAAATAACGTCTGTGAAAGTGCTTTGAGGTTGCAAGGTGCCGTATCAGAGTGTGCTGTTATTATTACAATGACTAACCAGTTTGCTAACTCTTAAAGATTAATGCTCTGGGAGAGCCTTTTGCATAACCTCTTCATGGTCCCTCTGCCAAGGACTTACAGGGCAAGGCCACAGAGTGGGAATATGATTCGCAACATAGACTATTTCCTCCGGCAGGTATATCCTGTTTCATTGGCTCTCTGATGCACTTCCCCCGACTCCATACATTAACACCTCTGAAATTTGGCCATGCCTTACAACTGACAGCATAGTAGATGTGATGAAACCAGCTAATTCTTTTCTGGGAACTAGGTGGACCACTTACACAAATTTTTTTCTACATGAAACACTATTTTCTCTCAACCTTTACTAGAGAAGATCTTGCTAAAATACATTGGGACATTTTGCTGTCTCAGTAATTATAGAATGCTTCTGTCCTTGAATATCTTGTCATGTGTCATCATCTTTTCTCATTGCACAGATCTCTGCAAGCAAAAGTTTGGTTTGAATATATATGTCCTGATCTTAGGACCTATCCTGCCTGTTGATTAAAGAAAAAATCTCTAGTGACAATTTTGTTGTCATTTTCTGCTTCTACCTAGAAGTGGAAGGTGAGATGTGTTTTGGTTCATGGATACTTTATATTACCCTGGATTTGACTGTCTTGGACCCTGGGGTGTTAGAAGGTGGGAAGCTGGGTCTCCTATCCCTGTCTTGTAAACCTCTAACATAAACCCTCTAAGTGACAGGACTACCAATATACTGTCTGTAAAGGTTCTATTTAGAATAAATTCTATTCTTGTTTTCTTTCACCTTTTGAAAGCTCTTTGGACACAATTGCAAATTCTGAGCTTCTTTATTAATACCAGTTCTTACTTCAATATCTTCTTGAGCATCTGAGTGTGGACTTTCCACCCTTTTTTTTCTTGGCTACCGTGGTGCAGCATGTGGGATCTTAGTTCCCCAACCAGGGATCAAACCTGCTCCCCCTGCAGTGGAAGCTTGAGTCTTAACCACTGGACCACCAGGGAAGTTCCTGGACTTTCCATCTTTTAAGTTGAATGGCAAAGAGCCTTCTGAGCCACTTCCCCCACCCCCAACCCCCCTCAGCCTTGTCCTCTGCTGTAGGTTCAGGGAATGTAGACTGAGAATGTGTGGTTATGAATGTAAATCCTCAGGTAAAGAGGGGTAAGGAAGAGGCATTAACATTTTCCAAGCAGATATGACTTCATCTGACTCTCACAACAACCTACAAAAGTGGACTTTCCCTTCCCTACGCTACAGCTAGGAATGAAACACTAGCTGAGGTGTGTTCCAAGCTGGCCGCACTGGGTTCTAAGTGATGATGCTCGTCTGAACCATGCTTTCTAGGCAGAGTCAGTTTGGAAACAAAGAGGAACGATAAGGGGATTACTTACTTTTACTGATTACCTGGGCATTTCTTCCTGGCTGATGAGGAGACTCAAGACATCACTGGATGGAGGTCTTTGAAGAATTCTGTGTTTTTTTTTTTTCCCCTGCCCAAACTTGGGGCTTCCCTAATAGCTCAGTTGGTAAAGAATCTGCCTGCAATGCAGGAGACCCCAGTTCGATTCCTGGATTGGGAAGATCCGCTGGAGAAGGGATAGGCTACCCACTCCAGTATTCTTGGGCTTCCCTTGTGGCTCAGCTAGTGAAGAATCCACCTGCAATGCAGGAGACCTGGGTTTGATCCCTGGGTTGGGAAAAGGGCTTCGTAGGTAGCACAGTGGTAAAGAATCCACCTGCCAATGCAGGAAAGTCAGGTTTGATCCTTGGGTTGGGAAGATCCCCCGAAGAAGGAAATGGCAACCCACTCCAGTGTTCTTGCCTGGAAAATTCCACGGACAGAAGAGCCTGGCAGGCTACAGTCCGTGGAGTCATGAAGAGTCAGACACAACTGAGCACGCATGCACAACCTTGGATGTAGGCCGGTGACCAAGGCCCCTGGCTGGAGCTGTGCTGTATTTCTCAGCCTCTGATTGGCCCTCTGGCCCTGCTTCCAGAGGCTCCTGATTCAGGTCAGATGCTGCTTGGTGCCCTAGAAATAACCGGGTTTCTAGCCCAGCGTGACTCCCCGGAGCCCCTGGACCTGCTAGGGCCATGTTTGCAGCATCTCTCCCCAAAGCTGTGTATATTTCTATTATGTCATTTGCTTATTATAGACAGTTGGCTAAGTGTCAGTTATCACCTCCCCGTGATTCCCTGCCTTTTCTTCTCCTTCTGTCTTTTCCCCCAGTGCTTTGGAAACTCTGGGTGACAGGGACTTAAGAGGCAGCATTCTTAAATAGGTTCCTGCTACAGTTCTTTGGGTGGAATTAAGCTTTTGTGTTGATTTTCCCTGAGGAATGAGCTTTTGTTAGAAGCACTGGCACTGTAAGCAAGTATTCTCTCTACGGTTCATGGAAGGAGTGTCCAAAGGGTTGGAAAGACAGCAGACTGGGGGAGCAGGGCCTGGATGGCAGAAGGTGGGGAGTGTTGGTTTTGATCTGTAGGGGTCAAGTGCTGACCAGGAATTTGGCAGCCTCTGTGTGTTGGACTTCTCCTTCCTGTGACCTTGGTAAGCACTGGTCTTCTTAAAGCTTTGTGTCCTAGTGCTGTTTCTGCACTTTGGGCTAAAAGATGCTGATTGAATTCTTGTCCTAGAGTCACAGTTATGGTTATGGGACAGTGAGCTGGAGAAACTCCTCTAGATTCCAGGCTTGGGGGAATGGTAGGTTAGGTGCCTGGGCAGTGACATGGGAGGCAGCTCCCTAAGGACCACAGGGTGCAAAATAAGAGCTTAGTCTGCTAGGCAGCTGGGCAGCCTCTGCCCCTTCCGAAGTCTCTGCGTGAAAGAACGGGGCTGTTTTTCCCTCTCAACACACCCATCTGATCCCTTGTCGATATGGCTGGCACTTTGTGAGGTCTCTTGTCCTTCACTGCTGTTTTCAGTCATGTCCCCAGGTTTGATCTGGTTACACTTGGGCCTTCTTGCAGAGATCCTGTCACATTATCCGTGGACCTCAGGGCTGGAAGCAGCTCCCATTTGGCCTTGTTCGGACTCGTGAGCAGGGCAGAGGAGGCAGTGTGATTTGTATGAGGTGTCAAGACAGGGCCGACAGGGATTCTTTGCTTCCTGTGATCCACACCGCTCACCGAGAGGATGAGGGCCTGTAGACTTGGAGGTTTTCTCTGGAAAACATTAGCAGAACTGACCTTATGACTGTGTGTTTGGAGGGTTGAGTATACACTGACCTTCATGCTCTTTTCCTCTCCCCCTCCCTCCTCCTTCTTTTATTAATTGAATGATTCTTTGACTTCTATAGTGCTTTACAATTTTCAAAAGTTTCACACACATGATTTCATAGAACCTATAATAACCCTTTCCTCTCTATCCTTGTATTGCCCCTCTTCCCCTTCCCTCTCCCCACTGGTAACCAATAGTTTGTTCTCTGTATCTGTGAGTCTGATTCTTTTTTGTTTTATTTTTAGATTCCACATATAAGTGATATAACAGAGTATTTGTCTTTCTCTATCTGACTTATTTCACGTAGCATTATGCCCTTCAGGTCCATCCATGTTGCTACAAATGGCAAAATTTTATTCTTTTTTATGCTCGAGTAGTATTCCATTATATATATCTATATGTCTATATATCTAGTATTCCATTATATATATATATATATATATACACACACACACACATACCACATCTTCTTTATCCATTTACCTGCTGATGGACACCTGTGTTGCTTCATACCTTGCCAATTGTAAGTAATGCAGCTGTGAACATTGTCCCCCTCCATTCTGATGCACAGAGGAGCTGTCTCGTCATCTGAGGCCAGTCCTCCAGCTCTGCCCTATAGTCTAGCCCTTGTCACCTTCTCAGGCTCCTGATACTGTTATTTTTCTTTCTCTCCACTGTCACTCCTCTGTCTTTTTCTTTGCTGAATCATTTCTATCCATTTCTCAATATATTCAAATATCTCCCCTCTTCAACTACAGCCTATCATTCTCTCCTCTTTCACAGAGGCAAGAACAGTCTATATATTAATATCTTGTCTCTATTTCATGACCTCTCCTCTCACAACCCTTTGGCTTCTTCCCCAATTCCCCCTCCATCAAAAATGTTCTAAGTTCATCTCTCAGCACTTTAATAGGATTAACTAATCCTGGCTTCTTGAAATATGTTGTTCCCTTGGCTACCATGATGTCAAATCTTACTTTTGCTCCTGTCTCTGGCCATTCATTTGTATTCTCTCTCTCTCTTTTATTTCTTATGTTTTAGCTCTTTCTTCTCTATTCGGGTTTTAAATGTGAGGTTTTCTCAAGTCTCCATCCTTGGTTCTCTTTCTTTCCTTTTCTTGGGGTGGGGTGCTCTGCTGGTCTCTGTTGCTATGTGCTGGCTTCCTCTACTCGGGATGAATGGGGGCTATTCACCAGTTGTGGCGCACAGGCTTCTCACTGCAATGGCTTCTCTTGTTGTGGAGCACAGGCTCTAGGGGGTAAAGGCTTCAGCAGTTGCAGCTCATGGGCTGTAGAGCGTGGGCTTAATAGTTGTGGCACACAGGCTTAGTTGCCTTGCAGCATGTGGGATCCTCCTGGACCAGGGATTGAACCACTGTCCCCTCACTGCAAGGCAGATTCTTAACCACTGGGCCACCAGGGAAGCCCTTATTTCTTTATGTCTCTTACACTGTCTTCATATGCTGTTTTTATGGCTTTACTTATTGTGTCTATGAGGACTCTCAAATTCACACCTTCAATTTTGTAGTTGGAGACCTTTGAGCTCCAGATTTATATATTTACCTTCTTACTCATCTTCTCTACTTGGTATCTCACAGCAGTCCTAAACTCAGGATGTCCCAAATTGAACTAATAGTATCACCCCCTTCCCAAACTTGGTCCTCTGAGTTTCTGGTCCTCTGGTTAAGTTTCCTAACTTAACCACTTAGGTTGCATTTTGGTACTTTCTTCTTTATCACTTGCCCCTCACAGCTCCTCTCATCTTATCACTTTTTCCTCCTAAATTTCTCCTGAATTTATCTGTTTTTCCACTGATATCACCCATATCAAATACTGATCATTTTCTACCTGTTTCACTGCAGTTGCTTCATTACTGGCTCTTTTGTGTTAACCTGTGCCCCTTTGAATTCATTCTCCACATAGCAAACTTTTTAAAAAAAAATCATTTATTTTTAATTGAAGGATAATTGCTTTATAATAATGTGTTGGTTTCTGCTATACATCAACATGAATCAGCCATAGGTATACATATGTCCCCTCCCTCGTGGCCCTCCCTCCCACCTTCCACCCTATTCCACCCCTCTAGGTTATCACAGAGCACTGGTTTGAGCTCCCTAAGTCACAGAGCAAATTCCCACTGGCTATTTATTTTATATATGGTGGTGTATGTTTCCATGCTGCTCTCTCCATTTGTCTGATCACATTTCACTCTGCTGCCCCTACTCTGCTCCAGCCTCTTTCACTAACTTTAACATATTTTAAGACAACATCTAGAACTTCCCTGGTTATCCAGTGGTTAAGACTCCACACTTTCAATGCAAGGGATGCAGATTTGATCCCTGGTCAGGGAACTAAGATCCTGCATGCTGTACCATATGGCAAAAAAACAATGATAATAATGAGTTTTTTTAAAAGTCATTAAAAGCCACATTTCTCTTGAAGGCCTTATGTGGGCTTACTTTTGCCTATGTGGCCCATTGTGCTGGGCTCATTCATTCCATCAACAATATTGGAGCTCCTCCTGTATATCAAGACTTCTTCTAGTCCATTTCTCTGCCCATCTGGTCCTCACTCTGCTCTTGCGCAACACTGGCCTTGACAAGATATGACTCCTTGCTCAGGGCACTTGTGTGCACTCTTTTCTGTCTCTCAAATGCCCTTTCTTTTCCTCCAGTTCATTCCCGTCTGTCTTGAGCTCAGCTCAGAAGTTACTTCCTTCAGGAAGATTTTCTGAAACCCCAGACTAGGCATAACTCTGCTCCATCTCTAGCACCACCATAGTCACTTCCACTCTCTCTCAAATTTATTCATGGCAGTGACTGAAACATCATTGGAGGTCAAATATCTACTCCCTGCTAGGCCATAGACTCTTGAGGGCAGAGACTGTGTCTGTCGTATTCACAGCTGTACACCCAGGCCTAGCACAATGCCTGGCACATAGTTGGCACCAGGATTGTTTAGTTTTATGAGTAAATGACAGCTGAGCTGAGGATGAGGAGATTAAGATGAATTTGCTGAGAGGTATATGCAGACAATGTTGTCCTGTCAAATGGTCAAATTAGAGTGGTTAATAATAGTTTAAATTTTTATAACAAGCAAATAGTTAGATTATCTGGCTTAAATTTTTAGTTTTAAATATGAGGAAACTAAGGCCCAGAGAAAGAAATGTACCCACTCCAGTATTCTTGCCTGGAGAATCCCAGGGACGACGGAGCCTAGTGGGCTGCCATCTATGGGGTCGCACAGAGTCGGACACAACTGAAGCGACTTAGCAGCAGCAGCAGCAAGGCCCAGAGAGTGAACTCACTCACCCAAGGTCATGGAATGAGGCAGGAGCAGAATCCTCACTCCTCCCGCCTGACTTCCAGGTTGGCACCAGCTCACCTTCAGCACCACCCCCTTCCTGCCTCCTCTACCTCTATGTTCTCCAGAGCAAGCAGGGCTCTGGAAGGTCGATTGCTTCCTTCTTGACTGGAGGGTGTGGCAGGTAGGAGCAGCCGACCCTACGATGGTATATAAGGAGTCATTTCACCCTCCTCCTCCCCGTGTTAGAAATGAATGATGGGTTGCAAAGGTATCTGAACCAATGCCAGCCTTCCCCATTGAGATGTGAGCCTTGAAAGGAGGAATACAAGGCATGTGTTTGTTGAAGTAACTTGATTTTCCAGTTTCTAGATTATCAGAATTTGGGACCTGGAAGCCTGACATCGAAGGAGCCTGGTTTGCATCCATTACTTATGGACTCACAGTGCGCCCAACCTGCATGAGTGGTCCGATGGTGATGCCTTAGTTAGGACCTACAGGAAAGCCCTCTTCAGTAAGGTGGCCCTTCCTCTATCACATTTACCTGATCTCTGCATCCTAGTCATTGAGAATTATGTCCTGAAAGATCCAGAAGTGGAACACGCCAACCTGGGAGTGGCCATGGAAGAAAGAGGATACTTAGTATATGAACCTCAGCATGCTGGCACCTCACATTTCCAGTCTCACCTCACTTGTGTTCAGGTGTTTTTTTTTCTTTTATTTAACCAACATTTACTGAATCTCCATTACTGTCCTGGGTAATGAGGAAACAAAGATAAGTCATTTCTCTGCCCATGAAAAGCTCACAGCTTAGTGATAGATGGACCATTCATTTATTCATTCACTCATTTATTGAATATTTGGTAGTCATCTATTATGCTCTAGGTATTGTGCTGGGCTTATTCATTTATTACTTCAACAATATCAGACTTCCCCCTGTATATCAAGACCTCTAGGTGCTTGCAATATTGAACAAACAAAAGTCTGTGCCCTTGTGGAATTAGCTTTCTATTGGTTGAGACTAATAAAATGGAATGTACATAAAAAATAAGTAAATTAAGTAGTGTTTTGAAGTGGTAAATACTATGAAAAAGAAAAAAAAGGATGGAAAGGGGTGAAAGGGGTACAGGGGATGTGGTTTGTAATTTATACAGGGTGGTTTTGACAGACCTAATTTACAAAGTGATGTAAGAGCAGAGACTTAAGGAGGTGAGGAAGTTAAACATATGGATAGCCTGGGGAGAGGAATTTCACACAGAGGGAATTCCACCTCAGGTGGATGCGTGCCTGGCATGTTTGGGGAACAGCAAAAAGGCCCATATGTCTGAAATGGAATGAACTGAGGTTAGAGAAGCAATGGGTTAGAGAAGCAATGTAGGGCCTTGTAGGCCATTGTGAAGATTTGGCTTTTTCTTTCTGTGAAAAAAAAGATCTACTGAAGGGTTTTGAGTAGAGGGATGTTGTTATATGACTTATATTTGAAAGGGATCACAAAGTCTGTTGTGTTGAGAATAGATTTGCAGGAGCCAGGGTGACGAGAGACATGAACAAGGAGGCCATTACAGACTAGGTAAGAGATAGTGGTGGCTTGAAGTATTGCAGAGGTAAAGGAGGGAGTGAGAAAAGGCTGGATTCTGGATATTTTAAAAAGACAGAGCCCAAAGGATTTCCTGATGGATAGCATATAGAGTGGGAGAGAAAAAGAGAAGTGAAAAATGATTCTAAGCTTTTAACCTGAGCAACTGGAAATGTGATATTGCTATTGAGTTGGAGAAGACTGGGTGGATCAACCTTTAGGAGGAGATAAGGTTTTAGATCTTCTTCATGTGTTAAGTGGAGAGTCAGATTTGGGCAGGAGGAATAACTATGGGAATCATCTAATTATACAGGTAGTATTATTTTGGTTCAGATCAGTCGCTCAGTCATGTCCAATTCTTGCAACCCCATGGACTGCAGCACACCAGGCTCCCCTGTCCATCACCAACTCCCGGAGCTTACTCAAACTCATGTCCATTGAGTCAGTGATGCCATCCAACCATCTCATCCTCTGTCATCCCCTTTTCTCCTGCCTTCAATCTTTCCCAGCATTAGGGACTTTCCAGTGAGGCAGTTCTTCACATCAGGTGGCCAAAGTATCAGAGCTTCAGCTTCAGCATCAGTCCTTCCAAAGAATATTCAGGACTGATTTCCTTTAGGATGGACTGGTTGGATCTCCTTGCAGTCCAAGGAACTCTCAAGGGTCTTCTCCAACACCACAGTTCAAAAGCGTCTATTCTTCAGCACTTGGCTTTCTTTATGGTCCAACACTCACATCCGTACATGGCTACTGGAAAAACCATAGCTTTGACTAGACAGATCTTTGTTGGCAAAGTAATGTCTCTGTTTTTAAATATGTTGTCTAGGTTGGTCATAGCTTTTCTTACAAGGAGCAAGCATCTTTGAATTTCATGGCTGCAGTCACCATCTGCAGTGATTTTGGAGCCCAAGAAAAGATAGTTTGTCACTGTTTCCATTGTTTCCCCATCTATTTGCCATGAAGTGATGCAACCGGGTGCCATGATTTTAGTTTTTTGAGTGTTGAGTTTTAAGCCAGCTTTTTCACTCTCCTCTTTCACTTTCATCAAGAGACTCTTTAATTCCTGTTCACTTTCTGCCATAAAGATGGTGTCATCTGTATATCTGAGGTTACTGTTATTTCTCCTAAAAATCTTGATTCCAGCTTGTGCTTCATCCAGTCCAGCATTTTGCATGATGTACTCTGCATATAAGTTAAATAAGCAGGGTGACAATATGTAGCCTTGACGTACTTCTTTCCCAATTTAGAACCAGTCCATTGTTGTTCCATGTCCAGTTCTAACTGTTGCTTCTTTTCCTGCATACAGATTTCTCAAGAGGCAGGTAAAGTGGTTTGGTATTCCCATCACTTTAAGAATTTCCCACAGTTTGTTGTAAATCCACACAGTCAAATGCTTTAGCAGAGTCAATAAAGAAGAAGTAAATGTTTTTCTGGAATTCTCTTGCTTTTTCTGTGATCCAACGGATGTTGGCAATTTAATCTCTGGTTCCTCTGCCTTTTCTAAATCCAGCTTGAACATCTGGAAGTTCTCAGTTCACGTACTGTTGAAGCCTAACTTGGAGCATTGCTTTGCTGGCGTGTGAGATGAGTGCAATTGTGCATTGTCTTTCTTTGGGATTGGAATGAAAATTGACCTTTTCTAGTCTTGTGGCCATTGCTGAGTTTTCCAAATTTGCTGACATATTGAGTGCAGCACTTTTACATCATCATCTTTTAGGATTTGAAATAGCTCAGCTGTAATTCCATCACCTTCACTAGCTTAGTTTGTAGAGATGCTTCCTAAGGCCCACTTGACTTCACATTCCAGGATGTCTGACTCTAGGTGAATGATCAACCATCATGGTTATCTGGGTCATTAAGATCTTTTTTGTATAGTTCTTCTATGGATTCTTGCCACCTCTTCTTAATATCTTCTGCTTCTGTTTTACCACTTCTGTCCTTTATTTTGCCCATCTCTACATGAAATGTTCCCTTAGTATCTCTAGTTTTCTTGAAGAGATCTCTAGTCTTTCCCAATGAGATCACAGAGGAGTGAATATGGGTAGAGCAGAAAGGAAGGGCAAGGACCAAAGTGAGTCCTGAACACTACTGTGGTAAGAGGTTAGGAGGAGGGGCTTCCCTGGCGGTCCAGTGGTTAAGACTGTGTGCTAAGGCAATGACACCCCACTCTAGTACTCTTGCCTGGAAAATCCCATGGATGGAGGAGCCTGATAGGCTGCAGTCCATGGGGTCGCTAAGGGTCAGACACGACTGAGCGACTTCCCTTTCAATTTTCACTTTTATGCATTGGAGAAGGAAATGGCAATCCACTCCCAGTGTTCTTGCCTGGAGAATCCCAGGGACAGGGGAGCCTGGTGGGCTGCCATCTCTGGGGTCACACAGAGTCGGACATGACTGAAGTGATTTAGCAGCAGCAGCAGCAGCTTCCACTGCAGACGATGTGGGTTTGATCCCTGGTTGGGAACTAAGATCCCATATACCATGTAGTGTGGGAAAAAAAAAAAGTGATGGGGAAGGAAGGAGTCAGCAAAGAAGACTGAGAAGATGTGACCAGTGAGACAGGAAAAAAGCCAAGTGGGTGTGGTGATCCTGAAGCCAAGAGAGGAAAATGCAGCATGTTGGTGGGGAGAGATGGATTGGTTTTAATGCTACTGATCAGTCAAGGAAGATGAGGGGTGAGAATTCACCATGGGGTTTGGCAATGTGCATGTCAACAAGGATCTTGACCAGCAGTTTCAGGGTCGTAATGGAGGTTAGAGCTTTATTTGAGTGGCTTTAACAGAAAATGAAAGAGAAGGAATTTATTGCAAGTTCAGTGCAGAGGGAAACTGCAACAGGGAGGTAGCTGGTAGGGGGAGTGGAATCAGGAGGGTGTTTATTTTCTTATTTTATTGTGCCAAAAGCCACATAAAAATTATCATTTTAACCATTTTTCAGAGTACACTTAGTGGCATAAATTATATTCACATGTAACCATCAACACCATCCATCTCCAGGACTTCATCTTCTCAAACTGAAACTCTATTGTTTTTCTTTAATATGAGAGAAGTAACAGTATGTTTACATGCTGGTGGGAACAATCTGGGTGAGAGAGGGAAAGGAATGCTGTTGGAGTGTGAGGCGAGATTGTTGGAATGATTTTCTAGAGTAGGGGAGAGGTGAGGTCTGGTTCACAAATAGAAGTTTTGGCTCTGGGACCATGGATAGTTCATCTTTAGTAACAGCAGGAAAGGCAGAGTTAGTGTGGATGGATGATGATAGGTACATAAATGTGGTGGGAGTCTGGAAATCCTCTTCTGATTTGAGTTTTCTCAGTGAAGTAGAAAACAAAGTCATCAGCTGAGAGTGTGGGGGTGGAGTGTGAGAGGTTTAAGAAGAAAGGTGTGAAGCAGTCATAAGGAGAGTAGGTGAGTGAATAGAATAAACCAGGGAGGGACAGTATTGTCAGGGATCTTTAAGGGCCTATCTTTGGTCCATGGTCATGAATTAAAGTGAGACCAGAGTACGTGGCTGTGTGCCTTTTTCCAGCTACATTCAATTGCATAGGTGCAAGTGTATTTAGCTAACTACAAATTAAGACAGGACTAGCATACACACATGAATGAATGACAGAAAGGTGTCTTGCCCTCAAAGAGCTTGCAGTCCAGGCCAGAAGATTGAGTTAAAGGTACTGACAGCACAAAGTGATAAGTGCTCTAAGTAGAAAAGTACAGGGAAAGGCATTGGCACAAATGGAAGATACCTAAACCCAGCCTTGAAAGTTGTTTCTTCCTGGAGGAAAAAGATATGAGCTGGGACTTCAAAGAACAAATGTAAATGAACTAGGTAAAGGGAGATGGAAGAAGTATTCCAGAGAGTGGGAATAGTATGTGCAAAGGGATGAAGTTGAGACTGGGGTATGTTGGAGCAGTTTAAAGAAGATCATTTACCCCAGGTGCCCTGTGTAGTGATGAAAGATGAGTTTGGCAAGGTGGGTTGAATTGAATCATTATGTAGGGCCTTGAGGGCTATATTAAGAAGTTTGGATCAATCCCATGAGCAATGAGAGAGGTGGAGATGGACTAGGGGGTAATTGTTGCTGAGTCGCTTCAGTCGTGTCCAACTCTGTGTGACCCTATAGACGGCAGCCCACCAGGCTCCCCCGTCCCTGGGATTCTCCAGGCAAGAACACTGGGAGTGGATTGCCATTTCCTTCTCCAATGCATGAAAGTGAAAAGTGAAAGTGAAGTCGCTCAGTTGTGTCCGACTCTCAGCGACCCCATGGACTACAGCCCACCAGCCTCCTCCATCCATGGGATTTTCCAGGCAAGAGTACTGGAGTGGGGTGCCATTGCCTTCTCCGGAAGAGTGTGTTAGGAATGCTTAATAAATGAGTGACATTTGAGTTGGCCCTTATATCAGCTCTCTATGACTATGTAACAAATTACTCCAAAATTTAGTGGCTTAAAACAAGACTTCTATTTTCTCACAACAAGCTTTCTATTTTTTGTGGGTCAGGAATCCAGATGGGACTTGATGAAGTCCTCAGGCCTAGAGACTTTCATCAGGTTACAACTAAGAGTCAGCCAGGCCAGAGCTGCAGTCCTCTCAAGACTCAACAAGGGGCTTCCAAGCTCACTCACATGGTCATTGACAGGCTTCAGGTACTCACTGGCTATTGTCCAGAGACATCAATTCCTGACCACATGGATCTCACCATAGGGTGGTTCATGACATGGCAACTGACTTACCCTCAAGCAAGCAAGGAAGAGAGTAAGAGGGAGCAAACAAGATGGAAGACACAGTCTTTCTGTAACTCAGCCACAGAAGTGACATCTCATCTCTTTTGCTGGATTATATTTATCAGAAGTGAGTCTTTAGGCCCAGTCCACACTCAAAGGGAAGATATTGCTTAGGAGCCGGGAAATTAGGAGGCAAGATCTTTAGGAACCAATTCAGATGCTGCTTGCTTCCTGCAGTCCTGAAGGAGACTAAGGAGTTTGCCAGAAGAAATGAGGAATGACTGACTAGGAGAAGATGGTACAGAAGAACTTTAAGGACAAGGAAGTAACATGGGCAATGATGTGAAGGCCTGCAGTGCACTATGTCCAGAGTGGTGGAAGATACTGCTGCTAAGATATAGACTGTGGCTCACTGGAAAGGGTCTTATATGCTACTCTGAGAAGTTTGGTCTTTGCTCTTTGTCCCAAGAGAAAAGTCCCTTGAAGGCTTTTGTATAGGAAAGTGACCTGATTAGTTTTTGGTCTCTGATGGCTGTGTGTGGGACAAATGGGAATGGAGGGGGGGAGTTGGTGACAGAGAGCACCCTCCAGTGGATAGAAGGGCCTGAACCAAGGCAGTGGCAGTGGGCCTTGTGAAGTGGGGCCAGGTTCCAAGGATATCGAGACAATAATTAACAAGTCTTGGAGAACCTCCTGGGAGAGCACCCATCTATCGGATGCTTTAGGAGTTCTCCACCTAGAACACTGAGGGTGCTGGCTTCAACTGCTCCTTGTGAATGGGAGAGGGAAACAGCCCTGGCATACTTGGCCTTCACCTGTGAACTTAGGAACACATTCCTGGTTCTGTTTGATAACAGTAAGGGAGTTTTTAGTTCAGAGCATTTTTAAAAGTGCCTCCTGTGCATAGAATCCTATTTAGAGTGTTATGGGAAATTCAGAGTACAAGACTCTACTTACTCTTGAAGAACCTTCAGCCTAGTTCTGGGAAAGAAATCTGGTTTAGATTTAGGCCACTGGCACTCTGAGGACACTGGCACTGTGAGGCAGGGAAGGTGCAGTGCTTCATGTGCCCCCGCCCTGCCACAGCAGCGGCACTCTGAGATATTGATTTCTCCACGGGTCTTTGACGAGTGGTGAATCCTCACGGTGTAGCCAGGCCTCTGAGCTTCCACTCGTGTTGGTGAGGCAAAGGTTTTCCTCCTCCCCTTACCACTTTCCAGACCAGCCTCCCGGGACTTGTGGATCAGTCCAGTTTAACCCAAAAGGATTCTGGGTTCTAAGTTGACATTTGGCTCCTGAAAGGGCGGAGAGACACTGGTTTGTGGCGCCATCTAAGTTGCCTCTGGATGTGAGAGCGAAGTTGCTCCTAAGAACCAGAAATAATGGCTACTGAATAGTGTCGTGTTATAGTTTGGCACATTGTTATCTCACTTAGTCCTCACAATAACCCTAGGAAGGTGGTCCTATTGCCATATTATCCCATTTTCATATGGGAAAGTGAGACTCAGAGAGGTTAAGTGATATGCTGAAGGAGAAGGAAATGGCAACCCACTCCAGTATTCTTGCCTGGAGAATTCCATGGACAGAGGAGCCTGGTGGGCTACAGTCCATGCGGTCACAAAGAGTCAGACATGACTGAGCGACACACACACACACACACACACACACACGGTTAGTTAGAAGTAGAGGCAGGCCTGTCTGACTTCAGAGCCTATATTCTAACCATATTAGCCCCCTCCCCTGTCTTCATGCTTTATTTATTAATTTTTTGAGCCCATTACTCTTGTCTCTGAACATATTCATTTGTCAGAAGATTGTTTTCCCTCCACTGCTGGGGTAAATAGGCTTTTCTTTTTCCTTCTAGGTTTTAAGTTGGCATTTAAGTGCTGACCCATATGGGATTCATTGCAGTATATGTACCTTTCATTTGGTTTTAGTTGTGTTCTTTGGTCACAAGCCAGAGTTAGATTCTCCAAACCTAGTTCAGGTAAAGATGAGCTTACCCTAGGAGGAGTTTGGGATTGCAAAGCAATCCATGAATAGGGCCTGACCTGAACTGGACCTTAGAGAGACTAGATCAGACCCAAATGGCTTGGTTTCCAGCATAAATTAGGTGCTCAATAAATATTTGTTGAATAGACAAAGCCAACAGTTGTATAGTCAGTTATCAAGTGAAAGCGGCCAGCGACAACCCCAGTGGGAACAGAACCCTATTGTTTTGGCTAAAATCAGGATATTTGAAGGATATGGCAGTAGCAGCACTAGAGATTCACACCTGTTATGGAACCTCTCGTGTGAAATGCCAGGAGTGAGTGATGCTTCCTCTGACAGCTGGTGTCTGTGGTCCTACAGCACTGGACTTCTTGGTGGCTGAGACGCTATTAAAGGAGAGAGAAGGGGAGGTCTGGGATCAGGAGTTGACTCTGTCATAGCTGTGTGACTTGGGCTTGATCCAAAGATCCTCTGGGCCTTGTTGCCTGATCTAGAAAGGGAGGGGGTGCATTGGCAAACATTTTTTCCAGCTCTTTTTTTAAAAATAAATTTTTACTAGAGTAGATTTACAAAGTTGTATCAATTTCAGGTGTACAGCAAAGTGAATCAGTTATACATATACATATATCCACTCTTTTTAAAGATTCTTTTCCTGTAAGGGAAGAGTATTTAAGAGTATAAGTAGAGTTTCCTGTGCTCATTAGTTGTCTGTTTTGTTTATAGCAGTGCGCATATGTAAACCCCAGTCTCCCAATTTATCCCTCCACCCCTTGATACCCCTAACAGCCATAAGTTTGTTTTCTTAATATCTGCGGTCTTGCCAGCTCCTGAGTATGGGAATTTTAAGTTGGACTCAAGGGCACAGGAAACGCTGGCATGATGTCCCTGTCCCCTTGAAACCCATGGAGAAGTCTAAGCGGGTGGCCCCTTGGATAGAGGAGAGAGTTTCCTGAGAGGGGAAAGCACCTCTCTCAGGGTTTGGTTGGGGCTGTTTCCTTTTCTCCTTCCCTAAAGATACTTGGAAGGAAGGTAAGCCTGGCATGGTCACCCAGGACTCCTGAGGTCTCAGAGGTGAAAATGCAGGGGAAACACGTGCAGACAGGCCTCCTGCCCCTCGGTCTGACTGGCCTCATGCCATCAGGATGCCTCTCCTTCTCCCTGCATTGGCCCAACTCTGGTAGTTGAACTCCATCTGAAGCTGTGTTCTCTTTGTGTCTGTTACGGCTCTTGTGTGAAATGAACAATTTATTTTTCTCCAGTTGGAAGAGGAAGGTTGCTTAATGTGAGTAATAAAGTCCTTGGTGCTTACACCCTGGGGCCTGTTAACTGCCAAGTCAGATCCTCTTTGAAACAGAAGGTACCACAGCTCGCACAGGATGTGAAGCAGGTGGAGGTTCCTGATGTACTTTTGAGCTGCCTGAGCTCTTCCAAAGTCCAATGTGGGGAGGAGGGGGGCGGGGGGTATACATTTGTGGCTGCCTTCTCCTAGAACAGGGCTTCTACCAGTAGCCCTCTTGGTGTTTTGAGCCAAATGTTACCCTGTTATCCTTGTGTGATGGAAGATGCTTAGCAGTGGTAGTGCCCCTCCCTGAGTTACAACAAACAAAAATGTCTCTAGACATGCCAGCTGTCCCCTAGGGGGCAAAGTCGTCCCAGTTAAGAACCACTGTCCCCAAACTACCGCTGCACACATGCTGACAGCTTGTGAGATGAGCGAGGCTTTTGAGAACCAGAGTCTTTATTTTTGGTTTCACTTCTGACTCACTGAAGAACCCAGGGCAAGTTAATGAGGTTCTCTGTAACTCTGTTTATTCACCTGCAAGATGCGGAGGGGCTGTTTTCCTTATTAGAATAGTAATATGTTTGTTGGATAAAATTTAGAAGCAACGGAAAAGTATAAAGAAGAAAATTTAAAGGTTTGTCAGCATCCCGCACCACCTAGAGATAACTGCTATTAATTAAGACATATTTTCCCCCTGCATTTTAAATTTGCATACCTGTGCTCTCCCATACCACAAACACACCAAGTCAGGATCATGTCATAATATACAGCAAACTGTTCTTGAAAAAGTGAAGTTGCTCAGTTGTGTCCAACTCTTTGCGACCCTATGTACTGTAGCCCACCAGACTCCTCTGTCCATGGGGATTCCCCAGGCAAGAATACTGGAGTGGGTTGCCATTTCCTTCTCCAGGGAATCTTCCCGACCCAGGGATCGAACCTGGGTGTCCCACATTGCAGGCAGACTCTTTACCCTCTGAGCCACCAGGGAAGCCCATATACAGCAAACTGTTCTTGAAAAAGGTGATTTTTAAGAAATGGACACAGAAGACCATCTTATGGATGTCCTGTATTTTATTTAATCAACTTTGGGTTGTGCAGTGTTTACTGTAGCCAGTTTGTTACTGCTGGAGTTGATACTGGGATGGCAACTTTTGTGTGCAACTTTGATTTCTTTCGGACAATTTCTAGAAGTGGAATTGCTGGGTCAAAGGGTGGGAACACTTTTAAGACTTTGGATACATGTTATTTAGTTATTTTTCAGAATGGTTGTGCCATTTCATGTCAGCAGTGTATGAGACAACCAAATGGGGGCAGTGTTGGCCCTGCTGTGCCACTGCGGTGCCTGTGTCTAGGGGAGCCCCAGCTTCTAGTCCCTGACCACCTTTCTCTGGCCAGTGGAACTGAGGGTAGAGATCTCTGGTGAACTGCTAACTGGTGCTCATCAATTTCAGATTATGTCGTCAGGTCCTTTGATGTTCACAGGAGGACTTCTTATACATCAAAGAGAGGTATTTAAAGCTTTGGGGGGAAAAAAAAAGTAAAGCTTTGGGAATCTTTCCTTTCAAATCCTTGATTTTGACCCTACAGAGCTCAAAGCCTGATAGATACTTTTTCAGAGAGACCCACTCAATGATCCAGTTCCTAGAGGATAGCAGGTTCATCTTATTTTACAGGTAGAATTGAGGAAAAGGTGACTGGAGTTGTGGGGTGATGTTTAATCTAGAGACATAATCTTTCTTTTTCAATTTTTAATTTTGAAGTAATTTTAGTCTCGGAAAATCTACAGAAATAGGACAGAGTTCCTGCATCCCTCTCACCCAACTTCCTCTAATATTAACATCTTGCGTAACCATAGTAAAATCATCAAGACTAGGAAATTAACACCAGCGCAGTACTATTAACTAAACTATAGACCTTATTTGAATTTCAGCAGTTTCCTACTCATGTCCCATTTCTGATCCACCAGGTACCTAGGATCCCACATTGTATTTTGTTATTCCTCTTCCATTCCCTCTATAATCTGTAACCGTTTTTCAGTCTTTCCTTGTCTTTCATGATCTTGACACTTTTGAAGAGTTTTGATCAGTTGTTTTGAAGAATGAACCACAGTTTGGATTTGTCTAATGCTTTCTCATTATTGAAATGCGATTGTGCCTTTTTGACAAAATTTCCACAGAAATGAGGTTGTCTCCTTCCTACTCCATCTTCCTGGTGATAACCTTGATCCCCTGGGTGTCTGCCCAACTGTTCCATTGTAAAGTTACTATCTCTGTCTTTGTAATTAACAAATATCTTGGAATATATACTTTGAAACTATGTAAACTTTTTCTCTTCTGACTTGACCACTAGTCCTAGCATCCATTGGTGGATTCTATTGGCAACAATTGTTTGCCATGTATGCCTGATGGTTTCTATTTCCTCTGTTCTTTTTGCATTTACTAATTGTAGAATATTATTTTGTATCTAATGTAAGGTAGGGTTACAGACATAATCTTTTTCTAATGTGCTTTATTGTTTAAAAGTCACATAATATAAAGCATACTATTTTAACCATATTTAACTGTACAGTTCAGTGGCACTAAGTACATTCACATTGTTGTGAAACTCTCACCATCATCCATTTCTCAAGTTTTTCACTTTCCTAAACTGAAACTCTGTCCTTGTTAAAGACTATGTCTCTATTCCCCTTCCCCATCCCCTGGCCCCAGGCATCTATTAATACCAACATACTTTCTGACTCTATGAATTTGACTATTCTAGGTACCTGGAATAAGTGGAGTCAAACAGTATCTGTCTGCACCTACTGTATATATCTGGGGGCTTTCTAGGTGGCTCAGTGGTGAAGAATCTGCTGGCCAAGCAGGAGACACGGTTGGAAAGATCATCTGGAGGAGGAAATGGCAACCCAATCCACTATTCTTGTTTGGGAAATCTCATGGACAGAGGAGCCTGGTGATCAATAGTCCATGGGGTCACAAAGATTGGACACAACTTAGTGACTAAACAACAACTATATATTGGAATGCATTTTTAATGTTAACTTATCATATGTCCTACAAACAGATTGTGCCATCTTTTTCCCCCTGTGCTATACAGTACGTTCTCATTAGTTATGTTTTCCACAAAGTAGTGTATATATGTCAATCCCAACCTCCCAATTTTCCCATCCCCTTAGTGTCCATATGTTTGTTCTCTTCATCTATGTAGAGACATAATCTTGATGAAATATATTATTCCTTATTTTCTATTATTCTCTTTTTATTTGAGAGCAGTAACTCTTTATAAAATATGATATATGTATCTCCTTAGGCCTCTATTAGTCCTATCTGTGCTCACAGAAAACTTGCAAAAATAATACAAAAGGTTTCCATACACCCTTTACCCAGCCTCCCCTAATAGTAACATGTTACATAACCATGGTATTATTATCAAAAGTAGGAAATTACCTAGTTTATATGCCAGCTATAAAAATAACTAGGCAAGAGATAATGGTAGCTTGGGTCAAGTGGATAATTGGGGAGGTGATGAGAAGTGGTTGGGTTTTGGATATATTTTGAAAGTAGCATGTACTGAATTTGTAAAAGGATTGGATGTGGATTGAGAGAGGAGAAGGGGAGTGCAGGATGGCTCCACAATTTTTGACCTGAACAGCTGGCCTTGCCATTGTGGAGGTTGGGAATGATTACCAGAGATAGCCAGGCAGTTTTATCCATTAACTGAGAAACTCCTCTTTTTTCATCACCTTCACAATTATCCACTTGATCCAAGCCACCATTATCTCTTGTTTTAATAGCCTTCAGATTGGTCTCTCTGCTTCCACACTCACCCCTCTTCAATCCATTGTGAACACAGCAGCCAGATTAACCCAAAGTGAAAGCTAAGTTAGCCCGTGTGGTTCTTCTGCACAAAGAAGGCATCTGGCCTTCTTCCTCACCCAGCGTGAGATGACTAAAGGCCTCCCTGTGTGTTCTCTTCCGTTACCTCTCTGACCCCAGCTCCTACCATCTCCCCCCATTTTACCCCTCCTGGTCCTTGCCATCTTCTGAAACTGCCAGCTGTGTTCCTGCCTTTGGACCTTTGTAGCTATAGTTTGTTCTGTTTAATGTTTGGAATACGCGTCACCTGTAACTGCACAGCTCGTTCCCTCAGTGCCTTTACCTCATCAATGTTCCCTCCTCGCTGTGACCTCAGGGAGGACTTCTTGGGCCATCCTATCTAAAATTGCAACTCCCATTCCTTCTTATTCCTCTTGCCATTCTATTTCTTACCTCACTGCTTATTATTACCTAACAATATATTTGACTGACTTATAAATGTTGTCTGTCTTCCTCCACTAGAATTATAGATTCCATGAAGACAAGGATTTTTGTCTTTTTTGTTCTCTGTCACATATCTTGTATTTAAAATAGTGCCTGGAAATAGCAGATGCTCAAGAAATATTCGTGAAATGAATGAGTTTGTGCTTTTATCATTGAGCTGTGTGTTTATCAATTGCTTGATGAGGTATACAAGGCACTGTGTTTAGGCAGATAAAAAGAAATTTAAGATGTGGCGCATATCTTTAAGTTGCTTATAATTTGGTTGGTAAAAGGTACCCATGTGAGAAGATAACTAATGGTTCCATCACTATAAGGTGCAAGGTATATTAAAATTGTCACATAGAGGGCACAGTGGCAGGTACTAGGGACAAATGAATATGAAAGTACAGTTCCTTCTTTCAAGCTCTTCTAGGCTAATTGTGATGACATAAAGGAAAACAAGCTATACTCAACTGGATGAGCAAGTGCCCAATAATTGGTACAGATCCTGATGGGAGATCAGGTGGGAGGGGTTCATCAGAGAGGCCAGAGGTGGCAGGGTTCACCTTAACACCTGGGTCTGGAAAACCCAGGGAACTCAGAGAGGTCTGGTGTGGCTAGAACATGGGGTGTGAGGGTAGGGAAGAGGGAAGATGAGGCTGGCAAAGTGGATCACAGAGAGCTGGTGAAGGCCCTTCAGTCCTATTGAAGAGTTTGAACTGCGTTCTGTAGGTGGGGAAGAGCCCCCTGAAAAGCTTCTGAAGAGTGGATTGAAGTGATCATGTGTGATGTTAGCTTAGACCTGATGATAGGTCAGGAAGGACTGAAGTCACAGAGTGGTTAGGAAGTTCCTATACTAATTCAGGTGAAAGATGACAAAGGCCTGAAGTATAACAGGAGCTATGAAAAGGGAAAGAAGGTGATGGACTGGAGAGAGTTTGAAGGGAGAGTCAGTGCATCAAGGTGAGTAATTACTCTGAGGGTAGAAGAGGAGGGTTTGGTGAAGATAACGCTGTGGTTTCCGACTTGGGTGACTGGATGGTTCATAGAACAGAGAAAGGAGAATGTGGCCTGAGTTGAGTGGCAGACGCAGGGAGGGTAGAGGTGATGGCAGAGATAGGTGGTTCCTGTTAGTACCCTGGTGAAAGTGAAGTCACTCAGTTGTGTCTGACACTTTGCTACTCCGTGGACTGTAACCCACCAGGCTCCTCTGTCCATAGCATTTATCCTTGCCTGGAAATTACCCTGGTAGGTCTGCCCTTGACCTCACTGAGTTCCCTGATGTCCGCCTATAGAATATGAATAGTGGCAGGGCCAGGAGGTGTTAAGCCTGTCCCCAGGGCTGACTCCTGGAGCTTCAAGTCACAGCTGCTCCTCTGCCCACTACCTGCAGCGTCAAGGAACAGTGCAGACCAGGCCAATCCCAGCAGTAAGGAGGAGGAGGAGGTGTGGTGCCTGAGGACATCTCCAAGGGCCCAGAGGGGAGCCAACAGGAAGCAGAAAGGAGGCTTGCAGTGCCTGGGAGCCAAGTTCAGCTCAGCTCTATTTTAGGTGACAACATTTACAATGTTCCTTCACCCAGAATCATTCCGCCTGCCCGCCCGCCTTCAGTGTTTCCAGCTGATGGATTCTCACGCCTACTTAACAACTGGCTGGGTTCAGGGGCTCCCGAGCTCACTGAGTGCTGCCTTTCGGTCCCCTCAATGTTCAGCAGAGTGGCCAGGTTGCTAGGCTGGCTCCCTGCATGGCTCTTCAACAGAGGAAGCTGAAAGGGTGGTACAGAACCTGGAAGCAAAGAGAGGTGGTGATAGGAAGTGTCAGAGTTCGGGCACAGAGGTGTGTAGGCAATTGACTTGTGTTTCTGTGCTTCACTTCCTCTGAAAGACCAAATTACCGAGGGAGAAAATGCCTGCTAATGATAATATTTTGTGTTTCCACATCTCATCTAAGAACCTCTGGACACAAGATCTGCTGTTGTCCTAGCTAAATTTGTGGGCATTTATAGTTCATGTTTAAGGCCCTGCAGATATCATGTGGAAGGGACAAGTGTCATTCTTCTAAAATGAAAAACCTGAGTATTATACATTCATTGTAGAAAATACACAGGAGTATAATGAGAAGGATAGAATAATCCCATTATTCAAAGGGAACTCTGGCCAATACATTGATATTGTTGTTGTTTTTTTCTGCTCATGTATGTGTATATTTTTCAGGGTGTGCATAGGCTTGTGTGTGTGCATGCATGTCATCTTTGCCCAGGCTCCCTCCCTCTGGGTGGGTTTAGAACAGCGCTGCATACTCCCTCCACTTCAAAGTGTTCTCACTCAGAGTGTATTTCCCATATAGTCTGGGTGGTTTCCCTCCTACGACTCTCCTCTTTCAAAAATGAAATCACGCTTCTTGTAAAAAGACTGCTAATTTTTTTAGGATGGGGTGATGTTCGGAGAAACTCAGCAGGGGACAGTGTGCAGTGGAGAAGGAGAAATTGCAATGCTATAATAATCTTGCCCCCTGAACAATTCGATTCCAAAGAGCCACAGGGTACCAGGAGAGAACTTTCAGTCCCTTCCCTTTCTCCGTGAGCATTGCTGGATGGGGCAAGACAAGCTAGACTTGCCCTCGAGCTGAGTACCCAGCCATGGTGGATGAGCAGAGAGCTGTGGGCATTACCAAGAAAGCTTTTCAGAGTAATGGGCATCTCTTGAAGAAAGATACCAAGTCACCATAGGCCTCTCTAACCAGCTTGTAAGGTGCAGATTCTCTGCTGATGTTTTTGGTTTGGGTTCACCTGAAAGAATCTGATATGAGGACATGGGTACAGTTTATTTGAGAAGAAATCCCATGAGGCAGAAATGAGGAAACAGTGTGCATGGGAGTGAGGCAGGGGAGGAGGGGGAGCTAATACATGAGGGTAGCATTAAGGTGCCTACTGTGGACAGTGGGGACTCATTTCTACCAGGACTTCCTGAGAACTGCACAGAGTGCCCTGTGGGATTGTCTGCTGGCAAGATGCGAGCCTGGAGCTTTTATCCACTTGCTCCAACTCCCCATTGACTAAGCAGCATCCTCACATGTCAGAAATGGCCCCATGGGGCTGTAGGCTTGAGGTGTGACCCTGTCTGCAAGGATGGGCCTGAGCTCACACAGAACAGCTGTGCAGTAATATCAGGTGGGCCGGGGAAAGTGATGTGGGGCATCAGACAGAGGTTATGCTAGGACTTGCACATTTTAGAACCCTTCTTGGTGTTGCCTATTTGAGCAAACTCTTTCCCCTGTCTTGACTCCTCCTCCTCTCTTCCCCTATTCCTACAATTCTCTGCTCTTATCCCATATTTTGAGTGACAGTATGTTTCTTTGACTCTGGATGGTAGGTGTTGTTTGTTTTCAGCCAACTCCCCAATTCTGAAACCTTTAGCTCAAAATTGTGATTTTTAGCCTGCTCAGGAGCAAGCATCGGGCCTCTTGAGAAGCAAGATTGTCTACCTCATGTGATTTTGAGTTCTGCACTTCTTGCCGCATCACTGGTTGAGATAGACTCAAAGATGACAGGGTTGAGAAGAGGAGAGGCAGGTTCTCTTGAGCTGCAGCCCCCTGACTGGGTAGGGTTCTGATTCGGATGTAGAGGTGATCTGGTGGGGCTCTGGTCTGGGCTTGGTCTACCAGGAGACCCCAGCACAGGCTTACCTGTGTGTGCCTGAGATGGAGCCATAGGTGGTCCGCCAGGGCTTCTGGTTTGGTCTAAATATGTAAGCATTGACCACGCTAAAGGCCTTTCTGTGACCTCTGTGGTTTTTTTCAGAACAGTATTCTGACGTGTAAGTTTTTGGAGGCTGTATTAGGATTGGTCTCTCATTTTTCTAGTGTAGAAATTAGAGGCTTAGAGAGGTTAAGTGACTCATTCATAGCTGTGTCACTTGTCACTGGTGGCAGAGGGTGCTAAAGCCAGGCCTCCTGACTTCTGACTTCCAGTTCCTGACTTTCCACCTCCCATCGCCCCCCATCAGCCAAAGGACACAGAAACAATATCCACACCCCTCCCCTGCCCCCACACCTGTCTTGTTCTATCTCTAACTTCAGACCTCTAGCCAGGTTGTAGCACTATACAGAGAGGGCCCAGGCTTTCTTCCCCACATCCCTCACCACTTTTAGCTCAGGTCTAGGCAGAGATGTTCAGCGAAAGTGTCCTGGTTTCCCTGGAGGGACAATGCTCAGAGTAGCTGAGTGCCAGGAAGGATTAACTTCGGCCCCTCCGCAGGTGGGACCCCGGCCCCTTCAGAGCAGACCTGTGTTTCTGTGTGGCAGACCTTGGCCTGCAGGCGGCAGGCTTGGCCGTTCTTCATAAGGAAAGTTTATCTGCTTACTTTTCCTGGAAATTTGCTCCATCCTAGGGCTGGTTTCTGGCTGAAGGAGGGCATCTTCTTTAGGACCACTAAGCCTGTACTCTAGGGGCTGCCTTCATCTATTTCTGCTCTGTGGCAGACGCTGCCCCATGTGGCCGAGTAGCTCTGCTGTGTCTGTCCTTCACCAGGGATTAGAGAGTGAGTGGTACCTTCCCTTAACTTCTGCAGCGGGTCTGTTTTGTTGACCTTTGCTCTCCCATCTCCTTCACCAAAGAGCCTGGGAAGTGCTGTTTGGAGACTGAGTCAGCTCACTGCATAACCCCTCAGAGCAGTGTTGCTAGACCATGTGTCTGATGATCTTTAGAAGATCATTCCATTTATTCCCTCTGTTCTTTGAGTTGTCAGAACTTTGAATGTTTAGAGCTAGGGAGTTGAAACAAGTCAAAGGCAGGGACTGAGCTCTAGCAGTGCCTTTGGAGGGGCAAAGGAAAGGGGGGGTCATTTTTATGTTCTTCATTCCTCAAATTAAAATATGAGGGTTTTCCTACAGTTTCCCCTTGGGCTTTTAAATGAGATTATGTAGCAAATATTTATTGGGTGCTAATCACATGTGCCATTATTTTGGGACTTCAAAGCAGTCTCAGAGTGATCTCTGTCTTCAGGCAGCTTCTGTTATAATTGGAGAGACAGGGCACACATGGCAGAGGCCAGGCCAGGCAGGTTTTTCGTGCCAAAGGAAGGGCATGCCTGCTAAGCATATCGGAGTTCTCAGGAGGGAGAGAAAGCACTATGGATAGATCTGGTCAAGAGAAGCCTTCGTGGAAGAAATGAGATTTGAGTCAGGTTCCTGAAGGGCATGAGATTTTCTTACAGTAGGTGTTACAGCAGTGTCCCTTCGGAATAAGTCTTTATTGCACATTTTTTTAACACGTTCATCATCACCAATGTAAGAATCCTAGGGATGAGGTTGTTTAGTTTCTAGGTGTTCATCAGAGCATTGTTTATAATGCCAAAGATTGGAGACAACCTAAATATCCATCAATGAGGCATGAGTTCACTAGCTTATGGCCTCCCATAGTCACCATGTTGTGAAACAACCATGCAACCATCACACATCATTTTTGCAGAAATTCACTAATTGACATTAAAAAATATTCACAATAGATTAGTCAGTGACAAAAAATATATCAGGTTTCAAAATACTATGTCCAGTAGGACAAATACAAATTTGTATTTGTTAACATGGTAACATGCTAGAACATGATGGTTTTGTTAATTTTTTGGCTTATCCATTTTCTGTTTTTGCTGCATGTCCATTGACTATTCAGTAACTAATTTCTGATGTTTCCCCTCTGTTTCAATAAAAGAATTGGAATGTCCTGTAACAATTTTGGGTGGACTGGTCCAGTGGAGTCACCTATCCCTTATTCTGTGGAGATGATTGCCCTTAGTTCACTCTGGTCTTTGGTTCCTGAAAAGATAAGTTGTCTGGCAGAGATGGGAGGCACTGGGTAGCCTGCTCATTTCTGGGCCAGAGAGCAGTGCCTGAGAGAAAGCCTCTAAGTGCTCCTTCCAGTTGTGGGAACCTACATATTCCCCCAGCGTGCGGCAACTGGAGCTGAGTGGCTCCTGTTGGCGTATGTGGGAGCCCTGTGTTTTCAATCCAGTCTTCTTCATACTTTGTATTCTAGTCAGGGCATCAGTGCTGCCCACTGTCTAGCTAATTACAGTGCTGGGAATAAAAAGGTGCTTTTGAGATTCCAAACCTCTGAGCTTACAAGACCAGGGGGGATAGAATCCATCTTTTGGCAGTAGAGGTGGGAGATAGCATCTCTGTTCCCTGAAAAGCTCATTCGGATAACCTGTTTGGTCTGGATGCTGTGTCTGCAGTGGCTGTCCTATGAATGTCACATTTGGAGATTTGGGTGCTTGCATTTTCTTCCCTTCCAACAGGTTTGAGATTAATGTGTACAGTATCCTAATTTGAATGCTAATTAGTATTTTAAAAATACCCCTTTTATCACATCATTTCCCAAATCTAAAACCTTCCGTCTCTCCTCATTGCCTCTAGGCTCGAGTCCAGACTCCCCAGCCTGGCATCTAAGGCCTTCCACATTCTAACCTACCCTTGCTCCACACCCTTATTCCCACTACTGGCCTCTTTTAACCCTTTGCAGTTCATCAGAGCCCTTCCGTTCATTTTCTGGCCCCCAATACGTTTGCATGCAGACTCCTGTGTGTCCCTCTTCTCTGAATTGCCCTCTTCTTGTCAGTTTTACTCTTCTTTCCCAGGCCAGCTCAGCTCTTTCCTACAGTGATCCCTCCTGGGCTAAATGCTTTACTGTCTGTACTACTCTATTTGGCATTTTTAAAAACTGGGGTAAAAACCATACAACAGAAAAATTACCACCTTAACCATTTTTAAAAAGGTTTTTGTGTGTGTGTGTGTGTGCGTGCTCCATTTTTAAAGTCTGTATTGAACTTGGTACAGTGTTGCTTCTATCTTATGTTTTGTTTTTTTGGCCAGGAGACATGTGGGATCTTAGCTCCCCAACCGGGGATAGAACCTGCACCTCCTGTGTTAGAAGGTGAAGTCTTAATCACTGGACCACCAGGGAAGTCCCACCATAGTAACCATTTTTAAGTGTGCAGCTCAGGAGTGCTAAGTTCACTCACATTGTTGTGTTACAGATCTCTAGAGTTTTTCATCTTGCAAAACTGAAACTCTATACCCCATTTTGCTTTATTTGGCATTTTATCAAGGATCCTGTTGTGATACCATAAATGTTGAACCATTTATTTGAAGTAGCATTCAGTGAGCTCCAGTGTTCCAGGTAAGTCCTCAGTAGGGTCTAGGGCAATCCGAAGCTAGAAGAGACACAGCCGTCAAACACAAAGCGTTCACAATTGTTGTGGAAGAAGAGTTTCTGTGTCATTTTTGTATATCTCATGTCCTTAAATAGATGATCTGGGAGGCCTCTTCCTATGAACCACAACAATTTCTGTTTGGAGCAAGGCAGAATACTAAACAAATACTAAATAGATTTAGTCCCTGGCCTCCCTATGACACTCAGGATAAAGCTAGGCATCCACTTACCATGTGTTATTTGGTAATTGCATGTGCTGATGTAAATGTGTTCTTGAGCTATTTGAGAGGTCTTTTTGTGCTCCTACTAGACTGTGAATTATTTTAAAAGAAAGAACCTTGTCTATTCTTTCTTCATAACAAGCTTACTCTTATTATTTTGTTTTATAATAAACACAGTGTGTGCTTGTCAAAGAAATAAGAAAGCAGAGCAGAAAATACAGACAAGCAAAGGAACATGCATACCAGTAATTAATGTAGTCTCACTCACCCACAGTAACTGCTGTTTACTCTGTGCTCTGTCCTTCCAGATATTTGACTCTTCAGACTTGGACATATATACCGATGCATTTTTAAACAAAAGTAAAATCCTATCATGGATACGTACTCCTTTTATTAGTGTAGTATGGTTTAAATATCTTTACCTGTCAACAGACAAATTTCTATAATATAGTTTTGATACAGCAAATGTTTATTAAAGACCTATACTGTGGCAGGGGCTTCCCTGGTGGCTCAGTGGTAAAGAATCTGCCTTCCAATGCAGGAAATGTGGATTCAATCCCTAGGTCAGGAAGATTCCCTAGAGAAGGAAGTGCATCCTACTCCAGTATTCTTGCCTGGGAAATCCCATGGACAGAGGAGCCTGGTGGGCTACAGTCCATGGAATCACAAAAGAGTCGAACACGACATAGCAACTAAACGACAACAGCACTGTGGCAGGCACCCATTTAGATGTTAAGAATAAACAATGAAGAAAGCTTTCTTGAAGGTTACATTAAGGGTTGGGGTTAGAGGAGATGCTAATAAAATGAATGAATGAACAGAATAATTCCATATATTAACAAGAGTTATTAAGAACAAGTGATGTGAGGCTGTCTGGGGCACTACTTTAGATCAGATGGTCCAGGAAAGTCTCTCTGAAGAAGGAAATGTTGGACTGAGATCTTAATGATGCTGAGAAGCTACCATATAGAGATCAGGGGGAAGAACATTTCAGAAAAAAAGAGCAGCTAATAAAGGACCAAAGCTTGGGAATAAGCTTGGCATGTTTGAGGAACTATGAGAAGGTCACTGTGGCTACAAGAGAGTGAGAAGAGGGGGAAATTGTGTATTAAGTCAGAGGTGGGTGTAGATAAGACTTTTTATAGGGTCCTATTGGGCCTTGTAAGACCTGGTCAAGACTTTGGATTTTATTCTAAGGTCAGTGAGAAGCTGTTGGAGGAAACTGGGATGATTAGATTTGTTTCAAGAAGATTGTGCTCCATAAATGTAATTCACCTCATTAACAGATTAAAGAGAGACGAAATCCCCACCTCATTATCTCATTAGATTCAGAGAAAACTTTGATAAAAATCAACACCCAAAAGAGGAAAACACCACACAACAATCTGTTGTCTTCACCAAGTAGATTACAAGAGGGGAAAAAAGATTCAAAAGGCATATTTAAGAATTAAGTAAATGCTTATCACTAAGTGAAAGAAGTCAATCTGAAAAATCTCCATATTGATTGCAAGAATCCAACTATATGACATTCTGGAAAAGGTGAAACAATGGAGACAGTAGAAAGATCATTGTTTGCTAGGGGCTGGAGCAGAGAGAAGAATGAATAGGGAGAGCATGGAGGATTTCTAGAGCAATTAAAATTCTCTGTACGACACCACAGCAATGGATACTGTCATTATTTTGGTATATTTGTTCAAACCCATAGAATGTACAACACCAAGAGTCAGCTATAATGTAAACTGTGGACTTTGGCTTATTATGATGTGTCAAAATATTATGATATGGCAACATATCCATCAGTTGTAACAAATGTACCGCTCTTGTGGGGGTTGATAATATTGGGGGATGTCATACATATGTGGGGGCAGGGTATATGGGAAATCTCTGTAACTTCCCCTCAATTTTGCTGTGAATCTAAAAAGCTCTTTGAAAAAAAGTTGTTTTTTTTTTTTTTAAATACTTCTATTACTTTAAACTTAAAAAAAATTTTATTTTACATTGGAGTATAGTTGATGAACAATGCTGCGTTAGTTTCAGATATACAGCAAAGTGATTCAGTTATACATATACGTGTATCTATTCTTTTTCAAACTCTTTTCCCATTTAGGTGTTATAAAAATATTGAGCAGAGTTTCCTGTGCTCTACAGTAGGTCTTTGCTGGTTATCTATTTTAAATACAGCAGTGTGTACATGTCAATGCCAAACTCGCAAACTATCCCTCCTCCCCACCCTTCCCCACTGGCAACCACAAGTTTGTTTTCTAAGTCCCTGAGTCTATTCTGTAAATAGGTTCATTTGTATAATTTTTTAAAAGGAGTCTTAATTATTTTTTTAAAAAGACAAATTAGGCAATACTAAACCTGGCATGCTGCGATTCATGGGGTTGCAAAGAGTCAGACACGACTGAGTGACTGATCTGATCTGATCTGAAACCATAGTGTTTAGAGATTCATTTTTGGGTGATAAAACTACCTCCCAAAATAAGGAGGTGGTTACCAAAAAGTCAACAGAACAGTTACTCTTAGGTAAGAGGAAGAAGGGGCTTATAAGGGAATGGACCCAAGTGAGGCTTCTGGGGTGGCTGGCTTTGTCTTCTTTCATGGATGTTGTTTACAGAGCTGTTAGTGTCTTGCTTGCTCTCTGTTTCAGAACCAAGGAAAGACTTTGCTGAAATGCTAGTCTTGTAATAATTAAACCGTATATTTGTTTTGTACTGTTTTCTACATTTGTGTTATTTTAGCTGTTAAAAAAAGTTCTAAAAATTCAATAACCAATCTTGATAAAATAGAATGAAAGGGAATTTCCTCACCAGATAAGAGTGACTATAAAAATACTAGAGCAAACAGTTTCTTTTTTCTTTTAATGGTAGGGGTTTGCAGTTTTATTTAGTTAATTAGTTAGTTGTGGCTGTGCTGGGTCTTCACTGCTGCATGGGCTTTTCTCTAGATGCAACGAGCAGGGGCTACTCTTTAGTTATGGTGAGCAGGTTTCTCATTGTGGTGGATTCCCTCGCTGTGGAGCATGAACTCTAGGGCTTGAGAGCTTCGGTGGTTGTAGCACGTGGGCTCTAGAGCACAGGCTCAGTAGTTGTGACACACAGGCTTAGTTGTCCCAAGGGATGTGGGATCTTCCTGGATCAGGGATTGAACCTGTGTCTCCTGCATTGGCAGGCAGATTCTTTACCACTGAGCCACCAGGAAAGCCTTAACAATTTAAGTGGGGAAATGTTAGAAGTATTCACTTTAAAATCAGGAAAGAAACAAAGGTTCCCTTTATCAATAGTGCAAAAATATAAGAAAAAGAAGTGAGAAGCATACAAATTAGAAAGAGAGAAATGAAATAGTCATTATGTGCATTATGTTTCATTTGTACAGAAAATCCCAAACAGTATACAAATTATTAGAAATAATAGAATTTAGCCAGTTAGCTTGATATAAGATTAATATGGAAAACTTATTTGTTTCATACACTAAAAACGAGCTACAAAAGAGAGGAGAATTTAAAATGTGATGAGACAAAATGAAATACGTAAGAATTAATCTAACAAAAGGTGTACAAGTCTTCTACAGGAAAAAAAAAGTTGCAGTTTCATTAAGAGGGATTAAAAGGAGAACTAAATAAGTAGAGGGAGATATCATACTTATAGATAGGAAATTTTAATATCATAAAGATGTCAATCCTCCAGTTCTTTTCTATTTGATCTGCAGATTCAAATTAAAACCCCAACAGGATTTTTCATGTTACCTGATAGGGTTTCTGAAATTCCCAAAAAAGAAAAGTGGGAGGGAAGACTTGCCCTGGCAGATATCAGGGCTTATTATGAAACTAAGCTAACTAAGACAGTGTGTGGTATTGGCACGAGGGTACACAAATTGACCAAAACAATGGAGTTGAGAAACAGGCTCAAATAGATACGGAACTTTGGATTATGGTAGAAGTAGAGTGCCAAATCAGCAGGGAAATAAAGAAACATATAATAAATGGAGGTTGAAAATAATCGTATACTAAAAGGCAAAATTGGATCCCTTCCTCACACCATATAAAAACCATTAACTCCAGATGGTTTAAGGATTGAAATGTAAAAAAAAAAAAAACCTACAACTTTAAAACTATTAGTAGAAAATATAGGTGATTGTCTTAGAATTTGAGTAGGGAAAGATTTTTAAATAAAACACAAAAATGCCAACTACAAAAGAAAAATAGATACATGTGACCATATTACTATTAAGAATTTTTATATATCAAAAAACATTTTAAAGAACATGAAAAGATAATTTACAGACTGGGAATAGATTTTTGCACCACACACAATCAGCAAAAGGTTAGTGTGTTAGAAATACATAAAAACAGGGGCTTCCATGGTGGTCCAGTGGCTAAGACTCCATACTCCCAACGCAGGGGGCCCAGGTTTGATCTCTGATCAGGGAACTAGATCCCACATGCTGCAACTAAGACCCGGCACAGCCAAATAAATGAATAAGAAATATATAAAAACAATTCCTAGAAAGTATGAAAAACACTAACAACCCAAATGAAGAAAAGCGAAAAAAAATGGATGAATGATGTAAAGCATTTCACAGAACAGGAAGCACTTAAGATCCATACAAATATGAAGAGATGTTCAATGTCATCAGTGATCAGAGAAGTGCAAATTAAGACTGCAATTAGATAATTTTTGGTACCTATTTGATTGGTAAAATTTTTTAAGTTTTGTGATATTAAGTGTCAGAAAGGAGGCAGATCCACAGTCTCTTCAAAACTGCTGATGGGAGTGTAAATTAGTGAACAATTTGGAAAACAATTAAAGTTTAACATTCATATACCCTAAAAGGCCAACATTCTGCTCCTAGATACATATCTAAGAGAAACTCTTGCATATATACAATAAGTGGACCAGAATGTTCATGGCAGCATTATTTACAATAATAATAATTTAGGAAAACCCCCTAAATGTCCATTAATGAGAGACTAAGTCTATAAACACAATGGAATATTAGGCAGCAGTTTAAATGAATGAACTGTAGTGACATTCAAAAGATAATGCATGTCACATGTTTTTTTCATTAAATAAAAAATAACTTTAATAAAATATACATATTTAGGAATTTCATAGATGCAATAACAATATATACAAAATTTTAAAAGGGAATGAGGATTCAGGATGATAGCTGTCTGGTATGGGAGAAGGAGATAGGATGGGTGGGAGCCAAATGGTTCGATGCCGGTGGTTGCCAAGATCCTAGCTTTTACATTAGGTGGTGGGTTTATGAGTGCTTATTATGTTAAAACAAAAACAGTTACCTAGGTAGCCAGTCATCAAGCTAGCCAGCCCTGGCTGCTGTGTGGTTGAAGGGGGTAAAAGTAGGAGCAAGGTGACCAGTTAGGAGGCTGCAGAGTAGTCTGGGGGAAGGGGCTGCTTTGAACTCAGATAGTGGCAGGTGTGTTTGAAAATAATGGACGGAATCAGAACACATTTGGGAGGTAAGGGGGGACTTGCTCTACTGGCTTAGATGTGGGAAGTAAGGCATAATCTATTCCATGAAGCTCCATCATTTATTTAACAATCTGCTCATATAGTCTAGATGGTTTACAATTTTTTTTGCCCCCAAACATGTCTAAAATGAACATTCTTATAACTTAATCTTCATACATCTTGAATTAATTTCTTTTTTATCTTGAATTAATTTCTTAAATTCAGCTTCCAGAAGTGAAATTGTTATACCAAAGGATATGTGAAATTGTTATACCAAAGGATATTTAATAAGGCTTTTGATACCTGTTGCCAAATTACCTTCCTGAAAGGTTGTGCTCTTGTAGCTCCTGCTACCAGTATGAACCGCTACCCACCAGGGAGGGTTGTTCCATCCTTTTCTCCTTCAAGAGCTCTGTGCTCAGAATGGTCTCACTGCAGCTAAAGGCATGTGTATCTTCCTAGTAATTTCCCCAGGGATAATTTTTGTGTGTTTGTTTGGTCTCCCTTTGGCCAGGATCCTTAACATTCAGAGAGCATTCCCTGCTTCCTGCAGCGGACATCCTTAGAGCTTTGAACTCCTGCAAGGGGTCCTTCTCTGGAGCATGCAGTCCAGGACATGAGATGACTTCATCTCCCTCTCCTTGGGAAAGGCTCATAACATGTGGCTTAGAGAGATCCCTTCCCTTCTTTTCTGCAAGAGTCTTCCACTCAGACTCTGCCCATCCCCAACCCTTCAAGACCCTTGAGGATTTCTAACAAATTTAGGAGTTTTTCTGACTCACTCAGGTAAAGCTTAAGCAGGCATGTGAGATAAGTAATCAATCAATGACTAAAATTCATGTACCCCCAGAGCCTCTGGAGCTGTGCTGTCCAATGCAGTAGCCATTAGATGCAATTTAAATTGGAATTTTAAATACTTAAAAATAAATAAAACTTTACATTCAGAGTCTCAGTTACACTGATCACATTTCAAGTGCTCAGTAGCCACATGTGGCTATGACCACCATACTGGACAACACAAACATGGAACATTTCCATAGCCACACTAAGTTCTATTGACTGGCACTGCTGAAGCTGGGTTACTCAGGAAATATTCCCAGCGGTCCTTTTAGGTGCAGGGTTGGGATGGTCAGTGAGAGTGGGTGAAAGTTATTGGTATCAACCAATATGACTTGCTAGGTTTCTCTTTGCTGATCCAGAAATAGGTTCTCATCACATCTAGGTTCTTTTTACCTTTTCCTCACTGGCCCTGAACAAGGGACTCCAATTCTACTACTGTTATGTCTTAAGACCTGTGATTATGTGTATTTTATAAGAAAAACCTTGATGACCAGTTCACGACATTGACCAAACCAAGCCAAAGCCCTTTGCCTCCAGTGCAAAGTCCTAGAAGGGAAATCCCATGGGGGCTGTGCCTGATGTGCAAACAGCCTGAGGTTTCTCCACGGTTTGCACTGGTCCTAAGGACGAATGTTGGACTGGAGCCAGAAGTTCATTCCTTTCTGTTACCTCAGTTTCTTCCTGTGCAGGATGGGGATGAAGCTGCATCCTAAGATGCAAGAAAGGAGTGCTTAGGGATGATGAAGCTCCAGGTTCTATCTTTTTACCGCCCTAGAGTTGTGCACCATGTCCTCTGCCCATGTCCATACCCTGCATATGTCCAAACTCCGCTATAAGAAGCAGCCCTTCCCAATGGCCTAAATATAGGCCTGGGAGCCCCGAATGCCACATTCGAGTCTTGGCTTGTACGCTGACTCATGATATGACTGTGTAAGTCACTTCCCCTCTCCTCCTAATGGGCCATCAGGAGTGGGGGGAGGCCCTGAGTCACCTCCCAGAGAAGAGATAATTAGGGCTCATTGAGGCAGAGAGGTGGCAGGCTGAAAGGATGACAGAAGGAGCGGATCTAGTGAGGGCTCAGAGGAGGGGCCCAGTGTTCACACTACCCAGGAGAGCTCTCTGCTTAGGTCTGGAAGCCTGGGATCTGTTAGCTTCAGAAGGTCTGTACACTTCCTTGAATTATGAACGAGAGTATGCGGGTACAAGTGTGCATGCATTTTTCTGTGGAGGGTCCATATTTTCATCATATTCTCAGTGAGTTAAGCTAACCGTCAGGAGGTTCTAAATTACAGCCTTCGGAGGTCTGACTGCTTGGCCTTACTGGGTGCTGAGGGAAGGAGCTGCCCTTCCTGCCTAGGGAGGAACAGTGAGGACCAGGCTTCCCCAGAGCTCAGGGGGCAGCTCTGCTGAGTGAAGCTCTGAGAACAACCCATGCAGAAGGGCCTGGCCAGCAAGTATTTCATGAGTCTGTACCAATGACCCAGCACCGTCAGGCACCTGGGGTGGAGCTGAAATACTTTGTGGCTCGTTTTCATCTCTCATCTCCTACCCCTAAGGTCTGCTTCTCCCAGATGTTTGGCCCCAAATGAGGATTTTATCTATGTGTGCACACCCCAGAAGATAAGGCAGGAGTGCACGCGCCGTGAAAACAGTCATCTGAGGAAGCCATTTGGGGAAGCGGAAAGGCTGTTAGGCTGGCTGAGGGCACCTGGGTCCTAATTCTGATATCGACCTTAAATCAGTCACGTTGTGACATTGGTTGTCACTTAGCTTCTCTGTGTTTATTATGCCGTCTATAAAATGGGCTAACTTGGGGACTTCCCTGGCAGTCCAGCAGTTAAGATGCTGTACCTCCAATGAGGCACGGGTTCAATCCCTGGTCAGGGAATTAAGATCCCACATGCCACATAGCCAAAAAAAAAATAAAGGCTAACTTCCTCTGCCCTGATACTGACAGTGGCTGTTTTGAAAAATGAAAGGGAATTTAATATAAATTAGCATTTGTTGTGTTTTCTCATTTTAAAGCTAATATATGCTCATGGTAGGAAATATGGAAAACTCAGAAACATGTCATGAAAAAAAGAAAACTCATTCACAATTTCACCATGCTGAAATACATCCTCTTATGAAGCCTTAGTAATCTTCCTTCCAAGTCATTTTTCCATGTATATATATTTTTCTTCCTTATTAGATCTTAATGTTCATATACTTTTATATACTGCTTTTCTCCCCCATTATCACAATGTGCTTATTTACCCAAATCATTAATTATTCTTCAGAAACCTGATTTTTTAAAGGCTGATGTTTCATCATCTGAAAGAGTCAAAACTTTATTGAACAAATCCCCAAGTATAGGCCACTTATAAACTGCTTCTAAATATTTCATTATTATAAAGAATGCCATGTTGGGAGTTCCCTGGTGGCCTAGTGGTTATGATTCTGGGCTTTTGCTGCTGTGGTTTGGGTTCAATTCCTGGTCAGGGAACTGAGACCCTACAAGATGCATGGTGTAGCCAAAAAAAAATGAAAACAAACAACAACAACAAAATGCTGCGTTGAACAATCTTATAGTTAAATCATTGATTCATCTCTCTCTCTTTACAGTAAATTCTTAGATATTATATATATATATATATTTATATATGTAATGATACATCTGCAAGGCATTGACGAGAATGGATGAATACATTCATCATGAATGTATAGCCTTATACACCCATTGCAATAGGCATTTTTGTATATATGAAGTGAATATTTCCATGATCCTGGTGGGGAGATAGGGGTAGGGGTAGAATTTTGCAATAGAACTAGTGCCTATTTCTCTTTCTTTTTTAGAGTTGTCTTATGCCAGAAAAACAAATCATCTATGGTAAGAAACTCTGTAGTATGAGAGGGCAGGGAGTTTAGGCAAAGCATCATTGAAAAAGGAATGAACAAACAAGCTCTCGCCTGTGTTTGAAACTGTGGGTTCCAGTCCACACCCTACATAAATTGTTCATAACACGAGCAGGTCACATTATTTCTGGGGCTTGGGGAGACAAAACCTATCTGATATGAAGGAATGTTGTGAAGATGTCATGAAATTGTGTGAACTCACCGAAGGTGTCACAGTGTAGGAAAGGTTATTTCACCATCTTTTATAACGAGATAATGGGCTGATGGGAGGAGGAGAAACAACAAAGAAACAGAGGCAAAGAAGGCCAGTTTCTGAGGGACTGAGGGGGCAGTGAGGCTGGAAAGCCTCACAGGGAGCATGATCGAGGCCCGGCATAGGATTGCCCTGAGAAGGAGCAGCACCCGGATGGGCCAGGGCCCCCTTTAGGCTGGGCCTTGCCCTGGGTCAGCTCTGCCCTGGGGAACCACTCCCAGCTTAAAGCGCTGATGCATCACAAGAAACAGGGACCCTCCTCATTTGTCCCTCGGTGCCTTGGGGTTCCACCCTCTGTAAGGCAGTTTTAGTGGCTTGTCTGGTCAAACTCACAGCCACCTTCTCTTTCAAATCTTAAGATAGGCTGGGTCCTGGGCTGTGGGAATGGGGCAGGGAGGCCACTCTGATCCATCTGCTTACCTCAAGCACAGAATCTGAGAGAATCATCCCAGAATATCTTGGGTGAGGTGGTTCCTCCCTGTCCGCAGGAATGTGCAACACTCCCCACCCTCATCAGCCAGATACCGAGTGTCATAAACAGAGGCAGTGGTACTGAGCAGTTGGGCCAGTTAATCCCCCAGACGTCAGGGCCTGGCCTGGCAGAGATGGGAATGAGGCTGATAAAGCCTGATGAAGGGGAGCCATGGGAGGACATGGATATGGAGTGGATGGTATGTACCCCTGTTAAGGCAGCTCATAAAAGTCACCCCTGGGTGTGGCTGCTTCTTAGCCAGCTGAGAATCCGTAGACAGAAGGGCTGGTCTTCAAAGTCTGTCCTCCCAGCTCTCTGTCCTGGGGGAAAGCAGGCACCTTGTAGGGAGGTGGGAGGAAGGTAGAACCTATGAACTGGAAAGAATTACCAGAATTCACTGAGCCCATCCTGAGCTGGGAGAGACACAGAAGCACACGGTCCCAACCCTCAAATAGCTTTAACCTGGCTCCCCAGTCTTGGCAGTCATCTGCTGGTCATTGTGCCACTTCTCTGTGCTGGCTGACTACAATTTCTGGAAAAGCATCTAATGAGCAACTGGAGACACTATAAATGCACTCAGTCATGTGGTGCAGGCTAGGAGTGCTGTAGGAGTTCAGAAAAGGCAAAGATCTGCGTGGGCTGAAGGGATCAGAACAGGCTTCAGAGAGAGCAGGGCCAGGGCCCAATGCTTGAAGGTTCAGATCTGTTGTAAAGAGGGAGGGAGGAAGAAGGGAGCAGTGTTAGTGAAGATGAGAGCATCCCCGGATAGCGATGAAGCTGATGAGGCCAGTCCGCCTGGTACCCAGGCTTGTGTGGGGACGCTTGGGGTTGGGGAGCAGTGGGAGGGCGGGGGAGGCAGCCAGATTGTAGATTGCTTTGAATTCTAGGCAGAGGAGTTTAGTCTTCGCTTTATAGCAAATAGAGAGTAGGAAGTATCCCTATTGTGAGGAAGTGTAGAAAGCCATGCCTTGCTGATTACTCCCACGGAAGTAATTCATTTTGCCCTCATCGAGGCTTCCCAGCTCCCCCAAGCCATGGAAGCATCTTCTGAGAGCCGAGCTGTACTAGGCTTGCATGGCCTTGAGGGTGGCCGCAAGCCCCTCTTTCTCTAGCAGCACCTCCATAGGTGGCTCCCTGAACTCTTTCCTGCACTCCTGGCTCAAGGTTGGCAGGCTAAGGTTTGTCAGCATCGGGGGCAGAAGGGAGGGCAGACGTATTAGGTGCTTGCTTGGAGCTCAGCTCTATGCTGAGCAGACATAAACAGGACCCAGCCTCATGCAGAGCTTGACGAGCTTCCCTTTAGGCTTCCTGAAGCCTTTGGAGCTGTAAGGAAGACAGCATCCTGGAACCAGGACATTCTAGGTGAAGTTCTGGAAGTTCTGGGACCTGCCCCTTTACGACTTCCTTATTCTTTTGTTTTTAAACTTTTCGGCCCCACCGTGCCAAATGTGAGATCTTAGTTCCCTGACCAGGGATCGAACCTGTGCCCCCTGCAATGGAAACAGAGAAGTAGTGGACAACTAGGGATGTTCCACTACTTCCTTATTCTTTTTTATATTTTTTAACCTCCTTATTCTTTTTTTAAAATAAATAAATTTATTTTAATTGGAGGCTAATTACTTTACAATATTGTAGTGGTTTTTGCCACACATTGACATGAATCAGCCATGGGTGTACATGTGTTCCCCATCCTGAACCCCCCTCCCACCTCCCTCCCCATCCCATCCCTCAGGGTCATCCCAGTGCACCAGGCCTGAGCACCCTGTCTCATGCATCAAACCTGGACTGGCGATCTGTTTACATATGATAATATACATGTTTCAATGCTCTTCTCTCAAATCATCCCACCCTCACCTTCTCCCACAGAGTCCAAAAGACTGTTCTATACATCTGTGTCTCTTTTGCTGTTTCACATATAGGGTCATTGTTACCATCTTTCTAAATTCCATATATATGCGTTAGTATACTGTATTGGTGTTTTTCTTTCTGACTTACTTCACTCTGTATAATAGGCTTCAGTTTCATCCACTTCATTAGAACTGATTCAAATGCATTCTTTTTAATGGCTGAGTAATATTCCATTGTGTATATGTACCACAGCTTTCTTATCCATTCGTCTGCTGATGGACATCTAGGTTACTTCCATGTCCTAGCTATTGTAAACAGAGCTGCGATGGATATTGGGGTACACGTGTCTTTTTCAATTCTTAACCTCCTTATTCTTGAGGGATGTGGTTTAGAAGCAGAACTTCAGCCAGGCTCTACCAGCTCCCAGACTCTCTGGATTGGTCTCCCTGTGTTCAGGGAAGGGGGAGGGCCGCAGAGGCACAGTGGCAGGCATGCTGACCCTGGCCAGCATGGTGTGCTAAGGCTCACACAAGGGAGAGGCTGAGCAAGGAGGGAAGCAGCTGCCGGAAATGCTGGCCCCCTCTCTCATGGCTCTGTAGGTGGGTAGACTACATTTACTTGCCTTGAACTCTAGCTGTTGATGTGGGAAAAATGACTCAGGCCCCCTTCTGGGAAAGGGGGCTGTTGGAGGAACAGGACAGTTGGGGGTGGGGCAGGGGCCAAGTTCAGACTGGCCCCATGGGCAGCACGCTCTCTCAGGCCACAGCGCCTGTGGGGAGCCCCGCCTGAATCCTGCTGCCTCTATTCCGGGCTCTCGTTTCTAGATCAGACACACCACAGGAAGCCCTTCTGTGCCCCACGGTGGGAAGCTGCTGCCACTGTTGATGCTCTTGCCAGCTCTTTGCAGCCACAGCTGCACCCGGGGAGCTGTGACTTAGTCTCCGTGCCACTCCTGCACCCACGGAGAAGCCTCTGCAGAAACCTCTTTGCACAACCAGGCTCCTCATAGGGGGTAATCAAGTAAGAGATGCATAGATTTCAGCCACTTGGGAAACAAAAATAGGAGGGAGATTCCCTAGGGAAAAAGAGATGCCTGGTTTGGGATTGGGGCTGGATTTGGAGTGGTAGAGGGAAGGGACAGAGAAAGAGACTGGGGATGGATTCTGTACTGGAGCCAAACGATTATGGAGAGTGGGGTTGGTGTCAGGTGGAGTCCATCACATCTGAACAAATGGATCTCTCCAGAGAGGCCCCCATCCTTTCCAGGCTATTCTTTCCCCAGAGCTCAGTGGAGGTGGGGCACTAAAGAGCCTCTGGAGGGCTTGGACTCTCCTTGGAAGGCAGATGATCTGCCTGTTCCTCATCTTTTAAGGACATCTGCCTGGGAAGCGTGGGCATAGGAGTAGGGTGTCTGTCCCAGAGAAGACACCCTGAAACAGATGTGCACTGGGAGCGGATTTGAGCTCCTTTGCCTAGACATTCTTACGCGTCGAAGGGTTAGGCTCTTTATCCTAAGGACAGCCTTAAAGGGCGCAAAACAAGGTAGAAGGGAGAATTTGGGTATTTTGGTGATGCACTGAATATCCTGTGAATTAACAAGAGGAATCCCCTGGAAAAGTAGGGATGAATAACTTTGGGACAATCATTTGTCTTGATCTGAGGTGGAGCACCTGCCTGGAGTCAGGGGAAAGCTGGGCTGCCTCACCTGAGGTTCCTGGCCTACAGAATGGCTGAGACAATCTCATGGGCTGTCATCACCAAATTCATCTGCCTCCAGATGTTTGGGGAGGGAGGGGAACAAAGAGACAGTGATCCTCAGAAATGCCGTGAATGCGACCATATGGAGGGAACATCCTCAGAATCTGATGGGCCTTAGGGTTTTGTTTTGTTTCTGGCTTTACCAAATTTCTTAGTTTCCAACAAAATATTTTCACAGATAGTCCCTCTGTTAGTTATCTATACCTCCATTAAAAAAAAAAATAGCCTTAAAACTCAGTGGTTTAAAACAACAAACATTTGTTATCTCTCAGTTTCTGTGTTTTGAGAATCCAGGTGTGACTTAGCTGCATGCTTCTGGCTCAAGGCACCTCCTGAGATTGCAGTGCAGCTGTCATCCAGGACTGCTTTTATCTCAAGGTCCAACTGGGGCCAAAGGATCTTCTTCTCAGCTCATTCACATGTTCCTGGCAGGTTTCAGAAGACCTGCTTCCTAGCTCCCTAATAGGAGCCTCTTCACGGGGCTCCCTTACAGCATGGCAGCCCGCTTTCCCCAGGACACACGATCCAAGAGGGAAGCCATAGTGTTTTCATACCCTCATCTCAGATACAACATCCTGTCATTTGCTATTGTTTGTTAGAGGTGGGTCAGTAAATCCAGCCAACACCCAAGGAGAGAATATCACACAAGAGCATGAATACCAGAAGGTGGGGATTAGTAGAAGCTGGCTGTTGCGTCTTTCATTTCAGCCTTACAATCACTCCATGCTCTCAACAAGGAGAAATAGCCCACAAGTCAGCAGGAAAAGGAGCTCTAGAGAGGGATGGCATCTGCCCAGGATCACAGACGTACCGAGTGGTAGATTAGAATTTGAATCTTGGTGTTCATCTGGTTTCAGATGTAGTGTGTTTCTCTGTTGCCTAGATGCCTGTCAAACCCACTGCCCACAGTTACGAGCTGGAGCAGACTTGAGTTGACTGGGTATTAGGGGCTTTGATGCTGGTAGATTTCCTGCTTGATTCTTTCTGGTTGTTTGCAGATTCTCAGGGACATAGCTCACCATCATTCTCTTCTATAACAAGCACAACTTCTACTGTACTCTTTATTGTTTTAAGTAAATCTTTAGAAGTTTTAGGTTTACAGAAAAGTTGTAAAGATAGGCCAGTGTGCTTAGTCACTCAGTTGTGTCCGACTCTTTGTGACCCCAGGGACTGTAGCCCACCGGGCATCTCTATCCATGGGGATTCTCCAGGCCAGAATACTGGAGTGGGTTACTATTTCCTTCTCCAGGGGAACTTCCCAACCCAGGCATCGAACCCAGGTCTCCTGCATTGCAGGCAAATTCTTTACCAACTCAGTTAGGAGGGAAACCCTAAGCTAGGCCAGAGAGTTTCCATATATCCTAACCCAGTTTTCCCTATTACTGTCCATCTAGTCAAGGCTAGATGGTGGCTAGATGTGGTTTTTCCAGTGGTCATGTATGGATGTAAGAGTTGGACTGTGAACAAAGCTGAGCACCGAATAATTGATGCTTTTGAACTGTGGTGCTGGAGAAGACTCTTGTGAGTCCCTTGGACTGCAAGGAGATACAACCAGTCCATCCTAAAGGAGACCAGTCCTGGGTGTCCATTGGAAGGACTGATGCTCAAGCTGAAACTCCAATACTTTGGCCACCTCATGCGAAGAGTTGAATCATTGGAAAAGACCCTGATGCTGGGAGGGATTGGGGGCAGGAGGAGAAGGGGACAACAGAGGATGAAATGGCTGGATGGCATCACCGACTCGATGCACATGAGTTTGGGTGAACTCCAGGAATTCATGATAGACAGGGAGGCCTGGCATGCTGCATTTCATGGGGTCGCAAAGAGTCGGACAGGACTGAGTGACTGAACTGAACTGAACTGAAGTTCTTATATTAGTGTGGTACATTTGTTACAATTAATGAACCAATATTGATACATTATCGTTAACTGAAGTCTACCTTTTATTCAGAATTCCTTAATACTCCTGTTTAATTGAGTCAGGCACTGGACTATACATTATTTTAATTAATTCTCAGACCAATGCTATGAGGTTGGCACTATTATTCTCTCTTTTTTTTTTTTTGACAGAAGAGGAAAGTGAGTCACAGAGATTAAGTAACTTGACAAGATCACAGAGCTGTACAGAAGCCAAGTAAACATTTGAACTGTGGTCTCCCTCACCCCTATGTCATGCCCTCAACTATTTATGTATCTCTTCCTCTCTCTCATCCTCTGATTCCTGCTTCTAGGAAGGGAATTATACGCGTAAGCATGAACATCTGGCCCTGTTTGTAGGGCTTAAGTTTATGGGGAAGATAAGAGGATACCAGGAGACTGTGTTTCAGTAACTCTTCCTTTAGTCTCAGCTTTCTCATCTGTGGGCTGATAGGGGTTAGATTAATGACCCTGTGTCTTTGACTTTTAGTAACCCTGTGCCTCTATCCCAGAGCTCTTGTCCAGAAGATCTGAGGGCTGCTGGTGGGAAAGTTGGGAAGGAGGTGGGTTCTACTTCCCAAGCACGGAATGCCAACGGCATCAGTGGGTGTGACAGATCCATCACTGTATAAAACCCAGCCACCTGGCTGTCCATGAAGTGAAGAGCCCAGGGCTTTGTGTTTGATGTCATTGCCCTTAACTGGTCCAGGACCTTAAGGAATAAGGCCTCTAGGGTAGTTACTCTGCGTAAGATTTTTTTCTGAAACATAAAAGTCATCTACTCTTTGAGGAGGACAAGCACTGCACCAAGAATTTGTTCATAGACATGGTGGCTTGTCAGAGGCAGTGACCCCAGAGGCAGTGTCTCCAAGTGGGGAAGAACATGGGCTCGACTGTCATATAGACCTGACCTGCCTCTTATGAGCTGGTGACCTTGGACAGGTCTCTTAGTTTCTCTGTGTCTCCATTTCCACATTTGTAACATGGGGAAAATAGAAGGATAGCTACCTCATGGAATTGTTCTGAGGATGAAATGTAATAATTTATGTAAACATTAAACCCAAAAAAAAATACTTAGCAAATGGTAGTTATTTTTAGGATTTGTTTGAATAGTAGACCAACTGTAATTCCAGCTTAAAAATGATTCTTTCTTTGACTCTGAGGTGTGTTGCCCTGTTGGAGTTCCAAGTAGCCGGAAGGTACCCATTACTGAGAAGCAGGGCAGCCCTAGGAGATGGAGGACTTTGCTCTAACGTGTTGAGGTTGAGGTAGGAGTGTGTTGAGCTTGTCCATCTAGTTCCTTCTCCACCAGCTGCAAAGGAATCCTGTAGCTTTGGCAGGACAAACCTAGCTCAGCCCTGACTGCTCCAGCCCCAGATGGCCCTTGGGCTCTGGAGGGGCCCCTCCCCTGGGTAGTGAGATAAGGAGGACCACCTACAGGGCTCCCCTGCAGGGCACCTCCTAGACCTGGCACCTGGCTCTATGTGGGCCTCTTTGGCTCTCCACAAACTTGAGTGCTGTGTACCAGCTTGGGGTCCTGGATACCAGGCTTACCAGGGTGATTGACAGCAGGCCCTCCATGAGAGTAGGAGCAGGGCAGAAGGAGAGGCCTAGCTGTGCCACACAGATGGGTCAACTCCTCTGGCAGGAGGCTCCCATCTGGGCCTCTCCCTAGCAGAATAGAGACAGGGAGCTTTGTGAGTTCTTGCAGTGCTGGGGAAGGTGTTTAGACCAGGTCCTTTTATTTCCCCCCTTACTTCCCCCGACCCCACCCCGCCTTACTGGAAGGCATAGCCTCAGAGAAGCTGGACTTGATTTGGATTCCAAGCCCACTGTTGCCTGGAGTTAGAATTGGCTGAGTGACGCCAAGAGATTTAAGAATGGGGAGGTTCACGGATATTACTGACATACAGGGTGGCCAGGACGTCCATACCTAGGTGGTACACATGATGAATAGACATGTGTAACACACGTGTGAGGCGCTGGTGTATCTGCAATCAAGAAACCTTTTTTCCAGAGGTGAGTTGGCTGCCAGCCCACTTAGGAGGCCCTTAGCCCACATATAGACCAGGAAATGGGTTTTCCACATCCAGGGAACACTAACTGCATCTGAGTCGTTCCGTGGGCCTGCCCCCTCCGGCTTTAGGCAGGAAGAGGCCTGGACTTGTGGCCTGGCAGCCCAGGCCCTCTAAGGGGAGGAGCCCTCAGTGAGGGCTCATTCAGAGAGCCGCTGTCCCCAGCCGTGGTGCTGAGAATGGTTGGTCCTGAGGTCTGGACCAAGGATTAGGCCATTTCTGAGACTGATGTGGAGAAGAGAAGTCGGGGTTGGTGACAGCTGGGGAAGAGGAGGAGGCTGGATTGTGAAATGTTTAATTTAGGCTCTTACTGATAGCAAAAAGTTATTGGTAAATCACTCTATGAAAAATATATGATTATGACCCAAGCTGAGTGTGGGATTGCCTTGCTTCTGTCCCCAGCCCTTAGGGAGCCCTGATCTCTGCTACCTCCCCATGTGCTGTTTTATGGTCAAGGTGGCCGCTCATGACCCTCAGATTTGTGTGCTGCCAACCAAACCCAGAGCCCTTCTTTGCTGGCCCAGGGTCTCCTCCCCTTCCTCTCTTGTGGAATGACCCATGTGGTTCATGCCTCTCAGAGGACCCAAAGATGAGCGTGTCCCTACTTTGGGAATTCGGGGGAGGGGCAGAGATAAAGGGGAAAGGCTGAGTCCTTGTGTTATAACCTTTGCGACAGTTCTTCTGATGTGAAGGAACCCAAGTGAGGAATTGGTATGAAGCGATTCGGGATGGGAGGCATATATTTCTGAGCCATGGCATCTTTCTCCTTAATGAAGCCTTTTTATCTCCCAGAGTGCTGGATATCTAGGAATTGCCAGGGGCTCCTAATTTTTCTTTTTTTTTTTTTATTTAAAAATTACACAGAAAGTGCCAAAAGAAGAAAATAAAAACAAATACTCAAAATCTCACCAATACCAACAAAACCAAACATTTTGGAGTAAATTTCTCCAGACCTTATGCTATGTATAAAAAATTGTTCTAAAAATGGGATCATATTCTACCTGTTGTTTCATAATTTTCCTTTTTTTAAAGTTAAAAGTATATTAGACACATCTTTCCGTGGCAATAGTTGTATTTTTGTGCCATTTTAAAAGGTCACATCATGTTTCATTTTCTAAATACAACTGTAATTTATTTTATCACTTATTTATAATTAGAAATTAACTTTGCTTTCAGTTTTTTATTTTATATTTGTGCTTCTTGATAAAGCTTGAACTTTAAAGTTTTAGGATGAAACTGTAGGGACTAAAATTATGTACGTTTTAAGGCTTTTGATACCTCTTACAAAATTATAATTCAAAAAGATGATATCAGTTTACCTTTACCACCAGTAATTTACCAGCCCATGTCTGCATGTCCTCACCAATGTGCTTTTTCCATATTGATACTTGGAATTTTTTTGTTTTAACGTTTTATTTTATATTGGAGTACAGCCAATTAACAATGTTGTGATAGTTTCGTTGTACAGCAGGGTGACTCAGCCATACATATACATGTATCCATTCTCCTCCAAACTCCCCTCCCATCCCCGTTGCCACATATGCAGAGTTCCCTGTTGGTTATTCACTTTAGTGTGCACACATTGATCCCAGAGTCCCTAACTGTTCCTTTCCCCTGGTAAGCACAAACTCTTCCTCTAAGTCTGTGAGTCTGTTTCTGTTTTATAAGTAAGTTCTTTTGTATCATTTCAAGCTCCACATATAAGGGATGTCATACAATGAAAGAATGTTATTTTACTTTGCTTCCTAAAGGCTGAACACTTTAATATGTATATTAGCATTTTCTGTTTCATTTATGTCTTTTCCAAGTCTTCTGTTGAGGTATTTATCTTTTTACAAAGTTCTTTTTATATCAAGAATATTACCTTTATTTTATTTGATAAACATTGCATATAGTTTTCTACTTTATTATTTGCCTTTAGTTTTGTGACATCTTTGATGCAGAAGATTTACATTTTTTAATGTAAGCATATCAGTATTTATTTTTGGACTGCCTTTTGATGAAGCTTAGAAAGACTTTCCTACTCCTATGTTACATAAACATCCACGTAAATGTTCTAGTGTTTTATTTAACATTTAAATCTTTTAACCATCCACAACTTATTTTTATGTATTATAAGCATGGTATTTAAAAATTTTAGTTAACTTGCTATCCCAGCAGAGTTACTAGACAATATGAAATGTCACTTTCATCCTTCATGTATTTATAATATTACATTTTATATAAGCACTGGCACCCTTCATGAAGCTTTTGTTAGGCATTGCAATTGTTTCTCACCTTTATAATATGTTCTATGGATCAGTCTATTCTGATGCTTGATCCACAGATTTTAAATTATTGTAGCTTTATAGTACATTTTAATATCTGACAATACAAGTTCCTTTTTGGTTCTTTTTTCTGTATTGGTATTTTTCTTGTCTATGCTTGTATTTATTCTTTCAGATGAATTTGAGAATCAGCTATGCTCTTGGGATTTTGATTGGAAGAGTATTAAATTTAGAGATTAACTTGGGAAGATTTATATTGTAAAGTACTGTACTTTTCTATACGTTTGTATCTTTTGGTTTGTTTCTTTCTTTATTTTGGTATAATTAGAGTATAGCTTTCTATTGGTAGATCTTGTATGTTTTTACTGACTTTATTCCTATCGTTTTATGTTTTCATGGACATTGTTAATGGGATTTTTTTGTTGCTGTATTTTCTAGTCATGTTTTGTTCATATACAGGAAAGCACTTGATTTTTATACATTGGTTTTATAACTAGAAGGGAAACATGCTATCTTTCAGTTTTTCATTTGGTGCCAAAACATGTTTGACCTAATTTGAGGCTATTTAATTTCCTTCTGGATTGGGGCCATAGCTCCTCCCTGCCATCCCCGGTGGCGGTAGCATGGGGATTGGGGAAGGAATGGCAGGCACAGTCTGCTCCCTGTCAGCTGCCTCCTAAGGATGGATGTGTTGTGGAACAGATGCCTTCCTAGCTCTTTTCCTACTCCAGGCCCAGAAATTTGGATGCTGGGAAACTTACCATCCAGGGAGGCAGGGGGAGAGATCATGGGGGATGTAGCGTGTTTAGATTAAATTTGGTGCCACCCCTGGGAGCTCTCAGGAAGCTGTATACATGCCATACGCTTGGTGTCTGGGGTGGCTGAAGGCATCTGGGGTTGTCCTTACTGTGGCCCCAAGACAGGGCTGGATCAACTTCTTTTCTCCCCATGTTAGAGAAACTGGGGTCAGACAGATCTCAGGATGGTGGTGTTGTGGCTGTGTGCCCCTTCTAAGGAAGAGAGAGATACATTAACCTTCAAAACTCCAGGGCCAAAAAATAAAAACTAGTTATGGAAACTGGGCTCACTGTTAAGTCCGAAGCAAACACATTTGAAAAGATGTCATGGAAAGTAGGAGTCCCATGGAGACTAAGGAGTCACATCGGGTTTTGCTCAGTCTACTTTGGTTGAATGAACAGATTCACTCTGCAGTTTCTCTTTGCATTTTAGCACTTAGGGCTGCTTCCCAGTGATGCACAACCTCCCAACCCTTCCACCTTTCCACCATTCCCTGCCACACCATCCCCGCTTTTCCTTGCTCCCTGCTGGGGTTGAAAGCTGGAGGAGAAGATGGCCCCGGAAGTATGCCAGAAAAGATTAGCCTAGCAGAGGGAAACAGGGCTGGAACAGTCAGGGAGAGACACGGATGGAGGGGGAGCAGGGGGCCATGGGCATGGATATGAACATGGCGGGCTGGAATGGGACTTGGAGCTTAGGACTCCATGGTTGGGCTTATTCAGGGCAGGACCCAAGCAAGCCTTGCCTGCGTTGTCTGGTGCCTCACTCTGAGTGTCCTTCCAGTCAAGGTGGGGACATTGCTCTAGACTTGGTGGTCCTATGAAGGCCACCTCCTTATTATGTAGACTTTTATCAACCAGGTCTTAAAGGTTTGGCCATGTGCTCAGACCTTATCCAAACCAGGTCATTCCCTCTATTCCTGTCCTTTTACCACCAGAACTAGATGGAAATCCATGTACTTTTACAAGTCTTCCAAAGAAGGAAACACCGCTGCCTTGGTTGATATTTTATTCCAGTGTTTTGGGCTATCTTGTTCCCAGAATGTTCTATTTTACCGTTAGACCAGCCTTGCAAAAAACCATTATCCCGTCAAATAACTTAAAGAATGTGGAAAACAGGCAGACACTCTTTTTTAGTAGAGCCCTTTAGGATATTGAAGGATTATTAAGTTTTCCTTTGAACTTTAGCCAGCACAACTAAGTAAAAATGATACTTCTTAAGGGAGGTGTGCACTGCCTTGTACACAGTAAAATGATGTCAGTTGTTTTTAATGTTGTTATTTATATCACTATTCTTAGGTCATGATAGCAGACTTGATTTTCAGTATTATTTAATTTCACATGTTAATCAAAGGTATACAGTTGTCCCAAGAAGGATAGAAAGGGCACATATGTCCCTCTCCCTTCCTGTTAGAGAGGTAAATGTGGGAAGCTAAAGGTCATCGTATGTCATTTGGGATGGGTCTAGAGGCTCATTAGACTAAACTCTAAAATTTTTGAAGGCAAGTGTTGTGTCACCTCTGAAATCTCCATAGGATTGAATCAATGCATGTTTATAAAGAAAGGGAGAGAGAGGGAGAAGGCAGCATGACATCTCAGCGTTGGAAGCGACACTAACATCCCCTTCTAGCATCTCCATCAGCCAGTGATCCTGCCGTGCCTATTCCCCTTAACTTCCACCCTCTAGTCTTATGTCTGTCCCTTTGAAGATAGCTCTCATTCCTTACTTCCTCTGCCAGATCCAGAACTCACTTCCGAACAGCTGTAGGAGGCTGTGTCAGAGCCTTCACAGGTCATTAAAAGTCAAGCATGTTAGTCCTGATCTTGGAGGGTTAAATCAGAATGGTCCTTTCCCACCACTGCCTCAGAGCCAGAGTCTGCTGCTGGGGTCAGAAGCCTGTGACACAGCCTCTGAGCTCTGGCAAGTTCCCCTCCTCCTCCCCTGGATCAGTCCAGCAGCATGTGCTGATCATTTGCAACGGTCACCTTGGGGCTGTATAGCACAATGGTCGAGGGTGCAGCCTCTGCAGGCAGAATGCCTGGGTTTACACCTTAGCCTCTGTCAGTTATTTAACCTTTCTCTCTGTCAGTTTCCTCACTTGCAAAGCAGGATTAATACCCTTTGCTCCAACTCGTAGGGGCTTAAATGAGTTACTTCATATAAAGCACTGACCACAGTGCCTCACATATAGTGATCACTAAATAAATGTTAGCTGTTGTTATCCGTATTAAAACTGTTAACTTTTCTTGCTCATGCTGTAGAGAGAATTCTGTATTAAATTCTGTTTTAGCCCTGCCCAAACCCTGTGTGTTTTTCTTGGTGTCTTTTGTTGTCATTCACCAGACTGTGAGTACCCCTTGAGGAAGGGCCATTCCTCAATCATTTTTGTTGTCACAGTGCCTGCCATATATCAGGCACTGGAGGAATGTTTGTTTAAAAAATGAAAAACCCTGAGTTTCTATTTAGGATCTGCCACCTAACAGTTGTGAAACTTTGAACAAATCATTTAATTCCTTGGAACTTGAGTGTTTTCATGTGTAAGATGGGACTAAAAATATCTATCTCTCTGGGTTTTGCAAAGATTAAGGGAGATGACATATGTGAAAGTCTTTGGGGAAAAAGTCCTAGAGAGAGAGAAAAAAAAGCCTTGTTTGGATAAGGATAATAGAGCTTAAGCTCCCTGAGGGTCGGAATCAAGTCTAGTAATTTATTCCCCTGCATAATCGCCACAGTACCTTACATCTAGTAAGAGATTCTAAAGTATTTGACTGTCTAGATAGATGAATAGGCAATTAGATGGGTGAATGAGCTGAACTGAAAGATTGAGCTTATATAATGATACTGTCTAATCTTTCACGTAAATGAGCTCTGCCTCTTCCCAAATGACGTAAGGGCCAGGGTCACGCCCCAGAAGGCTGCGTCCTTCCTCCTCTAGCCTGGCACCGCAGGTTTCTACAGGGCTGAGTGGTCCGAGGTGGTCAGCCGCTGGCCCATTTTGGGAGCCCTCCCAGCTTTCCACCAGGTGGCAGGGCACTACCTGTCTGAGCGCCGTCTCCAGCACCTTCCTCTTCTCTCCACCAGGTGGCGGGGCAGGCTGTCTCAGACGCCGCACTGCCCTCTGGAGGGGGGGCCTTCTCCTGGGCCAAGGCTACCTGGAGAGCCTAACCTGGCAGTAGGTGCTCCTGGAGGTCTCCAGCTTCCCTCCCCTGCTAGGGCTGGCAATGCCTCTGCTGCCACATGGGGGTGGTGGAACCCGGCCCTTGGTGGCCCTGCTGCCTGAGTCCTGCAGGGACTTCCCCAGGAGGGAAGTTACCTTGAGGCTCACCGGAGTGGTGTCTAGGATGCAGCCTGCCAAGATCAGGTCCTCAGTGCACTCAGTGGGATGGAGATTCCCAGGTAGACGGTTGATGGACGCTCCAGCTCAGGAGCCCCTCTCCTGCCCTTTCCAGCCTTCCTTCCTCCCTTCCAAGTCCCTGCAGGTCCTGGGGCGAAGCTGCTGTTGTCTCACTGCCCCTCCTCCCCCTTCTCTGATGATCTACCATGTTCCTCCTTTCACACAACTAGGAGACCAGCCAGGCCTGGGGATGGCTTGCAGAACTGGCTAAGGTATGTGTTCTATGGCCTCTTCTCTGTGGGTAGGTTGTTCAAATCCTGATGCCTGCGTGCTCAGTCGCTCGGTCATGTCCAACTCTTTGCGACCCTATGGACTGTAGCCTGCCAGGCTTCTCTGTCCGTGGGGTTTTACAGACAAGAATACTGGAGTAGGTTACCATTTCCCCCTCCAATAGATCTTCCCCACCCAGGGATGGAATCCACATCTCCTGTGTCTCCTGCATTGGCAGGCAGAGTCTTTTACCACTGAACCACTTGGGAAACCCCGTTCAAATCCTGGGCCTGCTCCTCAACTACCAAGGCTCCAGACCCCAGCTCCCACTCACCCAGCCCCTCTCAGCTGAGGGCCCAGGCCAATAGTGTCCCTTTCTTTTTGTATTCTGTCAACAGCTGCTTCTTGCTTTCATATCCTCCGTTCTAACCCCTTCTCACACAGTAGACATGATGATTAGGGGCCCCGCCCTGATATTGCATCGAGGTAGAAAGGCCTGACAGGAGGCTGCCCTGCCCACTAGGAAACCACAGGCATTTCCCTCAGCCTCGGGGATCCACACAGCCTCTTCTCCCCTCGATCAAGGTACTGGAAGGACTTGAGGGATCACGTGATCCAGCTCTCCTTTTATCAGTAAGAAAATTGAGGCTCAGGGTTGAAAACATTTCCAGAGTTACACCACAGGTCGGTGACTGATCTCTGACTAGAGTCAGGCCTTCTACGTCTCTGATGAGGCCTTGAGTTATCAGCCTCTCGTTATATGTGTTTCTGCTTCTCTCCACACTGGGTTACCAACTCTCTTCTTCCAGGCCCACCTCATAAACGGCAATGGCATCTTCCTCAGCTTTTGCTCTGACCTGTGGGAGGGCGCATTTGACCACCTGTGGCCTTTGTGGGTTGTGGGAGGTAGAAGGAAGGGCAGGGGCTGGTTCCTCAGGAGCAGGACTCTCAGGGGAGGGAGTGATGTATCCTGAGAATGCCTGAGTGGGTTTTCTCTTCCTCTGCCCACAAGAAACACTTCGTGGGCCTCTGCTTCGAGCCTGAGGCTGAGCAGATTGTGAGACTGGGTGGCACTGGTCTCTGAAGGTACATGGGATCTAGGGAGGAGTCTGACTCTCAATAGCTCATGTGACTGCCATGGTCCGTGGCCCTTCTTCCTCTCCAAGCTCTTCCTTTCAACCTGCTCCCATGGACCATACAGCAGGGCCCCCTCACACATGGTTCCCACATGACTGGCATTTCCGGTCTCCTGCTGTCCCCCAGGGGTTACCTCTTGAAGCAAGGTGCAAGGGAGGATCTACTGACTGAGCTGCTGGGGGAGGCTGGACACCCTGCACGGCCTTGTCTCCTCCAAGTCTCATACTTTCCTGACCATCCATTAAGGCTGGAGGGAGCACCACCCACTATCTGCCTGGCCAACATGCTCTGTGCTTCCCTTTCTGACGACTTAGGGAATTATCTACACTGCAAGCTTAGACTCTTTTCCTTTCCTGCTTACAGTGCTTCAGCAGCTTCCCCACCATTTTCCAGACCCTCCAGGATCTTGTCGGCCCCCTCTCTTGGCATTTCCTCACCATCACTGGCCACACAGAACTCCCTTCTCTCTCTGTTTAAACCACACTCTCTGTCTCTTCTGGACTCTTGCACATACCAATCACTTTTTATGAATTCCTCTTCCTCCCCAACCCCAAGTGTTGCTGGCTAATTCATACCACTCCTTAGAGCTCATCTTAGATGTCTCTCCTCCAGGAAACCTTCCAGCTCCCAAAGACTGGGCTAGGGCCTCTGTTCTTATCTCTCTGATGGCCCCTGTCAAACTGAGTTGTTTTTTCCTGATCAGCCTTCCTTACCAAGGTGGCAATGTCTGCTCAAGGGAAGGGGCCAGGTTTCTTGAGGTGTTGTTTCTATTTTTTAATTCCATGGAGTGTCCTCAGCTCCCACTGTCATATAATAAGGTGCTTGGTATAGATCGGGTCCTGCCAAATTTCGAGGCTAAGCTGATGGGGTGAATGGGAGGAGCAGGAGGACCTTCTTTGAAGCACTTCCTGCCATTTCTGATCTGGATTCTCTGAGTTTTTACATACTTCACTCCTGTGTTTCTGGGTGATGGAACTCAGTGGGCAGAGATTCTGTGGGCAGAGACCACTTATTCATTCAATAAATATTCCTGAGTCCCTCCTGTGTGCCCAGCACTGGGCCAACACTGGAATGCAACAGTGAATAAGACAGACAACATGATCCCTAACCTCACGGAGCTTATATCCTGGTGGAGGAAACCAAGAGTAAGGAAGCAAATATGAAAATAACACCATCACATAGTGTGATCTGTCCTAGAAAGGAAGCGGATGGGTTGATGTGGGTGCTATGACAGAATGAAAGGAGTGGCTGTGCCCACACCATCCTCTTTCCCGCTGGGGTAGCACGTGCTTTCTCTGCAGAGACCTTAAGCCCCACATTCCCTCCTCTGCTGGATTTACTTCAGAGTCACATTCTCAGTAAAAGTCATCCTGATAAGTGCCCCTGGGAACTTCCCGTTCTAGTGCTGACTACATCTGGAATGGAGGGATCTCCAGGGTGGGAAAGATATGTGTCTGAGCAGAAAGGGCAGCCCCTGGCTTTCTGCAGCTGGGGAGGCCTTCAAGAGGGCCCAGATTCCTCAACAGGAGTGGCAGACTCCTTCTATCTGAGGTCTGGTGGCAGGAAATGTTCACTTCCTGGTAATGCACTGGCATGTCAGCGGGACTTGTGTGGGTGGTGTGGAAGCCATCTCTTTCCATGGCAGGAGCACGCGCTGACTATGAAGACTGTATCACTCTGCTCCTTGACCTGGTCTGGACAATGCACTGCCTCCAGCTCTCTTGGCAGCTGCGCTGGCCTGGGCTGCTTTCTCCTCTGAATAGCTGTTTGCCATCTTGAAAGGCTGTGTTCTGGCTGACCTCATGTTGAAAGAGTTGGGGTGTCCCTCTGGGGTACCCTCCCCTGACCCAACCTGGAACATAGGAAGCTGTCTAGATGTTCCTGTCTGCCCCACCCATCTCCCCTCTGGGTCACTCATATTGGCTCCTGGAGGTCCTAGAGGGGAATGTTGCCAACTGGTATCCAGAGCAAGAGGGGATGGCTTTGTGGAGCTGGGTGGGGAGGCTGGAGAGCCCACCTGACTCTGCGGGGTTAACAGGGTGCTGGCAGCTTCCTGCCCCAGGCGGCGCTGATTTGTGGTGTCTAGTGTCATGGCACCCTTGCATCAAGGAGAAACCTTTGTTTCTCCTTCAGCTGGGAGTGTGGATTCCAGCTGCAGGTTAGAGGCTCCTGGTGGCCCGAGGCCAGAAGCTCTGCTCTCCCAGGGAGACACAGTGGCATCTCTTGACATTCAGCCACAAGCAATCCCTCCTAGGAGAAGCCTGGCCTCTATTAGCTCAGGGTAGATGGGCCATGCTTTGGGGTGGGGGCCCTGGGGAGAGTTGGAAAAGACCCTCCCCAGCCCCTGGGTTGCATGAGACCCAGCCAATCCATGAACTTCAGAGATGAATGGAGTTGGCTGGTGGGCCAAGAAAGAGAGGCCCATGAACTTTGGGAACCCCTCTGATTCAAGGGTCTAGCTCCAGCCTCCTGTGTTCTTTGGGCCTGTCCACAAAGGCCTGTGCCGAGAGACCTGGTCTGCACTCCCTGAGCGTGCATGATACAATGTTTGTGCTTAAGAAAAAGGCTGTGTTTATGGCAGTGCTGGAAACATGTGACTGGGAGCGCATGTGCTCACGATTATGTGTCTTAGCCTCAGGGGGACTTGGGTCTCTTGAGGCTCTGAGTGCCTCTGTGAATAAGACCAGGCTGGGATGCGTGTTTATAATAGTCTGCCATTCTGGTGTGGGCATCCACGTGCGTGTGTGCATGTGTATGACTAACCACACATCCTCTCTAGAGCTACTTCTCTAGGCCAGGAAGGGGGTACAGAGTAGAGCTCCAAGAGAGTAGGAAACATGTCACAAGGCCCACCTGGGAGCTAGAACGTCTTACTTTCCAGTCCCTTTCCTTGCTCTCCTTCCTGTTCTCTCACCCTAGTCCTGTCCTGGAGGTTTCTGGGGGAAGAGAGGACCCTGAAAAGGCTTTGTGACCAGTGGTCCTGCCAGACTTGGGGGCCAGGCATGGCTGGGCTTGTCCAAGAGTCAGAGAAGTGAGAAACTGGGCAGAGCACAGAGATGTTACAGTTCCTGGAACAGAGGTCCCTTTTTTTTCCCCTTGTTCTTTTTTCCTGGCTTGAAAATAATAGGTCTTCAATCTGAGATTAGGAGAAAAGGAAACAACCAGAAAAGGAACCAGTTTGAACAAAGACAAGTGACTGGACGTGAAAACTCCCCCCACCTCCCCCCTCCCCTGTTGCGATGCAGTGTTCTTACCTAGATGTGGTTCTGCGTGCTGGGGTGGGGGTAGGGCAGGGCGCAACGGGGGACATCCAAGTTCCCCTTCACCACCAGGCCTGGGTGGAGGCAGGACAGCAAATGAGGTATGAGAGGGCTCTGGAGTCAGGCAGACCAGCGTCCAAGCCTGCCTCTGTTATTTACTATTCAAACTTCACCTCTCTGGGTCTCCATTTCCTCTTCTATAATCTATATGGTGGTTTGGGAACCACGTGATAAAATGTATACACAGTGCTGGGCACAGTGCCTGGCAGTGATGAGCGTAAATGGCACTTATAGGCATAGGACTTGGTTTTTTCTGTGTGTCAGCATCCTGAGGGTGAAGATAAGGGGGATTTGTAGGGATACAGGTCTAGCATCTGTGCTCAGTCATGTCCAACTCTTTTTGACCCCATGGACTGCAGTCTGCCACGCTCTGCTATCTGTGGAGTTTTCTAGGCAAGAGCACTCGACTGTCATTTCCTCCTCCAGAGGATCTTCCCAGCTTAGGGATTGAACCCACATCTCCTGCATTGGCAGATGGGTTCTTTACCACTGAGCCCCCTTGGAAGCCCACGTAGGTCTTGGCTGTCTGCAGAGGTAACCCTCTGTATCAAAAGACCCCCAGCAGAGATGCCAACCTAGTTAAAATGGGGATGGATTTTCCCACAGGGGTGGTGCCTATGCTTTATTCATGCACACAAGCACTTGTGTATGTATGTGTGCATGTGTTGTGGGGCTTAGAAGGCAATGAGAAAATGTGCTGCCCCAGCCCAGCAAAGGCTCTGAAAGTGGAAAAGCACTATGGTAGATAAGAATGGAAGGGACCCATGTTTTTATTTAACTTAGTTTTAAAAATTTTTAATCAGAGTATAATTAATTTACAATATTGTGTAGTTTCTGGTGTAGAGCAAAGATTCAGTTATATATATATATATATATATATATACACACACACACATATAAGCATATATATATGGTAATACAGGTTGTACAGGTTATACAAGATATTGGGTAGAATTCCCTGTGCTATACAGTAGGTTCTTGTTGTTTGCCTATGTTATATATATTAATGTGTATCTGTTGATCCCAAATTCCTGATTTATTCCCCCTGCTGTTTTTAAGGTAAGAATATGGCCTAAGAATATCTCCAGACTGCCCTGGGAGTGGCTGTACATGTACTGTGTCAGGTTGTTAAGCGAATTTAGGGGTGTTAGGAGATCTATTTCATGCAGGTCCTTGTGCTTATCTGGAAATTATTGGTTTGTTTGTTCATTTACTCACCATCCAATTATTTAATAGTTACTGAACATGTAGCGTGTATGTCACGTCACTTATGGGAGGCTTGGGCCCAGAGAGAAAGAAAAACGTTGATATTGACTCTGGACAAGAGAAAACTGAGGTGAAGCCCAAATATAACCTTCAAGTCCAGCGAGAGCTCCATCTTGCCTGAACCAGAGAAGGTGTACATTGAAAACCTCAGCAGGAAGGATTCAGGCTAGATTTGAATTCAACAAATACTTGGCACTGATGTTAAAAAATTAAAAAGGCTTCCTGACATGGTTAAGCATGGTCAGAAGCCCCATTTGTTGGTATCCGGCCTGCCTGGGGCGAGTGGTGGAGTAGGTGACCTCTTGAGGACCCATCCACACCCAGGCGTCTAGAATATTCCACTGGCTTGGATGCTGACTTACTCTAAGACCTTGGGCAGATGACTCAGCACTAATGAACCTCAGTTTCCCTCTCTGTTAAACTGTGACAGGAGTGTTTCTTTATGGCTCCTCCCTGCCTTCTGAGGCTTGGGCAGGGAGAGGAGCCCACTTCCATAACATTGCTTTGATTTCCGAAGAAGAGATCACTATCTTTTAATTCCAGGGAGTTTCTGTGGAGATAGTCTGAGCTGACTTTCCTGGCTACACCCCCCACCCTACCCCCCAGTCCATACGCTTCCTTCACTGCCCAGGATCCCCAAAGCATAATCCGGGGGTCACTCTCTATTTCCCCCCAAACTGTGTGCCCTGTAGGAGATGATTCTCCTGGAGATCCCAAGTGACTTTCCCCCCACCCACCCAATTTCTTGCTGGCGCCATTACCCCTGCTTAGAATCCTCTCCCCAGTTTTCTCCCAGTGGATCCCATTCTGTTCTGACTGTTTCAGCCTGCTGGTTTCTGATCAGCCCTTCTCCAATTGGAAGTTCAGTTTCCTCCCTTCTCCATCCTGCAGAGCTTGCCTCCAGCATGACGTTCCTCTTTCGATGCTGGCTTGGCATAGCCCCAACTCCGTGTCTGCCACACATGGTCTACCACTGGGGCTTAGCAGCATCGGTGGAAGGGAGGACTATCAGGGGCTAGTCTTGGGAGTAACAGGAGCCTGAGGGAGAGTGGTGAAGTGGAAAGGATGCTAGGGGTTCAAGGACTAGTTCTTGGGGCCAGAGAGATAGCTCAATTGGAAGAGTGACATGTTGCTTTTTTGGATTCGTCAGGAAAGCAAGAGTTTTGGTGAGGAGCACACACTTTGGACAGCCAAGGTAGGTTTGTTCAGGGCTGCCTTGACCCCCCGTTACCCTGGGGTCCCTGTGGGCTGAGTTTGCCTGTCCTCAGAGCAGTGCTCATTTTAGGACAGAGGCTATTGTACAGGTTTCCTGGACTGTGTTGGGCTGCTGCTCTTCTTTTAGGGGGCTGGAGATGGCCTGGTATCTGCTCTCTATGGCTTTACCAAGCCGCCTTTCAGTTCCAGTTCTCAGAAGGCACCAGGGGGCCCTCTGGCATTCTAGAAACTAAACTGGTGATGTGTAACAGGAGTGCTCGGCAGGGCCTTCTGGAGGGGGTCTTATTTACAAAAACCTCCCTTCCCCGGTCAGCCTCCCATTAGAAGCTTCCCGGGGGAGGGAGGGACCTGCAGAATCTGACCAGATGTGGAGGTCACAGAGGGAGTCCAGCTCTATGCTAAGCATCCCCTTCTGGGTCACTCACTGTCCCTGGGCTGGTGGGAGAGGGAGGGCCTGGCCTTGGGGAATGTCTTATTCTTCTGGCTCCAGCAGCCTAAGACCATGGCTTCCACATGTTTCTAAACAGGCTTGATTGTCCTTTGGAGCGATGTGTCACACGCAGGGCAGGAGCCTGAGTCCTGGCAGGAGGGGAGGGAACGGGCGATGGGGTTAGGACTGCTGGGATTCTCAGGGAGACTAGACAGGAGAGGTTCAACCCAGGGAGAGGAAGCCTGCAGGAAGCTAGATCACAGCAGATGCACTAATACAGTAGGGCAGATGAGGGCACCAGCCAGGGCCCCCCCCACCTTATCACCCCCAACCACAGACCCACTTGGCTCCCCCACAAGCAAGACCCAGAACCGTAAACAGCCTGAGTCAGAGCTGGGCAGCAGCTTATGAGCGTGTTGGTTCTGTCATTAGCTGTAATAGCAGCATCTCACCCCGATGCAGATGCCTTTTATCCAAGCCTCTCAAAGAACTTGAGAGAAGAGCAAAGGGCTCTATTATCCCCAAATTACTAATGGAGAAACCAAGGCCCAGACGAGCCTAGCAACTTTTTCCGGGTTTGTGGAGGAGCTGGGAAGGGGCAGGTTCTGTCCCTCTAGGAAATGGGTTTGGGTTCTTAAGGATCCACTTGTTTATTCTCTCTCCCATAAGTGGCTGATACTGAGCAGAGAACAACAATAATACTAGCTACAACTTCCCTAGCCTGTACTGGGAACCAAAGGATGGAGGTGCTAGAATTATTTTCCTTTACAGATGAGGAAACTGAATCATGGAGAAGTTGGGCAGCTTTCAGGTTTAGTCAGTGGGAAAGTGACCGTGTCAGGCTTTAAAACCCAGTAGTCTGGTGCCAGAGTTTCAACCTCAAAATTTGATTACCATTCTGGATTCTACCTAGGGCAGACCCTTTGTGCCAAGTCAGAACTCTACCCTCAGTCCGAAGGAGAGGAGAAGCCCTGGCCCCTCTCTTCCTCCTTGAAGGAAATAAGTCTGGGGAATGACAGAGCCTTGGCCTGGGCCTTGGTTAGAGGGTGCTGTGGAGAGATGTCTGATTTGGAATAATTTCTAGTGAATCAGAGCCTGGGATCCAGGGAAAGGGGCACCACATCACCAACCCCTCCTCACTGTTTCCTCTATGCCAGTTGTCTCCAGGAGCTCGGGAGGGGGTGGGGTCGGGGATCTGGAGCTACCTGGGACAGTGGCTAGCACAATCAGTGTATTCTTCATGAGAGCCTACCATCCCCATTTCTAAGACAGGAAAGACGTCTCTGTCCCCACACTCTCTCCTCTACAATGCCCACCTTACTCTCAGAGACGTGCAGGGCCCAAGCGCAACCACAGATGGCTCCTTGTCCTGGCTTCCCCAAGGACCAGAGACCCTACCCTGGTCTGCCCTGCAACATGGCTGGGGTGACAGCCAGGGAAAAGTCACATTGGCAATCTGGCTCTGCTGTAGCTTGCTGTGGGGCCTAAGCCAAGTCACTTCTGTCCTTTGATGGGCTTCAGTTTCCTCACCTGTGAAATGGGAATGTTAACCCAGTGCTGAGATCTTCCCCAGCACTCAGTCGTGCTCCTGACTTCTTGGATCTTGGATGCCTAGAAGGGAAAGTCTCTTGAGAGATGCCTGGGTACTTCTCAGACTTAACAGGCGAGTGAGTGGGTGAGGATAAGAGGGTGGCCGGGAAATACTGGGAAATTGTGCTAGGCAAAGCCGTTGGCCTTTTCTATTACATGCTTCTATTCAGCTATTTGTAACTTTCTGAAAAGTTCATGATTTGGGGATTTTTTTTTTTTTTTTGGTCATTTTTCCATATTTGGTCATGGCCTGGAGCAAGGATTTTTGGAAAGATAGAGTAAAAACCCCTTCAGCTGTTTGTAAGCATTGCAAACAGCCACCAAAAAATATTCTTTTTCCATTTAGAAGAAACAACAACATAGTTATGTTTTCTTTTTCAGCTCAAATAACTCCCAAACAACTCCAAAGACTTCAGACTTGGCTAGTAATTAATCCTTAATGAAGGGGACTGTACAGTATGTGCTCTGCAAACTTTGGAAAAAAGTTTCAAATTCAGAAAGTCATTGATGCTTGAAAAAGCTCTGCATTCTTTTCCTGCTTGCTGGCCCCTCACCCCTCCACAGCAGCCCCCTCCCAAGAAAGCCAGGGTAGACCCCCAGTCTCAAACTGTAGCTCACGTCAGGTGATTCAGGAGTGAGGTGGCCATGCCTTCTGCCTAAAGATGCTGTTTCCTTTCCCACCCTGGGTGGTCTTTGCCTAGTTCGCAGCCTGAGAGGCTGAGCCTGAGCAAAGTTGGAGTCAGGCCTTACACTGCTTTGTAAGGTGAAGTGATCCCATCTTTGGAAAACTTAAGTTTGAGGTCCTTGTCCCAGGAAACTTCCAGGAGACACTTTATAGTCTACAGCAGTCACTGAATCTGGAGTCCCAGGACCCACCAGGGGTCTGCATAGATATGGTGAAGCATCCAGAAGAGATGAGGGGCTCTCCTTTGGCTGAACAAGGGAACCCTCCCCTCTCAGGCTACACTCCCTGAGCTTCATCCCTCAGAAACCATTGTCCAGGGGCTCTCTTCTGTCATCTGCCCCCTCTCCCAAATCCATCTTGGCTTCTTTCAAGCTCTTCTTAATCCCACTTGTTTCTACCTGGCAGAGGACATTTCATCCTTCGATTGCTCCTTCTCCCTCTGACATTTGCACGTCAACACTGGCAGCTGTTGGCAGTGAGAGCCTCAACCCCAGGAAATAGGCCCTCTTCACTCTGCAGATCAAGACAGCGATTGGAGCTGAACCTGTTTACAGGGTGGATTGCGGGGGGAGCGGGGAGGTGTCAGTGCAGAGAGACTTGTGGAAACTGATGCCTAAGCTCTAAGTCTACTAGATCCACTCCCTCTTCCTACATGGCAGACCTTCCTTCTTTTTGGCTTCCTTACCTGAATAACGAGGGCACAGGCTACATCTTCTCCCATGCCCCTTTCATGGCCAGGGATCTGACTTGACCTTGTGTTCTCAGGATTCTTTATGTGAATGTGCACACACGTGCATATTTACATGTGCACACACGTGCGCACACACACACACCATATTTTTGGCTGGGGGATGGTGACCAGCTAGTTCTCATCTCCATGGAACAAGACAATAAATTGATTATGGGGCAGACCAAAGCCAGACATGGGCCACTTGAACAACCATGAGACTCTTGCAGCCCAGGCGATATGAGACTAAGGAAGGTATGCAGGCAGGGGCATGGGCAGAAAGACCTTGAGAAGGCCCTGCCAGCTGAGAGGATGGAGGATGGGCTCTGAACTTCCCTACCAGTCAGTGCCAGGATGTCATTTTCTCCCATCTGGTTCCACATCTGGATCCAGCCAGATGCTCATTGCAAAAAGCTGATGAGGCCTGCCCTGATTGCCTCAGGGAGAAGGCCTTTTGGTGACACTGTCTTCCAGACCTTGTCATCTTCTCCAGATGGCAGCCCACTTTTCAGCTGAGCTTCCCTGGACATACCCACTGGACTGTGAAGCTGGGGAGGGGTTGGAGGCAGCTGCCTGGAGGGCCTTGCCTTAAACCCAGGGTCCCCCACTGGAGTTCACAGTGCATTTAAATTTCTTGCTGGGCAGCTGTTGGCCTCCCCACCTTGCCCCATCACCATGTCTTCTGGAACTTTCATGTCCTGCCGATTGGGATTTCGACACTTATTGCTCAGCTGCTTTAGCTTTTCCATCTGACAGTTACATGACTGTTGCTGCCTGCTGATGGCCCTCGCCTGGTGAAAGCGGAGGGGATGTACATCAGGAGAGGCCACTTTTCTCCCCTTCTCCATCCCTGGGACCCAGCTCTGGACCATCCGGACCCTCAGATTCTTTTCCTCTGCTTCAGAAAGGAAGGAGCAGGAACCAGCAACCCAACATCTTTGGGAAGCCCATGCTGAGGACCATGGAGATGCTGGAGAGGCAGCAGCTGGATCCTGCCCTCAAGGAGCTTAGAATCTTGAGAGTGGGAGGAGCCCGTGAGGTCTGATAACCCTTAGAAGGAATTCTCAGTCACGAACTTCATGAATGGTGCTGTCTGGAAGTGCAGAAAGCCAGAGAAGAGAGGGAGTACTGTGAGTTGGGAGTCAGGGAAGGCTTCCTGGAGGAGGTGAAAACTGGTCAGGACAGGGACAACCCAGAACTGGCTAACCTGCTTCAGGTCCCCAGGTACTGCATGATGTATTGGGGGAGGGCAACTAGGCAGCTTCTAGGTCAACAGTGATTCCCACAAGCTGGAGAGAGAGAGAAGTGGACAGAGAGAGCAACATGGATGGGGTGGGAAAGTTGCTGAGAGGCACACATTTGTTTCTTGTTCTTAATTCTTCCCTGGTGGCTCAGATGGTAAAGAATCTGCCTGCAATGCAGGAGACCTGGGTTTGATCCCTGGGTTGGGAAGAGCCCCTGGAGAAGGGAATGGCTACCCACTGCAATATTCTTGCCTGGAGAATTCCAAAAAAAGGCATGTGCAAAGGTGCCAGGTTGTAACCTCCTGGGAGACAATTCTGACAGACATGAAACAGTTAACATAGTTGCAGGCACATATGGTAAGGGCCAAAGTGAGCAGCACAGCCCCTCCCATGATTCCCCCTTGCCCACAGGCCTCGGCCCCAGCGTCCTAGTTCAGCTCGCACAGCCTTTCCAGATCTCGATCCTGCCAAACTTCTCTAGCCTCAGCTTTCACCGTTCCTCCTCACGGTCCATGCTTAACCCTACTGAGCTCACTGCCCTTTCCAAATTCATCACCCTCTTCCTCCTCTCACGCTGTTCCTACTGTTTGCAACACTTCTTCCTCCCTCTCCCCTGCTAACTCCTATTCGGCTTACAGATGCCCATTCATCACCTCCTCTGAGGAGCCTTCCCTGATCTTCAGTGCTAGTCTTGCCTCTGGCCTCCCACAGTGCTGTGTGAGTAGGTAGTCCACCACTCGCAAATGCATGCCTCTTTTAACAGCCTTTTGCTTATTTGGTTCCCTCCAGGCTGTAAGCTCTTTGAGGGCAGGACAATAACTATCTTTGTCCCCATTTCATCCCTGCTGCCTACCATGGGGTAGGGTGCCCAACACATTCTTTGAACAGAAGTGAGTTGAGCTGGTAAATGCAAGAAGGAGGGTGATAACAATGACAGGTGGGCAGGTCAGGGAGGTGGTGCTCAGTAGAGAAGGTTGAACTTGGAGTCTGGACTGGAAGGGGAATGAATAGAACAATATGAGTAGCAAACGTTTACTTTGCGCCAGGCTCTGTTCCAAGCACTTTCTAATTTTATCCTTACAAAAACCCTGTGAGGTGGGCATTATTGCTCTCCCAATTTTACAGATGAGTGGAATGTAAAAGGAGAATAATAATGAATTGGTACAAACAAAAAGGCATTTGCTGCTAAGAAAACTGCGAGAGTAAAGATATAGAAGGACTTGGCAGGAGACACGAGGGGACCTTTTCGAAGAGTAGCTGGACTGGAGAGCTTGGTTCAGGAGCATGGGAGTGAGGATTGATGAGGGGAGCCAAATCTGAGAATTTTTATATCTGGGCTCAGAAGTTCGTCTTGATTCAGGCGTTGGGAAGCCATTGCCGCTTTCTCAGCGGGAGATTGGTGGGGTCAGATTTGGCCTTGATGTTGATGAATGAATTAGGAGGAAGAAAACAGGCAAAACGGCCAGAAGGAGGGTGTTGGCATAACTCCCCCTCCCTCCCTGCTCCTCCAGCCGTTTTCATTCTTCCCTCTCATAGCTGCCCACACAGCACTGACATGGTGGCCTGGGGACCCCAGGGCTGGACAGCAGCTGCAGGTCCCCTGGGCCCCTGCCTGTTCCACTCTGGCTTGACTGAAGCTGGCTGCTCAGGGCTGTGACCGTGACCTGGGATGGGCTGGACTTCTCCACAGTCACTTTTGCTAATGAGAAGCAGTTGTGCTTGCCTCAAACACGTAGGAGGTAGAGCGAGCCCGGGGAGGCCCTTCACTGGCTCTTGTATGACTCCCACCCTCCCTGGGTCTTCTCCCTCATCAGCTTCCAACCACCACCTCCCCTAACAGCCTGTTGGACCACTGTCCAGGTAGACTTACCTGCCCTCAACTCTGCCCATTCTTTCTGGCTCTCTTGGGGTTTCCAGGGCAGGAAAGCTGCCTAGGGTAAAAGTTCCCCAAGGGCCTGCAAGTCCATGGCTAAAGACCCCTCTCATAGCCTACTCCTACTCTCTTTGCCTCTTCCTTCTTTTTCTCCCTGTTGTCCGGTAAAGAGCTGGAGCCACAGGAGCACTGAGTTCCTCCTGGTTCTCACATGATTTTTCTCTTACACTCTTCCTTTCTCGGTGTTTCCATCCCCACCTCAGCTTTTCAGGGCCCTGAGGCCCTCCTTAGCTGCACAGGACACGTTGTGTCCTCATCTCATCATCTAGCCAAATCCCTCTTATCTTTTGAGACCCTGCATCCTCCAGGAAGCCTGCTGTGACCACCCCACCTTGTCATTGTTCCAGAACAAGCTGGCTGGGCCCAGGCCCAATGCCCCCAGGTGGCAAGGCAGCCCAGCCCTGATATCCTGGCTTTGTGTCTTTTGTGGCTTGTCTGGCTGGTTCACTCAGGTTGGGGGGGTGGAGGGTGAGGGGGTGGAGTACAGATGGGAGTGGGGACCATGGAGAGGGGAGGAGCAGGCATTCATTCTAGTGCTTTCCCTGCTGGAAGCATCCAGAATACCTAGTTTCAGGAAGGCCAGGGAAAGAGGCCCAGAGCTGTTCTCTGGCTCACTTCTTCCAGCACTTCCCAGACTCAGGCGCCCCCTTCCCCCAGATCCATTAACCCTTAAACCTCAGTTGCAAAGGCTCTTTGTGTCCTTGAGCTTTCAGTAGCTCTCACCGCAGGGTGGGAGATATACCTCCTGGCTCAACCCTCCACTCCTCCCCAGCTCCTGCACTGCTGGGGCCCAGGGGTAAGTGCAGTCCAGACTCTCTCTGCACTTGTCCCCTCCCCCAGAAAGTGTGTCAGAGGCCGCTGGGACTCTTGAGGCCTTGCTCTTTCTTCTTCTCTCTTTATTGAGGCCTTTTTTTTTTTTATGGCGATACCGTTGATGGTGCACATATTCCAGAGTAATATGTTCAGGATTAGGCCGCACAATGAGGTTATGACTCCCTCCTGTGCAGCCCCCACCCAGGGGAGCTTGCCCTACATCTGGCCAGCGTGCATCTGGCTCAGGCTCACAGCTGGCCAGATGTTGCATCCCCGTGAACCCCGGCCTGCAGCCTCGTCTGCTAAGGGCTAGAGCCGCGCGCACACACACAGACACACGCATGCACACCGCAGCCCACCCCCTCTGTTTGGAGAACTGAAGCACTGAGGTCATCCGGCTCTCTGCGGGGAGCTTGGAGCTCTCGGCCTTGGTGGATCATTCCTGCTGCTCCGTGGTAGGGCAGGCAGGCTGTTGGGACACATCTGCAGAGGTATGTAAATATCAGGTTCCCCGCTTCCAGCCCAGACAGGCTGGTGGGAAGGACCTGCTAGAAACCAGGCTCTGAGTTTGGAGCCGACCCCCACCCTCCCCAGGGGCCAGCTGCTCTTAACAAGTTTCTTGTGCACTTATTTTGAGATGCTCCAGGTCTTAAACTCTCCCGTCTCATGCAAAGACTTCCCTCTGCACCCACTCTTCGGCCACCCACCCACCCACCTCCTTCCCACCTTGTCTCGTCTTCCTCTTTCCTGCCTTTGGTAATCCACGGCTTGTGGAGTGTGAAAGGTGCAGAGGCTGAGCTCTGGACCCTCAAATAATTGAGAGGTGACCTGCCAACTTTGTTTGCCCATTGGTGTTGGCAGAGACCAAGCGGGGGGATCGGGGAGGGAAAGGACACTGGCATTTATTGGGTGCCAAATATGTGTCAGGTACTGAGCTAGGTGCTTTGAATATATTATCTTGGTTAATCCTTGCATCCACCCTGCAAGGTAGCTATTATTATCTTTGTTTTACACATGAGGAAAGCATGGCTCAGAAAGGTTAAATCTCTTGCCCAAGGTCACATGGCCTGGAAGAGGCAGAGCCAGAATTCTAAACCTTGTCTGTTTGACTACAAATTGTATGCCCTTATGCCGTGCTGTCTCCCTGGCAACTTAGCTGGTGAGTGCCTGTACGCATCCGCAGGTCCTCCTTCCTGGCCACTGTATTCTCTGGATCTTCCAGAGCCGAGACCCGGAGGCTGTGAGCTTTGGCCTCCCTGCCAGGCCAGGCAGGACTGCTGGGGTAAGCCAGGGAGGGGTAGGGGGCACAGAGAGGGGGTGCTGGGCTGAAGTTGCAGTGTTGTAACTAGTGGCTTTTCTGCATGGTTGGTCAAGGGCACAGCCACGAAGGCCTCAGAAACAGAATTAAAAGTTGGGAGAACTGGGTGGCATAGGATGAAAGGCAGGCAGATAGGCCAAGGAGGCATCTGGGGGGAACTTGGGAGCTTTCCATGGCTACAGGGCAAAAGGAGCCTCATAAGAGGGAGAGACAGGAGCCGTAGAACCCAGGCTGCTATTGTTGCCTTATTATCCATCAGCTCTCCAAGGACTCCCAGCAAATGGCACATTCTAGTGGCCCTCCTGGAACCCCTCTTCCTGACCACAGGGTGTGGCATCCTTGAGAGGCAGCAAGGGGGTGGACAGGCACCCTCCAGCCTGGTCATGACCGACTAGGTCCCCATGGCAGTTCTAGTACATACTTGGCCTCCCTGGGCTTAAAGAGCAGGAACAATGGCCTCAACCTCACCTCACCTGATCCCAGTACATAGCCATAGACACACACAACCAGCTCCTTTTCTACCCACAGACACTCACAAACGCTGTTCCATATCTATACCCCCGTATAAAACGGTCACTGCAGAGATGAAACTAAGGCACCAAGAGGGTGAGTGACCTGTCCAGAATCACACAGCTGGCACATGTGTATGTTTTCCTTCTCAGTGTGCATCCCGAGCTCGGCCTGCCATAGTGAGGCAGCACGGGACAGTGGGAACAGTACCAGTTGGGGGAATCATCCAGACTAGATTGAAAATCCAGCAGTGCCTCTTCTCTGTGCTGTGACTCGACCTCCTGAAGCCACAGTTTCCTCTTCAGTGAACTTCTAAGTTCACAATGAGGATTAAAGACAATGTAGCAGGTGTCCAGCAAATGGGAGCTGCTACTGGCAGCAAAGGGCTTCCTTCAAGGCTCAGTGGCAAAGAATCCACCTGCCAATGCAGGAGACGCGGGTTCAATCCCTGGGTCAGGAAGATCCCCTGGAATAAGAAATGGCAATGCACTCCAGTATTCTTGCCTCAGAAATCCCATGGACAGAAGAGACTGGCAGGCTACAGTCCAGGACCACAAAAGAGTCAGACACAATTGAGTAACTAAACAACAAAAACAACTGGCATCAGTTGGCTGGGATACTGTCTATGCTAGTAGGTGGAATGCAGCTAGGATGCTGGCTGGCACAGGGGCTGAGATGCTGGGCTGGAATGGTGGCAATGATCATCAAAACGATAGTAACAATGATTTGTGAAGGGAACCTCTGTTTGGGGGACAAAAGTGGTCCATTCAGGTTAAGTCTCTCGGGAAGTCCAAAGAGGAACTTCTTTACCTGCGTTGGAAAAAAGGACTCTATATGTGAGAGCCCTGGGGTTGAATGTGATATGATAAGATGTCAGGTGCAGTGAGACTGTGTAGACCCTGGTTTAGTTCTGGCTGTGGAGAGCTTTTCCCAAGGGAAGGAGTCAGCTGTGAGTCTAGGCCTCTGCAGAAAGAATGTCAGCCTGGGAATGGCCTAAACCACCTCTTCCCTGGTTCCCTGGGAAAGAGCAGGTCACCACACAGCCTTAGCACTAGCACCTTTTCAAAGAGGTGGGACTGGGAAGGTGCTCTTAGATTTCAGTGCAAGGACAGACTTCAGCTCTCTCGGCATCAGGAGAGGTCTACTTTGGAAGAAGCTAAATGTTCTCCAGAGGGCACATTATACCCCAGGGTGTGGGACAAGATCATTCCTTCTTTGGAAGGAATGATGCTAAAGCTGAAACTCCAGTACCTTGGCCACCTCACGCGAAGAGTTGACTCATTGGAAGACTCTGATGTTGGGAGGGATTGGAGGCAGGAGGAGAAGGGGACGACAGAGGATGAGATGGCTGGATGGCATCACCGACTTGATGGACATGAGTTTGGGTAAACTCCGGGAGTTGGTGATGGACAGGGAGGCCTGGCGTGCTGCAATTCATGGGGTCGCAAAGAGTCGGACACGACTGAGCGACTGAACTGAACTGAACTGTGGGGCAAGTCTTAGAACTTCTAGTGCTGCTTTGCAGTTCCCCGGGGATGGGCAGACCCTTCAGCTCTCCCCTGGGGTGGGTCAGGAAGGTCCAACCAGTTGGGGATGAGCTGGTGTGAACCATCTGTGTCCCTGGCATTGGGATCTTTTCTCTGCTGTGTGGCTCACTCCAGCTGACCTTTCGAGGAGCAAGTTAGAAGTGTTGAAACAGCCTGACTCAAAGCAGCTTTACCCTGGGGAGCCAGAAATTCTTTTTCTACTAATAAGCCTTTGAAATAATCCTTTTAATCAGGTTTCCTCTAGGAAGAGTCTGCGACACCACTCTCTTAACACATTTTCACTGGTCTCTTTGTTATAGACAGGCCTGTTCTAGCAGCAATTTGCCATTTAGACAGGGACAGGAGCCATGCAGAGAATGTAGCAATTCTAGCTGCCCTCTGGGAGACCTCACCCCCTAACCTGCCTTTGAAGTTATCTCTTACTTCCCTTTCCTTAGTCTCCAAAACCATGGTGGACAGGGCTTGTATAGAGGGAGCTGGTGAATATGAACACCTACCCTGGCAAGAATACACAGAAGAACTGTACGAGAAAGATCTTAATGATCCAGATAACCACGATGGTGTGATCACTCACCTAGAGCCAGACATCCTGGAGTGCGAAGTCAAGTGGGCCTTAGGAAACATCACTACAAACAAAGCTAGTGGAGGTGATAGAATTCCCATTGAGCTATTTCAAATCCTAAAAGATGATGTTGTTAAAGGGTTGCACTCACTATGCCAGCAAATTTGGAAAACTCAGCAGTGACCACAGGACTGGAAAAGGTAGTTTTCATTCCAATCCCAAAGGAACGCAATGCCAAAGAACGTTCAGACTACTGCGAAATTGCACTCATCTCACATTCTAGCAAAGTAATGCTCAAAATTCTCCAAGCTAGGCTTCAACAGTACATGAACTGAGCACTTCCAGATGTTCAAACTGGATTTAGCAAAGGCAGAGGGACCAGAGATCAAATTGCCAACATTTACTGGATCATACAACAAAGACATCTCAGAAAAACATCTACTTCTGTTTCCTTGACTTTACTAAAGCCTTTGACTGTGTGGATCACAACAAACAGTGGGAAATTCTTCAAGAGATGGAAATACCAGACCACCTTACTTGCCTCCTGAGAAATCTGTATGCAGGTCAAGAAGCAACAGTTAGAACCAGACATGGAACAATGGACTGGTTCCAAATTGAGAAAGGAGTATGTCAAGGCTGTATATTGTCACCTTGCTTATTTAATTTATATGCAGAGTGCATCATGCAAAATGCCGGACTAGATGAAGCACAAGCTGGAATCAAGATTGCAAGGAAAAATATCTGTAAACTCAGATATACAGATGACACCACCCTTATGGCAGAAAGCAAAAAGGAACTAAAGAGCCTCTTGATGAAAGTGAAAGAGGAGAATGAAAAAGCTGGCATAAAAGTCAACATTTAAAAAACTAAGATTGTGTGATCTGGTCCCATCACTTCATGGCAAATAGATGGGGAAACAATGGAAACAGTGACATACTTTATTTTCTTGGGCTCCAAAATCACTGCAGATGGTGAGCAGCCATGAAATTAAAAGACGCTTGCTCCTTGGGAGAAAAGCTATGACAAACCGAGACAGCATATTAAAAAGCAGAGACATTACTGACAAAGGTCTGTATAGTCAAAGTTATGGTTTTTCCAGTAGTCATGTATGGATGTGAGAGTTGGACCATAAAGAAAGATGAGCACCAAAGAATTGATGTTTTGAACTGTGATGTTGGAGAAGACTCTTGAGAGTCCCTTGGACTGCAAGGAGATCAAACCAGTCAGTCCTAAAAGAAATCAGTCCTGAATATTCATTGGAAGGACTCATGCTAAAGCTGAAGCTCCAATACTTTGGCCACCTGATATGAAAAACTGACTCACTTGAAAAGCCCCTGATGCTGGGAAAGATTGAAGGCCAGAGGAGAAGGGGACGACAGAGGAAGAGATGGTTGGATGGCATCACCAACTCAATGGACATGAGTTTGAGCAAGCTCTGGGACTTGGTGATGGACAGGGAAACCTGGTGTGCTGCAGTCCATGGGGTCGCAAAGAGTCAGACATGACTGAGCGACTGAACTGAACTGATCCCTGGCAAGATACCTGGCAGGGTCTCATACGGAAGTAACCACCTATGTGAAAACCTGAGAGATGTGACCTTTGAGGCCTTGAGGAAAGTTCTTTGCCCCATATAGCAGCTATACTGGGGTCAATCCTTAGCCTAAGACATCCTTCTTATGTAAAATGTCAATTCCCTAGTTAAGATAAGACAGAGAAAAAAGAGATACCATAAGAGCCTAGTAAGACATAGGCTAACATGTTTGTAATATCTCTGTTGTGTTGTTCAGTTGCTGAGTCATGTCCAGCTCTTTGGGGAACCCTGTTGATAGAAATTTGACTGGTCTTGGGAGCCTCAGGGTCATTGAGACTCCAAGACTTTGATAGTTAATGGGAAATGGCTACCCTTGATTGCTGAGCTTATCTGTGTTCAGGGAATCTTGACTCTAGCCTCTGTCTTATCCCTCTTGTCCAACCTGCAATTACATTCTAGAAATTCTCTCTCCTAAGAATCTCTCAATCATACCAGTTCTCTTCGTCCTCACAGTCACTATCCTTTCTTACCTGGAATTACTACAACAGCCTGCTACCTGGTCTAACATCCAGTGTTTCATCTATTCTTCAGGCTTTGGCCAGAGTAAATGGCCATTTAACACGCAACTATGACCTTATTATTATACTGTTGAAAACCATCCAGTAGCTTCCCACAGCACTCAGGATAAAGTCCAGAATCTTCTTGGTATGCAGATTTGCAATGAGGATTAGGGACAGCATACGAGGTACCCAATAAATGGGAGCTCCTACTGGCAGCAATGGCCAGGATACTGGCTATGCTAGTAGCTGGAATGCAACTATGATACTGGCTGCATAGGGGCTGAGATGATGGACCATAATGGTGGCAGTGAAAATCAAAGTGATGGTAACAAGGATTTGTGAAGTGGACCTGTTTTGGAGACAAGTATGGTACATTTAGGTTAGTTCTCTTAGGAAGCCCACAGCTGAACCTCTCTCCCACCACTGGAATGAAAGGGCTCTGTAGGTGGGATACCTGTGGTTGGGTGTGAGCAGCTGTCATGTGAAATGAGATTGTGTGGGCCCTGGTTCAATTCAGGTTGTTCAATTCCCCCAGGAAAGGAGCCTGCTGCCTGTTTTGGTATGGTCCAGTAAACTAGATTTTGTACATTGGGTGGAATAAGAGGGTGGTTAACAGTTTTATTGAGATGTAATTTACATACCACACAATTCAGTCATGTAAAGTATACAGTTCGATGTTTGTTTGTTTGTTTAATTTTTAAAAAATGTGTTTGGCTGTGTCGAGTCTTAGTTGCAGCACACAGGATCTTCCACTGTGGTACACGGACTCTAGGCGTGGTGCGGGCTTAGTTGCTCCTCAGCACGTGGGATCTTAGTTCCCTGACCAGGGATCAAATCTGTGACCCCTGCATTGCAAGATTCTTAACCCCTAGACCACCAAGGAAGTCCCTCAATGGTTTTTAATATATTCATGGAGTTGTACAACCATCACTGCTGTCAATTTTAGAGCATTGTTATCACTCCAGAAAAAAGTCCCCATACTCTTTAGCCACTTACCACCCCCTGCTGCTAAGTCACTTCAGTCGTGTCCGACTCTGTGTGACCCCATAGATGGCAGCCCACCAGGCTCCCCCATCCCTGGGATTCTCCAGGCAAGAACACTGGAGTGGGTTGCCATTGCCATAGTCAATTACAAATCAGCCTTCTGTTACTATAGATTTGCCTTTTCTGGACGTTTCATACACATGGTATATATGGAAGTACACATTATGTGGTCTTTTATGAACTTTTTTTCACTTAGCTTAATGTTCTCAAAGTTTATCCATGTTGTAACTATATCAATAGTTCATTCCATTTTATTACCTAATAATATTCCATTGTGTGTAAGTTCTTTGTGAACCCATGGACTGTAGTAGCCTGCCAGGCTCCTCTGTCCATGGAATTATCCAGGCAAGAATACTAGAGTGGGCAGCCATTCCCTTCTCCAGGGGATCTTCCCAACCCAGGGATCGAACTCAGGTCTCCTGCATTGCAGGCAGATTCTTTACTGTCTGAGCCACCAGGGAAGCCCATATGTATATATACCACATTTTATTTATCCATTAATCAGTTGAAGGATATTTGGGTTATTTCTACTTTTGGTTGTTATGAACAATACTTCAATGAACATTTGTGTATAAGTTTTGTATGGACAGATGTTTTTATTTCTCTTGAGTGTATATTTATACACCTGGGAGAGACATTGCTGGGCCATATGGTAACTCTGAGTTTAACCTTTTGAGGAACTGCTGTACTGTTTTCTAAAGCAGTTATACCAGTTTACTTTCCCAGCAGCACTATGAGAATTCCAATTTCTCTGTATCTTCACCAACATTCGTTATTACCTGTCTTCTATTCTAACCATCCTAGTGGATGTGAAGTAGTGTCTTATGTTTGTTTGTTTTTTTAATGTAGAGCTCTTTATCAGATTAACTTGACACAAGTATTAACATAAATTATAACTCATTACATTTAAATTTGTGATCTGTAATAATGCAAGATTTCAAGAAACAAACACTTGGATACATGGCATTAATTCTTGACTAGTATCAATCACTGCTAAATTTAAACTTTAACATTGAGCCTCTTAGCATCAAAACTCCTCCCTAGAACATACACATGGACTTTGTTACTTCAGGACTTTAGTCTTACGCCTCAGAAGTCCACAAGGACAGCAGAGGCTGTCACATGTAAATAAAGGTTTGGTATTGATATTCCAAAAGTCTCCTTAACTTTCCCTGATGTACCTGTAGTTGGATTCTGCTTCTTTGAAACTCAAATTCACATTCATCCTTCCCCATTTTAAGCTGTCTTGTCACTTGTCAGTGATGACTTTTTCTAAAAAAAAATCATGACTAAAAACAAAACTTACCATCTTAATCATTTTTAAGTGTATGGTGTAACTATAAATAGATTTACACAGGTCTCTTGTGAAACAGAACATTTTCATCTTGCAGATCCAAAAACTCTATACACATTAAACAAGTTTCATTCCCCAACTACCTCCACTGTTCCACTTTGTTTCTATGAATTAGACCACTCTAGGTACCCAATAAGTAGAATCATACAGTATTGGTTTTGTTGTGATTGGCTCATTTTGCTTAGCAGAATGTCCTCAGGGTATCTATGTTATAGCATGTGTCAGAATTTCCTTCCTTTTTAAGGCCAAATAATATTCTATTGTATGTATATACCACATTTTTATTTATCCATTAACCCATTGATGGATATTTGGGCTGCTTCCACCCCTTGGTTATTGTGAAAAGTGCTGCTCTGAACACGGGTATGCAAATACCACCAGAAGTAAGATTGTTGGATCAAATGGTAGCTCTAGTTTCAATTTTTTGAGGAACCATCATACTGTTTTCCATGGTGGTTGCACCATTTTACCAACACTTGTTATTTTCTGTGTTGTTTTCTTGAATCCTACTCATTGTAATGGTGTGAGGTGATATGTCATTGTGATTTTGATTTGCCTTTCTCTGATTATTATTGATGCTGGGCATCTTTTCATATGCTTGTTGGCCAACATGTGTATCATCTTTGGAGAAATGCTCATTCAATTTCTTTGTCCATATTTGATTTTTTTTTTTTTTTTTTTGCTGTTGCATTGTAAGAGCTCTTTGAATATTCTGGATATTAATTTTTTATCAATATATGATTTGCAAGTATTTTCTCCTATTCCATAGCTTGCCTTTTTATTTTATTAACTATGTCCTTAGATGCTCAGAAGTTTTAAAGTTTGGTGTAGTCCTGTTTGTCTATTTTTGTTTTTGTTGCCTATGTCATACCAGGCATCTCATGATTCTGATTTGCATTGCCTTAATGGCTGAGGATTTGCATATCCTTAAGGGCTTCCCTGGTGGCTTGGATAGTCAAGAATCCGCCTTCAATGAAAGAAGCCCAGGTTTGATCCCTGGGTTGGGAAGATCTCCTGGAGGAGGAAATGGCAACCCATTCCAGTATTCTTGCAGGGATAATCCCTTGACAGAGCAGCCTGACGGGCTACATACAGTACATGGGGTTGCAAAGAGTTGGACACGACTGAGCAATTAACAATGGCTAATGATGTTGACCGTCTCTTCACTTGCTTACTGGCAATTTGTATATCTTCTTTGGCAAAATGGCTATTCAAATCTTTTGCCCATTTAAACAAAGTTTAATTGGTTTTGCCTATTTTTAAATTAGATTGCTTTTTGTTGTTGTTGAGTTGTCCTTTGCCCATTTAAAAATAGTTGGTTTTTTTTTTTTAATTATTGAATTGTAAGCATTCTTTATGTATTTGGGGAGTATTGTCATCTTGACAATATTAAGCATCTTGATTTCTGAGCATAAGATGTATTTTGTTTTATTTAGATCTTCCTTACTTTATTTCAACAAAGTATTTTATAATTTTGAGAGTTTAAGTTTTGCACTTCATTTGTTAAATTTTCCTTACATTTTTTTTGATATTATTATAAATGAAATTGTTTTCTTAATTTCATTTTTGATCATTCATTCAAATGTCTAGAAATACTATATCAGTTCAGTTCAGTCGCTCAGTCGTGTCCAACTCTTTGTGACCCCATGAATCGCAGCATGCCAGGCCTCCCTGTCCATCACCAACTCCTGGAGTTCACCCAGACTCACATCCATGGAGTCGGTGATGCAATCCAGCCATCTCATCCTCTGTCGTCCCCTTTTCCTCCTGCCCCCAATCCCTCCCAGTGTCAGAGTCTTTTCCAATGAGTCAACTCTTCGCATGAGGTGGCCAAAGTACTGGAGTTTCAGCTTTAGCATCATTCCTTCCAAAGAAATCCCAGGGCTGATCTCCTTTAGAATGGACTGGTTGAATCTCCTTGCAGTCCAAGGGACTCTCAAGAGTCTTCTCCAACACCACAGTTCAAAAGCATCAATTCTTCGGCGCTCAGCCTTCTTCACAGTCCAACTCTCACATCCATACATGACCACAGGAAAAGCCATAGCCTTGACTAGATGGACCTTTGCTGGCAAAGTGATGTCTCTGCTTTTGAATATGCTATCTAGGTTGGTCATAACTTTCCTACCAAGGAGTAAGCGTCTTTTAATTTCATGGCTGCAGTCACCATCTGCAGTGATTTTGGAGCCCCCAAAAATAAAGTCTGACACTGTTTCCCCATCTATTTCCCATGAAGTGATGGGACCGGATGCCATGATCTTCGTTTTCTGAATGTTGAGCTTTAAGCCAACTTTTTCACTCTCCACTTTCACTTTCATCAAGAGGCTTTTTAGTTCCTCTTCACTTTCTGCCATAAGGGTAGTGTCATCTGCATATCTGAGGTTATTGATATTTCTCCCGGCAATCTTGATTCCAGCTTGTGCTTCTTCCAGTCCAGCGTTTCTCATGATGTACTCTGCATATAAGTTAAATAAGCAGGGTGACAATATACAGCCTTGACGTACTCCTTTTCCTATTTGGAACCAGTCTGTCGTTCCATGTCCAGTTCTAACTGTTGCTTCTTGACCTGCATACAGATTTCTCAGGAGGCAGGTCAGGTGGTCTGGTATTCCCATCTCTTTCAGAATTTTCCACAGTTTATTGTGATCCACAGAGTCAAAGGCTTTGGCATAGTCAATAAAGCAGAAATAGATGTTTTTCTGGAACTCTCTTGCTTTTTCCATGATCCAGCGGATGTTGGCTATTTGATCTCTGGTTCCTCTGCCTTTTCTAAAACCAGCTTGAACATCAGGAGGTTCACGGTTCACATACTGCTGAAGCCTGGCTTGGAGAATTTTGAGCATTACTTTACTAGCATGTGAGATGAGTGCAATTGTGTGGTAGTTTGAGCATTCTTTGGCGTTGCCTTTCTTTGGGATTGGAATGAAAACTGACCTTTTCCAGTCCTGTGGCCACTGCTGAGTTTTCCAGATTTGCTGGCATGTTGAGTGCAGCACTTTCACAGCATTATCTTTCAGGATTTGAAATAGCTCCACTGGAATTCCATCACCTCCACTAGCTTTGTTCGTAGTGATACTTTCTAAGGCCCACTTGACTTCACATTCCAGGATGTCTGGCTCTAGGTCAGTAATCACACCATTGTGATTATCTGGGTCGTGAAGATCTTTTTTGTACAATTCTTCTGTGTATTCTTGCCACCACTTCTTGATATCTTCTGCTTCTGTTAGGTCCATACCATTTCTGTCCTTTATTGAGCCCATCTTTGCATGAAATGTTCCCTTGGTATCTCTAATTTTCTTGAAGAGATCTCTAGTCTTTCCCATTCTGTTGTTTTCCTCTATTTTTTTGCATTAATCACTGAGGAAGGCTTTCTTATCTCTTCTTGCTATTCTTTAGAACTCTGCATTCAGATGTTTATATCTTTCCTTTTCTCCTTTGCTTTTCACTTCTCTTCTTTTCACAGCTATTTGTGAGGCCTCCCCAGACAGCCATTTTGCTTTTTTGCATTTCTTTTCCATGGGGATGGTCTTGATCCCTGTCTCCTGTACAATGTCATGAACCTCATTCCGTAGTTCATCAGGCACTCTATCAGATCTAGACCCTTAAATCTATTTCTCACTTCCACTGTATTTTATAATGTATGACATAGAATGTTGATTACAATATGATATATATTTCATTATTCTTGCAAATATAAAATATATATTTCTTGTATAATGTAACTTTGCTAAACTTGTTTATTCTAATAGTTTTGGATTTTTTAGTGGATTCCTTAGGATTTTCTACATATAGGATAATGTCATCTATAAATATAGTTTACTACTTCCTTTCCAATCTGGATGGCTTTTATTTAATTTTCTTATCTACATATTTGCTGAAAAAAATAAAAGAAAAGTATTTGTTACATGTGAAAATTTTATGAAATTCAAATTTTAATGCCCATAAAGTTTCTTTGGAATATATGGCCATGCCCACTTGTTTACATATAGCAGTTATTACACTTCAATGGCAGAGTTGAGTAACTGCAATAAAGACCATATATGATGCTGCCATCACTTTGATCCATTGTAAATCAGGATTCACTTATAGCTTGTCAGTGTTTCAAGTGACATGTGTATCACTGTCCTGTGACATGTTCCTTTTTACTACCAGTGCACATCTGGGTCAAAAAGAGAAAAGAACAGAAAAGTGAACTTTGAATGTCAGACTTCTAAGGCCACAGTATACTGTGGATTATTTTGTTATCAGATTAAATAACAAATTATTTTTTGTGCAACATTATAGCCAGGCTAAAAGAATACAATATACATCAATATTACCAAACAACTTTTCATTGCAGTGTTTTCGATTCACAGGAGAGCAATGGTTAGACAAATTAGAAAATTTTAAATGGAATATCTCATTACAGAATTCTTCACAAAAATAAAAAATGAAAATCAACCAAAGTAAGTTTCCAAGTGGTTCATGTGTTAGCAAAACAAGGAAAGCTGTTTACAAATGGTGAGTTAATTAAATTGGATTTGATTGTAGCAACTGAAGAATGTGTCCAGAGAAAATAAACTCACTCAAAGACTATTAGCCTTTAGGCAAAAACAGTCATTCAGAGAGCTGAGGACCTTAGGAGCAATGTAAATTGTAAACTAAAAGACAAGGCAAATGATTTCAAGTGGTTTTCCTTGGCTCTGGATGAGTTGACAGATGTTAATGATACTGGCCAGTTATTGTTTATTCAAGGAATGGATGCCAAGTTTGAAGTGACTGAAAATTAGCCTCTAAGTATAGTCTGCATAGAGCAACTATAGGTGAGAATAGTTGAGAAAACACTAATTTAGTACAACCTAAAGTGGAATCTGCTAAGATGTGTTATGAATATAACTAATGATGGCAAAAATACATGTAAAACAGAAAAAACCTTACTTGGACAAACATACAAAACTTTTAAAAATGTATAAGGTGTTTAAAGCATATCGTTTTTCTTTGCGTTATTTGTTGGCAGATACTTTGAGAAAAATATTTTAATCTACCATGTGTTGTTCAACCAGTAGTGACAACAGTGAAGTTTGTATTTCTATTTATGGAGATATAGATCTAGCTATGATACATACATCCTTGGAAACTTAACTATTGATATTTCTGTAACTTTTTGTCAGATATAAGAGCTGAATATATTAACTTCTCCTACTATATAGCACTTTGATGGCTTAATAGTAATAAAGTTTTATTGTGATTTTTTGAGCTCAGAGCTGAGACAGAAATTTTTCTGGATAAGAAAAACTGTTCTCTACTATTCAAACCCTGGATAGCTTTAGAATTTAACTTTTGCTGCAGACTTGATATTTATTAATGAATTAAACCTAAGATTACAAGGCAAAAATAATGCTTATTTTTGAAATTTATATGGTGGTAAAATAATCTCAACTACAACTTATGTTGTTTGAATCACAAGTAATGTCAAGCTGCTTTATATACTTCCCACGCTGTCAGAAGTTGAAACAAGAAACAGGATCTCCATTCCCACAGACATTTGCAGTGAAGTATTTTTTGAGCTCAAACTATAGTTCCATCATGTTTTTTCCAACATTGATGCAAGTGTAAAGGAAATTTCCATATTTCAAAATTAATTTAAATGTGCAGTTGAGGAGCTTCCACCTAACTTTCAATTGAAAGTGATTAATCTGCAATGTAATGACAGTCTAAAAGGCAAATATCAAGAGAAGAATCTGATAGAATTCTATAAATATCTTCCAAGTGATGAATATACTCAATTAAAATCACGTGCTCATGAACTGCTAGCAGTATTTGTTAGTACTTACACTTGTGAAAAGATGTATTTCAAAGATGAAATACATATAATCTCATTGCAGATCAGTATTAATAGGTGAACATTTGCAATCAATTTCTAACTTTGCATCCCAATTAAGTGAAATGTTATTGGGAACACTAACTTTGCATCCCAATTAAGTGAAATGTTATTCCTCCCCCTGCTGAAAAATTTCCATTACTTTGATTAGTAGACCTGTTTTACAAAATGTTGTCCTCAATTATTATATTTTGAATTTTATCAATAAAATTGTGGATATTATTTTTTCCCTCATCATATAAGTACCTACCATATATCCTGGATTTTGCCTCTTGGTTCACAAATAAAATATTTACTATCTGGCTCTCTATGGAAAAAGTTTCCTGACCTCTAGGTTATATGATAAAAACCTGGCTTTTATCTGTTTACCTAATTCACATTCTTTCTTTTCTTGGGACCTTTGCACATGCTATTCCTTCTGCATGGAATGCTTTTCCTCTTCTTCCCCACTTCCATTGACTAACTCCTCATTGTACTTCAGTCTTAGCTTAGGTATAACTTTTTAAAGGAAGTGTTTTCCAACACCCCTCACCAACGTAAGTTAGCTATCCCTTCTGTGAAATTCCACAGCATCCTTTAACTCTCCTATATCAGTAATCTTTTTAAAAATGTGCATGGCAGAAAGTCCAGGAATGCATGATAGATAATGACATCTGCCAATTCTTCTTTCTAGAGGCTATTGCTATTACATTTTCTTGGGTATCTTCTAGAGATATTTTCTGCCTATATGAGATACACATATATGTTCCCCCTCCCACAAATGATAGCATACTATATACATAGTTCTGTACCTAGTTTTGTTTTGTTTTCCCCCCACCTTCATTGAAGTGGAAACTTTAGAGTTTATTCCATATGTATTAGATAGAGTTGCCTCATGCTTTTTTAAAACTTGGGATAGAATTTACATACTAATAAATTACATAATTTACATACTAATAAAATTCCTAATTTTAAGGGTACAAGTCTATGAGTTTTGACAAATGTATATAGCCATGTAAAATGCTGACACTCTCATAGAATATTTCCATTACCTCAAAAAGTTTCCTCATGCCCCTGGTGATCACTGATTTGCTTTCTTTTACTTCAGGGATTTTTTTCTTATAATTGATTTCTAGTCTCATACTGTTGTGATCAGAAAAGATGCTTGATATAATTTCAATATTCTTAAATTTATTTAGACTTGTTTTGTGGCCTAGCATGCAATCTGTTGTTGTTCACTGGAGTGTTCCATGAATGTTAATTAGGAGTATTTTGGTTTTGTTCTAGTGGATAGTTATTTCCAATGTTTTGCTGTTAAAATATTATTAATTCCTATAAATGAAAATTGCTTCATCAAAGTTTGTGTGTGCTAAGTTGCTTCCGTTGTGTCCAACTCTTTGTGACCCTGTGGACTGTAGCCCACCAAGCTGCTTTGTCCATGGGATTCTCCAGGCAAGAATACTGGAGTGAGTTGCCATGCCCTCTTCCAGGGTATCTTCCTGACCCAGGGATCGAACCCACATCTCCTGTGTCTCCTGCATTGGCAAGAAGGTTCTTTACCACTATGGCCACATGGGAAGCCCTCATCAAAGGTTATGTGTATTTAAATTTTTGATTTAACCAAATGTCCCTCTATATAGGTTGCTTCCCTGGTGGCTCAGCAGTGAAGAATCTGCTTTGCCAATGCCTTCAATACAGGAGGCCTGGGTTTGATCCCTGGGTCAGGAAGATCCCCTGGAGAAGGGAATGGCAACCTACTCCAGTATTCTTGCCTGGAAAATCCCAAGGACAGAGAAGCCTGGTGGGCTAGAATCCATGGGGTCACAAGAGTCAGACATGGCTTAGCAATCAAGCAACAATTTACATTTCACCAGCAATTTATGAAAGCTATCATAGCACCTATTACATGGCTTGCTTCATGCACAAGAATCATCATTCATCACTGTACTCCCAGCACTTGACACAAGGCCATAAACATTGTCTTCCCCTACCTTGTCAATCTTCAAAATGACTTACTCATACTTGGCCCTTTGGACTTCATTCTTTAAACTTGGCTCCAGTATTTCCCCTATGGCATGGGAATAGGGGAAGGCCACTTCTCTACTTCTTTCCTTCATACCCTATTCTCAAGGACCTACTCTCATCCCTCCTTCTCCAGATTGATTTCCCTGTTGACTGTGGCCCTCAGAGATCTTATTAATCTCTGAACAGCTACATTAACATATATAACATTACATAGTTGTACCCCCACAATCTAATGCTTGATCATATCCTGTTTGTTTGCTAATGTTCATATAATTTGTATTACTAACTAGATTAAAAACTCCTTCAGGATTAGGATTATCTTTCCCCCTCTATAATATCAGCAAATTGAGTTCCTTCGGCATGTCGAGTCTTATCTTGGGCATTTTATATGATCATTTCATCTCATCTTTACAACAGCCTTATAAGGGTAGGTATTATTTTCCTCATGAGGAAACAAGGTTCAGCAAGGTATCAGCTAATGAGACTGAATCACTAGGCTGGCATTCAAACTTAGATCCATCTGACTCAAAGCCCATGTACCCTCAGCTTTTTTATTCTAGTTGAACTTGTAATCTCTTTCTTTTTGCTGGCCACTAGTCCAACTGTCACCATATGAAACAGACCCAGATAAATCTGTTTGTTCTTTGGATGGTATCTGGTGGCTCATCATTCTCTGTAAACCTCTTGTCACTGTAGATAGAAGCCCGTGGCCTGCTTGTCTGCTGTAGCATAGGCTACCCTTTTTATCAGGATCCACCCATGGGCTGCCACTCCCGGAATCTCTACTTGGTAGCCCACATGGCCTTTGTTGTCCCCTAATGGGTTTACCCTAGCCATCTTTGCCAGGTGGGGCCCTGAACAAGGCCAGCAGCAGACAGTGAGTATATGGAAGCCAGTGAAGCATGCACTTCATCATCAGAAGCAGGAGTGTGTTCTGTAGAGATGGAAAGCAGACCTCCTGCCAGGAGAAGAAACACAAACCAAAGGGAACCTGTGTAAAAGGTTGAACTTAACTCTTGCTCCTTTTCTGTCTCTGAGACCTGGAGGGGTTTAGTTCTCTTTGTTGAAACCTTTTTCAAACATACCCTACACATGGCAAAAACAGATCAAACACAAGCCATCTCTTTGCAGGGATTCTTTATGAAACATCTTGCTTTCAGTGCCTTATAGACATGGTCACCTCTGCACTGCCAAGTCAAGTCCTTTGGTTTACCCCAAGATCCACAAACTGGAAGTGAAAACTTTTTTTTAAGATTCATTTACTTCCCTTTCCCCAGGGAAGGTGTGAAACAGTGGATTTATAGAAAGAATCCAATTTTGCTTTAAGCTGGTTCTTTGATTAGGTCTGAGAGGGAATAAATTCAGTTCTGACTCGGAGTGGGAAAATTTTTGGAAAGAGGGGGAGGATGGTATGGGAGAATATTCTAATCCTGGTTTGTCCCACAAATAACCATGTTTACGTGTTGGTACAGAAACCCTCTCTGAAGCTGAAGGGGGTGTCTTGGGTTAACTACGTTGAAATGGCTCATACTGAGTGCCATCATGTATTCAAACAAAATGAATGTGTCCCTGTTGGTGGTTTTTTGCCTTTGTCCTCAAGGTAGAATCATAATTGACTGGAATATGGAGGCTATTCTTTCACTAACAGAATTACCCAGCAGCTAATGGGAGGGAGGGTTGTTGTATGAGGGACTTATGAGATGCCAAGCCCTGTCAGAAGAAGGAGTCTGAGAGCTGGAGGGGCCCTTGAGAAGTTATAGTATCTAATGTTTTGGTAAAGAGGAGAAGCAATCCTGCAGTTAAAAGTATTTCAAGAAAAATCTACAAGTAGCCTCCCGGGGGTGCCATTTCCTTGGTACTCAGATGGAAGTGTGGCTTCTCTGCTTGGCAGACCTACTGGTAGATGTGACCATAATTCACACCTTCCTTCTGAGGAACTCCTAGCCCAACCTGATCTCCATTTATTCTCCATTTATTCCCCAGGAAGCAAGAATTAAATTTTCATTCATCCGACAAGCACTAGGAACACACACTGTGTTAGGGACTGGGATGTCAGTGAAGAAGGAGAAAAGGTCCCTGTGAGCTGAAGATGATGGTCAAGTGAGGCCAGTGAGGCTACAGGAATCATTGTGGTAGAAGGCATGGCCTGTTTCACTGGAGAGAAGCAATATCTGATCTGGTTCTTTAGGGATGGTGGATTTAGAAATAAGAGTTGGCATAAAGAGTCTAGGAGCCAGAGTAAGCATTCTTGAGAAGGAGCAGGGTGTGTTTGAGAACCAGGTGACCAGAGCGATGAGAAAAGACACAATATGGATGGAGGATTTGGACACTACTAAGAGTTGATGGAGAACTCAAAGGCCTTTGAACAGAGGGGTGACAAGATAAAAGCTATTTGGAAGGATTCATCCAGCAACTTTATGTGGGATTTTTTTGGAGGGAGGGAGTGGACTGAAGAGTCAGGATGAAGAAGAGAGGCTGGGGGACTGTGAAAGGCTAGACTGTGGTGGTAGTGATGAGAAAGGGTAGAGAAGAAGGGGCAGAGGGGTTAGGCAAACATTGTGCTGGCAGAATTAGCCAGATACAGCCAGTGACTGAATGCGAGTTAGAGACAACTCCCGGAGGTCAGTGCCAGTAGCCAAGAAAATGTGGAGTCAGGTAATAGAAGTCAGAGTCAGAGGAAGGAGGAGCAGGCTGAGGAAGGAGATATAAAGTCCCATTGCAGTGTCTGGACTTCATCTTCCAGTACGCAGCTGAAGTTAAGAACACAGGCTTGACACATCAGAAGAGCCAGCATTGAAAACACACCTGGGTTGTCCTCTGAGAAGCCACAGTTATTGCTGTGAGGGTTGTGGAAGTCCTTGGGAGGCGAGTGAGAAGTAAATGGCCAATGCCCAGCCTGATACCTGGCCCAGAGCAGCTCTCATATCTTTGTGGAAGAGAGAAATAAATGAATAGATGAATGAGACAAGGACAGAATCCTGAGAAGTACTCATATGTACTGAGTGAGAGAAAAAAGAATGGCTTGTCATTGAAGGAGAGGGAGAAACAGCCTTCAGAGACCTGGGAGAACCAGGAGAGAGAGGAGCCCTGAGAAAGGAAGAAGGGGAGACCTTCAGGAAGGAGAAGACCCACAGTATTCATTGTTGCAAAAAATGGAGATCCCGGGAAGCGGTCAAGACAGCTGGCTACATCGTTATGAACTGGGCAAGTCCCATAACTCATGCTGTGACAGGACTCAGGGCCCAGACATTCATGCCCATCTTGTTATCTTCCCTGTTTCGTTATGATGCCTGCTCCAGTCACAGGAATATTGGGGGGTGAGTGATGGCGAGGGAGTTCCTCTTTGTCTCTTGCCTTTGGCCAGTGGTGGAGACTACAGAGCATGCAGTGGGGTGACAACATGAGGATTGAGATGGCTTTTCCTAGGGCAAGGGGCAGGATAGGGACATAGCAGCCCATCTTTGTGAAGACCACTTCTTGACCTCCCAGAGAGAGGGTGGACAAAGCTGTGAGCTGGTGTCCATCCCTTCCTTCAAAGGTGGAGTAATTCTAGGGATGGTTTTCTTTGGATGTGAGATAGGGGAGAGTGAGGCCAGAGAATATTCCAAACTTGTCCTGTAGGTTTTCCCAGATTTCTTTTCTATAACTTTTATTTTCCGGTCTGCTGTTTTCTTTAAGGAACAAACCCACAGCCTCTAAGCAGGAATCTTGAGGGCTTCAGGTACAGAAGGGAGGGTAAAAGTGGGATGAGAGGAGGGAGGGAGAGAGTAGCTACCTGGAACTCCCTGCAGTGAAGGCTCCGAATAAGATGGGACAACAGGGCAGGGGTGAAGCGCCTGAGCCCAGAGTGAACCAAGAATAACCAGGGCGGGGAGGGGACAGGAGGAGAGGCCACTACCCTCATTTGCAAGCTCTCCTAGTATGGTCTCCTGGATAGGCAGCTGTGACCCTTGCCAGGTACCCCTTCTCTTTATTAGGCTCTCCTTGGCTTCTTAGAACAGGGCTGTGTGAGAATCTTGACTCTGTGCAAGACACAAAGGCTGGGGACATGCTAACATGGAGTCGTGGTAGAGGGGGCCAGCCCAGACCCTGAGCTCCATCCTCTCAGGAGCCAGGAAGCTTTTTTTCCTTCCACGGTCACAGAGGATGCTGTGTCCAATTGTCTGGAGAAAGTTCTGGATGGAACATGCTTGGCAGGTGAGCTCAGGTGATGTCATGGATGGGGCCCACTGCTTCCACTTTGATCAGACCTGCCAAGGAAGATGGAGAGAGAGTTCCATCCCTGGAGGGACTTACTGAGCATTCACTTATCACCTTTGGGCTGGAGGCATCCTTGCCTGAGCCCAGAACCTGGAGGCTGACCACTTCTAGGCTAATGAAGTAAGGAAGAAACACAGTTAGATGGTCTTCCTCCCTAGACATACTTCTGCACAGGAGCCATGCTCATTCCTGCCCAGTGGTACACTTGATGGAAGCCATGGCCCTGTCCTCTGGACAGACTGCACAGGCAGGCAGCAGTCTGCTAAGGCCGAAAGCCCAGCACCATCACTTGTCACAACCAACCTGGGGTCTGGGAAGCAGGAGGAAATCAGACAGGGGAAGCTACTTCGGAAGCTCATTGAGAGCCAGGCTTGTACAATCATATGTGACTCAGCATGACCACTCCGGTCCTGTGTGCACTGCTCCCTGCAGAGGACTCATGCCCTAGTGCTGCCTCTGTAGTGTCATCCCTGGTGGGCACCTATACCCAGCTCAGAAAGTGCAGGAAAATAAAATAGTCTCTCAGTTGTACCCGACTCTCTTGTGACCCTGTAGCCCTCCAGGCTCCTCTGTCCATGGGATTTCACAGGCAAGAATCCTGGAGTGGGTAGCCATTCCCTTCTCCAGGGAATCTTCCTGACCCAGAGATCAAACCTGAGCCTCCTGTGTTGCAGGCAGATTCTTTATCATCTGAGCAGAAGCAGCTGTTAAATACAGAAAGCCAACGTGCCCATACCAGTGCATGCTGATCCCAGCAGGGCAGCCAGAGCATGTGTGACATGGCACATTGTCACCTGGGACCCAGAGAAGTCACTCTGTTGTGGATGGTCAAGGTTCTTCTCTAAACTCTTCAGCCAGAATAAAACTCTGGCTGTCCCTACCCCCTGCTGCCATGTTAGGTTAGGGGTGATGGGATGACTCAGGGGCCACAATGCCACATTTGCTGCGCCTGCTGGGTGTGCGTGACGGGGGCTGAGGTGGAAGGAACAAGGTGACGGTGCCTCGGGCAGCAAGGATGGGCCCTGCCAGCAGGCGGCTGCAGCCTCCTGTACCCACAGGTGGCCGCTGAGAGGACCCCGTGGAGTGGATGCACTGGTGGGGCCTGCTGGGCTCTGAGGCCCAGACAGCTGAGGAAAGATGGTACCAGAACCATGCCCTTCCTCATCCCTCAAGCTCTTGGCCACCGCAGAGCCCTCTCCAGGCCTCAGGAGCTTTACTGCCCGCAGTCTCTGCCAGCGCGCCGTCTCTACGGCTTGGATTAGCTGCAGGGCCTAGGCCTTTCCCCTCATGGGTTGGCTCACAGGCCTCAACTCCCAGTTGCACCCCCCACTCCAGGGGTCCAAACGACCTACAGAGTAGGAGGACCTCTGGAGAGATGGCTAGTCTGCATTGGAGCAGCAATCAGGAAAAAGTCACCAAGAACGAGAGGAGGCCTTGCCTGGCTGATTGTCTTCAGGTTTCCCTTCCAGTAAACTTCAGGGTGGGCACAGGCCCCACGCCCAGCCCCTGGGACCTGGGATTGCTAGTGCTTTGGGGATCTTCAACTCAGTTTCCCACCAGCATAGAAACTACTGAGGACAGAGGTGGGTTCCCCCAGCCCAGCACAGAGGCAACAGCAGGAGAAGCCCTCGTACAAAGAAGAGCCAAGTCTGTGCAGTGCAGGTGGTCACCCAGTAGGTTCTTCAGTGTGGCATCACAAACACAGGACTTTCATTCTATAGGGATTTTTCTACCTTGACACTAGTTTGTAGTCAGGATTTAGCTCCTGAGCAAGAAAACAAGAAAGGAGATGGACAATCAGACAGCAGAAGTCATTGATGATGAACCAACAGATTATGCCATCCCTACCTTATCCCAATACCTTGGTTAAACTCACACCTTCCTTGACCTTGGGCTCTCCTCTTGTTTCTTGCCTCCCTGTGTCCTCCCTATGGGCTGCTCCTAGTCCTGACATCTCCTACTGTCCAGGGACCCGAGATTCAGGCGAGCCCTGGGGCACTGGTCACCACCTCTTCTCAGGTCATTTTTACTCTTTTACCTCTACCCTGCCCCCAAAGGTGTTAGCAACCCGGTGCCATTGCCTTCCTCCAAGCACTGACTCCAAGTGAGCCACTGTCTCTGTCCCAGAAGCAGCAGTAAAGAGACATCAGTGAGGCCCTGGAAAGGGAGGTGGCCGATGGAGTCTGTGCCAAGCCCCATCGGCCCAGGGAAGCCTTACGGAAAGATTCTTTCTGGAGGAAAGAGGAGATTAGCTGAGCCTCCCCAAAGAAGACAAGTAAAGAGAACACAGAAATATTTCCTTTAAAAGGGAGCAGGAGCAGATGGAAAGAGGGTTTATATTAATGAAATCTCCGGATATTAAGGATGAAATGAATGCCAGGGAAGGTTATTATCATTTCATTAGAACACAAAGGAAGAAACAAACACATTATTATGTGAAACCAAGAAGTTATGAACAAGGGAGTCCAGCAGGGAAGTTATTAGCTGGGTTAATTAAAACAGAACAAACTGGTTGAGTAATTCCTTCTGTAGGACACAACAAGGAAGGCATAATTCATCGCCCTCAAGAAAAAATATTCAGGGTTTTTTTCTTTTTCTCGTTTACCAGAAATTCTGCACTTTTGATATTGTCTTGCAAACCAAAAAGATGTATTCTTGTCAAAACCTAATTGATTTAGCACCAGGGCGATTAGGAGACATGGAGATCCACAGCAATGGGGATGCTGGAGCCCAGGCAGCCAGGGCCATTCCCCCATCCAAGATGAGAGGCCCCTCAAAGATGCTTTCAGTGCGTAACCTGCAGAGCTTTGGGAGGTGGCAGCAGAGATGGGACAAGGCTCACCCATCCATCCCAGTGATCCTGGGCAGGGCTGGATCAGACCCGGGGTGCTCACCATCTTTCTATTCTCTGCTTTCCCTGGCCATCCTGAAGTTGGGAGTACTGGACCCAAGACATGCTCCCTGGACCTGTCAGTGCCCATCTTTTTGGCGAGCCTGTGGGCAGCCTGCGTGAGAGGGAAATGATCAACAGGACGGCCGCTGGAGCACAGAGAGCTGGTCACAGAGGCCTGGGAACCACTAGTTTGTGTGGAGCTCACGTATCTGAGCCGCTGTCCACTTTCAGGGAGCTTAGAGGTCCCATGCGTGGCTGTCCCTGGGAGGCCAAATGGATCCCATCAACGCTCAGAGTTTATGAATTACAACTGGGACTCTGGGTTTGGCTGAGCCCTTGGAGGTTGATTCCTAAGGGCTTTTTCTTTAGTTAAGAACCAGAGAACCAGAGCTCCCAAGTTCTTTGGCACAGACACAGGACACTAGAGCTGGAAGAGACCTCGCCGAGGGGGTAGTCCACCTAAACTCCTTGTTGGAGAGGAGGAGACTGGACCCTAGAAAGAGGGAGAGCCTGAGACCCATCTGAGGCCACAGAGCGAACTAGTCGCTGAACAGGACAGAGACCAAGGTTTCTTAGCAAGTCCTCAGAGCTCACTTCCACACTATATTCCCTGTGCTCTTTCTATTTCATGGCTGTCTACCACAGACACACCTAGGAGACCTCTGAAGAACACAGATTCATTCTACTGGGAGATCATGTGGCACAAATTGTTTCATAATTGTCATTTGCTTTGTTGTTGTTAATACATTTTTTTAGAGCAGTTTTAGGTGCACAGCAAAATTAAGCAGGAAGTATAGAGTTCCCTTATACCCTCATCCACATACCCACAGCCTCCCTCAGTATCGACAAACATGTCCCACCACGACGGTCTACTTGTTGCAATCAGTGAACCTACACTGACACACTACTGTCACCCAAAGTCCATAGTTTACACAAGGTTTCATTATTGTTGTTCACTTTGCGGGTTTTGACAAGTGTGTAAGGACATGTATCCCTCATTGTAGCATCATAAAGAGTAGTTTCTCTGCCCCCAAATCCTATGTAGTCTGTCTATTCATCCCTTCCTTCCCCATATCCCCTGACAACCACTGATCTTTTTTGCTGTCTCTGTAGTTTTGCCTTTTCAGAATGTCATATAGTTGGAATAATACAGTAAGTAGCCTTTTCAGATTGACTTCTTTCACTTAGTAATAATGAATTTAAGGTTCTTCCATGTTTTTCCATGATTTGGTAGGTCATTTCTATTTAACACTGAACAATATTCCATTATCTGGATGTATCACAGTTTATTTATCCATTCATCTACTGAAGGACTTCTTGGTTGCTTCCAAGTTTTGTCTATTATGATAAAGCTGCTATAAATATCCTTGTGCAGATTTTTTTGTGGACACAGGTATTTGGTTTACTTGGCTAAGAAACATAATTTCTGGGTCATATGGAAAGAGTATGTTTTGTTTTATAAGAAACTGCTGAATCGTCTTCCAAAGTGGCTGTACCACTTTGCATTTCCATCAGCAATAAATAAGAGAGTTCCTGTTGCTCCATATCCTTACTAGTATTTGTTGTTGTCAGGTTCTAGATTTTGGCCACTTTGGCCATAGGTGTGGAGTGGTACCTCATTGTTTTAATTTGCAATTCCTTAATGATATATGATATTGAATATCTTTTCACATACTTGCTTGCCATCTGTGTAACTTCTTGGGTAAATTATCTGTTCATGTCTTTTGCCTATTTTTAAAATCAAGGTGATTGTTTTCAAATTGTTGAGTTTTAATAGTTCTGTGTTTATTTTGGATGATAGTACTTTACCAGATGTGTCTTTCGCAAATATTTTCTCCCAGTCTGTGGCTTGTCTTCTCATTCTCTTGACATTGTCTTTCACAGAGCAAAAGTTTTTAGTTGTCGTTTTTTAAATTAAGATATAATTGACATACAAGATTGTGTAAGTTTAAGAAATTCAGCAGTGTTGCTTTGACACATTTATGATATAATCACCACCGTAGTTTTAACTCACACCTCTACCACATCACATAATTATCATTTCTTTTTTATGGTGGGAACATTCAGAGATTTTCAATTTTAATGGAAGTCTGGTTTATCAGTTATTTATTTCAAGGCTTGTGCCTTTGGTATGTATCTTGAAAATCATTGCCAAACCCAAGGTTGTCTGGATTTTCTCCTACATTATCTTCTAGGAATTCTATAGTTTTGCATTTTACATTTGGACCTCTAATTTATTTGGAGTTAATTGTCGTGAAGGATGTAATTGATTTTTTTTGCATGTGGATGTTCAGTTTTTCCAGCACCGTTTATTGAGAAAACCATCTCTGCTCTGTTGTATTGTCTTTGTTCTTTTTTTCAGATCAGCTGATAGTGTTCATGTGGGCTCTCTTTCACTGATCTGTTTGCCTATTCTTTTGCAATACCACACTGTCTTGATTACTGTAGCTTTACAATAAATCTTGAAGTTGAGTCATCTTGATCCTCTAACTTTGTTCTTTTTTTTCAATGTTGAATTGGCTATTCTGGGTCTTTTGCCTCTCCATATAAACTTTAGAATTAGTCTGTCAGTATCCACAAAATAAGTTGCTAGGATTCTGATTGGATTGCGTTAAACATGAAGATCAAATTGGGAAGAACTGACATCCTGACAACATTGAGTCCTTCCTAACCATGAACATGGAGTCTCTCTCCATTTACTTAGTTCTTCTTTGATATCTTTCATCAGAGTTTTATACATTTTGTACACATTTTGTTAGATTTATATCTATGTATTTCATTTAAGGGGGATGCTTATGTAAATGGTATTGCATTTTTTATTCCAAATTCCCCTTGTTCATTGCTGGTACATAAGAAAGTGACTGATTTTGTATATTAACCTTGAATCCTACAACTATGCTATAACTTGTCATTTGCTTTTAAAGCAGAAACCTTCTCAGAGGATGGTAGCTAAACTTTTTTTAGTTTCATGTACTTTCTCTTCTTTGGAGTTTCCCATATGCTGTTTCCTCATCCAAAACAATCTCCTTTCTTTCCCTTCAGTCTCCACTCCAGGTGTACCTTCCTTCATATCTGATTAATGTCTTCAAGGTCCCAGGGAAGCCATGTTTTATGCTGGGAAGCCTTCTCTGACCCTATGAGCCTGGGTTAGCTCATCAGCCTTCCCCCCACCTCCCTCCTTCTGTGGAAGATAGAATCCCTGCCCTCAGAGACTTACAGTTTGCTTGGAAGACAAACCACAAAAATGATAATAATAATAAACAAGCATTTAGCTCTGATATAAGGAGGTTACCTAGATTAACTCATTTAATCCTCACAAATGTGAAGATTGAGAATTAGTTCCCAATACCCTCAGGAACTCTCCTCAGCCTATAAAATAGAATCCAGATACCTTAGGTTGGCATGTAAACTTTCAACACTGGGGTCTACATCTGCTTTTCCAAGCTAAGCTGGTTTGTTCACTATGCCTTGTTACAATATGGATGTTCTTGCCTCTGAACCCTTGCGAATGTTGTTCTTCTTGTTCAGAATGTTCCCTACCCTCTTTGACTTGGGGAACTTTACCCATCCATCAAGCCTAGCTGTAGTCTCATTCTTCCATGACCACTCCATCCTCCACAGTTCTATAGCTCTTGTTTTCCAGACCACTCATTTTTATTATGAACCGAAGACAGTTTATAGGAAGAAAACTTATGGAACACTAGACAGGTAAATCCTTACTGCCCTCTGTGGTCTCTCTGATTTTGGTTGAGAGCCTTGCATAGATGTCTCTGATGTGGTCTCTGCCCTGTTCAATTGCTATATTTTATTTACAATCTTTGTACATTGACATAGCCAACATATTTGTCATTGAAATGGTTACCAAGTATTCTATGGTATATATTCATTGCTTCTTTTTTAGAGCCCTGTATTGTATATTTTGGGACTTCCCTGGTGGCTCAGATAGTAAAGCGTCTGCCTACAATATGGGAGACCTAGGTTTGATCCCTGGGTTGGGAAGATCCCCTGGAGAAGGAAATGGCAACCCACTCCAGTACTCTTGCCTGGAGAATTCCATGGATGGAGGAGCCTGGTGGGCTACAGTTCATGAGATTGCAAAAAGTCAGACACAACTGAGCAACTTCACTTTCACTTTCATTGTATACTTTAATTCAATTTTGTTTTCACAAATATTTGCATGTCAAGTATGTGCAAGAGACCACATCTCTTGTCTGTCATTGTGGTAATTGTGAACTCCTGAGACCAGCTTGTCTTCAGTATCACTGTCTTCCCCACTGTGCTTAGCTTGCTTGTACTAGATGCCCTGCTCAGTTGAATCCAACTATCACGAAGCCAGGCATTTAGCCATGTAACTCACCGCCCACCTCTACCCTGATACAAACTAAACCCATAAGGGCTAAGACGTGGAACAAGAGAGTATCCAGTACCCTTCTCCAGATGCTTGATGTCTCTAACATTGCATCTCTTATCTTGTCACCTCCTGTGGTCCCTCCTCTCTCCAGAGTATCACTTAGTTACAGAGATTCAGGGAAACTTGAAGACCATTTTCCCAGGCATCTAGCTAATGCATACAAGCTAAACATAAGGACCAGGTCCTAGCAAGTGCTTCTTGCTCTTAGTAACACAGGGCCATGTGGTTGATCAGGGGGGTTTGGGGAAGGGAGGGTTAGTGGCCCCATGCCTGCCATTTCTCTTCCCTGTACATGACTTCGAATACAAGCTCGAAACACAGAACTGCTTGCTTAATTTGTACTCATCCTGTAGAAACCTGGCCTGGCTCCTCTGCCCCTGAAAGGTAATCATTTCAGAAACACATTGTGATCCCTTCCACAGGCAGAAATAGCTAACTTTAAGCAAAACTTTTATGTGAAAATTCTCTGAGATAGATAAGCTGGCAGACATTGGTTGGTTAGATTGATTATTTGCTTTACAAAATGATTCACAAAGCATTTCCTTCCAGTAACAAAGTCCCATCAAGCACTGAAGTATGTGATTCATTGGCCAACTCTTCAAAACAATGATCTGTGACACTTCCTCCAGTCCCCTCCATCCCTCCCCCAACTTGTCTTTTGTAAGTTTTCTTTTTTCCCTTCTAGCTATTTATTCAGTGTTTACTACTGGTTGACCCACCCTCCTATTCTCTTATTCTCAGGAAATCTTTCTCCTCGCTCTTTTCCCATCCACTATTTTGATCCTTTATGGCCTCTTACATTGGTGATTTCTTTCCAGCCTCTAAATATAGGTCTCTTCTCACAAGTGCCTACTTCAGGCTTCCTCTTTTCTGTCTACACTTTCTCCTTAGAAGGCTTGCCTGCCCCTGTTGCTTTAACGATACTTTTCAACAGTGACTCCTCAAACTCTATCTTCAGAGCTGACCTCTTGAGCCCACTCTGGCGCTGTGTTTTCGGATGTCTGCTAGGCACGTCCTGCTGGCAGACTAAATCCAACCTGTCTAAGCAGATCAAGCAGCTCTTGCCGTGTTTCCCCACTTCCATCAGCATGATAGTCACCGATGTTCATAATCTCGGGGTTTGTCTTCGCTGCTCACTAAGCCCATCTTGGACCTTCAGTTTCCTCACCTGTTTTCTGGAGGTGGTAATGCCCTCTCTACCTCACTTAGAGGACAGGATAAAACAATGTTTGTGGGAACATGCTTCAAGCTGTAAGAGTACAGAGAAGAGGTGTAATCATAGTGTTGTCATCTCCAGCTTTTTGTGCGTCACTACAGTCACTCTGTCCCCTTGTGTTACCACTTCCTTCATCTCTGTATCTCTCCCCCATCCTTTTATCTCAGTTCTTAATATGACCACCAAAGTTTAAACCCTGTCACCCATCACCTAGCCTAGGTCTGTGTTTTTTCATTCAGTGGTACTCAGACTGCATGCAGCCCACTTAAGAATCACTGAGAGGAAATGATGAAAAGTGCAATTATAGTCCCTCTAACAAGGGCACTGGGACAACTGGCTATCCACATGGGAAAGAATGTATGTGCTTAGTCACTCAGTCATGTCCAACTCTTTGCGACCCCATGGACTATAACCCACCAAACTCCTCTCTCCATGGGATTTACTAGGCAAGAATACTGGAGTGGGTTGCCATTTTCTTCTCCAATTGGGGAGAATACCTTATACCATATACAAAATTTAGCATGGATCAAAGATAAAAATGTAAGAGCTAAAAATACAAAACTCTTACAAGAAAAAATAAGCATAAATCTTTGTAACCTTGAATTAAGTAATGGTTTCTTTAAAAAAAAAAAAGTGGGGGGATACCCAAAGCACAAACAACCAAAGAAAAAATGATACATTGGAATTCATCAAAATTACAACTTTGTACTTCAAAGACACCATCAAGAAAGTGAAAGACAACCCACTGTTAGGAGAAAATTTTTGCAAGTCATGTATCTGATAAGGGATGCATATCTGTAATATATAAAGAACTCTTACAACTCAATTATAAAAAGATAAATGACCCAATTAAAAATGAGCACAGAATCTGAATAGACATTTCTCCAAAGAAGTTAAACAAGTGGCCAATAAGCACTAGAAAAGATGCTCAATATCATTATGCATCAGGGAAATGCAAATCAAAACCACAATGAAATAATGTAATGTTCCCATTGAAATGTATAAGTAGGTGAGTTGTAAGATATATGAATTACATCTCAATGAAGCTCCTTAAAAAAAATACATACTGAGATACAGCTTCACACCTACTAGGATAGCTAACATCAAAATGTCAGATAATAGCAAGTGTTGACAAAGATAGATAAATTGGAAATTTCATAAATGCTGGTGAGCATGTACAATGGTAAAGATGCTTTGGAAAACAGTCTGGTATTTCCTCAAAAAGTTAGACAGAGCTACCATATGTCCCAGCAGTCCCACTCCCAGATACCCAAGAGAATTAAAACATACATTCACACAAAAGCATATACACAAATGTTCATAGAAATACTATTCACAATAGCCAGAAAGTAGAAACACCCCCAAATGACCATCATTCCTTCATCAATGAATACATTAAAAAGTGTAGTATATTTATACAGTGGAATATTATTCAATCATAAAAAAAGAATGAAGTATGGATACATGCTACAACATGCATGAGCCTTGAAAAACAATATACTAGGTGAAAGAAGCCAGCTACAAAAGACCACATGTATAATTCCATTTATATGAAATGTCTAGAATAGAAAGTTGATCAGTGATTGCCTGGGCTTCAGAGGGTTTCAGAGGATGGGGAATAGGGGTGCTAAAGAGTACAGGGTTTCTTTTGGGGGTAATGAAAGTGCTCTGATACTAATTGTAGTGATGGTTACACAATTCTGTGAATATACACCCCCCCACACACACCACAAACAGTGAAATTTGTACTTTAAATGGGTCGTTTGTATGGTATGTGAATTGTCTTGATTAACTTTTTTTTAAAAATTGTTTATTTACTTCTTTTTGGCTGTGCTGTATCTTTATTGCTGCACAGGCCCCTATCCAGTCTCAGTGCCTGGGCTCCGGAGCATGCGGGCCTCAGTAAGTGCAGTTCACAGGCTCTGGAGCACAGGCTCAGTAGTTGTGGCGTGTGGGCTTAGTTGCTCCTCAGCATGTGGAAGCTGCCCGGACTAGGGTTTGAACCTATGTTTCCTGCATTAGTAAGCGAATTCTTTACCACTGAGCCAATGGGGAAATCCCCCAATTAACTTTTAAAAATATAGTTGTAAGGAAAAAAATCAATGGTGGGGACAGGTTGCAGAAAACTCTAAATGCCAAGCTGAGGAGTGGTGACTGGATTCTCTAGGGCCAGTTTTCTCAAAGTGTGTTTCATATGCCACCTGCATCAGAATAGCTACAAATACCAAGCCTGGCTCCACCCCCGAGACTGTAATTCAGAATGTATTGGATGGGATCAGTACTCCAGTTTGTAGGAAGCACCCCAGGGAGTTTGTAGCAGGTGGCCACAGCCCATTGTGTAAAAGTGTTGCTGTAATCCTGCTGCCTCCAGACTCCTCCTGCTCCATTCTGCCCTGCACATTGCTGCCAGATGAGCCTCTAAAAGGAGCACTGAGGTTGGGTCACCTTCTTGCTCAGAAACCCTCTATGTTCTCCCATTCCCTTGGCATGCGCTCCAATAGCTCTGGGCTGCCTGGTCCCCACCCACTTTTCCCAGCCTTCTCTCCTGACTCCCCATCTGTGTCTTTGATGTCAGCCACATTGGAATGGTCATCATTCTCTGAACCCATTCTGCCAGTTCCTGCTCGGTGCCTCTGTCCAGGCTGTCTCATGTTCCAGAAAAGTCTTTCCTATACTTCCATCACATCTTTGCAGTACAAGCATTACCATGAGTCTTTCTTTAACTGGCCAATCATCTGAAATTCACCATATAAACTTTCACATACTTTTAGGCTATGTCATTCTGCTGCCTGTCAATCAGATAACGACACTCAAAGTGTTATGAGGGACACGTGCAGATCCATCAGCGCAGCCTGGCATGTGGGAGGAGCAAAGCCACCATGCAGGGAGCGTTGGAGCAGAGCCCCCAAGCATAGGATACAGGTCTGGAGGCAAGTTTGCCTGTGAGGAGCAAACTTCAGGTGGCAGACTCTCCTGAGGAGTTCAGTGTCCTCCCTGGTGACCCAGCCATCAGGGGCATGCAGGAGTCACTGTCATATGGATAGGACCTGGGGGGTTCCTGGCCATCACCAAGCCCAACAAGCCTTGGCAGCTCAGCTGGCATCAGCTACTCCCAATAGCTGGAAACTGCAGGGTTGAATCCTCATCTCAACTGGTGACCTTGAGCAAAAAGTCCCTCCACCCTATTGTCCACCCAATCACCTCATCCCACAGCAAGAGAGAGAAGGCTGGAGAGTGAGTTCCAGTCTATTTGGTAATGAGCTCTTAAAAATAAAATGATTGTCAGATAATTATTTCACAGTGCAACAAGAGCCCCCTTGTAACCATTTCAGTAATTACATTAAGCCATTCTATTTGTGAGAAGCTAATAGGAAACAAACCATTAATTAGCATTTTGTCTTTCCTCCCACTGTCCCTTTCCCCTTGAGTTATTGGGGCCTCGCCCTGGGGCCAGAGACTGGGAGTGCTACCCATGGGGGTGGAAAACATTAGGAGATACAAGGACCAAGACTCGCTAGGAGGGAGGCAGGGAGAGCGATGAAAGGTATCAGAGTCTTTGTGACTGGTATAACAGCTCCAAGACCTACCCTGACCTAGCACCCACCTAAGTGCTGCCCTGGATGGCTCTGCCGTGGGGTCCGCTGTCATGGGCCAGAGTGGAGCAGCCGCTGAGCAGCAAGCTGAGCCCGACGTGGGCATGTTCCCAGGGGCCTCAGAGCCTGTGGGTGGGGCGGGCACCTGGGCAAACAGAACTAAGGAACGGGCAGGAATGAATCAAGGACAGCTTAAATATGCAGAAATGCAACTCATACCTCTGGGCAAAAATAATCCCAAACAGAGTTATGTAATGATGGGAGGACTGTGTGAGGAGGGGTGAGGCTGCGAGGTGTAATGTACACGGATTGGAGTGAATGAGGAAGAGAGATGGAGGATGAATCCATGGGAGGATCCCAGGGGATTTGACAGAAAAGCTCATGAAGCTGCTTTAGGGTGGGTGTGCGTGTGTGGACATGTGCGTTTTGGGGAGGGGGCATCATTCTCTGTGGATCCCTGGAAGGCAGCTAGAAGAAGGCTCTAAGTGGGGTGGAGTTCCAGGCCCACGGTGGCCTCAAGACCACTCCACATGTGCGGGGTCCCTGATCCTGAAGTGGTAGGGACAGGGAAATGGCAAGAGGGTCCAGGAAGGGGGGTGGAGGGTGTGAAGTATCCTGGCTTCCTTTATACATCAGCAACTATCCTCCTATCCCCTGCTCACATCCCACTTCCAATCTTTCTGCTAATTGGAATCTTCCCCTTCCTTTATCGGAAGTGCCTGCTTTGACTGACCACCCCAGGTCACATTGACTCTCCCCAAGGAAATTCCAGGAATTTGTCTGATCCTCTCGTAGGAGACTATCCATGCTGCTGTCCTACACTGCGATTTTTGTCTGTCTGTGAAAGTGTTATCTTCCCTCTAGACTGCAAACCCCTAAAGCCAGTTCCTTTGTGTCCAATGGTGCCCAGCACCATGCCTGTCACAGAACAGGTGCTAAACAAGCAATGTCTGACTCCAGGGAACAGACAGATGCAAAGCAGCGGAGACACAAAGGCTCTGATGGAGACCCCCTTAGGCAGCCAAGCTACTGAAGCCACTGGCCACAAGGTGAACCCCAGAGACTAGAGGCTGAGTGGGTGGTGCTAGACTGATTTGGGGGGCAGACTGTGTATAAAATGACATAAAGGAAGCTCTTGGCTGTACATCATTCAGAACCCAGAACAATGTAGGTAATTAGACAAAGGCTTGCGGTAGGCACTTCACTGACCACAGTTTTCAGAAGCCACCGCCTCAGAGATGGTGGGAGAAGGAGTCAGATTCATCAGAAGCCTGGGTGTGACTGGGACAGGGTGTCAGAAAGAGATTCGGGGGTGAGGATGGGTGCAAGAGGGCCACTGAAGTCATCATTGACATCTTCCTTCTCATGGTTGTCATTCTGTCATGGAGTTGGGAGGATGAGGGTGAGTCAGTGCTGTGGTCTGCAGTCTTAGGAAGACTGCAAGGAATTCGGCGGCATCCAATGGCCAGGGCAGGTGCTCAGCGCTCCTGAGGCCATGCAGGTGCGCACTGGTTCCCATGGGGATCTCTATATACACCCATGGGCTGGGCTTACAAGAGTAGAATTTTCCAGCAGCCAATGGTTGATCTTCTGAAGATAGGAGGGAGGCTGCTGTAGGGGCAAGGAATGAAGTTCCCAGAGATGGGAACATATCTGGAGACTCAGCTCTTCTCTGAAGGTTTATTGCTAGAATGGCCCTTGGAGAGCATTTCGGCTTCCCTTCCACAGACAAGCAGACATTGAGGCCCAAAAGGGAAATACGGCTTTCCCAGGGGCCACCAGGAAGAAAACTAGTCATGCTGAAAGGAGAACTCAGGTTTCCTGGCCTTCTCTTGACATCGTATCTGGAATTTGTAAGACCTTGCTTCTGAGTGAATTATGGTATTCACAGTTCCAAGGTGCTCCAAGAGTCAAGAAGAGCCTAGAAGTTTTCATAGTTTTTATGGTTAGTGTGAGGACTTCCATAAGCTGTGAACAGGGGCTCTGAGGAGAAGGAAAGGGATGATTTGGGATAGGAAGAAGAAAGAGGACAGGGCCAGTGTTGGGTTTTCAGGATCCTTGAGACTCACCACGGCCACTGTGAAATTAGTGTCTGTGAAGCTGTCCTTTGGGAGTCCCCAAGAGGGCTGAGTCTGACATGCAAGCCAGCACCCAGACCAAAGCAGGGAGGCTGGGCTGTGGTCCCAACAGCAGCTAGGTTTGGGGTGGCAGGGCTGGGCCGGGCAGGGCTAGGCTAGGCAGGGCTAAGAGAGAGGAGAGAATTTTTTGCCTCCAGGCTCATAAATGCCTATATTGGGCAAGGCCTCTTGTTTCCTTGGGTGGTGATCAGGAGCCTCTCCAAATTTACCAGCCTGGCTCAAATTGTCTCCCTCAACCTAGAAAGGGACTGCAACTTTCTAGATGAGCCCTCTCAGTCCTCAGAGGACTGGGAATAGACTCTGGCTCCTCCAGCATGACCTCCCACAGGGGACAGAGATACGTGAGCCTATTCTATCTAAGAAGGCTGGCTCCTCGTTCATGACCCATGCTGCACCAGAACAGGATCTGCAGGGTCGGGACAGTTACTTCTGGGGGCACTTACTCTCATGGGTTGCTGATCCATGCAGTCATTGTGTCCCCCAGATGGTGTAGACAGCAGCTAAGCCCTTGTGCGTGGTCTCCACAGTCCCCAGGCCAGCAAGCGAACCATTATGTCGTTATATAAATAAACTATGTACATTCACAGGTCTCGGTGTGTAAGTGCCAGTTATTATTATTGCTGTGTAATTACACAGTTAGCTTGAAGAAGGAGGCAAGCGGAAGGACTGAATCATTCCTCACACACACACCCTGGGAATGGTAGACAAGCTCCCCCATCTCACCCCTGGGAGAAGTGTGGCTCTGGGTCACATGAGATGAAGCACCAGAATCTCCCAGGTGTTTCCAGGCAAACAGGTAATTTGCCCCCAGGCTGTGCCCTGGAAGAGGCTGACAGTAGGAATCCAGGACCTCCTGACCTCCTGCCGTGGGGCCTGACACCCATACCCCAGGCTTTGTGCCCGCCCCCGACTCCCTCCCTGCAGCAGAACAGAGGGGCTATAGGTAACAACTCAGGGCTTCTGCCAGGCCAAGAGGACACAGAAGGAAAGGGCTGAGGGACAGCGTGCAATTGGGAGGAGGGCCTGTGGACCAGTTACCTCCCTTCCCCATCATCAGACTGGTGCCACTCACCTGTCTGCTCCCAGCCGCTCCCCTCTTGCTGGCAAGCATGGAACCCTTAGGTTCCTCACACGAGAGACCTCTCAAGACCATCTAGTCCAATCTCCTGCTTTCCAGATGGGAAGACAGGCCAGAGAGGGAAAGAGACCTGCCCAGGGGCACCCCAGCAGGTCCCCAGAGGACACTGGAAGTGGCAGCTGGCTGGCCTCCCTGCAGCCCCATGCTTCTTCATCGTCTTGGTCACCCTCTCCCTGCTGCCCCCCCATCACTGGGCTGCTCCAGTTTCTTACTTCCTCTCTCCATCCTGCTCCGAGCCCTGCCCAGGCCTGCCTGTCGCCTCACCTCTCCCCTGGTTTACTCTCCCATTGCTGCCTTGTCTTTCTTCTCCCGGCTCCTGGAGCCAGGGGAGTCTCCCCACCCTCTCTTTGGCCAGTGCTTTCTTCCCTCTCCTGGGCCCTCCCAGCTTGTCCTGGGGCTCCTCCTGAGTTGGGCTTGCCCCTTTCCTTCCGCCTCCTCTCTCAAGAGGTGTTGAAAGGAAGGATGAACTCCTGGGCAGGGAGCATGAACTCTCTCCTGGCTTTGGGACTGGGTGGGCTGAGGCAGGAAGCGGCTTCTAAATGATGGGAGTAGAAGCAGAGGTGCCCACCCAGAAGCCCCTACAGCCAGGCCCAGCTCAGGCTCTGGAACAGCTGACCTGTGGTCCCCCCAGGGGCTGAGGGCAAGGGGACAGGTCACGAGGGCATGGTGGGAGGTGTGGCCTTGTACCTTGGCACCATTGGCGCCGGCCTTTGAGCCCAGGGAGCTGTGGAAAGGCTGGGCCCTTTACTAATGTCCTCATTTCTAGGTCAGAAATGAATTTCCTCCTCCACTTAGTGGAATCTCTGTGAGAAAAGCCTGTGGGCCTTTTTTTTTTTTCTGAGCAGAAACCAACTCTTGTTCAGAACATCACAGTGTAAGAGGACTGGTTTGGAGCCTGGGTGGGATGGATGACTGATTTCAATCTCTCTGCAGTACCAGGGCTCAGGGGAGTTCATGTACATTGGTGTAGATATAAGTGTGTGTGCTGAGTTGTGGTTTAGTCACTCTTTGCGACCCCATGAACTCTGGCCTGCCTGGCTTCTCTGCCCATGGGCTTTCCCAAACAAGAATACTTGAGTGGGTTGCCATTTCCTACTCCAGGGGATCTTCCCAACCCAGAGGTCAAACTCACATCTCCTGCATTGGCAGGTGGATTCTTTACCACTGAGCCACCAGGGAAGCCCCAGTGTGCTGAGTGGGCAGGCACAATTCAGAGGGGAATAGCCAGGGTTTACAGGGCTGTGTGTGGCTCCAGGGGCATTCTTACCTGGCAATGGAGTGCTTTTCTGCACTTTTTGGGGGTTTCTTAATCCTTCCATCTCTCAGATTCTAGTGGTTTTCCCAGACTGGGAGTAGGGGTATGGTGGTGAGATCTGGGGGCACTTCTCCCCATTTTGTAGCCTGAGTCCCTGGTGATCTGGAAACTGACCTGCTCAGAGGAACCTAATTTCAGGGGCAAAACTGAGCCCAAGTCCAGGTGTCCTAACTTCTAACCCAGGCCCTTTTGTCCAGACCATGCAGCTCCCTTCTCTTTGGCCATCTAGTTCTCTGCAGGCTGTTAGAGAGGTGGAGGCATGAGTGAGCTTGTGTGTGAGAGAAGAAATCGATTGTGGTTTACAGAGATGCTGAAGCTGCAGGCCCAGCGCAGCTTCTGAGAGAGGCACTTGCTGGGCTTGGTGGGCTGGGACTGGGCCCCCGGCGTTTCTCAGGGCACGCCTGGCTCCAGCCAGGATCCCACTGTCTCCCAGAGTCATGGGGTAACGGGATCATCTCCAGGGTGACTGGGAAACTCTCCGGTCCTGCAGGCAGTGGCATATTGATCTGTTTCCTCCTCTGGCAGCCTCACTGGGTGGGGAGTGAATGAGAGGAGCCTTGGGACTTTGAGGCACTAACATGGGGGTGGCTGAGAGTAAGGGTAGCTTCAACTTCTCCAAGGACTTTTAACTCCCATGCAAGCTCAGGGCTGGCTCAGGGCTGCCCTTTCTAGGGCTGGAGGTGGCCCTAAAGAAGTGCAGCAGGCTCTCCCTGGCCTGAGATCACTGGACAACCTGCCAAGCAGTGAGTCCAAGGGGAGGGGTCTCAGTCCCCACTGAGACCCCACTTCAAGAGATCGCTACCGGTAATTCTTTTGGAGCCCCAAAGTCCCAGGTGGAGGAAGGGGTAGTATTTTTTTCCCCCTTTTCACTCAAAGGCATTTTTGCACATGACTCAAACAAGTCTAAACTTTGCTGAACTTCAAAGTTTGCCCATGGCACAGCCTCAAAGTGGAGGGGAAAATGTTAAAAAGCAAAAAAAAGTTTGTAAGCCAGTTAAACATTGTGTTGTTGCTCCTTAAAGGAATTGAATTAACTTGTTATGTTACTATTAGTGTCCCATTGTGAAACCAGGGTAGGGGAAAGGCTTCTTCTCTGGGTGATTGGCCTCTCGGCCCATCCCCAGGTTCGGCTCGCTCCCGCATGAGGTTGATCTGGGCATTGCACAACCCGCAGTAAGAGGAAGGAGTTCCTATGGCAACAGGTCTGGCTCCCAGGGTCATTTTCAGGCTTCTGGCAGGAGCCCTGGTCCAGACAGAAGGTGGCAGGGAGTGGTGTTCCTCTGCAAAATGGAGATAATGATAGACTTATTTCATAGTGTTGTTGTGAAGGATTAAGTGAGTTGGTACTATAAATTTAGCTATTCTTTACTACTACTCCTTTCACTGCCTTTGCCCCCTGGGTCAAGCCCTGCCCCCCTTACTTAACCCTCACAATATTTAGAGCCTGACACCTAGTCTAGCTGGCTCTATGTAATAAAGGTAGTTAATGGTTGACCTGCTTAACAGGTTCCCTTGTCTCCTCCATTCCCTTCCCCTGTCCATCCATCCTTCACACTCCATTCAGATTAATTTCTCTAATTCACATTATCTCAAAAAAAAAAATCTGTCTCAAAAAATTGTCAGTGAATTCCTCTTATTTACAAAAACTTCAGCCTGGCAGTCAGGGCGCATCTCCGGCCCCAGCACAAGCAGGGTAGTGGAATGGGGAGGAGCACAGGCCCCTATGAAAGGGGCTGTGAGTCCTTGCTTTGCAGCGTCCCAGTCACATGACTTGGAATGAGTAATCTCATCATTCCTGGTCTTTGTTCTCTCTACTGTAAAGCAGGGATAATGACCGAAGCTAACTCACTGGGAGCGTTGTGGAGATTACAAGAAATAACGTGCATAACGTACTGAGCACTGTGAGCTCTGGTATACACTAGGTGCTCAGTGTTTGCTGTATTCATGACTCGTAGCTCCCATAATTTCCTCACATCAACCTGGTCTGGTCACAATGCTTCCCTTAGGAAATTAGAGAACTTCCTTTAGGAACTTCCCTTAGAGACTGCTTCCCTTAGGTCTTTGCCGTATCTCACCCATTGGAACCCCTCACCTGCACCCCATTGAAATCTCCCCACCTTGGAAGACCTTCTTCAAACCCCACTTCCCTCAGCAGCACACATGGATACCCCAGCCTGTGAAGAGTGCTTATGCCTCTTGCAGTTGCCGTGGCACTGCTGACTCTCTCATGCATCCATACTGAGCCATGAGCGCTCTGGCTGCAGGCTCCCACTTGGAGCCACATTGTTTTGCCTTTGTTCACTAACGGGAGGGGGTCACTCATCTGACCCCCAGGAAGGTACCCACCTCTTCCCATGTACTAGGTGCTGGGCTCCCAGCCCTAAAGGAGCCCGACTCTAGCCGGGGAGACAGGTAGAAACTGAAAACAATGCAAAGTGATGTGTTCTTCCAGAGATACATAGAAAGCACTAGGAAGCAGAGAATCAAATGATTGCCCTCTCCCACCCCTCACAAACTGTGCTTAAAATCTTTTGGAAATGGACCATTGCTCTTAGGATAAACCCCAGTGCCATTACTGGGTCTGCAGTACCCTGTTTGATCTGAGCCCTGCTTGCCTCCTCCCCAGGCCCCTGCTACACGTATGTCACCCCCACACTCCCTGTGTGCACACACACTTGCCTTACATGCAGATACACACACCCTATGCACACACTCCAATGCATACACCCATATACACACTCATACACACCCCTCAGCACACTGACTGTCTCTTGGTTTCACAAAGGCACAAAAGCTCCTTCCTGCTCCAGAACCAGTGGATATACTGCTGCTTCTGCCAGGAATGCTCTTTCCCACCTTCCTTTAGTCCAGCCAACTCCACTCATTCCTTGAATCCCAGTTTAAATATTTCCTAGGGAAAGACTTCCCTCACTACAATCTGTTTCCTCTATCAACCAGTAGGTCAACATGTAGAAATATTTGTTGACCCAGTGTCTCCTCAGTATTTAACACAAATTTTAATTAATTCATTATTTGTGTAATTAGTTGTTTGTCCATCCTCACCAAGACGGTAATCTTCATGTAGGTAGGCCCATGTTTGGTTTGCTCACATCCAATCTCAAGCACCCTGGGCCTGAAACACAATAAGCCTTACTACATATTTGCTAAATGATTGAACAGAGGGGTTCGGCCAGGCCAGGGCAGGCAGGGAGGAAGGGGGGAAGGCCATTCTTGGAAGAGAGATTAGTCTGTGCAAAGATATGGAGAGGAGACAATATGGTGTGTTTGACTTGTAAGTAAATGTGGCTGGGGTGCAGGATTAGAGGCTAGAAGGCTTTGAGCTGTGGCCCAATGGAACTGGGCTTTGGATATCAATCATGAGCTTAGGTTTAACCCAGAGGCAATAGAAAGCGAAGTGATCTGGTTTGTGTTTTAGCAGGCTCACTCTGATGGCCTTGAGGAGGTCAGAACCGAAAGGGCAAGACTTTGAGAAAAGAGACCAGAGTCTGTGGGACAGGAGGAGAGAGTAAACTGAGTCAGTGACCAGGTGGCTGGGGAGGGATGGGTGTGAATGCCACCTTGGAAGCTGAATGACTGGGTCAGGGTTTAGAGCAGGAGTGAGACCTGGACTCTGGCTCTGCCCCAGACCCCTGGCTGCCCACCTCTTAGAGAGCAATGCTCCCTGAATTGAAATGAGTGTTCCCTGCACCTCAGCTGGGATGTGGAAGAAGGGAGATCTCATACACTTGGTCTTCCTAGAGCTGGCCCCGATGGGACAGGCTTGAGGTCCCAAGAGCCCTAGGACATCAGCCACCTGCGTGGGTACTGCCTGCATCTTCTCTCTTTCTATGTCCACCCCCTCCCAGTCGCCCAACACTGCCCCCCTCCCCATTTGGCCTCAAGGTCCGGTCAGGCCCCCAGGCAGCCCTGGAGCCTCAGAGTCTCTGGCCTTGACCCAGAGTTCTAGCCTGCTCCAGGCTCTCCTAAGGAGGACACTGTCCAGGGAAGCTTTGGGACCCTCTCCTGAGGAGGCAGAGGACTGGCTGAGATGATCTTTGACTCGGATTCCAGTTGGGATGGCTGTAAGGGGACACCTCAGGCAGAGCCAGGCAAACCGCAGGCTCAGGCTTTCTGGGAGCCAGAAGAGGGAGAGCCTCTGCTATGTAACCCTTTCAGCACCACGCCCAGGCAGGAGGCAGGACGCTGTCCTTTCTGACAGCCCTCGCCCTTTGACTTGGGAGAGGTGTGCTGCTAGAGAGGGGGGATTCCAGTGTCTGAATTCACTGTCTCTGGCCTTGGAAAAAAAAGAGCCAGCTGGTGCCGGCAGTCTGGGCTGTCAGTGTGTGTGGGAGGGGACGCTACTAGCCACCTGGGACACCCAGGTTTCTCTGACTGCAGCCTGCCCTGGCTGGGAGGCTCCTGGGCCACAGACTCCTGCAGCCAGGCACAAATGGTAGCTCCATAAAAGGTCTTCCCCCACATTGGTGGTGTCCTAGGCGGTTACAACTAGACCTTCAGGGATGGGGAGGCACAGGCAAACTGCCCGTCAGGTAGGGTGGGCGAGCGGGCCGGTGGGGTGCACTAAAGCAGTGGAGACAGACTGCAAAAAGCAGGAGCTCTTCCGACTCCGCGGGGCTGGCCAGCGGGCTTCATTTCGGTCCCTTCCTGGGCCCTGCTCTCGCTGTCTCCCCACCCCCATGCTGTCCTCAGCCTGGCCCTCGCTGGGGGATCTCTACTCCCCCTCCTCAATCCTGGCTCAGGCCCCCAGCCCAGCTCCAGCCCTCTCTCCTGGAGGAGGTCGTGGTGCTTCGTTTGGGCGCCGGTCCTGCCTCCCGCCGTGGGCCCCGGGAGGGGTCCTGGGCCAGACCCGGCCGCCCACAGCCCCCCGCAGCCGGGGCGGGTAAGGGCGTTGGGCGCGGGAGGGGAAGAGTTAAGGCTCGCCGCTCCCCTCCCCCGGAGGGTGTGACCGCCTATAAGAAAGGCGCCGCGCTCGGCACTGGGGCTGCAGGCGGCGGGGGCGCAGCGCGGCTGCGGAGAGCTTGAGAGCTCAGGCAGTCCCTGCCTCCGGCGCTTCGCACGCCTCGCATCGGTCCCACCGGCCGGGACCCCGGGGCAGAATGTCGGAGTCCAAGAGGAGGGGCCGAGGCCGAGACCCTAAGCACCGAGAGGGGAGGAAGCGGGAGCGCAAGCAGGAACTCCTACCCGGGGAGGAAGGTAGGGCACTACCTCGGCGCGCCCAGACACCCCGTTTCCCTGGGAGAAACCTGCCGCCCGCTTACCCGCCCCCAGCGCCGCGCGGGTGAGTCCGGGACTGGACGAGTGGCCACTGAGGTGACAGGCACCCTGCCCCCGTGCAAGCGGGTCTCTGCGGCTAGGCAGGCAAGGGACTGAGCACCGTAACCGGTCGGTGCCTGGGAGCGCCTGTCCGCCGGCCACCGCATCTTGATGGAGGGGGCGGGAAAGAGGCGCGACTTGCGCGGACCGGCCTGCAGGGGAGAAGCCCGCAGCTAGCAAAGTGGGGCTGGGAGCGATGGCCGAAAGGCCACGGACTGGCAGACGCTGAGGGGGCTGGCCCGGCTGCAGCGCTCAGGGAGCTGTCACTGCCTTCCCGTCCTCAAAGTGTGCTCAGGGCTAGCTCCCACCCATGTGCCACACCTCCAGGAGTTCTGCTCAGCCATTGGAGCAGGAGCAGCTGCGCCTGCCAGCTCTTGAGAAGGGATGCCCTGTCCAGCAGAGCCCCAGGGAATAAAGAGCCACTGCTTCTGTGACAGGCATTTCCTTTAGATTTGGATCAGGCATCAGGCAGTTGTCCCCCTTTGGCCTTCAGGAGGGTGACTGCCTTGGTTTCTGGAAGGTGAGAAGGTGCTCTCAGCAGAGCCTGTGAGGCGACGTTGATGGCCTCCCTGGGCAGCTGCAGGGTGAAGGAGGGGTTCCCATTCAGTGACTGGTCTTGGGCTTCTCAGGGCTGGGCTTAAGATGTGCACGTCCTCCCCTCCAGGACTAGGCTTGCATTATTGGGGCACTTGCTTCTTTTTTTGATTCTTCAGACCAGCATTTTATTAATGCCTATGTTGTACTAGTCAGCAGGCCAGGCATATTCAAATATTTCGTCTCCATTGACTCCTCATAATGAGCCTTGGGGTGGGCAGTCCTAGCCCCATTGTACAGAGGGAGCAACTGAGGCTTACTGAGTTTGAAGTCACAAAGTAAGTTCCAGAGAAAGGTCTTGGGCTTCAAATCAGCATTCCTGAACAATGATGCCCATTTTACTGGATCTCTGTCCCTCACTGGGGTTCCTGCCAGAGCTGCAACATAAAAATGTCATCAAAAGAGCACTGGATTGGGAGATGGGAAGCTTCAACTGTGGTTGAGAATTTGGCCAAATTACTTTCCTTTTCTGAATTTCTGTGTTATGAGGGAGACGGGACTAGGAGTTAAATACTGCCTTCAGCCCAGTAGAGAGAAGAAACTAAGAGAAGTTAAAGCCCAGTCTGTGTTCTCTTCTTGAACAAAGCCTCTTGGCCCATTTCTGCTGGACAGTTGTGTCTGGGAGTCCTCCGTAAGGTAATGGACATTGTGGATCTGCCCTGATGGTACTAATGTGAGGCAGCTTAAGCTAGGTTCATGTCATGTGGGATGAGCTCCCATCTGAGATCTGAAGGAATTCAGGGTGCCTATTGTCAGGATCAGAATTCATGTATTTGACTCACTGAGCCACCCTGCTTCTCCCCACCCTATCATGCACATCCTAGTGTGGGCACCTTGGAAGGCTGGCTACATAAGGGCAATGTCGGGGTTGCAGGAGCTGAGCTGGTAGCAAGCTACATGGGCTTCAGCAGGTGGGAATCAGTAGTGCCAGAAGCCAAGCAGCTGCAGAGTGTGGAGCATGCAAGCGTGGACCAAGCATTGGGGCAGAGGTGGCAGAGGGCTATCAACAGGAGCTGTCACAAGCCTCTCAATGATCTCTTCCAGCATCCTCTACTCTCGTGAGAAAGTCTTTCTTGATGTCTAACTGTAATCTCTCCTGCTATCTTTTCTTCTCTTGTTTCCTGCTTCCCGGTGGGTAGTTTTTAAGAAGGCTTCTTTCAAGAAATTGGCTGGTCAGCAGATACCAAACAGACCCAAGGCCTGAGCTAGAGGAATTTTGGAGACCTAGGACACTCTGAAACGGGGAGATCTTGGGGGAGGGTCATGCTCTGAAACAAGATATCAGAAGAAATCATGTTGGCAAGAAGCAACTGTCTTAAATCCTTGCTATGTCACTGGGGAGGGCGGGGGTCTAATTTCCAACTGCGGAGGATGAGTGCTTAAGTCAACAGTGGTGTTCAGAGCTGGCAGCCTCCCTCACAACTGCCCTCCAGGCTCATCTGAGACTGCAGGGTCCTCCTCTTTCATGTTTAGAGCACCCCCGCCAGGGAGAACAGACACTGGGCAGCTGGAGAGGGGTCTTAACCAGGGTGGGGCCACATTTGGTTGAAAGATTGGAAGGTAAAGATATGGAGAGTGTGAGCAAGTTATCCATTAAAATCTTCAGCTTAGACAGGGGAGGATATCTGGAGAGTGGGAGGGAAAAAGGAGGGAACATTAATTAATTGACTCCCCTGTCCCTGACCACACGTCCAGTAGCCCCCATCTGCTCCTTGGCAAATAGCAGAAGGGGTTCCCCTGTATTCAACAGACCCAGGTCAGCGTGGGGAAATGGACTTTTCCTCTGTCTCAACTCAGGAGCACGGGCGGGGCTGAACTGCAGGTATGAGCTCTGCTCCAGGACTCATTGAGAGATGGTGGGGCTGACGTCTGGTGTCCCTACCTGGGACTGGGCTCCCCTCACCTCCCATCTTCCCTGATCCCCAGGGACTGGGGTAGGAGTGGCTGGTTAGCCTTACCAGCCATGGCAGCAGTGTTTGTGGGGAGGGGTGGATAATAAATTCACTCTGGTCCCTGGGGTCCAGCCTCTGTGTGTCCCAGGAGCTGCTGTCTCTGAGCCTCAGGAGATGTGCTATGCTCTCAGCTTTCAAGTTCTCCAGGACAGAACCTCAGCCCTCAGGCCCTGTGTCCCTGAGAATCCCGAGACGGGGAGAGCTGTGGATTAGGATAAGAGAAGGGGGAAAGCTGGCCCCAAAGACACTGATAACCCCTGAAAGTGCTGTGTTGTTTTGAAGAGTGACTTTGGAATTTGATTCTAAGTCACTGGCCTTTTTCGTGTGCCCCCTGGAAGGCCAGTCAGGGTTTGATGGAAAGCGTCCCTCTGTTGGAGCTCCCGTGTGAACTGGACTCTGTGTCTGCCCACAGCAGGGCAGGGGGCAGGCTTTGGTCTTCAGAGGAGTATGAAGGTGGATTAGCATCACTAGCTGAGCACTCTGGACATGGATCATTTGAGTGGGCGCAAAGAAATCCTTGCAAGGTCATTCTCTTTCATCTTTTCTATCTCCTGCCTTTGGTGAAGATAGCACCCAGACTCCTAGGATAAACTCCTGTCTTTAGACTGTCCAGGGTCAGGTCAGAGGTGGTCATGTGCCTGCCTGAGTGCACGTGGCTAAGCCACATCTGGCAGTTGTTTCTGGCAGCTGCCACCTCTGGCCTTGGCCCCTGGCTGACCCCGCTGTGCCGGGCACCTGGAGCGGTCCTCCCGGCCCTCTGGGGCTCAGCCTGTGCCTCACGCTCTGCTCCGGCTCCCTGGCACCTCGAGGTTCATTAGGAACAAGAACAACAAGCAGAGAGTGACTTTGTACTGCCCAGCAGGCTTTCATCCTGAGAGCTCAAAGCAGTTCACACACCAAGACTCATCAGTCCTCAGCCCAGGTCCCAGGCACCCAGTGATGGGGGCGATGGGACGGAGAGCCCTAGCTTTTCCAGACGGGACAGCAGTGGGGCTGGGAGCAAACAGGGAGTCATCTATGGTGGGAAATCAGGTGGCCAGTAGGTCTGGGATAGAAGTAAAACTGGACTGAGGGCTTCAGGCTGCAAACAAAGGGGAGAGTCTCCCTTAAGAGACTATGAGCTGGGCCCTTCTTTCTCTCAGGCCCTCTGGTCTGTGTGCTCTGTGAGCTGCTGGAAAAGAAACAGCAACTTCTTGGGAATAGAAGCCCTTGGACTTGGATATTGATGAGGATCCCTAAGTGATCCCCACTTCTGCCCTTGGTGCTGGGTGCTTCAGGGCTGGCTGACCTTAGGGTGGTGTCAGAGTGAGGATATATGGAGGAAAAAGTGGTGGCCCAGCATGGGCAGGCCCTCGCCCTGGCCTTGAGGGTGGGGTCTCCAGTGGGGCTACCAGGCCTGGTCCTAGCCCCACTCAGTCTTCCGAGTCTGCTCTGCATTCAGGCCCACAAGGCTGGTCTGATGGATAGTTGGTATAGGGAAGAGATTTGTTTTGTTATTGTTGTTTGTTTTTTTTTAATGCTGGCAAAGCACTGCCAAAACTTGAGACCTGGGGCCCATCAGAACCATGGCCGTTATGTTTTCCCACTGTGTCTGAGCCTGCAGCACAGCATTTATAACTTTGCAGAGGCGAGTGAAGCATATGCTCTCCGTCTTCCTCCAGCCCAGGCCTGGCCCTGCCACCCATCCATTCACCAATACCTCTAGGTCCTGGCCACGCGGGAACTATACAAATGGCATGTGCTCTCATTCCTGTAGTGTGTTCAGTTCTGCAAACATTCACGGAGTTCCTCCCATGTGAGTAAACCAGAGCCCCTGCCCTCAAGAAGCTCAGACAGAGCTTTACACAAATGCCTGTGATTGGAACCAAGTGTAAAGCCAGAGATACATGCGGTGTACAATGAGGAAAGGGAGGGAGGGTGTAGGGAGGGCTTCACAGAGAAAGTGACGTTTGAGCTGAGCCTGGATGGTGAGCCGGAATTCACCAGGGTGAGAGAGGGCCTTCCAGGAGGTAGGAACATTTCATGCCCAACTTGCTTACAGCTGGATGGTGGGAGAGGAGCAGGGAGAAAGGAGGCAGCTGTCATTTACTGAGCACTTACTATGTGTCAGTCCTGATTCTATGAAGTTTAGGTACTATTTTATCATCCCCACTTTACAGATGAGAAAACTGAGGCAGAGAGAGAGTCCATGACTTGCCTGTGATCCAGCATGACTAAGTGGCAGCATGGGGTTATAGGCTCAGGTCTGCCCCCTGCCCTGCCTTGCCCTGCACAGTCCACCTGACTCCAGGCTCTTCCACAGTCTGGCCCCCCAAGAAGAACCAGTGAGGGGCATGGGTAGCTCTGTTTGTTGGTCCACTTGTTGGAGCAGGTCCTTCCTATCAAACAGCTGGTCAAATATTTACTTCCTGGGTTCTGGGGCGGGGTTGAAAGATGCAGAGATGAGCAGGTTGAGTCCCTGCCTTTACAGGGAGCTTGCAGTGTGACTGTGGCAGCAAAGTGTGAGCGGGAACAGGGGAGCACTGACCCAAGGGGCAGCGCAGGGCCCTGAGGTGGCACCAACAGTCAGGAGCTCTTGGGAAGCCTGAGGGTATTAATGTCGAGTAGTCCAGCCATAAACCAAGCTCAGGGTCCAGAGAGCCCAGTGGGATCTAGCATCAGTCTGGGCAGTTTTCAGGTCCTTTTTTTTTTTTTTCTTTTGGCACCCCCTGTGCAAAAGATGAATGTCTTAGTTGGTGGGGACCTGGTGGAAAGCATAAACTTAGAACTTGCTAATAATGCAAGTTCATGGGCCCCACCCCCTGACCTTCTAAATCAAAACAGTGGGGATGGGGGCCAGCATGTGTGTTTCAGCAAGCCCTCTGGTTGACTGTGATGCATGCTGAAGCATGAGAACTGCTGGTTAAGCTGTGGCCCAGCCTCCCAGGCCAGAGCCAGCCCCACAGCGCCTGTGCCAGGCATCATGCTGGGGGGCTGCCAGGGGAATGGGGAATGGGGTCGCCACCTTGTGGGCTGAGAAGGGAGCAACAGGGACTTCCCTGGTGGTCCAGTGGCTAAGACTCTGCACTCCCAAGGCAGGGGCCCGGGGTTTGATCCCTGGTTGCGGAACTAGAGTCCACATGCCACAGCTAAGACCTGGCATAGCCAAAGCAATAAATAATTTTAAAGAAGGGGGCAACAGAGGGTATTTGGGAAATACAGTGCAATCCCAAAGATACACTGCTAAATGGTGTGTAAGAGAGAGAGACCCACAGAGTCAAACAGGTTTTCTGAGTGTCAGGCTTGTGAGTTCAGACTTCTCTGAAACCGCATGGAGTGAAGAGTTCTGAGCAGGAGACCGACCTAGTCTCCCAGAGCTGCTCTTGAGGCATGTCAGCCACCACCAGTTTGTAGAAGGAGTGGCAAGGAGAGGGGACACCCAGGGCTCTTTCCACTTCCCAGCCGATCAGTCGGGACATGGGCTTGGTGATGGTGGGTGGAGGGCATGCAGGCTTTGCCTCTGGACAGCTCACCAGCTGGCAGCAGTCTAGAAGGATTCTGGCTGGAGTTTGGGCCTTGCCAGAGGTCTGTGACTTCTGGCGCAGCTGGGCAAGGCTGGATCTGGGCTCGTGGGCTAGTCCCTTCCCTGTGCAAATGGGGAAACTGAGGCCCAGAGAAGTTCACAAACCAATGAGGTAAAGAGTTTGGCAGCTACAAGGCCAGAGAACTTCTTTGTTGGCTCAGACAGTAAAGAATCTGCCTGCAATTCAGGAGACTTGGGTTCCATCTCTGGGATGGGAAGATTCCCTGGAGGAGGACATGGCAATCCACTCCAGTATTCTTGCCTGGAGAATTCCATGGACAGAGGATTGTGGCAGGCTACAGTCCATGGGATCACAAGTTGGACACGATTGAGCAACTGAGCACAGACACAGACAGGCCAGAGAAAGAACAACAGCTCCTAAGACTTGGCCCCTTCTCTTGCCCACCATGCCCCATGTCTCAGTTCCCCGAGGGCCACGTGGTCTCCTGCCCTGGCCAGCCTTTGAACTGTTTGCCTGGAACACTGTCTCCCTCCTCTCGGTCGCCCTTCAGGCCCAGCACAGGCTTTGTTTCCTCTGCAGAGCCCTTCCTGGCCCTCAGGGTGAAGAGGGAGGTGTATGTCTGTGTCCCCATGGCCCCCAGTGGGCCCCCCCCATCACAGTGCCCCCACTCAGCTAGAATCTCCACCAGGGAGACTGTTACATGACCCTCAGCTCCCGAAGTGAGTACCTGGTACATGGTTGAGTGAACCCGTGAAGGAGGCTGTTAACAAGCTCTTTCACCCCTGTAGATGCACACGTCTGGCACCTTCTCAATTTGAGGAGGAACAGTCTCATGGGAAGAGGCTGCCCTGACTGAGCCCCCTGCCCATGGCCACGAGCCCCTCAGCGCTCAAGCAGCCTGGCGGGCTGAGTGCATAGTCTTTCAGGGAGGCCCCGATTGCACCATCTGCTCTGTGGTCCTAGGGCAGATCCCTGTTTTGGCCAAGGAGGAAGGCAAGGACCGAGTTGTGGAGGAGCATCAGGTGGGAAAGGGCTCTGGGATTAGCCATCGAAGGACTCCACCCTCCCGAGTACTGGCGGCAGTCTTGATCTGGACCACTGTGAGGCCTCATCTGTCACAGCCCAGCCTTACATCATTAATTCATCTGTTGAGCCAGTGATGAGTGAGCGAGTACCTGCTTGGTGCCAGACACCAGGAATCTAGCTATGTTCCCACATGTCCCCTCCCCAAGGGCCCCATAGTCTAGAAAGATAAGAACCCAGCTCCCTCCAAGGTAGAAAGCCACCCTGTAGGGCAGAGAATCTGTGCGAGGCGGAGGCTGTGCCTGGCTGGGTTGATTAGAGAAGGCGGTGGCATCTGAGGTGATCTCAAGGGATTTAGATTAAGAACTGCCAGTTGAGCTGTCTCTCTTTTCCAGGCACTGTGCTAAGTTCTTGACATTCATTATCCCCATTCAATTCACACCACAATCTTAAGAGGTGGGTGAGATTATCTCTGTTTTACAGACAAGGAACTAAAGTCTTAGAGACGTTAAGTAACTTGTCTAGTTATACAGGACACTGGGCAGACCAGAATGTAAGCCGAGACCAGTCTGACCCCCAGCCTCTGACACTCTCAGCTGTGCTTCTGTGGGGAAGGCCATGGTAGGAGGGCATGCACAGGGGGCATGGGGGCAGGCAGAATCCAGAGCAAGTTCTTTTGGGGATCAGCCTGGAATATACAATTCCTACAGGTATGGGTTGGGGGAAGCACAGAGGTGTATGGGAAGGGGTCCATTCACTGACCGAGCAAGCTCCCTCTGAAGGCCCTGGCTTCCAGCCAAGGCAGACCAGCAGCCTCCCTTCTACAGACATCAAGGAGCCAAAGAAGGTTTCTTGAGTGTTGGAGAGGCACGCAGAGGTGAATATTCCCCATGTCCACTGCTAGTGGAGTGGTGCGGGGGGATGAGGAGCAGTGTAACCTGAACCCCAGACAATGGAGAGTTATGAGTGTGAGGCTTGGTGGAAGGTGATTGATCTCCACCATTGGGGAAGGTCAAGAGAAACACAGAGTTGTCACAGATGACAAGGTGATTGAAAGAGGGAACCGAGGATAAAGAACCATCTCTGGAGAAAAAAAAAATGGAGAAACTGGTTTTCCACATGCTGTGCGTGAGCTAGTGATGAAGATCCAGGCAGCATGTGTTTTAGGGTAAGTTCTTTCCAGCCCTGCTCTGTCTCACTAATCTGGACCACAAGGACTGCATCTCAGCTCTCCCAGACTCCAGAGGCCAAGACTCTCCAAGGATAACTTGCAGGGAGGGTGGCCAGGCCTTTGGCATCGTGGACCCCCTACACCCACTGAGGCATCTGCATTTGGTGCACACTTAGGCTTTACCTGTATAAGGCTAACTAAGACCTTTCCCCTAAAACCCAACATTTCTCTGATTTCCTGTATTTTTATTTTATCTTAAGAATCCACATGAACTTGACATTGTACTCCATCATAGGTCTGTTTGTTTCAATACAAAGATGCTGCTTTTCCTTACTAATGAGCTTGGCAAACCCTTCAGAAAGAAGCCCTGAGGTCATCGTGCGGCTTTGCATTGCAACCCAGTTTGAGAAGCCAGTCTTGTCTGGTGTATAAAGTAACTCCCTTTTCTCCACCCGCACTTCATTTTCCCCTGACTTGGAGCCTCAGGAACAACTTTCTGCAGCCAGGCTGATGAGGTGGGAAGTGCAGACCTGTCCCAGAGGGGAACAGGGCTCTGGGATCCCTTCCTCAACTCTCTCTCTCTCTCTGGCTTCCTCAAGCAAGGGATGGCCTTGTCCCTTAGCAGCAGGCCTTCTCCACAGTGTTCCCTGAGGCCAGGGCCCATCCTTTTCCAGTGAGGAGATTAAACAGAGTTGGGCAATTGATAAAGTCCTCCCCACACTGTCATCTCTGCTTTGTCCCTCCCTCTGCCACCAGAAGCCAGAGAGATGATAGTCTCTTCCATCCCTCCATAGAGAGCATTCGGAGAAGGCAACAACACCCCACTCTAGTACTCTTGCCTGGTAAATCTCATGGACGGAGGAGCCTGGTAGGCTGCAGTTCATGGGTCGCAAAGAGTCTGATAGAACTGAACGACTTCACTTTCACTTTTCACTTTCGTGCCCTGGAGAAGGAAATGACAACCCACTCCAGTGTTCTTGCCTGGAGAATCCCAGGGACGGGGGAGCCTGGTGGGCTGCTGTCTATGGAGTCACACAGAGTCGGACACGACTGATGTGACTTAGCAGCAGCAGCATAGTGTTCTCTTACCCCAGCCTCTAAAACAGGCAGAGTATGGTTTATAGATGAGTTAACTGAGACCCAGAAAGGCTAAACAACTTATTTACAGGCAGACAGCTAGAAAATTGGGAGATGTGTGGTGTCTTGGGTTGACACTCTCTCCTCTGTTAGCACAGCCTCCTCTTGCCAACTCTAGGTGTCTGGCCTGTGCCCCAAGCACTGGTAAGAACCAGGGACTCTGTGCATCCACGCTGATGCAACCCCAGGAAATGGCACCTCTGCTCTGTGAACGTGTGCAGTCTCCCCAGACATAGGCGACATCCCCCGCAGCCCTCCATCTCTGCTGCTCGTGTCCCCATGTCTCAGCCCTGGGCCTAGGTGAGGAACTGCAGGGTATACCAGCCTGACTCCCAGGGCTAGGCATCCCTGTCTTGGGAGGGTCCTCAGGAGGTGGTGTTCCTGTGAGGCCGCCAGGCTTCTGGCAGAGGGGGCTGGGGGACAGGATGGACACAGTGTCAGCCCTGGCGGTTGGGCCGGGCCTGTTCTCACCCTGCCGTCACACTGTCAGGTTGGGCATCAGTGGGTGGGTACTTCTGTGTGGGCAGGAAGGAGCCATCCCATGTTTAAGGCAGGAACCATCCTGTTGGTCTTGGAGCTGCCAAGCCTCATGTCCTCCCCTTCTTACCCTCACTCATGGACCAGCATCTGCCTCCCCACTCTAGCTCCATCCCCAGCCAGCCCTGGCCCCTCTTCTTTGCCTTATAGCTGAGGTGCCAGGCCCCTGGCCTGCCAAGCTAACAGCCCATTGGGTCTGGTCTGGCTTTCACAGGCGTACCCAGGGAGGCTCTGCCCCCTTCCAGCTTCAATGGTGCCCGACATCAGCAGCCACGTTACCTTGCTCAGCACCGTGTCCCTGGTGCCTGGTACATCACAGGGACTGAGGTGGACATTTGTTGAATGGTGTGAGAAGAGGGCAAGCCAAGCCCAGGCACCAGGCTGGGCATGGTTGGCTGAGGAAAGATGGCTCAGGGAAAGCCAAGAGGCCCAGCAAGTCGCATTCCCCTTGTGAAGCCTGGCCTGTGGATACCAAATGGCTCTGCCACCAGCCCCGGGGAGACATACCTGACGGCCTATTTCAGGGCAGGCCCTCTGTGCTCCCTTAAGCCAGCTGTGTTTTTAGTTGTTGTTGTTTCTTCTTTCTTCCTCATTTGAACTTGGAGTCTGTAATTAACCTCCCATAGGTCACAGTCACTCTTTGGGTGGGAGAGGGGTGGGGGGGCTGGCCCACAGTCCGCCAGCAGCAGGCCAGTGGGAGACTTTGATGCCAGGCAGGCTGGTCGCATTGTCTCTAGGTGTTGCCCCGCAAAGGGGACTGCTCAGCCTTAGTCATGAGGTGAGGATCATTAACCCTTTTAAGAGCCCGCTGCCCCTGCCCCCTGGTTGTCGGGAGGAAGGCCAGGCCAGGTCCTCCTGGCTGGGCTGCCTGGCCCTATCCCGGGCGTCTGTCTTGCTCTCAGATCTCTGCAGGCTCCGCACCCACCGCCCACTGCCGAGAGGAATGAGGTCAAGCTGCTGGCAGCAGCGGTACCTCCTGGCCTCGGGGCTGGGATGTGGGAAAGGAGCACCCCTGGTAGTCCTTACTGGTGTTGTTATCTTCAGTGAGGTTCTTTCTGGGGACTCCCTGTCACACAGATGTGGGCCAGATGCCCTGGCTTGGCATCAGGTGGTGAGAAAGCAGAAGCCCCCAAATAACCATGACCCAACTGTGGCAGCTGAGCTGTGCCTGAAGGTTTTACAGGATCCCTCCTCAAGGGAGGTCTTTTTGTGGAGACCTGGGTCATCCTTGGGGTATGACCAGCATTGGCAGGCTGGTAAAGAACCAGCCTGCCAATGCAGGAGACATGAGTTAGATCCCTGGGTCGGGAAGATCCCCTGGAGGAGGGCATGGCAACCCACTCCAAAATTCTTGCCTGGAGAATCCCATGGACAGAGGACTGGCAGGCTACAGTCCATAGTGTCGCAAAGAGTCAGACACAACTGAAGCGGCTTATCATGTACCCATGGGTCATTCTTGAGAGACTTTCTTCTTGTTAGAAAACTGCCAGAGGAGCTCTCCCCATACCCCGACACCCTGAGAGCCCTAGTCCTGCTGTTTGGTTGTTGTTCAGTTGCTAAGTTATATCTGACTCTTTCCAGCCCATTGACTGTAGCCTGCCAGGGTCCTCTGTCCATGGGATTCTCCAGGCAAAAATACTGGAGTGGGTTGCCATGCCCTTGTGCAGGGGATCTTCTTGACTCAGGGATCGAACCAGTGTCTCCTGTATTGACAGGCAGATTCTTTACCACTGAGCCACCTGGGAAGCCCAAGTCCTGCTGTTCAGGTGGTCCGTAAGTGGCAGGACTATGAAGTGAACAAAGTAACCCCTCAAGGAGGATGGGAGCTCAGGGCTTGGTCTGTGGAGGAGACATTAGGGGCATGAAGGGCAGGCTGACCAACACCCAAGGATCATCAGCATGCTGCCTGCCCCTCCCCTGTGAGGAAGGCACAGCCCCAGGGAAGCAGGGTGTTGGGAATCTCCACTCCCTTCTTTCAAGCACAGATTTTCCTCTTCTTCCGCCTAATGCCTCTCATCTGTCCATTTTCCTGCGTGCTGGGCCTTTGAGGATCCCCTCTCTTTGTGGGGAAATACTCACAAACTCTCAGGACTCTGACACCCCCTCCCTTTGGCCGCAAAGCTGAATTTATAGAGAAGTTTATGGCAGTATTGTTAATATCAGCAGAACATTGGAGACAAACAGATTCATCTGAACAATGAAATATTATGCAACCTTAAAAATAATTTAGATCTATATTTCTAGATTTGGGGAGATGCCTTTATAATATGCTAACCAAGAAAACAAGGATATAAAATGTTTTCAAGAGAAAAATCTTGCAGGAGTTATTTGAAAATGTTGTCAGTGGTTTTCTCTCTGATGGTAACTGAATGGATCGAAATGTGCTTTTCTTTTTCCTTGTATTGTGTAATTTTTCTACAACAAAAATGTATCTCTTATGTAACAAAACAGTACCAGAAAGGGACAAGCTAAGCTCCTTGGTGGGTGGGAGCGGATACTCCACAAGAGGCTGGGTCATTTCTGTCTGGCACACAGCACTCCATGAACACAGTTGGGTTGCCTCAGCTTTTGTCCTGAGAGATCCAATCCACCCCAGGAAGTCTGTTTCTTTGCTTGGTTCAGCTCTGACCCCAAGACACTCTAGGGACACAGAGCCGTGGTCCCCATATGGCAAACTAGCATTGCCCTTTGGGCCCTAGGCCATAAAAGACATCCAAACAATACCAGACCCCACTCAGAGAGGGTGCCCAGGCCAAGGCTGGAGCTGGCCCCCTCATGTCTGATGCCCCGTAAGCTCCATCTTCAGCCCTTCAAAGATCTGCTGTGTCCACAGTCTCTTAGCCTTGTCCCAGGTGTCCCCAGCATCTGGTACTGAATCCATGGGATGCAGTGGGAGAAGCAATGGCAGCTCAGGATTAGAACAAGCTTAAAATGCAGAAAGGAAAGGAAGACCATGTCATTCCCCAGCCTGTAAGTTCTGATACTTTCCATCACATCTACAAAGCTCCAGGGCCATATTGGCCAGGTTGTCCACACTCCTCGTGGCAGAAAGCCTGACAGGGCTCCAGGCCCAGGAGTGAGGGTGCAGGGGTTCCCTGGGCATTGTTCCCAGTACCACCTGCAGAGTGTGCTCCCTGAGCTGCCGCCCGGCTCTCCAAGGGTCTTGCCTGAAGCAAAAAAGTACAGCCTGTTCTTATGGTCCTCTTCCTTTCAAAACACCCATCCTTGACTTTCAAAGAGCCATGAACTAAAATGTCTGAGAACCAGGACTGGACTCTGCTAGAGCAGGATACATAGTTTTCAGAGGATGCTTGTGGGGAATCGTTAAGAGACATAAAAGAAGATTCTTCATAAAGAACACAGCATGATTCAAATGTGTGGTTGTTTTTATTTTGTCATCCTTTAGAACAGTGCTAATAGGAATATAATACGATCTACATAGGTAATTTAAAAATTTCTAGTAGGCACATAGGAAGTCGGAGGTGGGGAGGCAAAACAAACTCAGACTTGACATCCTCACTCACACAGCTTCATGTCAGTCACGGGGCCTTCTCTCAAGGCTCCCCTGTCTTCCATAATCTTTTAGCCACCTAGGCCTCTATTATCCCTTAAATTCACTAAGCTCATTCCCCGCTCAAGGCCTTTATCTGGGAGCTCCTTCTGGCCTCATGTTTCCTGAGATTGTTTGCTATTATATATTCTCCTCCCTCTAATGTAGGCTCCCTAAGAGCAGGACGTTTATCTGCCTTGTTCACTACTATACACTCAGGACCCAGGACAGTGCCTGGCATATAATAGGGTAAATGAATGAATGAATGAATGAATGGGGAACAAGCGAACCAGATGGGGTTGCTCTAAAGTAAGAAGACTGTCAAGAAGTAGCTGAATGACAGAAGAGTTTCACCAGATGGGGTGGCTTCTTACGATCTGGGTTTCCCACGGTGGCAGGGAACAACCTTGAAGCCCCCTGATCCCGGGTCCTCTGAGTTGCGGTCATGCCTGCTGTCTCTGGATCAGTCTCTGTGCCGCCATCACTGCGACTGGGAAGCAGTAGGCACGGGCTCAGGGCTCAGTACTGCACCAGGACTCCTGTCAGGAAGCACAGCCTCTTCCCACCAGATAACCCCCCATCCCCACCCTGGCTCACTCGGAGGAAGGGGGCCTGGGTCGGGAGGGTAGGGTCAGGGGCTTCCCTCATCTCAGAACTGCAGGGAATATCAACACTCTCCAAGCAAGGAAAGGAGGCACCTTAGAACCTGAGAAGAGCTCTCTGTGTCCTCAGTTCGTGAGGAGGGGGTGGAGCCTAGTTGTAGGTGACCAGGTCACCAGGTGACCAAGAGGTTAGACCACTAGGTGCCAACCCAGCCTTGGAGTCAAGCCACCTCTAAAGATGTGTTCATCTTGCAGCCAGACACTGAGCTCCACATTTATGTGCTTTTGCTTACAGTATGTTACATATTTATTATGTGCTTTTAAAACCTGCATACCTGGACCCCCTCTCACAGGTCCTGCTTCAGAATGTCCAAGAAGACATCCCAGGCACCAACATACTAGCTTCCTAGTTGATTCTTGATAGCTCAGTTAGTAAAGAATCCGCCTGCAATGCAGGAAATCCCGGTTCGATTCCTGGGTCGGGAAGATCTGCTGGAGAAGGGATGGGCTACCCACATCAGTATTCTTGGGCTTCCCTTATAGCTCAGCTGGTAAAGAATCCGCCTGCAATGCGGGAGATCTGGGTTCGATCCCTGGGTTGGGAAGATCCCCTGGAGAAGGGAAAGGGTACCCACTCCAGTGTTCTGGCCTGGAGAATTCCATGGACCATACAGTCCATGGGGTCGCAAAGAGTCGAACACGACTGAGCGACTTTCACTACTACTACTACCATTTGGTTCTCATTAGCATCTAGGGTTGACAATTATTGATAAAGAGTGACTGGGGTCCCCAGAACAAGCAGTAGGAGGATGGTGGGGTGTAGGCAAGGGGGAAGGGTGCTGAGGCAGGGCTTCAGTCACATTAGAATAACGAAGTTCCAGAAAGTCCCACAGATTGAAACACATAAAACCTCACAAAAAAAAACCCCACACAAAACCTCAAAAAAAACCAAACAAACAATAAACTAGTATTTTAAAATGTAAGGAGCAGATAACGAGAGGAAAATATTGTAGCAAAAGGTGAACAACCTTAATATTTATAAAGAACTCTTACAGATTAGTAAGAAGATGAGCACCTGATAGAAAAACAGAGTACAGACAAGAACAGGCAATTCAAAGAGAAGAAATACAATGAGCCAGTACATTTAGGAAAAGCAGTCAGCTTCACCAGGGGGAATCAAAAAAATGCAAATCAAACAACAAAGAGGCATCATCTTTTGCCTAGCTAATTGGCAGAGATTAAATACATGATAATACCTAGTGTTGGTGAGGGTGTGGAAAAAACAGGCACCATCATTCACTGGTGGGAGGGCAGACTGGTGCAGCCTTTCCAGAACACAATTTGGCAACATGTAAAACTGAGGAAGATCCCACCCCTTTCTGACGCAGCAATTCCACTTTTAGGAAGATTGCCTTAGGAAATAATGGTGGATAATAATAACAATAATAGCCAACCTTTCTTAAATGCTCTGTGCAGGCCAGGCTTTACATACCTTATCTCATATAATCCTCCCAGTCATCATCCCATGAGGTAGGAGCTGTTTTTATCACTTCTGAGGAAACTGAGGCCCAAAAGGATTAAGACAATGGCCTGAGGACTTCTAGTAGCTCAGATGGCAAAGAACTCGCCTGCTAATGCAAGAGATGCAGGTTCCATCCCTCAGTCCAGAAGATCCCCTGGAGAAGGAAATGGCAACCCACTCCAGTATTCTTGCCTGGGAAATCCCATGGACAAAGGAGCCTGGCAGGCTATAGTCCATGGGGTCACAAAAGAGTCGGACCCGACTTAGCAACTAAACAACAACAACAGAGTATATAGAACTAACAAGTTGCAACGCCTGGATTTGACTCCAGGCAGTGTGAGTCAGGAGCCTCACTGCCCGTACAGCAGAATACACTGGATATGTATCAATACAAAGGATGATGTGCACTGAATATATACACTGGATAGAGCTGCAAGAATATTCCTCTGGGCTTGTTTGTGATGAGGTGTAGTGAGGCAGGGGAGACTGTATGTTAAATTCCCCCACAATAGGAACTGGTTACATTATGGTATACCCATATAGGAATATTATGTAACCTTGAAAATGGTGCTACAGAAAAAACTGTGTGTGAATCCTAGGGGGTTTTGTTTGTGCTTGAAAGATCTCTGAAAGGACATAAAAGGAGCTGATAGAATTGATTGCCTCCTAGAAAGGCAACTGTGTGGCCATGGTCAGAAATCAGGAGACTTGTGTAAGTCATATACCATTTTTCACTTGTTGAATTTTAAATCATGTGAATGTAATATTTATTAAAATATTTAAATACCTATAAATACACACACACACAAGTTAGGTTCTAGAACTTATTCCACATAACTTTACTTCCTTGAAATGCTATTAAGGGTTCCCCCAAAAGCTCCAGGACTCTTACTTGGGGAATCATATTGAAGCTGATGAAGAGACTTCTTTAATGCGTACTTGCAGGTTTCCCAAACTGAGTTGCTCATGGAACCATTTTCTTAGTTAATGTCTCTTATCCTCTCTCTGGAGATGACTGCCTTATAATTTGGGAATTATTTGTTATTATTTGGGAATTATTTGTTATTAATAATTAATGCCAAGGTGAAAGGCTTACAGTGTTTCATTAAATGAAAGAAACATGTTACTGGCACTGGTCCCACTTTGTTTAAAAATAGATGTGTAGGTGTGGTATATGTGTGTTTTGCTTATGAGTTCTAGGATAATGGATGATTTTAGTTTCTTCTTTTATCCATTTGTATTTTTTAATTTTCAAAAATGAACAAAACCATTTCACAAGCACCATTTTTTGAGTCTATGTACTGTATTTTTTAAGGCTTTGGGATCCCTTTCTTTCCATGCACCTCATTCTCTGTATGTGTGGCGTGCTCAGTAGCTTCAGTCATGTCCGACTTTTTGCAACCCCAGGGACTGTAGTCTGGCAGACTCATCTGTCCATGAGATTCTCCAAGCAAAAATACTGCAGTGGGTTGCCATGCCCTCCTTCAGGGAATCTTCCCAACCCAGGGATCGAAACCACGTCTCCTGTGTCTCCTGCATTGCAGGCAGGTTCTTCACTTGCTGAGCCACCAGGAAAGCCCCCACTCTCATCTACTCCCTACTGAAAGCAGCAGCCCAGGGTTAGGTTCACTGAGAGGCCCCCATCTATAGCCAGGCCCTCTCATCTGTCTTTATCCAGGGCCAGCTCAAGCTCTGGCCTGAGGTGGTAGGGGATGGACCAATGGCCAAATGGGGTCTGCTGTCACTAGACAGCTCTCTGGCCCCAGCAGACCCTACCTTCAACCAGGTTCCTCAAATAGAGATAATGAGGCTACAGAATCAGACACCAGCCGGGTGCAACCCTGATACATTGCACATCCAGGCACCTGGGCTTTGGTCCCAGCTCTGGGCTGCCTGGCTATGTGACCTTGGCTAAGTTTCTTAACCTGAATGTCATCATCACCCTTTGAGTCAGCATGCCGCTTGCCTTACAGAGCTCAGTGACCAAATGAGGGCACACACAAAGGCATTGGTGTCCTGTCAAGGGCTGTCCCAGTGGAATTATTACACACTCAGCAGGGAACATGGGCTTGCCATCACCTTCCTAAGAACAGAGTACTTTTTTCTTTTCTTTTTTTAATAGGTTGGTAGAGGGAGGGGAGCAAGGAGATGAAACATGGGAGACTGGGGCATGTGGAAATAGAATGGTGTTCAAGACAAAGAGGAGAAACCTTTTAGCTTGACATTTGCAGCCCTGCAGCTCTGGTTGGGCCCATGTCCCCCGGCCCCACCCCACACACAGCCATGCCACCTCACACATGCAGGTCAGCTCACATCACCGACCATTGCGATTCTGATAAACCACAGCTTAGACCACCTCCCTCCCTTCCAGCTCCCCCATCCTTTGATTTTGAGCTGAGTTAGCTGTTCCCCAGCCTCCACTGGGGTCACACCTCTGGGCTTCAGCACCCCAAAGCCTCCATGACTGCTATGATGCTAGGTTCCAGCTCCTCTGCCAGACTGGATTTCCTGAGGGCAGGAGCTGTATCTGTCATTCTGGTCCACCTGTCTCCTCTAGGTCCACCATGGGCCTGCGGGTCTGGGACGAGAATTAGATCATAAGCACTGAAGTCCAGGAGACCTGGGTTTGAATTCCAGCTTCATCCCCTTGGGGAAGTGACTTCACTCTGAGCCTCAGTTTTCCCCATCTGTAAGTGGATTTCATCCTTGCAGTGAACTCACAGGGTTATTTTCATCAGTTAATGTGTATAAAGCTCTGAAGACCATTCCAGGCATGAAGGAAAACTCTCCATCGGTGGTACTCACACTGACAGCATCACAGACCCTTGGTGAAGGCTTGTTGATTTGCACTAGGAAACGGCACCAGGAAGGGTGGTTCCCCAGGATCAAACCCCACCTCCCCTAGAACAGTGGCCCTATCCCCACTGTGCATGCTTGGTGCTGTCTCAGCACCTCCACACTCACCTCCTGCCTTGTACCCCCACAGCCACTCGGCCCAAGCTGAAGAAGATGAAGAGCCAGACGGGACAGGTGGGTGAGAAGCAATCGCTGAAGTGCGAGGCAGCAGCGGGTAACCCTCTGCCCTCCTACCGCTGGTTCAAGGACGGCAAGGAGCTCAACCGCAGTCGGGACATCCGCATCAAGTATGGCAATGGCAGGTGAGCAACATCCCTCCCTCCGTCTGCCAGCCGCCCTGCCTCCTTCCTGCACGGAACCAGTTCCCATCTCCCTTTTTTGTGGCTCCCAGTTTCTCCTTCCAGCTCTGGCATGCTGCCCCAGTGTCTTGCAGGTGGTAGCCCCTTAATTAACATCACTGGATGGATGAAGGCCATTTGAATGTCAAAGTCAGCTTTAACTGTGAAGTCCCATCTTGTCCATAAAACTTTTCAAAGGACTCACAGGGTCTGAAGCCCACCACTGGGCAGTCTTTGGTAAAGGACTCTGATCTATAATGTGTCTAGGAGGTCATGGGTGATGATGCACCAGTTCCTCAGCTCAGCAAGCTGTCACTGGGCAGGGAGCCAGGTGAGGGGAGGGGCCCATGGCTTTGACTGGTGTCAGAGGAATCTCAGACAGCTCGCCTGTGACTTGGAGATTGTCTTAAGTCTTTGAGTCAAGGCTCCAGGGAAGAGAATCAGAAGGTCTAGGGTCTCTGGGCTGTGGAAGGTGGTCTCTTTTCCATCTTGGTCAGACAGGGGGCTGCAGGCAAGAGAAGCCAAGGATCCAAGGGCAGTCCCTCACCTCTCTCCTGCCTCTCACGGCCCCTGAGGGGCTGTCAGAAGGCAGAACAAGCTTGACCTCCACTCTGCAGATTCAGAGGGTACAGTAGGCTTCCCTCTCTGGCTGAGGGGCACCAGGCACCTTTCCTGCTCCTCCCCAGGGGCTGTCATTCCCTCCTCACCCCCCAAAATGCAAATGATTTTAGAGGACCCTCCAACCTGCCCCACAGCCAAAAGCAATGGGAAAATGTCTGGGCTCAGGCTGCTCCTGGTTTGCTGGGAGGCCCTGGATGTATACATCCTGCCCTCTGGCCTTAGTGTCTGAACCTGTGAAGGGAAGGGGTCAGGGTCTGGGCAATGCTTGCAGTTTTCTGACCTTCTTTCCATGAGCAGGGAGCAAAGACAGGACCTGTCATCCTGGAAAGTGGTCCAGGCAGAAAATAGAAAGTGATTTAAGAAGGTTTTGGTTCAGATCAAAGGTTTACAGCTAAAAAAACACACTGCTTTCTGAGGGAAATTGGGAGGAGGGTTTCTGGGATGTCACCAGTCAATGGAGTTAGCAAGAAATTCAGATTGCCCATCAAGTCACCTTCTGAGACCCCCTCACCCCTTCCCGCTGTCCCGCCATGCCTGGCTCCAAGCTGGAGAGAAGAGTAGACTGGCTTCCCAGGCTGTTGGGGCCTGTCTCCCTCCTGTTCTGTTTTTCTGGAAGGTGGCCTCCCCTCACTGCCCTGAGACAGCAGAAGTCAGGAGTGGGGGTGCTCCTTGCTGCCCACATTATGCTCAAACAGTCCACAACGTGGCCAGTCTTCACCCCCGTTCCTGATCCACATGTAACCCTCACACTCACCCACACCCTCCTGCACACGCACCCTCAGAGCCCTTGGGCCACCAACAAACTCCTCTCTTTGGTGAATTCTCCCTCTCTCTCCCAACAAACCACTAACACCACCTCTCCTCCAAAAGCTCTCTCTTTGTGTTGCCGTCTCCTGTTCCTCCTCCCCCGACTCTTGCCCATCTTGCTCCTGCCCTTCACCACCACGTGGAGGAAGTTTCTTGCCCACTGACTCCTCACTGGCTCATCCTCCATACCTCTGCTCTACAGGAACCTGCCCTGTAAACACAACCCCAATACTCTCTGTGGCTGCAGCTCTTGACAGATCCGGTGACCTCAGGCCCCTCCCAGGGCCCTCTGGCTGCCAGGCCCCTCAGCAGCTGTTGGCACGTGTGCCACTTGCTTCCCTGCCCCTGTGTGCCGCCTCCTCATCCTCTTGTGCCTCTGAGCCCCTTCTCTCAGGCATCATGAATGCTGGAACTTTTCTGTGTCTGGGGCTTCGCTCTTCACCCAGAGCTCTCCACCCATGGGTGAATTCACCCTCTCATATCTGATGACCCCAAGCCTCCATCTCTAGTCTGATGGCTTTTTTTCCCTTTCCTGAGTTCCAAATCCATACTGCCATCTAGATACCACCCCTGAGGTTCCCCGTGCTTATCTGTTTTTTTTTTTCACTTTTGTTTGCTTTTTTTGTTTTGGCAGTGTGTATTCCTGGGCCATACGTTTTTGTTTCTTCAGTTTCTTCTGGGATATCTTTTTCTTCCATGCAACCTTTTCTTCTGGTTTAGGAACAATCTGTTCTTTTCCAGTGAGGACCGTCTCCATGAGGCAGGGAGAGCTCATGTACGGGTTGATCTGACGGTGAGCTCTCTAAGTCCTGCCCCACAGGCTGGAGGTTTTGTTCATCTGGATGTGCTCAATGAGCAGAGAATCTACATCTAAGCCCTTAAGTTCAGCACTACTCTCTGCGGTTTTGAGCACGTGCAGTAAAAATTCAGGGCTCATTTTGGGCCACTGACCCTGCGCCCAGCCCTGCTGTTTGGCCTGTGCACACCTACCACTCCACCACTGTAACAATGAAATGGCACACATAGCTTCTTTAAAATGACATCCTTCTGATACTTGGTGGCTTCTCGGATATGCATATACTTAATGGCCTGCGTGGCTTCACGAGTGTTCTGAAAATGAACACAAACATTGGAACTTCTTGATTTACACAATTTTGTGGGAATTTCTGGGTCAAATGAATGCAAACTATTTTTAGAGGTCACCTCCGCTGCTTACTGGAAAAGCCCCAGACATCTCTAATCCAGAACGCCCTGGTCTTGCCTCTCCCCCGTCCTCTCTGGCCCTGCCTTGCCCCACTGCACTTCCCTCTCCGCTGTGACGAAACCAGACTGCCCGCTGCCCAGTGCCTGCCCTCATGCCGTCCCCTCCAGGCGGACACCACGTCTCAGAAAGGAGGTCTCCTTCTCCCCGCCCACTTCTGCTCTCCCTGCCTCCAGCCTCTTGTCCTCCACCGGCTTACTCTTGGGCATTCCCCACCTTTTCTAGGCCACAGGCCCCTTTGTGAATTCACTTCTGTTTTGCGCGTATGTGTGCTGAGCGTCAGTTGTGTGCCGGGGACTCTACCCAAGGCTGGGAATGCAACAGCGGTGGAGCAGGCGTGGCCCCATCTTCACAGTTTCTCGTCTAGCTTTAGCAGAGGGTCTGGTAAAGACCCTTTCTTCATAAAACGTATGCCTGGTTTTGTTTGCAGTATGAGAGGTCCACAGGTTCACTGACCCCGGTGGCTCTGACAGGGGATGGTTTTTCTAACAGGGCACATATCTGATCATTCATTCATTTACTTGGCAGATCTTGAGAGTCTGCCGTATGCCAGGGACAGCCTAGGCTGTGGTGCTCTTCTAATGCTCCCCTTCCTGGCCTATAACTCACCATCTCGCTGTTCTCCCCCTCAGTGCTCCTGACTCCTAGGCTTGGGCCCAGACTGTTCCCTGTGCTGGCAGTACCCGCTCCCCTCACCTTGTCCTTTGCAAAAATCTCCAAGGCCTAGCTTAAATGTCACACCCTCTGGGTTACCCTCCTGAGCTCCCCCAGCAAGCTCTCACATCTCCTCCCATGGTGCCTCAGACACAGCTTCACGGCATGGTGGGAGGCTGTTTCTCCCAGCGTGAGAACCTCTGAGACCACCTCCAGACACACCCTGTCTCCTGTGTAGCCTGGCGGAGGTCATCTGCTTTCCGTGTGAACTGACAAGGATCTTGCAGGATCTGCTCACCTCTCCTGGGTGCAGGGGGCGTAGGATTGGGCAGGACACCTGTTGCATTGACCTTGCCTTCGAACAAGTGACTGTCCTGGTCAGGCCCTGGTGTCAGCAGACAGATGGGGCACCCAGTCCCCACACAAGGCCTGGATGTATCCCCTGGGTCTCCTGGGGGTACTAAGGCCTCCAGACAGCCTGAGTGTGCCCCCTCCCCCCTTCCTGTCAGGATCCTGTCCCGATGGCCACATTTCAAACTGCCTGGCTCCACCCATCCTGCCCCGGGGCTGCTCCCTGCAGTGAGTCGATGGGCTGGAGGAGTGGGCTGTGGTGGAGAGCGCCTCACTCCCTGTCATTTCCCATTCCCTCACTGTGACTCGGAGAACCGCCACCTTTACACATACACTTCACCTGGCGTGGGGGCTGGGGGCTGGGGGCAGGAGTCTCCTTTCTGGCAAAATCATCTTTCCTCTGCCCACACTGCAGTGCACACTCTAGCCCTCCAAGTGCTCCATTCTGCCCAGGCCACACTGTCTTAATGTCACTCTGGGTCTATGGAGACGCCCCTCCCACTGGGCGCCGCCTGTCTCTGGGGCAGCCCCGCTGAGGTGTCTCAGCCTAGCCTTCCTGTGCCCAGAGAAGACCGCCCCCTTCCCCAGCCCTGGGCACGGAGCCCTTCCCCGGCGGAACCATGTGTTCCCCTGTTTATGAGGGGCAGGCTGGAACAGGCCCCTCAGGCAGGCAGCAGGAGGTAGGCGCTGGGGAAAACGTGCGGGTGGGTGGAGGAGGCAGCTGCCCAGATCCCTGGTCCCTGCCAACAGAAAGCTGACTGAGAAAGGCGAGGAGGGCGCCTGTCACGGGGCAGCTGGGTCAGCCCAGCAAGGGGACAGAGGGCCTGCCAGGGAGGTGGGAGGGAGCCCTGAGCACCTGGGGCTTCTCAGGGAGCTAGGAGAATGTGGTGGCCCCGCTCCTCAGCTGCAGAGCCCCGCCCTTCAGCTCTGACCCCAGAACCTTTTGTGCCAGGCTGGGGCCACCTTCCTGGAACTGGGGCAATCATCACACAGCTGGTAAACCAAGATGCCTGCACTCAGCAAACCTGGGGCCCTGGTTTCTGTCCCCTAGCCTCTTTCTGATTCCTCAAAGGGGAGGGGCTCTCCCTGCACCCCGGCGTTTTCACAGACCTCACACTCCTCCATGCAGGAAGCCCTTCCTTCTGGTTTTAGCTTCCATCCTTCCAGGTAACTGTGAGCCTGGCTCCATCTTATTCTCCTGCATTTGAGGTGGTGTAAGGGACGCTTCTTTGAATTCACTGTGAGTGGGTGACAAGGAGGGTCCATCTCTGTGTCCCCTATACCTTCTTTTTTTTTTTTACATCAAGGCAATTTATTAACACAATAATCTGAGGAGTCCTATTCACAGATGGTGAACCCGCTTCCTGTGGGTGCTATTGGAGGGGGTGAGGGTGACTTGCTCAGTTGGCCCAATTTTCATCCCTGGGGCAAGGGTTCTGAAGGCTTGTCCTGTTTCCTCCTGTGACCTGGAATTTGATGTGAAGGGCAGTGATGCCCAGCTCCTTGCATCTCTAGGCTACATTCGGGGCAGCCAACATGGCAGCCTATGGAAAGAGCTCACCTCGGTCAGCCTTCATCTTCCTCCCCTCAGTTACACAGCAGATGGCTTCCTGGCCAGAAAGATCCGTGATGTGGACAGAAGTATCACTGAAGGGTGCAAAGATGTGGCACACCAAACATGTTTTCTCCTTCAGCCACCTGAGGGCCGAGGCTGATGACCTGTTTTTCCTTCTTTTCTTTCTTCCTGCGAGGTGCCATTTCTGCACGTCTTCTCCCCTATGCCTCCTTGACCCTGAGACCCCCAGGTGAGCCCCTGCCCTGCTTGTCTAGTGTTAAGGAAGAGCTGGTGGCCAGGAAGCTGGAGAAGCCTGGTCCTGGGGCAGCTGGGCTCCCTGGCATCTAATTAGGCAGGAGCCAGAGAGGAGATGCTGGCGTAGCCAGAGGGGCCTCCAGGGGTCTGTTTAATGAAGAGAAGAAACTCAGATTGACAGAAGAGGGTTGTAAGCAAACACAGGCCAAGGAGACAGAGACCGGCATGAGCTGGGAGGGGTGGAAGGGAGTCGGGCAGCTGTCACCGTATCATCGGTATGGATATCATCACAGAAATGAGGCCTTTTGACTAGACAGGCTCGTGGAGGCTGGTTTGGGGGATCCCAGAGTTAGGAGATCTGGGAAGAGCCCAGCATCAGGGGCTGAGGAGGAGCTCAAGAGACTGGTCCCCAAAGCACAGCGCAGGGATAGATATGGGTCATTTTGCCGTCTTCCTCCATCCCTGGCGCAGCCTCTCTGCTCACTGCCCTCCTTCCCCATGAGCTTCATGGCTCTGTTTCTCCAGCCCTGGATTCAGGGCCATTATAGCTCTGCTACCCTGGCTCCCATTCCACCACTCCCTAGCCCACTAGGCATGTTCTGGGAATCTGATTTTTTTAAACTCAGGACTAAGAGGAGGAAGTTACATCATGTTAAGAAATTTTCATGCTACTTCTTGTTCCCCCCTGGGGTCCCCTGGGGTTTTATCCAGAGCTTAGACTGGCCCCAAAGAGCACTGGGGCAGAGGGAGGGGTGAGAGGTATGAACAGATCCTGCAGAGCCCAGGCTCCTGCGGGCAAGTGCAGGGAAGCCGACGGAAGGAAGGAAGGTTTGGCATGGTCTTCAGAAAGAAGAGGACAGGCCAGGCCAGGTGCCCTGGAGTCACACACAACACTGGAATCCCTGCCCAGGCCTGGCCCCACGGCTCTGGGCATGCAAGGCTGGGTGTGAAGCCCTCCACAGAGGTGTTAGCCTAAGCATCAAGCTCCAGGAGACAGCCCATGAGCTGCCTGGGGCTCATGTCCTCACCAGCTCTAGTTCCTCATTCACCTCTGCCTTTGCTTTGTTGGCAGGCATTCTTAGACAAGTCCAGAAACCCCTCGAGGACTCAGTTTTCCCATCAGTCCTGCCTGGTCCTCCTCCAGATTAGCCATGAGAGTCAAGTCAGGCTTTGAAGATAAGACTTTTTTGTTCCCTGAGATATGCAAGCCCCCAGCACACAGAGGGCACTCAATAAACATCTGTTGAGTAAATGAAGGGAAACTTTTTGAAGAGGCCACAGAGTGCCCCTTAGTGGCAGGGCTAATATCAAGGCAGGGAAGAGCCACAGGTGAGGACTGGGAGGCTGGTGCAGTTGCCATGGAAACCTGATAGCTCATTGGCCTTCCTGGGTTCCTGGGACAGGCCTTATCTATCCAGAGTGGTGGGGCTGCTGCTTCTAAGGGAAGGCTGAGGTGGCTGTGAGATAGTGGCTGCTCTGCTGGAAGGGGGTGGGGGAGACACGGTGGGCTTGGGAGAAGGGCGCTAAAGTCCTTGTGACTCCCAAAGGATGCCAGTTTCCTGCCCTGGAAAAGCGGTTACAAAGAAGGTCCAGTTCTGGAAAAGGGATGGATGTGAGGATCCATAGACTTAGAACTTGTGTTTCTCCTGAGCATGCAGGTCTCCCTCCAGCTCCGGACTCTGTGCATTCCACCCAGACCCCAGCACTGGCTGGTCTGCAGAAGTCTACTTCCCATCCACCTGCGCAGACACTGTGACCATGCAGGGAGAGGTGACCGCTGGGTGACAGCTGGGGAGCTCATGCTAACCCCCTCTTATCCCCTCCCTAACCAGAAAGAACTCACGACTCCAGTTCAACAAGGTGAAGTTGGAGGACGCTGGGGAGTACGTCTGTGAGGCTGAGAACATCCTCGGGAAGGACACTGTCAGGGGCCGGCTCTTTGTCAACAGCGGTAGGTGGTCCCCCAACCAAGGGAAGGGTCCTAGAGGGGTCCTATGGGGGGAGCCTGTCACCCTGCCCGCAGCCCTGGAGAAGAGGCCCACACATGATTCATCTTGCACTTGACTCCCCTCCCTCCCGCTGCTGCCATATCAAGGCCCGAGATCTGAGCCGATTCAGGGAAACGCAGTCGAAGCATAAATGTTTAGCTTTGTTATCTGGACCTGGAAGAGCCGCCAGCTCTCATTTTAAATACCCTGAAAACTAAATATTTTGAAATCAAGAGGTAGGGGGTGGGAGAAGGATATTTTTAGAAGGCAATTATGGGAGGCTGGGCTGCCAGGAGCGGGGCTCCAGAGAGAGGCAGACCCAGGGTGTGTGTGAGCCGCCTGCCCACGGCTTTGCTGGGTGCCCGAGTGGAGGCAGCCCGCTCTGAGGGGCCACAGTGGGGAGGCCTGAGTGCCCTGGACCCCTGGGGGCAGCCTCTGCTCAGGGGTGGCCGGCCCCTCTCCCACTGGTCATCCCCTCCCTGGGAAATGTACAAGGTCAGGAGCCCATGGCACCCTTAGCTGCCTCTTGCCACAGAGGCAGGCCCCCTGCTGGGCCATCCTCTGGTTGTTGCCCTTGACTGGGAAGTCACCACGCCTATCTGTCCTCAGGTCGCGCCCCCTCCACTCTCACCCCTCCTCTGAGCCCCACAGCTCTCATTCCTCCTCCTGACACCCGGCCTGTAGGTACCACTTGTTACCTGGTTGCTGGGTTTGCTTCCAGTCCTGCCCGTCACAGAGTCCAATCCTCCATCTGTGTGCATCACCTGTGTTTCCACCACACAGCCTTCTGGTACTCCCCACACCCGGTACAGTCTAACAACAACCCTGGCCTTGCACCTTCAGAGGAGAACCTGGCTCAGACCCGGTCTGCCCTGTGTTCTGAGGGATCCCCCTCTCTTGCCAGCCTCTGCTCCTCCACTTGCCAGTGGATCTCATAGGTCTGAGTCTTCAAGTCCCTGTCAGTCTTCTTTCTGGATGTCTCGCTCACATCTTTTCTTTTCATTCCAACCCCACCTCGAGGGCACCTCTGGCCCAGGTTTCAGCCCTGCTCACCTGGGCCAGAGCAATGGCCCCTGAAGGCGCTTTAACTCCATCATGCCCCAACCCTTGGAGCCACAGAACAAGAACTTGGCCCCACAGCCCAGCTTACACAAATCTGACCCAAATGGTCTCTCCATATTCCCTCTGGAGCCCTGACTCAACCCCATGGTGTAGTTCATGGATTAGGAGATTGAAGCTGAGAGAGGTTACATATTCTGCCCAGAGTCAAGCAGGTAGACCTACATGATGTGAAAGATGTTGGCAAACACAGAGCCCCCCATGCTCCATGGGGCCATGTCTAGCCTGTTTACCCCTCCAGCCCTGGGGCCCACCGTAGCACCAGGCTTGGGTCAGCACCTGGTAAACACAGAAGGACCACAGACCTGCTTCAGGGCCTCTCCTGACTCCCCGCGGCCCAGCCTGGGCATGATGGCAGTGGGGGCACCCGCGCCCTCCTGCCACTCCCAGCCTGTCTCAAGCCTGGGAAAGTGGACCACGCTGGGGCCTGGCATCTTCCCCTGCAGCCAGAGTGGGCAGGCATTCTCAGATTCACTGGGGATTTGAGGTTTCCTGTTTTACATTTTAAGACTTTCTTGGTTAGAACTGATAAGAACCCAACATGAAACTATGTTGAGGAATTTATTGGTTTTTAAAACTGAGAAGTCCAGAGGTAGGACTGACCTTAGACCCAACAGAGTCCTGGACCTCAGAGCAGGGGTCGGGGTGCTCCCTCCCACAATGTGTTGGCCTCTTTTTCTCCTCCTGTAAAATGGGCTTCCCCCATGTTTAGGGAAAGGATTGAGAAGAGGAGGCCATGGCCTCAGACAGCTCCAGGTTTACATCATCGCAGCACCACCCAGGGAAAAGAGATAGCTTGGTCTGTCTGTCTCCATTTACGTTGTCACAGGGATGGATTCTTGTTCTGTGTCCCGCTCGGCCCAGTCATGCACTCGGGGGGTGCGATGCCATCCTGGCAGGCCCACGTGTGTGTGCAAAGGGGTCCTGAGGGGCAGAGTACCATGAGTGGCATCCCTGCCAGAACTATATCGGAGGCGGGGTGTGGGGTGTGGAGGAAGAAGAAAGGCTGCCATGCCATGAAGGAAGCCGCAGTAATGTCCTCTCTCCTGCACAGGGCTTAGGGCCTCGGGCGGGGTTCTGTTGTAAGATCCTTCAGATAAGATGCAGCCCCACCCCACCTGTGGGCTTCTGTGAGCCCCCAGTAGCCTGGGTTCTGGTCAGTCAAGGATCAGACAGTGGAGCTTTGGGCTGGGCCCTTAGGGCTCTGTGCCTCTTATCCCTCCAGCAGGCAGGACGGTGGGGCAGCTGAGCTATGGACAGAGTCCCGAGTTTTGGTCTCATTCCAGTTCTGTCGTACAACCTTGAGTGAGTCGCTTCACCTCCCGAGTCTTCAGTTTTCCCATCTGAGTTTGAGCCAGGTGATCTCTAAGCCCCTTCTCCCTAAAATTCTGGGATTCTCAGGGCTTTTTGTGTTGAGGCTGACATCCTGTGCACCTAGCCACCGCCACCACCACACATGTACACCCTCATACCACGTCTCTTCAGCTGCCCTTCAGTCCAGGCAGGCAAGAGGCTACCCTTCATGTGGGGAGGTGGACAGAGCCACTGGAGGGGGCCAGGAGGTCCTGTGGGGAACGTTAACCCGGGTAGAGATGCTCAGCTCCTGTTTACCCGTGGAGCCCAGAAGACTTGCAGCAGCCCCACCCTGAGGAGGGGGTGGAGGGCGGGTAGCGGGCAACTGTGCCTGCCCACCTCTGACTCATTCCAGGGTTGACTGGGCCCGCCTGGGCCCCAGGGAAGCCAGGGCTACAGGGGTGGGGCCGCCAGAAGAGGGCATGGGAAGGCCGTCAGGGAGCAGCGGCTGCTCAAGGGGCATTGACACAGCCTTGAAAGATGAGAAGTTTTGTCCATGGCAAGGGATAGGAGGGCAGCAGTTACAGTAGCTGGCGGTGGGGAAAAGATCTCCACAGCATGAGCTCCCTCCTGGCCCTTGCCTCCTCAGGACCCCAGTAACTCACTGACCCCAAGACACTGAGCCCTAATAGAGATCTCCTGGGTTTACCTTCCCAGGTGTTTTCTTGAAATCCCCCCAGCCCCTGGCAACCAGAATTTACTTTCTGTTTCTGTGGATTCACCTATTCTGGACATTTCACAGAAATATGTGAAATCATAGAATACGTGGCCTTTCAAGACTGGCTTTTCCACTTAAAATAATGTTTTCAAGGTTCATCCATGTTGTAGCATGTATCAGTGCTTCTTTCATTTTCATGGCTGAATCAGATTCCATTGCATTTTGTTTATATATGCATTTATATGTGCATTATATACGCATTATATATACATCAACTGGGGTTGTTGTGTCATTCTAGTCGTTTCCACATTTGGGCTGTTAGGAACAATGCTGCTATAACATTTGTGTCCAAGTTTTTGTGTGAACTTATATTTCAGTTCTCTTGGGTATATGCCTAGGAGTTGACTTGCTTGGTCATATGGTAACTATGTTTAATTTTTTGAGGGACTACCAGCTGTGTTTCAAAGTGGCTGCACCATTTAGCATTTCCACGAGCAAAGTAGGGGGGTTCCCATTTCCCCACATCTTCACCACCACTTGTTATTATCCATCCTTTTTTAGTACAGCCATCTGAGGGGGTGTGAAGTGGTACCTCTGTGGTTTTTATTTTCATTTCCTTAATGATTTTTCATGAGTATTTGTATTTTCTAAGAGACAATGCTTGAATTAATGCTTTAATGCTGATATCAGCAGCAGCCAAGGAGACCAGACTAGACCCTGGGATGGTAGTGGAATGTACCTTTCTCTAAAGAATCGGATGTCTTTAATTGCTTGGTAGAGATATTTGTCAGTATTTGTTAAGCAGCTATTACATGCCAAGTGCTGTGCTAGACCCTGGAGTTCGTTCACCAGTGAAGCAGACAGCCTCTGCCCAGATGGAGCTTACCTTCTGTTGGAGGTAACTCAGTTGGTAAAGAATCCACCTGCAGTGCAGGAGACCCTGGTGATTCCTGGGTCAGGAAGATCTGCTGGAGAAGGGATAGGTTACCCACTCCAGTATTCTTGGGCTTCCCTTTTGGCTCAGCTGGTAAAGAATCCGCCTGCTATGCAGAAGACCTGGATTCGGTCCCTGGGATGGGAAGATCCCCTGGAAAAGGGATGGGATGGGAATCCACTACAGTATTCTGGCCTGGAGAATTCCATGGACTATATAGGCCATGGGGTTACAAAGAGTCAGACACGACTGAGAGACTTTCACTTTCAGGCTTTAGACAGCTAGTAATTGCACAACTAGTCTTTTAATTGTTAGAATAAATACTATAAGTTTAAGTTACAAAACTAAGAAAAAGAGTAAGGGAGGAGACCTGAGCAGCTTCTCTGAGACACTGATATTTTGAAAGTCCTGGACCAGGAGTCACTTGGCCTCTTAGAGGAGCTGAACGAAGCCAGTGGAGTCTGAATATACTGCAAGACGGGGACAAGACAAGAAGCGGGACAGGTGGTGAGGCCCAGATTAGACTTGGGGAGGGCTGAGTACAAAACCATTGGAGGGTTTTGATACTGGAAGTAACTGATCAATTTACATATTTTAAAGACCTCTCTGGCAGCAGCTACAAAGCAGAAAGATTAGAGATGAAGGCAAGAGTGAGGACAGGAAGACCTATGAGGAGGAGACTGTGGCCATCCAAGAAAGAGACCACAGAGACCTGAGGGGTGGAAGGGAGGCAGTAGTAAGACGTGGCAGAGCCCCAGGAGGTATGGAGGCAGGCCTCAGCAAGAGACAGCTGGGGGACCAAAAATCAGAGACTCCCTCCAAGCCTTTGGTTCATGCTGTTTAGTCACAGAGGTGAGCAAGGGTAGAGGAGCAAATGGCAGGGCACAGGAATGGGAGCTGCGTTTGGGGTAGCCTAGCACCATCCCCAGGGTGGTGTCTAAAGAGCAGCCAGATTCTCTCACTTGGAGGTCATTGGTCATCTTCACCTCCCCAAACATGGGAGAACACAGTGAAGAAATATGAAGGGAGTGTGAGACATTGCCCTCGGAGCCCAAGTATGCTGGAAGAGCATGACTGCACATCTTCCGTGTGGAGATCTTCCTGGCATGAACCTCTACCACCAACACAGTTGGTGACTTGGGAGGACCCTGCCGTTATAGGGCTGGCCTCCAGGTACTACTTTCTGAGGTGCAAAGGCCTTTCCCCTGCACCTTCTTCAACCAGCTCCCCCACTGCCCTCCCTTTTTGCCTTTCCAGGGCCCCAGCCTAGTCCCCACTGTGACACAGTTCTGGAAGCCCCAAGCCATAGATCCCAGCCAGGGCCCCGTCTTCCTTCTTTCAGGAGTCACCCACTGCCTTCCAAGTCCTGGGTGTGTGCAGACGTGCATAGGGGCAGACCCAAGTGTACGGCTGTGGTCCCACCACCATGTGCGCTCTTGCCCAGCATCAGGCAGGTTCTGCCACCCCTGACCGCAGAGGGCATCAAGATGGCCTGAGGTTTCCCTGGCTTGGGCAGGACCCTGTAAAGGACCTGGGCCTGTGGTCCACATCGTGTTTGCATCCATCTGTCAAGCCTTGGTGCTGACATGTTCTTCCAGGATGGACCAGGTGCCTGGTGAGAATATGCAGCCAGATATTAGGAGCCCTGAGGCTTTGTTACAACACACCCTGGACTCTGGAAGGCTCTTCTCTGCTCTCTTTCCTCATTCTTCCCTTGGCAATGCAATCAAAGGGCAGGACAACCTTTAGGGTCCTCCCAGCAATGAGATTTTACAGCTCACAGGCGTGGTCATCTCAGCTGTTTCTCTTCTCTGTCCCTTTCTCTATTCCCTGGGTCTCACTGACCCAGAAGCATGTGGGTCCCAGACGGGTGTGGGGTTGTACAGAGGTGGGAGACGTCAGCAGGGGTGGGGCTCAAGAATGCCAGACCAGCAGCAGGCACGGTGTGCTGGGAAGGTGGGAGTTGGCCCTGCCCGCTGGGTTTTATCAGCGAACTCCTCAGACATATACAGAGGCAGAGCTGTGTATACACTCCCGTTCCCGCGCTCCATCTGTCTCTCGACACGTCTAAACACTCAGGGCGCCAAGTGCTTGCCTCCTCCTCCTCCTCTTGTCCCCCCACTTACTGCGGGGGATGGTGGAGACTCAGTACCCCTGAGGAGACAGAACTGGCCAAGGTAGGATGGGCCACCTGTCAGGAGGCTGCTGCTGGGCGGGCAGGAGAGGCCCTCCCAGCCCCAGAGACTGTGGGGGGAGCAGGAATCCATTGATGGCCAGTATGGATACACAGTCTGAGGGGTTAGCTAGCAGATAAAGACTGAAATTGGGGGCAAGAATTTCCACTTGAAACCAGGCTTCTGGGTGCCATCCCACTGAGGAGCCCAGCTTTTGGGATTTTCATTTATCAGATAAATCTGATCCATCAGAGATGTGCAGTCTGGGTTAGCAGCTTTGAACCCAGGCTTGTTCTCACCTAGTTTCCACATCCCAGCTGTCCCCTAGCCCTATTCCCAACGACCTAAAGCCCTGATTTATAGCCCAGGCTATCCAAGGCCTGGGGGCTCCCCCAGGGGGCAGAAGTGGGGGAGCTGCCTGGCAAGAGTGTACATGAAGGCCCTGGATGCTTCTAGAGATATAGTGGCCTTTGTAGCATTTCTGGGAGGCTTGTCCCCACCCTGGGACAAAGGAAGAAGAGAGGAGAGCTAGGGATCTCCTCACATCTCCCAAGATCTTAGAAAATTAGTGTCCAAAAGGTGCCACTCTCTGCAAAGCCCAGTTTCCTCCATTCACATCCTGGTCCATGAGAGCCCCAGTGGTACAGATGGATGTACCTGTCTCCTCTCTGCACCCTGTGACTTGCCCCCCACATAAGACATGGTGCCTCATCCCACCTGCAGGGGCGCCCCCAGAAAGGCAGGCATGCAAGGAAGCAGTGGAGGTGGACCCTTATTTCAGAAAACAGAGTAGTTTCTGCCAGCCTCTCCTCCCCTTCAAAAAAGAAAATCTTCCCAGCCTTTGGAGGTTTGCCCGGAGCGTGAGTGCACTGTGGTGCTGGATAGATGATCAGAGCTAACAGTGGCCTCCCCTTGGCCTTGTTTGGTGACTTGAAGGAGACTCCCAGCCATTCCTAAAGTCTCCAATCATCCAGCTCTGAGATGGGCCATGAAGGGCCATGAAGAAGGTGATTCCTGGGGCCCAGCAGTGGTCTCCGTGGGTCACCAGCACATGTCTCTCATACCTCCAGTGAGCACCACTCTATCATCCTGGTCGGGGCACGCTCGGAAGTGCAACGAGACAGCCAAGTCCTACTGTGTCAACGGAGGTGTCTGCTACTACATCGAGGGCATCAATCAGCTCTCCTGCAAGTAAGTGACCAGTGGAGGTGGGCGTGGGGGCAGGAGCAGGGGGAGAGAGGCCGGGGCGGAAGTGGAGGGCTCTAGGAAAAAGTGGGCTTCAAGCCACTGATAAGGGGTCTCCAAGGCGGGTATAGTCAGGGAGGTTTGCCCCACTTCGTAGCCCTTTCCTGGAATACAGGGAGATGTAAGCTCCAAAGGGCTCAGGGCTTCTGCAGTCCCAGTATACCAGGCCCCTACCCACCCAATTTTCCAGTGTCCCCGCTTTCACCGCCACCTTCTAGGGAGATGGAGAGACCAGTCTCTGCCCTGGGCAGTGGGCACTGGATTCTCTCTCTCTCTCTTTTTTCCCTTCCCATCTCTCAGCAACTTTCCAAACTTTATTCTGATGAACACTGCCCGGGTCGCATCTTCCCAGCAGTGAGAAGCCTTTCTTCTCCTGGCAGGGTCAGGCGGGGTACACGTCCCAGAGCCCATGCTAGCTGAGCTCTGCTCTGTTCTCCCTGCCAGCAGGAAGCCAGTGCCCAAATACTCCCTGGCTGCTGTCCATGCCACTTAAGTCCCTAGTCCCTCTCTGGGCTGTGAAGGGCCACCAGCAAGGACATCACTTGGGTGTAGCCAAGTGGGCGAGGTCAGGGTTGAGGATAAAGCTCATGTTGGGACTCTGCCTCCCCAAGGGCTGCCTCGTAGGACCTCCCAGGAGCTGAGGACCCCTGCTCCCACCCTTAGCCAGTAGGGCTGGTGGGAGCACAGTGATCAGGGAGGGCTTGTTGGGGCCCAGCCAGGTCTTCTGGGAGCTGGTGCCTGCTGCCCCTTGACAGATCCTCTGGTGGGCGAGCCAGGAACAGGTAGGAGAGCTTGTGAGGGCAGCACAGGTTCTGGCCTGATCTGAGGAGCAGAGGGTGCTGTGCTTAGTCGCTCAGTCATGTCTGACTCTTTGCGACTGCATGGACTGTAGCCCTCCGGGCTCCTCTATCCGTGAGGATTCTCCAGACAAGAAGAGAACTGGAGTGGGTTGCCATGCCCTCCTCCAGGGGATCTTTCCAACCCAGGGACTGAACCCAGGTCTCCTGCATTGCAGGCAGATTCTTTACCTTCCGAGCCAGAGGAGCAGAGGGAGGGAGGCCTAGTTAGCAACTCCGGGTTTCAAAGCAGCCTTGGGCTCTAGTGAGGTGCCGAAGCTGCCCCGTTCCCCATGGCATCTGGGCACAGGCCAGCAGGGCATTGATGAAAATTCAGGGGGAGGCGTTTACCAGCCCCACAGACAAGGTCCAGTCAGTGCTCCCAGCTCTCCTGCCTCTGGCCTCCAGCTCCCTCCTGGTTATGACCTTGGCCAAAGGTGCCCCCACCTCACAGCGTGATAACGGGGGCCACACCTCCTTCACGCTCTCCCCTCAGTGGACAGCCATGCACTCCCTGGGCTCCAGCTGGCCTCCTCTGCCGGCATTCGTCTTGGTCCACCTTCTACCTGCTGCCATCTGCCTTCCAGCATCCCCCATCCTGGATCTCAAGGGACAGTCCCCAAAGAAACAGCAGGTCCCCTGGGAAGTTCTTGGTCCAGACTCAGCCCCTCATCCTCTCTTTCTGCCTCTAGGACAGTGTCACAGACCCTGGGAACATTCTAGCCTTGAAAATGCTCTGAGCACTTAGGAATAGATCTAAAGAAATGTGTAAGAGTTCTGGAATACCTTACAGAGATGGCCCAGCCCTGGACCCCCTCCTCTTATCCCCTACAACACACACACGCCAGGCCTCTCATCTTCTCTAGCCCCTTGGACCCCCAGACCCTTGAAAGGACCCAGCATTGTCACTGATCAGCCCTGGCTCCTGACAGGAAAGGTTGCAGCCAACCAGGGCAGGTGCTGGGGCTGGGGAGGGCTGTGGAACCCAGGACTGCAGTGCCAGAGCTTAGTGTGGAAAAGAGAACAGCAAGCTATAGGGTTCCTGGGGACCCCTGCCAGCAAGGCTGTAGGACCCTCTGGGTCCCACCCAGCTGAATCTGAGAGGAGCAGAGTGCAGGAGCCTGAGCCATTGTGAAGATGCTGTCCTATCACCCCTCAACCAGGACAGCTGAGGTTCACTGCTTAGAACCTGAGCTCGGTACCCAGAACTGCCACCTCCCCACCTTAACCCCAGCCAGGGCTCTTGGAACCAATTTCCCTGACTCCCTGGACCCCCAGGAGAGGGGAACCACTGGTGGGGATGGCAATCAGGAGGGCAAGTCCTCAGAGCTGTGCTGGAGAAGGGCAGGGGGGAGGGGGGCAGGGCAGAACCCAGAGGCCATTCTGAGGGTGGGTGAGCCGGGAGGGAATGGGGGCAGGCCTTCTGGGGTTCCTGATGACACCCTGAATGGAATGGATGGAATAAAAAGGAGAGAACTTAGGAAACGGAACTCACGTCGTACCATTTGTGCTGTTTGTTTACTTTTTTATTTTGATTTTTTTGCATTTCCGCTTAGCTTGGATAATGAAACTAAACTGGTCAGTTTCATTCCAGTTTCGACAAAAATCAGTTTTCCTTCCTGGTTTTCTGACACTTGTTGTTGTGTATTGGTTCCGAGCCCCGCGGGGAGTGTTGAAAAGCGGGCACACTCCATCCCTCCTGTTTTTCTAGAATTCAGAGCCAAAAGAAACAGTGTCACTGATACTGAATTTTGTTTTAAAAAGGAAAACTTAGGGGGATTTGAAAATGGGGGTCCAAATCACGGTGACTGCCTCCTGTCTGGGCCAGACAGGGGCCTCCGCACTTCCTCTTGCTGCTTTCTCCTCTTCTCTCCGTGTTTTTATAGAGCACGGTTGGTGCGTGACTCTTGGGGACTGGTTCAGGGGATGATGACAGAACAAGACTCTCTTTCCAGCCCTGTGCACATACCAGTGGCATGCCTCCCCTCGCCATCCGCCCATCCCCCCATCCCCCACGCCCGCGTCCAGGTGATCCCTCATCCCACCCCCATCTGCCTGCTCATCCTCTCCACCTCCACCCCCCTGCCCCCCCCCCTCATGAGGCCAGAGACGCTTCACTCCCTCCAGTGCCCAGGGCACACCCTCATCCCTCATCCTCCCCTTCCCCTGGGTGAGGGCAGCACACATGGCATTATCCCCAGGCTACCAAAAGGAGAAACTGAGGCCCGGGAGGTGGGGTGGGAACCAGGGAGGCAGAGTCCCAACCTCTCTGCACCCATCCCAGGCGCAGCCCGTGGGCTCTCCTCTCTGCCCCTCTCTCACCCCTGCTCTTCTCCAGCCCTGAGCACAAACCTTCCCGTACTCAAGGATAATGGCGTGGGGCTAAGGGCCAGGAAGCCTGTACCCCATGTCCCTGAAATTCAGGGAGTCGATCCCTGTCTGAGTGGGAACTTACCCACTACCAGCCAGCCATGCCAAGTTCAGCCCCTGCTCCTGGTTGACAGGCTAATGTAGCCTGTTCCCTGTTACCAGGTCCTGGGAGCAGGATGGCAAGGCTGTTGGCCACCCCCAGAGCCTTCTCCAGGGATGCCCCCAGCCTCCCGGATGTGGCTCATCCTCAACAAATAAGGCTAATGAAAGGAGCCAGGGCACTACCCCGTGAGGTGCCCACCTCCCACCGCCTTCTCCTTTGTTCAGCCAGCAGGGAACACACTCCCAGGGCAGGAAGGGTAGGATTACATTGCACAACTACAGAGGGCTTTTCTGTGTTGTAGACAGTGTCCACGGTACCACCTGGAGTTGTGCAACTCTGTGGCCATGAAAAATAGGAGGATACGGTCGGGGTAGTCCAGGCTGGGTATGGGGCCAGGAACACAGGGATGTACCAAATTATCCTCCATGTCCAAGAGCCACAGGAAAGCATCCTGGCTCTCCGCAATGGGAATAAATTCCCCTCTGTCCCCTCCTGCTCCTGCACTCCCCATTCTCTCTCTTACACAGATGTGCACACACACACACACACACACATATACAGGTTTCCCCTGTCTCCAGAGCCGGGCTAATCTCAGACGTTGGACACAGTCAAGCCTCTCTCTTATTCCTTTAAGGATTCCAAGAGTCATTTTGGCAGCTTCCTGGGTCTATATCTTCCACCCCCAAAGGTGCTTCCACTTTGGGAAAAAATCACTTCTACACCTCTCCTCCCATTCCCAAGTGGAATCAGTTTCTGAGAGTTGAGAAAGGAAAGCTGAGCCTGAAGCAAGCTGAATGGAAAGCCTTAGCCACTGCCTCCATTCTCCTGGGTTGGGATGATTGGGAACGAGGGCAAGGGGGTCAGAAAAGGATGTACTGACAAAGTTGTAGCTTCCTCTTCCAAAGCACCCTGTTCAACAGGATGAGGATGCATCAGCTTCCCTGGTAGGCTCCCCTCCTCCCTTCTCCAGACACCCCCTCCTCTACTACCGCTCTTTGGCCAGACATACCTACATACACACTGCCCTACTACAAGGACCAGCCTCCTGCCTCACCTGAGGGAGATACCCTAAGGCCCACAGAGACTCCAGCTGTCTGCTCATCAACCGCTTCCCATCCTCCAGGCTAGATTGGAGGCCACAGGGTTTTTGTAAGGGACTTTACAGCCAATGGCCATCACCCCCTGTAAGTTCAAGGGGCTACTGATGGTTGGTATAGACTAAAATGCTAAGAGGTATATAGTACATTCACCTCTTGGGGAAGTTTACTGATGAACCGTATTGACCTGTTACTAAGGGGACACTGGTGATGGGCTTACCTAATTTCCTAAATTAAAGAGGCAGAAGAGCATAGAGCCATCTTTGAGTAGGGGGCTAGGGGCGGGGGGGTCAGTCTGGCCCTGTCTGTAAGCTTCCCTTAAGTACCTGGCCTTGCTGGGGTTCAGAAGAGCATACAGGGCTGGGCATGTCTCCCAGAAATCTGCAAGACAGGAAATCACTTGGAGGGAGAAAGGCAGCTAGGGAGCAGAAGGAAGTGGACCTTGGGGGTAAGGACAAGGTCAGGGAGATGGGAGTGGGTGGTTCTATGTAGGAGGCAACCAGGGAGAATGAACTCCCCCCAGAGCCAGGCAGTGACAGAGGAGCAGGTCATGGGGAGAGGGCAGGCGTCCCACGCAGCCAGTTGGCCCCCTGATGTGGAAGAGGCTTTGGGGTGTCCAGGGAGCCCGCTTTAGTCCCCCAGCATCAAGATTCTGGCCATCCGAGACCAGATGCCCCACACCAACCCTGGGCCCACCAGCTTTGGGATGCTGGTAATTCAGGCTTCTCTCCACCCTCACTTGTCCCCCACTAAGCTTTCCCCATATATACTGCTCCAGAGAAGCCTTCCCCAAACTGCATGTTCACAATGATTCCTCAGAAAAATGACTTCCAAGGTCAGATAAGTTTTGAACAAACTGGAAAGTTCAGCTCTTTCCTCCTAAAAAATTCCTTACGGCCTTTCATATACTAACGTGCACCGCAATTCTACCAGGAAACCAGGCAATGGATTTCCTCAACTTGTTTGGCCACAGAACCCCTCTTCGAGAGAACAGATGAGACATCTCCAAGGCCCCTTTTGTTGTGGGCGCACAGTCTAGGAACAGCATTCCCATTCTCCTTTGAGCTTTCTGGAGGCTGCTGCATGGATGAGAAATCCCACCCAGGGCCCTGGCGAGAACCCTTTGGTAGGGCCTGGAAGGAATGGCTCCCCAGAACTTGGTATTCCAGAAAGCTCCCAGCCTCCCAACCCTCCCCACCCCACACCCCACCTGCTGACTGTCTGGCACCAAGGGGCTACAAGTCTGGCTTCATGGGGCCCCAGGCATGAGACTTCAGAAGGGAAGTCTCAAGGACCATTAGGACCTTTAGGCAGTAAGTTCCCAATTTCCCCCACCCAGCTTCCCCAAACCATCTTTTCCCTACCCCCACCCCTGCTTCCCCACCACCTGGAGCTGCATCTATTAGAAAGATTTTGAAGGAGACTTCTGAGCCCTCCACCCAGCCCCGACTCCAGCCCCTCCAGCAACGAGTGTGCCCCAGCGCTCGACTTGGTTTTCTCATTCATCACTGTGCACTTTGATTTCTAACCTAAGCCTCGCGGATGATGCCAGTTTGTTCTGTGATTTTTCCCCTTTTCCTTCTCCAGATGTCCAAACGGATTCTTCGGACAGAGATGTTTGGAGAAACTGCCTTTGCGATTGTACATGCCAGATCCTAAGCAAAGTATGTTTGAAGATACAAACACAAGTCCCTGCTCCTTAGAAAGCTTCTGGGTGCAGTCCCCCCCACTCCCCCTCATTGTAGGACATAGGGCCAGGGGTGCTGGTTGTTTTGATCTTTGGCTGTTTTTGGTTTCCTTTTTGTATTTTTGGTTTGTTAGTTCTTTTGTTTTGCTTTTTCATTTTTGGCCTAATCCTTGGGTTTAAAGTTCAGGGCTGCAGGTAAGGGGCAGAGTGGTGAGGCCGGTACAAATGGTTAACAGTGGCAAGGAACCCAACTGGCATTGGCAGGAGCCTGTGCCGGGGTGTTGCAATGCCTGTGTCTTGCTATCCTGGCTCTCTCTTTCTGGTTTTCTTTCTTTTGGTAGGTGTCCTGTGGGATACACCGGGGACAGGTGTCAGCAGTTCGCAATGGTCAACTTCTCCAGTATGTCTCTTTCTTCTATTTCTTTCCTTCCCTGCTAACTGACAGTTCTTCCCCACCCCCACCCCCCACCCCGTGGGAAGGATGGGGGCCTTGCTTTCAGAGACTGGGGGAGGGGAATGCGGGGGTGTCCTCTCAGTCCTCATCAGACACCTGTGCGTCTTACTGAACCAAACTTGGGTCTGCTCGCCCAACATGCAGCAAAGCTAACCTACCAAACCAGGTTGAGGGGAAAGAAAGAGTAGCGCCTGTTGCAAGGGCGACAAGCAGAGCACTCCAGGGAAGGGATTTGAAAGACTGTGGGCGGATGGGGTCATGAGGTATGTGTTCAGCTCGTGCTCAGTCTCTGACTGGCTGGTGGCAAGGGAACAGGGTGATGCTTCAGGAATCTCAGTCATCAACCTTCTGGCTCCACTCAGCCTGGGCCTGCGTAGGGGTGGTCATCACCTGCTGGGGGTTTTAGTATCTGAAAAACAACTCAAGGGTATACCAGAGGTCCCAGACTTTGTTTTATGGCTAAACTCGTATTATTTTGTCTTGTTTGATTGTTTTCCTTGGTTTCTGCACTTTCTCACTTCTCTGATTAAATGTGCTCTTTGGAACTCGATGAGAAAGCCCTAGGAGGCTAAAGCCTTTCTACAAACAAGAGGCAGGGGTGACTGGGGAGTCATTCCTGGGGAAGGACCTACAGGGCCCTGCTCAGTTTCATGCAGAGGAGACTGATACAGCGCCTGCCTCCTCTGCTTGGGCACAGTCACACTGGATTCTCTTTGCAGCTGGGCAGAGCCAGGCTCAGGTCTCTTCCTCACCAGGGGTCAGGCAGCCTGGCCAGGATGGGAAGAAGCATTTGCAGAGCCCTCACCTGCCTCTGAGAGCCTGTTTGAAGATGTCAGGCTGTTGGGGGGCTGTGGGGCGCAGGGCTAGGCAGTGAGTGTGTGCCTGTGTGTTTGAGAGAGAAACAAGTTCTCAGAAAGCCTGCCTTTGGATCTGGGATCTGGCCAGAGTTTGTTTTGGTTTGATTTGGGGAGATGGGGAGAATTGGAAAGGAGGATTGAGGGAATACAGGCCCCAGGGCAGGGGTTTCCATGGAGACTAGAGACATCTATGTGGCTAAATGTTGGTGGAGGAGGAGGTTATTATTTGTTGCTCAACATGGACTTCCCTAGTGGCTCAGCAGTAAAGAATCCACCTGTAATGCAGGAGCCTTGGGTTCGATCCCTGGGTCGGGAAGATCCACTGGAGAAGGAAATAGCAACCCACTCCAGTATTCTTGCCTGGGAAATCTCAAGGACAGAGGAGCCTGGCGGGCTACAGTCCATGGGGTCGCAAAGAGCTGGACATGACGTAGCAACTAAACAACAAAGATTGTTAAAACACAGAGGGAATAAGAAACAGAGGGGTAACTGGCGACTCTCTCCAGGTCATCTCTGGTCTGAGTCCCCACCCAGAACTTCATTCCCTTCCTCTCTTCCGCTTCTGAAAATGGAACTTTCTGGTTTGCAGTGTGTTGAGACTAGTGTGAGCCCTGGAGCTGGGGGATGAGGCCATGACTGTGGCGGGTTTTATCTGGGGCTGGGAGCAGTTCCTCCGAGCACTGTCAAGTGGCGGTGGAGCAGAGCAGAAAGCCACGGACTGGCCGTGGACTCCATCTGGGGCCCAATGGTCCATGGCCCCCATCCTCCAGAGCACCCTAGGCCCCTGATCAACCTACCACCCACCTCCTCCTCTCCAGGGAGGACAGATGGATCCCCTGAGGAATTCGAACTGGATTGATGGTGCCTGGCATGAAGGGGCTGAGGGCAGGACCCAGGGGGTCGCTTAGGCAGCCCTTGGAAAAAAGAGATTTGGGGCTCAGGATAGAGAAAGGAGCCTCCCCACCCTTCTCAGACTGTAGCGTGAAAGGCTAGATGTTCCCCCTGACAGGAACCTGGAAGCCAAGATTTGAAGAGGAGAGTGGAGGCGCCAGGGAGGTGGGGGCTGGTCAGCCCAGATGATCAACTATCTTAATAGAGTGTTGGGGGCAGCTCTCTCCCCAGTCCCCTCCCATTCAAGGCCAGGGAGGAAGGCCGTGGGGATAGGAACTGAACCTGTGGGCATGCGGCCCAACAGAATTCTCCTGAGCCCAGGCTCCAGGACCAACTGCAGAGTCAGATCAGCCCTATTGGAGGACTGCAAGTCAGGAGGGTAGAGCAGCCAGTCAGGGCTGACGACCAGGAGAGAGACAGTGGAGGGCCTTTTCCTTCTCCCCCTTCGGCCCAGAGCCTCCCTAGCTTACGGGACTGTTCTGGACAGGGAGTCCCAGTGCATCCTGAATCAGAGCAGTGGAGCCTCCAGAACTCGGCCGCCGTCCAAGCTTTCCTGCCAGCTGGGCGTCTTCAGCTTTCAGCTCAGATCTCCTGGGAGGGTCAGCCGGGCTCCAGGAGCCCAGGAAAGACTCTGGAAATGCAGCCTTTCTGCCTAGTGTTATTGAGATTCTTGCTGGCACCTTTTGGTAAAGGATTTATAGTCTTCAAGCACTTCGCCCGGAGCACTTCATGCACTGCTCTATCAGATAATTATTGAGAAGGGAGTGTAAAATGCTAACTTAAGTGTTCAGGCTTGGATTCAGAGGGACCTGAATAATATTGCCAGCAGCTAAGCTTACTGTTCTGGGGGCCTCGTTTAACCTCTCTGATTTTCTCATCTGTAAAATGGGGATAATGGCATCTATGCCCTTAGGCTTGCTGTGAGGATGAAACGAAGGGAGACACATGACAGGCTTAGTCGAGGACCTGCAGTTGTTGCTTGAACAAAGCCAAGCTCTTCTCCCAGCTACTGCTGGCCTGGGGGTGAGGGCCCCCCAGAGGCTGACTCTCAGCACATCCTGAGCAAAGTGTCTGACCTTCCCGCTCTGTCCAGACAGCCTCTAGACCTGCAGCCACAGTAACTTCCCCTTCTTCCCCTGACAGCCCCTCCACTTCCCAAGAATCAAAACCTGTGCACCTGGATACCCCTCACATACAAGAGCACAAATCTGCACACATACTCATAAACACACGAGCACATGCCTGCACTCACACGCCAACACACACGTGTGCTGACACCTGCTCACACAGGCACACACACACGAGCACATGCTCTAGGGTCCACATCAGGACCTCCTCATCCAGGAGCCTGAGACTGTGTGTCTCAGGGCCTGTCCAGGATGGAGACTTTGCCTGTTGTCTGATCAGCCAGCCCTGCTGGGAGTTCAGCAGCAGGTGACCATGGTTACTGGTCATTATGCAAATTTCTGTCCAGTAGGACCTGTCTGTGACTTGGTGGTGTCACTCTATGCTGGCTGAGTGGCAATCAGTGAATATGATGAGCAGAAGACTGTTTGGTTTTTTGTTTGGTTTTTGTTTTGCTGGGGCTGACATAGCTGCAGGCCCCTCAGAATCCACCCATGGGGCAAGGGAAGCAGGGCTGCCTTCTAGGGGCTGGCCGAGCCCTCAGTCACATAACCAGCACTGGCCTTTGGCTCAAAGGGAAGGCCAGTCAGGAGCCCCCAAAGCTGCTGCTATACTGCTTGGTTCCCAGAGGAGTGATACAGGAGAAAACTCTTAAATGACTTTGGGAGCCCTGCTCACTTCTCCAGGTGGTCGTTGTCCTGAGGACTAGCCAGTCAGGCCTGCCCAGGGACTCATTGGGCAGGAATAGCCATGGCTTAGGCCCAAGAGATCACAGACCTGGCCTCTAGCCTCCTTTCTGCCTCCAAATTTGCTGTGTGACCTTGGGGCACCACTGGCCCTCAGCTGCCTCATCTAATACAAACACCACCACAAGTAGTTCTCTCAGCCTCTGGGGTGCCGTGGCCAAGTGGGCTCTTCTCTCCCGGGAGCCTGGGTGCATATCCAAATGCTGTGAGCTCTCTCGAGCTGCCTGGAGGGTCCCCGGGGCTACAGGATTAGCCGCTCAGTGAGAGCTGCCCCTGAGGATCCCTTGAGTCTGTCAAGTTTGTGCTGCTTGCTTAGCACAGCTGGCCAGCCCAGGGAGGTCCCAGGAGGGGAGAGGACTCGCTTTGTTAAGAATTCCTACCTCCCAGCAGTACATGTAAGACCACAAAGAGATCACCCTCAAAGTCAAATTTAACAGGAGTTCCCAGGAGGGTTCATGTTTGGAAGAGCTGGGGATCATGCTTCAGGGGTGTGGTCACTGCATGGAATCGGGGGATCAGAGCCCCAGAATCTTCCTCAAGGCTCTTTCAGTCAAAGCTGTCCTGCTCGCCTGCCCTTTTCCAATGGCAGAGCCCTCTGGACTCCCTGTCATGGAGCAAAGGAGAAATCCAGGGCTGGACACACATGCCCATGCTCCCCTCCCTCCACAGGAGATGAGAACCTCAGAACACAACTCCACCTCCTCCTGTGCTCTGGGGGAGCTTGCTCTGCACATGGGGAGGCCATGGAGAGGGCCTGGCCCACCACCTTGCCCTCTTCTTCTCCCTGGCTACGGGCACCTTTGACACATGAGGAAACAGAGACTGTGACTCGCCCACGTGCACACAGCAAACGGGACAAAACAGAGACTTGAAGCCCACACTCAGATGCTGGCTGCTACCTTAGAATGCTAGGTGTACTTTTCAAAAGCATTGGAGAGATTTCTGGGCTCCCACCCCAGAGCCCAGTTCCGTTGGCCTGGATGATTCTGAAGCACAGAGGAGTTGCAGACCTTTCAGGGATCCCGTAGCCAGGCCTGATCCCCACTCAGCAGATGAGAGACTGAGAGCCAGACAGGCAGGGCACTCTGGGGTCGCACAGCAGGTCAGTGCCAGAGCTGATTCCTGGGTGGGCCCTCTTATCCGAGCCTTCGATATCCTGGGCATCTACCTCGAAGGGCCATGAGATTGCACACTCACAACATGATCCCACTTCAAAGAGCACAACTGGCTGCCATGCAGGGGGCACAGGTGTTCTACAGGTGGCACGCCTGTCTCTTTCTCCAAGTTGAAGTTTGCTTTCCTAACTAGTGAAAGTAGGCTGACACCCCAAGGCCTCACCCCTACAAGTTTCTAGGATGTTGGGGGTGTCAGGTGGAGAAGTGACCTGCTCCCCTCCCCACTCCTGCTCCCCACAGACTCTGAGCCTCTATGCCAGGCTCCTAGTAGGTGGGCAGGCCAGTGAGGCCCGAGGGGACAGGACAGGGACAAGGGGCCAGTGTGAGTACCCTCTGCGCTCGTTCTGAACAGAAAAAAGGGCCCCGTGAATGAGCTCAAGCAGAGCAGGCTGTCTCCAGGAGGGGCTGGCTCTGGAGCTGGGAAGGGGAGTACGGGGATGCCTCTGACCCCTGCCCCCCACTCACTTTCCTCCCCGGGGACATCTGCCAACTGACTTCTGCCCCTCCCCACCAGGTACTAACCCCACAGCTCATCTCTAAAGAACCCGCCCTGCCTGCTGAGCCTAACCCTTCTTCTCCCTACCCCCCAGCAAGGGTTCTTGGGGGCTGGGTGCCAGGGAAGGGGCTCAGGAGGCCGGGAGGGGACCCCACTAACCTGCCTTCACCTCACAGGCTGCTGCTGGTGTCTGAAGAGTCCTGACCAACGTTTCTCTCTCTCTCTCTCCTGCCCTTCCCCCATCTCTGTCTGTATCTCTCCCTCCATCCTTTCCCCCTCTGACCCTCCTCTCTCCTGCACTGCCAGAGCACCTTGGATTTGAACTAAAGGGTACGGAGCCTCTATGTATGGGTCAGCACCATCCACACAGCCCCTCTCCTCAGCCTCTGACACCATGTGTGCTGGATGTTGAGTTTCCTTTTCCCCAAAATGGAAAAGGGAGGATTTCAGAAGTCCCCCTGTCCCTGCCAGGATGTTCTGTAGTAAACTACGTGGATGTGGGGGACACGAGAAAAGCTTATGCATGGCAGGGTGCCCTGGGGTTCAGACTGTGCCCAGTGTACAGCAGCGCCCCCTTGCCTGGGGCTGATCACCATGGTACTCAGGGGAACAGGCCCTGTGAGCTGTATGCAGCCCAGTGGGTTGGCCAAAAAGCCAGGTCCCTCGAAGAGTTGGTGTCCAGAAGCCACGGAATCTTGCTTCGGAGAACTGTGCAGAGAGGCAGCCCTTTCCATTTGACTTTAATCCTCCTTCCTTTTCCCATTTCCATTTCCATTGCTTTTCATTCTGCACCAGGCTGGCAGCTGATAACACCTATTTGTCTCTGCCCCCTGCCTCATGTTTGTCTGCCAGGCTTTGCCATCTGCTTGAGGCTGTTACTCCTATCATGATCTCTCTCCATGAGGGCACATGTGTTTGTCTATGGGCAGCACCAGCGAGGGTCTAGGGTGGGCTGGTACCTCCTGCCTCCCAGCTCAGAACCTTACCTCCCTCCTGTGACTGCCCTCTGGCCCCTGGAAGATGCCCTGGGCAGGAAGGGACTCTGAAGTCCATCTTTCCAGCTCTCTGGCCTTGTGCTGGGAGCCTCCACCCTGGTCCATGCATGTTATATAGCTGAAGAGAAGCAGGAGCTCAAGAGGGGTTGAGGCTTCGATGCAGTCAGACCTCAGATGTGTGTGGAGCTGGCAGTTATGAAAAAGCTGTTCATGTGGCAGGTTGGGGGAGGCCCTAGTTCCCCTGCCACCTAGCCACCGTCAGCTGTTCTCAGAAGATGGAGCTGAGAGTCTATGTGTAAGAGTATGTCTGTCTGTCTATCTGCTGTGATGGGGTGGGGAGGAGAGGGGTCAAGTCTGTGGTGTCCGTGTGATCCTGCCAGGGGACACAGGGGTGAATCTGTAGGTGTGTGTGTCTGTGTTGTCATGGGGGTGCTGATGTGTTTACACCTTGTTGGATCTCTCAGTGCAGGGTGTGAGCACACGGAGGGGTGCAGTGGGTGCAATCTTTGTTGTTAAGAGCTGAGCATGAGCAGTGGGTGTGGAGGCAAGTGTGAGCATCTGTAATGTGACTGTCTGTAAAGGTGGTCTGTATATTCATTCACTCACCGACTCAAAAACATCTCCTGAGCCCCAGAGTTGGCCAGACCCTGGGGATCTAGCACTCAGAGTTGCTGCGCTCCTGGCAGAACAAGCAAACAAGAAAGATATCAGGTGGTGGTAAGCATTATACATAAAATACTGGGTTGGCCAAAAAGGTTGTTCGGATTTTTCCATAAGATGTAATAGAAAAACCCAAATGAACTTTTTGGCCAGCCCAATATAAGGGAATGGGACAGTACCTAGCCAGGGTGAGGACTGACTCTAACTAAGTGATCAGAGAAGGCTTGTCCAGTGAGGTGACGTTTGGGCTAAAACTTGACAGAAAGTAGCCAGCCCTGCAAACAGTAGGTGGGGGTAGAGTGTTTATGGTGGGGATACAGCAAGTTAGGGATGACGTGGATGGGCCCGCCTTGTTCGGTGGGCAGGACTGCCAGTGACTCTGAAACACAGCAGATATGGGGGAGAGGACCACAGATGGGATCTAAAGGAAGGGACCGCGTGACTCTGGGTCTTGTGGGCCACGGTAAGGCTTTTAGGTTGTATTTGAATTGCAGGGGGATGCCAGTGTGGGTTGTTAGGCATTCTTAAAATGATCTGCTTTATGATCTTTATGAGGAGTAAAATGATCTGCTTTATGACTGGAAATCAATGTGGCTTTGGGGCAGAGAATAGACTGGGTGAGGGGACAGGATGTGGAGGAATAGAAGCAGAGAATCCAGTCAGAAGGTGGACAGCTGTCCAGGGAAAGATGACATCATCTTGGACAAAGCTGGAAGCCCCGGAAGAGGTAAGAAGTGGTCAGATCTGGGATCTATTTGGGAGGTAGAGCTGAGAGGACCTGCTGATGGATCAGGTACCAGAGTGGGTGGGGAAATCAGGAACGAACGATTCTGAGGCTTGGAGCCTGTGCAGCAGGAAAAGTGATGCTGCTGCCGTGGAGATGGGAAGGGAAGAGGGCAGGTGGCAGGGTGGGCAGAGGGGGTCAGTGCATCTGCCTGGCTGTGGCCCTTGGCTGTAGGAATCTGGAGCTAGGGGAGAAGTTGCTACAAGAGAGAAATGTGAGATTCAGCGGCATACAGATGGTATTTCCAGTCTGAGTCTGAGTGAGATGATGGAGGGAGAGAGGGCAGGTAGGGAGAGGAAGACACCTGAGAGCTCTGGGCCTTTCTACCCTGAAGCCCACATGGAAGAGCGGGGAGCAGCAACTGAGACAGAGATGAGCCAGTGCAGGAGGAGGAAATCCAGGAGAGAAGGCCAGCCGTGGAAGTGAGCCCAGCTGGGGGAGTCTGCTGAACGGGATGTGAATGGACCAGAGGCTTGGCAGCAGGGGGTTGTTGGTGACCATGACCAGAGTGGTCTCAAAGGAGTGATGGAGACAGAGGCCTGACTGGAGGACTGAGTGGTGGCCAGGGAGGAGAACCACAGGCCAAACAAGGACCACAGAGCCCAGAGGTGGGGATCTTGGGTAAAGGGCTGTTTGTTTTACGACTCTGCACGACTGTGTGTCCTTTGGCCTGATCACGTGCACGGCGGATGTGCGTGAGTGTATCCCTGTATCCCTGTGAAGGATCTGTGTGTCAGCCAGGCGTAGTCCTCCAGGTATGTGTGTCTGGGCGTCTGTACCCTGTCTGTGCTGCTGGGTGTACCTTTGCCACAGGAGGCACTGCAAGCCTGGGGGCCTAGGCACATTGCCCAGGGTTCCACCGAAGTGTTGGATCTGGTGCCCACTTATCCCAGTCTGCTGGGAGGGAGCAATGTGGAAGGGCCGGCCAGCAGGTGCAAGTGGGAGTGAGGGTGACCATGTTGTGTGCTATCCCCTTTTTCCTTCTCTTCCTCTAGGCTTTCTCTGTTCTAGAAGGCTGCCCCAACAAAAAGCGGGGGTAGAGGGGATGGTCAAGTCTTTCTTAAGGCTCTGAGGCCCAGCCTAGCTCAGCTCCTTCAGAAAAGTAGAGGTCACTCCTGAGCACACGGCTGTCCTAGGGAGCTGTGCTGTCACTTGTGGGCTCCCCACAGGCAGAGACGGGGGGCCAGAGTGGGCCAGGGCCACAACTCTGACCAGGATGTAGGGATAAACCAAAGCCTTTTTCCCCATGCCCACCTCTGCAGGCCTGGCCCACTCTGTCCCTGATCCTGGCACCCCTCCTAAGGCTAGGCTCTGGACCTGGTGTCTAGAACAAGAACAAGCCCAAGAACAAGCTTGTTCTCTAGCCCTGAACAAGCCACGTTCCACCTTCCTCAGGAAGCCAAAGTGGCCAGGTCTCTGCCCAGGGCCTGCATGACCACCGCTGTGAAGACTAGTTTTCCCCAGCCTATCAAGGCTCTTGGCAGCCACTAGGCCATAGTGGGTTACCCTCCCCTATGACCTCGGGACCTTCACCTTCATCCCACCTCCTCCATCCCCCTGCATTTTCCACTCATCAGGTAGAGCACAGGGTTTGGGAAAGTGAACTCAGGTGTAGTCACTTGTGACCAGATCCATGGGTGGGTGGCATTTGGGAGAGCAGGAGGGAGGGAACTGGCTAGGGAGGGAAGAGATGGATGGGAGCCCAAGGTACAAGGGGTAGGGGAGGGTCTGCACCCCTGCCTCTGTGGGTCTGCCCCCTGCCTGCCCCCTCACACCCTCTGCCCCTGCAGAAGCTGAGGAACTGTACCAGAAGAGGGTCCTGACCATCACTGGGATTTGTGTGGCTCTGCTGGTGGTGGGCATCGTCTGCGTGGTCGCCTACTGCAAGACCAAGTGAGTTGTCGGCACTCAGGCCAACCAGGGGCTGCTTCTGTGGGGACAGGCTCTCCTCTCCAGTCCACCATGCCTGGCCTGGCGCCCCCCTTGCTCTTCTCCTCTGCCCCTTAGGGGCAGCTGGTGTGGGGCCAAAGGGCCAGGCCAAGAAGCAGGAACAGAGGGGGGAGAGACAGACCCCAGAGGACTGAACAAGACTGGTCATAAGCACAGGCATCGAAAGAAGACAGATCTGGGTTCAAATCCAACTCTGCCATTTCCTGTAACCCTATGGAAATTGATGAACCTCTCTGAGTCCTCATCTGTAAAATGGGCATGATCCTAGTATTGTACCTCAGAGCATCCTGCAGGGAGCATCTGCCCTGTCAAGTAGGCAGACACTGGGGCAGTGTCGGAGGTGGGGAAGCACAGAGAGGGAGGCCCCTTCTCAGGGAAAAAAGAGAGCTCAAAGGGAGTTGCCTGGCCCCACCCAGGAGCAGTCCAGGCAAGACACCTTCCAACACAGAGAAGGTGGAGTTGGGGCCCCCCTGAGTAGAGGAAAGGTGACATCAGAACCTTGGAGCAAGGGGCAGAAACGGGGCTGGACAATTCCAGCAAAACAAAGCAAGCTAAAAGACAAATGCCAGGGAGTATTGACTGTGTTCATGGAGTTTGAGCAGCCCAGGCTAGTTGGAGCAAAGGATGGGGGTCAAGAAAACAAGGTGCATGAGTCTAAAAGAACAGCTGGAGCCTGCATGGCACCATAGGGACTTGAATGTCAAGCTAGGGAGACTGGGTTTATCCTACAGATGGTAGGAAGCCATTGCAGGTTGTAAAGTGATGTAGTGCAGAGAGAGGATTGTCACATCTGTTCTTATCTAGAAAGCAGGAATCTGGGCATGACCACCATTTGGGGGCTGAGCCCTGGGGTCTTGGTTACTGCTGCCCCCATATATGAGATCAAAGGCCTTGCCAACCTTGAGATTTAGGGCCCAGGGAGCCTAGAGAGGAGACTGAGCCCACATAGGAAAACTGAGGCCCAAAACTGGGGCGGGGAAGCAAGCACCATGTTCTAACCTATAATACATTTACTCATTTAAACAAATTTTCATTCAACACCTGCTGAACAGACACCAGGCCCTGCACCAGGCAAATGGCCAGGGCTCTAAGCAAGAGGTGCGGGATCATGGGATGTATTTCGGGGGTGCCTAACTTCAGCTGGAGGGCAGGAAGGATTTCCCTGAAAAAAGGTGCATTGTAGCTGGGCCTGAGTCGAGCAGAAGTTAGCAGGTGAAGGGGCACGGAATGTGCTGCAATTAGATGCAAAGGCCCAGAGGCCAGAGAGGCACAGTGTCAGATCAGAAACACGCCCTCCAAGGATGAAGTGAGTGGGGGTGTGGAGAGAGAGTGCTAGGGAGAGGGACAGGATGCTGAAGACCCATGAAGGGTTTGTAGCAGGGGAGTGACATGATTAGACTTGTCGATTACAAAACAGATGTACTGAGCTCTTAACATGTGCCAAAGGAAAGAGGCCCCACAGGTCTTGTTTCCCTGACCGCAGCATCCTGTTTTATTTTCTTCATAGCACTTTGCTGAAAGTACTTGTTTATTTATTTTTATTATTTTTTATTTATTTTTATTATTATTAGGAGAGGCAGATGAGGTGTTTATCATCTGCCTCTCCTACTGGCCTGCAAGCTCCATGAGGGCAGAAACTATATCTGTCTCCTCTGCTCCAAAACTGCATCTTTGCTTTGTTCAGTCACTAAATCACATCTGACTCCTTGCGACCCCATGGACTACAGCCTGCCAGGCTCCTCTGTCCTTGGGATTTCCCAGGCAAGAATACTGGAGTGGAATGCCATTTCCTCCTCCAGGGGATCTTCCCGACCCAGGGATCAAACCTGCGTCTACTGAATTGGCAGGCGAGTTCTGGCACATAGTAAAAACCCAATCAATACCAAATAAATGAATGAATGAGCAAGTGGGTCAGCACTGTATTGAATATCTTATCTACTCTTCATACTCAGTGGTCTTGGAAATGGATAGATGATCAGTCCATTTTACAGATAAGGAAAGTGGAGCATGGAGAGTTTAAGTAACTTGCCCAGAGTTACACAGCTAGAAAGTAGAGTTCTACTGTCTCAGCAGAGCCAAAGCTCATTACCACTACACTCAGGTACTGCTGAATGCAGGCTGGTAGAGATGATGTAGGGGTTGATTGAAGGGGTCCTGGCTGAGGGCAGCCTGAGCCCAGCAAGAGCAGTAGCAGGAGATGCCATGGCAGTCCAGGGCACAGGTAGCCCAGTTCCCTGGAGTGACAGCTAGGGGAGTTCATGCTTTGTGTGTGTCGTGGGGTATGGGGGTGCCAGGCTAATGCACCTTCTCCTGCAGGAAACAGCGGAAGCAGATGCATAACCACCTCCGACAGAACATGTGCCCTGCCCACCAGAACCGGAGCTTGGCCAACGGGCCCAGCCACCCCCGACTGGACCCTGAGGAGATCCAGATGGCAGATGTGAGTGGTGATCCCTGGACTCTGACCCCTCGCAGTAGAGACGGCCTTCTCATGCCCCCTGCAAGAATGCGCCAGGGAGGCAGCGACCCATCCTGGGCTCAGCCTTGCCTACTAGCCTGGCCTCGCCTCCCCAGGATGACTCAGCCTCACTTGGCCCACTTCCTCAAGGGAGGTCAGGGGCTGGACTTCCAGGGGCCACTCCTGCCCTAACACCGAGTTACATATCCAGTGGACCATCTTCCCCACCGCGTGAAGCTTACTGTCTCATTTCCCCGAGCCCACCAGGAAGGAGGGCCAACTTGGTCATCTGTCACTAACTGCCCCCTCAAACTCTCTGTTGCAGTATATCTCCAAGAATGTACCCGCCACAGACCATGTCATCCGGAGGGAAACGGAGACCACCTTCTCCGGGAGCCACTCCTGTTCTCCTTCTCACCACTGCTCCACAGCCACGCCCACCTCCAGCCACAGGTGGGCACCACCCAGGCCCACAGATCCTGGCAGACTCCTGTGTGCACACCCACAGGGCGTGCACATGCGCATCACACACCTGCCTGGGGACACACACAAAACTCCCTGGCCAGGCTGGGCTCTGTATTAAGGGTCCTAGTGAGCCAGAGGATGGAGGTGGGGAGGCTTCAAACCAGAACCCATCACCAAACGTCCATCCAGGTCAAGAAACAGGATTCCCGTTTCTAGTTTAAACCAGCCCCAGAGGAGCAACAGCGTCACTGTGCTCCCACCTAACATTTAGTTCTGTTTGGACGTCATTAGCACCACTTCCTCTGGCAAAAAGTGCCTGGTACCTCAAGTACCCACAGCTATTCAGTGTCCTCTCCTGAGGTTTCCACGTGAACCTAATCCACCTTAGCCTCTCCAGTGGTAGGGAAGCCTGTCTACACAAGCACAAAGTCATACAGCTCTAAAGAGAACATGGTTGACCCCTTTCTTCCCTGGGGAGTAGGGTCCCTGTATATTGGCCACTGGGTCTGGGTGGTTGCGGCAGGTATCCCGGGACCACGGGAGTGGAGGGGTCACAGCCGAGGAGACCAAGGGGAGGTTGCTGCAGGGAGGAAAGGAAGAGGGCTGTATGCACTGCAGCCCACTCACCCACAGGCCGTCAGCTCGCCTCCTCCCCAGATTGGGATTTAGCATTTACGACATTACACATCAGCCCAGAGTGGAGGGCAGTGAGCTGAGGGAGACTGAGAAGGAGTGAAGAACCAGGGCAGGGGTGGGCCTGGGACCACACGTGCTGGGCTGCCCTACCCCTTCCTGTCCCCTCATGTCACTCCCACCTGGCTTCTCCAGGCATGAGAGCCACACATGGAGCCTGGACCGTTCTGAGAGCCTGACCTCTGACTCCCAGTCGGGCATCGTGCTGTCATCAGTGGGCACCAGCAAGTGCAACAGCCCAGCATGTGTGGAGGCCCGGGCACGGCGGGCGGCGGCCTACAGCCTGGAGGAGCGGCGCAGGGCTGCCGTGCCACCTTACCACGACTCCATAGACTCCCTGCGTGACTCCCCACACAGTGAGAGGTCAGTCTCCGTGACCTGCGCCCACTTCAGCCAGAGAGCTGGCACCACTGACCTGGGGCCGATCCTGTGGTCACTTCAGAAACACTCCAAAGAGCCTCATCCCTGTTTTTCAGATGGGCAAGCAAGGTCCCTGAAAAGTTCAATGTTCTGCTCAGGGTCATTAACACGTTAATGACAGGCTGGGACTCTAGCCAGTAGACTAGAGTGTTATGTGTTATGACTATTTAATTTAATTGTCCTACTAGGACACTTTTCAGAGTAGAAGAGAATGTTAGTAATAATCGCACTGGAACATCAGGAACAAACAGGGGCTGTCCTGGACAAACCAGAACATATGGTTGCCCTACGCTGGTGTCACCTAGAGGCCCCATGTCCCAGGAGAAACAGACACCAAGATCAAACAGATGAGAGAGTGGGAAGAGAGGCTGTCTATGAGGAAACTGATCAGTGCAGGATGGGAATGAGCCAAGAATTCCTGAGGCCCTGGAAGCATCAGCGACTAGGCCCCCATGGATCAAGATGCCATTGGGTTCCCAAGCAATGAATGCAGTGAGAACCAGGAAATCCCCTTCTTCCCTGACTCACAGGCAGGAGTCACAGGGGCCAGGCTGCCTCTTGCTCAGCCCTTACATGGCCCCTTGGCAAGTAGGATCTCTGGGAGGAGAGCAGAGAAAGGGGAATGGTACTAGGAACTCCTTAGATGGTAGAGAGTCTGCCTGCAATGCAGACAACCTGGGTGTGATCCCTGGGTAGGAGAGATCCCCTGGAGAAGGGAATGGCTACCTGCGCTATATTCTTGCCTGGAGAATTCCATGGATAGAGAAACCTGGAGGGCTACAGTCCACGGGGTTGCAAAGAGTCAGATACAACTGAGTGACTAACACTTCCATTTTCACAAGGAACTCCAGGCTAGGATGGAGAAGGCTCAACTCAGCCTATTCCATGCCAGCCACGGGCACAAACCACTGAAGCTCCCAGCTGCCCATGAAAAGTGCTAAACATAGAACACCCCACTAGGTCAGAGAAAGCCAGTCTGACCACAGGCTCTGAGAAGCGACTAGGTTTTTCTAATACTAACCTTTCCAAGCCCAGTTCCACCACCTGTGTGACTTGGGGCACGTTGATCACCTCTGTGCTTTGGTTTCCTCGGCTATAGAACAGTGAACATTATACCTGTCTTGTGGCTTTTATGAAGGCTACCTAAGATCAAGCGCAAAGCTCTTTGTCTGATACCTGACATGGAGCTGGTGCTTACTAGGTGGAGCTGTGGTTATCAACAGTAACAAGAGCAATAGAACTCCTTGATGGGTGGAGGTAGAAAGGTTGGGAGGACTTCTGGGCGAGGGGAACACCATGAGCAGTTCCAGCAGAGGCACTGAGGACAGAGCTGGTGAGTGAGGTGCCTCGAGGTATGGGGAGAGGGGAGCTGGGCGTAAGCAGGCAAGCTGGGGCTAGATAGACAGCCCTGGGTGGGTAAGCAGGAAGGGCCTCCTAAAGCAGAGATGTGACTTCAAAAGATTGTTCTGGGAAGTGCATAGGCTGAAGAAGGAAAGATCCTGGGGTGGGGCATGACCAGAGTGAACATCCAGTCCCAGGATGGAGTACAGCAGGGTGGAAGGTATGATCCAGGAGAAAGGGAATGAATGGGTAAGACTTGATGGATGTACATGTGGAAAATGTGTAAGAGGGAAGACAGGGGAGTCAGATGATTCAGAAAGACAGTATAGGGACTTGAGCAAGCAGTGAGGTGCCCAGCTCTACCATTTGAAAGAGAGGCAAGGAGGTGGGAGTCCCTGTCCTGAGATAGACAATGGCTGGGCAAGAGGCTGGTTTACCCAGAAAGGGAAATGTGGAGAAAGAACAGGGACTGGTGCCTGGGACCCAGACTGGGAGATATTTGGAAGGGCAAACTTTTGAAGGAACTGGTGCTCTTTAGCTCCAAGCAGAGATGCTTAAGTGTGGTCTTGGTATCTGTGCTCTGGGCTGAGCTCCTACTTGAGGTGGGAGCAGTCACTTCCCTGAGGCAGATTTTAGCTTCACCTTAAAAGGGAATAGTTCCCCACTGTAGCCATCAGCCAAGGGATAACTGTCCCTGAGGGAAGGGGAGACCAAGTCACAGGGGTGGCTGAATGCAGGGACTAGAATGAGTAATTGGGCAGTATGAGTCCTGGTTTCTGCCTGTTGTTGTTCAGTCACTCAACTGTGTCCAACTCTGCAATCCTATGAACTGCAACACACCAGGCTTCCCTGTCCTTCACTATCTCCCAAAGTTTCTGCAAACTCATTTCCATTGAGTCGATGATGCCCTGCAACCAACTCATCTTCTGTCTCCCCCTTCTCTTCCTGCCCTCACTCTTTCCCAGCATCAGGGTCTTTTTCAGAGTCTGCTCTTCGAATCAGATGGCTGAAGTAAACTGGAGCTTCAGGATCAGTCCTTCCAATGAATATTCAGGACTGATTTCCTTTACAGTTGCCTGGTTTGATCTCCTTGCTGTCCAAGGGACTCTAGAGAGTCTTCTCCAGCACCACAGTTTGAAAGCATCAATTCTTTGGTGCCCAGCCTTCTTTATGATTCAACTCTCACATCCATACATGACTACTGGAAAAATCATAGCTTTGACTAGATGGACCTTTGTTAGCAAAATAATGTCTCTGCTTTTTAATTCTCTGTCTAGGTTTGTCACAGCTGTTCTCCCAAGGAGCAAGCATCTTTTATTTTTCATGGCTGCAGTCACCGCCTGCAGTGATTTTGGAACCTAAGAAAATAAAGTCTGTCACTGTTTCCATTGTTTCCCCATCTATTTGCCATGAAGTGATGGGACCAGATCACACGATCTTAGTTTTTTAAATGTTGACTTTTAAGCCAGCTTTTTCATTCTCCTCTTTCACTTTCATCAAGAGATTCTTTAGTTCCTCTTCACTTTCTGCCATTAGGGTGGTATCATCTGCATATCTGAGGTTACTGATATTTCTTCCAGAAATTTCGATTCCAGCTTGTGATTCATCCAGCCCAGCATTTTGCATGATGTACTCTGCATATAAGTTGAATAAGCAGGGTGACAATATACAGCCGTGATGTACTGCTTTCCCAATTTGGAACCAGTCCATTGTTCCATGTCTGGTTCTAACTGTTGCTTCTTGTCCTGCATACAGGTTTCTCAAGAGGCAGGTCAGATGGTCTGGTATTCCCATCTCTTGAAGAATTTTCCACAGTTTGTTGCCATCCCCAGTCAAGTCAATAAAACAGGACTAGAGTTTTTCTGGAATTCTCTTGCTTTTTCTGTGATCCAACAAATGTTGGCAATTTGATCTCTGGCTCCTCTGCCTTTTCTAAATCCAGCTTGTGTATCTGGAAGTTCTCAGTTCACCTACTGTTGGAGCCTAGCTTGAAGGATTTTGAGCATTACTTTGCTAGCACATGAAATGAGCACAACTGTGCAGTAGTTTGAATACTCTGGCTTTTGCCCTTCTTTGAGATTAGAATGAAAACTGATCTTTTCCAGTCCTGTGGCCACTGCTGAGTTTCCCAAATTTGCTGGCATAATGAGTGCAGCACTTTAATAGCATCATCTTTTAGGATTTGAAATAGCTCAGCTGGAATTCCATCACCTCAGCTAGCTTTGTTCATAGTAATACTTCCTAAGGCCCACTTGACTTCACATTCCAGGATGTCTGGCTGAGTGATGGTGAGTGATCACACCATTATGGTTATCCAGGTCACTGAAACCTTTTTTATACAGTTCTTCTGTGTATTCTTGCCACCTCTTCTTAATCTCTTCTACTTCTGTTAGGTCCTTACCATTTCTGTTCTTTATTGTGCCCATCTTTGTGTGAAATTGTTCCCTTGATACCTCTAATTTTCTTGAAGAGATCTCTAGTCTTACCCATTCTTCTCTATTTCTTTGCATTGTTCACTTAAGAAGGCTTTCTTGTATCTCCTTGCTATTCTTTGGACTGCAAGGAGATCCAACCAGTCCATTCTGAAGGAGATCAGCCCTGGGATTTCTTTGGAAGGAATGATGATAAAGCTGAAACTCCAGTACTTTGGCCACCTCATGCGAAGAGTTGACTCATTGGAAAAGACTCTGATGCTGGGAGGGATTGGGGGCAGGAGGAGAAGGGGACGACAGAGGATGAGATGGCTGGATGGCATCACTGACTCGATGGATGTGAGTCTGGGTGGACTCCGGGAGTTGGTGATGGACAGGGAGGCCTGGCATGCTGCGATTCATGGGGTCGCAAAGAGTCAGACATGACTGAGCGACTGAACTGAACTGATTCTTTGGAACTCTGCCTTCAGTTAGGTGTATCTTTCCCTTTCTTGTTTCCTTTTCACTTCTTTTCTCAGCTATTTGTAAGGCCTCCTCAGACAACCAGTTTGCCTTCTTGCATTTCTTTTTCTTGAGGATGGTTATGGTCACCACTTCTTGTACAGTGTTACGAACCTCTGTCCATATTCTTTGGCACTCTATCAGATCTAATCCCTTGAATCTGTTTGTTACTTCCACTGTATAATCATAAGGGGTTTGATTTAGGTCATACCTGAATGGCCTGGGTTCACATCCCAGCTTGACCACTTCCTGGCTGTGTGAACCTTGAGTAAGTCACTTAAATCTTTTGAGTCTGTATGGCATTAACAGACGCCTCTTACAGATTTACTGTATTAGATGAACTGGTACACGTAAAATGCCCCAGCCTAAGCCTGATCCAAAGTAACCATTCAGGAACACTGGTGACTGTGAACATCCCCACAACCAAGGACCACTGATATGTGTATGGAATCACCCAACAATGCTATGGAATGACCACTGTGTTTATTCCTGATTCACAGATAAGTAAACTGAGGCTCAGAGAAACTAAGGAAATTGCTTAGGGTCACAGGAATACCAGCATGGCTCCTGCGGGAGGGATCCTAGGCTAGACTACTGCTTTGCATCAGGTCTTCCCCATCCCCTGGCCACCAGCCCATGTCTCTGCCTCTCCCCGCAGGTACGTGTCTGCCCTAACTACGCCTGCGCGCCTCTCTCCCGTGGACTTCCATTACTCGCTGGCTACGCAGGTGCCGACTTTTGAGATCACGTCCCCCAACTCGGCGCACGCCGTGTCGCTGCCTCCCGCCGCGCCCATCAATTATCGCCTGGCGGAGCAACAGCCGCTCCTGCGGCAACCGGCGCCCCCTGGCCCGGGACCGGGGCCTGGGCCCAGCGCGGACATGCAGCGCAGCTACGACAGCTACTACTACCCCGCAGCAGGGCCGGGGCCGCGGCGAGGGGCCTGCGCGCTGGGCGGCAGCCTGGGAAGCCTGCCCGCCAGCCCCTTCCGCATCCCGGAGGACGACGAGTACGAGACCACGCAGGAGTGCGCGCCCCCGCCACCGCCGCGGCCGCGCGCCCGCGGCGCGTCCCGAAGGACATCGGCGGGGCCTCGGCGCTGGCGCCGCTCGCGCCTCAACGGGCTGGCGGCTCAACGCGCACGCGCGGCGCGGGACTCGCTGTCGCTGAGCAGCGGCTCGGGAGGCGGTTCGGCCTCGGCCTCGGACGACGACGCGGACGACGCGGACGGGGCGCTGGCTGCCGAGAGCACGCCTTTCCTCGGCCTGCGCGCGGCGCACGACGCGCTGCGCTCGGACTCGCCGCCGCTGTGCCCGGCGGCCGACAGCAGGACTTACTACTCCCTGGACAGCCACAGCACGCGGGCCAGCAGCAGACACAGCCGCGGGCCGCTCCCACGGGGCAAGCAGGACTCGGGGCCCCTCTAGGGCCCCCGCCGCCCCCTCCGCCTCGCCTGCCCCACTGTCTTTAAGGAGAACAGAGACCGCCGACTGGAGAGAGAAAGGAGGAAAAAAAGAAATAAAAATATTTTTATTTTCTATAAAAGGAAAAAGGTATAACAAAATGTTTTATTTTCATTTTAGCAAAAATTGTCTTATAATACTAGCTAACGGCAAAGACGTTTTTATAGGGAAACTATTTATATGTAACATCCTGATTTACAGCTTCGGAAAAAAAAAAGAAACAACAAAAAAAAGAGATGGGCCAATTTTTTGACTCTTTAATAGAAACCTATATTGTGGTGCCTTTTGCTGTACGCTAATCTGGAGCTCCTGGAGAGAAGTGTGGGTTGTGGGGTTGGGGGAATGTAGGATCCCAAGCTGGCGGGGGGCAGGGGTGGGGGGCGGTGAAGAGGAACCAGAGAAAAGAGGCCATGTTGTTTGGGTTCCGGTGGGGGCGTGGGTAGGAGGGTCGCAAGAAAGAAAGTGAGGTCCGGAGTAGCTTTTGCCCCCTCGTAAGATCTGGAGTTCTGGTCCCCCTTAGCTGTGGGTGGGGATCCTAGGCTTGGAACTAGAGTTGGGGTCAGGTAAAGTCCAGGGGGAGACTAAGGCCCAGCGACAGCAACCAGAATGGGGAGGGGGCCTCCCCGCTCCTCACAGCTGCTAAGGAAGGGGGCTCTGAGAAAGAGGTCTTCGCAACAGCCTCTGCGGGGGAGGGAGCAGCTCTGCCAGGGCCCCAGTGTTCGCGGCTCCTCCCCTGTGGCCTCCAGGACGCCCCTCCGTCCTCTGCAGCACCTTCGTTTACAGGTCGTCTTTTCTATTTTACGCCTGCATGTCCTTTGCATTTCAGATTCTTTAGATTGGATGCATGGTCACACTGGGACCGAGAAGAGCCACTCAACAGTGTATTTGATTCCCCTTTTAGCAATAAAGTAACACCATTTCCTTCTCACAGCCGGACTCCCATCCCCCACCCCACCTATGACTTCCACTTCCTCTCCAGCCCTGACCTCCCCACCCCACAAAACTGGGTCCACTGCTAATTTGTCAAAAAGGTAATTGTTTAAAAAAACAACAACAAAAAACCCTAAACAAATGGGAACCCTGCCCCTTGAAATGTCCAAACACCTGACTGTTGACACTTGAACATTTTTATATTATAAATAAAATCAGAAATAACTCATGTTTGACTGTGTGTGCCTAGCCCCTAGGTGAGGAGGGAAGACAGAGGATGAATACCTGTGATAGAGATGGATGGATGTTGGTGTGGAGGTTGGAGAGAGCAAGACCAGTTCCTGGGAGGAAGTGTGTTAGGCACTCAGTCGTGTCTCTTTGCAACCCCATGGACTGTAGCCTGCCAGGCTCCTCTGTGCATGGGATTCTCTAGGCAAGAATACTGGAGTGGGTAGCCATTCTCTTCTCCAGGGGATCTTCCAGACCCAGGGATTGAACCCTGGTGTCCAGCATTGCAGGCAGATTCTTTACTGTCTGAAGCAGTTAGGGGGAAAGAGACCCTCCCTGGCTCCAACTCCCAGAATGGGATCCAACCCTCCTCCCTGTTCTGAGAACATTCACCAGGTGTCCCCCAGCACGTGTCCCCCAGCACCTCTCCCCTACCACCCCATAGCTGCTGGGGAACCTGGCCAAGGGGCTGATGCAGATTACTCTGCTTTGAGCTCAGCCTAAGAACGCTGGCCCAGTTCCTGCCTTGGAGCTCCAGGGGGCAGAATGAGGCAAGAGTTTCCGGGCCTAGGTGGGTGAGAAGGGAAGGGTTGTAAGGTTGGCACTGGAGCAGCTGAGGCAAGATGACCCTTGGGGCCTCAGGCATGTCACAGGCAAAGTCTGGACATGAAAATGGCATAATGGGTACCCTCAGCTGCCAGGAGGTGCTGGGGTTTTTTATACCCCCTCAAAGCCAGGGCCTGTCTAAACTTGCAGTCTCTGATGGAGAGTACATGATCTCAGGCATGGAGAAGGCAGATGGAGGTCCAGGGTGAGCCTTTTTCCTCATTGATTAATGCTACTAAGTCAGTACCCAGCACTAGGAACCATTAGATTCAAGCCAGACACAAAGGAGTCAGCTATCCAAAGAGTTCAGGTGGTTGATGTGTGAGGGTACACACAATGAGCCCAGAACTTGTGTGGTCAGTTCAGAGACCTACCGATAAGAAGGATGAAGAGGCCTAGGGTTGAAACAGCTTGGGTATCAAGAGGGCCTGAATTCACAAATTCCAGCTCTGCTGTGTGACTTCTCTAGGCTGCACTTTCCTCAGCTGGGAAATGGTGATGCTAATACCTACCTCAAAGCATTGCTGTAGAGATTATATAAAGCACCCAGGATTGCTTCTGGCATGTGATAAATGCCTATTAGTGGCAAATTTGATGATGGTGATGACCATATCCTGTGCTTTGCATTCTTGAGTCACACAGAGAGTGGCAAAAACTGGATGAAGGGGAGATGATATAGAAAAGTAAACAACTAGACATGTATTTATGTGGGGACATGGGGCGGGGGTGGGGGGAGAACCTGTTACAAAGAAACAAAGAAAATTAATGAACTAAGTGCTACACAAAGCTGCAAATCATTGACTTCTCCAGCCCCTATCTGATGATCTCATCCAGATCATTGTGCTAGCTCTGAGTTTGCTGTTGGCTTTAAAATTTTCTGAGAGCCAGTAATATCTCTGTGTGATTTATGATCTATATGAAAACCCAGAATTAATTCTGAATGAACCTCTTGGTGAGCCCATTGCCCTTTTCATGACCCAGTTTTATGTCCTTATTTGACCTTTCTGAGGGCCTGAGTTACCTACCTTCTAAAATTTCACCCAGAAACCACTTTCCTGACTCCAGTGAGCACACTGACCTCTTAATGACCCCAAGTAATTATGAATGACCTCTCTATGACCCCAACTAATTGTGACTGACCTCTCAGTGAACCCATTGCCCTGTTCATGACCCAGCTTCATGTCCTCATTTGACCTTTCTGAGGGCCCAAGTTACCTCCCTTCTAAATTTTGACTCAGAAACCACTTTCCTGACTCAAATTAGCCCACTGACCTCTTTATGACCCCAAGTAATTATGAATGCCCTCTCAGTGAACCCATTGACCTCTCTATGACCCAACTAATTGTGACTGACCCCTCAGTGAACCCATTGCCCTGTTCATGACCCAGCTTCATGTCCTCATTTGACCTTTCTGAGGGCCCAAGTTACCTCCCTTCTAAATTTTGACTCAGAACTCTGAGCACACTGACCTATGACCCCAAGTAATTGTGAACGACCTCTTGGTGAACCCACTGACCTCTCTGTGACCTCAACTAATTGTGACTGACCCCTCAGTGAACCCATTGCCCTTTTCATGACCCAGCTTAGTACACTCACTTGACCCTTCTGAGGGCCCTAAGTTTTTACCTTCTAAATTTTTAGTCAGAAACCACCTCCATGATTGCAGTAAATCCATCTATCTCTATGTCACCCCAATTAATTCTGAATAACCTCTTGATAAACTCATTGACCCTCACATGATCCCACTAGGTACCTTTATTATCTGAATTCTAAGATACCTGCTGAGAGTCCAAGGCCAGAATCTAATCAGTTTCCTTGACTCTTCATCAGCCACCTGTTCATTCACAGGTGTGAATGGAACCTAGGAGCTGGGGTGGCCAGAGAGGCCCCATTTTCACTCTGCCTCTCCAGTTTCGCTCTGGGGCATCTTTAGTATTGCCTACCAGGAAGAAGTATAGCCCTAAGAAGGGCCTTACTACTACTATCCTGTCCCCCAGGAGCACTTAGGACATTCAGGCGGCTTCCTGAGTCAGTCTTCCCCACTCCAATTTTTCTCGGCCAGGTCATTTTTGTCTTGTCTCCCCAGCCTTTCCAGAGTCCCAGATGGGAATGGTGACTGACCATCTCCCTCCCCATTAGACTGTGAGCCCCTTGTGGACAGGGATCTGGTCAATCCTTTTCTCACAATAGTATCCCCAGCACCCAGCACAATGTGCAGCGCTGTTCATCTCAATGAATGAGTGTATGGAGGCTCCAGAGAGGCTGTCCTCAAAGGTCAGCCCCCAGGGGTCCCTGAGCCTGCAGCCACTTCCCAGGACCACCAGGTGGCGCAAACCACTTATTGCATCTCACCTGCTGTCCTCCAAGGCTCTGGATTTGGACAGTCCTGGAAAATGGACATATTAGGGGCAGAGGGAACATGTGGTCCATTGGAATGCAGAAAAAAAATATTAGAACTTTGCTTTAGATTTATTTTCATCTCATCTTTTTAAAATTTCTATTTTGTGTATGTTTTATAATGTACATAATATTTTAGTACAGTAGTACATGTATATAATTTACAATAAATAATTATACAATTAAGAAAGTGAACTAAAAGTTTTTTTTTAACTGATGGGAGGCACAACTAGTGTTCAGGGAAGCACACCTGTCTGCAGCGGATGGAGCCTGCTCCTCTGCTTTCACTCACCCACCCTCAAGAGGTAGAGGGTGGGAAGCAGACCCCAAACTCAAAGGATCTTTGAGACAGCACAGAGAAAAAGTACACAGAGCTTTTTATGTTGCCACATTGCTCTTTCAATTTCACTTAAATGAACATTAACTTCCCCTCAGCAAAATGAAGGTGCCAGATGGTTTGGTTATAAAATACACTCAGCTGATCCAAATTAAATAATCTGTATTTAAATCACTACATCTCTCCACAGATTCACAGGTCCCTTGCATCAAATGTGAGTGGGCTTGTAAATGTCGGGTACTTAGTTGCAAGGTTGGCTTATCTTATTATCTAAATATATTACCACTGAGGTCAAACTGCTGGCCAAACTACAGTAATCTGTTTAAAAAATAGAAAGGATTTACTCATCACAGTTGCATTGAGGGTGCCATCACCCCCACCACTTGTCTGAGGAATGCAGGGTTTAAAAGATGCTAGTCTGCAACCATCATGTGGCAAATTGTCCTTTCCAGACATGTCCTTAACTAGCATTTCTGAGTCACTCAAAGAGTGTAAGAAATATCAGCCTAACAATCAACAACTTGTCATTCCACATTTCCCCAAGACCAAGAATTAATGGCTTCCATAGGTTTCTCCCACCAAACATCTTTGGGTTTGTTGACAAGTGGCTATTTGCAAGGCAGAGTGTCTTTTATTCCTGTAGCAGTAGATCTGTACAAGAGGTCACCTCTGGGCCCAAGAGACCTGGCAGCACCAACACAAAGACCAAAATATAAGCAGGGCCGCAGTCCCATCCCACTCACACCCCAGGACACCTGTGGGACAGACGGGGCAGCACGCACACACACTATTTATTCCAAAGCATTAACTGTAAGAGCAGTTTAAATCACAGGTCAGCCGGAAGAGGGGAAACAGGGAGCGAGGAGGACACACTATCTCTATCTTCTCTTCCAGAGAGTCAGAGCCTCCAGGGGCCAAAGAGCAGCCCTCCTCACTAACAAGTGTATCTGAGATAGGCTTTTCCATACCTCATTTCATCCTCTGATATCAGTTCCAAAACCATCTCTAAAGGGGTAGTTTATATATGTATATAATTCTTATATATATACATTTATGTCATTATAAAAGAAAGCAGGAGTGGTCTTGATGGATGGAAGGTGAGCTTGGCACTGAGGGACAGGCCTGAGAGCTGGGTTATTGCTGGGCAAGGCAGGAGAACAGGGTGCAGTTCCCAGCGCTGCTGAGTGGAGGGAGAATTGGACAGTGCTGGTGGTCTGCAGACCTGCTGCTGGTCAACTCAGAGGAAGGAGGAGGAGAAGGGGTGGGAGTCCAAACTGAGACCTGGGGTTGAGACCTGCCCTCAGAAACAAGGGAGATGAGGGGAGGAACTGTGAGAAGAGGAGAGCCTGGGAAGCCAACCACCCTTCCTGCTCCTCCAGTGAGATGGTGTCTAGAGCATGCACACAACTGGCCTACAAACTGAGGCTCCAGAGTGGAGAGGGAGGTGAGGGCTGGCGACAGACTCTAAGGCCCAGAGCAGCCCTAGGATGCAAGATCGACACCATGAATAGCATCTCCATCTCCTCAGCCCGCAAGGCTCTCCACACCCCTCTGGCTGCCTAACAACTGTCTGCAGCTTGTCTGAGTGGCCCCTAGCTGGAATTGTGCTCACTGGCCCCTCCAGGGGCACTGCCTGCCTCTGAGGCCTGCCCATCCTTGCCAGCTAAGTATCAGGCCCAGTGGTATCCCTCATGGCTTTGCTGCCAGTCACAGTTCCATGGCCCTGGCTGAGGGCAGGGCTCGAGTGTGTCTTGCGGAGTGAAGGGTCATCCCCCTCCAGGGTGGCCAATCGGGCCTCAATCCGCTCCAGGTCATCAGAGCCCACTTTGATCTTCACAGCCAGGAGGTGGATATAGGTCTCATAACGGCTTTTCTGGGAAAAGAGCAGAGAAGGGCCAAAAACAAAGTCAAAAGATAACAAACTGCAAAAAAAACATTTATACCTTATATGACAAAAGACTCTCTCCTTGATATTTAGAGAGTTCTCACCAACCAATAAAAGGAGATAAACAATTTTTAAAATAGGCAAAGGGCACACACAGAAATTTAACTCATAATTTTAAAAATCAAAGTTAATTGGCAATGACTTATTGGATATGATAGCAAAAGCATAGGCATGAGAGTGAAAATAGACAAATGGGATTTTATCAAAATTTAAAACACCTCTGTATCAAAGAACACAATCAACAGAATGAAAATGCAATATACAGAATGGGAAAAATATTTGCAAATCATTAATCTAGTAAGGGTCTAGTATCCAGAATATTAAAAGGGGGGAAAAACTCCTAGAACTCAACAACAAAACACAGCCCAATTTCAAGATGTATAAAGAACTTGAATAGACATTTCACTATAGAAGATACACTAATGACCAATAAGCACAAAAAAGGATGCTCAGCATCATTTTGCTGCTGTTGTTCAGTTGCTAAGTAATGTCCAATTTTTGTAACCCATGGACTGCAGCACACCAGGCTCTTCTGTCCTCTACTAACTCCTGGAGTTTAGCCAAATTCATGTTCACTGAATCAATGATGCTATCTAACCATCTCATCCTCTGCCACCCCCTTCTCCTTTAGCCTTCCATCTTTCCCAGCATCAGAGTCTTTTTCAATGAGTCAGCCCTTCATATCTGGTGGCCAAAGTATTGGAGCTTCAGCTTCAGCAACAGTCCTTCCAGTGAATATCTGGGGTTGATTTCCTTTAAGATTGACTTGCAGTTCAATCTTGCAGTTCGAGGGACTTCCAAGAGTCTTCTCCAGCACTACAAGTCAAAAGCATCAATTCTTCAGCACTCAGCTTTCTTTATGGTCCAACTCTCACGTCCATACATGACTATCGGAAAAACCATAGCTTTGATTATAAGGACTTTTGTCAGCAGAGTGATGTCTCTGCTTTTTAATATGCTGTCTAGGTTTCTCATGGCTGTAACCAACATCTTCAGTGACTTTAGAACCCAAGAAAATAAAATCTGTCACTGCTTCCACTTTTTCCCCTTCTATTTGCCATGAAGTGATGCAATTGAATGCCATGACCTTAGTGTTTTAAATGTTGAGTTTCAAGCCAGCTTTTTGACTCTCCCCTTTCATTCTCCTCAAGAAGCTCTTTAGTTCCTCTTCATTTTCTGCCATTAGAGTGGTAGAATATCTGAGGTATATGTATATATGCCAATATCTGAGGTGGTTGATATTTCTCCTGGAATTCTTGATTCCACCTTGTGATTCACCCAGCCTGGCATTTTACATGATGTACTCTGCATATAAGTTAAGTAAGCAGGGTGACAATATACAGCCTTGACATACTCCTTTCCCTGGTTCTAACTGTATCTTCTTGACTGGAATACAGTTTCTAAGGAGATAGGTAAGAATTTTCTCTTTAAGAATTTTCCACAGTTTGTTGTGATCCACACAGTTTAACAAAGGTCCATCTAGTCAAGGCTATGGTTTTTCCAGTAGTCATGTATGGATGTGAGAGTTGGACTATAAAGAAAGCTGAGCACCGAAGAATTGATACTTTTGAACTGTGGTGATGGAGAAGACTCTTGAGAGTCCCTTGGACTGCAAGGAAATCCAACCAGTCCATCCTAAAGGAAATCAGTCCTGGGTGTTCATTGGAAGGACTGATGTTGAAGCTGAAACTCCAATATTTTGGCCACCTGGTGCAAAGAGCTGACTCATTTGAAAAGACCCTGATGTTGGGAAAGATTGAAGAAAGGAGGAGAAGGGGACGACAGAGGATGAGATGGTTAGATGGCATCACCAACTCAGCGGACATGTTTGGGTAAACTCCAGGAGTTGGTGATGGACAGGGAGGCCTGGCGTCCTGCAGTTCATAGGGTTGCAAATAGTCAGACACGACTGAGTGACTGAAGTGAACTGAACACAGTCTAAGGCTTTAGCATGGTCAATGAAGCAGAAGTAGATGTTTTTCTGGAACTCCCTTGCTTTCTCCATGATCCAGCAAATGTTGGCAATTTGATCCCTGGTTCCTCTGCCTCTTTAAAACCCAGCTTGTAAATCTGGAAATTCTCAGTTCACATACTGTTGAATCCTAGCCTACAGGATTTAGAGGATAACCTTGCTAGCATGTGAAATGAGTGCAACTGTATGGCAGTTTGAACATCTTTTGGCATTACCCTTCTTTGGAACTGGAATGAAAAATGACATTTTCCAGTCTTGTGGTTACTGCTGAGTTTTCCAAATATGCTGACATATTGAGTGCAGCACCTTAACAACATCATCTTTTAGGATTTGAAATAGCTCAGCTGGAATTCTGTCATCTCCACTAGCTTTTTTCACAGTAATGCTTCCTAAGGCACACTTGACTTCACACTCCAGGATGTCTGGCTCTAGGTGAGTGATCATACCACCATGGTTATCCAGCTCATTAAGACCTTTCTTGTATAGTTCTTCTGTGTATTCTTGCCACCTCTTCTTAATCTCTTCTGTTTCTGTTAGGTCCTTACAATTTCTGTCCTTTATTATGCCCATCTTTGCATGAAATGTCATGTCACAACATGCATGAAATGTTCCCTTGGTATCTCTAATTTTCTTGAAGAGATCCCTAGTCTATCCCATTCTATTATTCTCCTCTATTTCTTTGCATTGTTCATTTAAGAGGGCCTTCTTATCTCTCCTTGCTACTCTCTGGAACTCTGCACTCAGTTGGGTGTATCTTTCCTTTTCTCCCTTGCCTTTCACTTATCTTTCCTCAGCTCTTTGTAAGGCCTCCTCAGACAATCACTTTGCCTTCTCACATTTCTTTTTTGCGGGGATGGCTTTGGTCACCACCTCCTGTACAGTGTTATGCACCTCTGTCCATAGTTCTTCAAGCACTCTGTGTACCAGATCTTATCCCTTGAATCTATTTGTCACCTCCACTGTATAATCATAAGGGATTTGGTTTAGATCATACCTGAATGTCCTGGTAGTTTTCCCTACTTTCTTCAGTTTAAGCCTGAACTTTGCAATAAGGAGCTCATGATCTGAGCCTCAGTCAGCACCAGGGTTTGTTATTGCTGACTATATAGAGCTTCTCCATCAACACCATTATCCATCAGGAAAATACAGATTGAAACCACAATGAGATTATCACCTCACATGCATTAAGATAACCACTACCAAAACAAAAAAAAAACAAACATAAATTAACAAGCGTGTTGACAAAGATGTGGAAGAATTAGAATCCAAGTACACTATTGGTGGGAATGTAAATTGATACAGCCACTATGGAAAACAGTGTGGTTATTCCTCGAAAAGTGAAAATAACATTACCATACAGTTTAGCAATTCCACTTCTGGACATAAAAGCAGGAGTGAAAGTAGGATCTCAAAGAAACATTTGCACACCCATGTTCATGGCAGCATTATTAACAGCAGCCAACCCAAATGTGCATCAGCCGATGAAAGGACAGACAAAACGTGGTGTCCAAATACAACAGAAAAGCAAAAAGAAAGGAATTCTGATACATGCTACAGTAGGGATGAAGCCTGAAAGCCTTATGTCATGTGACACAGGCCAGTCACAAAAGTATAAATTCTGTGGTTCCACTTGTATGAAGCACTTAAGAGTAGTAGTCACATTCACAGAGACAGATAGTAGAACTGTGGTAGTCAAGGACTAGGGCCAGGAGGAAGGTGCTTAGGAGTATGTTGTTTAATAGTTATAGAGTTTCAGTTTGGAAGATGAAAAAGTTCTGGAGATTAGTTGCCCAAGAATATGAAAAGACTTAACATTGCTGCTGCTGCTGCTGCTAAGTTGCTTCAGTCGTGTCTGACTCTGTGCGACCCCATAGACGGCAGCCCACCAGGCTCCCTCGTCCCTGGGATTCTCCAGGCAAGAACACTGGAGTGGGTTGCCATTTCCTTCTTCAGTGCATGAAAGTGAAAAGTGAAAGTGAAGTCACTCAGTCGTGTCCGACTCTTAGCGACCCCATGGACTGCAGCCTACCAGGCTCCTCCGTCCATGGGATTTTCCGAGCAAGAGTACTGGAGTGGGATGCCATTGCCTTCTCTGACTTAACATTACTGAACTATAATACTTAAAATGGTTCCTTAACCATTGATTCCTTAACCTTAACCATGATCAATCTTACGCTATGCTTTTTAAATCACAATTGTTTTAAAAAATTTAAACCAAGTTAAAACATCAATAAGATACCACTTGCTAAACCTATCAGATTAACGAAGACTACGTCCAGTGTTGGTGAGAGTATGGAGAGACAGGTGTGTTCATGAGCTATTAAAGGGGATGTAAATTGGTAAACAATTAGAAGGGAGGTTTGGCAGTGTCTGAGGTCTTGACTCAGAGCTTCAGGCCCTCACCACTGTCGCGGGAGAGGCAGGGACTAAGGGTCATAAGATTCTGTTCTCACCCAGCTCTGCCACAGAAACTGAAAAGCTCTTCATTCTGGGCTCTACCTCCCCTACTGTCCATCTGCCCTGCCTCTTCACCCCCCAGTTAAGTCAGGCTGAGGGTGAGAAAGACCAGGGTTTTGGAGGCACAGTCAGTTGCCTGGTTAGGATCCTGGCTCCTGGACTTAACTGTGTTGCCTCAGGCACATGGTCCAACCTTTCCAAGCCTCAATTTCCCCATCTGTAAAATGGGGATAACAAACCCACATCATACAGTTGATATGAGGATTAAATCAGTCAACATAAGCGAAGTGAAGAGAATCATGCCTGGCAATCAGCATGGTTATTTTTTACCTTGCAGAGAGAGTGGATCTGAGGAGGCTTCCAAAAGTTATAAAACATCATGTTTTTCCAAAAGGCAGGATTTATCTATCCTCTCTCCTCTACACCACAACAGAAAGTCAGCATGGAAATCTAGAGACTGAGATGGGCGATTCCCTGCCCCTCTGCTCCAGGGACTTCCTGGCTTGGTTTCGGGCTCTCTTGTATCTGTCCACCCCCATGTGCAGGTCAGTCCAAAATGCACAAGTGGTTCCTGCCTTCCTCCCCTCAGTCTACCCTCATCCTTCATACAGTGAAGGCAGAGCACTGCAGGACAGAAGCAGGGTAGGGGCAGAGACAAAACAGAAGAAAGGGAGAGCTCAGAAGGAGAGACCAAGGTGCTCTGCTTGATAAACCCACTGAGAGGGGCACTGAGATGTGAGGGGGGGGAAGTCACATGGAGAGGGCTTGTGAACTCTGTGGTTTGGTTGTAGAAGCTTCCCGAAAAGCTGGGCCTATGCAGAAATTGGACGTGAGGCAGGGGCTTGAAGAAGGCTGCAGAAGGTCAGGGAGGTCTCTGGTAGATACACAAGTGAGTTGTCTGTGCAGCTGGGCTGTGCAGAGACTGGCTCACAGGTGACTGCAGTTCATGACCTCAGGGGAGCCCCCAAAGTGGAGTGCTCCCAAAGAAGGAGTCCCTGGCTGTGGAAAGATGTGGAAGGAGAAGCTGGCCTCTTCCTCCTGCCCCAGCCCTGTCCTTCCAAATCCTCCTGTGATTGGCCCACCTCAAATGTGAGATAATGCTCCTTCAGCCGGTTCTCCTCAGCCTCCTTGGACTTGATGCCCCGCTCGACCGGGTGACACTTGTGTTCAGCCAGCTCTGCAGTCACCTGCCTCAGCTTATTCTCATGAGAGCGCAGCTGCTCCTCCTGCAAAGATCAGTCGTGGACAGTGAGGTCCCACCCTCAGGGGGTCGTATGGGTGGGTCTCATCCAAAGGAGAGCTGCTTCCCCAAGGGGAAACCGAGGCCTTGCCAGGGCCATCCAACACGCAGGGGCAGAGCCAGGTCTGTGCCTGAACGAGTGTACCTCCGCCACCTTCCTTCGTCCCCTCCCACCATCGGCATCAGCTCCCCCCGGAGCCTCCGCAGCATGCTCAGGAGATGCGAGGCCCTCACTCTCGTGTATGCACACTCCTTGACATAGACACACAATCACCGAGACTCAGCCCGGCGCCCCAGGCTTCATACGAAGCACACAGCCTCTCATACTCATGTCCAGACACATCTGAAGGCCACGGATCCAGGATCACACCCAAAGACAGAGACACTGTCACTACCAGACAAGTGAACAGTACACCCCACCCGCCACAGGACAGCCAGACCCCTTTGTGCCTTATGGGCACTGGGCTGCATATGTGTATGTGTGTGTGTATGTGTATATACACACAAACATGCGTGCACTTGAATGGTAAGTGTGCCTGTGTGGGAGCACCGAGAGTGCTGGCACAGCTGTGGACAGCAGCCCCAGGGGCTCCACAGAGAAGACCCAGGACACTGGCTCATCAGGAAAGGGCCCTGACAGGATGGAAAACATGGTGTTAACCCACTCTCCACCATGTAAGTAGTAGCCCAGCATTTATCCTCTCCTCTCAAAAAAAAACCCTGAAAAATGGAGTATTGATGTGTGTGTGTGCACATGTGCACTCAGTTGTGTCCAGCTCTATGTAACCCCATGGACTGTAGCCCACCAGGTTCCTCTGCCCATGGGATTTTCCAGGCAAGACTACTGGAGTCGGTTGCCATTCCCTTCTCCAGGGGATCTTGCCAACCCAGGGATCAAAACCATGTCTCCTGTGGCTCCTGCACAGGCAGGCAGATTCTTTACCACTGAGCCACCTGGGAAGCCCAGGAGATTTTTAAGGATTACAAAGAAACATGTAAGGGTAGATGAGGGAAGCAGCTGGATGAAGGGTTCTCCAAGTCTTGCCTGTCACTCGCTCCTCAGGACACACACACTCACAACCATTCATGCCCAGACACACAGGACACCCACAGACCACACCACATCCACTGAACGCACCGCCATCAGCACACCCACACCACTGTGCGGGGTATGACCTCAGTCCCTCCGTGTGTAAGTGGGGGTGTGGGCGGGGGGATGGAGAATGTCTGCTCCTTCGGCTTGTCTCTCACCCTAGGACCAAGCACCGGGTAAGCACTGCTGAATGAGGGGCCGGGGGAGGTGATGTCGTGAGCCCAGGAGCTTGTACCTGGCAGAGCCGAGTGGTGCAGGAGGGCAGCAGAGGCCGACAGAACTTCTTCATGGAGCTAACGGCAGCAGGGAAGGAGGGCGCTGAGAAGATGGCAGCCACCAGGTTGATCCTCAGGATCCAGGACAGCATTTCCTCTTTGCTCCTGGGGACCGGAGGGGAGGGGAGGGCGCACTGGCTTCTCACAGCAGGACTCCCTATCCCCCACCCAGCACCCAGCACAGCCAGGCACAGAGAGGCCACAAAGACCTCCATGTAGGCAGGCAAAGGGGTGAGGGAGGGTGGCAGGATGGGAGCTGATGAGCCTGGTCATGTCTGCGTAGGGAGCTCCCTTCTGTTCCAGCTCCCAGACAAGACCTGGATTTCCATGTGAACATGAAGCTGCCCAGCCAGGTCCAGAGCTAACGGCTTGGAGCTAGTGAGTCTTAAGACCAGCAGGGGAGGTCAGAGGCAGCTGGGCAACTGGTCACCCTGACTCCGCCCTCTCGGTCCTGCCCCGCTGCCTGGTTCGGCACCTCTACTCCTATCCTCAGAGTTCACCTGCCAGTCTCCCCCCTTTTAAGTTCATCTGACACATGAAACCCGAATTTCAAGTCACAGAAGGATGAGGTACAGGGGCATAGAAAGAAGGCCTTATGGAGAAACCACAGGGTGAGTTTTCCGTGCCCATCACCCCAACTTTAAGTGCAGGATGATTTAGAAAGAGTCCATCTGCCTTGTATTTAAAGACTTCAGTGCACATAAGAATCACCCTGAGGTCTTATTAAAACACAACTGCTGGCCTACCTCCAGTGTTTCTGATTCAGGAGGTCTAATGTGGGACCACAGAAACTGCATTTCTAATGAGTTTGGGGGTTATTTTTGACCACAATGGGCAGCATGCAGGATCTTAGTTCCCCAAAAAGGGATTGAACCTGTGCCCCCTGCATTGGGAGCAGAGTCTTAACCATTTGACCACCAGGGAAGTCCCTCTAACAAGTTTTCCAGGAGATACTGAGGGATCACGCTTGAGAAACACTGCTGTCAGGAGGGACCTGAGCTGTTTGTTTGTGCCAAGCAATTACACTTGCTCTCATGGCTGCTGTGCCGGGGAAGCTAAGGGCACCTCCCCTGAGGTAGATGAGGCAAGGTTGTGGGGCAGGTACTGAGCCCAGTGTGGGAGCGAGGGGGTGCCCACTCCTACTTACGGTGCCTGGAAGAGGAAGACCCTCCAGTCAGCTGTCTTTAGCTTGAGCACGTTGGACTTCTTGCTGTAGTCAGAGGCCCTGGTGGCCAGAGCGTGGTGCACACGGATGGCATTCTTCAAGTCACCCTCGGACAGGGCTTTGTCAGGCCTGTACTCATCCTGGACAGGCCAGGTCAGGGGTGGGCAAGCCTCTGTCATCACCAGGCTCTGGTCTGCTGACCCGTACCTCCACCCTCACTGTCCCTCCCGGTCATTCTCCTTCTCTCTGTCCCTACACATCCCACCATCTTTCAGCTGCCCCAACAAGAATCACCACACACTCCCAGCACCCAGTTGGCCCCAGAAGCTTGAACAGGTCTTACTCCTCTGAAACCCCCTTTAAAAGGCCCTTCTCTGAAACCATCAAAGCCCTCGGTGAGCCAGTCAGGTCCTTGATGTGGGAGGATCCAAGATCTGCCTAAGGCCTAGGCCTTTCCCAGGACCCTCTAGGCACCAGAAGGCAGGGGCTGAGTTGGCCCTTCCTGGGTAAAGATTCTGGGGGAATCTCTCACCTTCTGCAGGTACAGAATGGTCCCTTTGAGCACCGCGTAGAATTTCTTCCAGCCACGCCTCCCACGGGGCGCTAGGGAGAGGGGGCCATGGGTAGTGTGGCCATAACACCCATCCCAGTATCTCCTCCCCCGTGTCCCCCTACATGTCTGCTGGCATGTGCATTCCCAGAGGAGCAGCCAAGGGGGTGCATACCCTCTCTGGACTAGCATCCCTCCCTATGCCCCTTCCCCGCCTGACACCCACTCCTCTTGCCATCCATGTCGGCGTGAGTCTTCCGGGTCAGCACACCATGCTTGTAGGTGGTAGCGCTGAGAGCTTGCGGGACATCCAGGAAGGGGTTGCTACCATCCAGGATCCGTGTCACCTTCTTTGTGCCTGTCCCAAACTTGTCATCCACCAGCTCAGACAGTGATTTCCTCAGCTCATCTTCATCACTAGGAAAGTACTAGGCTTGAGTACCACCTCCACAGAGCCCTCATCCCCATGCCAACATGCCCTCTCCCCACCAAACACTCCTCTGGAAGCCAGTTAGAGGTGAGGAACAGAGATAAGGGGGTTTCAATTCCAACCATAGATCCAGACCTTTGACCTGAGTCTCCAATTCTGACCTTTGTCCTCTGAAATTTGATTTTTGGCCTCCAAGCTCCAATCTTCACCTTTGATCACAAAGTTGGAGACCTTACCACCTTCGGACTTACCCCCTGGTCTTCTCTCACCTCTCTGAAAGCCAAGCCCCAGGGAGAAGTAACCCATGGGCAGACTGCCCAAGTCCCAGGGACATGGTGAGGGACAGAAGATCAGTAGGTTAGGCCCCTAAAGTCTAGGTTCCCCACTGGAGCCCTGGTAGAAAAATGCCAGTTCTCCCCAGTTGGGTTGGGTTTCCTAACGATCCCTGCCTGGGACCTTCACATGGACCCCAAGACCCAGGCTGCCCTGGGGAGTACAGCAGAGTGGGGTGGAAACTTTCCCCAGAAGCCTCTTATATATAGTCTTCCCAATCAGCAAGGTCACCACACCTCTTTCCAGATGGCTGGGTACCTCCAGGTCTCACTGCCCTCTCAAGGGAATAAGTTAGGGGGCAGTCACATCTCCCCATTGCCAAGAGCAGTCACCACTTCACTTTGGTCATATTACTAGCATTGTAAAGGGACTCAGAGCTCATGCCTGTCTACCTCCCCAAGGGGAAAGAGATAATATCATCATTGAAAATAGTGGCAATATCCCCTGAACAGAAAAACTGTTGTGAACATCATGAAACTGTCAGTTTAATCTATTCCATAGCTGTAAAACTGCACACTATTTATCAAGACAAAATGAATCCAAAGGGGAACTCAACAGCAGGAGCTGGCCAGCTGGTCAGGGGTCACCAGGGCCCTGGGTAGGAGAAATCAGCACCATGGAGAGTAACCAGCATGACTTCCCTGTACCATCAGCCACTCCCTCGCCCCGTTCCCGGTAATTCTCTCCCCATATTTGTGCTCATGGGCACTACTCACATGGCCCATTCCAGTTTTTCATTCTTGATGGAGTTGTAAAGGGTCTAGGAGAGGGGGAAAGAGAGGAGTTCAAAGAAGAGTCAGAGTCCATCTACCTCTAGCGATGTGGATGCAGTGAGGGAGTACCTTTTCAGCCAGTGGGGCAAAGTAGGTGTTTGCTTCACACTTATTTATTGGACAGGTGAATGAATGGGGTAGGTGAGTATTGTTTAGATGACTGGATAGACTGAGGATGAGTAGGTAGATGAGCTGCTAACTATGTCAATGGGCCAAGAAATAGGTGGGTGAGTGTGTATAGAGGGCTGTGTAGGAGAGTATGTGTGGGTGATGGATGAATGGATAGGTGTAGGGACAGGTGAATGATTGAGTTGCAGGGTGGATATGTGGATGGAAGGATGGATATATGGGAGGATGGGCATTTGGGTGGATGAGTAGATGGGGAGTAGGTGGGTGAAGGGACTGGGATCATTTTATTGTACTTACAAATACACTTTTAACTAGTTCTTCCTGACAGTGAAGAACATAATTATGGTAAGAAGAGTGATGAAAGCAATGTTCATGTTCTGTCCTCCAGACTCACTATCCAATTGCCCACCTGATATCATTAGTTCCCTCTAACTCATCCTCTAAAACTGAACTCATCACCTATCCCCCAAAACATGCTCCTATTCCTCCAAGGTGGAGAGCTGACCAAACTTGAAAAGCCAGAGTTTTTCAAAAGAAACTTTTCAAAAGTATTCAAAAGAAAACTAGATTCCTTGTGATGTTTAAGGAATGAGTGGGCTTTTCCCTGTAGTGATGATACTGATGGTTGTGGTGAAGGTGGTGGTGGTGATAAGGGTGATCAGGTGAGGGTGATGGCGGTGACAGCTGTGACAATGGGTGGCAGTGTTGAGCACTATCTTGACAGAAATAATGATAGTGGAGCACTAAAAACAAATCTCACAAAGCCTACCCTCTGCCCAACTCAGGGAACACATACTAGTCATGTGTTGAGCTGGATGGTCTCTACCTCTGTCCCAAAGCCATCATTACCCTGACCCCAGAATGAAGAACTTGGACCATCAGAATTTAGTGGAGCAGAAACCTCTCTCCTCCCCACCCACCCTGAACACAGCTGGGAGCATGGGGACCCTTAGCAAGTTATACCTTCAGCAGGTCTTTGGCAAAGTCTTGGCCATCATTCAGCTGGTCCAAGTTGGCAATGAATTGCTGGCAGGACATCTTCTTGCCAATGTTCTGTAATGGAGGAATGGTTCTGCCTGAGAGTAGGGATGGAGCCTGGTATGGTCTCCACATCCTGCCCTGCCCGGCCAGAGGGGATGAGGCAGCATCAAGGGCAGTAATGAGAAAAGACTGCCTGAATTTCCCTTTGTCACTCCAAGAGTTTACAAAACTCTTTCACATTCAAGATTCTATTTGATCCTCAAGCATCACAAGAGGTTGGGGTTCTCCTCAAACCCAGATGAAGGAGTCAGGTTAGATGAAATAACAGCTGACATTTGCCAGGTGCCCAGCACGTTCCAGGTATTGTACTTGACATGCATTATTTATTTCCTTCTCACAACAGAGAAGGTCAGGTGGGTGTTATTATTATCCCCATTTGAAGGTAAGGAAATTGAGGTGCAGGAAGGTGAAGTGACGTGCGCATGATCACACAGCAAGGAAGTAGAAGGGCTGAGTGTGTCTGACACCAAAGCCCGTGCTCTCACCCGCTACTCCATGGTTAACTCTCCCAAGGTCACAGCACCAGGACTTGAACCCAGGCCTCTTGACTCCTGAGCAGAAGCTCTGTGTATTCCGTCACAACTGTCTCACCCTCTCACCTGTACAGAGGGGCGGCAAGACCTCCAAGAGGTAGGTGAAGTGAGGGAGAGTTTGGTCTTAAGAGAATCAAAAATCAATTTCCACCAACACACATGGGTACCCCATGCCAAGCTGCTCTGGGACCAAGGGAACCTGAGCAGATGGTTTCACTCCAGGAGGCACAAACAGACAAAGGGCTGGAATGACTGTACCCCATATTTCTGCCTTTTTTACCAATGATTAGAAGGGGGGCTCCAGCCCCCCAAACCCAATATCTGATGTGCATACTTTCAGACTCTCTGCAGTGTCCATGCTTGAGGAAACACTGATGGCACTTCACCATTGAGAAGACAAAGTCCCTTGAACACTAGATATTTATTGGTGTAGGATTTGGTGGATTTAGGTTTGCTATAAGGCAGTGTTTCCCAAAATTCACCTACAAATGAGAATAGGAATTCCCCCTGAAGGATTTCATAATCAAATAAGTTTATATGTTTCAGAGCTTTCAGTGTGCATCTGTGGTAGTGAGGGTCTCCAAGGAGAGGATTCGATGCAGTTTCTCAATTGCTCCATTTTAACAATGATTCTATTAACACCATGTGGGACATTCACACACCACAGGAAATAATTCAGAAAACAATGATAGAAAGTTTTATAAGTAGCTGAAAAACAAGAATTTTCTACACCTTTTCCAAAGGACTAAGGAGAAATGATCCTACAAATGCCTTAATATGTGTTTCATATGTCTATGTATATATTTTACATGTACATCCATGTATGTATGTATATATGTATATAGTCATTTATGTGTACAGTCATAATTGAGGAACATGAGGGCAATGTTGATCATACTGTCTGAGTTCCACACATACACACTGAACATTCCCAAGCCATCAGTAAGGGGTGGGTGCAAAATCAAAAAATTACCAGGCAAGAGTTATAATCCTAGTAATGACAGACTCTCTTGTTGCAAATCAACCTTCCCATCAGAAACAACTGCTGGTCAAAATATTGATAAAACATTGGAGAAATATAAGAGCAATGAAGACTTCAAGGGCAAAGGTCTTACAAAGAAGAGAAACATGGAGAGGGGAGGCCGACAAGGAGCAGTCTTCCTCTTCAAAGCATCTGTCAGTTCTCAAGCAGTGGACAAAAGAGTGAGCAACTGAGTGGTCAAAAGGACTAGAAAACGAAAATTGGAACTCAGGGCCCACCGAGGACAAGGGGCACTGGGAAACATGCCAGTCGCACTTCAAAACTTGAAATTAAGAAAGGAAGGAAATTCTTCAGACACAAGGAAAGTTATCCCAGATGGCAAAGCAGAAAGGAATGAAGAGCAACAAAAAGGATAGCTAAATCTAAATGATTGCTGACTGTGAAAAATAAAAAATAATAAAGTTTTCTGGGGAATAAAATATAGAAAGAGATACAAACAGTTAAAAGGATGATAACAGTAGTATGTAAGTTGAGAAGACAAATAAATTAAGGCCTTTTAAGGTTATTTCATTTGCTAGGACATGGTTAAAGTACTTTAATAAGTGAGAGATATATATTGCAAACTACAAAAAGAATTCTAAAAGAATTCACAACTAACAAGCTAACAGGGGAAAACGGTATTCTAAAGAAATACTTAAGTAATCCAAAAGTAGGCAAGAAAGGAGAAAAAAAATAAGCAATATAGACCAGATGAGTCAAAGAGAAAATGAAGAGTAACCTGATATGTTTGAATTCAAATATATTAGTAATTTATTAAATGGTCAAATTAAAAGGCAAAGATTAATAGACATCTCTTAAATATAAGGAGGCAGAAATCTTGGGAAAAGGACAGAAAAGATACGCATGCAAATACTAGCAAAAGAACTCCAGTATAACTACACTAATAACTGACAAAATAGACTTGAAGGCAAGGAGCATTACTACAGAGACATTTCATAATAATGAAAGGGTCAATCTACCAGAAGATATAAACACTCTAAATTTGTATGTACCTAATAACATAGTTTCAAAAAGTAAAAGACAAAAATTGAACTAAAAAGAGAAAGACACTCACAGTCTTGGTTAGAGATTTTAACACTGCTTTCTTGGTAACAAGAAGAACAAGAATCCTAAGCAATTAATTTGCTGCTGCTGCTGCTGCTGCTAAGTTGCCCCAGTCGTGTCCGACTCTGTGTGACCCAACGGATGGCAGCTCACCAGGCTCCCCCGTCCCCGGGGTTCTCCAGGCAAGAACACCGGAGTGGGTTGCCATTTCCGTCTTCAATGCATGAAAGTGAAAAGTGAAAGTGAAGTTATTCAGTCATGTCCGACCCTCAGCGACCACATGGACTGCAGCCTCCCAGGCTCCTCCATCCATGGGATTTTCCAGGCAAGAGTACTGGAATGGGGTGCCATTGCCTTCTCCGAATTAATTTGCTAATATCAATCAATTAATGCTAACCAATTATATAACCTAGATAAAATAAGCAAATTCCTAAGAACACACAAACTACTAAAACTGGCTCAAGTATAAACAGGAAACCTAAATAAACCTAAAAAGAAGTAGACATTCACTCAGCAATCAAAAACCTCACAAAAGAAAAGCCCAAGACCAGATGGCTTCACTAGTGAAGCTTACCAAACATTAAAAAAAAATTAACACTAATACTTGGGACTTCCCTGGTGGCTCAGATGGTAAAGAATCTGTCTGCAATGCAGGAGACCCAGGTTTGATCCCTGAGTTGGGAAGATTCCCTAGAAAAGGGAATGGCAACTCACTGCAGTATTCTTGTCTGGAGAACTCCATGGACATAGGAGCCTGGCGGGTTACAGTTCATGGAGTCATAGAGTCAGACATGACTGAGCAACTTGTGTTTAACATTAATACTTCTTGGGGCTTCCCAGGTGGTACAGTGGTAAAGATTCCACCTGCCAATGCAGGAGACACAAGAGATGCAAGTTCAGTGCCTGAGTCAGGAAGATTCCCTGGAGGAAGAAATGGTGACCCACTCCCATATTCTTGCCTGAAGGACTCCATGAACAGAGGAGCCTGGCAGGCTACAGTCCATGGGATCGCAGAGAGTCAGACACGACTGAGCAACTGAGCACACAATACTTGTTAAGCTTTATCCAAAAACTGAAAAAGAGAGAATACTTCCTCACTCATTCTATAAAGCCAGCATTACTCTGATACAAAAACCAGACAAACAATTCACAAGAAAATAAAACTATAGAACAGTATCCCCTATAAATATAAATATAAAAACTCTCAATGAAATACTAGCAAAATAGCAGCATAGTAAAAGGATTATATACCATGATCAAGTGGAATGTATCCCAGAAGAACAAGAGTAGTTCAACATATAAAAATCTATTAACATAATACACCACATTAATAGAAGGAAGACAGGAAGAAAACACATGATCCCTGCAAAAAGGGAAAACTTTTTCTAACCATATATCTGATAAGAGTATAGTATCTAGAATAGAGAACCTTTACAACTCAACAACAAAAACACAAACAGACCAATTAAAGAAAAGCAAAAGACACCGGTCAGAATGGCCATCATCAAAAAGTCTACAAACAATAAATGCTGGAGAGGGTGTGGAGAAAAGGGGATGCTCTTGCACTGCTGGTGGGAATGTAAATTGATACAGCCACTATGGAAGACAATTTGGAGATTCCTTAAAAAAAACCTAGGAATAAAACCACCATATGACCCAGAAATCCCCCTCCTAGGCATATACCCTGAGGAAACCAAAATTGAAAAAGACACATGTACCCCATTGCTCACTGCAGCACTATTTACAACAGCTAGAACATGGAAGCAACCTAGATGTCCATCGACAGATGAAAGGATAAAGAAGTTGTGGTACATATACACAATGGAATATTACTCAGCCGTAAGAAGGAACATATGTGAGTCAGTTCTGATGAGGTGGATGAACCTAGAATCTATTATACAGAGTGAAGTGAGTCAGAAAGAGAAAGATAAATATTGTATTTATATACAGAATCTAGAAAAATGGTTCTGAAGAACTTATTTACAGGGTAGCAATGGAGAAACAGACGTAGAGAATAGACTTATGGACACGGGGAGAGGAGAGGAGAGGGTGAGATGTATGGAAAGAGTAACATGGAAACTCACATTACCATATGTAAAATAGATAGCCAATGGGAATTTGCTGTAGGGCTCAGGAAACTCAAACAGGGGCTCTGTATCAACCTAGAGGGATGGGAATGAGCGGGAGATGGGAGGGAGGTTCAAAAGGGAGGGGATATATGTATACCTATGCCTTATTCATGTTGAGGTTTGACAGAAAACAACAAAATTCTGTAAAGCAATTATCCGTCAATAAAAAAATAAATTAAAAAGAAAAGAGTTAAATCTTTTTAAGAAAATGAAAAAGTTCTAGAGATTCATTGCACAACAATGTAAATAGATTTAATACTAGTAAACTACACATAAAAATGGCAGTGATGGTAAATTTCATATTATGCATATTTTACCATGATTTTTAATATTTTTACCCCAATTTTAAATAATAATTATATATCCCCCTCAAAGTGGGCAAAGTACTTGCATAGATATTTCACCAGAGAAGATATACAAATGGCCATAAGCACATGAAAATATGCTCAATGTCATTAGTCATTAGGGAGATGCAGATTAAAACCAAAATGAGTTACCACTTCATACTGACTAGAACAGCTATCACTAAAAAAGAAAAGGATGAAAAGAAGTGTTGGCAAGGAGGGTGAAGAAATTGAAACCCTTATACATGACTAGTGGGATTTCTAAATGGTTCAGCCACTAAGGAAGTTTCACAGTTCGTCCAAAAGTTAAACACAGAATTACCATATGATGCAGCTGGTCTTCTCCGAGGAATTGAAAACAGTGCTCAAACAAAAACTTGTACACAAATGTTCAGAGTAACACTATTCACAGTATCCAAAAGGTGGAAATAATACACATATTCGTTAAAGGACAAATGGATACACGAAATGTGGCATATCAATTCAATGGAATATTATTTGGCCATAAAAACAAATGAAATTATGGCACATGCTATAATATGGATGAGCCTTGTAAACATTACACTAAGTGAAAGAAGCCAGATATGAAAGGCTATGTACTGTATGATTCCACTCACATTAAATATCCAGAAGAGGCAGGGGCTGGCAGAAGGAGAGAATGGGAAGTGACTGCTAATGGGTACAAGGTCTCCTTTTGGGGTGATGAAAAGTTCTGAAACCAGAGAACGGTGATGGTTGCACACTGTGAATGTACTTAACTCCACTGAAGTGCACAACTTAAACTGGTTAAAATGGTAAATTTATGTCTTATACATTTTACCACAATAAAAAAAATCATTAAGGATATAAAAGAGTTTTACAGCATAGTTAAAAAGCTTGACCTTCTCAACACATATAGAACATTACAACAAACAACTGCAGAATACACTTTCAAGTCCATGCAAAACAGCTACTAAGATCAATCTCTCTCTGGATGAGAAAGTAAGACAGTCAGTTGCAAAAAAGTCAAATCATACTGGGTAAATGAACAACAGCCACCAGGCCAAAAGATATATACCAGAAAAGGAAAAGAGAGACGGAAGAGAAGGGAAGGGAATGGGAGGGGAGAGGGAAAGAAAGGGAGGAAAGGAGGGAAGGAGGGAGGACAGGAAGAAAGATGGAGAGAAAGAGAGACATGCCCAGAACACTCCAAAGCCAAGCTGTTTTGGCTTTGGAGTGATTTGGGACCTCCAAGTTCTCAGTTCCTCCCTTCCTCCCACCAACATTTGGATCAAAAGGGCCTCCAAGCCTGCCCTTGACCCAAAAATCTGTTCCCACAGCCTCTGTCTCCAATCAGAAAAGAATTATGATTGGGCGGGCCACAGCCCCATTCCAAGGCCTTCTCTGCAGGTCTAGTGTGACCTACCTGAGGTCAGAACAATCCCAGCCTGTCTTTAAGTCTTCCCCTTCTCAAAGCAGAATGAAACAGGCCAAGCAGAAAGAAAGTAGATGTCATCCTTCAGAGCAAGGGAAGGGACCAGTCAAAAGTCTCTTGGACAGGAAAACCCTCATCACTATTTGCAAATCTAGACTAAACCTGAGTTGCACTTGGTGCTCCTTCCAAGTTCTAATATATGAGGCTTGTTCACCATCTAAGAATGGGCAGGGCCTCCCTGCCACTGCCAGTCTTCAGAATAGTATGCTGACCCGTGCATTTGTCCCTCAAGTCCTCCACCATCTGGCCCCAACACACCTCCCCAGCACTCCCACTGCTAAACCTCAAGCAGCCCAAGTGTGAGAGAAATTAAGCTTTTCTTGCAAAACAACTTATCTTTGTTTCAGCTTGGAGGTTCATAGCGCAGCTTCTCCCACCATCTCCTCCCGCCTCTCCTGGTCTCATCCTAGAGACTTCTGCTCTCACCTCAACATTGACTCCATCAACCAGTGCTAGTGACTGCACATCCACAGTACATTTATAATCTCTCTCCTTGTCTCCATCTCCAAGTCTAACCCAAGCCCCCATTCTCTCTTGTCTGGAGGCTAAGCTCACCCTCCTCCGACATCCTTCCCTTCCAATTCACCCTGTCATGAGGAATGAGCATTCCCTACTCCCAGCTAAGGCCATTCTCCATCTATGCCCTGCTGTTCATCTCAAGGAAAGCTTCAATTTTCCCTTCTCTCTCCTGCATCATCAGTTTCTCCTTGCCTGCCTAGTAGATCCTAGTGGCATATACACAACACCCTAGTCAGATTTAAAACAGTCTCTCCTAAAAACAAATATTGTATTTTAACGCATATTATGTGGCATCTAAAAAAATGGTACAGATGAACCTGTTTGCAGGGCAGGAACAGAGACACAGAGAACAAAATGTGTACACAGAGGGGGAAGGAAAGGTTGGGATGAGTTGGGAGATTAGGATTGACATATTATGACCAACCTAGATAGCATATTGAAAAGCAGAGATATTACTTTGCCAACAAAGGTCCATCTAGTCAAGGCTATGGTTTTTCCAGTGGTCGTGTATGGATGTGAGAGTTGGACTATAAAGAAAACTGAGCACCGAAGAATTGATGCTTTTGAACTGTGGTGTTGGAGAAGACTCTTGAGAGTCCCTTGGACTGCAAGGAGATCCAACCAGTCCATCCTAAGGGAGATCAGTCCTGGGTGTTCATTGGAAGGACTGATGCTGAAGCTGAAACTCCAGTACTTTGGCCACCTCATGCAAAGAGTTGACTCATTGGAAAAGACTCTGATGCTGGGAGAGATTGGGGACAGGAGGAGAAGGGGACGACAGAGGATGAGATGGCTGGATGGCATCACTGACTCGATGGACGTGAGTTTGAGTAAACTCCAGGAGTTGGTGATGGACAGGGAGGCCTGGCGTGCTGCAGTTCATGGGGTTGCAAAGAGTCGGACACGACTGAGCGACTGAACTGAACTGAACTGAACTAGTGTATTAACACACACTACTATGTGTAAAACAGATAGCTGCTGGGAATCTGCTGTAGAACACAGGGAGCTCAGCTCAGTATTCTGCGATGACCTTGATGGGTAGGATGGCGATGGGAGGTTGGAGGGAGGACCAAGAGGGAAAGGATATATATATATATACATATGGCTGATTCACTTCATTATACAGCAGAAACTAACACAACATTGTAAAGAAATTATACTCCAACTTAAAAAAAAAAAGTCCCTGCTAGACCCCTCCAGCCAGTGGCTCACTTCAGGATCCCATTCAAAGCCAAATATTGCAAAAGAATTCTCCACAGCCTCTACTTCCTCACCTCCTATCCTCACCTCCACCTACTCCATCCTGGCATTTGGCCCCTCCACCTAAAGTACTTTTGTAAAGGGCTCCAATGACCTTGACCATCCAATGACAATGACCCACCAATGGCCATTCCAATCCCAAAGGCTGTTTTTCTGTTATTGTCTTTCTTGACCTCATGACAGCCTTTTATATAGTTGGCCACTTCTTTCTCCTTGAAACACTTTCTTCTCTTGGCTTCTGAGACACCACACACTCCTGGTTTTCCTCCCATCTCCATGGCTGCTTCAAAATGTCTCCTTCTGCTCTGCTTGTTGCTGCTGCTACTGCTAAGTCACTTCAGTCGTGTTCGACTCTGTGTGACCCCCATAGACGGCAATGCACCAGGCTCCACCATCCCTGGGATTCTCCAGGCAAGAACACTGGAGTGGGTTGCCATTCCCTTCTCCAATGCATGAAAGTGAAAAGTTCTTGACCTCTAAATAATGCCATGACCCACAACAAGGTCACCAACCTGCCGCTCTCCCTGAGGCACTCAGCCAGTCCCATGGCTTTCATTCCATCAAGATGACAGCGACCTCGTCACCCCATCACTCTCTGGCATCCCAGATTCATTTATCCCACCACCTCCTTGGCAACACCCATGTTCATGTCCAATAGGCATCTCAAACACAATATGTCAAAAATGGGACTGGAGCCCCAGCTCTCCCACTCACCACACCTTCCACCCACCCACAGAATTTCCCTTCTCATCTCAGGAAATAGCACCCCCATCGAGCCAGATGTTGAAGCCATTCTTCCTCCTCTCCCTGATCAGCCCATCAGCAAGTCCTGTCAGGCTCATCCTCTACTGATCTCGCTCATCTGTCCCTTCTACCCTTGTTCACTGCCCTGTCAGCCCAAGCTACCATCACCTCCCTCCTGGACTCAACAGCCACTATGAAACAGTTTTCCCGTCCTCCAAAAGTTAAATGCAAAAATACCACTGGACCCAGCAATCCATTCCTAGGTATACACTCAAAAGAATTGAGAGCAGCTTCTCAAACAAGAACTTATGCGAAGTAAAACAAGTCAGAAAGAGAAAGACAAATGCTATATGATATCACTTAGATGTGGAACCTAAAAAATATAACAAGCCAGTGAATAAAACAGAAAAAGAAGCAGACTCACAGAACAAACTAGTGGTTACCAAGAAGGGGGAGGGCAATAGAGGGGTAGGAAGACAAAAGGGTTATTATGGGATTACATGAAGTCATGCATGGGAAACTTCTGGAAATTGTAAGCACTATATGAATTTAAACAATCTTTCATTCAGTTTAAAAATAATTTAAAAAATTTTAAAAACCTTTATACCAGTGTTCATAGCGCTGTTCACAATAGCCAAAAGATGAAAACCAGTCCACTGGCCCCTCTGCCTAGAAGACTTTGTCCCTGGTCCTTCCGTGACTGGCTCCTGCAGGTCTCTGCCCCAATTGTGCCTCCTCTGAAAGGCATTCCCTGACCCCCAGTCCAGCCACCATCACACCCGCCTGTTGATTCCCTTCAGAGACCTATCACTATTTGTAATCACCTGTTGACTTGTTTATTTTCATCTCCTTTAACTAGAAGGTAGGCACACTGAGGCAGGGGTTCTCTTTCCTTTTCATTTATGGAACGCAGAAGGTGTCGGCCCCTACAGTCCAAATGCCCCTCCTACAGGAAGCCTTCCCAATTCCTCCACTAGGCTGTGCCCATCTGGGAGTGTGCACCAACTCCCTCTGCCAGTCCCCATACTGGCTCCCGCTCTGACCAGAGCCACTTCTGGGGGCCCTAGCAGGCCCCACATTCCTGAGATCCCCATCTTCCCCCAGGCACTGAGTCTCTGTGGAACAACGGTAGCATGAGAAGAGGGAGGGATGGGGTGAGCACAAAGCAGGCATTGCCACTTTCAGGAAAGCTCCCAGTGATGCCAATGGCCCGATTCTGGGCTAAACACTCTACAACTGCTGTCTCCTTAAATCTCACAGGGACTTTCTGATGGAGAAACTGAGGTTCAGGGAAGTCAGTAACTCACCTCAGGTCACACACTATCGTGTGAAAAATAAAGAGGATTACAACTCAGACCTCCTGCTTTTGGTGTTTTGCAATACTGCCTTAAGAAAGAAATGGATCTTCAATGTCTGTTGGCTGTGAGTATGAACAATCCTACTGCACCCACGTCTAACGTATGAAGGTAGTAATGTTTCTCTTCAACTTTAGGCAGAAGGTGGTGCCATGGGCAGCTAAGGCCCACCAAGCTCAAGAATATTCTCGACCTGGGCTTTACTGACTGCTGCCCTTGTTAGCAGCTCTCAACCAGGGGAAGAGGCACCCAGGGCTTAACACAGCAGTGACTGGGTCCTGAGATGGCCCTTGGCCCTGCTGAGCATAGGGATAGGAAGAGGAATGTGTGCTTAAAGCTCCTTTTAGGGTACGCCAGCAACACCTGCTCTCTGCAAACAGTAAGCAGTCTTGGGGGAGCATCAGCCCATTAGTGAGCATTAACTCTGGTGACATTCCCATGGAATCCACACATCTCTCCTGTTCCACACTCAGGCTGCCAGCCCTGGCAGACAAAACCAAAGCTGTCGCACAACTAATTTTCGTGTCAAGGCCATCGAGGCTCTCACTCACCCCAGGCCAGGCACCCAGCGTGCCCACGCCTGCTCAGGCTGCCATCAGGGCAGGTCCTTCATATTCTTGATCCTCCAGGGATCTGCAGGCTCGGCCTTCAGACTCTCCATCATTTAAATTTTAATATTAATGATGAATATGATGGTGATGATTATGTAATAATATTATTCATAATAAATACTTTACTAAGTGCCAGACCCTGACACTTGGTGGTACCTCTCCCAGGTCTCCCCAGGACACTATGGGGAAATCACCATTCACACCTCACAGGTGTAGAACCCGAGACTCAGAGTGCTGGAGTCTTGCCCTGGGTCACAGAGGTGCCACCTGGAGGCAAGAGTGGAATCGGAAGTTGGGTCTCTCCCAGCTCCTTCTTCCACCCTGAGTGTCCTAGACTTTCCTGGTTACCTCCAGAAGAGATGGAACCGGAACCTGGTTACCTCCGGAACCGTTCACATGGGCCTATTACTCCCATGAGTCACTGAAATATCCCCAATCCAGCAGAGGTGCTCTGACCATCCCAGGGTGAGCAATGATGGCACAGTGATCAGTGAGGCCAGACGGGGTGATGGGGGACACAGAAGGGGAGGATGGAGATGGGGGGTCTAAGCTCACAGGACATGCAGACCACCAGCTACACTTACCACCTGAGGGAGGGCAAGAGAGCCCAGAGAGGGGGTCCCCGGAGCAGACAGAGGAAAGAAGAAGGAGTTATTGAGCCACAAGCAGCACTGAGATGCCCAGGGCCCAGAAGAGGCACAGGCTCACAGCCTAGGGTACCCCCCATCACTTCTCTGTTTGCCTAGTGGAGGATGGAGATGATGAAAATGCCTCTTGATGGCAACCTACCATTTGAGGGGAAGGGGGTGCCTGGGGCATGGCCCTTCAGCAGGGCTGCAGTCAGGCTTATAGCACGAGGGGTAGGAAGAGCAGGTGATCTTTTAGCAGCGTCTGGCGTGGACACGGCTAGGGGCACATATCTTATTTAGCACATCCTAAATTCCTGTACTTCAGTTGTTCTTATGGCACTGCTTGGGGGTGAGGACCCAGGCAGGTCTCAAGTGGATACAACTAGAGAAAGGCCAAGTCTAGAAGCCAAGTGGCCTGACTCCCAGGTCTGCTAAATAAACATAGGCCAGCAAGCGAGAGGTCTCAGGAAGGAGGCTGGAGAAAGGGCTGGCCCTTGGACAACCTGGGATAAGTCAGTGAGAGAACATACCCCGTTCGGCCTCCCCAACTCACATGTCCGTGCAGGTCCGTGTTGAGCAGCATCAGGGCACAGGTAAGCGTGTGGATCCCATCTAAATCAGAGATAGAGGCACCCTCAGTGTAAGCATCCAGCTCCTTCTCAACTGCAGCCACCCACTCATCTCCTGCCAGAGCCAGCCTTCAGGCCTTAGAAGAGGCCAGCCACCTGCCAACTGCATGTCAGGGCCCAGGGCCTGCATGATACTCCATGCCCCACCCCTCTACAGCATCAGAGCCACTCCCCTGACCCAGGTCAGGAAACACTCTTCCCTTAGTGGGGGACCCGACCACCCTGGGCCTGTTCTAGCCCAGATTCCTGCCTCCTATGGCCAAACTCACCTTGAATCTCATACCCAGGAAAGGCTCTGGGTCCCAGGCTATACCCCTTCCAAGGCCCATGTCTCCTCTAATAACCAGCCTAGCCCCCCAGTTCCTGGGACTCAGGTCCACCCATGGGACAAGAGGGTGCCAGACCCAGGACTCCTGCCACACTAGCGATCAGCACTGTGACAGGGAACCACAGAGAAGGAGGGCACAGAGGACTGACTCCAGGGCACAGAGGACCCAGAGGACTTTCAGGCACAGGGAGTGGCAACAGGCCCGACAGTGGGAGGTGCCTTTTCCAGCAGACAGGCCCCCTGCCACACGCCATCGTGCCTTCACCGATGTTTCTCAAGCAGGACAGAAGTGGCAGGTGGATCAAGGGTAGGAGGAAGCCAGGGCCCAACTGGGGGGCAGGGGCGTGGGGTGAGGCGTCAGGAGCACAGGGTGAGGCGTCAGGGGCACGGGGTGAGGCATCAGGGGTGCGGGGTGAGGCATCAGGGGTGTGGGGTGAGGCGTAAGGGGCACGGGGTGAGGTGTGAGGGGCGCCAGGTGAGGTGTGAGGGGCGCCAGGTGAGGTGTGAGGGGCGCCAGGTGAGGCATCAGGGGCACAGGGTGAGGCATCAGGGGTGCAGGGTGAGATATAAGGGGCACGGGGTGAGGCGTCAGGGGTGTGGGGTGAGGCGTAAGGGGCACAGGGTGAGGCGTCAGGGGCACAGGGTGAGGCGTCAGGGGTGTGGGGTGAGGCGTAAGGGGCACAGGGTGAGGTGTGCGGGGTGTGGGGTGAGGCGTCAGGGGTGTGGGGTGAGGCGTAAGGGGCGTGGGGTGAGGTGTCAGGGGCGTGGGGTGAGGCATCAGGGGTGTGGGGTGAGGCGTAAGGGGCACAGGGTGAGGTATGAGGGGTGTGGTGTGAGGCGTCAGGGGTGTGGGGTGAGGCGTTAGGGGCACGGGGTGAGGTGTGAGGGGCACCAGGTGAGGTGTCAGGGGCGCGAGGTGAGGCATCAGGGGCACAGGGTGAGGCGTCAGGGGCGTGAGGTGAGGCATCAGGGGCGCGGGGTGAGGCATCAGGGGTGCAGGGTGAGGTGTAAGGGGCGCAGGTGAGGCGTACCTTCCGAAGTACTGTCATCAGGGTTACACTGGCAGTACCGGCGGGAGAAGTGCGTCAGGACCCGCTCACGCTCCTGCGTCTCCCCCATCAGCGGGAATGCCTTCAGGAAAGTTCTGGAGGGCGATGCAAGGGTGCTGAGGGCCTCCCAGACCCCTGAGTCGTCCGAATCCTCACTCTAGGTAGGAGCCCCCACCCCCCACACACTCCACCCAAGCCTGCCTGAGGAGGCTGAGGCCCCAGAGCCCCAGCATCTGGGCCCAGGAGGAAACCCTGAGCCCCCTGACAGCCTCTGGAGTGTGGAGTTTCAACCCTCATCACCCTTCAGGGCCCTTTTGGAAGGAGACGGGGGCAGATTGTGAAGAACAGAGGCTGACCAACACCCCAGTGCCAGCCTCCGCCCCACTCCTCACTCCCTCCTCCGCGGCTGGGCCCAGGCCACCCACACCGCTCCCCCGGAGCGCTCTCCCTCAGCCCTTCCCACCCTTCCCAGATGTGATACCCCTCACGTGATGGCCCCAGGCCCAACCACCTGGGCCCCCTCTACTCCCCCACCTCAAGTCTGAGCCTCCTCTGCTGGAGAGCTCTGAGTTCCCCTCAAGGCCAAAAGTCAAAGGTCACCAGCACTCAGGGGTCCCTAGCAGAGAATACCAAAACCAGAGGGGCCGGGAGATGGGCCTGGGGTCCATCACCTGGCGCCTAGGCACACCCCTCCTTGGGAGGGGAAACAGGAGGCTGAGACAGTTTGGTCCTCTATCTGTCCTGGGTTCATAAAACTAGCTTGTTCCCAATTTTGCTGCGGTTCCCTTGGCTTCTGTTATGCCCACTATCCTCCCTCAAACTACTTCTAAGACACCCTAGGACCCATGAACCCCATTTTGGCCAGTCTTTACCTTCGGAGGTTTCCCAAAGCATGGAAAACTGCAGACCACTCTCTGATTCAATCCCAGTCAGTCAACAGCTATACAAAAACATTCCATCCGCCTTATGGTCCTCCTTTCTCTGTCTCTCCTGTTTCCTGTTCTCTTCCTTGCATCCGGCCCCTCCCTCTTCTCCTCACACTCCACTAACACCATCCCCCATCCCAACCATAGCCTGTCCTACCTATGAGCCATGCATCCCAGGTGGGGCTTGCCAGCCCAAACACCCCTTCCTTGGGGGTCTTCACCAAGCTCCAACCAAACTCTCAGGCTATCCCCAGGATCAGCCTCACAGATGGCCACCCCCTTCTCTCTCTGTATCTTGGCATCACCAGCCCTTCTGCTCTATCCTCTGCACTTCTCACACCAATCATTCCTCGAGCCCTGTGGCCCAACTTCAGGCCTCATCCTCTCCTACTTGATCCTCCTCAGGAGACTCTGGATCAAAGGCCACCAACACAGTGTTGCCACCACTGCCTCCCCAAACCCTGCTTTACACCCAGCACCTGCTGTGGCTCCCCAGGGCCTGTGCAGTTGAGTCTCAATCTATTGGGCTGTATATTCAAGGTCCTCCAGCCCAGCACCCAGGCCTCTGATCGCAAGCTGACCCACCAAACACCTTCCCTGCTGGATCATCCAGTGTGAACCTCACTCAGCTCAGGATAGAGCAGCTTTCGAGCTGACAGACACTTCCACTGAGAACAGTGAAAAATGCCAGACAGAATACATCTCTCTTAAGCTATCAGAAAACCGCTGATGCAACAGACACCAATGGGACCAAGATCCCAGGGGGTAGAGACCTCAGGGAGGTAGGCCGATCTGCAGTTCTCCCCGGGGACACTGCCGATTACGGACACAGGGCTGAGGCAGAACATTCAGTGGCTTCACGGAGCTGGAGAGACTTCAGGGGCTATAAACATGTGGCCAGTTTTCCCTGTGAGATATTTGCCAAAGTCTAAAGATGGAAGGGGCCGTACGCTGAAAAGCTAAGCTTTCTGCCTCTCTGAGAAGCATATGGATTTGGTTTTTGCACAGGCTTGCCGCATTGAGGAGACAAAATTGTAATTTAGGACCCACCAAAGGGAGAGGCCCCAGTGAACACACCAGGATCCCAGTGGAAAGCCCTGCAGCCCTTGCCCTGTGATCGGGTTGAACTCTGAGCCTTACCACACTTCAGAGCGGCTGCTCCCCAGCTCAGCCCTGGATAGACTGGGACTGTACCCGCCCTGTTCTCCTCTAGCTGCCTGGACAAGCAGAAGGTACACCCCCTGGAGGAACACATAATGATCTAGAGCTACTGTAATTTTATGTACAATGTACAGGATCTAATAAAAAATTACTAAGCACACAGAGAAATAGGATAGATGATGGAAAACCAAGAGAAAAACAATTGAACCAGATACAGATGAATCAGATGACACAGATACCGTGATAAGCAGACAAGGACTTTCAAATATTAACTGTGACTAATACGTTCCCAAAAAGAGAGGGAAAGATGGAGAAAGTAAGTAAAAATAAATGAAAAGATGAGGACTTCTCCCCCCAGAGAATTGTTGCAGTTGTTCAGTCGCTAAGCGGTGTCCGATTCTTTGTGACCCCATGGACCGCAGCATGCCAGGTCTCTGTCCCTCACCAACTCCTGGAGTTTGCCCAACTTCATGTCCATTGAATCGGTGATGGTGTCATATCTTTTTGCCTTTTTATACAGTTCTCGAGGGTTCTCAAGGCAAGAACACTGGAATGGCTTGCCTTTCCTTCCTCCAATGGATCACGTTTTGTCAGAACTCTCCACTATGACCCGTCCTTCTTGGGTGGCCCTGCAAGGCATGGCTCATAGCTTCATCGAGTTACGCAAGTCCCTTCACCAACGATAAGGCAGTGATTTAGAACCTACCAAAAAAGTTTTTTAACAAAATATAACCTCTAGATCTGAAAAAATAAAACAATAGAAAGTAAAAACTCTGGGGAGGGAGGTGGGAGGGAGGTTCAGGATTGGGAACACATGTACACCCGTGGCGGATTCATGTTGATGTATGGCAAAACCAATACAATATTGTAAAGTAATTAGCCTCCAATTAAAATAAATAAATTTAAATTAAAAAAAAAGAAAGTAAAAACTCAATAAATGGGTTTAGCAGTATATGAGACACAGAGGAAGAATAAGTGAATTGGAAGCAGGTCAGTAGAAAATATCCCAATGGAAACAGAGAAAATAAAGGGAAAATACAGTTTCTAAAAATATGAGAGACACACGGGAGGTAAACAGGTATAACACACATGGACCACCCCTCGCTCGGCTCAAGAGTCCGCCATCCCTACCTGCGAGGGCTCTGGCCTGGGCTCAGGTCCCTGGCACCAGGCTTCATCTTCCCATTGCCTGCCCTCTGCTCCCTAGGCCTGCACTTGCCCTTCCTGAGGGCTACTCTCCGGGTCCAAACATCAACAGGACATGAGATCAAACTGACCATGTCCAATGTCATTTTGACCATATCTCCCTCAGTGATTTCGGGGAACTGGCCCACACTTTCTCCGTTTATAAATGGGAGAGTACCACCCACCTCACAGGGGTGTCACTAAGGTGCCGTCAGCAGGGTGTGTCGAGGCTATGCCTCCTGAAGGGTCACCTCTGCACTCCTTCACCTTGGCAGTGCCCGCCATGAGCCAGCACTCAGCGAGTCTCTGCACTGTGCTGCTCTCTTGGGCCCTTCCCCACAGCCTCCCCAGAGGGCTCAAGAGGGCTTGCCCAAGGCTGCACGGCAAGTCCACACTAGAGCTGGCAGGAGGATCCAGATGTATCGCCTGTGGGCACCACCCAGCCCAGCCGCACTGACCTGAGCGCTCGATCCAGAGTCAGGCCCGAGAAGTCAAAAAAGCTGAGGTACTCCCCAGCCACCAGCCTGCTGAACTCGTTGCTGCCAGGAGAGCAGGGGGTGTCCATTAGAAGCAGGGCACAGCAAACAGTGGGGGCACGTGGGCAGTGGGCCCCTGGGGACCCTGACCCACCCACTCAGACCTGTCCATCCATCCCTCTGCTGCCTCCCTTGCTGGCCAACTGGACTCTGACAGTTCAACCTTGGGCCAGGGTGTGCTCAGTCCCTCAATCGCATCCAACTCTTTGCAACTGCATGGACTATAGCCCGCCAGATTCCTCTGTCCATGGGGTTTTCCAGGTAAGAACGCTAGATTAGGTTTCCATTTCCTTCTCCAGCGGGCCAGGGTGTGAGAGGGTCAATAAGGCTTCCTGGAGGAGCTGATGTCTCATCAAATACCTTCAGGAAAGTAAGAGCCAGCCAGGTGAAGGGAGTAGGGTGTGGGATGATATACAGTGTCCCCAGTAGAGCACACTATCCAGAAAGATACCAGCAGGGCCATGTGGCAGGAGCTGGAAAGCAGGAATGGGGGCAGCAGGAGATGAGGCAGGGATCTGGGCCTGGGCCAAGGCAAGGATTGAGACTTGATTTGGAAGAGTTTGAAGCAGGAGGTGAATGAGAGGGTCAGATCTGTATTTGGAACACTGCCTGCAGAGTGGAGACCTACTGAGAGCTGGCAGGAGCTGTCCACGAGAGAGACGGAAAGGGTGGGAGGAGGGATGTTTCTGAGGCAGAATCCAACAAGACACAGGGAGGGATGGAGTGGGTGTGGGACATGACCAAGTAGCCCCTAGGGGTGCCCAGAGCCCAGGACAACAAGTGGGTCTAGAAGCACCTACATGAGAGTTGTCTGACCCTAACTGGTAAGAGTAGGAAGGGGGACAAGCCTGTAGGAAGGGCTCAGACAGGCCAGCAGACCCAGTTCAGAGACCTGAGGAGAGCCCCTCTCAGGGTGAGCTGAAGAGACAGAAACCTCGTGCAGGAGACAGACAGGAGCCACAGCCGTAGGGTGTGGTGTCCTGGAAGCCAAGGAAGAGAATGTCAAGACCGGGGTGATGCATTCTCGCCAAGAGAGAGAACATAATTCTACCTCAGTCCAATCAAGCCCCAAGCTCTCCCTCCTGTTTCCTCAACAAATACATGGCATTACCAAAAGGGGGGGGCCTGGCAACTGCTGTTGGCTACAAGGGACCTAAGAAACATACTGGCCAAATGTAATCAAAGACCTTATTTGTGTGCTGATTTGAACAAACATTTTTCAGACAACCAGAGCAAATTAAACATTGACTGAATGTTAGAGATACTAAGGAATTTTGTCAGAAATTATGACTATCTAAAAAAAAATCCTAGTCAGTTAGAGACACATACTAAACATTTATGGATCATATGATAGAGTCTGAAATATGGTTTAAAATATTCCAGCAAATGTGAGGGGAAGCTGTGGTGGGAAGAGATCAAACAAGAATAGAAAAATGTTGATAACTGTGAAGCTGAATAATGGGTACAAGGAGGTTTAAGGTATTACTTTCTCTGCTTTCGTGTGTGCTTGAAATTTTCATCATTGAAAGTTTAATTGAAGAAGAAAGGAGTGGCAGGTGTGTCGGGGCTGTTGAAGGGGAGAGAGTTGAGGCCACCATATTCAAAGAGACCAGGCTGCTACTGACTCTAGCAAGAGGGGCTTGTGTAGGGCAGTGGGGACCAGGAAGAAGCCAACCTGGAGATGCTGAGTGTGCAGAAGGGGAGAGGACAGAGGCCACCCAGAGCAGAAGACAGAATTTTGGCTGTGAAGAGGCAGGGGGAGGAAGTACATTTGAGGAAGGATTTTTGTTTCAGATGGGAGATGGTTAAGCACAATTAAATGCTGATGAGAAAACTCATGAAGACAGAATGGTTGAAAAGACAGGGGAGGGTGGGGATCAACTTTAACGAAGGAGGATGTCATTAGGTTGGGGGTCTGTAGTCCAGTGGGAGAGGCGAGGGTGCCGGCAACATGATTTGGGGGGAGGCCCAGGCAGGAGCACTGTGGGGGCTAAGGAGGGTGGAAGAGGTGGGAGTGGGGAGAAGAGGGGTGTCCTCAGGACCTCCTGTGGCCCGAGGCCCCGTCAACTCTAACTTGGGGTCTAGAGCCTGGGCTGCCTCTCGTAGCCTGGGAGCAGCCCTCGCTGGAGGCCAGGCCTGCCTCTGTGCAACCTGAAGGCTTATGTGGGTGTGGGGGCCCCTCTGAAGGACAAGGCAGACAGACAAGGGAGGCGGGCGTGCTGGCGGCCAGACCTGCTCATGACACACCGACTGACTTCACAGCTGATGTCCCCCACCCCCGGGACTTCAACCTGGCTAGTTCCCTGAGTCCAAAGACCCGGGCTTGTATGTAGGCAGTCCCCCTCTTCAGCTGGTCCCAACAGACAGTGAGTGGGGCTCAGTGAGGGTCAGGGTCCCCTTGCCCAGCTCCAGGGTCCCAGGCAGTCCCTGTTCAGACCAGGCGCTCCTCTGTCCCTGGCCTCATTAGTTCACTCACGAGACCCTACCTGGTTGCTCCGTCCTTGCTGCCACATGCCACTCTCCCAGCCCCGAGGGGCCCCCCAACCCTACTTCCCCTCCCTAGGAGCAGAGGCCCTCGCCCAGGCAGCCCAGAAAGGAAATGGATTTAGGGCAAGGCCCAGAATGAGGACAGAGGCAGTTCTTGGAGACTGTTGGGAGCCCCAAGCACTAGGCACCCCTGAGGGAAGTCACCACATCACCCTGGGCTGACACGAGGTTTGCTTGGGGTGGGGGATGGAGATGCAACTCACTTCTTGCCCAGCTGCCGGGCCACGTCACAGCGCTGAAAGCCCTCCAGGTGGTAGAGCCGGCGCGCCAGCCGGCGGGCAGCCTCACTGACGCCCTGGCCCCCATTGGCCAGTGGGTCTGTGCTGCCAGACTCCAGCCCCTCTGAGCTGCTCAGCTCTGAGTCCGAGTCCGACAGGCCATCCTTCAGGCTGGGGTCACTGAAGAGGGAAGGCGGGGTGGGGATGAGGGGGTCAGAGACCCTTGGGCAGGGGCTGGAAGGTCTCCCAAGACCAGGGAAAGAAGCTCCACTGCATCAGGACAGAATCAAGTTAGACCTCCAGAAAAACCTTCAGAGGAAACCATTAGATGATCAGCCCCCTGACCCCACCCAGGCTGGAAAGACCTGGAAGGGCAGGATGGAACCTCAGGCAGGGGGTGGGAGGTCTGGGTGCAGAGGGCCGTTCACTCTGGGCCCTGGCTTATCCTGACTCGTTTTGCCTCCTCTGGGTTCTCTCGGCTCCCAGCCCAGGCCCTGCCTCACCTGGCCGAGTTCAGCAGCTTGTCCGTGTCCTCCTCCTCCTCCTCCTCCTCCTCCTCCTCCTCATCGTCCTCCTCATCCCCACGTGGGCCCAGGGGTCCGTCTTCATGGAAGCCGTTGGGCACCGCCGTGAGAGACAGGCGGCTCAGGACATTTTCAGAGCGGCTGCCGGAGATGGAGCGCCGCAGGGGGCTGCCGAGCACCCCACCACCACCGGCTGCTCCCATGTCCCCCTCAGACCCCATGTCCCCAGTGCCCAAGCCCGCACCCAGCTCAGGGCTGTCCCGGGCCCGCTGCTGGATGAGGGGCGTGAGAGGGGCCTCGAAGCTGACACAGCTGTCGCTCTCGTCCGTGAGGCTCAGCACGTCCAGGGAGTCCAGGCTGCTGTACTGGGTGCCCCGCAGCAGCTCCGACTCCACAATCTTCTCAAACGTGGCGCTGAAGCCGTCTCGCACATCTGGCTCTCCAGGGCCACCCGGCCTGTGGGATGCGCGGACCAGTCACCGTCCTGCCAGATGGCCCCTTACAGGTGCTAGGATGGCACCAATCCATGTCTGGGAGCTCCCTGGGTGTGGGGACCTGGCAGGGATCGTGTCCTGTTTATTCTCTCAGCCAACCCTTACTGAGCACAGGTGCCAGATGCCAGGCTGGGTACTGGGGTACAGTTTGAAAGGACAGGCATGGTCCTGCCCCCCGCAGTGCCCACCAGGCTTGGCCCCCAGTCGGTATCATTCATCTAAATGAATGAGCGTGACTCTCGCTCCTGCCTGGCCCAGGAGAGGGGGAGGGGGCTCCTCTTTCCAGGCTCCCCATCACAGCTAGTGTCTCACTGGGTCACAGTTTTGCTGTCCCCACAAACTGGGTGGTTCTTAGCTTGGCTGCCCAGGCCTTGCCTTAATGTCACCTCTTTGGAGAGACTGAGGGAGGCAGGCCCAGACCACCCACCACAGTGGCCCCTCATTAGTGTCTATCCTCAGGGTGCCCCTTTATCTCCTCCTAGCCCCTCCCAGCCTGTCGCCTTCTGTTTATTCCCCTATTTACACCTGTTTCCCCCGCCACACACAAGGCCAGGGAGCACCCAGCACACAGGAGATCCTCTAAGTCTTGCCGAATGGTGCGCTGGGTGAATGAGCAGATGCCTGTCAGCCTGGAGGCCCACTCTGCTGCCTAAGCCCTGCCTTGTGCTGCCCCCCAGAGAGGCCCTGGCACCAGTGGTTTCCTCTGCCCAGAGTGCACTTCCCTCAAGCTGGAGCCTCCCTTCCACATCCCTTTCTCACTCTGACTGCCCTACTTATAACTGGGACCTACTCTCTTCCCCAATCCCTCTTTCTTACTTCAGTTTTTCCAAGGTACTTGCCCCCTTCCAACATACTATGTAATTATCTATTATTTTTATGATTTATTATCTGTCTCCTCACTAGACCATAAGCTCCATGAGAGTAGGAGTTTTTGTATATTCTGTTCACTGATGTATCCCCAGAACCTAAAATAGAGCAACACACACAGATGAAGCGAGGCCTCTTACCCACTGGGGAGACGCGCAAGTGAGCAGGGAAGTCAGGCGAGGAAGGGGACTAAAAAAGATCAAAATAGAGACAAGGAGAGAGAGAGAAAAAAGAAGAGAAATAAGAGAGACAAGAATGAGGCAGAAAAGAAATACAGAGAGCACAGAAAACAGAGACAGAATAAGGGAGGCAGAGAGTAACAGATAAAGAGAGACAGAGAGAGAGAAACAGAAACAGCAAAAGAAAGAAGCAGGCTGAGCCCGGCCCATTTCAGATAAATTAGGGCCCACCATTTGCAAAGAAGCACACCCTGGTCCCCTGGAGGATGTCCTGCTTATCCCCCAACCCCTGGGGTCTCACAGAGACTGAGTCGGATTTGGAGAATGAGGCAGTGCTCCACTCCCTCAAGGCACTCCTTGGACACCGCACCACCCCCACCACCATGCCTGAGATTTGATTCCTGCATGCTTCCTAGAGAAATATTGACCTGAGAGTGAAAAGCTGAGACCACAGCCATCACCCACTCCAGTCCCACAGGAGTTGAGAGGGCGGTCTCATTTAGAAAAGGAAGTAGGGGAAAGTGTCACACTGGGTCACAAGTAGGCTGCCCAGCAGGGGGCTGGGGTGGAAGCTGCCTCTACTGACCTCTGGGAGGACAGGAGGGAAGAGAAGGGCCACTGCCCTGGCCGCCAGAGCAGACACCCCAAATCTGCCCAGCAGCTCTCTCTGCCAAGCCCGTACGGGGTCCTAGAACAATAAGACAGAGTCCTGCCCTTGGGGGCTCATCCCATGTCAGAACCATGAATGGTTCTCCCACATATCCCACCCTTTCATGCCCTTTCACACTTGTAGGGCAGTTTTGATAGGGGCTTGAAGACCATTAGCCCAGTCTGCAGACTCCCACTGCCCAACCTTCAGCCAGCCTCCAAAATTATACCACCTAAACACTAACAGCAGCTCCAAGAAGCCGCAGCCCCCTGCCTGCACCTCACGAGGCCCCACACCACACTAGGTCCTGCCCAGGTGGAAACCCTCATATGGCACACCCAGTACATGCAGGCATCTGACTCTGTCTTGGAGACCTAGACACACTCCAGCTAGGAGTGTGTGACTCCAGCTAGGATGCATGTGACACATGCATCCACGTGCACACCCAAATGTGCCCCTAATGCACAGGCCAGGAACACCGACAGGCTCACACACTGTCATGCATGCATCAGTACACAGTACACATGGGGTGCATGCGTGCGTGCATGCCTGCTCAGTCATTCAGTCATGTCTGACTCTTTGCAACCCTATGGACCATAGCCTGCCAGGCTCCTCTGTCTATGGAATTCTCAAGGCAAGAATACTGGAGTGGGTTGCCATCTTCTACTCCAAGGGATCTTCCCCACCCAGCGATCGAACCTGTGTCTCTTATGTCTCCTGCACTGGCAAGCTGGTTCTTTACCACTAGTGCCACCAGGGAAGCCCCTGCAGCAGGGCACACTAAACCTTCTATATGCTTTCTTTTCTCAGCTCACCTTGGGGGCTTCTAAACATTCCCCTGAACCATCCCTACCCTCCTTGTCCAACTGGGACCTCTAAGATGCCAAGCCTCTCCACCTGCAGCTGGAGATAATAGAAATGGGGCTGTAACTCCAGGAAGTAGGACTTACTCCAATAAGTAGGAGTTCCTTGTCGAATTCCCAGATGGCACTCAAGGAGGAATAGCTGACAGAGATTAATCTACAAAACCTACTCTCTTTAGGTCAGTTCTCATCTCCAGGAAGCAGAAGGATGGGCCAGATGACCTCCCACATCAAGGCATTTTGGAACTCTGATGCCCAGCCTGGGATGGAGGGAGTGTGGCCCTCAAGCTCTACATAGAAACAGCCCATGGTGGAAGGGGAGGTGAGGAAGGGATGGGCTGGGAGTTTGGGATGACAGATGCAAATCATTATATATAGAATGGACAAACAACAATATCCTACTGTATAGCACAGAGAACTATAGTCAATATCTGTAATAAGCAATAATGGAAAAGAAAAAGAAAAGAAATAAGTTTTAAAACTTTTAAAAAGAAACAGCCGCTGATGATTAGGGGCACTGAGAGTGGGGACACAACAGGCATGTTGGCCTTTGAAATCTCTCTTATAGCTCTGTCCTCCCAAAACAGGGACATCAAATTCCCATTTCAAGTATGAGGAAAAGAAGAACCAGAAAGGCTAAGTGGCAAGGCCCAGGCCATGCAGCACTGGAGCAAATGTGGTGACCCCCATTCCGAGACTCCCACTCACCCCAGTGGAGGATCCTCAGTGTCTGGACAGAGGCTCCTGGAGGCATCGTCCCCCTCAGCCAGCCCACCAGCCCTCCAGGGCCTGGGGTCTGTAGAATGTTCCAGAACGTTTGAGTCTGGCCCGAGGGCTAGGCCATTGGTGAGGGAGAGGCCAAGGCTGAGGCCATGGAGGGCCATGTCCAGGCCTTTTGTATGCCCCTCGGTGCCTGCCAGGGGGCCCCTCATTGCATGCCCTGGGCTGGTGTGGCTACTGTTTAGGTCCTCACTGGAGGCCATTCCATTCTGGACCCCAGGTTCCTCCTCAGGTTCCAGGCTGGGGTCCCAGGTGGCACCATCTTCCCCAGGCAGTGTGGACAGAAGCGTATCCTCATCCATGCTTCTCCCCCTGCTGGCCGCTCTAGGGACTCCTTTAGACCTGGCAGCAGATGGAGAGAGAACGGGGTGGATCAGAAAGAACAGGTGCTGGGAGTTCAATGCCCAGTAGAACCAGCACCAGGCAGCCTGCCTGAGGACGAAGAGGTGGGCCCAGATGATCTTCCAAGGACGTCTTAGCTAGGGTCTTGGAGGAGTCTGAGTCTCACTGCCTTGCTCAGGCCAGCCCCACTCACCTCTCCCCTGACTCCCAGCCACCACTGTGCCCTAGTCCTACCTTCCCTGACCTCTTATGTATCTCTGCTGTGTCCTTCAGAAGTCACCAAAACCTCTAAGGAAGATCTGGGCTGGGCAGGACTAGGGAAAGGTCCAAGACTCCTCCAAGACCACTTCCTTTCCTGCTGGTGAGTGAAGGAACAAAACCCCAGGCCGACAGCAGGCAGCCACTTTGCCTCTTTCCATGTTCCCTCGTCCTGGCTCCAGGAGCCAGAGAAGTGTGCATGGAGAGCTCTGGATTAGGGTCTGCCTTTACAGGGAGAGTTAAGAGAGGAGGCAAGGATGTCAATCAGAACAGAGGCCACCCCAGAGAAGCCAAAGCGAGGCCCGGTGGAGGCTATCCTGAGGCGCAGAATGAGGTGCTGTCCAGGGTGCTGAGCGGGGGCGGCGCCACCCGGGAGACTCAACGGAGATCGGGGCTTCCTCCACCACGCAGCGCCCAACGCTCTGGCGGTGCGAGAGGGAACTGGAGAGGGGGCGGGGGAGCTGGGGTTCCCTTCGACACTTGGCCCCCAGAGCTCACCCAGCCTTGAAGAGGGGCTCGTGAGGAGGCTGCCATGGGGCACTCCAGGGGAGCCCAACTCACTGTGTGACCTCGTGAGGGTCCAGGTTGGGACTCCTCACTGCTCCCCCCAGGCCAACACCCACTTCCCTCTGCCTGCTCCGGGTCTGTTTCTCCTCTGTAAAATGAGGAGACCCATTTTACCTGCCACCTCCACCCCATCCCTTTTTAAACACATCAGAACCAGCTCAGTTTCCCAGAGGCTTCCTGCCCAATCTCAGGTGGGAGGGCGGAGTGATGGGCTGTGAGCCTTAGCCCTCTCTGTCTGTGGCCATTTCTGCCCTACACCACCCTAGTGACCTCTGCCAGCAAGGACACAGACCAGTCCCTCCCAAGAACTCCCTTCCTCCTCTCTTCAGGCTTCAGCTTCCCCCAGCATCCCCACTCTCCTCTGGAGAAGAGGTGCTGGGGGTTCAGGAAAGGCTGGAGGAGGAAAATGACTGGTCAGCCTTCTGAGCTGCAGCAGAACAAGCTGTGGGTACAGCAACAGGGATTTAAGGGAGGCCCACACTTCCTACACTCACCTGGTCATCACCTGGAGGAACTTGTTAAATACAGGCCCTCCCCCAGGCCTCCTGAATCAGAGTCTCCGGAGAATGGGTCTAGTGACCTGTTACTCTTATCATACGGCAAGTTTGGGAGACACTGTGTTGGACTCCAGGAGAAACTTCCCACATAGAGATGAGCCCGGAGAGGAAGGTGAGTCTACTCTGGGGGCTCCTGAGCAATTGGAGGGAGGTCTGTCACCAGAGGACCACTTAAGGTTCACGTGCTCCTTGGTTTTCAAACATGGAGCAGAAGAGAGCAGGACTGATGGGGGATCTGGGGCCTCAGCACCCCCACCCCTGAGTGTTGCCTCCTAGAGTTCTGAAGACTGTGTGAGCAGAAGATTTTTACTCTAAAAAAAAGAAAACTTCCACAGACTTTAAAAAAAAGTGCCGAGCCAGGCTCCAGACTATCTGGGCCCTGATCCTAGGACGCTGGGGACCCCAAGGGGCTTGGCACTGAGTGAAGGATTCTTTCTGGTCTGCCCTAAATCCCTTGCTGCAGTTGCTATTTCAGTCCATTCCCTCAGGTTGTGTGCTCAGAGGAGGGAGAACAGGAGGTCATCGCCTCAGCTGAGACTCCTTGCAGGGAGGGAAGCATTTAGAAAGGAAAGAGGAGGGATGAGGAGGTCTATGGGCCTGCTGCCTGAGTTCTGGTCCTCTGGTCTGCTTTCTAGCCCACAGGCATGGGGGAGCACTGGATCTGGGGCACAGAGCATCAACCCAATTCCACCAGGATCCCTCAGGCTCCCATAGCCACACAGGGAGGCTGAGCCCAGCAGGGCGCAGTGCCTCCCCTTTGGCCAGGACTCTGCCTGAGCTCCCAGGGAAGCCTGACATTTGAGAGCATAAGTGGCTTCCCCTGGTGCTCAGTCTACACCAGCCCCAAAGCCAGGGTTGTGAACAAATCAAGGACCTCTTGGGAGGCCCCAGGTCATCCCCGATGCCCAGCAGCTGCCTCAGGCTGGCTCCAGCCCTACCTGCCCTGCCACGTCCTCCTGCAGCTGACAGCGTGATGGAGGTTCTGCCAACACCGGGCACGGGGCCGTGTCCTCAGCTTCTGGGGTGGACAGACAAGGGGCACATTGAGCTCCACTTTGGGCAGGGGCCCAGAGTCCCTGCCTGGGCTAAAGGCCAACTGAGCCCAGAAAAAGCTGAGCCAGGACCCCTCCCTCTCTTGCTAGACCCAAGGAGGGGTGCATACAGGGGGATCTTCCAAGCAGAATGTTAAATGATGCCCCAAATCCTTGCTCTGAATCACCATGTGCCCTGGGACTCATCACTGTCCCGTCTGACCTTTATGATCTTTATGAACCCATCTGCAAGACGGGGGGCATCACCTCCACTCTCCTTCCCCAGGGCTGGTGGCAGAACTTAAGGTCATGAGTGCTGAGAGGGTTGAGATCCAAGGAAGAACAAACACACTACAGAGGTCAAGGAGAGAGGCAGCTACAGCCCACTCTCTCTACTAACGCATTTGACATATGGGGAGACTGAGGCACAGAACCAGGAAAAGGTTTGCCTGAGGTCACAGGGTGAGTAGCTGCCTCGAGACTCAAGAGCAGGCTCTCTCTGCACCGGGATGGGCTGGGAGTACAGGATGAGCCCCCATTTCCCAGACCCTCCCATGGGATCATGGGCTCAAATCCTCTACCAGAAGCATCTACCCAAAGCAGTGGCCCTGCCCACTTTCAGCCCTGCTGGCAAGAGCAGGGGACAGGGGGACAGCTGGGCCACAGGGCACCCATGCCAAGGAGATGCCTGCAAATGACAGGCTGGCAGTGGCTACATCTCCTGCCTCCTCCCTCAGCCAGAACCAGGCCCCACTCCGGGCGGTGGCTCCGTGGACTGCCCTTGGGATAACCTTGGGCTGAGCAGCCTCTTTTTCAGCACCAACCAAGATGGGACCCAGGATGGTTAACAGAACTGTGGTTGGGCCAGGTCTCAGGTGTTCCTATAACAACCTTAGCCCCCTTCCCACTTCTCCCATGGCAGCTGGAGTTGTGAAAACACAAATTACATCACACCCCCTCCCTCACTGGTAACCCCATCGGCTCCCATCGCCAATCTGGCCTCCTCAGCATGGCCTAAAAAGGCTCTGCCTGAGCTGGTTCACGGCCCTCGGCCCATCCCCCACCCCAGCAGCCACACTGGCCTTCTTTCTGCTCCCTGAGCTCATTCCCACCTCAGGGCCTTTGCACCAGCTGTACCCTTGGCCTAGAATGCTCCTTTCCTAGATCTTTAAATGACTGCCTCTTCTGTCACTCAGGGCCTAACTCCAATGCTGTCTCTTCAGAGAGGTCCTCCCTGATTACCCAGCACTCTTTCACATTTCTTCACAGAGCACTGTGTCTGCTAAGCACCACTTAGCAGACCTGAAACTCCATTTTCCATTTGTTTCCTTATTTTCTGCCCGTCTCCCTCACTAGCTGGTGAGTTCAGTGAGGGTGGGGACTAGGTCACGTTCACTGCTGTCTCCCCCAGAGCCTAGAACAGGGCCTGGGAAACAGTGGTCACTTTTTAAATATTTGGCAAATGAAAACCTAGAGATTACCACCATCCCCACTGTAGGCAGAGGCTGAGAGAGGTTGAGGACCATGCTCAGGGTCCCAAAGGTGGAAAGTGACAAGGCTGGTGTCTGCTTAGAATCACACAGGACTGTCAAAGGGATAACTTCATAAAGTGCCTTCCATGCTGGGACCCAAGCCAGGGAGTGTGGGAAGCTCAAGAAAAGGGCTGGAGGGCCCAACATGTTCTATAAGACAGAGGGCAGATGCGAAGGTGCAGGCGCCTGTGCACATGTCTGTGAGCAAGCATACAGTACAGCATTGGTGGGCACAAACACACACGCACACACACACTGAGACACAAAAACACACACGGAGGGAGGCAGCAGCCACTCAGAAGGTGGTCCCCCAGTGGGACGTGAGGTGGGATAAGGAGTCCTCAGGCCTGGGGCAAGGTCTAGGGCAGTTAGACCTACATCACTGGGCAGCTGGCGTTGAAACCATTCTGCTCTAGGAGAAGCCAGGGCAGGGAAGGGACAACCCAGTGCTTCAGGCTAGAGCAGGGGGTGGGGGAGACAGGCACCCACAGCGACCACAGCCACACTGGTGGCGTCAGGTAGCTGAGTGGATTTGGGAGGAGATGGGGGAGTACAGGCGCACTTAAAAGAAACGGAAGAACATGAGGCAGAACTGGGGTAGGGGACCTGTGGTGCTGAGTACTACCCAGGACAAGCCAAATCTAAGAGTGGGTGGGATGTCCAAGGCAGGGTATATACGGGGACCAGGAGCAGAGAAAATCATTCTGGAATGTCAGTGTAGAGGCAACAGTAAGATCACAGTGTCCCAGAGAGCAGGGCTGGGAGCCAGGCACTCAGGTGTTGCCCTTCAGGGTGCTAGGGGAGCTTGGGCAAAGGAAACCCTCTTCTGGCCTCATTTCCCTGTGTGCATCAGAGATTCCCAACCATTTCTAACCCTGAGACCTCCTTGAGCATCTGATGGAGCTCTGGATCTTGCTCCAGACAGACTCACACAGTGCACAACATTTGTGTGTGTGTGTTGAGAGTCTTATGGACCCCTACAGCCCATCCATAGAAACTGGGCATGAACCCCAACCTGGACAATCCCCAAGGACCTTCCACCTCTGACACCATCCACTCAGAGTTTCATGAAGGCTGCTTGCAAGAAAAGGAAAAAAAGCTGGAAAACTTTCATTCTCAGCTCTATTCTCTGCCTCCTGGGAACCCAAGCTGAACACCCCCAGTGGTTCCACTGCCCTTCCCCCAAATTTGTGCAACACTAACTGATTCCCCAGCTCACCCAGATTTCAGCACATAAGCTGGAATCTTCACACATACACAAACACACAAGGATTGTTAAGTAAGGTAATCAGCGAAAAGGGCAGGTGTGTTGTAAGTGCTCAGAACAGACCTTGGCCAGCTGCACCCCATACCACTCACAGGGCCTGGGCCAGCCCAGCCCTGCGCACTCCAGGCTTCCAAGAGAACCTGCTGAGCTGCTGACAGCACAGGCACCAGGGAGGTGGGGCACCTGGATCACACAGCTCACCATGCTGCCCCATAACTTCTGCCAGCTGATGAGTCTGGAGGCCTGGACCTTGCTGTCGCCCCAAAGCTATAAGCACACTTCTAGGCACAGGTCAGCTGGGCGTGTGCTTCCTCCATGATCTGCCTGCCCAGGGCAGGATAGGCATCCAGGATAGGCATGTCTAGCCAGGAGCCTTGAGAACTGCCCTGCTTCTACTCCCCAAAGTGACCCTAATCCCTCTACTCACCTGGTCTTCTTAGCTTGGACCACCTTGTGCAGCAACAAGTGCCTCAGATGGAACAGTCCAGGAGGGTGGGTCAGCGCCCTAACCCTGCATTCAGACAGACCTAGCTTCAAATCCCACAAGCTGTGTGACCTCGGGACAGTTGCCCACCTCTCTGGGCCTCAGACCCCTCCTCAGCAACATGGGTGGTGGGGTGCTAACAGCATCCATCTCTCAAGGTTGTAGGGAAAACAGAGGAGATGCTGTGGGTGCAAGGCTCAGCTCAGAGTCGGGCACAAGTGCTCAGTGACGGGCAGCAGCTACTGCTCTTGCAGAACCGTCTCTCAGGTCTGCAGGGAAGCAAGCTGGCTGCCCATGCTGGGGGCGGAATGCACAGGAGAGCAGTCCAGGACACCCAGGGGTCCCAGCAGACATTCGCCCCGGGCAGCCTATCAGAGCAGGTACTGAGGCAGCGGCATCAGAGACTCAGCCGGAGGGTGAAAGCAGGGGAATGGCTCCTGTGGGGATCAGAAGGGTGGGACAGAGAGGGTGCCCCTCCCTTTCCTGAGGCAGGTGAGGACCCACCTGCCTGGTCCCCAGGCCAAGCTCCCTCCAATCTTTCCATCTCAAGGCACAAAAGCCACATGGGGTACTGGGCAAGGGCCAGAGGCCTGAACCTCCCTTAAAAGGTGCCCATCCCCTACGGGTAATGTCAATCTGGGATTAACCAGGAGCCCAGCACCACCTGGCTTTCCGCCTCTCAGCCTGGCCCCTGGGGAACCAGCTTTGCCTTTGGTCGTGGGGGTCTAAAAGGCCTCCTTTCCCATGGTCAGCAAGCAGAGGTTCCTAGGGCTGGTATGCATTTGCATCTTATTTGCATGTGCCCCACAGCCTGCTGGGACTTTAGGAGCCCCTGGGCCCAGCTCTGCAAAGGTCATTCTTTGACATCCCCCAGCTTACTTCACTCTGTACCCTCCAGCCACTTGGCACCTTCATTTGTTTAGTATTTGCATACATCTGCATGCTGGCTGGAAAGCCCTCAACACTGATGAACTTCACAGCGCCTGCTGTCAAACCCTGAATCAGGTTTATAGGTGGTGACTCCGCCCTCAGCCAACTTTCCCTGCAGGGCGAGCCCTCAGTTATGAGGAGCAACAGAGGACAAGGTTGCTCTGGTTAAGTTGGCTGCTGCCTGTCTTCCTGGAACTTCAGTTGGCACCTGGGACTCACTCTGCTTCTTGAGTCACATTTGAGCCATGAGCCTACAGACTGAGAGTTGAACCCCAAAAGCTACAGTGAACTGACCAAGGGCAAGTCCTCCCAACAAGTCCTGCCTTGGCTAAAAAGCCTGGGTCGGGGCAGACTCCACGGGCTCAAACCCTGAGCAGCTTCCCCTCAGTCTGATTCAACAGCCAGAAGAGATAACCAAGAAACGTCAAACTCCCTTCTCCCTGCCCAATTTGCACTTACCCTACACCCTCCAGAACAACACCTCGTGTTGTTCTCTGTCTACCCTGCCTCTTCTCTGCCTTCTGTCCTGAGACCTTCCTCCTCACCCTCTCCCAACCTCCTGATTATGTCATGCTACTTAACCCCTCCCTTGTGGAGTCCCCTCTTCCCCTCCCCCTGCTCTTCCCCTGCCCTCTCCTGTCTCTGCTTCAGGCTTCAGCACAGGGTCTGTGCTGGGCCATTGCACAATTGCCTTCTTGTCCTCATCTCTAAAACTGACCCTTCTATTCAGCCATAGCCCACTGATGGGAGACCTAGAGGCTGGTATAAGCCTCACCTCTTGATGGACAGTCCACAGGGTAGGAGAGAAAAAGAGAAGTCAGGAATGACACCAGAGTTTGGAGCCTGAGCACCTGGAAGGATGGAGGCACCATTCCTGAGATGGAGAAGACTGGATGGAGCAAGTTTGGGAAGGAAGATCAGGAAGAAAGGAGCTCAGTTTTGGACAAGTTGAGTTTGAGGTGTCCAGCAGACATGGCGGCCAAGATGATGAGTGAGCTATTGGAGCTCAGGACAGAAATCAAGATTTGGGATACAAATTTGGGAGCTGAGAGCACATAGGTAGTGTGTAAAGCCACAGGACTGGTTGATGTCAACTCAAGAGTGAATGCAAATGAGGAAGAGCAGCCACTCAAGGGCTGAGTCCCTGGCACGCCAATGTTATAAGGTGGTAGTGGGAGAGAAGGAGACTGAGGAGGAGCAGCCGTGAGGTCAGCGGGAAACAGGACAATGGACGTCCTGGAGGTCAAGGAATGAATTTCAGGGAAGAGGGAGAGACTGAAGTTGTCAGATGATACAGATGAGGACTGAGGCCATTGCATACAGCAACACGGAGGTCACTGGTCACCCCAAGAAGAGCAGTCAATGGACAACCTTTCTGGGGCATTTTGCTGTAAAGGGGAGCACAGAGATGCAGGGATAGCTGGCTGAAGAAAATGGGAGTCATCTTTTAAGACAGGAGAAACAATAACAAGATATCTGCTGATGGAATGATCCAGTCTAGGAGGACCTGTAAAGCAGGAGGGGACATTTGCTGGAGCAGTGTGGGCCCCCCACATTATAGGCCCCCCTCTATTCCACAAGGGGATGGGATCTCTTGCACAATAGAGGGTGTCCTAAACCAGGAGCAGGGATCCTACACCCACAGGGATGGGGAAAGGCAGACCTATGGTGCAGAGGCCCATGGATGGATGAACACAGCACTGGCAGTCCGAAGACTGCTTTTGCATTCTCAAAGAAGTAGGAGGCAAAGTCCTATGCTTTGAGAGTGGACTGCAGGAGAGAAGCTAGGGCTGAAGGCAGAACAGAAAGAGTGAAATAGCTACGGTAGGGAATGAGGGGGTGGGCCTGGACCCATGTGGGACTGCACGGCAGTGCTAAAGACCCACTTGAAGTTCATGGATTTGAACTACAAGTGAGACCAGTTGGGCAGTGGATTTTCTTAGCCCCGTTCAGCAGCGCAGAGGGCGGAGGGCAGACCAGGCACTGGATTTAACCAGGGTGGGGACTCTGCCAACAAGTATGAAGAAGCAAAATGAAGTAAGGGACTTGGGGGGCCTGCAAGGCAGTGTTCATCCTGACTTTCATAGTGGCAGCTGCCTCTGAGCCGGCCCTGTCTCCCCTCAAAGGCCCGCCCCTGCTGGTGCCTGAGAGCCCAACTGTCCGCCCCCTGCTGCAGGCTGTGTGAGGCCTTCCCTCCGCCCTCATCCCAAGCAAGCTCCTAAGAGGGGGTCACAGGTGGCCAACAAGACCTGGGGAGCTCTCCACACACTGTTCCTTTGACCTGGAAAATACCCTAGACCCCACACACTGAAAACAGCATTCTCCACAGCCTCCCCCAGCCATCCTGTGACTGCTCCCCGACCAACACCAGTGCTCATCACTCTGCCTCTTAATCTCTCCTTACTCCATCCCTTTTCCACCCCGTCCCCATTTCAGCAGGGCCATCACACGAATCCCTAGCCCACCCCACAGCCCCCCATGCACGCTGCAGCCTCAAATCAGTGCCTCAACATCTTGTGTTGGACCACGGCAGGGCCTCCTGCCCATCTTTATCACCATGCCAGCCCTGCCATCCACGCCACCTTCTGCAAAGTGCCTCTCCAAGCACTCACATCTGCCTCCTTGTTCCACTCTTTAAAACCCTTCAGTAGCTCGTGGTGCCCTGGGGAAAGGGCCAGCTGTCAGCCCACATTCTAGGCCAGCGCTGGTCCAGGCCCCACCCCCTTTCTTCCTGTCTTGCCCCTCAGGCTCTCTGCTGTCCCCCCAGCCTGTGCTCCTTGCTGCTTTTTCGGGGCTTCTTCCCCACTCTGGCAACACCTGCCCTGAGTTGCAGCTCATCCCATCCACACCCCTGAGGCTGTGAACTCCTTGAAGGCCCCATCAGCATCTGCCTAAGCACCCTTCTCCAGCGTATGGTCTGAATGCAGACAACCAGGTGGATGAAGCTTCTGGAGCTAAGGAAGAGGGAGCAACGGGATTGAAACAAAGGGACTCCTTAGCTGAGTGACCTAACTTAGCACCACTATTACAGTGCAGCTAATGACAAGTGCCTCCTGATGAGAGGCAATGAGAAGGACACGACATCACCTATGGGATATTCTTACCCCAAAATGCTTAACCTGAATCTACTCATGAGGAAGCAGTAAGACAGATCCAGAATGTGGGGCATTCTACATGAACACTGACCAGGGCTCTTTAAAACTGACATTGTCATAAGAGACTTCAAAAGAAAAAAAAAAAGCAGACAATTGTTCTAGGTTAAGAGAGACTAAAGAGACATAACTAAATGCAATGTGCCATTCTTTATAAAAAAATTTTTTTTAACCTATAAAGGACATTACAGGGACAACTACAGAGATTTGAATATGGAATTATATGAGTTTAGGTTGCATCATTAAAATTTCTTGGATATGATTAACACTATAGTCATTATGTATTGGGCTTCCCTGGTGGCTCAGAGGTAAAGAATCCGCCTGCCAATGCAGGAGACATAGCTTCAGTCTCTGGGTCGCAAAGATCCCCTGGAGAAGGAAATGGCAACCCACTCCAGTATGCTTGCCTGGGAAATCCCATGGACAGAGGATCGTGGGGGACTACAGTCAATGGGGCTGCACAAGAGTTGGACACCACTTAGCAACTAAACAACAATATTATGTATTGTAGAAAAATGTTCTCGTTTCAGGAAATTTATACTGAGTACTTCAAGCTGAAGTGCTATGATATCTGCAACTTACTTTCAGAAGTTTCAGAGAGAGAGAAACAAATGTGGGCAAAATGTCAATAACTGACAAATGGAGGTCTCTAGGCAAAAGGTATGTATACATGGGTGTATATATATATATTCATACAGTGAGTGTCCACTGTATGATTAGGTGTGACAAGACAAAAAGTTAGGGGGAGGAAGGGAGTGGAGGGGGACACTCTAAAGAGGGGAGCTCAGGGCTGGGTGTGGAGGCACAGGGGTCACAGGCAAGGGCAGTTCTCACGCAGCAGCCCGCACACTGGGCGTGGGCCCGGCCCGGACACTGGAGTCACCCGGGCCAAGCAGACACAGTCCTGGAGCGACTCACCCCCTAAACGAGGTCAAGCTAACATATGGGCACATCAGCTTAGAAGGACAGGCCCTGTGGGAAACAACCAGGGCCCAGGGAGACCAGCAGGGCAGCCCTCAGCTGGGGCAAGGCTATCCAGAGCAGGGGCCCTAACCCACCTCTGCCTGAGCCATAGGAAGGAGCTGGGTCTGGCCAAGGCCCACCCCCCCCCAAAAAACCCCAAGGGGCAACAGTCTGAGTATATCCTCCTGTGTGAGGAGCCAGGCTAAATATGGAGCCCAGACATAAGATGCCGCTCAAAACAGATTTTCCTGGAAAAGACCATCTGGCACAGAATGTCTACAGCATCGTCTGTCGCGAGAGGCAGTGTCGATCTCCTGCAAGCCAACGTCGTCTGGGATGGGAATGCCTCGATCCTGGCTCTCTAGAAGACCCCAGCTGAGCGCCTCAGTTTTCTCCAAATTCATCTCCTCGCTCCAGAAGAGAAAGTGTTCAGTTCCATCACCCTCCTAACTTGCATCTCCAAGGAAGAAGAGGAAGACTGGGGACAGAAGTCCCAGCTTCAAACAGTTCTGTGTGCCTTGTGCTCAGCCATTTTTGACTCTGTGCAACCCAATGGACTGTAGCCTGCCAGGCTCCTCTGTCCATGGGATTTTCCAGGTAAGAATACTGGAGTAGGGTACCCCTTCCCCATCCAGGGATCGAACCAGGTCTCATGTGTCTCCTGCATTGCAGGCGGAATCCCTACCCACTGAGCCATCAGTTCCTCCCAAGTGCAGATCCTGATTCTGTCACTTACTAACTAGGTGACTTGGAACAAGCAAGTTTTCCTGAACTGACTCTTTGCGACCCCATCGACTATAGCTCACCAGGTGACTCTGTCCATGGAATTCTCTAGGCAAGAATATTGGAGTGGGTAGCTTTTCCCTTCTCCAGGGGATCTTCCCAACCCAGGGATCAAACCCAGGTCTCCTGAACTGCAGGCAGATTTTTACCATCTGAGCCATCTGGGAAGCCCTCCTGAGCCTAAGTATCCACTAAACAGAAACAATGGGCGTACTTCCCTGTGTAGAAGAGTATTGAGCACTGTGGCCATGCATGAGTATGGAAGCTGGGTGACATCATGTCCCCCTAGCCCTCTCAGTCCTTCCAAGAGCAGCAGCAAGTCCTTCTTTCCAGCTAATTGCTCCACCCCCCACTTCAGGAAACACTCAGGGTCAGATCAGCTGGGGAGCACATACCCGTAGCTGTCAGACCAGGACAAGCAGGAGGGAAGCCCCTCGGGCTGCTGCGTGAGAACTGCCCTTTCCTGTGACCCCCTGTGCCTCCACACCCAGCCCTGAGCTCCCTTCTTTAGAGTGTCCCCCTCCACTCCCTTCCTCCCCTGGAACTTTTTGTCTTGTCACACCTAATCATACAGTGGACACTCACTGTATGAATATATATATATACACCCATATATACATACCTTTTGCCTAGAGACCTCCATTTGTCAGAAGCCCCTCGGCTCCTGGCACTTCTGGGACTACAAGGCACAAGCCACCCAAGCACTGCGGCTTTAGTCCCTCCCTGCAAAGGCACCAGCAAGGGAGGCCTTCCAAGGGCTTTCCAGTCACCCTCGTCTCTTGAGCTGGGCCACCGCCCACCCACTCATCCCACTGTGTGGAACCCTCTGGTTCAGCCATGACCTGGGGACCTGCCCTGTTTCCACCAGGACCAAACTCTGCAGTAGCCCCATTCAAAAGGCACTGTCTCTCACCATAGGCTGGGGATAGGGGGCTTTTGAGAGGGAAAGTGGGTGTGACGTGAGAGATGTGAGGTGAGTAAAGAGGGCTTCTGGCCCATTTTGCGGATTGAGAGATCACAGGTCATAGAATTTGCAGTGTCGTTGGGAGGCGGTATTTCTAACCTCTCAAGGAAGAGGTGGAAAATGACTATATCTGCCCAGGGCAACAGACTAGGCTTGGAGGTGATCCCAATGCCCCTTCCCCACTCTACTTCGAGCTGAGTATCCTCCATTAAGCAGCTCTTGTTTCTAAGGTCTGAAAGAAGGAGCTGGAGAACCCAGGAAAGTCCAAATGCCTCTCCCCGAGCCCAGGCTGCCCACTGACCCTGGCTGAGCCCTGAACCCTCTCCTTGCTCCTCATTCACCCGCTCATCGAGTTCAGCCTGGTTTATCCTGAGCTTGTCAAGAATTCTCAGACCCACTTCCATTGTGGCTGATGCCCCCAGTTCTCTCCCAGGGCCCCCCACGATGGCCCTAAGATGAAGGGATGGGCTGAGGCAGCAGCCCCCTGGACCGGTGCAGAGACAATGCCCCCAGTTCTGACTCAGGGAGCCCCCAGGTCCTCCAGGGACAGCAAGAGTTAGAATACATCCTTCTGGGTGTGGGGGGTTGCATCAGGCAGAGGGTCCCCACATCTGGACTCCCTGCCCCACCCCAGCCCCACCAGCGACTCCGAGGACCCCTCCTTCCCTGCAGCTGCCATAGCCATTATGTGCTTTACCCGCTGCTGCCTGCCACGCCCCCATACAAGCCTTGCTCCAGCGGCAGAGCTGGGAGCGCTGAGGCCTGGCCGCCAAGCCAGGCTGTCAAAGTTGGGAAACTGGAAAGAGAAATAAATCCTCAAAGCTGCTCCGTGGTAAAGGTGGCTGCCAGCAGGCCTGGCACTGAACACCCCAGGTCCCTGGCCACCAAGCTCCCACTGGCACCCCATCAAGGTACACATATACACTCGGATTAGACAAATGGGGAGGGGGCATCAGGGGACAATTGGGCTGCCAGCCCTAATCCTCCCTGCAGGCTGGCCTGGGGCTCTCTAGCGGTGCCCTCTCTCCCTGGCCCAGACTCTGCCATCCCGGGCTTCCTCTTTCGGCCCCATCTCCATGACAACCGTATCCTTCGGATGCTCCAGCCGCCACGGAATTGATCTCGCAATGTAGCTTTGTTAGCAGACCCAGGCGGGCACGGAGGGCGGAGGGCTGCGCCGCCACCCAGCATGCAGCCCCCCAACCCCAGCAGCCCCCCCCCCCCGGCCCCCAGCCCGGCTTCGGGAGGGGCGGGGTCCGGGAACACGCCGGCCCTGGGGACAAGGTGGCCCCGCGCGGCCCCACTCACCGCTCCTGCTCCCGGTCGCTGGGTCCAGCCTCTCACGGCGGGGCCATGAAGAGGCTACCGTGGACCGGCCGTCCCGCTCCGCCACCGCCTGTCGGGGCTCCCGCGCTCACTGCTACCCGTTCAGGTGTCGGAGCCGCGGCTGTGGAGAAGCAGAGCAGAGATGGGGGGGACGGAAGGCAGGAGGGAGGGAAGGAAGGGGAGAAGGAGGGAGGGAGGAGCGGGAAGGGCGGGGAAGGGCGGGGGCACTGCGGGCGGGGGTGGGGGGGGCGGGAGGAACGGATCCGCGAGGCGACAGCGGCCACCGAGGCCGCCCGCCCGCCTGCCCGCCTCTCTGCACTGAGGGCCGGATCGCGCAACCCGACCCGCCGCTGAGAAGAGGCGGCCAGACCCGTCCCGCACCAGCCCGCGCCGGCCCTTTAAGAAAGTGGGGGAGGGGAGCGCTGCGAGGTTCCGCCCCCCCTCCGAGCCCAGGCAGCTCCGGCGGTCCTCCAACCCCCGGCCAGGCGGCCAGACCCAACCGGCCCGCTCAGCCGGACCCTAGGGCCCCAGACCCTGAGCCCTCGGGATCCACCCTCCTCGAGGTGAAGGAGAGAGCGGGTTCTTGCCCTCCCCCTGGTCTGTGGTCTGACTCCTTGCCCTCCACATCCCCCAACACACACACAACACACACACACACACACACACACACACACACACACACACACACATGCCCAGGGAGACCCAAAGGACAGAGAGGAAGGAGGAGTGCAGGAACCATGGTGGAAGATCCCAGAGACAGGGAGGCTGAGCCCTCCCTCCCTACCTCCAGACCTACTGGGACAGACAGAGGGACGGACAGACCTGGGCTATAGGGGTAAGAAGAGAAGGGGTCTCCAGACAGAGCTGCAAGGAATGCAGTGAGGAGGGGTGCAGGAGAGAGGGAGGAGGGGGACAGATGGGGGGGGGGCGAGGAGTGCAGAGTCTCAGTGCCAATCAGGAGCCCAGTGCTGCCCCACAGACGCTGCTAGTCACCACCGGGGAGCCCTCCCCCAGCCCAGGACCCTAGCTCTGAGGAGGTGGTTGACAGAATTGTGCTTGGGCTACACACTAAAAAGAACATGCTGGCTGTGAGCCTCCTACAGAGCAAGATTCCACTTCTCAGGGGGGTGATAAAGGCCCCCTCCCCCCGCCCCGCACAGGGATCTGGGGAGACAGGAGCTGTGAGAAGCCAGGGAGGGTGAGCAGACCCCGTGCCACAGAGAAGGGAGATCAGATTATAGTCCAGTCTACCACAAGGAAGCCACTCTCCACCCGTCTCCTTCCACTCCAGCCCCCAAGGACTGTTCATTACACCCAACTCCTTCCCACCTCCACGTCTTTGCAAGTATTCCACCCTCTGCTCCATCAGGCCTTGATCCCGCTGTGCTCAACGAACTCCTACCCAATGCTCAAATCCATGCTTCCAGCAACTAGAGGCACAGGGTCTGAGCTGCGATCAGTCTCCTCCTGCTTCATCTGGGGTACAGCTGGAGCTGGGGTTTCATCCACCCTGGTGACACTTCTGCTATTAACAGTGCATCTCCCATGTTCCAGAGTCCATACTAAATGCTTTCCACGTGTTAGAGTTCACCCTCAAAACAGTCCTACAACCTATTTTACAGATGAGGAAACTTAAGACTCCAAAAGCATAAGCCAGGAGGTCTGATCCTATAGACACAGCTGAGCAGTTAAGAGGGAAGCCTGGCATGCTGCAGTTCCTGGAGTCACAAAGAGCTGGACATGACTTCGAGACTGAACAGCAGCGTGTCGATAGTATCATTGGCCACTGTCTGTGGAACACTGCACTGTGATGCTGGGTGCTTCCTATGTGACTCCCCATCTAACCCTCCCAGTGGTTTTGCAGTACAGACATCACTATCTCTATTTCTCATGCAAAGAAACAGATGTTAAGAGAAAGTGAGAAACTTTCAGGAGATAGTGAAGGACAGGGAGCCGGGCATGCTGCAGTCCATGGGGTTGCAAAGAGTCAGACACAACTGAGAGACTGAACAACAACAACTCATGGATTGGATTATTTCATCTCTACCTGAACAGACTCTGACCCCTTGAACACAGGTCTGCCTTGTTCACAGTGCACCCTCAGCACCTCATACGCAGTACGGCTTAATAACTACGTGTGGAAAGAGAAAACAGAGGGAAGGTCCTGCTCTCTCTGCACTTGATCTGGGCCAGATTGGTACCAGAACCTAGTCCCTGGGCGGGATCTGCTCCCCAACCTTCCAAACTCTTGGGGCCTGCTGCAGGGGGCACGAGCTGGCCAGAGACAGGAAACCCAGGTTCTAGTCTGGCCACGGCTGCTTCCTGGCTGCGTGGCCACGGGCAGCTGTATCCCCTCCCTGAGCCTCATTTTCCCATGTCCAGTGGGAGTAGCTCAAAGGGCTACAAGGGACAGTCACAAGGCCCCAGGTAAGCTCTGAGTGAGAGAGCGCTTTGGGTGCCGTGCGCATGGGCAGAGGGTTACCGTTACTATTCCTTGTAGCCACTTTTACCTTGAAAGAGAACAAGGTCAGCGTCCCCCCAACCAGCAGCCAAAATGCTCTGTATTCCCTGACATCCCTCTACGAAGGGAGAATCAGCAACTTCTCCCTCTCCTCCTGAGGAGGAGTCTCAGGAAGGTGCTCCTAAAGGCTGGATGGGGCAGGAGACGCAGTTCCCGGCCCACCCAGCCCACCACAGCCTCTGCCACTGCGAGGCCTCTACTCTTCCTCAGCCTGGACAAGGTGTGGCATCCAGGGAGGAGAAGAGGCCAGGACCTGAGACCTACTAACTAGGGGAAGGCATTCAGGTCTAGCCCTGGCTCAGAGAACACTTGAAACATCCAATTCTCCCATCTGCCAGCCGGGAGACTGAGGCCTGGAGGAGAGACTGGGAAGGGATTCCCTGAGAAATCCCAGTGCACTCAATGAGTACCTACTGTATGCCTAGCTGTGCTCCAACCCCACCCCCAAGACAGAGGCTTAAGCCCACCAGTCCAGCATCCTCTCCTGATACCTCCCACCTCAAATGTGACATTTAGGATCCCGCTACATCCCAACCACTCCTAATGACCTCACTTTGCATACGTGGGTCCCCTGGCTTGGATGTCTTCCCCTTCACCCACTCTCACTTGGTGGATTCCGCTCATCCCTGTAGCCCCTTCCAGTCACTGTCCCCTTTTCTTCAGCCTGCTACAACAAAGCTCCTTAAAAAGCTGTGCACACTCTCCAATTCCTCTACCAATCCCTCATGAGCACACTCCAAGCCAACTCTCATCCTCTCATCCACACTCACTGCACCAACACCAGCACAGCTGCTGGGGACAGATGTCCAGGTTGGGCACTGCACAAGGCCCCCAGGGTGCAAAGCGGTGGAGAGAGCTGAAATCCAGCCTGCTGCCCTCTCACCATGCTGTGTGCCTGCTGCAAAGTTACCTGTGACCGAGAGAGAGACACCTTTCCCTTTACACTGAGGGGTCTCCCTTTGTATGCCTGCATAGCCGGGTCTCCAGGAAGGGCCACCTTCTTCCCAGTATTTGTCCAAAGGGACTCGATAGTGGTCCTATGTGACCAGTACAATGCAAATCCAGAAGTCAATTCTCAAACCTTGTCTTAGGTTATTGGCAGCATTTGACATAGTTGATCACCCCCTTCTCCCAGAAATATGTTCTCCTCTTGTCTTTTAGGACCCACACTGCCCTGGTTCTCCTCCTCTTTCCGGCTATGCCTTCTTCTTTTTCTTTGGTGATTCCTCATCCCCCACCACCTCCAAATGCCAATGTGCCCCAGGGCTCAGGCCTCTGTCTTCTCCCCCTTGCACTACCATGCTGAGCCCACCTTGGCTTCAAGGCCCATCTAAACCTTGATGATTCTCACTGCATGATTCTTAAGCTCCAACCTTTTCCCCCTGAAGTCAGACCCACACACTCAACTGCTGGTCTGAAGGGTCCACTAGGATGTCCAAAGAGCAGCTCCAACTTAACCCAACCAAACCTTCCTCATCGCAGTCCATGTCAGCTGAGCCCCCACCCCCCTCAGCTCAGGCAGAAGACCTGGGAGTTATCTTTGCCTCTCCTTCTCTCAGCCCCCACATCCAAGCCCTCAAAAAATCCCATGGGATTTATTTTCAAAGCAGTGTCAGAGCAGCCACTTGTTATCAGCTCTAATGCCACTGCCTGGCTCGATCCTCTCTCACCAGGATTATTACTGTAACCTCCTACCTGGTCCCTTCCTTCTTCCACACAGCCCCACTATCAACATTCCCAACACTGCAGCTGAAGGGATCGTGTTCAGTGTAAGTCAGCTCATGTTATTCCTCTGCTCAAAATCTTCAAATGGCTCCCTTGTCACTAAGACTCAAGCCAAGTCTTGCTGCAAGGTCCTACTACAATCTGCCCCCAGTCACCTCTCTAATCTCATACCTGTCCAGCCACCCTGGCCTCCTGATTGTTCCTCTAACATACCAGGCACACTCTCACCTCAGGGCATTTGCATGTGCTATTCCTGGTGCCTGAGACATCCTCCCCCAGGTAGCTGCATGACTCACCCCTGACCCCCTTCAGCTCTCTGCTCAAATGTCACCTTCTCCAGCCACCCTATCTAAAATCCTACTCCCTCCCTTCCCCTTCAGCTGCTTCCCTTTCTTCCATAACACACATGTGTGTTCCCTCGCTTATTCTGGTTACTATCTGTCTCCCTCCACTACCATCACTGGACCATAAGCTCCAGGAGGGCAGGAAATTTGTTCTGTCACTTCTGTAACCGTGCCATCCTCTTCCCTCATCATGGCACATGCTACACTGTGCCATTACTGTCTGGACTGGATGGTCCAGGGGGGCATGGATGCTTCTCCCACCTCTTTGGATCCCCAGCTCCTCCTGAGCCCAGGGCCAGCACGTGATAGCCACCAAAAAGGTGATAAAGCCCAAGAATGGATTCATGAGAGGTAATGGACAAACACACGCATGGCCCATGGGACTCTGACAGGGCCCAAGGTAGGAATGCTGTGCAGTGAGGAGAGGCAAGGAATCAGAGTGGCCAGAGGTGGACTCCTGGGAGCCCCAGGTTCTTGTCTGTAGAGCCCCAACATTACCTGCAATTCCTGGGTTAACTGGGAGGAAGTGGAATGTGAAAAGACCATTCTCTTTGGCAGCCCCCCCGCCCCCACTATGAAGCTAATGATTCATCCATTCATTCAACATTTACTGGGCACCTACTGTGTGCCTGTATGCCAGGCCCGGGAGAGTGGGGTACAGGGCCTGAATGAAGATCTTCCCTCCACAGCTCACAGCCTAGCAGTGATTTCCCAGGGGAAATGTCTCTGCAGGTGGAGCTTCCTGGGGCAGGCAATTTATCTGCTTCTCTCCATTTATCACAAGATGAAAACAAATTTTAGGTATGGATGTTACTAGTCTCCTGCCTTCAGTCTCACCCAGACTGTGAACTCCAAAAAGGGCAGAAACTGTGTATCTTGTTATTACTGGATCCCCAGCATCTAGTAGGGGCCTGGAGTATAGCTGGAGCTCAACAGGTATTGAATGATGGGGACAAATGAATGAATAAATGAGTAGAATGAATAAATGAGTAGTAGAATAGGAGCATGCCCCGAAGAAGGGGAGGCTTACAGCCAAGAGGAGAAGGCAGGGTGAGCAAGATGAAGTAGAGAGAAGGTCCCCTGGAGGACAGCAAGGCCACGTGCAGGAGGGAAGGGAGGCCACTCAGGCTCTGAGAGCTGCCTGGCCCCCTCCCTCCCCCAGCACATGTGGCCCTGCCAGTACTGGTCCAGGGCCGGTGGACAAAGCCCCACAAGGAGTGCCAGGGACTCTCAGTGCCTAGAGACAGCCGGCCCCAGGCCCCGGGCACAGGCAAAGCCCGGCCCAGAACTTTGTCTGAGGGCCATTGTGGGCCTCTGGGAGCCAGTCCAAGGAGAATGCCGGGAACTGGCCAGGGTGGGATGGGGTGCGCCCCCTGCTTCCGGAGGTCCAGCTGGCCATCCAGGCCTGGATTAATGGGGGCTTAGGAAAAGGATCTCCTGCTCCCCCAAATCCTTACCCTCTGGGGAGCTCACAACACCCCATCTCAGGAAGTGGGGGCTGCTAGGATGAGAATGGCCAGTAGATCCCATCCAAGTCACTGAGGTCCAGGGGATGGGGCTCAGCTGGGACTCAGAGTTAGGGTTGAATCTGACCCTTCCCCTCACCCCACACGTTGCCCCAGGAAGCCCAGCCAGAAAGAAGAGGAAAAGGCTTTTTCAAAGCAAAGGGACATGTCAACTCCTGCCCGGGGAGGCACGGCCAACCGGGATGGTCCAGGGAGGGCGAGCTCCGGGCTAGAAGGGGAGCAGAGCGGGGTCCACAAGGGGTCTCGGTCTCCCTCTGCTGGCCCGACTCAGAATTACCAGAGCGTCTCGCGTCATAGGGCCACGCACCGTTCTGGGTCCTCCGTGCCGGGCAGCCGGTTTCCTCTCTCTCTCACTCATCCAGAAAGGAAGCGAATAGAGGTCATATGGGCCATCGCTCTGCCTCAGCACCAGGCTCAGCTGCGCCCCCAAGGTCCAGTCGCAGGACCTCTGTAACCAACCTCGGTCCTGGGATGCTTGCTCATTCTGAAAGTCCTTTACCTGCACCAACCTAAGTATTTCCTTAACTTGGTTCAGGCCGTCTCCGAAATCCATGCTCTTCCGCAATACAGATGGAAAACTGAGGCTCTACTGATTATCCTATGGTGATCCAGGCCCCTCTTTCTTGGAACTGAGGGGCGTGCCAGTCACTTCTCCCCAGCGCACTCGGGAAGGCAGGAGTCTAACTGGTTGAGAAACGAGAGGCCGCCCCGCCCATCCCCTCTCGCAGCCCTTCAGAAAACAGTTCAGGAATGGGTTCTTTTGAGGTCGGGGCGCCATCTGCTGGTGCTTATAAGGATTGCGCCTGCACCACCATGCACAACCATGGGCTGAGACCTCGGATAACAATTACAGCAGATGACTTTTATTAAGACTGTTATGTGAGCCAGGTTCATGCTAAGTTCTTCGCATTATCTCATTTCACACATTATCTCATTTCACCCACACGGAAACCCTATGAGGTGGACATGATTCAGCCCATTTTACCCAGAAAGGCACTGAAGCTAGGAAAAATAAGTGACCTAGGAAAATCCCATGGACGGAGGAGCCTGGTAGGCTGCAGTCCATGGGGTCCTGAAGAATCGGACACAACTGAGCGACTTCACTTTCACTTTCATGCATTGGAGAAGGAAATGGCGACCCACTCCAGTGTTCTTGCCTGGAGAATCCCAGGGATGGGGGAGCCTGGTGGGCTGCCGTCTATGGGGTCGCACAGAGACGGACACGACTGAAGCGACTTAGCAGCAGCAGCAGCAGCAGCAGCAGGGCAAAATATACCTCTAATGGAAAAGAGCCCACACTCCACCCCCTGGTACGCACTTTGTCCCTGGTGTATTTTAATTGGGTTCTTCCTCCTGCACTGGAGGTGATGGGGAACTGGCAGCTCTGGAATGAGCTCTATTAGGGAAGACATCCCGCTTCCCACTTCCCTCCCCAACCTTAGGTGCAATCCATCTCAGCTTAGCTTGCAGCTTGTGTGAAGGGATTCCTCAGTCTTTCTCACCTCATGAGTGCCCATGTCCTTCTCTCCTGACAGTTTGAGAGCTCCTCTCTGGCTGGATCAAGGCAAATCTGTTCCCATTTCCCCCTTTTCAGCACTGATCATTGGGTGCCCTCCATGCGCTAAACCCTTCTCATCTGGGATGGACCCCTGCTGACCCTACCCAGCCCCTTCCTCACCTCCTAGTTCAGGAGCTCAGGCAGGCACAGTGTCAGTGGCTGCAAGTGACAGAAACTGGCCTCAGTGAAATGGGGCTCAAATGAAAAGTCCAGGTGTAGATCCAGCTGCAGCAAGTATCAAATCCAGGCCCTAACAGTGACCTTTTTCCACATCTGCAGCCCAGTGTGGCTCAGGCAGCTCTGAGCACCCATCTAGCTTTGAGGGAAGAAGCCTGCCCAATGCCAAGAATGTAAGCAAAAGTCTTAGGGTTCAGTCTCATTGCCCTGGCCAACAAAATATGCCCAGCCCTGAGCTAGTCACTGTAGCCTAAGGAGCCACTGCCTGCCTTGGAGTGAGGAGTGGGATCAGCCCCAGGCAGTCTCTAGGGACTGATGGTGGGAAGGGGAAGGTTCCAAAGGGTAACAGGGGTTAGGAGTCACAGGATCCCTGCTGCTACACAGCAAACAGCCCTGATGTCCACAACACCTGGCCCTGGCGAAAGCCCACCTTTTCTTGACTCCAACTCATTTTTAAATTGCAGACCCCTTCCTAAATTATCCTACTTTCTTTCTTCCTTCCTTCATTCAACAAACTGTTGTTGGGGCATTACATATTCACTTCTGGCAAATGATATCAGTAAACAAAAGAGGAGGAAACCCTTGCCCCCTAAAAGCACTGCTAATGTGGGGGAGACAATGGACACAACAAATAAGTGAAATTTATAATGGTATAGACAATGATGAGAACTACAGGAGAAATAGGGCACCGCAGGAGGAGTCAGGAGGGTGGACAGGGTGAGGGGTGTTGAAACTTTAAATGGAGAACTGCTGTTAGACACCCTGAGAAGGTGAATTCGAGCACAAACAAGAAAGAGGTAAAAAGAATTTGTCATGTAGCTATCTAGGGGAGGAGAGTCCCAAGGAACAAGAAGAGCCAGTGCAAAGGCCCTGAGGTTAGAGTGCTGGGCATGCTTCTGGAACAGCTAGGAGCAAAGGCAGCAAGGGGAGAGTGGAGATGAGGCAGAGAAGGGGCCAGGGGACACCGGGCCTTGGAGGCCACTGTAAGGACTTTGAACCTGAGTGACATAGGAAGCCGCCCAAAATTTAGGACAAAGAACTAACCTGATTTGATGTATATGTTTAAAGGACCCCTCTGGCCACTATGTTGGAGATAGATAGGAGGGATCAGGGCTGAGCCTGGAGACCAGTGAGGCCACTGCAGAATTCCACAGTAGAGTTGGTGGGAACCCAGACCAGAGTGATAGCAGTGGAGCTGGTAAAAAGTGGGCAGACTCTGGATATATTTTGAAGTTAAAGCCAATAAGATGAGTTGAGGGATTGGGTGTGGGGCATCAGAGGAAAAAGGAATCAAGAGTGAACAAAATGTGAGGATCTGAACGACAGGAAGGATCGAGTCGCCGGAAACTAAGGTGGGGAAGTAAAGGTTTGAGGAGGACAGGTGAGAGTTGCAGCATCAGTTGGCCACCCAAGTGGAGATGTCAGATAGACAGGCAGATACGTCAGAAAGGTCCGGGCTAGAGACAGGCATTCGGGAAAAGTCATGAAGGCCGCCAAGGAGTCGGGTGGGGCATGTCAGAGGGCTTCCCATACACAGAGGTGGATGGGGGAAAGGAGAGCACCAAAAGAGAGGGGGAAGGAACACCCCAAGAGGCAGAGGAAAAGCAGGAGAATGTGGGATCCCATCACCAAATGAAGAAACCGTATCAAGGAAGGAGGAGATGGACCAAGCCAGGTGCTCCTGATGGATCACATGAGATGGGAAAGACCACTGGATTTAGCAAAACAGATGTCCCTAACTAAGGACCTTGATGGGAGCCATCGTAGTGAGGATGCTTGAGGGGAACCTGATGAGAAAGGTATTATGAAATAAGAATTAACAAGCTTGACAGCAGCATTATTCATAAGAGCCGAAAGGTGGAGACAGCTTGAGAACCCAACAGATGAAGGGAAACACAGCGTAGCAGAGGAGACCTAGAGCCTGCTGCTGAGGTCTGTCCAGGGCCCTGGGTTTATCTCGTCCATAGAATTTGGGGCTTTGCTTTTTTCTTTTTTGGGCACATTGTATGGGTTGTGGGATCTCCGTTTCCTAACCAGAGAGCGAACTCAGCCCCTCAGCAGTGAAAGCACAGAATCCTAACCAACACTGGACCAACAGGGAACTCCCTGATTTTGCTCTTTAACCAATAATCTGGAAGACCTAGAAGCATGATTAGTGTGCTAAGAGAAAGTGGAAGATGGGGGGAAATGATATCTGAAGCCAAAAAGAGGCAAAAAAGTGACTGGTTAAGACCACAATGTCTGGATCCAAACTACGTGGTTCTGTTCCCCGCATTTATGACTGGGTCATCTTGGACAAGTTACTTAACCTGTGCTTCAATGTCATGATGCCTAAAATGGGAATAGGGCTTCCCTGGTAGCTCACCAGTAAAGAATCTTCCTGCAGTGCAGGAGACACAGGTTCAATCCCTGGGTCAGGAAGATCCCCTGGAGAAAGAAATGGTAACCTATTCCAGTAATTTTGCCTGGGAAATCCCATGGACAAAGGAACCTGGCAGGCTACAGTCCATGGGGTCGAAAGAGTCAGACATAACTTAGCAACTAAAACTACAACAACAAAATGAGGATAACAGCAGCTCTTCAGTAGGATTGTTTGCAGGCCTGAATGAGTTAGCTCAGCATCTGGCATGTGGTGGGGGCTTTCCTGCTGGTTCAAATGGTAAAGAATCTGCCTGCAAAGCAGGAGACATGGACTCCATCCCTGGGTCAGAGAGACTCCCTAGACAAGGGAATGGCTACCCACTCCAGTATCCTTGCCTGGAGAATTCCATGGACAGAGGAGGCTGACATGCTACAGTCCATAGGGTCACAAAGAGTCAAGCATGACTGAATGACCCCCACTTTTCACTTTTTTTTGGCACATTGTGTGTGTGAGTTTGCCACCGTCATCCTTATCAGGACTAGCTGGACGGTTAAGTGAAAACCAACAAAATGAAATTTAATGAGGACAAATGGAAAAGCCAACGTTCAAATTCCAACAAAGCAATTGTACAAGTTCAAGGTCAGGAAGACCTAGCTGGGCACCCATCCATTCACCTGTCCATGAGAAACAGCCCCAAGTGTCCAGCTGATTGCCCGGGCAACGGCAGCCAAGCCTGTCCTTATGACCTTCAGTGGAATTCACTGAGGTATAGCATCCAAAACCAAGGAGGTAACAAGCCCATTGTGTTTGAAGCATCGAACTCAGTGGTGAAGATCATTCTTTGTTGGATGGAGTGTAAAATGGTATAACCACTTTGTAAAAAGGTTGCGTGGTTTCTTATAAAACTAAATACACACCTACCCTATGACCCAGCAATTCCACTCCTAGGTACTCAAGAAAAATGAAAACATATGTTCACACAAAGACTTATACAAGAGTCAGTTCAGTTGAGTCACTCAGTCGTGTCCGACTCTTTGCGACCCCATGGACTGCAGCATGCCAGGCCTCCCTGTCCATCACCAGCTCCTGGAGTTTACTCAAACTCATGTCCATTGAATCGGTGATGCCATCCAGCCATCTCATCCTCTGTCGTCCCCTTCTCCTCCTGCCTTCAATCTTTCCCAGCATCAGGGTCTTTTCCAATGAGTCAGTTCTTCACATCAGGTGGCCAAAATATTGGAGCTTCAGCTTCAGCATCAGTCCTTCCAATGAATAGTCAGGACTGATTTCCTTTAGGATGGACTGGTTGGATCTCCTTGCTGTCCAAGGGACTCTTAAGAGTCTTCTCCAACACCACAGTTCAAAAGCATCAATTCCTTGGCACACAGCTTTCTTTATAATCCAATTCTCACATCCATACATGACTACTGGAAAAACCATAGCTTTGACTAGACAGACCTTTGTGGGCAAAATAATGTCTCTGTTTTTTAATATGCTGTCTAGGTTGGTCATAACTTTTCTTCCAAGGAGCAAGTGTCTTTTAATTTCATGGCTGCAAGTCACCATCTGCAGTGATTTTGGAGCCAAAAAAAATAGTCTCTCGCTGTTTCCCCAAATATTTGCCATGAAGTGATGGGACCAGATGCCACAATCTTAGTTTTCTGAATGTTGAGTTTTAAGCCAACTTTTTCACTCTCCTCTCTCACTTTGATCAAGAGGCTCTCCAGTTCTTCTTTGCTTTCTGACATAAGGGTGGTTTCATCTGCATATCTGAGGTTATTGATATTTCTCCTGGTAGTCTTGATTCTAGCCTGTGCTTCATCCAATTCAGTATTTCTCATGATGTACTCTGCATATAAGTTAAATAAGCAGGGTGACAATATACAGCCTTGATGTGCTCCTTTCCCAATTTGGAACCAGTCTGTTGTTCCGTGTCCAGTTCTAAGTGTTGCTTCTTGACCTGCATACAGATTTCTCAGGAGGCAGGTCAGGTGATCTGGTATTCCCATCTCTTGAAGAATTTTCCAGTTTGTTGTGATCCACACAAAGGCTTTGGCATAGTCAATAAAGCAGATGTTTTTCTGGAACTCTCTTGCTTTTTCGATGAGCCAATGGATGTTGGCAATTTGATCTCTGGCTCCTCTGCCTTTTCTAAATCCAGCTTGAACATCTGAAAGTTCATGGTTCACATACCGTTGAACCCTGGCTTGGAGAATTTTGAGCATTACTTTGCCAGTGTGTGAGATGAGTGCAATTGTGCGACAGTTTGAGCATTGTTTGGCATTCCCTTTCTTTGGGATTGGAATGAAAACTGACCTTTTCCAGTCCTGGGGCCACTGCTGAGTTTTCCAAATTTGCTGGCATACTGAGTGCAGCACTTTCACAGCATCATCTTGTGGGATTTGAAATAGCTCAACCAAAATTCCATCACCTCCACCAGCTTTGTTTGCAGTGATGCTTCCTAAGACCCACTTGACTTCACATTCCAGGATGTCTGGCTCTAGGTGAATGATCACACCATCGTGCTTATCTGGGTCATGAAGATCTTTTTTGTATAGTTCTTCTGTGTATTCTTGCCACCTCTTCTTAATGTCTTCTGCTTCTATTAGGTCCATGCCATTTCTGTCCTTTATTATGCCCATCTTTTCATGAAAAGTTCCCTTGGTATCTCTAATTTTCTTGAAAAGGACTCTCATCTTTCCCCTTCTATTGTTTTCCTCTGTTTCCTTGCATTGGTCACTGAGGAAGGCTTTCTTATCTCCCCTTGCTATTCTTTGGAACTCTGCATTCAAATGAGTATATCTTTCCTTTTCTCCTTTGCCTTTCACTTCTCTTCTTTTCACAGATGTTTGTAAGGCCACCTCAGACAACCATTTTGCCTTTTTGCATTTCTTTCTCCTGGGGATGGTCTTGATCACTGACTCCTATACAATGTCATGAACCTCTGTCCATAGTTCTTCAGGCACTCTATCAGATCTAGTCCCTTGAATCTGTGTGTTACTTCCACTGTATAGTCGTAAGGGATTTGATTTAGGTCATATCTGAATGGTCTAACAATTTCCCCTACTTTCTTCAATTTAAGTCTGAATTTGGCAATAAGGAGTTCATGATCTGAGCCACAGTCAGCTCCCAGTCTTACTTTTGCTGACTGTATAGAGCTTCTCCATCTTTGGCTGCAAAGAATATAATCAATCTGATTTCGACATTGACAATCTGGTGATGTCCATGTGTAGTCTTCTCTTGTGTTGTTGAAAGTGGGTTCAACAACTTTGCTATGGCCAGTGTGTTCTCTTGGCAAAACTCTGTTAGCCTTTGCCCTGCTTCATTCTGGGCAAAGAATAGCAGCTTTATTTATAATGGCCTCAAACTGGAAACAGCCCAGATGTCCATCAAGAGGCAAATGGATTAACCAATTGCTATATACCCACAGTGGAATTCTACTCAGCAACAAAAAGAACAAACTATTGCTAGATGCCATAACATGGACAAATCTCCACAACATGGTGAATTAAATAAGCCATATGATTCCATTGTTAAGAAGGTCCAGAATGGGCAGAACTAGGCTAGGAAACTTTCTGGAGGGATGGGAATATTCTATATCTTGGAGGAATCAGGGCATATAAGTCTATGCATTTGTCAAAACTCAACCAATAATATATCTGTGTTTCATCTCAAAGAAGCATAGAACCATACACAAATATTGAACTCTATTAGTGACATGCATGTTGAAGGTTGGAGGGTGAAATGTACTGGTACCTGCAACTTACTTTGAAATACGCCCCCAAAATGCAAATGAACTGATGGAGGGAGGAGAGAGGCATAGATGATGAGACCAAATACAGTCTACTGCCCATTGTCAAGTCTGAGTGGTGGCCACACGGGTGTCTGCTGTAAAAAAGTTTTCAACTATTCTGTATGTTTAAAATCTGAATAATAAAATTTGGGGGTAAAAGATAACTGATGGTCAAAGTCTAGAGAAATGGACACATTCACAAGGCTGTTACCCACTAGGAGCCAAAAGTGCTGCCACCTTCTGGAAACCAATTTGTCAACATGCATCAAAATGTTTCTCAGGTGGCTCAGTGGTAAAGCATCCACTTGCAGTGCAGGAGACTCAGGTTCGATCCCTGGGTTGGGAAGATCCCCTGGAAAGGGAAATGGCAACCCACTCCAGTATTCTTGTCTGGGAAATCGCACGGACAGAAGGGCCTGGCGGGCCACAGTCCGTGGTGCCCCAAAGACTTGGACACGACTTAGTGACTAAAGAGCAGCAGCAGTGGCATCAAAAGCCTTAAAGACGTTCCTGCTCTTCAACCTGTAGTTCCACTGATAGGAATTTATCTTAAAAAAATAAAGATGGACGGGGACAAAGATGTAGCTACAAGATTGTTCACTGCAACGTTAATTATGATGGCAAAAAGTCCTAAATATCCTAAAACAGGGCAGGGGTTAGAGAAATCATGGCATCTTTAAGCACTGGAGTATTGTGCAGCAATGAAAATGGGGCATCACAAACATTTGGTGAAGTGGGAAGGCATGCTCTCTATGTATATACTAGTTGAGAAGGAAAAGCAGTTCTCTGGGGTTACCCTTCCCCTCACTAAGGTTCCAGCCCATGACACAGTATACTCCACACGTCATCCCAATCCCTGGAGTCCTTGCTGCTGCTGCTGCTAAGTTGCTTCTGTCGTGTCTGACTCTGTGCAACCCCATAGACAGCAGCCTACCAGGCTCCCCCGTCCCTGGGATTCTCCAGGCAAGAACACTGCAGTGGGTTTCCATTTCCTTCTCCAGTGCATGAAAGTGAAAAGTGAAAGTGAAGTCGCTCAGTTGTGTCCAACTCTTTGCAACCCCATGGACTGCAGCCTACCAGGCTCCTCTGCCCATGGGATTTTCCAGGCAACAGTACTGGAGTGGGGTGCCATTGTCTTCTCCGCCCTGGAGTCCTTGGGGAGTTTTAATTTCTCATCACAGCTGGTTCCGTTTCCCTATTTCCAGGAAATTCTCCATTTCCATCTGCGTCTTGCCTCCTGCAAGCACGGTCCTCTCTCCCCTGCCCTACCACTTGCTGCTGCTGCTAAGCTGCTTCAGTTGTGTCCGACTCTGTGCGACTCCATAGACTGCAGCCCACCAGGCTCCCCCGTCCCTGGGATTCTCCAGGCAAGAACACTGGAGTGGGTTGCCATCTCCTTCTCCAATGCATGAAAGTGAAAAGTGAAAGGGAAGTTGCTCAGTCGTGTTTGACTCCTAGAGACCACATGGACTGCAGCCCATCAGGCTCCTCTGTCCATGGGATTTTCCAGGCAAGAGCACTGGAGTGGGGTGCCATTGCCTTCTCCGCTTGGGAACTCCCTAATTCCGTCACACTCCAGCGCCATCTGCTGGACTCACAACCTGACTTGGGCAAAGGGAGTGTTCACTGGATTTTATGGGAGGCTTTCCCCAGGGGTGCACGATTGCAGCCTTCATTCCCTCCCCCACTTTAAAGGGGGCTACTGCCAGTGGAACCCCAGTTTTCCCCGCTCCCATGCTGCCCGCCCCAGGCTCGGGGAGGAGTAAGGTGATGGAGCAAATGGTGGTTGGGGACAGAGCTCCAGAAACACTCTCCTACGTCTCAAGCATGGCCCCTGGAAACTGGAAATTCTTCTTTCTTTATTATCAGGATCTTTTCCTTCTCTTTGTTCCTTCCCTCAATCTTCCAGAGCAGAACTGTCTTCACAATCAAATGACCCATCAAGGTGTTAAGTTGAACAAACCTGTGTTTCTGCCCTAAAAGGCCTCCTACCACCAGCTTTGACCTCCAACTTCATGAACATGGACTGGCATCAGTCCAGAAGGAAATTCCTAAGGAGCTAAAAGGGGTTGTCTCTGGGTGACAGGATTGAGGGTGTTTTTCTTTTTGTGTATTTTCTAATTTCCCTACAACAAACACATATTTTCTTGTGAACTGAGAAAGAAGTAGTCACCACAGAAGGAGCCACTCCCACCCAGAGTAACCCAGTGGAGATCTGCTCAGAAGATGAAGGGCTGGAAAGGTTTTTATGGGGAGGCGGGACCACCTAAGCTGGAGAGAAGGCTGGCTTAGGGTGGGAGGACACAGAACTCTCTGCTGCCAGTTGGGCACCTGTTCCATGCTCCACAGGGTGAGCTAGTTCCAACCAGGAGACAGCACAATAAGGCCAGTTTGGATTCAGTAGAAGGAGCTATCCTACAATAGGACAGGCTGCCTATTAAGGCAGTGAGCTTCCTGTCACATGAGGTGTGCAAGCAAGATGGGCACCTGTCAGGAGAGTTAGAGAGATTTCTAGGCTGACTAAGAGAATGGACTAAGGGAATCTGAGATCCCTTAAAGTAACTCAGAGGGCATTTTTAGCTTCCCTGTCCAAACAAAGCGTCAGGAGAGCTCTGAGGCCATTTCTAACACTGGTAGCAGAGGAGATGGTCAGGGAGGACTTTCTGGAGGAGAAGGCCAGATCACTGTCATTCTGGCCCCTCAATCTCGACTTTGAGGGTATATATCTTACTGATTCCCCTGTCTAGGGTCCTCTAGCCCTTTCCAGATAAAAACACACAGGGCCTCAGCTGCTGCATTACTGCATGACCCTCAATGACTCCCTGTTTTTCTCTGGGCCTCAGTCTGCCCCTCTGTTCAATGGTCTCAGTTAAAACCATCCATATTTTTTTCTCCAAGGATGGCCAAACGGTTTCAGTCACACACTTAGATGCAGGGAGAGGTCACTGGCGGGTTTTCTTGAAGACCCTGGTTGTTTGCCAGCCTACAGCCCTTGGGACTTGGGCCTGATGCTTGGGTGAGATTCAACCAAGGGGGCAGGGGCTTCAGAGGCAGGCTAGGGGCTCAGCCTCTCATTACCGCCTCCCATCCCCACTGCTCCCCCAGCCCTCAGCCAAGGAAAAGGTCAGAAAGGGAACTGATGTTATTATAAGTTGTTTTTCCCATGGTAATGGGGGCATACACCTGAGCTCATCCCAGAGCCCCTGAACCCCTCCTCCCCAGATGCCTCTAGGAGGAGCCTCAAGTCCAAGTCTCCCTCCCCAGGCTGTCCAGGCCCTGACCAAGAGGGAGCGTGCTCACTGAGACAGGGAATGTTGGGGTCAGGTAAGGCCAAGAGATACCAACAAACCAGCACTCATGTGCAGATGAACGTATGCAGGGTATGCAGTGGTTAGAGCACTGGCTGTGAGGTCAGGCCGGCCTGGTCTGAGTGACCTTGGGCAAGTGGCTCCACTTCTCTGGGCCTGAGAGTTTGTTGCTGAGGATGAAATGAAAGCCACTGGCATGGCGAGGAGCTCATGGCTGCCTTTAATTACTCACACAGTCACTTGGAAGCAGAAACAAGCCACAGAGCCCCACGGAGGTTCTCCCCAGCCCTGAGCGCGTCTCTGTACCCTCAGCACACACAGTTCCAGGGCCACCCCTCACTCCCGTCGCCTCCTCGCCTCCGCTCCGCGTCCTCGGCTTCCCTCGTGTGGCCATTCTCGGTACTGCAGCAGCCTGCCCGGCTAACCCAGTGTACGGCCGGGGGTCTCTAGCCGCCTTGCTGGTCTCAGGCAGACAAGCCTCTTGTCTCCCAACCTTCAAAGCCTAATCATCATGCACAGAGGTCAGTCTCGACCCCTAGCTATGGCTCTGGATCCTTCTTGCTGGTTCCAGGCCGGTGGGAGGAGCCCAGGAAGCAACACTGCACCCTGCTGACTGGGGCGGTCATTGTGGGCAGGAGGTAGGGGAACATAGCACCTTCTTGAGAAAGATCAGTAATGATTCAGGGCCTCTGGAGATGTACACAGACACACACACACACACACACAAATATACACACACGTGGACATAAACACCCACATGGCTCAGGCTGCCACATGCATACACACACAGGCACACACCAGCCCTGTGTGCACACACTGTCCCACTCACATACAATGACATCACCCCCCAATTAGCCCCCTTTTTCATCCATCCATCCCTCTGTTCCCTGTGTTTCCCCTTGGCCCCCCTCTTGCCCACACTCTAAGGAAACCAGTGCTTGCTGTAAATTGCAAATACAAACTCCTTTCCCTGGCCTAAAGTCCTGGGTAACCTAGTCTACCCTTCAGACCACATCTCCCACCTCCACCCGCCTGCCCATTACTCACTATTTCTCCAGCAAAAACATACAGCACTCAGTCACACATCAAGCCCATTCACTTACTATTTTCTCTCCCCAAAATATTTTTCCCCCAGATCCTCCATTGGCTGCCTCCTTCCCTTCTGCCTCAATTGAAATACCACCTTCATCCAGACCACCAAAGCTAAAAGGCTCCCTACCCTCCATTCTCTCCAAACATTCTTTCAAAATGTGTACCCCAATCATTAGAGAAATGCAAATCAAAGCCACAGTGAGATACCACCTCACACTCATTAGGATGACTACTAAAAAAATTAAGCAGAATATAACAAGTGTTGGTGAAGATGTGGAGAAATTTGGAACCCTTTTGCACTGTTAACGGGAATGGAAAAGGGTGCAGCCACCGAGGTAATAAATAATATGATGATTCCTCAAAAAATTAGAAGTAACATATGATCCTATCATTCCACCTCTGAGTATATACACAAAAGAATCAAAAGCAGGGTCTTAGGAAGATATGTGTACACCCACATTCACAGAACCATTATTTACAACGGCCAAGCGGTGGAAGCAACCCAAGTGTTCATCGACACAAGAATGGATAAACAAAGGGCAATATATACATACAGTGGAGTATTATTCAGCCATAAAAATGGACGGAATTCTGATATACGCTACAAAATGGATGAATCTTGAGGACATTATGCTAAGCAAACTAACCCAGTCACAAGAAGACAAAGAGTGCATGATTCCACTTATTTGAGCTACATAGCGTAGGCAAATTCTTGGGGATAAAAAGGAAAATGGTGGTTGCCAGGGCTGGAGAGGGTGCAAGGAATGGGGAGCTGTTTAATGGATACAGAGGTTCAGTTTTGAAGAATGAAAAGAGTTCTGGAGATAGATGGTGGTGATGGTTACACAACAATGTGAAAAGACTCAATGTCACTGAACTGTATACTTAAAAATGGTTACAAACATTTTATATATATTTATATATATTTTACCACTATGAAAAATAATAAATAAAAATATGTATTGAAACATTTGCTTGTTTAATCCTACCTTACTCACTGAATTATGAGCTCCAGGAAAGCAGGGCTCTGTCTTGGTAGTGCATCTGTTACGTGCTGCCAGTCACTGAGGGCTTGGGGAACGTGTGACACGAGGCGCCCACCTACCTGAGGCTCAGCGCCTGGCAGAGGGAGAAAGAAAGACGCTGAATAACCAAGTAAACAAAATTATCACCTATCAAGTGAAATGTAAGAGCAGCTTCACCAGGAAGACAGTAGCTAGCACAGCCAGGCATACCATCCGGAGGAGGGGACATTTATGTGGGACCCAAGAAATGAGAGTCAGTCTCCAAGCATTTGAGAGACCAGAGCTGCAGAGAGAGGGAGCGGCAAGTGCAAAGGCCCTGAGGTGAGCCTGGTATGCTAGAGGAACAGCAGGGAGAGGAGGAGGGGAGGCAGGGGAAAGGGGAAAGGAGGCGGACCCAGGAGGGAAAGGGGATGGAGGGCATTCTTGGAGGCAGAGGAGGGAGGTCTCACCAAGTCACCAACCTCCTTTTCCACAACACATGAGCTTCTGTGAGTGCTGGCTTCTAAGTGCCAAGCTCCACACTAAATGCTCTTTGTGTGTTAGCTCAGAGAATGTTCACAGCAGTCTTTGGGGGCAAGTGCAGTCATTATCCTGAGATATCAAGGAGGAAGTAGGGTCAGAGAGCTTGGGTGAGTTGGTGAGACTATAACAGGAGGCAAACAGTGGCAAGGGAGTCTTAAGTACCCCAGACAACCTGCTCTCAGAGGCCCAGTCTGGGGAGGCTCCTTCCTCCCCACCCCGCTGCACTCCCACCCCCCACTGCCTCTGTAGGAGCCAGGTTGCTGGCTGATCCCTGCCACAGGGCTTCTCCTCCTCCCTTCAGTTCAGTTCAGTTCAGTCGCTCCATAGTGTCCGACTCTTTGCGACCCCATGAATTGCAGCACACCAGGCCTCCCTGTCCATCACCAACACCCGGAGTTCACTCACTGCCCCTCAAAAGCAAGCCAAGGAGAAAGAACCCACCTCTCTTGTTCACCCAGTTGGGGTGGCACTGGGAGAGGGGAGACAGAAGCCCCTACAGCTTCACAACAGCCTGCTTCGAAGGTCCCTCTGCAAGTCCTGACCTTGGGGAGCCCTGTCTTAGGGGGAAGGAGCCAGGAGTCCTCTGGGGCTTGCAGACTGGATGGTAGCATGATAATCAGTGAAGAGGTCCTCCCAGGCCAAGGACAGCATCATCTTCAGGCCTGAGGGGGCTGGCCTCCTCCGATGCCCGGCCTCAAACCCTTGACAGGGAGACAGCAGGACCCCCAGGAAGAGCTAAGTCTTCCCTAGCTGGGAGGGACGTGATGGAAAAGGAGGCGGTTCCATCTCCTGCCTGCACCCCTGGGTTCAGGGAATTAACAGCCTCACTCACCACACTGACTGCACCACAGAAGGACTGCCCAGGGCTGAGGCAGCCCCGGGGCCCCACCTCATAGCTCTTGCCCTAAAGCAGACATGGAGGGGGTCTTTCACCCAGAGCAGGACCCATCAAAAAATGGAAATGTAGAGCCCCTTCCTTGTCCAAAAAGGAAGCAGAAAGTGCCTAATATTAATATACATAAAGCTTTTTCCTTTCCTGTGTGGTCTCTCAACTTGTTATGATCATTTTTTTTGGCTATTTAATGTCATTCTAAGTAAAGAAAAATTAAAAATGTTAATGACTAGCATGACTTTTACCATTCACCTTTACCTTGTGCAAGGCCAGTTTTAAATGCAAATATAAGGACATTTCACTCAGGTGTAGAATCACACAGTTTGCATTTTGTAGCTTGTGCATGCACGTGTATTTTATTCTTACCTGAGGGGCAGGAACACTGCACAAACTAAGTCAACTGTCTTTCTTTCGCTCAGTTGGCACACATTCTACCAACCCTCTCTCCTGTTGGCTTACTGATAAGGAGGCCTGGAAAGGAAATGGGACTGAGGGCTGCTCTGCCTCCCTGTGCTGCATCTTCATGGTCAGGGGAGGGTGTCAGCTTCTCCAGGGAAATAATTTCCAGGTGGGGAAGAAGCCCTGACAAAGACATGGGGTGGGAAAACCTGAGGAGTTACTCAGGGGATCTGAGGCTCCAGCCTGGTTGCTCTGAGGGCCTGTGAGAGATGAGGGCACAGGGATGGGCGCCGAGTGCCCTCCACTGGGCCTTACTCCACTCTGACTGTGCCACCCTTGCCTATAACCTTCTGTGGCTCCCCAGTGCCCTCAGGATAAAATCCACAGTGCTACTGCTGAGCCCCAGGGCCCCACCTCCCCTCCTCCCTCTGCTCCTGGCCACGCATTCTGCTGCCGCCATAGCACTGCTCGCCCTGAACCCTGGGCTCAGGACCTGCTCTTCTTTCCCTCCACCTAGTATCCTTCTTCTGGCAAACTCACACTCATCCTTTGAGTCTTGGCATGAATATCACCTCTGCCAAGAAGCCTTCCCTTGCCTCCTGGCCTGAGTGAGGCACCTCCCCTGGACCATCACAGGCCCTGTGCTCCTCAGACAGTAGGTGCTTCATAATGGTTATTGAATGAATGCTGAGTTCCCAGGCCCCAGTCTGGTCTATGCAGTCTCACAGGTCAGGCTGCCAGGCCAGGCAGGAAGGACTAAACAGGCACAACGCACCTATCAGGCCCCTGTGGCACTCTGCATTTTAGACTTCATGCTCTACTCCCCATCCTGCCCAGGAAGAGGGTGTTCTCATTCCTGTGACACAGATGAGGAGACACAGGGTGGGACTCATCCTCTTTTCTGGCCTCCCCCTGCCCCGCCACCTCCTCACCCACATCCAAGCCCCAGCCAGGGTGACCAGACCCACGGCCTCTCAGCCAGGCGAGTCCAGATGTCTTTTCTCAGCCAGCCCCAGAGAAAACTCACTCCCAGCTGTGGCCTGTCCCATCCTTTCTCTCCCTCCACCCCCCCTTCCTCCCCCTCCCCACTTCCTTCCTTCCTGCTCTTGGATATTCCCTTTGCAGGAAAGGCCCCAGGACTCAGGGCAAGGCCCCCAGGTCCAGCTGCCCAGGCCAGGACACATGCTTCCTCCATCAACTAGCCCCCTCTGCCCTCCCCGGGGGCCGGAAATCTGATCCAGGCCTAGGGAACATGGGAGCTCTGCACGGGGGACAGTCCAAGGTCATCTTGTCCCTCCCTCTGCCTCCAGCCAGAGCACAGCCAGAGGAGCCCTGAAGCGCATCCTGGAGGCCTGAAGTCAGAGCGCCAGGCCTGGAAGGGGCTTCGTCACTCTGCCTGTGAGTTGCTCATTACTGAGCTCCTCTTCAGGAAGGCCCAGAGCCTTGTCAACCGAGTGTATCAACCTCTAGGATCTCACGTGCTGAGTCACTTGACACAGCACTGGGCTCAAAGAAAGCGCTCAGCTGACAGCACCTCTGATCATTATCTCCCCAACATCATCATCATCCTATTTAATCCTTATAACTATCCTGGGAAGTAGACAGAGATTTTAAATCTTCATTTTATAAGTGAGGAAACTGAGGCTTAGGAAGAAAGAAATGACTTGTCCAAGCACCTTCAGAAAGTCTCAAAACTGAGCCTAAGCCCAGACTAGACCAGTGGTCTTCATCACTTCACTGCTCAGCCACCCACTCCTCCATTCCTGTGGAAGTTGCTCCACATGCAGATGATCTTTCCATGGATTTGTGGAGGAGAAAGTGGTCTCTCCATCCTGTTCCTCTGCCATCTTGGGACCCGCCCTCCCACCCATCCATTCTTGGTGATTCTGGAATAATTCCTTACCTGCTGGGTGCCTCAGTCTCCCCATCCACACAAGGAGGAAGAAAATGGAGAAGGTGTCTCTAAGGACCTATAAATCTAAGGGAACTCACTCACTAATCCATTGAGCAGAGGCTGTGTGTGTGCATGCTTTGCGTGTCTGACTCTTTGTGACCCCACAGACTGTAGCCCTCCAGGCTCCTCTGTCCACGGGATTTCTCAGGCAAGAATGCTGGAGGGCACTGTCATTTCCTCCTCCAGGGAATCTTTCTGATGCAGGGAATCGAACCCACATCTCCTACTTGGCAGGCGGATTCTTTACCACTGGCCACCTGGGAAGCCCCCATTGGAAGATACAAGATGTTTAAAAAAAAAAAAAATGAGGTTGGCACTGTGCTTCTCACCAACTTCCTTCCCTTCCAGCATGTCTATAGGGTTCTAGCAACCACACTGATGGGGGCTCTTTACATCCTTCGGCACCCAGTCTAGATAGCTCCTCCACTGGGAATCCTTCCTTCTTCTGCCCTGTGTGTGCATGTGTGCTCTGTCATGTCCGACTTTTTGTGACCCCATGGAGCCTGCCAGGTTCCTCTGTCCATGGGATTTCCCCAGCAAAAATACAGGAGTAGGGTGCCATTTCCCACACCAGATGAGCAGTAGCTAACTGAGTGCTGTCCTGATGCCAGATCAGAGTAGACTACAAGATGACAGATCTGATCCCAGATGGTCCTACAGACCAAGGTCACCCAAATCAAGGACAGACTGTAGGAATCTAACTTGGGTCCTACCTGCTATAACTCCATCTATTTCCCTAATACACAGCAGAGAGAAAACCTCACAAAATGGGAGAAGGAAAGGGCACCCCGGTTCTGCCAAAGACTGGGGAACTAGTCTAGGCTGGTGGGCAGGGGACTGAGGGCTGGCAGGTGGACAGACGCAGTAATGGCTTCATTCAGAAGTAGGTGGGTCGATGGGGATCCCATGGCTAAGGGTTTAGGGCCAGGCAGGAGCTGCCAGGCCTGGAATAAAGCTGCCTCACCCTACCACCCTACCGCGAGCACACCCACTCCCCAGTCCTTCTGCAGACAGTGCACCCTGGATAAAACCCCAAACTGCTGAATCCTTGAGTAGAGATCCATTTCTTAGCCAATTCAGCACTTCTCCCACCACCACCAGTCCCAAGCTCCCTAGCCAATTCTCTCCCTTATCCCAGGCTCCAGTCCCTCTGCCTTGCCACCAGAGAGGCGCCTGGATTAACAACAACCCCAACCCTCCAACCACCAACCCTCCTCGTGCCAGCACCCGGAGAGACCCAATAAACTTAAGATATTGGAAGGATGAAGAGAAGGAACGCACCGCCTTGTCCCCGTACAGCAGCCCAGGGAGCAGTGCTGCGCCATGGCCACCAGAGGGCACGCGCCCCCTCCCAGAGCCATAAGCACGACGGCGGCGGCGGCGGACCCAGCTAACAGAGGATAAGGGTAGGGGTGCGGTCACTCCCGGAAGAATTCCCTGAAATGCAGCCCCATGCTGGGCGCGGACTGAGGCTCGGAAGACAAAGGCCTGGGATGCAGCCTCTCGACCTCCACCCGGGCCGCGCCCCGCGCTTCGGTCTTTGGCTGACCAATCGCGCGCCCCCTCCTGGCCACCGACAGCACTGCAGTCTGACGGAGCTTGGCTGGGAGGATAGAGTGGGGAGGGGGCGCAGATAAGGAGGAAAGGGAGATTTAGCAGTAAGAAGACAGTGGTGCAGGTGGTGCACAGTGGGAGTTTACTGGGTTGTGGTGGTTAGCACTGGGTGAATAGGAGTACTGTTAAGGTACTGATTGTAGGGTACTGGCTGGATACAAGGAGGGCACTAGGGGCCACTAGGCAGGTACCTGGAACAGTGGGTCGTCCCTGGGGGATATTGAGGGGCACCAAGACTAAACTGAAAGGAAGGCACCACATAGTTACTGGGTAGCAATGAGGGGGAGCTGAATGGATATTTGAAAATACTAAGTAAACATAGGGGGCTAATGGATACCAACTGGAAGTGTCAAGTGGGTACTTGGAAATACTGGAAGGATTTACTGCCAGGATCCTAGGAAATACTCACCCTGGGAAGATACCAGGTGAGTACCAAAGACACTGGGTGGGACCAGAGCCCGCAGTGGGAAGCACTGAGTTTGTTTCTTCAGGGTACTGGGGATATGTGCATTGCTGGTGAGAACTGGGGATACTGGTGGACACTGGGTGAGTACTGGAAGTCACTGGGCTTGTACTCATACCCTGGACAGGATGGCACTTCCCCAGCAGTATCTCAGTGCCCCCTTTAAACAGCCTCTAGAGCCTGGATCATTGTACCATTTTCACAGCATGGACTTCGATCAGAGATGTCCCTTGGCCCGTGAGTGTCTCCTATTCTGACCAGAACCTGTTCCTGATTTCCTGGCTAGAGTAGGGGAGGTGAGGGAATACTGCACATGGACGCAGGACAGAACCCTCCTGTTGTCTACCTCCCCCAGATGGAGAAGGAAGTAAAGACAGGTCAGCCCCTCATCTCTAGAAAAATAAGGAACCCCCTCCTCAATCCCTCCCACCAGGCTTCGGCCTCCTGGCCCAGCTTGCTGGCTGCTGGGCCGGGAGGGGCTGCCAGGCTCGGCCTCCTGCCCACTGCGGGGCGCCGGGGGAGGGCGGCGCGCGGCTCGAGATGCCGCGTTGCCATGGAGACGCTGCCGCATCCTGACTGCTCCTGGCAACGGGGTCCCGCAGCCAGGCAGGCGCTCGGCGGGGACCCCAGGGAGCGGGCGCGCCAGGCTGCCCACGGCGCCGCCAGACCCCTGGGACACGGATACGAATCCCCCACCCACAGATACCCCTCACTCGTCCTCCCACGGCTCACACATGTACCCAGGCGCCCCAGCTGCAGCAGCCCAGGCGGAACTGCAGCCCAAGCCCGCCCTGCAGCCCCTACTCATTAATTCAGCAAACATTTGCCGACCGTCTCAGTGCCAGGCGCGAGATGGCCACTGCGGCTGCTGCGACGAGTCACACGGGGACGCAGCGCCGCCACCCCTCCCTTCCCATCTCACAGCCCACAGAGGAAGCAGACACAGAAACACCGCGATCGATACTGTGACCCCAACAACAGCCACCCGCTGCCTGCGCTAAGCCCTCCTCATGCAGCATCTCACCCAAACTGTAGGACCCTTGGAAAGCACTGTGAGAACCCTTTTTTACAGATAAGGAAACCGAGGCAAGGAGAACTTATTTATTCACCCAAGGCCACATAGTATGGATCCTAACCACTTCCCCACAGGACCCCTGCCAGAAGTGTTTCCCCACTCAACTGTGGAGGTGGCAGGGAGAATTTTAGACTAGGAGGCCCAGGAGAAAACGCAGATCTATACCAGGCAGAGCAAGAGGAGGCATCCTTGGCCAAAATGACAACCAGAGCAAACACCTGGTGAATTTAGAGTGGCAGGCTGGGTGGGAGGGAGAGCACAGGCCGAGTATGTGGTTAGAAAGCTGCTGGGAGGCTGCTCTGAGAGGCTTGGGTATGCCAAGCCAAGGGGCCTGGACTCCATTCCTAGAGGAGGAGGAAGGTGTGAGCAAGGGAGGGCGGGTCACTGACTGTTGCTCTGGCAACCATGGGTGGGGCGGGGGAGGCTGGTCCAGAGTGGGGTGAAGCTGAAAGACTGGGGAGCAGGCTATGGTCATCACCCCACAAGGGACAAGGATCCAGCCCCCTGGCAGTGGGGTCCAGTTAGGAAGCAGGACACCTCCTTCTTGCCTTCCCACGCAAGAGTCTTTCTGCCTGAAGAATCTTTCTGCCTGAATCCGGGGAGTGACCCCGCAGAGCGAAATGCATGATAATGTGGAGGCTTCAGGGAAAGCGAGCGCTTCAGGAGGCAGCAAGTGAGAACATGTTTCAGAGTGACATGAGGAAAGCTAGAGCCCTGGAAGGACTTCCCAGAGGAATGGGTTTGAGTTTCTGAGAGAAGCCAGGGAATCCTTGAGAAGAAAAGAGCCCCTCACACACCGGGGCACGGAGTGGACAAGCTACCCCTCCTCCACAGCTGGTACTCCGTGGCCCGTCCAGCAGATCCCGTTGGGGCACCTCTCCGACAAGGCACAGTATCCAGCCCTAACCACCCCCTGCCAAGGTTAGCCTAATTTTTTCCCTTCCATGGATTCAGGTCATTGCTCCCTGTCCTCTCTCCGAGGCGCCGCGGAATGTGACTAATTCCCTCCCTTCATTTACAGGTCCTGTTACCTGGGAGGTATTTATAGCGCGACGGCCTCCCTCCCTTCCTCCCCAGCGACTCAGCCGCTCTCCCCCCAGGCCATCTCTCCCAACCTTTGCTCGTGTCTCTCCTGCCACCGCTCCACCACCTCCCTGCCAGCTTCCCAAACCAGCCCCCACCACCCCGCCTCCCTGGAAGAGAGGTAGCTCAGGTGGGAAGGGCCTGACCCCCGCAGCCTGGCGTTTCTGACTCCAGTGCTGTCTGCAGGAGGTTGCCCTCCCCTCTTGAACACTCCAAATAGGTAACTCAGGGGTCAGGCCAGGAGAGGGTGACAAGTGGCCAACTCTCCTGTGATCTCATCATGCAGTCTGATCCTTATACTAATAATAGATAACAATTATTAAGTGCCTATTATTATTACCTCTGGTCTGCAGATAAGGACACTGAGGCTCAGAAAGACAAAATGACCCCCTGCTCCTTGGTTCTTTACAGTTGGGGAACTCCTGCATGGCCACCCTCAAGAGCCCCTCCTGGTGTGTGGAAATACTGGCCCCAAAAGGTCAGATGGGTAGAGTGAGGACCGCAGGATGTTTAGAGAGGGTGCCTGAACAAAATGCATCTCACAGAGCCAGCATCAGGCCCTACAGGTCACAAGTCTTGGCTGCTCTTCCAAGAGCTGTCAGGGAATGGCATCAGATGGAGGCCACTAGACTACAAGACATGGCCAGTCCCACATGTATCTCCTCCTCTAGGCAGGGGTCACTGAGAAACTGCAGTGCAAGAGCACAGGTCTAGCCAAAGACCAAGGAGGGAGCCCTCTGTCCACCAAAGATGAGTGAAGGGAAACTACAGCAGAAGGGAGGGAATTCAGACCCCATAAGGGACTTACAAGATAGAAACATGGACCAGCTGCCCTTTCACACCCCTATTCTCACAACTGCCCCAAACCCCTTTTCATAGGTGGGAAGACTGAGGCCATGAGAGGTGGAGAGACTGACTCAGCTTTCCCCAGATCTTCTGACCAGAAATTCCACAACACTGATGAAGTGGCTTTGTCAAGATTTCTGGGAGACAGGAGGAAATAAAGGTGGAGGCTGAGATCCTATCCCAACCTCGTACTCACAAGTTTGGTGACACTGAGCAAGTGACTGGGCCTCTTTGCGATTTACTTTCCCCATCTATAAAATGGGCTGACATCATACCTCACTCATGATCGTGAGGACTCAGAGATGTTAAAAAAACAGAGTATTAAGCAGGGGGACCAGCACATGGCAGGAGCTCCACAAATGCTAGGCAAGTAATACTGTGGTTTGTATTTTCCCCAGCTTCCTTCTCCTCTCTCAGATCTGAGCAAAGGAGCCACATCTCTTCCCTGAGCCTAGGCCAGCCTGAGGACAGGCACTGTGTTTCTACCATCAGCCTACCATAGGTCATCCCTGGGACCAGGAGATCCCCAGGCAGGCCATTATTGGGAACGAACATTCATGTTGTTATCATCATTTTCATGGTCATTCTATATCATTCTCTAGAGCGGTAGCCCCATCAGCATTCACCAATGCGTTTGGCTGTTGTCTAGGGAAGGCATCCTCTCACTTGCCACAAAGGCACACCAAGGTTCCCACACAAGGCTCATCTAGGGGGACTTGCTGGGTCCAACAACCCCCACTGGACCCCTTCTTTACCACCCCTCCTCCACCATGGGGTGCCAGGAGCTGGCCTGGAAGAAGAAATACCCTGCATCATTCTGATTCCCGCTTCAGGGAACAGCACTGGCGCAGACTAGCCAGTTCCTCCAAGGGAGACACGACTGGGGAAGAGCCAAACCTCTGGAACTCTCCTAGCAGCCCCACCAGGGGCTGAGCTTTGGGGCACCAGAGGCCAGATTTGAGGGAGGGTAAAGGTAGAAAATGCAGCGCCCTAGTAGTTGGGCCCTGCAGAACAAGAAGTAGCAGTGGGAGCACCCTGTATCTGGCTCCAGGCCGGGTCTCTATTACCCTGGAAGGGAGGGAGCCTCACCCAATTTATAGGTAAAGGCGACAGGCTCGGAGAGGTCTTGTCATCTTCCAGCAGTCACACAGCACCTGGTAGGCAAGGGCAGGCCATGTCTGCTCAGAGGCCCACAAAACCTGATCCTCACGTCCTGAGTGGACAGCCAGGCCCAGGGCTCAGGTGAGGAGAGTGGAAGCAGCCAGCAACCCTGTGCATGCCTGCAGATGGGGAGTGGGGCCGGGCACCCAGGAGACTTGGGGGAGTGGTCACTGGTCAGTGGAGGGGAGGCTCTCCAGACCAGTTCTTCAGCAAAGTGGTGCAGTGGGTGCCCCCTGGGACTGACCATCACAGGCTTAAGTCTTTTCAGCCTGACTCACCCCACGCTTGATGTGGAACCTTGGGCCAGGCCTGGCCTCTCTCAGTTTCCCCAGTCATGCCATCTCAAGACTCTGAGCCCCAGTGTACCGCCAAGCAGTTCTAAGTCAGGCCTCCCCAGGCACACCCACAGCACCCAGAGGCTGAGGGGCCCAGACTGGGGTGTGTGCCCAGGTGGCCATCTCTTCCCCACCCATGGGCACACAGGGTGCTTGATGAAGAAACACAGTGTATACAAATAATTAAACGGAAGAATTGGAGTGATTAGGGCAGATGATTATTGTCAAATTATGATTTATCTTGTAGTGGAATTAGTATTCCCCCAAAGGGCCCGGCGTGGCGCGGCGCCCGCCACGGCCCGTGATTAATCGCCGTCTCCAGAAGGTCACCTCCAGCCACTGCAGATTAACTCAGTGGGGAAACTTCTTTCCGTAATTCAAGCTGTTGTTCCCACAACCTGTCATCCGCCGCAGAAAAGGACGATTTCGTCAGGGAGCCCAGGGCGGGGGCTGTCCTCTCCCTGAGCCCCTCCCGACTGCGGACATGATATATGGTGCGTCCCGACACGGGTGACCGCGAAGGGGGGCAGCGTCCGCCGTGGGGTGGGCAGCAGGAGGCAGGAGTAGGGGGAGTGTGCGGGGAACGGGCGCCGCTGAGCAGAAGTAGGCTGTGAGGGGAGAGAGAGCGCGGGCGGTGGCAATTAGGAAGAAAATTGGATTTTTCAGCGTCCAAAGGCGGCTGGGATCTGCGGTGTGCGGCGCAGGCACCCCCTTCCCCAACACACACGGGCACCCAGCTCAGGTCAGGCAGGGACTCCCGGGAAGGGATGGGGGCTGGTGGGGGGTGGGCGACGGACCCTCTGTGGGAAAGAAAGGGATGTAGAACCAACAGATGGCAAAAGAGAACCTGGTCAGGCCTGAGGTCAGGCCCTACAGAGCCCCCCAGCGGAGAGGAGCTTTCCTGAGCTGAAAGCTAGAACCAAGATCCCATTTCCCCAGCGGCAGCCACTGCCAGAACCACAGGCTCACATCACCTGGGGCTGCAAACCCTGGCCACTGGATCTGGGAGGAGGGGCTCAGGAGCTGTCTCCCTGTGCATGGAGAACAGTGTGCACAGAGTCCCGCATCCCTGCCTCCTCACCCCAGCCTCTGCTCATGACTTAGTTCCCTGAGTGGAAGGGGCTATAAAGCACAAGCGCCTTCCCTCCTCTGTTTGCCTTCCATCTAGGCCCGCCTGGCTGTGGCAGGGTGTGGGGGGGTTGTCTTGTACCCATAGTACAGATGAGAAGGCTGAAGTACGTGACTTGCAGCTGCATTGCTGCCCTGGGTCCCTAGCACCCTCTCCTCCTTCAGGTTCCCCCCTTCCCGAGTCCAGCAGCCCTCTCCAGTTCAGCACCCCACTCATCCTCCCCATCTCCAGAAACATTCACTGTGCACTACTCTTTCAGGCCTCCAGGCTTTGCATGTTTCTGAAGTGTGCTTCCTGCCCCCAGCCCTCATCTGGTAAACTTCATTCTTCTCAATCCAAATTATTTGTCCCTCCAAGCACAGATGGTGTCCCCCAGGCCCACTAGGAGCCTGGCCCATGTGAGCACAGAGCCCCTTGTGCAGGACTGTGCTCTCACTGGCCACCCCCACCAGGATGGGCACTCTCTGTGTACCTATCTCCTCAGTGCCAACACAGACCCAGCCCAAGGAGGTACTCAGGAAACCATCTGGAAGGCGCCAAGGGCTCAGGGGCTTCTACCCCCCACTCTCCCCAACCAGTGCTTACTAGAACCCAGACCTGAGGGTTAGGGGTAGAGAACAGAGGCAGGGACCCTTGCAGGCTGGCGCCCTCAAGGTCCAGAGGCCTGTTTGTAGTTGAGGACAGAAATATGTATTATGTATACCGTGATTTGCTCAGAACAGTCTCTGGTCTGAGATATTTAGAGTTGTGAAGACCCAGCACTATCTGGGAGAGAAAATCTATTTCTCTCCTTCTCAGGAGCGGGGGTAGGGGAACAGCTCGCCTCAAACATTGGGACTAAACGCTGGCATTTTCTCTGGGGAGAAAGGGGCTTTTCATCTCCTGCTGGGACTGTCCTGCAGACAACTCCACCCCGCCTCAACCAATCTTTGGCTGATGGCAAAAATAATAAAAACTACCATTTCTATTACATCTTACTTTCAATACCCTTTGCTGCATTCACTCACTGACTCCTCAGAGACAAGCCAAAGAAACATGTTAACCCCATTTTACAGAAGCAGACTGGGTGGAGGTAGCCTTGAGGTATCTAAGGCCAAGTGTTGTAAGCAACAGAGGCAGCTGTGAGTCTGGGGAGGATGATACTGGTCCCACTCCCCACTCAGCCTGCTCTGTGGAATCACCACCCTACTCAAGGAGCTTCCAACCTTTACCCCGTCCTTCCCCAAGGCCCAGGTGGCCTGGGAGAGCTGGGGCAGGGACTCTCCCAGGGGAGGAGCCTCTTTCTGTGTGCTCTGGGTCTGGAAACCTGGTTTAAATCCCAACCACAGCCCTCACCAGCTGTGGATTCTTAGGCAGGTCACTTTACCTCTCTGTGCCTCTATTTGCTCATCTATAAAATGAGTTTCAACCGTGTAGGGCTGTTGTGAGGATGAAACAAGACAGGGACCTAGCCTGGGAAAGAGTAAGGGCTCAATAAATGTGACCTATGCTGTCTTTGCTTGTTTTATCAATGTTCACTCTCTTACCAACGTCTTGCGGAGGAGATTGAGGGATAGGGTCCCTAGTTCCCAGAGGAGGAAACTGAGTCAGCAGGGCTTCCAGCAGGCAGAGGACACCATCAGATAAATTGTCCTGAAGGCCAACTGAGACTCTGCTCCTCCAAGAACCCTCCACTGCTCCGTGCCGCGGAATTCCGCACAAACATTCATCCATTGAGAACAATCTGCAGCTTCTTCTCTGTTCCCCGAACACGCTGATCCCTGTCTCCCAGCTTCAGTCCCTCTACCTAGAACGCCATCTCTCAGCTAGCTCCACTTTTGTTACCAAAATCTTTCAAGGTTCCGCCTGAAGGCCAGCACCCCCCCCAACCACCCACCTCAAGGAACCACCCCTGAGCTCTAGCTCACGAGGCGCCCCGGTGCCGCGGACCACGTCGTCCCCCGCAAGTGGTTTTCTGAACGCCCCCTCCCGGGTCTGGCGGGGCTTCCCAGTCTGACCCTGGGCACTTGCGCCGGACACACGGTGGGTGCCCCGACCTCGGGGCTTGCGGGGGACACAAGCCGGTTCCCCCACCCAACTCCCTCCAGCGCCACAGCCCCGTCTTTGATCCGGCTGCCTCAGCGCCCCAAACCTGATTGGCATCGAATTACGCCGCGCGGCGGAGGGAGATAATGGCGGGAGGCGCGGCAGACATGAAAGGGGAGGGGGGGCGGGGGCGCAGCGGCAGTCCGGGCCGTTGTTAATGACCCAATAAAAAGGAAGAGGGGGGAGAAATAACCCTCCCTTCCATCCCCGCCCCCAAGACAGCGGCCGGTGCACACAAAGCCGCCGCCGACTCGGAAATTACCGCGGCTCAGCCCAGCGCAGCGTGACTGGAGGGGGTGGGCTCACCTGGCGGCGCGGGAGGGGGGACACACACAGTCACGCAGACGCACACACAACCTCATCCTGCCTTTACTATTTTTATATTTTTCCACCGTGCCGTTTTTGCATTAATTGCGATTTTTGAAAAAAGACTACACGGAAAGAATTTTCCTCATTACTGAGAAATGTGGTGCCCACCGTAGTCGCAGCCCTGAAACAGGGTCACAGACAGCACCATTCAGTGACACACACACACACACACACACGGCGTCTCACAGGCACGCGGATACACTCCAGACAGCCTCACTCACGATCACACACACACAGACCCTGACACGCAGATGGACACACCATCGCACACACTCTCACACCTAAAGTCACTTGCAGAAACAGACACAGGGCTACATTGGAGCACACACACACACACGCGCGCGCACGCACTCACGCACGCGCGCAGCAGGGCATGAAGAAATGCTCACCTAGAGACACACCCAGAAGCCAGGAAAGACACACACACACACTGAGACCAATGCGGAGAAAACACAGATACTGACAAACGCACAGGCCATGCAGAGAGACAGGTAAATTAATACATGCTGAGATCTATAGACAAACGCACACCAACTCCCAGAGATACCCCACACATAAACAGACCTGGGTCACAAAAGCACACACACTGACACATGCATCCACACACAAATCCACACCTCAGCAGTCTCTGAGACACACCCCATGCCCTCAAGGCCACCCACTTGACACCCTCACTCACATGGGCTCAAGTGCATTCAAGCAAGTTCTGGAGGGTCAAGGCCACAGCAGAGATGAAGTGGGGTCACCAGGTCATGGAGGCCAAAGAACACGGCAGTGGGGGAAGGACTTGGGGTGCAGCTGCATTGAGTCCATGAAGCTGGGGCAGATGGGTTTTAAAATGTCAGAGTATCAGTTGTTTTTATCTCTGAAATAGGGTTCAACTTCTCTCCTGGGGGATTATGTGAGTCAATAGGCAATAAGCAGGTACTAAATGTTGGCTGCCATTACCATGTGGACTCCCTTAGGGGCAGCCCAGAGACTACAGGGCCTCTCTCCAACACACACACACACATACCTTCTGCCAGGAAGATCCCTCTTATCTGAGTCCCTCATGCTTTAAACTAAGCCCAGTCCTGGGAATGGAGAGGGCTAGCCCCTCCAAGGAGCCTCTCCTGCTCCAAAAAAGAAAAAAAAAAAAAACATAGCACCCTGAACACCAGGGGATCTGGGGGCCAGATGGGACTCCATGGTGAGGTCAGAGTCTGGGTTAGGCCTGCTTTGCTCTGCTGTCTGGTTTCAAATGCCAGCTCCCACCACGAACCAAGTATATAACTTGGTCAATGACTTGGCCTCTTTGAACCTGGCTTGCCTTCACTGTCCAATGGGTTAACAGCATCAGCGTCTAACACAGGAGGCCACTGGGAGGATGAAATTGCTCTCAGGCTGAGCTCATAGACCATGGCTGAGGCTGTTAGTCCACGTTGAGATCAGAGGTGAGGGGTCAGGGTGCATACTCGCCGTGCACACACCAGGACAAAGGCCCTTACTGCAGCTCTGTCTTACGTGGACAAGGGGACTTTATTAGCCAAACCTTCAGCCTAATTAACGCGATTAATCACAGACCCAGGCACACAGGCCATGGGGACAGCTGGGAAGGAGGGTCACAGTTAGCTCAGTTACTCCAAAGGGTGGAGGGGCAGGAAACAAGATTCCCAGTGACCTCCCCTTCTCCCACCACCCGAAACCCAGGTTCTCCCAGTCCCTGTTGACCAGAACCCACCCCCCAGCCCGAACACACTGAGAATGTCCCTTCTCATGTCTAAATTCAGTTTTTCTCGCTGCAGAGAAAGGAGGCACATGAGATGTGCAATCCAAGTCCTGTCTGTCCCTAGGCAGGGCAGGTCAGAAAGGCTGTGACTAGTCTCTGGGAGGCTGAACTGTGCAGTGCTGGGTTTGCTGGTGGTGAGTGGGTTGAGGCAAAAACTCTCAGTACCGAAAGTCTGGCCCCGGAGAAAGGCAAGAATGAAGAGAGGAGCTGGTGGCAAGGGGGAAGGTCCTTTCTTCTTCATCTTAGGGACCTGTGTGTGTGTGACCCCGCTGTGAGGACACTGGGGCAGAAGTGGGGGAAGGCTCTGGACAGGGCTGCAATAGGAGGGGGCAGCCCACTCAGGCAGGGGCGCTGCCGAGTTATAAATCACCCTCGACTCAATTAGAGCCTGTGAAAGGTTGTGCACACCCAGCAGAAAGCACTGCACTTGGCGGGCAGCCAGCTCCCTGCGGGGGGTGGGGGCGAGTGATCTGGTGTGTGCCTATATGTGTGCCTGTGCATCGCTGTGCAAACGTGCTTGTGTGTCTTTGTGCACGTGTCTGTATGTACCTGTCTGTGCCTGTCTGTTCTCCATATGCATGTGTGTGGAGATAAGCATAGGGGCCTGGGGATTCTTGTGTGTGCAACATGCTTGCATATCCTGTGTGTTTGTCATGGAGTGTGTCTGTACGTACTTGTTTGTACTGAGAGGTGCTGTGTGTCCCCCTGTGTGTGGATGTTAGTGTGAATGTCTTCTTGCCCGTGTGTATCCGGGTGTGAATGTTTATGACTGTTCCAGGCATAGGCCTGACGAGAAGGGAGTGAGGGTTTCCCAGAGCCAGGCTGGCCCAACCTTATCTTCCTCCACATGCTCAGGCGGGACTACCTCCATGTGTCTCTAGACCAAAACCACGTGTCCCTTTTTTACCCAAGCCACAGACAAAATCTTTGAGGTCAAATTATCCCAAATCTTTGAGTCAAAACCCATGACCCCAGGAACACTTGAGGCCTTGAATCAGAACCCCCATGGGAGAGCTCTTCACAAGTACCACTACCCAGGAGTCAGTTTGGGACCCCTGACTCAGTTTGCCCCACCCACAGTAGCATTTCTCTGTGGAAGTGGCAAGAGGATCTGAAATGCTAAGTCCTGGGCCTCCCTGGCCTGGAGAACCTAGGCCCCAGATCCAACACCCTACCCTCCATGGAGGGTAGAATGCAAACCCACAATGGGTTCGGCTTCTCTCCTGCCCCAGACAACTAGGATCCAGAGGGCTCAGTAGTTGTGGCTCATGGGCTTAGTTGCTCCAAGACAGGTATGTGGAATCTTCCTGGACAACCAGGCTTCATAAGGGGTCCTCCTCCCTCAGCCTCCGGGGAGACCCCCTCCATGAACCATGCTCTGCTCCCATTTACTGACCAGGTGCCAGGAGTGGAAGGTAGATGGGTCTCCCTAAGGGCAGCCTCCAGGAGGAAATTCATCATGTGCTGCACATCACCCTAGCTTGTGCAGGCTCGTGCAGGCCCCACATCTGGAACCATTTCAGGCAGCAGAAGCAAGGGACTGAGCTGCCCCTCCTTTGATGCTGGGGCAGTGGGGAAGGGTCGTGCCCTTTAGGGGGCTGAGGGTCAAAAAGCATGGATGGCACCCCTCCTGAGGATAGGAAAACGAAGGTGGGGGAGGTGGAAAGAGCAGGAATGGGCTGAGACCTGGAGAGGAACAGCAGCTCCTCCAACCTGTAGGATGGGGTGGGGAGGGATGACTCCAGAAAGGATCCAGAAGATCAGCATTTTAATCCTGGAGGAAAGGCCAGAGCCAAGCTTCACTTTTGCTAAGCTTCAGTTTCCCCATTAGTAAAATTGGACTGTTACTTCCCACACAGGATTCTGGGGAGGATCCACGTGAAAGGATGTTTTAGCATGAGGCCTGTACATCAGTAATGCTCAGGATGGGGTAAGAGCTGCTATTATTGTAATAATCATTATTTTGTTTAGAACATAGCTTTCCCACCAAAGCTCTCCATCCAGCTGAGGAGACCAGGTAAACATCCCCAAATCAGTCAGGCTATGTAGAATCAGACACTGAACCCTTGGGAGGGGAGGATCCTGGAAGGCTGGACAATCGGGAAGAATTTCCCAGAGGAAGTAGCCTGGGGTTCATCCTTCAGAGATGGGAGAGTCAGTCAAAGCTGGAGCAGAAAGGAGACTGCATCCTTGGGGGCAGATGGGCTTGAACAACGAAATGGGACTGGAGACAGTAGGGAGTTCTACAGGACAGGTGGGCTTGATTGTGTGAGAGGCAGAGACAGGCCTGCTGGGGTGGAATGGGTATGGGAACTGGCATGACTTAACCTGGGGAGATGAATGAAGAAAGGGAATCAGATCATTATACCCTCTTTGGAAGGACTTTATGCCCTGAGGCCTACCCCACCCCCACCTGCATAGCATCCAAAAGAAGGCCTTAGGATCTTCAGGAGACCACTGACATCCACCCCAACCTATTCCCCCCAGCCCAGGGCTGCGAGAAATCAGGTGGCTGCTCTCTCCTCTGTTTATTTATTCCCCTGGTTTTTTTTTTTTTTTTTTTCCGCTTTTCAGGAGACGATAATTATTCAGATCATCGCTGTGATTTACTCGGCAATCAGAGCCGCTCGATGCGGTGGCCGTGGAGCCGAGACAGACTAGCATCGCCAAGGAGGATGAGGCCGGGGGCTCAGCGCCCCCCTCCCTGCATCCGCTCGGCCTTTGTTCTCTTTGAGGTCTGCACCCGCGCTGCTGGAGGGCAGTGGAGGCGCCCACCCCGCGGACACAGCGCCAAGCTCAGAGTCTTGGGAAGCGGTGTGCACATGTGTGTGCTTCCTGGGGAAGGGGGTGTGGAGGGTCTCTGTTTGGTTCTCTGTTCCTTGGTGCTGGGCTGAGAACGGTGGAGCTTCTGCGTGCATGTTTGTGGTGGGGTTGTGGCGGTGGTGGTGGGGGGGCGGTGCGGTGGGAGTGTAGGATGCATGAGCACTGAGGTCAAGTGAGTAATCGAATGTGCACACCTGTGTGATCACCCAGGCCCAGGGTACATGTGTCCCTGCAGGCTTGTTCCGAAGTGCAATGGGCAGGTGCCCAAACATTTGTATTTTAGGCACATGGAGGTGGGGGGAGGAAGCTTGGGGTTCCTGTGCTGAAGCTAAGGTGATCATTGTTGGGACAGGGGCTGAGTTCTAGCGAGGTCCCGAAGACAGAGCTAGGGGGTGGGGGATGGGGGTTGGGGAACAGTGATCGGCTCACACCCAAATGCCGAGTTCTCCTGGTCAGTGCTGGGGCCCCGGGGATCACGTGGACACAGGTGTGGCTGCACACGAGCGTGTGCACACACACGTGTACCCGCAGGCCTTCACCCCCTCTTGCCCGCCTGCTGGCGCGGTGACGGTGACCTCATTACTGCCTCCGCAAAGGCCCCTTGAAATCCCTGCGCCGTCGCATTTGGCTGCTCTAAGTGATGGGAACGGCCTGCGCTTCCTGATCAATCGCTTAAAATTCAGGGTCGGCTCGCTCGCGGGAGAGGGCTGCCTGCCAGCCCCACGCACCGCGCTCTGCCGCCTCCCCGCCACCACACTCCCTCCTTGCTTTGGGGTGGGGGGGCTGCGATACTGCCGTATTGGAAAACATCCCCGCGCTGGCTGGGGGGCCCGGTGGGGCCAGCGCTGGAAGCCGTTCCACTCGAGCAGATGGCTGTGAAACTTTGGCGGCGAGATAAATTGGGTCTGACGGCGTGAGGCCGGCTCACAGATGGGCGGGATTCTCACGCCGGCCCCCACGTCCGGCCCGGCCGCGGGCAGAGTCGGCGCCGCTCAGAGCCCCCTTTGGGTACCCGCCTGGCCAGCAAAAGCTTTTGGGGGCTAATAGCCTCTCTCGGCCGGAGGCGCCCTCCATCACATTCCTTCCGGCCCCAAATCTCCCCAGAGACAAGCCCAAAGGGAGGGGCAGCCCCCAGTCTCCGCCTGGTCACCTCCGCCAAGCTGGCAGCTGGGCTTTCCCCCTCCTCTGCCATCCGCAGAGGCCTGAAGCGTGAAGGTTAACAGCTGGGGGGGAGGCTGCGTCTCCCTCACTCACCCCCTCTCTGCTGCAGCCCCGCCCACCTGCCAGCCCTGGGGATGTCGTAAACAGGGCTGTGAGGTGTGCGGGTGAGGGGGGGCCTGAAGGGAGGGAGAGAAGAGAGAGCCAGACAAAGAGAGGAAGTGAAAATGAGCAAGAGGAGAGGAGAGGCCTAAGCAGAGACCGAGGGGCAGCTAGAGAGAGACAGGCAGAGAAAGAAATGGAGACGCTGATGTAGAGATAGACACCACAGAGACAGAAGTGAGGGAAGGACCTCAGAGCCAGGGAAGAGACACACAAAGAGAGTGGGGAGGAAGGCGAAGGATAGGAGGAGGGGACGAGATACAGGCAGGGACAGCCTCGACCTGCGGGCAATAGTTGGGGGTGGGGACAAGCGTAGGTTGGGGAGCAGGGTGCGGCCCCCGGCTGCCCCCGCCCCCACCACAAGGGCAGCAGCCCGGAACGAGAGATTGTCGCCTGCCCCACGCCGCGCCCTCGAGCCCAACACCACTCCCCCGCCTCGGTTTCCCGGGGAGTGCCTGGGAAGGTGGGGTGCGGGTGGGAGGGGGGGAGCTGCACGGCAATCACTCTGCCGCGGAGCCCCTGTCGAGCCGACTCCCCGGCGCATCAGTCCAGTGGGCAGATATCGATCCGGCCCAGCCAAGCTCGATACCCGCGGCCTGCAGCCCTCTCTGCAGCTGTCCTACAAAGAAGAGGAGGGGGCACACTCCCTCGGCCGCCCCTGCCGGGATTCTGAGCCAGAATAAACCCCCAGGGTCCGGCGCACTCGCCCCTGCCTGACCCAAAGTGGCCCGACTCGGTGGATCAGGCACCCTACAGCAGGGGAATGGCCCTGGTGACCCTCAGCCCCGTCTCCTCCAGGGCGCAAGAGGCCAAAGGGAAAAATCTTCGCTGAGTTGATGAAGTTGAAGTTTCGTAAAGGGCGTGAAGGAGACAGCCAATCAGCGAGACCTTATTTACATAGGCTCTCTGATTGGCTCTCACGGTCCCTCTTTAGAATGTTACTTTGAAACCTTAAGGAAAGAACGAGAAAAGTCTCACTTATGAGAGGGGGAAAGCTCAGGCCCCTGAAGTTCAAGTAGGACCTCTCCAGGCCCATCTCTGAGGAGACGTGGGGAGCTTAAATATGGGCTCACCCAACCCTCAGGACAGAGGATGCAGACGAGCAACTTGAGCCCAAAGGGTCAGAGAGAGAGACTGGCCAGGACCCTGCCCCAGAGAGCCAGAAGTGTAGTCAGGTCATTTCAGACTGGAGACAGAGGGGCTAATGTGGCTTGCAAGTGAGGAGCTTGTGGTGCACAAAATGTCAGGAACAGTCTGGGTGGTATCTCCAAGTTCCGCTGCTGCTGCTAAGTCGCTTGAGTCATGTCTGACTCGGTGCGACCCCATAGACGGCAGCCCACGAGGCTCCCCCGTTCCTGGGATTCTCCAGGCAAGAACACTGGAGTGGGTTGCCATTTCCTTCTCCAGTGCATGAAAGTGAAAAGTGAAAGTGAAGTCGCTCAGTCGTGCCCGACTCTTAGCGACCCCATGGACTACAGCCCACCAGGCCCTCAGTCCATGGGATTTTCCAGGCAAGAGTACTGGAGTGGGGTGCCATTGCCTTCTCTGTTAACAGCGGCTAGGCATATTATATTTACTTGGAGCTGGTATACTTGGTGACAGCCTTAATGCCCTCGGACACGGCATGCTTGGCCAAGTTCTGCAAGCCAGCAAATAATGCAGCTTCACGGGTAGGCCCAACTGGCTTCCCAACTGACTCTCCAGTCAACCTGATCTTGGGTCCTAGACAATCACACATGAGCCCCTAGGAGCAGAGTGAGGAGCTGAAGCCTCAGGGGCTTAGAGGAGTGGGTTTGCTCCGTGCAGAGATGAACCAGGCCACCTGCGCAGCCTAGCACTGCCTCTAGTCCACATCACTGGATCCAGCAGGCCCCGAGTCACTGTAGGGGAGGGAGGAGAGGTCTGGACTTTGGTGGCTATGACTAGAGACCAAGTTTCTGTCTTGAGGTCTCCACATTGGCCTGCCCCCTCCCCCCTCCCCATGCTGGGAAAAGGGTCCCCTGGGGATGTCATTTGCAAATCTGGCCCAACTTCCTGGCCCACACCCCTCCCTGGAGCCCAGCACTGATGACTCAGGCCTGGGGGTAGGGAAGGGTGTCCAAACGCAAGGTTGGGGGACTAATGCTGAGTCTCTAGCTGAAGTGTCTCTACCGTCCACCTGTGGCAAATTAGGGGACAGGTGGGAGAATTCACTCTAGTGGGGCTCTAACCTCATCCCAATTCCTTCCCAGTGACACAGCCTGGAGACATAGCTCTGTCATTCAACTCCAAACAGCCTGCATGCAGGCTGAAGTCTATGTGAAAGAGGCTGTGCCTGAGTTCTTGTGTCCATGTAGCTTCTCCCAGGACAGGTCATACACATATCCCTGTGAGATCTTGGGCAGTGGCGTCAAGTGCTGAGGCAACCACATTTTGTTTGCAGAAGACTCAGGAACCTCATAGTCTGGTGCCCTCCACCACTTACCAATCCCCAGGGCTCAGCCTGCTGATGCGCCAGACTTGCTGTGTGACTTTGGGCTCAGCTTACACATTTCTGAGCCTCAGGCTTCTCTTTAAGTCCATGTTCTGAACACACCATTCCCAGTGGGGGCAGCTGCAGAGAAACCCTAGAAGCAGAGGCACAGTCCAAGAGGGGCCTGGGAGGGCCTTCTCAGAAGCCCAGCTGGTTCAGCCTGTGGTCCAGGAGTCCAGGGGGACAGGAGCAAGATTGCCAAGTCCCACGGTTCTCACCAGTTCTCAGAATCTCCTCTCTCCTCCTGCCTTCCTGCCTACCTCATAAGTATCAGGAGGCTGGGCTGGGTCTGGGGCAGGAGTGGGGAACTGCATGTGTACTTGTGTGTGTGGATACACACATGGGGAGGGTGTGAGAGGCCCTCCCCCTCCCCCCAACCGCTGCCGCCATTGCACTCTGAGAAGCTGAGATAATCCCTCGCCATCTGTCTTGTGTTGCTAACCCGCTCAGCCGGACAGCTGCCTGGGCCACAGCTCTGCAGGCTAGTGGGTGTGGGGCACTGGGGGAGCTAGCCAGCTCTGAGGACCTAGCAACAGGGACACTCAGGCCTCCCACCCGCCTGGCTCTAACAGAGGGAGAAAGTGAGGCCAGAGAGGAAATGGGCAGGACTTGCTCCATTCCTGCTTCTGACCATGGGAAGGAGGAGCAGAATGGAAAATGCTCGCTGATCTGGGGACTGACCCTCCCAGAATGGAGGGGGACGGACCGGATGACCAGCTGACTTATACTCCTCTGCACCCTCCACATGTACGTACACACATATTCGCTGATGGGAGAGGTACAGTAGGGACAAATCAGGCCTTTTGGGCCCAGAAAAGGAGAAAAGGTACCATCTCCCCAGCCTCTGGAGGCCAGTGTCCAAGCCTTCAAATGGCCAACTTCCCAGTGTCTGGAGGAAAACCCAGTCTCAGGATATTTGGTGGGTAACACTTAATGTGCAGGTCCTGTACCCCAAGGTCTCATGACCATCAGAATCCCCACTGTTCTGATGAGGAAACTGAGGCTCAGAGAGAGAAGCGACTCATTCAGCTCACTCAAGTGAGTGAAGGAACTGGGACTTGGACCCAAGGCATCAGGTTCTGGGAACTCTGTCTCTGTCCCCAGTTCTTTCTGTCCCCCACAAAAATAAAATCTTTCACCCTGCCTTGCCACCCCAACCTATAGCTCCCCCTGCCATGGGGCTGTGAGATTCTGCCACAAAGCTAGGCAGTCACACTGCCAGCAGCGTGGCCCCACTGCACTCAGATTCAGGCCATGCCAAGCAAGGCCTAAGCAAGACTGAAGCCATGGAGCTTAGGGTGGCCCCCCCATCCACTCCCTCTCTGTCAGTCATCTCTCACCCCCTCATACAAATAGATACTTCTACAAACACACGCTCCAATATAGATTGTACATGCTCATCCAATCACACAAACAGGTACTCACACACAAACTTGCAGATAAACACAAGTACAATCACACATACATTGCTCATACACATAGAAAAATTCACAGATACAAATGTACACTCGGTCACCCATAGCCTCACACTGGTACAGAGACCTCTCCCATACTAAAGGCCTCTCTCACACAGTCCATCCCCAACCTCCATACACTGCAGGCTCCCAGTTCCTAAATCCTACCCCCATGGCCACCCCAGTACTCCAAATTTGTGTACATTAGACAGTGAGGCTCCAGGCAGGACCAGCATGCAGGTTGGGGTGGGGGTCAAGCAGAGGGAGGTCTGCTATGTCCTTCCAGCCTATGGGTGGAGGCCCTCCAGCAAGAGTACCAGTAGATTCCTGCCCCCTCCACAGCTCCCCCTTAAGACCTCTGGGGGCTGCCATCTAGCTATGGAAGCAAGAGAACAGTCCCCCAGTCACAGCCACTGGGGTTCTCAGCTCACCCCGGTTCAGGGAGAGGAAAATGACCAGTGAGAGGGAATTGCTTTCCTGTGAGGGTCTCAGTTTGTCCAGAAATGAGGCAGACCAGGAACAGTCTGGCAGTGGGCTAAAGCCCCCACAGAGCATGGGATTCAGGTCCTGTCCATGAACTAACCACTACATACCCTTCTTCCCAAACATTTGCCTCTTCCCATCTCTCCCCACTGCATGCAGTTATGAAGAGACCCTGAAAATAGAGGTGAGCCTACCCCTCCTTCTCCAGGCTGTAATCTGACTCCAGGTCATCCTGTACTCTTGAGCCTGGCTTCCCTGCACATACACTCACACACACATTCAACCACTCACACACTCATCCTCACACTTACATACATTCACACAAAAACTCATCCTCACCCTTATGTGTCCACACACACACACTGCCACGGTCACATACACTTTAACAGTCACACTTCAAACACTCGGTAACCCTCCCACATTCACATGCTTGTACACACTGTCACACACTCTTGTGCTCTCACACACTTCCGGTCACTCTCTGACACATACACTCACCCTATCACACTCACCGCCCCACCTGAACAGACTGAAGTTTGGGGGAACCAAGGTCAGCAGAGCCCCAACAGAGGCTCAGAGTGGGTGCTGACAGCCAGGCTTGCAGAGGAGGGGAAGAGTGGCCACAGAGGCCTGGAGTGAGAGTCCTGAATAATTCAGGGTGGTGGCTGATGCAGTGGCCAGGGGTGCTGTCAGCTGCAGGGAAAGCTTGCTGACTGGATTGTTCTGTGAAGATGAGGAGAATCAGTCCTGATTGGGGACTCACTGAATTTACAGAGGGCTTCTCATACCTGCTTTCACTTTTAATCCTTACTAGAAGCCTGCACATAGGTCCTATAGTCCCATTATACAGATAAGGAAGCTGAGACTCAGAGAAATTTGCTCAAGACTGTAGAGTGGGGTTCCCAAGGCTCTTGCATGCAGGCACCTGCATCTCTCTCCCATGTGCGCACATGCACACATGCTGAAAAGAGGTTCCTATGGTCACTGTGCCCAGATAGAGATGAGAGACCCCAGCCATCTGAGAACAAAACTCTGGAGTGTGCTGCTGGGTCTGATTCCAGGAGGCCCCCTGGCTCAGGGCCTGCACATAGTAGGTGCTTAACTGCTGCCTCCCAAATGAGGGCATTGTGCCGGGGTAGCACACAGGACAAGTTACTAGACATCTCTGAGTTTCAGTTTCCTCATCTGTAAGATGGACATAAAGTGTACCAACTCTTGGGGGCTTGGTAAGGAATGACCAGGAAAACCCATGTAAAGCAGTAAACACAAGGTCTGGCCTACTGGAAGGGCTCTGCTTCTCAGCTTAGATTGTGATGCAGACGCATTTCCCATAAAGAGGCAGCCACAAAGTCGTGGTCTGTGTACGCACAGTTCCCACTGCCTGGGGCATCCTCTCTGCTCTGCCTTGCTGATGCCAAATGTCTTCCATGTCTCCTCTTCAAGGCTGAGTGCATCTGCCACCTCCTTCAAGACAACAGTCATGGTCTCCTGCCATATCCAGCACCCCTCACTGACCTCTCCAGCACCCTCCCTGGTACCCAGGTGGCTGGCCTTGTATGCTGAGAGTGGGTCCAGCCTGCCCCGCCCATGGCCCGTACACAGTAGGTGCTCATGTGTTGCCTGATGAATGGACAACACTGCACCGTGTCAGCACATAGCAACCAGCAGTTAGGGTGCTTCTGCAGTTAAACTGCTGAGGTCATGGGTCTGTTTTCTCTGCAAAAACAAAAATACCCAACAGCTCGTGTCTGGTGAGACGCACAGAAGACGACCAGGCATGACTGCTTCACTGCCCAGAGGCCAAGCATCAGGCTCCCAGCCAGGTCCCCATCTGAAGGGGTGTCTGCCCACATCCCGGGGTACCAACCCTTAGAGGCAGTTGGGACGTGACTGCTGTGCCCAGTGAGAAAGGTGGGTGCTCTATCCCCAGAGCCCTGAGCTATGAGCAGATTATGGAGCATCCTCCATATTTGATTCAAAATAAAAACCACAGTAAACCATAGACTCGAAACTTATACGTTGGCTGAAATTAAAATAGCTTCTTGCTACGTTTTCTGGTTTCAATATTCTGGATCTGCTCATGGAAGCTGAATCAGGCAATTTGTCTGTCCCTCTTGCTTTTGTTTCTGTTGTTGCCCCTGCTTTACTGAGATCTCAGCACACGCTTGGTCTCCCCTCTGAAGCAGACCCCAGGCAGGTCTGGGGGTCCCATGGCCCTGCACTCATGAGACTGATCCCCCCACCAGCCTCGCAGCACCCCCTGGCCCCTCCCTCTTCCGGGGAACCTTGTGGCTGGGCCCGTGCCTGCGGCGAGTCTCACCCCAGTATTATTTTAGTCGCAGACAGACACGAGGCAGATGGTGACAACATCCCTTCCCCGCTCCCCACTGACGAGCTGTTGCCGCCCTGAAGCCTCAGGGTTCTTCTCCCTCAGGAATATTTCAATCCCAACTCGGTGGCTAAATGCGGCTGCTCTTGTGAGACGCGGGCACATCTGCTCCTCCTCCTCCCTACCCACTACCCATTTCCTGGGGCTGAGCAGAGAGCCCTGGGGGAGACCCTACCTACTTCCAGTTCTGCCCTAGCCCCCTAGCTGCCCTACTGTGCACCAGCCACCAAGCCCTGAGCATTGTACCCACTGGGGCTGGAGGGGACAATTACTGTGCCCACTTTACAGATGCAGAAGCTGAGGCTCACAGTGAGCCTCATTTCAGTTGAACCTCATCTCAGCAGAGCCCCATCCCAGTTCACATAGCCAGAGAGGAAGTGTTCCCTTGGGTTACTGAACCCTGGAAACACAAGGTACACCCTCCAGTCCCTCCGCACACCTGAATCTCTACCTGACCACCTCTATGCACAGCCTCTGGGGACCACTCCAATCACCTCACCTTCCCTGCAGAGCAACTAGGAGCTCATTATTTAGCTGCTGTACCCACTCTCCAGCATCAGCCAACAGCCCAGGGCACAAGGACCCAAGCGTTGTCTGCCCATCCCCTCGCCCTGCTGGTCCTAGCTCAGTGAGCATGTAGGCTGCAATTGTGAACATCAAGGGCAGGAGGAGGGCGTCTCTGGCACAAGACAGGCCTGGTTTCCAATCTCAGCTTTGTCGTGACTTTGGGCAAATCACTTAACCCATTAAGATCTGGTTCTTCTTCTGTAACACGCACAGCAGTAGGCCCTCTCTCCTCTCTCCGATTCAGTGAGGCTAAATGCTATACTGCCAGCAACTAAAGCAGGGCCTCGAACACGCTCAATAAACATTTGTTGAGTGAATGACACATGTAATGAACTTAGCATCAGGCCTGACTCAGTGAAGCTAGTCCTACCTGCAGCCCCAGCCCAACACAGTGTGGGCCCAGCTCTGCCTCCATGGTCCACCACGAGCTGAAGTTGACCACAAGAGCCAAACTGAGCCATGCCTTTGGCCCTTCCCAATTCCCACAACAAAAAGTGCTTGGAGCCTTAGGAAGACAGGCCCAAGGCACTGGGCTACCACCTCTAGGCTCAAGTGGCAGCAAGGTGCTGGCGGCGGGCCAAGTCTGTTTTGATTCCCTCATGGCGCCTTTCCACCCAGCCACCCTGACTAGCCAGGGGTGTCAAAGCTGGACAGGGGTTCTTTGATGGTTTGTAATGCTCTGTGGGCCAGTGGGGCTTCCCTGATCGCTCAGTTGTAAAGAATCTGCCTGCAATGCAGGAGATGCAGGAGACACAGATTCGATCCCTGGGAAGATCCCCTGGAGGAGGAAATGGCAACCCACTCCAGTATTTTTGCCTGGGAAATCCCATAGACAGAGGAGCCTGGTGGGCTACAGTCCATAGGGTCAGACTTGACTGAGCACACACGCTCACTGAGCCAGTGAAGACTTGTCCATTCCCAGTCAGACCTCCCGGCTGTGGGCTCCCTAGCCCAGCACCAGCCCCACCCCCAACCCCCAATGCCTCAGCAGGCCTTCTGGGACTGGGCCAAGATATACACTGACAAACCACCACACAAAAACACACTCCCACCACAGTGACACTCACACCCCCAAAAGATATACAAAACTATATACTAAAATACACGCCACCCAACTAAAGGCACAAAACACACACACAACTCAACATGGTAGGGTACACACGCTCACAAGCATCTGCACTACAGGGCACATCACATGCCACAGTCACAAACACACGTGACATAGGACACTCCCACACAGTCACACAGCACAGCCGCGCACACCCATATGGTGTGCACAGCACCCAGGAGCACAGCAGGGTAGAGAGGCGTATCTTACGCAGAAACTGAGGTCTGTCTCCCCATCTCAGTCCTGGCCAGTTGAGGCCCAGCAGCACAGGGGGACACGCTGGAGCAGGAACACAGAGCCCCTGGAGGAGAAGAAGGGCACGCCTGGCCCAGGGTGGAGGTGGGAGGCGATCCCTGTTCAGGGTCAGTGCTGCAGCCCCCACTTTCACAGCTCCTGGGTTCAGGCCCTTATCACCCACTGACAGGCCACCACGACCAACCTCTCTCTGCAGCTGTCACCTCTGCTCAGGTCACCCTCCCATGCACGCATGACACAAGAAACCGGGCGAGGCTGGTCACTGTCACCACGACAGCTGATACAAAGGAAGAGAGAAGCTGTCAGTGCAGAAACCTGGGAGACACTTTTCACCAGGGGATTCTGGGCAGCAGACCACACTCTGCCAGTCATGGTCATGAAAGATGAGTCCATCTAAGTAGCCACATGTCACCCCACTCTAAGGGCACAGTCCTGAGGCCAGCTGGCATGGAAAGGCCTCCTGGTGAAGGCCCAGGGCCCCATCTCTGGCCCTGTCTGTCTTTGGGTTCATCTCATCCATCACTGGGCTTCCCCAGTGGCTTAGCAGTAAAAAATCTGCCTGCCAACGCAGGAGACGCAGGTTCAACTCCTGGGTTGGGAAGATCCCCCCTGGAGAAGGAAAAGGCAACCCACTTCAGTATTCTTGCCTGGAGAATCCCATGGACAGAGAAGCCTGGTGGGTTACAGTCCATGGGGTCACAAGAGTTGGACACAACTGAGTGACTAAACAACAGCCATTGCTTCCCCTGTCAACATCGTTCTGTGGTGCCTAGTGCCTTGAGGCTGGCATTCAAGATCCTTAGTTATCTTGCCTCATTATGTGTTCTTTTCCCTAGGCCTTTGCCAGTGCTGTTCCTTCCACTAAGAATGTACTCCCTGGCTCCCACCCCCACCTTTTGCATTCTGGCCAACCATCAAATCAACACCACCTCCCCTAAGAAGTCTCCCCAATCCCTGCCAGGAAAAAAATTCTCATTTTGGTGCTGGAATGAGACATGAGGACCCATATGAGGCTCCAATGGGGCTCAGTGTCCTAATCGGTGAAATATGTAAAACATGGCCCACCACCACCAAGAACAGAACGAGGCAGAATAACTCAGTACACATGAGTGTGATCAGTTTTGCCCAGTCGTGTCCAACTCTTTGCGACCCCACAGACTGTAGCCCACTAGGCTCCTCTGTCCATGAGATTATCCAGGCAAGAATACTAGAGTGGGTTACCATTTCCTCCTCCAGGGGATCTTCTCAACCCAGGGATCAAACCTGCATCTCCTGTGTCTCCTGCATTGGCAGGTGGAATCTTTACTAACACTGAGCCATCTGGGAAGCCTATAACTTAGTCCATAACTTAGTACAGTGGTTCTCAAAGCAGGGTTCATAGAACCTGGGAGTATCTAAGACCTTCTTACTGCAGATGGTGACTGCAGCCATGAAATTAAAAGATGCTTACTCCTTGGAAGGAAAGTTATGACCAACCTAGATGGCATATTCAAAAGCAGAGACATTACTTTGCCAACAAAGGTCCGTCTAGTCAAGGCTATAGTTTTTTCAGTAGTCATGTATGGATGTGAGAGTTGGACTGTGAAGAAAGCTGAGCGCGGAAGAATTGATGCTTTTGAACTGTGGTGTTGGAGAAGACTCTTGAGAGTCCCTTGGACTGCAAGGAGATCCAACCAGTCCATTCTGAAGGAGATCAGTCCTGGGTGTTCTTTGGAAGGAATGAAACACCAGTACTTTGGCTACCTCATGCAGAGAGTTGACTCATTGGGAAAGACTCTGATGCTGGGAGGGATTGGGGGCAGGAGGAGAAGGGGACGACAGAGGATGAGATGGCTGGATGGCATCACTGACTCGATGGACGTGAGTTTGAGTGAACCCTGGGAGTTGGTGACGGACAGGGAGGCCTGGCGTGCTGTGATTCATGGCGTCGCAAAGAGTCGGACACGACTCAGCAACTGAACTGAACTGAACTGAAGGTCAAAATTATTTTACCAATAATACTAAGGCTTTTTACTGTGCTGAGATTTGCAATGATGGTACAAAAATAATAGTGGGTAAAATTGTTCGTGCCTTAGCACAAATCAAGGCAGTGACACCAAACTGTGCTAGAAGTCATTGTATATATCACTGTCAGGAGCTTCCATTAAAAAAAAAGAAGCAGCTAGTTTCCCTTAAGAATGTCCTTGTTGAAGTGAAGCAGTAAAAAATTAGCGATTTTATTAAATCTCAACCTTGCACACACATCTAGTAAACATTGTGTGTGATGATTTGGGAAATTCACATAAAACAGTCTGTAACATACCAAAGTATGATTTCTACCTCAAAGGGAAGCAGTTCTGCAGTTGTTTGAGTTCTGACCTGAACTAGCTGCTTTTTTATGGAATACCACTTTACTTTAAGGGCTTCCCTCATAGCTCAGTTGGTAAAGAATCAGTCTGCAATGCAGAAGACCCCAGATCAACTCCTGGGTTGGGAAGAAAGAAGGAAAGACAGAAAGAAAAAAAGACAATAAAGACTGACAGACAAACTTTAGACTTGGCTATCTGGCAGATATACTCTCAAAAATAACCAAGTGAGCCTATCACTTCAACAAAAACAACTATAGCATTTATCGCCAATGATAAAATTCTATTTTTTTAAGTGAAAATCTGAATCGGGAAATACTTGTATAGGTCACCATGAGCTTGAGATCTTGCTGGTACATTTCTGATGAAACTGATGGTGATATCAATGTGACTATTTAATATTACATAATGAAATATATTAACATTTGAGAGATCTGCATAACTCAGTGAACTAAAATTTTTTAAATGACCAATGCATAATGTTATAAAATTATGCATGGGCAAAAGAGCCATTCAAAGGACAAGACAGACAAATGGACTTCAATGAAACAGAATATAAAGGGCCCATTGATGGGATTTCAGATTCTTCATAGCGGCTAACCTTTAAGAAACTATCACTTGTCAAGTTTTGGTGTAGTATCAAATTATCTGCAAAGGCGAGGGAAATACTCATCACTTTCCAAACAGAAATCTGTGTGAGGCCAAGTTTTCCTCATACACTTCAACAAAACAACAGAAACATACCACAACAGATTGAAAGCAAAAACAGACGTGAGAATCCAACCCCAAGGGGGCCTTTTGCTCTATTAAGCCAGATATGAGTGGGATTTGCAAAAATGTATAGATAACACCACTCCTCTTGCTAATTTTGCTTTGTTCCAGAAAATAAAGTTATTTTTCATAAAAGTACATTGTCTATGTTAACCTGTAATAGAGTTAGTATTATTATTTTTTAAATGACTGATTAAATACATGTTTTTAAATTTTGTTTTAATTTCTAATATGGTAAGTCTTGATGAATATAACTCACATAAACAAAAGCTCTTTGGGGTCCTTAGTAATTATCAAGCCTCTAAAGGAAAAGGAGAGGGGGCAGCAGAGGATGAGATGGTTAGATAGCATCACCTACTCAATGGACATGAATTTGAGCAAACTTGCAGAGACAGTGAAGGACAGGGGAGCCTGGCGAGCCGCAGTCCACAGGGTCGCAAAGAGTCAGACACGACTTAGCCGTGAACAACGAAAAGGAGTCCTGAGAACAAAAAGTTTGACAACTGGTGGTCTAGCGCTTCCACAGCAGGAAAGACTAGAGGCAGACATGAAGAAACATCTAGCTCAGCAGACACAGGCAGTGACCAAAAGGGGTTACCAGAGCAGGTTCTTTTGAAGAGGTCTCGGCCCCCAGTGAGACGTCTAAGTGGGGGAAGGGCTTGGAGCTGGGCGGGGCCACATGACTGGAGGGTAGGGGGTCCCCGCAGAGGCTGACTTTGCTCTGCTGCCCCTGGGAGGGTGGTGGGTATTTAGGGGGAGACCCCAAACATACAACAGACCTCCCCCGAAGCTGAAACTCAGCCCGGGAGCCCTGGCCCTCCCCCAGACAGCCTCCATCCTTCCCCCAGCACCCGCGAAAAGGATCTGAGCCTTAAAATTATCGTCACCACTGAGCAGCAGACAATACAGAGGGGACATTATGTGCCGAGAGAGAGGCCTCGTTGTTGGCGCTACGGGGAGAGACAGCAGCGCTCTGTTCTGAGCAGGCTGGGGGCTGCTCATGTGCTCCACCCCAGACCCTCACACCCTGAAGCATGTCCTCACCCCAGTGCACACTCAGACTCACCCGGGGTACCCATCGGGCCGCATGCTGCAGCACTCGGGAGCCTTGGGATGTGCCCCGCTCCCATCCCCCACCTTCCCGCCCACCTCCGCCCACCGTCTACCTGCTCTATAGCTTCACTGCCAGCCCCACCTATGTCCAGGTACTCCAACCGAGACCATGGGGCGTCCTCACCTGGGGAGCCCTGGCCGGGGGGCGGGGGGACCCCAGGAGCCACACTGTGTAGACTGAGGACGCCCTGCCCTGCCCTGCCCCGCCTGGCTGGGATCACAGGGCACTGAAACCGGCAGCCGCCTAGGCTGGGCCAGACGTGCCTAGACCCGCAGAGACGCACAAAGACTGCGTTGTTGCTTTGCCAAACCCTCCCGGCTCTGGAGTGGGAGGGAGGCACGGGGCAACTGGCGCCCCTACCCCCAGCTCCTGGGCTGGCCCTGGAGCAAGACTGGACTTTAACCTCTTAGGCCACCACGCCTGTTGGTGCTGGAGGGCAAAGGGAGGACAATCCAGACCTCCTGATAAAAGCCATCCAAAGTGGGGCTCCCCAGGCCCTGCGCCTAAACTCCACCCAAGGTCTTTTTGTTTTCCCAGAGTTGGGATCTCTCCAACCTTTGCATAGGTTGTGCCCTTGGGCCTGGAATGCCCCCCTCCCCTGTCTAGGAAAGGGTTCATTTTCTTTTAGGACACTATTCAGAGAGCACCTCCTTCAAGAAGCCCTCCTGACCCCCAGGCTTCCCACCAACCAAATGAGGAGTTCCAGATGCCCATAGGAGAATGTCCAGCACTGCCCATCCATGGCTGGGCTCACAGACACTGGCAGGACCAGCAGAGGACTAGGTAAGTGGGCACAGCAGGGACTCAGTCGCATCTCATGCCCCAAGACCACTCTGTGGTGGTGGAGGGAGGAGTTACCAGCCGAAATCATAGATCAGGACAGCCACCATCACCCCCACCAGGTAACACAGAAGGGAGATCCTTGGAGGAACCTGCTTTCCCACATCCATATCCCTGTTCTCTTTGCTGAGGACACTGTTTCTTACCCGTATGCTTGTCAAGTCCTACTCACCCAAGTGGTACTTGGTTTTTTTTTTTTTTTTTGGCTGCATGACTTGCGGGATCTTAGTTCCCTGACCAGGGATTGAACCCATACCCCTGAAGTGAAAGCACAGTGTCCTAACCACTGGATTGTTGGGGTTTTTAGTTTTTACTTAACATTTACAGAATACGTACTGTGTGGCAGGCACTGTCTTCAGGGATATTTAGATGTATTAATTCACTGAATCCTCAGCAACATTAAAAAAAAAAAAAGAAAAACTCTTCCAAGGTCACACAGCTAGTAAGTGGTGGAGCTGTGACTGGAACCCAGCAAGTTATTTCCATGAAGCCTTCCCTGGCCTCTCAGACCAGACCAGATTAAGGCCTTTGCTATGAGCATCCCCACGTTAAAATGTCTGAGATGGAATGAGCTGGCCATGAGTTTGGCTCCCCTCTCTTGACAGTGAGTCCCTGGAGGGGACTTGGTGGTCCAGCTCCTAACACAAACCTGGGCCTTGGGGACTCTCAAGAAACACTGTTGACTAAATAATCTTAAGCTCAGTAAGGACGGCTGGACTCCCAACACCCAAGGGGAGAGGAGGTAGGGGCTGTCCAGACAGGCCAAGGAGTTCCCTCCCCTCTCAAGGTCACACACCATCTACTTTGTCACTCACAGTAAGACCTCTGTGGTCCCTGAGTATATGGGGCTGTAGAAAACTGGGGAGGGTAGAGGGGCTGTCAGGCCCCTCAGGACACCTGGAGGCCCATCTGCTCCAAGGGCTCTGCACCCCTCCAGGCAAAGTTCTCCTGAAATCCTCAGGCACCATGAACTAAAGAGACAGAGCCTTCTTATGGTCCGCTGCCCCATTTCTCTCTTCCTATATCCAGTTTGCCAAACTGTTGGGTCATTTCTCCAGCTCCCATTCAGTGTGGCCAAAATAAAGCTCAGACCCCAACCAGTGGAGAGGGACACACGAGACCGCAGGCACCGCACGCTTCAGGGTTGCCCTATGGACAGAGCCTCTTCCTCTGAGAAGCCCCGTTTCCATCAGCTGCAGCCCCAAAAGGACACACAACAAAGCACCTGCCTTGCATTGGCTGTGTCTTTACTTATAAAGTGTAGTCAACTTCACTGCCCAGAGAAGTAGCCCCAAGATGGGAGCCACTGGAACGTCAATCTCAGTCTTCCCAACTCTGAAATCAGCCTGAAGAGACGGTGGGAAAAGCTACATGTGTTTATGGACAGAGGCACCTTTGGACCTCTGGGGGCAGTCCCTCCATCACTGCAAAGCAGAGTTCCCTGCCGGCCCCTGGATCAGGCCATCTTTCTGTTATTGCTGTTCAGATCTCTTCCCCCTGAGAAAATGACTGAAGACAAGCCCTCCCTCTGTGAAAGGAGCTGGGGGTCCTCACCTACCCCGACCCTCCTAACCCCAGACACTAAAGGGCAGTTTCCAGAGAATTTGTTTCATAACCAAAAGAGGGTGGCAGTGGGGGCATGGTTGGACAGAGGGAGCTCCCAAATTTCTCTTCAGGCAGCAGTCTGTTTGCAAGGGAGCTGAGGGCTTTGCTTAAAACTGCCTGTGCAGCTGCTGTTTGTACTTAGACAATACATTACAGATCAATAAAAACAGCAAAATTCTCCAAAAGTGCTTTACATAAAATGAAAATGCCAATTGCCCATACCAAAAAATTAATTACTGTTACGATGATCATGACGGAGACTTTGCGGGTGCCAAGTCAATTCCCCCTCTTGTACCAGGCTGACCATGAGGGCTGCCTGGACTGAATGAACCCACACTGCTTGGAAATGTAAATCTACCTCAACTTCAACTGAAAAAATATGCTCCGAGCCAGAAAGCCCTGGGCTGGATCCGTGAGGGACAGAGATGTGAGGAAGCCCTAGATTTACCCTCTCTGGCTGAGTATCGACTCACTGTGTGCCAGGCACATCGGACACCCTTTGCCATCTTTTGTGACCACCTACAAGGGAACATTGAATCCCATTTTACAGATGAAGAAACTGAGGCTAGGAAAGGCTCTGTAACAACTGTTGCCATTTTTTCAGAGACATCCAGACCCTATGCTGAGTGTTTCTATTCATCATCTCTTGGCTCCACACTGTAGGCTCACTTTAACAAATGAAGAAACTGAGGTTCATAAAAGTTGTTGCCCTCCCAAGATCACAGAGCCAATATATGTGACAGACATGGGGACTTCCCTGGCAGTCCAGTGGTTAAGACTCAGCGCTCTCACTGCCGAGGGACAGGGTTCGATCACTGGTTAGGGAACTAAGATGCTGCAGGTCCAGCAGCATAGCCACACACAAAAAGAAAGAAAGAAATGAGACGTGAACCTAAATCCTGGTCTGTCACACTGCAATCCCTGGGCACACAAAGTACGTGTGATAATGGCTCAGAGAGTAGGGCAAATAGAAGTATGAGGCATAAGAGACAAAGGGCAGCCCCTTGCTTGTGGGAAAAAGCATATCAGAAGAGGAAGAAGCTGAATAAAACCATGAGGACTGGTTAGTGAAAGTCAGTCAGTCATGTCCAGCTCTTGGCGACTCCATGAACTGTAACCTGCCAGGATCCTCTGTCCTTGGAACTCTCCAGGCAAGAATACCAGAGTGGATTGCCATTCCCTTCTCCAAGTGATCTTCCCAACCCAGGGATCAAACCCAAGTCCCCCGAATTGCAGGCAGAAGAATGGTTAGAGTCTCAACAAATAGATATAAGGAGGGAGGAGGCTGCAGGCGGAGAGAACCACGCATACAAAGGTGCTGGGGTAGGAACCTGTGAGGTACACTATCTGTGGAACACAGGATAATGGAAAATGGATCAAGAGAAAGTAAGAGTGAGGATGTGGCTACCGGGAAGGCAGTGATGAGGAATGACCCAAGTTGTGAGTTTAAATCCTGGTTTTGCCACTAATTAAGCCTGAGACTTTCAAAAAGTCTCTTTCCTGCCCAAGTCTCAGTTTCCTTATCTGTAACATGGGAGTAACAATAGTTGTTTAACAGCATCATTTTGAGCATTCAGACAGGCGCCACGCCCAACCTAAGGTTCTTGTTACAGGCACTGGGGAGCCACAGAGGAACTCCTGAGAGAGGGATTCAAGCCCGGCTGTGAAGGGACTGACCCAGCCGCTCATGCTGAACCATGACTCAGGGTGAGTTGCCCCACCCAACGTTTCTTTGACATCTCCTGTTTTATCTTTAAAGAAGAGTCTTGTGAATTCCCCTATAAGCAATTCAGGCTTGTTTCTACTGTATTAAATTGTAATATTAAATTATTGATCTCCCCCCTAGTAAAATATACAGTAAAAGATACAGGAAGCAGAGCCGTTCACTAGCCTGCCCCCAGCCACCCAAACAGCCAGGCCCAGGCACAGCTGCTCAGGTGATGGCAGTCAGCGGCCCAGGATCATGAGGGGAATGCTTGTCTGGGGGTTGCCTGCCTTAACATCTGCTGGTTCCTTCCCCTAAAATGCACTCTTCCTATCCCAGCCCTCAACAACACTAGATTTTCAGAAAATTTGCTTCACAACGGAAGGGTTACCCCCTTCTGAAACTCAAGTGTCAGCTTAACTGTATCCTCCTCAGAGAGGTCTTGCCTAACCATGCTGGGGAAGTTGGCCACATCACCTGACTTTAATGCTTGCCTGTCTAGTATTTTCTTATTTACCTATTACCAGCGTGTCTGTCTCACCCAGGCAGAATGTCTGTCCCATGAAAGCAGGATTTCTGTCTTGCTCGCTGTGTTCCCACCATACGACAGAGCCTGGCCCATAGCGGGTACTCAGTAAATAAGAGCCGGGAGGGAGGGGAAAAAGAATTAACACAGAACAAAATCTGGGTTCTTGTCCCCAAGATTAGGAGGCTCCTGCAAGCCTCAGTCACTCCTTCTGTAGAAGGCACAGGGTTAGGGTCTTAATCCAGGGACTACCATGGCCACACGAGGACCCCTCCCATTCCTGCACTGCTGTCACTGGCCTGCCTCTGGAGCTGCCCTTCCCTTCCCCATCTCAGAGAGACAGAAATTAATTTCTCTTTGGCATAAACTGATTTTGATGAGCCCAGTCCCGGGCGATTCATCACAGACCTCTCGGGGAGCACTGCAGGGAACGGCGGGTGGCAGCATGACTTATGGGCCTCGCAGCCCCAGACGCCCAGCCGCTTCTGATGGCTCCGGACACCTCCAGCCCCCCTAAATCAGCTGTGACGGAGAGACCTGGAGAGCTGCCCGGCCTGTCCTCCCGCTCGGCGGGTGCCCCTGGCAGGCGCCTCCCAGGTCAGGGGGCACAGGCTGCGCGGAAGCCGGTGACTTCATCCAGGCTGACTCACCCTTAGCCAGCCTCTGGGGACTGCAGGAGGGAGGCGGCAGCAGTCCTCACCAACTTGGAGCTTTGGGGAGGGGGATCCCCACCCTCTCTCCATCCCCAGGGCTTCCCCACACCGGGCTATGCCCCTACCCCACGGCATACCACCATCCCAGAATCTACACTGATGTCCTGCAGATAGCCCAGGCTGAGTACTGGCCTGAAGAGGTCTAGGGCCCAGGCCCAATGCCCCTCATACCAGCCAGGTAAAATGGACCAAGTCAATAACCTCTGAGATTCAGTTTATTCATCTGTAAAGTGGATATGGTGACCCTGGCTCCACCTACTGCTAGGAGGTATTGGGCGAATCCGCTTGATGAAAGAGGGTCTTGAAGATAGGAAAGTACTTATCTAAGTGGAAGAGGGGACAGGAAGCAGGATAAGTGGACCCCCATGCCACAGAGACAATACCAGACCTCTTATCCTGGCGTGACACGTCCTGAGTCAATGGCCCACCCTTCCTCTACCCCTTCCCGCTCCAGCACCTTTAGCATCCTTAATTTCCTGGGATACGTTATTCTCCTTCCACCTTTCAGGCCTCATGGTTCTAGGCTGTACTCAGCCTAAAACTCTTCCCTACCACTCTTTCTTCTTTGTCTGGCTAAGTCCTGAACCCTTAAGTCCTCAGCTTAGACATTACTTCCTCTGAGAAGCCTTTCCTAGCACCTCAGGTAGACCCTCGGGTAGACCTGCGCCTGTGTCCTCACAGTCTAGCTGTTCCCAAACATTAACAGTTATCACCGGTGTCTCATATCCGCCTCTTAGTCATTGCCCTTTTCTCACCTGCAGCCCTCTGTCTCAGCCAAGTGCTCGGTGTCTGGCAGGTGCTCATTGACGCAGGCTCATTGGAACTGAATTCCTGTGCCTACTCATGTCGGCTGGCAGGGCTGCCCGACGCACTGGCCACACAAGAAGTACTATGCACATCACAAAGTGAGGGGCCAGGACAGGTCAACTGTTCACGCTGCTGTGGCTACTGGGAGTTGATTCTTGGGAATCGGCACCCTTTCCTCACCTGTCCCTGCCCTCAATCACAGCGCCAGCAATGCAGAGGTGGGGAAGAGAACCGGGAGGGCTTCTGTTCTGAAATAACCTGAAGATGCTTACCTGTGTCTAACAGAAGGAATATTCACATGGAGTCAGGAAATCTGAGTGACAACTCACCACCTTCTGACTTGCTTAGAAGACTGACCCCAACACTCTTGAGCCTCAGTATCCTCATCTGTAAAAGAAGAATAATTCCCACCCTGCTGACCTCACAGGGCTGCTGTGAAGACCAAATTCAAAAGTGTGGAGGCAGATGCTTGGTTCATCTTGACAGAGGATACACTTTATCATCATCAACATCATTATCATGGACACACCTCAGCCACTGTCACCTAGGCCAGCGTAGGGCTCAGAGTGTGGAGACCCCAAAATCAGTGCCATTGCCAGCCACGACAGTCTTACCCCAAGGTCCCCCCCTGAGACCCCATCCTCATATAATTGCAGGGCCTGCTGTGAAATTTTAAGAGCAGTATCAGACCATACCTTCATTCTCTAGCTGTGTGACCTTGAGCAAGTCCACTTCACTGAACCTCAGTTTCATTTAAAAATGGCAATGATGGAACTTCCCTGGTGATCCAGTAGCTAAGACCCATGTTCCCAGTGCAGAAGGCCCAGGTTCAATCCCTGGTTGAGGAACTAGATCTCACACGCTACAACTAAGAGTTTGCATACCACAAGTAAAGACCCTAATGCTGTGACTAAAAGATCCCACAGGCCACAGCGAAGATGGAAGATGCTGCGTGACCCAGTATGTGTGTGTGCTAAGTCACTTTAGTCTTGTCCGACTCTTTGAGACCCCATGGAGTGTAGTCTGCCACGCTCCTCTACGGGATTCTCCAGGTAAGAATAGTGGAGTGGGCTGCCATGCCTCCTCCAGGGGGTCTTTCCAACCTGGAGGCTGAAACCGCACGTCCTGCATTGCAGGCAGATTATTTACCCATTGAGCCACCTGGGAAGCCCAAGACCCACACAGTCAAATAAATGTTTTTAAAATGGCAATGATGATGGTAGCTGTCTTCTAGATATCTCAGAAGGATTAAATGGGATAACTGGGTTAAGAGGACACTTAGCAGTCTGCAGCACAGTAAGTGCTCAGTAACTGTTACCCTTCACCATTGCCATCATCATCCCCATAAACGTTGTAGCTATGTGTGGGGTATGACACTCATGCTAATCCCAATCCTCCTCTACTATGTGTGTTAGTCGCTCAGTCGTGTCCGACTCCTTGCGACCCCATGGACTGTAGCCTGCCAGGCTCCTCTGTCCATGGGATTCTCCAGGCAAGAATACTGGAGTGTGCTGCCATTCTCTTCTCCAGGGGATCTTCCCAACCCTGGGATCGAACCCAGGTCTCCTGCACTCCGGCAGATTCTTTACCACCTGAGCCACCAGGGAAGCCCATCCTCTACCATAGTAACTTCCAGAACCTTCACAACAATGTCATCCCCACTTCCTGGGCCTCAGAAAACCTAGGACTTTCCAGACTGAAAACTCTCTGAAGGCAGAGGCCATGTCTCCAAAGTCTGGGCTCCCCATAGAATTGAGGCCATGCCTCTCTCTTCAAACTTTGTCTCCCTCACTGGCCTGGGGGCCAGGTCTCTTTTTTAGACCCACCCCAAGCCAAGGTCAGAGGAGCAAGAAGGGGAGAGGTCCAGCCCCGCTGTCTCCTTGCAGCAGAAGCAGAGGTTCAGGCTGTGGACAGAAGTTGGCCCAGGGCCTGCCTGGTCCTAGCTGCCCCAGCTGATGTAGAGAAGCCTCGTGACTGCCCCTTCTTCCCTGACTCGGGCTCCAGCTTCCCGCCTGACTGGGCTGAGCGCTTCAAAGCCAGCAGCCTCTGAAATGAGGCTGCAGCATCCAAACTGGCAGCTGGTGGAGGGAGTCAGGCAGCCCCCCGGCCCCCTGTGTGTATCTCCAGGCACTCCTGTCAATGTTGACTTGTCGGGCAGCATTGGCCACCAGGGTCCCAGGGGATGGTTCTAGGTGCCCGTATCACAGCCAAAGGAGCATTAAAGCTACCAGCATGCCAGTGAGTCTGGGCTGCAAAAGGCCAACACCTTCATGCAAGCAGGCACTGGACGCCCACGTGCTGATGGGAGAGGGGAGCCACGGAGAGTGACTGCTAGGACATACACACGTGCTCACACTCTGCACCACACAGTAGGATGGCACTATGGGCTCTGACACTCCAGACCCAGGATCAAACCCTGCTTCCCCTATTTCCCAGATGTGTGACCTTGGGTAGCACTATGGGTTGAATTACTTTCCACCCAAAATGCGTATGTTGCTGTCTTTAACCCCAGTATCTGAGAATGTGAACTTACTTGGAGATAGGGCCTTTACAGAGATAATCAGGTTAAAATGTGGTCATTAGGGTGGGCCCTAATCCAATATGACTGATGTCTTTACAAGAAGGGGAAATTCGGACACAGTCACATATAGAGGGAAGATGATACAAGAAACACGGAGAAGACTGAAAATAGAACTATCCTCATGGAAAACAGACAATCCACATACACACAAGTTAGCTGATGGGAGAGCAAACGGTCAGGGGTTTGCCCATGTGTGCATTTGTTGTTGTTGTTTAGGCTCTAAACAACATCTGACTCTTTTGCAACCCTGTGGACTGTAGCCCACCAGGCTCCTCTGTCAGTGGGATTTCCCAGGCAAGAATACTGGAGTAGGTAGCCATTTCCTTCTCCAGGGGATCTTCCTGACCCAGGGATTGAACCCAAGTCTCCTGCATCGGCAGGCCGATTCTTTACCACTGAACCACCAGGGAAGTCCCCATGTGTGCATCCATGAGTGTTGATGTGTGCATATGTGCGTGCATAGGTGTTAATGTGTGCATTGAGTGCATCAGGATACTGTGTGCACATGCATGTTAGTATCTGTGCATCTGGGAACTCAACTGCATACCAGTGTGAATTCATACAGAAGTATATGTGTGTGTTGCACACGTGTGTGATGCTTTAACATGTGCATACACACATCTTCTTGGGTACATACATGTGGGGATGACAACATATGGGCACAGTGTGAGTCTGGATGAGTGAGCAAAGGCAGATGTTTAGGCAAGCGTGTGTGAGAACTTTAGGGCCCAAAGCTGGTGCTCCACTACTTACAGTCTAATAAGGAGGTCTGAGAGGCCATCTCGGCCATCTGCCAGCTGGTCTCGAATAGATGCACCCCTTCCCCACATCAGACTTCAATGCTCTTGTGCCCAGGGACGACCCCCTAGAACCCTCCCCTGGTTTTCAGGAAGTCCTTCCAGCATTCTAACCACAATCCCTGGGTGACACTTCAGAAACCAGTAGTCCAAAAGCTCCCAAATGAAACAGCCATCAGTCCTGTGTTCCAAGCACATGTTGGTCCTATGTCCTCATTCAGGTCCGATCTGCCTTTCCAAAGAGGAAGGTGGGCTTCCCCACCCTCAAAGATCTCTCCAATTTGAGTATCCTATTCCTATCCTATTCCTGTCCCCAGAAGGCCCCACACCAACACTCCCTGGGTAGGGAGGAGGTACTAAGTTACCTGGCCTATTTCCCACCATCACAGGATCTGATGCACGACAAAGAACCATGGCTGGACATGGGCCTAGGGTGGGGGTAAGCCCTCAAGCACTAACTAAGCCAGTGCCCACTGGGCATCTGGAACTGTTGGAACTGTGACAGGACCAATACTTTCCAAGGGTGAAAAAGGACCAAAGTGTAGGGCTTGTGGTGGGGAGACTCACGGATGAAACCACCCCCTGGGTGGACTGACTCCTAACCCATACACACTCTTCCCTGTTTAAGACTTGGTGAAGTCCTGAAGGACCAGACTCGGGGAATCAGCAACAGCTCAGCCAGAGTCTCTGCCCCCCAAAACTAGTATCTGAACCTCAGACTTGAGTTCTAGTTCTAATAGTGATAACAATGATAATAAAGGCTCACATTTATCACACCTGGACCTATGCTCACACTTTCAATGCACTGTCTCACTGAGGTCACACACTGTTTCAGTGAGGTTAGGGACTATTACTGTTATCCCCATTTTACAATAGAGGAAAACATGGCACAGTTTAGCTCAACATGCAGCTGATTCACAGCAAAGTCAAGAGAGCTTGAGTCAAGAGTTACACTTTAACCATAGAACCCTTACTTCACAGAGTGACCCTAGACGGTCCCTTCTCCTCTCTCCATCTCCCAGTCTATGCAGTGGGGCTGCTAATGGCCATGGCCACCTAGCTCTGTGGGACTCCCAGCTCTGACTCCTTGGGTGAGGGGATCATGCCTCAGAGTGGGAGCCAGGGCCTCCCCCTAGGGTCTTGTGAAGCATGCAGATGACAGGACAACCAAAACCCACTGAATCAGACTCTCAACATACTGCAACCCCTCCCTTCCCACATCTGCAAGCTTACAAGGCCAAATCATGCACCAAGGTTTGAGAATTTCTGGGGTGGTGGGATCCTTTGACAGGAAGGAAAGTAGTGGAAAGCTCCGCCAACTCAAGCCCTGCTAGAAGGACTTCAAGTCACAAGGCTGAGGATGCTCTGGGGTTTGGCTTACCATTCCTTCCTCATCCAAAGGACAATTCCTCATCTAATGGGGAGATCAGTAAATTCTAGAGGTGTTACCTATTATGGGGGTGGGGAGAAGGAAGAAGTGGGTTCTACCCCTTAATCAGCTCTCCTTGCCATCCCTGAGATGGACAGGCACAAGGGTCTGAATAGATGCCTCCTCCCCAAAAAAGAAAAAAAACTTGAGCGAGGTGGGACCAACCAGCATAGCTGAGGGAGGGGGAGCCTGGGGGTACTGGAGTGGCAGGCAGTAAGGTGGGAAGCCGCACATACAAAAGCTGACCCCAGCCAGGCCTACTGGCCAGCCAGCTCATCCCCACCCCCCTGCGGCAGGCAGCTTGGCAGAGCTGAGCGCCAGCTTCTCCATCCAAACCCGAGTTCCCACCGAGCGTGCTTAATGCAGCGGCAGTGACATTTCTGCCGTCAGAGGCAAAACCAGGAACTCGGCCATTTTCTTGAAGGGCGCCCACAGTGCAGGCGGGAGATGAAAGAGGGTGGGGTTTCAACTCCTGCATCCACCGTCCTAAACACCCACTCTTGCCTCTGCCCAGTGCTCCAGCCAGGTCATAAAACTTGAGTCTCCAGACAGACTAGGAAGCTGCTACAGGACTCTGACCCTCTTGTAAAACTGGGGAAACTGAGGCCGTAATACTGACGCTAGCTGTTCTGGAAAAGGTAAAAGGAGGGATGGAGAAAAGCCCCGAGGAGAATGCCTTAAAGAATGTTCAGGTGGGAGCACCAGTCTGAGGAGCCAAAGGGCTGAAGCCAGCAGGCCCCAATGACCAGCCTCAAAAGAGCCCACACACCTGGGCCCCCAACACTAGCGCGCCCTCATGAGGGCGCTCGCGGCATCTTTAATCCTCCAAGCAATGAGAGGGTTAAGCTTCCTCGCGTTACTTGCCGCAGTAAGTGGAAAGGAAAGAAGTGTCAACTCTGTTCTCACCACAGCGGGGCTGTCGGATGGCACCTCCCCCCGCCCCGCGCACCCGGCCCGGCCGGCTCCCCCGCCCTCCTCTCGGAGCGCGCGCACACACCTCCCACCGCTTTGCCCAAATTATTTTCGATCCCGGGAGACTCCGGATGCCAGACGCGCTCCGCAGCGGCGGCGGCGGCCGCGCCTGATTCATTGCGCCAAAGCTGCAGATGCGACCTCCCGCCTGCGCCCTGTGCCCCGGCCCGCGCCGGGCTGCGTGCGCGCCTGGAGAGATTCGGGGGGGCGGCAATTTGTAGGCTCTCCCCCCTCAAGAGGCAAGCTCCGGCCCCCCGGGGCCAGGTCCCCAGTCCCCAGCTCCCCGGGCTGCACTAATTAGCTTCCTCGGGGGGCGCCACGCGGCGTGAGGGGCGGCAATTTCCCGGCTAGGCTGCGGGGGAAGCGCTCCCACCGCCTGGGAAGGTGAAATGGGAAACTCGATTCAAAGAGAGCTTTCCCCCCCTCCGCCTAGCGCGGTAGAAAACGGGTTTGAAATTCCTCCTCTCTCTCTTTTTTTTTTTTATTTATAGTGCACCGTCTCCATGGAAACCGCGGAGGAGGTCACGGTAGCTGGGCCCCCTCGCGTCACCCCGAGCCTCGCCGGCTGCAGGCGCCGGGATTGCGGCCTCCCAGGCGCCTCGGCCCGCGTGGACTCTACTCTGAGTTCCCCGCCCCCGCTCCACTCAGCCCGCGGCTCAGACCATATGACTCTGCCGGGTCCTAACCGGGAAGGGCGCACCTGGGCACCAGTGCGCTAGGCTATGCCTCTGTCCCCAGGCTTTGGCACGAGGGAGTGCGCCAAGATACACGTGCCCAGCTCCAAGACTAGAACACGTGCAGCGAGACGCCACCAAGGGGCTCACGGAACTAGTGAATGCCCTGTGCGATCGACCTATATAGGTGCACCACTCCAGACCTCTTGCTAAAACAAGACCACCCGTAAAGAACCTGGAGTCCCGCCTAGGTATCTTGCTAGCTGTGTGACCTCGGGCAAGTCGCAACCTCTCTGCGTCTCACCTTGCTCATCAGCAAAATGGAATTGTCGCGTGGCTTGAGAAAAAGTACGTTAAACGTTTAACACTATGTTTGGCACGTGGTTCTGAAAAATGGTAGCTGTCACTAGGGTTATTTTTTACAGACTGCAAAAGCCGAGGCCCAAAAAGCGTGGCTCAAGGGCGCGGTCAGCCCAAAGGCCGAGTTACACCTTGGGAGCTTCCCAGCATCTTAGCCTAGTCTCAGGCCGGAGGTTGAGGGGACATGTGCCTGCTTTGCTGAGCCTGGGCCTGCCTGGGGCGCGACGGGCGGGACCTCCTAGCCAGCCACATCCGCACCCGGAACCCTGGAGACGGGACTCCCCGCAGTGCGCGCCCCACCCCCCTCCTGCCCCAGCACTATTAGCAACGGGCCTGCCTGCCCTCCCTCCCTCCCAGGGCTGAGGCCGCACCTGCCCCACCGGATGGCCGCCCCGGGGCCAGGCCGTGCCCCCCACCGCGCACACTTCCTCCCGGACCCCCAGCGCCCCGCTGAGCACGCAGGGAGGAGGGGACCCGGCCGCCCCCGCCCAGCCAGCTTCCCACAGCCCGAGCAGCCCGGAGCCGAGGAGGCAGGAAGTCTCAGAGCCGGGGCGTGGAGGCGGGGTAGGGGCAGGAAGTTGGGGGTGACTCTCCCAGAGACCCTAGACAGGCCCCGGCGTGGGAGCGGGATGGGCGGGCGCGTAGGGATTAAGGGCGCGCCCCCACCCCCGCCTCTGTAGCCTTAGACCACGTGATCCCGGCCGGAGCGCCCCGCTGGGTGAGGGCGAAGGCCGCTACCTCTGGCGACCCCCAGCAGCGCGCACTAGGAGGGAGGGGCAGCCTTTGTCTACTTTGCCGCAGAAGCAGCCCCCCACAACCCCTCCCCCACGCGCCCGGCCGGGCCCTGCACAGCCCGGGTTTTCCATCCGGCCCGGCTCGGCTCGGCAGCTGTCAGGGGACCGAGCTGACCTTCGCAAGCAGGGAGTTTCAATTAGCCGCAGATCAGATAAGCGGGCGGGCCCGTCTCTCCGGGCACCGCGGGGGCGCAGCCCCGCCCCCGCCACGCCGCGCCAAACGCGCTCCAGATGGGAACAAAGATGGGGACGCAGCTCCACCTGCCTCCCCGGGGAGGGGGGAACTGGAGGCCCCGCCGAGAGGAGCTTCCCAACGGAGGAAGGGGTTGCGCACCCTCCCCAGCCCGTCTAGGCTCTCATTCGGGGCTGGGGTCTAGTCAAAACGATCCTTGCAACTCTCCTTGCCTCCTGCACAGCGGAGAGGTGCCTGCCACGCTGACCTCATCTCCAGGCGGGCATCGAGCCCTCCCACCCCCGGAGGAACGCTTTTGCCATCTCTGATCTCATCCGGAGCTCTCCCTGGGAGGCAGAGAGGAGACAAGAGCCCAACAGAGAAAGGAACCTGAGGTAGAGAAGGGCTGGACTTCTTGATCCAGATCACACCAACCACAACATTCTTTCAGATGTTTATCTAGTGCGTACTAAGTACCAGGCGCAGTTTAGACCATGGGGACATCAGCCTCTTAGAGCTTACATTCTCATTCAGGGAGACAGACCATAATCAAGTAAACAAATAGTTGAACAGAATCATTTCGGAGATTCTAAAGAGCCATAAGATACTAAAACAGGCCATGTGAGACTGGATTTCAGGGAGGTGACGTGTTATGGTAGTCAGGGAGGGCCTCTCTGAGGAGGTGACATCTGAACTGAAGCCTGAAAGACCAGAAGGAACCAGTCAAGCAAAGGAGAGGGTGTGGAGCATGCCACTGTGGACGTGACTTTTGGTTCAAAGGGGAAGCAGACAGGACAGGGCTTTGCAGACCAGGTGTGGCATCAGGGTTTATGAAAAGTGCAGTGGGAGCCTTTGGTGGGTTCTAAGCTGGGAGTGACATGGTCTGACTTACATTTTTAAAGATCCCTCTGGCTACTGTATAGATCAGAGGAAGGCAGAGGGATAAGAGAGACCAGAGAGGAGCAGGGAGGATGGGGCTGGAGGGGAGGAATGGGGAGGGGGGATGGCTTTCTGCTGTAGTGATATATTTTGACTGATGAAGTGGATTGAGGTGAAGCAACAACAGAAGCCTGGTGAGAAAGAGGCAGGCCTTGAACCTACATCAGCCTTTGGGAGGGAGCATGGAGGGGCTGCCCAGAGGTGAAGGGTAAAGCTATAGAGCAAGAATGCCAGGGTTCAAATGCTGGTACAGATATTTTCCAGCCGAGTGACCTTGAGCAGTGTCTCTATCAATATCACCAAGCATTTAAAAAAGAATAGCAGATTGTCATTGTAAGGTTTGAATATGATAACATCTGAAAAGTGTTTATCACAAAGCCTGGTAAATAGGTGCTCAATAAATTTGGGCTATTTTTATGAGCCTTTACTTCCCCCACACCCACACCCCACACCACCACCACCACCACCTGCCTCTTTGTATCAGGACCATCCCCTGGCATTCCTACCCCATCTCTGGCCTTGCTTTCTTTTGTTGCGAGTAGAAACTCCTGCTCTTATTCCCCCCCACCCTACCTTTATTTAGAAGGAAGTTGGGTGGGGAATTAATTGGAAAAGGACTAACCCAGTCGTTGTTCACTAAACTGACTGCTGGGATCCCTCATCTAGGACCCCAGTTTACTAATCCAGGTAACCCTACAAGCCCCTCGGTGGTCTCCATATGGGCCTGCCCTCCATGCCTGCCAGTCGAGTTGAGAGCATTCAGTTATCATTCATTCAATCAGATGAGTGCCCCTCTGGGCAAGGCTGAGTTGGGGACAGAGAAAAGCAAACCCAGGCCCTGCCCTCAGGCAGATGCTGGGCTGACTCCACTGTGGTTAGTTAGGGAATGTTGTGCTCTAGAAGCTTAGAGCAGGACCAGAGAGGGTGGTGGAGGGGGCTCTGTTGGGAAAGCAGTTAGTACAGTCAGAACTCCCATTTATGGAGCCTTTACCCAGAGCTAGTCACTGTACATGCAGGCATGTCATTGAGTCCTTACAACCACCCAATGAGGTCCATACTATTACTAGCCTTAATTTATGAGCAAATAAACAGAAACTTCCAGAGGTGAAGTGCCTTGCCCAAGATTACACAGCAATTAAGTCGTGGAGCTGAGAATCAAACTCAGGTCTGGCTGAGGTCAGAACAGGAGAATTTAAACATTCTACTATCTGGTCTCAGATTCTATTAAATGCAAGGATATCTCTGAAAGGCCTTCAGTCAAATTCCTGTGGTCATGGCTTTTGCCCTTACTTCACTCAACTTCCCTGTGCCCGAGTCTTTATCTTAACCCTCAGGAACCCAGCCTGGTGCCACTTCCTCTTGACAAAGCAGTGTTGATGCCTGCCCTTACCACCACTCCCCTTGGGTTCTTGGGCCCCTATATCCCATTTCAGAGCCTGTCAGTGCTGCTGACTGGAAAAAGAAAAGTTCTAGTTTGCATAATATTTGCATCTGCTTTGCATGCTATTCTTATAACATCAAAATACACAAAAGCCTGGTCCTGGTACCCTGTCCCCCTGTCCCCCCTGTTCTTGAAATACTCCCCCATCACAACCTGCTGACCAGAACAAGGGGGTGAGGGTTTTGGGGAGTACTCATTTAGGGTCCACCTAACCGTATCTATTTGCAACATTGAGTGGACAGAGATGGGAAGAGTTCTGTCTACCCTCATCCTTCCCTCCCCTACATCCCTTCCTGGCGGAATTCTGGGTCAGGGCAGGGGAGCCAGGGGCAGAAGGCAATGTTTGTGCAGAAGCGACACGCGCACACAGACACACTCACAAGGCAGTGCGGCAGGAAACATCTGGGGTCTGGGTGCTCAGCACCCTGTGACAGAGGATGAGGAGAAGGGAAAAGAGGGGGTCCTGCTGCTGTGGCGACGGCTGGGCATCCTCACGCCCCCACCTCTCTTCTCACAGGGCCAGTCGGCCTCCCCCACAGCCAGCCTCACACCTACAAACCCCTCTACTCTGGCTGCCTGGGCTGGAGGGACATGGGGAGATGGACAGGAAGAAATAGAGACACCAGTGATGGGATGGTAGCAAGGAATGGAAAGAAGGAAACTGTGGCTCTGCGATCCTGGGAAAAGAGAGGGAGAGTCTGTGCCCAGCCTGGCTTCAGCCTGGGCTCTTAACACATCAGGAACTCTTAAGAGACCCGGTGCGGGGGCATAGGAGGAGAGCTGCTGTGATTGGCCGATGAGGTGTGACCCACATGAGTTAACAGAGGACGATAACCTGTCCTGATTGGACTCAGACATAACTGTAATGAGTGTCTAGGGGTCTGAAGGGCCATGAGGTGTCAACAGTTGAGAACTGTGATTTGCAGAGTCATCTTGGCAGTCCACACATGCCCCTTCCCCTACTCTGGGTTGAGATTTTAGGGTTGGAGGCACACGGAAGCTCAACAGGAACCAGAGAGACAGGAACTCAGAATGGTGGGCTCACATGAGGTCCTTGGAGGGCTGGGAGACGGATACTGACTGAGGGGTGACACAGGCACCTTGACAGGCCATAGAAGACGTGAAAGGTGGGTGCACACTGAAGGAAGAGGCTGCCACCCTGGCTTACAGTTCACGTCTTAACCTGCCCTGGGATACACAAAGTGCTAGGCCTGTAAGGCCCCCAGTGCACCATCATTTCCATACACTCACCTCCCAGCACAGTATGTTGGGATCTGCCTCTGTGATGGACTGAATGTGTCCCCCTCAAATTCATATGTTGAAAACCTAACCCCCAATATAGTAGTATAAGGAGGTAGAAGCTTTGGGGGCAATTAGGTCACGAGGGTGGAATTTTCATCAATGGGATTAGTGTCCTTATGAAAGGGAGCCCAGAGAGATCCCTTGCCCCCTCCACCATGTGATGACACAGTGAGAAGATGATGTCTTTGAACTAGGAAGCATGTCTTCACTGAACACCCAATTTGCCAGCACCTTGGTCTGGAACTTTCCAGTCTCCGGAATTGTAATAGATGTTTATTGTTTAAGCCACCCAGTCTATGGTATTTTTGTTACAGCAGCCCAAGTGGACTTAGCCCCCATTCCCAGGAGAGGCTCCAGCTGAGTTCCCAGAGGATGCTTCCACCCCGTGTGGCCTCTCCCGAGCCCTGGCCTCTCACTGTGCATGTGCCTGTCACTAGCCTATGCTCAGCTGAGACCTTCACAGTCATCCCCACAGCCCTTACACTTCTGGTATCACACAACCCTGGGCGTAACTTCCGCTACCATAACTTGCAGTCACACGATCTCCTTGGGCCTCAGTTTTCTCATCTCATGCCAACTTTCAAAGATTCTTATAAGAATTAAGTTGGGTGAAGTCCTTAACAGAAGACCTAAATTTCATTTATTTAATCATTTTCTCTTTGAGTGACTTCCATGTGCCAGGCATTGTTTTAGATACTGGGATTTCAGCAGTAAATCACAGAGATAAGGTCCCCAGTTCTCAGGGGTTTCCATTCTAGAGAGGGAGAGTAATATAAACCACAAATATATGTTTCACATTATGACAAATGCTGTGAAAGTATAAATAGGATAATGTAATAGGGGACATAACAGGACCACTGGATGTAGCAGTGGGTGGTTTTCGATAAGATGGTCAGGGACTTTGTCTCTGAGGTGTCATCTGAGCTGAGACCTGAATAATGAGGAGTCAGTCATGCTAAAAGGCAGAACACGGGTGTTCCAAGGAGCAGAAACAGCAAGTGCAAAGGCCCTGAGGCAGGAAAAGCTTGCCCTGTGGGGAGGCTGGTATGACTAGAGCAAGGGGAACAGGTAGGGCAGAGACATGGGCATTGGGGGTCCTCGAAGACCTTGGAAGGAGTCTGTCTTGAATTCCAAGGGCCTTAGCAAATCACTGGAGGTTTTCAGCAGGCATGCACTAGGAATTGATTTACACAGTAATTGCTCAATAAAGGCTGGCTGTTGTCATTGTGAATAATAATAATAATATAAAGCCCAGAGAGGAATAGCAATATGCCCAAGGTCACAGAGTCCCCATCCCACAACCCCTTCTCCCTTTGATTGGCCTTCCTCCTCCCCTAGGGAGCCCTGTGGATCAGCCCCAGAGCCTGGCGGGAAGGAGGGGAGGGCAGCCTCCCTCCCCTCATTCCTGCTCCTTCCCTCCGGCCATTTCCCGTGCTCCCGGCGCCTGCGCCCCAATTAGCCAGCGAGGCTGACGGCCTCGGCTCCGAATGACAGACACCTCCTGTCACCCCCTGACGGGCGAGGAGATTAACTCTGAGCGGCACCGGCTCCCAGGGACAACAACAGGGAGGGGGAGGGGATGACCATGCCTCCCCCCCACCAAGAGCCCCCTGTGCCTTGGAAGGAAGGGGGGCTGGAGAGGGCCCCAGCTTTCAGAGAAGAGCCTTAGCAAGCTGGGGAGGACTGCCCCAGTCTGCTGATTGGCTGCTCTAGCTGGGGCCTGCTGCCCCAACCTCCACCTTTAGCGCTCTGAGGGCAGGGACCTTGCCATGCCTGTGGGGGCTTCAACAGCTGAGCACTCAGTTCTGGGCACAGAGTGGGTGCCCAGTAAACATTTAATCACTGACTATGCTAAGTACATTTTTTTTTTTATGCAGACTCATTCAATCCTCAGGGCATCCCCATTTTAACGAATAGGAAACGAGGCTCAGCGGTGGAGGGACTGGATCACACAGATGGCCTAAGATTTGCACTGAGGCTGCCTGATGCCAAAGCTAGTGTCTAACCACTGTAGTATATCACTTCTCTCCCTAGGAGGAGACTCAGCTCCTGCCACTTAGGAATTTACAATCCACTTTGGGGCAATGAGACACAAGCCCTGGGAAAGGGAATTAACACAGCAGTTCTGGGTATAGATGCTGAGTGCCAGGCTGGGGACACAAGTTCCAGATAACGTTCCCAAAAGAGTGGAGCCAGGAGAGATGGGTACAGAATGGAAGTGAGTTTTTTAGAGGACCTCTAACACAGGCATGATTAGTCAGGAAAGGACAAGAGGAAGGTGTTCCAGGAAGACCACTGCACAGGCAAAGGCTTAAGGCAGAACTGGGTAAGGCATGCATTAACTGGTCAGGACAGAAGCCCAACACACACTGGTTTAAACAAAATTAGAACCTATTGGTTCATTTTGAGGGTCAAGTATAAGAGTGTTTGGCTTCAAGAGCAAGGATCATTTTCCCACTTCTTGCTTCACTCATGGATAACTGTCCCCAAGGGGTAGCAGCCTCAAATTCCACAACATACTAGACAACCCCCACCCCATAATTCCAACCAAAGCCCTGGGATTTAATCTGATTGGCCAGACCCTGAACTAATCCAGGGATAGGTGGAGTCCCTCTAAAGCCCTAAGGGTGGAGGGGGAAGGTAAAGGAGGTCCCAGAGTGGGGAGGCATTTGGGGCCAGTCAACACCAAGGTTCCCCATTTCTAGGGCTAGATTCTGGGTCCTGAATGACTCCTCCATGGGCAGCCTGAGGACCTCCACTGTTCCCAAGTCCTACCTGGGTAGATGACATCCACCAATCCAGCTCTGGCCAGGTAAGAAGGAGCTCCAGGAAGCCTCTTGATCTAGGGCTGGAGGGGCCTTGAGACTTCCCCCTGTCCAAGCTTGCTCCTGGATGTCTCTTGGATGTCTCTCCATGGGCCTGCCTGATCTCTCCATCCATCCTTCACCCTTAGCCTGGCTGTTTCCACTAGAGTTTATTTCATTAGCACGGTCTTTAATTGCCTTTCACAAAGTCACCAGCTCTGACTGCCAAGAAGAGCAGTCTTGCAACAGAAAAGACTATGGCCAGGTTCCAGGAAGGACTTCTAGAGGGAGAGTGTTCCACCCTGTAGCAAGGGATAGACATGACTGTCAGAGTTAGGAAGCCAGAGAACAGGGAACAGCTGGGTCAGCCCCCCAGGTTAGAGTGATAGCTGTAATAGCTCATCTTAGAGCTAATGACTCTGGAGGTAACGAGCTCCTTTCACCAGGAAGAGAGAGGGAGGCACCGTACTTTTGGCAGGCATGCTCACCCTTGGGGTTTGGAGCACAGACTTGTAAGTCATACCAACAAAGATCTGAATTCTGGGTCAGCTGAATGACTTTGGGCTTGCGTTCTCCAGTCTTGGTTTTCTCATCTGTAAAATGGGGATAATGGAAGGCCTGCCCTCATTCAAATGAGATATTGCATCCAGGTGCTACCACCCCTCCTCATACAGATTCTGCCATAAAGGGGCAGCTAATATTCTTCTAGCTCTGTCCAAGTCTGGACCTTAGCCTGGGGTGGCCCACCAACTCTTTCTGAGCCTCAGTTTCTTCATTTGGACCTCCAGCCCTCTGACTTCTAGGATGGGTGACTTGGATGATCTCACTGAGAAGAGGACCCCTCCCACATCAGTCAATCCATGTGGGTTGTGGGGGCCAGGAGGGAAGGCAGCAGGCAATGCCCAACCAACGATTTCACCAGGCTGGGCAGGCAGCGCCAGGCAGGCGGGAGCTGGTCAGGTTTTTAATTGAACGCGATGCAAATGAAATGTAAATACCATGCAAATAAGCTCTTGCCAGGAGGCTCTGGGCTGGGAGCGGAGGGAGAAGGGAGGGGACTGCTGAGCAGGGGCCCTCCCCTGTCCCCCTTCCTCTCTCTCCTGGGGCTGCCCACGCCCCTGCCCACCCCCTGGTGCTGCCCACCCAACCAGGCCATTACATTCTGGGAACAGTGGGCACTGCATCCCCCGCCAGAGCTCCCTTCCTGATCTACTCCCCTAACCCTGTGGCTCCTGATGGTGGTGATAGGATGCTCAAGGAGAAGCCAGGGAACTTGTGAATGGGGCTAGCCTGACACAGACACTCAGTCACGTGGAAAGACCCATGAAGACATACATGGGACACAACAGATAGAGACATGCAGAAACCCACCATCCCCTCTCAAGTTCCCTGCAATACTGTGACCCACACAGACAGCCAATCACACATAAATATTCACAAAAGTACTTTCAGTCACAAATACACACAAATAGACCCAATCACAGGAGCATGCGCGCGGGCACACACACACACGCACACACACACACACACACAGAATCTGTCCTGACGGAACTGCAGACTGAAGTCCCTGTGCTGGCCTGAGGTCAGGTCTGGGGGGTGGGAGGACAGTCACCCTGTGTGGTCAAAGCCTGGTGGTCTGAATGAGGCCAGATGGGCTATACGGGGTGAGGGAATCCTTCCGGGTGGCCTGGGCCCTTTGCCCACCCCCATCCCAAACACATCACCATACCTCAGGGTTCATAATCACTAGACAACCCCAGGTGTTGGTCTGTCCCCAAGTCCTGAGGAACTGAGCCCCATCTCTATCCCCCTGTGGTTCCATAGGCCCCTTGCCCTTAAGGAGCCAGCCATCTGGAAGAGGTTGGCTCAGGTGACAGGGCCTGATCTGCTAGGGCAGAAATCCATCCCCCTTGCCAAAGCACAGAGGACTGGGGGTAAGGCCGAGCCGTCTGGACAGAACTCCATTCCACCCAGGATCCACATCTGGAGGTGGGTCCAGCCCCCTCTCTGAAGTGACTCACGCCCCACATTTAACTCTCATTAGCGCCTCTGAGCCCAGATGGGAGGGACAACCACCATCTTCCCCCAGCAGACAGGGAGCTCTGCGTGGGCCACCCCTGCAGCCTCAGTTTCCCCTCAAGGGCCTGGCCCAGCGACAGGGGCTGTGTGGGAGAGCAGTGGCTCACAGTCTCCTTAGTCTGAAATGGGCCTGTCCTTCAACCTATGGAATGGGGGACTGGGTGTGGCCTCTTCCAGGAACCCCAGCTCCAGTCCCTTGCTGGATGCCCCACAGCCTCAGATAATCTCCGACCCCAGACTGCGGAGCCTGAGGAGCAGGAAGGAGAGGTGGGGGCAGGTGGCTCTGGATCAGGCCAAATGCTCAAGAAAAATAAATAAGTAAATAAAGCTCCCCCTCCGCCAGGGCCTTACACCGGGCGGGCTGAATGAATGGGACCAGAGAAGCAGGGATGCGTCCAAAAGGACCTATGGCCCTTTAGGACCTCCTTCCTTCCCTCGCTTGCTTCCCAGGCTGGACCTTGCTCTTTGACCAACACCGCAGTGTTTCTCCTGTCAAGGTGCACAAGGCGCGCTGGGCGCCGCCCTCTGGGAAGCCAAGCTGAAGACCCCCCTCCTCCACTGCCCCGGGGGCGCCATTCAGCCTGCCTCCACCACGCTCCCCCCCTCCCCTCCCCTCTCCGTGGGAAGGAGGCAGCTGGGGCGGGGGTGGCCGCGGGAGCGTCTTGCCCGTGTGATCGTGCCGAGCCGGGAATTCGGGGCCATGTGGGAAAGACATTAGTGCCGGCCGCCCTGCCAGCCAGGAATGCGCCCCCCGCTCCGCAGCCGCCGCCTGCCTGGCCCAGAAACGGTGACTCACCCGCTCCGTGTTCGTGTTCCCACCCCCTCATCGTGCACCCTCCACAGCCCACCGCCGGCCCGGCCGCAGGCTTCCCAGCCTCCCTGCCTTTGCTCCAGCTGGTCTTGCTACCTGCCTTGCCTGCCTTCCAGGCTCCACCAGCCTCATATTGCTGGGCCAGATCACACCTCCTGGGCAGACCTCAGACCCCCTCCCCTGGCCTTTCTCTTCTTTCCAGTCTTGCTCTAGAGACTAGCTTCTTAGGGACATAGCCCCTCAGGCTGTTTTCCTCACTCTGGGATGACTCACTCACCTCTGGGTCCCCACTGTCAAAGAGCCTGAAACACAGGGCAGGTGCAGAAAAGAGAAAGGAGTCGATGTAACCTGTTACCTTTGGGAAGCAGGGCAATGAGACTGGAGTGGTCTTGCTCCAACCTTCCCCTCCAGTGACCTTGGAATAGTAAACAATGCCACCTACTTCCTAGGCTATGCAACCCTGGATCCCTTATTCCCCTTGTCTGAGCCTTACTTCATCTAATACAGTAAGATTATAGTACCCACCCCGCTTGCTAGCCAGGGTGGCCTGTGCAGAAACTTTGGTCTGTAAGGTCCTCAGCTTGGGGTCTGTCTGCTGCTTGAGGGAAACCTAATTGCCATGATGGTAGTGATGTCATTACTAGTAACCACAGTTATTTAATGAACACCTACTACGTGCTGGTTACTTTCTAGAAGTTATCTCACATCAGCCCTGCCTCAGTCCTGTGAGGGTAGGTCCCGTTGTTCTTCTTTTATAAATCAGGGAACATTAAGGTTTGGTGAGGGGAAGGTACTGACTCAGGGACCCGACTGGGCTCCAGTTGGTAATCCCTTGCAGACCATACCCTCATTGAAACCTCACAACCAGCCTCCCACCTCACCCAGATCCACCTCTCATAACTTTTAATAAGAAGTAATAGCACCAAGCAGCGGGCATAGGCTTCATTTTTAATTATCTAATTTACATTTAATTTTCCCCACCAACGTGATGCAGTTTATTAATGTTTTACCTAAGAGCATATATTTATGGGCTAAAAATATGTTTACAAAACTAATGGGCAACACTTCTCTTTTGGAGTCCCCTAGTTCAGACCCAGGGACTCCAGCTGGAGCCTTAGGTCCTATGACCCAGCAACCAACATAGTTCTTGACACTGGAATAATTAACAAATAGGTGTCCCAGAACCCTCTCAGAAAATGCCCCTTCCTTTCCAGGCTTCAGAATGAAATGATGATTATCGAGCGTTTACTCTGCCAGGCACTTTATGGGAATATCTCATTTAATTCTTTCACCAACCCTTACAGACTGGTGCTGTTAAACACCTGTTCTACAGATGGACAAACCCAGGAAGAGGAAGTATCCTACCCAAGGTCACTCAGGAAGGACCAGCATGGCAAACTTAGGGTCTATGACTTGAAGCCTACTCTCTGCACTGCAGGATTGAGTGACCCCCCTCAGAAAACCCATGCGCTGGTCCTACAGATACCAGCTCCAACCTTTGAGACCTTAGGGGAAGTGTGCCCTGTGGTTCTCAGGATGTCAGTGAAATTGGGTGCCAGGATGGAGTAGGGAAGAGTAGGGCTCAATAACACAGGTCTCACAGCGTGGACCCCCAGGGCTTGCTGAGATCTGGGTATAGCTTTCCCGGCCTCTCAGCACCGAATGGTTGTGACTTCCATGTAGGGTGCTGGAATTAGCAGGGGCACCCATCTTTCTTTTCCCCTTTGCTCCCCGTATGAAAGAAACCAGGCTTTCTGTAAGGCAGAGTAGAGACTTCCCTGGTGGTCCAGTGGCTAAGGCTCCACATTCTCATTGCAGGGACCCCGAGTTCCAGCCCTGGTCAGGGAACTAGATCCCACATGATGCAACTAAGAGTTTGAATGCCACAACTAAAGATCCTGCGTGCCACAACAAAGATCAAAGATCCTGCAGGCTGCAACTGAGACCCAGCGCAGCCAAATAAATAAATAAAAATGAATACATTAATAAATAAAGCAGGGTGGATGAGCAAAAATTCTGGTTTCCAGAACTTCCCTGCTGGTTCAGTGGTTAAGATTCCACTTTAGAGGGCATGGGTTCAATCCCTGGTAAGGGAACTACCACATGACACGTGGTGTGGCCAAAAAAAAAAAAATCTGGTGTCTAGGACAGAAGGGAGAGTATGAAACCTAAAATGAAGCCTGAGTCCAGGGCTGGTGGAGAGAAGACATAGGCTCAGGGCAGAAGGCTGGGGTGGGTACTCACTTTGACCTCAGCTCCTTGTGGGCAGTGTGACCCCTGGGCCTGGGCCAGAACTGCAGATGGGCAGCATAGCCAGACTGCAGGTGGAGAGCCATGTGGACTCCTCCTCAATCCCAGTCATGCTCACAGAACCAGGGACTCCTCTGAGATTTGAGGGAGCTAGCCCCTCCCCTACTACACAGGCACATACCTCTTTTTCAGCAGATGTCTGGGGGTCCCAGAAGCTCCACTTACTACTGCAGGACAAGAAAGGGCCACCCTAGAACTCAAAGGCCTGATTAGCACCCTTGAGCCACACTTACCTTCCAGCCTCAGTGTGCTTATCCAGAAAAGGGAGATACTGACCCAGTGCTTAGTTTGGGGTGCTGCCAGGACCTCCATGGCAATGAAATGAGTTAGGGCAGCCAGGGTTTGACCATCTGCTCCATTCTCAAGTTGCTCCTCTTCCTTATAGCACCTTCATTATATGGAAAGGGAAAGAAAGGCCCAGAAAAGCCAGAGGGCTACTGTAGATCTCATAGCAGATTGGAAAGCAGAATCCAGATTTGAGTCTTGCACAAGGGTGGGACTTTAGGAAACTCCATGGATCATAGTGAGTTAAGCTGCACCTTGGCACCTGGTCCAGGCTGGGCGTATGTGTGTTGCTGGCTGTGGGGGGGGCGGGGTGCGACGGACAGGGTGTCAGGGGAGCTGGCGCTGCCGCCTCCCTGGTATTTTTAGCCTTGAGAATGAGCTGAGCTCAGGGCTCTGAGCAACCACCAGCAGTGAGGGAAATGGGAAGGTCCCCGCCACCCCTCCCTACCATCACAGTGTGGAGCCAGGTTTAGGTAGTGGGGGCAGCCTAGGAAGGAGCAGAACCCAGGGGCTGGGAGCAATCAGGCCCTGAAACCCTGCACCCCAGCCCACCCCCATCCAGGTCATCCTTCCAATGCACCCTTCCTGTGGGGTGCATCACCACCCAGCCACGCTGGCAAGGACAGGCACCCCCATGTCATCACCTGCTACCCTTAGCTTCCCCTGCTAGGAGCTCCAGGCCAGCTCCTTCCTGTGCAGCCAGGTCAGAGCTACAAGGTTCCCATGACAACGGATGACAGCTGCTGAGGCTGCTGCCCACAGGGTCAGGGGTAAGGAGGTGTGGATGTCAGAGCAGAGCAAAGGAGGAAGCCCAGCACGGAGGTGGGAGAGGGGGCTGTATTGAAGCACCCCCAAATTATAGCTCCTTCGTGATGTCTAAACCCCTAGGAAAGGCCTAGAACTTTGGCTGATTGATGCTGGAAAGGACTCCTTTGCATCGATTGGGAAGGCTAGACAGGGGGACTGGTTATACCTTTGGTTGTGGGATCACAAAGCCAGCTACCAGGTTACAGCTTGGATGGAAGTCCTAGCCCTCTGCCTCTCAGCCCAGGACTCTGCTGCCTCAAGGCTAAGGTTTGGGGGATAGGAGTTGGGACCCAGTGTCCTCAGGATGTGAACAGGTCCTGAAGCTCTCCAACCTGGCCATTCTGGGTTCCCCATCCTATAATGAGTGGTCAAGGCCCCAGAACAGATAGGTCACTTCTGGCAAGAGCAGCCCCCTAGTTTCTAATTAAGAGCACGTTTCCTTTGGAAGGGGGCATGGTAGGTAGCATGATCATGTTCTCTTGCTGACTCCCCAGCCTAGCCCCGGGGGCCCAGAATGGGGTTGGGAATTTGCCTTACAAACCCTGGTTGACTGAATACCTCACTGCAGACTTAAGTTCCTTCAAAGACTATCCAGGTTCCAGAACCATCATTGGCTCCCACTGTGCCCGAGACAAAACACAGTTCACTCATCCTGGAGCTTGAGGTTGACACCACAGTCCTGTGGGCTCTGTGCAGTGTGGTCTCCTCACTGCTTGAATCTCTAAGTCTCCTAGGTAAGCAATACAGTCATTCAAGGCTCAGTTCTACTTACCCCTCCTCTAAGAAGCCTTCTTGTCTTTTCCCATCCACATAGATCTCTTGTTCACTGAGGGGTACAAGGCTTGAGAGATAACAAGGACATCACCCAAGATGTCTCATTCGATTCTCAGAGTATCTCTGGGAAGCAAAGCCAAGAAAGAGAAGCTTCTTGTAGAAGGGTATGCAGCCTGAGAGTGTCAGCTTCGCTGCAAGTCCCTTTTTCTCTTGGGGCCCCATCTTGGCAGTCACCAACCTGTGACCTTGCAGTTGGGATCCTCCAGCTGAGATTCAGGCCTTTCTCCAACTCTTTGTATATAGAGGGCCACCCCGTGTTCTCTGGTCTTTCCGGGTGGTGCAGTGGTAAAGAATCTGCCTGCCAATGCAGGAGACACAGGAGACTCAGGTTTGATCCCTGGGTTGGGAAGATCCTTTGGAGGAGGAAATGGCAACCCACTCCAGTATTCTTCCCTGGGAAATTCCCATGGACAGAGGAGCCTGGTGGGCTACAGTCCATAGGGTTTGCAAAGAGTTGGACATGACTAAATGACTGAGCAGGCACGCACGTACGCACACACCCCATGTTCTCTACCTCCACTTCAGCTATTTATTCCACATTATTGAGTACCTAACATGTTCCAGGTAGACAAGCCCATCCCCTTTGGAGCTCACTTTCTAGCCAGCAAGTGAACAGAGGAGGGTTCACTCAGTCTGATCTCAGCAGGGCTGTGATGGGGGCACCCAGGGCAGGGGGTGCAGAGAAGAGAGTTCTCCAGCTGGACCTACGGAGTCAAGGTGGGTGCCAACCACAGCTCAGCATCCCTTAGGTTCTGCCTGCTTAGGAAACTGTACTCCCGTATCTAACCTCAGTCCCACTGGCAGCAACCCCTGAAAGAAAACTGGCCGAGAAAGGCCAAAACCCAGGTCCCTGCCCCGAGCACTGTATCAACCAGCAATCTCACTGTTTCTGCTGGAGATCCCCTCCCTCCATTGTCTCCACAGACCCACCAAGATGGTCAAAGGGGCTGGCTGGACCACAGGCCCAGCAGGCCTAGGACCAACAGATCCATTACACCCCTCTTTGAGCCCCCCCACCCCTCAGCTCTGCTTTGGGGATCAGTGGGGTCTAGCGGGTGGTAGGTAGACAGGCAAGGGTCAGAGCCCCGCCTCCCCCAGCTGCTGAGCCAAGCTGGGAACAGAGGAGGGAAAGAGGCCCCAGGATTGCTGCTTGGTCCTCAGGATCCCCAAAGGCCACAAGGAAGGGAAGAGAAAATGAGAAAGAACTCAGTCTTGGCTTCTCAAATCCTCCCACTCGTCAGAGCCACGGGGGCTGCAGGAGGCAGGGCAGGCTCCCGACACAGGACCCAGCGCCCTCCTGGGGGTGGGGGTTGGAGCACTGGGCACCCTCGTGATGAGGCCGGCTGCAGGGCGATTAATCTTGTGAGGCCTGTGCGTCAGCCCCCCACTCCTCAGCCTCCCATGGTCAACCCCGCCCGCGCTGCCCCGGGAGTTAATCTCCGCTCGGGGGACTTCTCAGCCGCTGTCACGGCTGCATTAATTCTGAGGCAGAGGGAGGCAGGCAGGGGTGGCGGGGGGAGTGGATAGACTCCTTGGGAAGGTTTCGTGGTCAGCAGCTGGTGAGGAGGGGTCCCAAATAATGGGGCCTGTGTCCCCTTCAAGGCTCAGCCCTAGATGAGGGGAGGGGAGGGGCGTCCGTATTACCCCCCTCAGACCACCAGAGCCGGTGCACCCCCTAGCCTCTAGCCCTCAGCCGCCAGCTGAGCCCCAAATGCAGTTTGCAGTTTTGACGGCAGATGTCTCTCCTATTATGATTTATCAAAATGCTTAAGGTAAATAATGCACACAGATTCATAGGGGAGGAGGGGGCGGTGGAAAGTGGGAGGGACTGAAGGGGTTAGGGGGATTTGGAGCCAAGGGCTCAGAGCATCCTTGCCCCTGTCCCCAACCCTCCCCACTCAGGCCCAAGGCTTGAACCCAGCCTGGCCTGGGGCAAGAGGGCTGAGGTGACATCAACTCTACCCAGTAGCCTGCCAGAACCCAGCCCCCAGGGTCAGGGAGCCAGTGGACCTGTCCCGCCAGGCCTGGGAGGTGGCCACCTGGAGGAAGTGGTTGAGCCAGCCTCGGCCTCACACCTCAGCTTCGTTTCCATGGCTTCACTGCGTCCTGGCTCCCCAGGGCTCCGTCGCCTTATCAACAGCGGCAGCGGGCACTGCCCTTGCCCTCACCCTCGCAGTCACTCCCCCCGGACCCTAGCAGCTGCCTGTGGATCCCACTGCAGCCGAGCCAACTCAGTCACAGGCGGTGCCCCTTCCTGGGCAGCCTCAGAGCTGGGTGAGCGGCTGGGCGGGTGATGGGGACAGGTCAGGGAGGGGCGGGGGTGTGTGGAAGGGCAGAGGCTTCTGTAGATTCAGGCTGCAGCCACTTCGGGCCCCCCTATACCTGATCCTGTCATTCCAGGGGAGGGGTCTGTGATCCTGGGTTCCCTTCTCATCCCCTACCCTCACTCCACACTGTGCTCTTTGTTTCCAAACCTTCCTGGGCCTAAGAAGGTTTGGTTAGAGAACTTTATTGGGCTTTCTGATGTGAAAAGCAATACATATTTACTGGAAAAAAAAAAAAGTAAAAAAGAAAATAGTCAAAAAGTGCAGAAAAGTTTAAGTAAGTAATGCCTGACCCTAATCCTGCATCTGGGCAGGATCACAGGCAGCATGTGGGGTGGGGGTGGGGGGTTCTTCCAGCCAAAGCCTGAGACATCACCAGGTATTTACAGGCCAGCTTCTGAAAGCAGAGGAACTTGGCTTTGTGACATTGTGTATGTCTCTCTACTTCTACCTCTCTGAAGCTCAACTTTCTGATCTAGAAAATGGGATAACTGGTCACTGCTGTCCTCACAGGGTTGTGAGGATTGAGTGAGCTGGTAAATGCAATGGACTAGCCTAATGCCTGGCACACAGGCAACAAGCTCTGCCTCTTGTGAGGCGGCGATGTCATCAGCACCTCTGACCGAGGGCAGAGATGCAGAATATGCAGTTTCCAGCGGGCTGGGAAAAGGGGGCTCTTTCTGGTACATTTCCCCTCACATGTGACTGGTACTTCAACTAGAGCTGGAAACACACAAGAGGGAAAACATGCCCAGAAAGAGGAGATAATGCGTGTATTCAGTCTACGGAAGGGTTCTGGTGCCAGGGATGCCTCACTGAGCTGCAGACCACAGCCCTGAAGCCAGGCCATGCCACCCAGAGTGGTCAGCAGTGATGGGGTTGGCACTGGGACACTAGACATGGCCTGCAGGGGTTAAGAAAGCTCCTGAGGAGGTAGCACCTGAAAGAGGAGGAAGGCATCAGTCAGGGAGAAGGTTGCCAGAAACAGACTACATCTGGACGGAGACCGGCCGCTGGCCGCCAGAGCCCCCAGCCCAGGCCGGGGCCCTGGAGGGCCTGGCGCCCCTCCCCTGGGCCCACCCCAGCTTCACGCCCTGCTGCCTGGAATCTGAGGCAGCCCTTGTTCTCTGGCAGGAGGGGAATTTAATGCCGCTGAGGGATGGCAGGTCGACAGGCGAAGAGAGATGAAAGTGTCCGCTCTGGCAGCTGGGTCGGTGCCCTCGGGGGACCCTCCCATACCCCCTCTGTCTTCCCCAGCCGTTCTCCACTCAGTGTGGCAGGAAGAGCCCTCAAGGGGCCCTCGGGGGAGATGTAGACCTTGGGGGACAGGATTCCCTGCAGGGCTGTGTGAGCTTGGGGGGCAGCTGGGCCTCTCTGTGTCGCTTAACTGCCTGCAGGGTGCCTAGGTTAAGGTCTGTATTAATAACATGCTGGTGACTGCCTGCTCCTCCCCCACCTTGGCTGTCGTCAGTACAGGGTGGCGGGTGGGTGGGTGGTGGGGGGCCAGGGCCAAGTGAACAGTGACCTCCATCCGTCCATCTCCGGCACCTGGGAGGGAGTGGGAGCTGGGGCTGCAATCATGTCAGGCCGAAGTGGCCTTGAATGCAGCAAAGCCATGGGGCCACCACCACCGCCTCTGTGACAGCAGAGCTGGGCTGGCTCTGGGAGTAGAGGCTGGGGCCCCACAGCAGAATCTGCCTCCAGGCCCAGTAAGCCCCATGTCCCTGTTGGAGGTGCTATGGGTTTTGGAACCATGAGGTGACCTTGTTGCTCTGCAAAGCACCCCACCGAGTGCCTCACCCTATGGTCTCTGGTTATGTTGCCCTTTTTTCCCTGGGAACAGAGAGGCAAGGGCATTCAGCCAAGGTCATCTACAAGGGCGCACACACACACACACACATACACACCCAGAACGTGGCTTTGACACATAGTGACCAAGAAGAGGGGAGAACTAATGTGTCTAGACTCAGACTCCCAGGCCCTGCCTTCTTTCCCATCCATGGCAGCGAGTGATCCTCCCAGAGGCCTGGCGCAGGCATCTGACAGCCAGGAGTCCAAGTTCTAATCAGGTCCCTTTACCATCTTGCTCTGTGACTTGGGTGTGTCCGCAACTCTCTCTGGACTTCAGTTGCTCATCTGTAAAATAGATAATCTCTATCCTGATGATTTTCTGGAGCCAAAGAAACAAATTTATTGAACAAATTGAAACCATCCCAGATTGAAGACAGCCTCCAACTAGCCTTGGGCCAAGGAGAAGTACCCACACAGAGAGCCTAGTTCTTGGCCCACAGTCATCCAGTATATTACAGGGGCTGTCCTGCTTCCTTCTTCCTGCACAAGGACAGTAGGCTCACAGCAGGGGGTCAGAGGCCCAATCTGGCATGCTGAGTCAGGTTCAGGGCACGATACAGGGGCCCCCGTTTGAGAGGGGGATAAGGGCAGCAAGGGACTAGGTCAGGCCAAACCCCACTGCTGTGGGGGGGAGGGGGCGCCTGGCAGGCTCTGGGTAGGCTGGGGTGGGGAGAGGCCTTTGGCGGCCACAGAGAACAAAGAGGCTGGGGTTGCCAGGATATTCTGCAGAGCTGAAGCCGGCGGTGGTGGGGCTGGGAGAGGGGCTGTGGTGGCCGTGGGAACCGTGCCTGCTGCCCCCACGCCAGCTCCCCCACCCAGACTGGGCCTCAGGGCCAGGCTGGGGTAAGAGGGGCTGCCAGGGCCCTCACTCTGTCCCCAGAGTGGCACGGCTGTCAGGGCAGAGACCCAGGAAATGCTGTAGACAAAGACACATGGCGCATAACGTGAGCATCACCGAGGGGAGCACAGGTGCACACCGACACACAATGCCATGAGCACACACCCAGGCAGTGTCACAAGGTCACAGCACGATCACAGGCCGGCAGCACACACTCACACAGAATTCTGGTACCAGTCTCAGGGCTGCACCCATGATGGCCACACAGACACAACATCGCAAACCGCAGAGAACCACCCAGGATATTGTCTCAGGGTCACGCGTACCATACAGTATGTGTTGCACATCCAGTGTCACACGTTCAGCTATACAACCTGGTATCACACTGGGTCTGTTACAGGATTGAACAATGTCACAGGATCATACATGCAGTGTCACAGGACATCCCAAAGTGTGGGGCCACGGACATCACATTCTAATCCATGGCCACACGAGGTCTCACATCAGTCTACCACACGCTGCACAGACCCATTTTCATAATGTCTCAGTGTCACGTATAGCCACAATGCTGTGCAAGACCTCATGTGGTTGTCAGGGCCTTGAAGCATCTCTTTCTCTCTCTCTCTCTCTCTCACACACACACATACACACGCAGAGCTACATGGAGGCTGGTTTTATCTCCAGCCCCAGGTGCGCTCACTTCCAGCCTCTCCAACCACCCCCTACCATCCAAGCGGGGGTACAGGGTACTTGAGGTAAAGCTCCCAGGTTACCAGGAGGTCAGGCTCCCAACTGTAGCATAAGGGAGCTGAGGGCACCCCCAGGGAGGGGAATTGGACATTCAGCTCCACAGGGGAGCCCGCCTCTAAGAACTTCTCTGTCAGATGGGAGAGCAGCAGGGGTGAGCCCACAACAGAGAGACAGAAGTGAGAGATACAGGGAGAGAGACACAAGAGACACTTGGAGACTGAGGTGCATGGGGAGGTGACGAAACACAGGAAAGGGAGTCAGAAGCAGGCAAGGACCACCAAGACACAGAGCCAGATAGAAACAGGCAGACAGGGAATCCCCTGGTGGACTGGGGGTCCCTCAGTGCTTCCACCACTGGGGCTGGGGTTCAGTCCCTGGTTGGGGAGCTATAACCTCCACAAGCTGCACAGTGCGACCAAAGATAATATTAAAAAGAGAAAGAGGCAGACATGCGGGAGCAGGGTCCAGGGCTGGGGCAGCAGCTAGGCCACTCTGTGGAGAGATGAGAGGTAGGGTGGCTGGGCTTTAGGGAGGATGCACCCCCTGAGGTGGGGGACATCTTGGTTAGATTTAGGTGCGTAATAGTTTTAAAATAACAGCACCAGCTACTATTGACAGAGTGCTTACAAGGAGCCAGGCCCTTCCCTAGAGTGATATCATTTCATTCTCAGGCAACTTGGTGGGGGAGAGACTATGATTATCCCCATTTCCCAGATGAGGTAACTGAGGTCTCATCATGTGTTCAGCCTCACAAGTCATCCCCACCCCTGCCTAGGCCTGCCCTCTCCACAAAGCACAGCTCAAGAGGACGAAGTTGGCAGAGGTGCGGGGCCTCAGACTCCAGGCTTCTCTGTGATGGAGAGTGAGCCCAGGAGCTGGGCTGTGGGCTGGCACGCGAAAAGGGGACAGGCTGGCTGAGTCACGGCATACCCCCCTTGGGGCTGGCACCAGAGCCATCCACCCCACACCTGTAGGCATGCCAACGAGGGCTGGCCGAGGCCATCTGCGGCCCATGCACTGCCAGCAGCCAGGCGGGGGCAGGCTGGGGCCTCCTGCCTGGGTGCCCCCTGCTGGCCAGGCTTCTCATCCCCACTCCCCTGAGGAGGACCCTCCCTGTCCCCAGAAGCTTCTGTAGGTGCTGCCGTTTGCCTTGTGCAGGGGGTGAGGGTGCCCTGGGCTGTAACACCTCCCCCTGCTCCCCGCTGGACGCCCCCCTTCGGCAGAGCCGCCTGGAGAGATCACAGGCAGCCACATGAAAGGGAATTTTTCCCAGGCAGAGATGAAGTTGAAAGCTGCCTCCCACTACCCCGCCTGCCCCTGCTGTGCCAGGCCAGGCTGCCGAGCTCCGGGTGCTCGGAGGGAGCTTGTGACACCCGGGGAGGGGTCGGGGGTTCAGAGCCCCCACCCAACTTGGCTGCTTTCTCTCCTCCCAGGAACAATAGCAGAGACATTCCCCCCACCTGACCGCCCACTTAGCTTCAGAAGTTGTCCCTTCCAACATCTGAAAAGCCCTCACCCACCTGAAGCCAGGCTCCAATGTTGTCAGGAAGTTCTTCCTTGAGTCTAGCTCCATGTCAGCCAGACTCAAAGCTGCTGGGTGGGAAGAGGCCCTCCTGGTCGAGTGGATGATGGCTGCGTCCTGCACACATCCAGCTTCTGTGACGTTCAGGGCTGGGGTGTGCAGCTGCCACCCCTTCCTGTTCAGGCTGCCCTGGCCTAGACCATGTGGCTGTGGTGACTGCCCCAGACACCTGGCCTCAGAGACCCCGGACAACCTTGTGCCAAGTCTTTCTAGGGGGAGCGGGGAGGGTGGGGTGGGGACAAGAGCCCAAAGCTAGGACACCTCCAGGCCCTACTCCAGCAGCTCTGAAGGGGGGTGTGTAGGGGTAGTGGAGGGGGGGTTGTCTGTGTGCGTGTGTGCGTGCTGGGCACAGCCAGGTCCCTGTGAACCTGGGCTGAAACTGCTCCCTGTAGCTTCACTTTTTTAGATCCCTGCAAGGATGAAGAAGTGAGAACCTGAACAGGCAGCTGAAGCCCCACCCCCAGCCAGAACTGCTGGCTACCCTACACTGATCGGACCTGGTGACTTGAGGTGAACAGGGAAGGTGGCCCCAGGTAAGTGATGGTCCCTGGCGATCCAGGTTTCAGTAGGGGGCGGGGGGCACAATCAGGCAGTGAGGTGCTCCAATACCAGCCACTTCTAGATTTAAGAGCATTTCCATCCTGTCCACCAGGCTGGCTGCTCTGGCTTGCCCCATTTCTGGATCCAGTGAAGACCTCATTTCCCGAGAAATCCCACTCTCAGTGTCCCTAGGCCGTCCTTCCTCCTTCCCAAGGTCGTCCCAGACAACCCCTGCCCGGCAACAGTCCCAAGCAAGGCCCCAAACCCGGACAGCAAGAAGCCAGTGGTGTTTCGTGACACAAACATGCATTCATTTTATTCACAAAACAGCCTGGTTTCCTAAAACAATACAAACAGCATGTTCATCAGCAGGAAGCTGGCCATGGGCAAGGGGGCCCAGGCCACAGGGGGGCCCTGGGCACCCACCCCCACCGGCAGGGGGCCACGCAGAGAAGTCCTTTCTTCTGTTGCCATCAGTGAGGCCAGAAAAAAGGACTTATTTTCTCTAAGGTAAGTAGCCAGGATCAGAAATAGAGACATGGGCTCCCCAGATCTCAATGGATAAATGAACAGAACTTTCATTTTTGCAAAAACATCACTGTTAGGGTTGCGGGGGGGCTCCCATTCTGGGGCCCCTTGGTGCCCCGGGGGTAGGTGGGCTGCCCCCTCCCGCGCTGTGAGCACCTAGCGGCAGCTCCACACGCATGAATGGATACAGAGGGGCTTCGACACGGCGCCATCAACATTCTCTTTATAAACATGAGTGGATTCTCCAGGCAAACTATGCACTATTTCATGGTCGGAAAGAATCAAAGGAAGTTTAAATGAGGGTGGAGTTAAACTGTGCTAAATTACAGTAGTGCTTATTAGTAACTAGATTTCAAAAGGTTACAGAAAATTTACATTCTCTACACAAAAACTGCATCTCCTGCACAGACAACATCGACATCGACACAGGAAGGAAACTGATTGTCCATTCTTTGCCCAGGAAGTCTCGATACTTTATAGATTCGTCTTTACCTCTTTTTTGTTGTTGTTGTTCTTCCAAAAAAAGCAGTTAAATTTTTTTTCTTTTCTTTTTCTTTTTTATACTAGGGACGTGGAGATGTTAAAACGACAACAAAAAATATATATATAAAAACAGGAATGAAATCTGTGAGAGAATATTTTTGGTTCTAAAGACGGGTGCATCCGTTTGTCTTCGCCCGAATCCCTTGCCGGAGACCACACGAGCAGTGACATTGCACGGAGAGGGCAGCTTTGGGTTCCCGCCGCCGTCACTGAAACCACCGGAAGGCGGCTCCCGTCGGAAGCATCACCTTCTGGCGGGGGCGGGAGACAAAAACAAGGAGAGAGTTCAGTCAGGGTCCGGCTGGGCCTGGTGCAAAGACGTTCCCCCGTGGATGGCCTCCTGGCGGAGGGATGGGCATGGAGGAAAAGCAGCCACCCCGTGGAGTTCCTGCCATCCTGGCCAGGCCAGAGGAGCCTGGCCCGCTGGCCACTGGAGGGCCTGGAGCACCCTGAGGCCAGCTGAGCCACTGTGCCCAGGAACGCTCCTTCCGGCCAGGAAGACCCCTTTCCCTGGTCCAGAGGCCACAAGCGCCAGGTGGCCACGGTGCCTCTAGGAGCTGTGTTCACGTTTCTGTTCAATGAGCGTGTACTCAGGTGCGCTGGACGCACACAAGGATGTGTGCCTTGAGCTATGCTACAGTGTGTAGTGTGTCTGGAGCTGTGGTGAGGTGGAAGGATGCTTGCTGTGTTTATTAAGACACTGCGTCTATAATAAGACTGTGTACAAGACAGGATGTGTGTGTGTATCTGTCTGTCTCTACACAAGAGGAGAGTGGGTGCCTTTGTGTGCATCCAGGTATGTTCTCTGGGCAGGAGAGCAGACATATGAGATTTAGAGCTGGGTGAGGTGAAGGGGATAGCCACGCTGGGGTGCCATTATCATTTTGCAACCATTTTGGACATTTGCGTCAAGCCTATTTGCAGAGGGGCAAGGCAGGGCAGGGACAGCTGGCTGAAAAGATGCTTTTATACCCAGGCCTGGCATCACAGTGAAGCTGTCATGGCTGGGGACATGAGGACAGGCCCTGCCACAAGGATGGAGAGAAAGCATCACGGGAACCTTTCTGCCTTCTCAAAACTAATCCACAGTGGACAAACTTTGCCCACATCCCAGGCTCAAGCCACCTCCCAAGCCCATAGGAACCCTGGCCATTAACTATGCAGCCAGACTGAACTTGGGGCCTCCAGGCACCCCAAGTCTGTCACTTAGATGTCCAGAGCTAGGGTCTTCCAGGACTCAGGGCAGAGCAGTTGGCACTGGAGCTGCTCTATTCTTGGGAAAGGCTCTGAAGGGGCAAACGGAGGGCTTATCCCTCAAACCCAGAGGATCTACAGGACAGAACCCCTCAAATGGGGCAGGGGAAAGTCCCAGAATCTTGGGTCACAAAGTGGAAACTTTAGGACATGTCTGAAAGTCAGAGACTTAGGACCTGTGTGGGAATCTCAATACCTGACCCAGAACTCTGGGTGGTGCGGGGCAGGGGGTAGGGGGTTGGGATTCAGAGTCCTGGGGTCTGGAGGGAATGTTAGGCCCCCATGTGGAATTACGTGCTTGCCTAGGTTGCAGACTACAACCTAAGGGCATCTTGGGATGTGGCTCTGACTCTCGGGGCAATGAACTGGTGTCTTGGAGCCTGGCCTAAAACTGCAGAGCCCAGGGACAGCCGGGCATCACCGACACAGGCCCAAGCAGGAAAGGTGGGGATGGGGACGGGGGTGGGTTTGGACTGCCAGACAGACACAAGAGCCCACACACCTCCCTCTAAGGCGCCGTTACCTCCAGAGCAGCGGAAGGCTTCTTTTTGAGTTCCTCACATTTTCTGAATTTGCAAATCTGATGGCCAGTCTTTCGGTTCCTACAACTGCTGCACTGCTCACAGTTGATGCGCCGCCGGCAGGGCGCACACATGCCGCAGCGTTTCCGCTTCTTCTTGCCTGAGCTGATGGCGGAGGCCAGCTCTCCCTGCATGGGGTACTCAGCCAGGCCGGCCATGTGCAGCGCGCTCTCAGCCAGGAACACGCCCGCGGGGGTCATGATGAAGAGGCCCGGGTTGATGGGAAAGGCGCCCAGGTAGGGGAAGTCGGACTGGCCGTTGAGGGCTTCGGCACCCGCCACAGCCTCCATGTCGGGCAGGCCGGCGCCCGCTTCGCTCATCAGCGGTAGGTGCTCCTGCACCACGCGCTTCAGCATCTCCGTGGACTGCGCAAACTGCTGCAGCGTCAGCTGTCCCTCGGCCGCCAGCTCCGTGGCGCGCTCCGCCTTGCTCAGCAGGCTGGCCACAGCACTGCTTTTGTGCTTTGAGGTAGAGTTGCTTTTGTCCACAGCCATGGCCGCCGCCAGGTCGTGCCCGTTGGCCAACAGGGAGGCGGCGGCTGCGGCCGCCTTTTCAGCTGACTCCCCGCCCATCATGCTGCCACCGCCACTGCCGCCGCTGCCCCCAAACGAAGAGTAGTGGGAGAGGGGGCGGGAGCGGCGCAGGCTCTTGTTGAGGGGTTCACTGATGATGCCGCTCTTGTTCCGCCGCTCGGGGGGTGGGGCGTCATCCGCCACCGAGGCTGGCGCAGCAGCGGCCACCGCCGCACTCTTGTCTGCCACTCCTGCCTTTGGGCCACTGCCACTGCTGCCATTGCTGCTGCTGCTGCTGCTGCCGCCGGTGTCCTGGGGGCCACTGCTGAGGCTCGACATGGTGGGCCCGAGGCCCTGACCCCGCTGCTGGGGGAGCCTGCCAACTGCGGGGGGTCCACAGACAAGCACCGGGGTCCTGCCGCCCAGGACAGAGAGACCTGGTGGGAGTTGCCCCTCAGCGCAGGTACATGGTCGGGTGTCCACGTGGAAGTGCTTTCACTCTGTCAGGATGAGAGGATACAGGGTCAGGGCAGTGGTAAACACCTTCCAGCCACCAAGTGCATCGCCACGGCAACCACCACAGCCTCACCAGGGCATTCATCAAGTGCCAGCCAAAGTTAGGAATTTCTCATTTGTACTATCTCAGTTAAGACTCATAAAAAACCTACAAATAGTGGCTAGGAATATCCTATCTGATAAGGTGAGGAAGACAAGGTTTGGGAGAAGAACTGACTGTCCCATAGATACATGGCCACTCAGCAGCGCAGTGGAGGCTCAGCCGGGTCCCCCTGCTAGGGTCTGGGAAGACTTCACCGAGGCAGGTGGTCCTTCCTGTAGGGGGAGTGGGGGTGGAGAGAGCAGGAGAGCTCCATTAACCTCAGAGGTTACCCTCTGCTTCCTAATCTTTCACTGACCCAATTATGTAAAAGAGGGGTGGACACAGAGCTTGGCAATACAGACCAAAGTATGGAAGCTGCTTCTGGATGCTCATTAGAGATTCCTAATTTTGTGTTAAGCCTTCAGTTGTGTTCGACTCTTTGCAACCCTGTGGACTGTAGCCCGCCAGGCTCCCCTGTCCACAGGATTCTTCAGACAAGAATACTAGATTGGGTTGCCATTTCCTTCTCCAAGTGATCTTCCCAACTCAGGTATTGAACCTAGGTCTCCTGCATTGCAGGCAGATACCATCTGAGCCACCAGGGAAGCCCAAGATGCCTAATACACGTTAATTATCTCAAGGCTCTGTCAAGTCCTGCAGGTAAAGGTAAGTGACTTTGTTTCACAGAATTTGCCAAATAGAGCACAGAGCCCTTATTTGAAGGAGCACGTACCCTCCTGCTAGAGGGCAGGCAGCCCTGTGCCAGAGGACAAGCCTCCTCCTGTAAGAGTAGGGGGCCACCCTTGTGCACCCATCAGCACATACTCCCCACTCCCTCTCAACCCCAGGACCCACTCTTGTCTCTAGATAGGCCTCACTGCTGTGCCCCAGCCTGGCTCCCAGATGGGTCTGGAGAGAGCTCCCAGTGGGAGCAGAGAGCACAGAGTGGACTCTGGGCCAAAGGGACCCAGAGGTGTGACCCTCTCAGGAATGGAGTCTTTTCCCAAGAGGAGGTGTGACCCTCTCAGGAATGGAGTCTTTTCCCAAGAGGAGGTGTGACCCTCTCAGGAATGGAGTCTTTTCCTTGGCCATGTCCATGTGTGGGGGTGCCCCTTCCCAAGACAGAGCCTGTTCTGCTCAGGCCCCAAGACTAAGGCATGTGAGCAGCCAGGCTCCTTGGCCGGAGCTCTGGAAGAAACTGTTCCAGATGGAGCGGAGTGGTAGTTTCCTCATCAGCCCTGGCTCCCTAGCATCTGCCTGCCGTGGCCCAGCAACCCCCAAGAGAGGGGTGGGAGGACGGGGCCCCGCCACGAGCAGCTGGCGACTCAAGGGGGAGGCGCACATCTGGCCGGGCCTGTCCCGCCCTGGGCTTGGGGGTGGTGCACACTTCATCTCTGTCCCCAGGCAACCCCACCATCCCCGTCACAGAACTCAGCCTGTCCTGGGAGGTCATCCAGCCCAAGCCTGTGAACTGACAGAACGGGAAATCGAGGCCCTGGGCAGGCAGGGCCCCTGGCGCAGGACTGCTAAGGAGTGGCCACGAGGAGAAGCGAGTGCTGGCAAGGGAAAAGCTCCGTTCTCCAGGGTGAGGAGAAGGCAGGCATCAGCAGCCAGCCAGCCACTCTGCCTCCCCAGCAGGTACTGGCCCATCTAAGCTCCTTCGTAGTGAAGGCGGATGAGTGGTGAGGAAGAGCTGGGCAAGCTGGCAGATTCCACTAGGACAAACCCAGGATGGCCTGGCAAGGTGTCCAGACTGGGCCAGGGGGTGTCACTGGGGTCAGAGTCATAGTAAGAGGAAAGGAGGGTGAGTGCATATGCATCCCAGGATAGCTATGCTCTATTCTACCCACCAAGACTCCAGCCCAGGCTGGCTGTTGGGCCCTTGTCATCAGAGATCAGGGCCCCTCCAGGCATCAGGGACCCTGGCTAGGTGTGGGGGACCATGACCACTGAGACCAGGGCCAGTGACTATCATGCCAGGTCACCCAGCCCCTGCCCATCTGAGCTCAACTACCCTGCCCTGGACCACAGCCCCAGATGCAGGGTGAGGGAAAAGATAGGAGGAGGCAGGCGCCCGCGGGCTAGAGAGGTGGGGAGGGGAACAGTCTGTGCCCCAGCCCCTCTGTGCGTCCCCCCGCCTCTGAGGCCTGCAGGCTGGTGGCAGAAATCGATAGCTGCATTAACGCTGCTTTTGCTCCACTCCCTCCCTCCTCCCAGCTCCACGATCTGGCTCTGCGTGTGGGGCGGGCAGGTCAATTAGAAGTCAACTCCCTCTGACACAGACACAGCCACACAGCCAGGCCTGTGTTCAAGCTAAGTCTCTCTCTGCTTTTGTCTCCATACCAAGTCTCTCTTGGTGGGGATCTAATCTCATGTTCTGTTTGTCTCTGGCCCCCTCTTTGAATCTCTCCAATCTTTCATTTTCTGTCCTTCCTCAGGGACTCCCCTCGCCTAGCCCCCCCCTCCCCCAACTAGGTCCTGGGACATGCTAAGCTCAGGCCCAGAGGACGTGATATGTCATGGAACAGGTGCTGCAGGCAGTAAACGCTGGTTTGTCAGCCTCAGAAAGTGAAGTTGGGGGTACACGAGGACTGACACACAGGGTAACTCTGTCCTGAAACCCCAGGGTGGGCAGATGCCAACCTCTAGTCCCCATGGCCTAGTCCCCAACCAAGGCTGTCCCAGATCTGCCCCATACCTGGCCCATCTCCTTCAGACCCTGGGAAAAGCTTACACCCTTGTCCCAGCAGACCACTGACCACAGGGCTCACGGGCTCTACTCATGAAAGGGAAAGACATAAGAGGAGACCTTCTCCCAGGCCCCAGCCTCTACTGCAAGACACACAGCAACCCTCTCCCAGGCCAGAAAGGGCCTGGCAGTGCCCAGGCAGCAGGGGAGGAGCTGGGGCTGCGTTGAAGCGGAGCGGGAATGAGCGGGAGGGAAAGCTGGCGGGCAGGCGGGCGGCGGCGGGCGCATCCATCATCAGCCCTGCCAGGAACGCATCCAGCCCCCAAAAAGAAATACTGCGCCTGAGGAGGGACAACAAAGGGCTCCGTTTCATCAGCAATGCGGAGCCAGCGCCCCGCCGCCCCGCCAGCCGCGGTCAGCCCACAAAGGACCCCTTTGTCCATGCAGGAGCCGGGCCGGCCGGGAGCGGGGACCAGGGGCTGACGGGCGGGGACAGAGCCCAGGGGGCGGGGGTGGGGGGGAACCAGTCATGGAGCGCTGGGGGGCAGAGGGGGACGCGAGGCCAGAAGAATAGAGACAGGTGGTGGGGACAGAGAATCCAAGACACAGAACTCAAGGGGTGGGTCAGAGAAAGGGGCTCATAGAGGACAGAGTAAAGGGTCAAGGTTAGAGCATCGTGGGGAGCAGAGACCAGGGCAACTGGGTTCAGAGACACAGGCTACCTGGCCCAGCCCAGGGATGAGAGGATCTGAGAGACATGGAGACAGAACCCTGAAGGGAATCCCATATTTGAGGGCCTGGGGACCAAGAGAAGGCAGTCGGACATGCCCCTGGGAGAGGGAAGTGGAGGCAGATGTCGGGGAGACCAGATGAGCCCTGGCCCGCTCTGGTCTAAGGCCTGGGAGGAAAAGACAGGAAGGAGGGCTGGGGGTCAGGGCTTCCCACTCTCAGGGCTGAGCTGTGGGGCCCCACCTCCTACGGGCTGGAGCTCACTGGCTGTCCTGGGACGTGAGAGACAGTCAAAGCTGGGGCCACTCCTCCCTCTACTCCCAGACCCGGGCCAGCCCCAGAAAATATGGGACACGGCCCTTCCCTAACCAGCTCTGGCCAAGTGACACTCAGGCTCCCTTATCTAAGGGACCCTATCTGCTAGCATTTAGTGAGCACCTACTGCATCCCCGGCCCTGTACTCCCATGTTCTACATGTTCTCTCTCCCTTCTGATTCCTCCCCAGAACTCAATGAACTGGAACTATGAACCAATTCCAGAGATGAAGAAATTGAGGTTCAGAGAGGTTCAAGCTGTTGGGCCAAAGTCAAAGAGTGGTTCCCCGTAGGGGAAGAACTTGAACCCAGAGCCCAAGTGTTAGTCACCCTGCTTTGTGACTGCTTTTGCTTTACCAGGGAAAGGTGACCCAGCCACCCTGAGGCTGCCCTCACCCCCTCCCTGTGGGTTGTTACCATGCTTGTCACCTTTACGTGGTCGGGGGCACGAGCTGTCACAGGCCCCAGGGGAGTGTCCCCACCCGGGAGCTTGGAGATATCCAAGCAGGAACAGGGAATGCTGGACCGGTGACATCATAATGCCAGCTGGCAATGAGGTCACCAGAGGTGGTGGCAGAGCGCTCACTCCACCCTCTGTGCCAGGGGAGCCCAAACTGACCTCAGCAGGGCTCTGTCCCGGGTCCTCCAGGCTACACAGCAATGGGCAGGGATGGGGCAGGAGGGCATGTGGGGTGGGCTGGAGCTGTCTTGTCTGCATGTAGACCTGCACACAGGTGGCCACGGTGAGATGTTCTGGACCTTGCACACAGTAGCAGTAGCAGCCCCATGCCCTGTGGCCCTGGGAAGATACAGACCAGACTGGCACTGCTCTGGAGGGTTACAAAGGAGCTGGGCTGATGGGCACATGAACCAATGTGAAACGGGAGGGAGGGAAAAGGATTGAGCAGGACACCGGGACCTTTCTGGAGGAAGGGGCTGCTTAGCCTGTGAGTTAAGGATAAGGAGAGGTTACCAACGTGGACACAAGCTTGAAAGGGTTCCCAAGAAATGGGGAAGCGGGGGCGAGGTGTGTCTATGAGGTTGGCAGGGTTTCAACTGGGCGGGGCCTTGAAGTCAAGAACAGGATTTTTTTTTAAACAGATTTACTGAGGTATAGTTGACATACTACAAAATTCACCCATTCCAAAGTATGTAATTTAATCATTATTAGTGAATTTATGGAGTTGTGCAACTATCCTCCTACTCCTCTGCTGCTTGGAACAGCCGTCCCGCCTGCCGAAGGAGGGCTTCCTGGAAGAGGCAGCATTATCAGGGCCTTCAGGATCCCAGGCATGGCCCGGCAGAGCCCACCAGCGTTGCAGACTTGCAGACCCTGGCTCATTGCACCCTTCCCCACACTTGGTGTGTACTCCTGACATGCATGCTACACCCCCTCACATCCCTCCAACCCACCTTGATGGGCTGGTATCCTTGGTCTCCAATGGAGAGGGGGCGTTGGACAGACTGACTGATGGTGGGCAGGCCAGACCACAGGCTATGGTGGTTGAACTAAGCTGAGCAACTGGTATGTGTGGGGGTTTCCATCTCTGATTTCCATGATTCAGCCTGGGGAGTTTCCAGAGGGGAAAAAAAAGCCCTACTCAGGCCTAAGGAGATACACACGGTGACACCAGTCTTGGAGACCAGGAGAAATGCAGGCCTTCCTGGAGAAACCAGGGCACACAGCCAGCTGTGGATGGACACAAATACAAGGACACACTGACCACTGTTGGCACCCAGGGGATGGTCTGGAGCGGGCCACACCCTCAATGCCACTAGGGTCTCCCTAAGACTAGCACCCCAAGACCAACTGCCAAGGACAGAATGGGGGTGGAGGCTACAGTCCTATTTCCTTGACTCCACACTCCCTGGCCTTTTATGCCCCTTTTCTCAGGCAGGCTCAACCCCCTTCCCTAAGGACTGAAACATGCTGCTGAGAAAACCCAGGAGTATATGGGGTTCTGCCTGCCCTTACAGAGCGCCCAAAAGGAGCTGGAGGAGATCAACCCATTTCATGGACAAAAACACTGAGGCCCCAGGCAGGAGGTATGCTCTGACATGGGGCTCTAAGGAATGAGGTAAGGATCCTGGGACACCTCTGATAAAGACAAGGCCTTCCTCAACAGGCACCTCCTTTGGGCCAGGTTCCTTCTTTAGAAAGGTCATAGGAGCTGGAGGACTCTCCTTACTGTGTGACCGTGGCATATGGCCTCTGAGCCAGTTTCCCCATCTGTAACATGGCACCACGAGGATAACAGCTACACGTATGGGGACCTTTCTATGTGCTAGACGGTGGACATTCCTTGTCTCATAGAATCCTCCTATCCACTTTCTGAAGGAAGTACTATGATTGCCCCATTTAGAACAGACAGTTTGATAAGCAATTGTGAGAAAATGATTGCCTCCCTGTTTGGGAGCTCCTGGATCATAGACTAAGGTTTCCCAAAGTGGAGATGTCTGAGCTGACACTAGCCTGGGATCAGAGCCCACACTTTCTTAGGACCTCCCTCCCGGTGGGCCTCACCACGGGACAAGCCAGGGAAAGCCAACTCAGAGATATTTGGTCCCCAACGGGAGAGGGCATGTATTCACAGGACTGGCCAGGGCATGGAGTCGGCAGGTCCAGGTTCGTGGCTCCATCCTGTCCCTTCTTACTGACTTTGACACCTTTCCCCACCTTAGCCTCAGCTTCCATCTGTAAAATAGAGATCACTGGTTCTTGCTCCTCACCCCAAGCTGCAGAAACCATGAGCCCAGAAGGGCCTGTGGGGAAGGAGGTGGAGAGATACAGAAAAAAGACTCCAGATAGCAACCCACCCTCCAAATTCCAGGAGGAAGGGAGATTTTTCAGATTGGGAAATTGAGGCTTGGAGAAAAGGGTTCTGAGCAGGCCATAGGGTTGGGACCGAGCTCCAGAGGATGTGAGGCTGATTGGGGTTAGGAGCATCCAGCCCTCTCCCTTTCCTATCTCCCCAGAGGACATGATAATAGCAGACCTCAATAATGAGCACTTACTCTCTGCTACATATTGTGCTAAGCATTTCACATGTATTTTCTCACTGAAATCTCTAACTCTTTAACTACTATTAACCCCTTTTACATATGAAACTCACCTGCCTAAGGTCACTAGGTCAATCAGCGCAAGAGTCAGGATTTGAAACCAGATCTCTGCGACTCCAGGGCCTGGCTCTCCAGCACTGCCCAAAAGCTCTGAGGCACATTTTGGCTAGAGGGTGAGGTCCAGGGGCACCATCTGCCTAGGGGAACTCTCTTGGTTTCTCATCGGTCCTGGGGGGGAGGTGGGTAGTTCTCAGGCTCTGAGCAAAACACTTTGGGACGCTGTCACAGAGAAGTCTGCAGCTGTACCCTAAGGCCCAGGAAGACAGGGGAAGGGGCTGCGGGTGGGCCGGACGGGCCAGGCTGGGCCAGAGCTCCGGGCATTCCGGCGGCCTCCGCAGGAAGCAGAATGGGACGGAAACCGGCTCCTGCCTCCTCCCCCAGAATCCTGTGGGCAGCCTAGCCGGCCTGCACAGAGGCCCTCTTTGTGCCTGCCCCAACCCGCCACCCGCGGCTGGCCCAGGGTTTTGAGTTTCCTGGGGGGTGGGGGCCCCACCACTGCTAAACCTCCAGCTACCTCCCCCTCTTAGAGGCTGTCACAGCAGCCCGCAGCTGGAGGAGGAAGTGAGTGATGACCAGGGCTACCCCAGAGACCCCGGGGCCTGACGTGTATCCACATCTCATTCCCCCAACACACCCTAATCAGGGGCTGGAGGTGGGCAAAGGACCCAGAGACAGAGCCTGAGAGGCCACCCCCCTGAGCCTGCCCTCCCTGCCAGCTGTCACCAAGCCCATCCTGACCCATCCAGGACTCTCCCATCCCATTCCATCTCAGTGCACTTGTGCCCAGGCTGGTGGACATCCATGGAGGCTGGCCAGGTGGGTAGGGTGACCCATCTGTCAATCACCATTTCCTATTTTCCAGGAACTCCCTGGACACACAACGTGCATCCAAGCGAAGGCCTCAAGCTCATTTCAGCATTTCGGGGGTCCAAAGCTCCTTGGGTGTTGCAACTGCTCAAGAACACCGGACCCCAAGGAGCATGCTCGAGTTGGAGTGTATATGGTGAGGAGCAGCACGAGGGCCAAGTATATCTGCGTGTGTCCACCTGGGAGGTGTGTCAGAAACCCGTGCACATTGCATGCATGAGAATGTGTCTGGGGCTATGCCCAGGTGTGTGTGTACAGTCTCAGTTATTACTCTGTGGTTTTGAGTACTGACATACAAATGGGGCTTAGATACCAGTGGAGGTGGAGGTCTCTGTGTGACCTCCTGTGTGTAGGAGTGGAGTGTGGCTATCTGCATCTGTGGATGTATGTGTATGACTGAGTGTGCATGTGTCCAAGTAGAGTGGTTTACATGGTGGCTGGATATCTGTGGGTTCTCCTGGCCTGTCATGTGTGTGTGTGTGTGTGTGTGTGCATGCACTCACTGTGAGTTCTATCAGGACCTCTGAGGGCTTCTGAGATACGGGTCTGGGGCTCAACTGGCATGGGGATGGCACAGACAGGAACTCATGCCAGGTGCTGGGGCCCCTATGGAAACAGGAAGCTGCCCACCGGAACACCTGGGCTGTGGTGGAGATTGGGCTCCACCCAGGTTCAGTCTGTACCCCTGAGAAATCAACCCAAGGCTCCCCTAGCCAAAAAGCTGTCCCAGCCTCGAGGGAGGCACCTGCCTCGTCTGCCGTTCAAGATCCAACAGCTCTGGCCAGCATCTAAACCCGTGAGCCTGGCCTGAGCGAGGAGAAAACTGGAAAACAAAAGCCCCCAGACCGCAGGCCCTCCCTGCAGAGGCGTGGGGGAGGCAGGCAAGAGGCGGGAGGCTCAGGAGGAGGGAGGGAGGTGTCGCCGCAGCCCCGGAACACAAAAATAATGAGGCGAGAGGGGCTGTGGGGCCGAGCCGGCTGGTTCCGGAGTCGCTATCTGACCTTGACAGATGCCACAGCTGGGCGCCTGGAGAGGAGCCGCCGCCACAGTGCTGCAGAACAGCACCCCCACAACCCGCCACCTCCCCCAGACCGGGTCGATGGAGGTTCAGGCAGGCCCCAGCCGCAGGCAGCCACCCCACCAGGTGGGAGCTGGAGGACCTCAGAGTGTAACCCAGTCAGGCAGGGGATAGAGGGAGGAGATGGAGGCAAAGAGAGTGAGTGGGGGCAGGACCACTGCAGGGAATGGGAGGCAGCAGTGGGGTCTCCGGAGGGCACCCTGGCCCTCAGGCGTGGCTGTGTGTGTAGGAGAAACACGTAGAGCGTACTATTGTGCTTGTGTAGCTATGAGGCTGAGAGTGTGTGGTTAAGAGAAGCAAGTTGTGAGTGTGGGTATGACAAAGATCGTATGTGTGTGTGTGTCCTTGGGGTCACCGATCACTCCCCTGCCCTCTTCCAGAGCCACACCTGTCCTGGCAGGAGCAACCCACGCTGGGGTCAGGTGTGGCGGGGTGCAAAGAGAGCCAAAGGCACCCTGATCCCCGGCTACCACCAAGTTCCGTCACTAGAAGACGGAGGAGAGGTGGCCCTGTGGTCATCCTGGCCTCCCCTTTCTCACCCGCAGGAGTGCTCCAGGCACAGAGATGGGCGTGGGGCTGGACGCCACCACTCTGGGGACACCAGTGAGGGGCTGGGGTACAAGCTGCAGGAGGGGATGTTGGGCTGGAGGCAGATTAGCAATTCTGAGCACTGGCTACATAATTAAAAAATCATTACGGCAGGCGGGCGGGCAGAGCCATGTGAGCTCACGCTCAGAGCGGGTGGGGACATGGCCATGGCACTCCCCCTCCCACCGCTTCCCGGAGGAAAAATCCCACCTGCTAATATAATTATGGAAAAACACAAGCACAGAAATTCTGTTTCAGCAAACAACATGCCTGAGTGCCCAGGGCCTACCTGGCCCTCAGCACAGTGGGCTGGCTGGTCACTGTGCCCAAGGCTCCCAGCAGTAAGCTGGGTCCAGACCCCCACCTCTTCCGCCTCAGCGGCCCCCAAGAGCAGGGGTGGAGGTGTGTGGGGGACATGTAAAGCCCAGCTCCTCAAATTCCAAATCCAACAGAAAACTGGCCCGTCCTGATAGTTGACAAATGGGGAAACTGAGGCTAAGGAATCCGTGTAAGGTTATGGTGTTTGTGGCAAAGCTACAGCACCAATGGGCCACCCCAGGAACTCAATCCCCTCCCGTCCCCTGTAGTCCTCCAGCTTCCCTATCTCATCGTCATCCCCCGGCCCCATCCGCTCTTGGCTGGGGGGCGGTGGGAGAGGACACACGAGCAGCTCTCTGCCCGAGTTGAAACTGGACTGTTCAAGTCAGCTACTCCAGCACCGCCCAGCCCCTAACTACGCCGGGATCCTAGGGTGAGGGGGCGCGGGGAACCCCAGGCTCCCGTTCGGGGACAGGGCGTCCTGGGCTCGGCTGGGTTAAGGTAGGCCAGCAGGGCTGGCTCCCGCCCCGAGAACGGCGGCCAGCTCTGGGGCACAGGCCCCAGAACGGCAGGAACAGCCGCCATCACCTCGGGCCTGGAGCGGGAGGCGGCGGCGCGGGGAGGGCAGCCGGGCCTAATTAGTCTGCCTGGGACCCGGGCGGGCGCCGGGGTGGCAGACGCGGCCGCCGGAGCCGCGCAGGCACGTCTGCGCCCGGCCGGGAGGCGGCGGGGAGCCGGGAGGCCGCGCGCCCTGGGACGCGGTAGGACAGGCGGGCGGCCTGGGAAGGCCCGGGATGAGGAGATGCCGGCCCCGAACAGGCCTGCCTTCCCTCATTCCTCGGTGCCACCAGGCGCAGCAATTAGAAGCTTTCAAAGTTTGTCCTTAATTGGTTTCATTTTTGCCTCATAAATGATTCATGGCCCTGGAGGTCTGGGAAGGGGAGGGAGTGGCAAGGGGAATTTGGGAGCCAGGCCCCCTACCTGAGGCTGGAGAGGGGCCTGCAACCTTTGCCCAGTTGAAGAAGGGCTTGGGGAAGCCTCAGGCAGGTGGGATCCTCCAGCAAAAATAAAAAACCCCGGCCCTCTCCTCAGGGCACTAACTAATTAGCAACCGTGACTTCTCTGCAGACCAGTTCTGCAGCCAGGCCCAGAGCCACCGCAGCTGCTGCGGCCCTGGGAGGGTGAATAATAATATAATGATAACAAAATAAAAGTGTCAATAGTAATAATAAAGATGGTGAACACTTAAAGTTCTCACTTAACTTTCGGACACGCAGTTAAGAACATCTCTTTTAACCACCAACCCTAAATCCCCAAACATTATCAGGAAGAGGTACCAGAATCCCCATTTTGCAGTTAAAGAAACTGAGGCTTGGAGAGCTTAAGGTCACTCCTCTGCCCCTCCGATGCTCAAACTCCTCACTCCCCAAGGTCTCAGTAGCTTGGGGCTTAGGGCTGGACTTCTGGAACACTGCCAGTGAGTTAGGAGCTGCAAGTCCTAAGGAAGCCTGCAGAAGACCCCAGAAAGGTCGAGTGATGCCATATCCACCTGGGCCAGGTTAGCTCCGTCCCTCACAAAGCTGTGTGACCTTGACTGAACAATGTCTTCACACACCCTTAACTGGCCCATCTGTCAAATAGGAAACAGCGGCCCTATGACCCCCACCAGCGCTCACTTGTGCTGGGCATGGGATCAGAGAGATGTCATGGACCCCATGCTCAGGGAGCTCCCAGTCTAAAAGAATGTGGATGTACACAGAGAGAGGGGCTTAGTAGAGTCTGTGCAGAGAACTCCAAGCACTCAGCCAGTCACCTGCTGAGGGCTTCTTGGGGGTGAGGTGGACAGAGGAAGTGTCTCCCTTTTAAGCACGTTCCCCAGTGGCTCAGATAGTAAAGAATCCGCCAGCAATGTAGGAGACCAGGGTTCGATCCCTGGGTCAGGAAGATCCTCTGGAGAAGAAAATGGCAATCCACCCATTGCCTCCACCCAATTGCCTGGAGAATTCCATGGACAGAGAAGCCCTGGTGGGCTAAAGTCCATGGGGTCGCTAAGAGTCGGCCACAACTGAGCTACTAACACAACCCACACAGAATGCTCAAGGAATGGGTGTGGCCCACTTAAACCCTAGGCTAGAGGTCAGACCTTGAGGAAACCCAGAACTACAGACTACATCAAAGGGATATTTGATGAAAAATGCCCAGCTTAGTCTGTCCAGGACAGTCACTTTTATTCTGAACAACAATGAGAGGTGAGGTCTACACAATTATCTGCAAGGCCCACTTGGTCCCTAGGGACCTCCTGGAGGTAAGGAAATGCACTCAACAAATTCAGGAGCAGATGCTATATGGGGCTTTCTGGTGGCTCAGTGGGTCAAGAATCCATCTTTGATGCATTAGACGCAGAAGACATGGGTCCAATCCATGGGTCGGTAAGATCCCTTGCAGGAGGGCCTGGCAACCCACAACCCCAGGAGAATCTCATGGACAGAGGAGCCTGCGAAGCTACAGTCCGTAGGGTTGCAAAGAGTCAGACACAAATGAAGTGACAGAGTAAATGCTGTATGGACTAACTCCCCCTAGAGGCCCCAGGGCTCTGGGCCGCTAGCTGGCGGCTCTTGGGTACCTCATAGATACCACCTCCTCGTGTGTCCTCCAGCTCCTGTCCCAACCACTTGCACCAGATTTCCCTCCACAAACTCTGCCTTCTCAGGCCCTGGCACTTGCTCAGTTCCATTGTCTCCCTGCTCTCCCACCCAGCCGGCCTCCACCAGGCAGCGAAACCGAGGCCTCAAGTGGTTATACCTCCCACTGTCTCCTTCCTCCCTGTGCCTCCTCACAGCCCTCTGAGTGGCGTACGTGATCGTCCCTGTGTCCCAGTGAGGAAAATGAGGCTCTGAGCAGAAGCTAAAGGGACTCATCCAAGACCACACAGCTTAAGGAAACCCAGGCCCAAATCTCTTGAAAGACCACGTTGCTCACCTTGCTGGCCTCCTAGAGGTCACATCTCTGACCTGAACCAGGACTAGCTACTTCTTGCCCGAGCCCCGACCCATCTTCTGTCTAGACAAAAACTATACTGAATCCGCACTCCTCCAGACACAAGATCTTGGTCAGACCGTTGTGGTCAAGGGCCCTGCAGGGGGCCCAGGAGGTAGCAGGGGTCCCTACATACTCCGAGAGCCCTAGGGTATGGGGCCTCCTGCCTCAGCCCAGTTGGGTCATCCCAAAGGTTGGGTGGGAAAAGTCCCAAGATACAGAGTACCACAAATGTCTGGGGAGGGGTGTGGAGGAAGCACAATGATGTCAGGGTGGAGGGGGTTGGCCATGTTCTTTGGCCCTCTCTCGGGTACAGTCAACTTTAAGGCTCCTATCACACACTAGGGAGGGGGCTGCCTCTGGAAAAAAGGAAGAAGCCTAACCTTTATACATCCGCTACTCCATTCTGCTGGAGAATATAGCTGAATGGCTTGGGCAAGTCATACCCTCTGAGTCTTCAGTTGTTTCATCTGTACAGTGGATCCAAACTCTATGGAAAAGCTTTGGGAACAGGTTTAGAGGTTTTCCTTGAGAAAAGGGATTCAGAAAAACTGGATGAAACACTCGGTGGTCTATGTTGGCTGGGGGCACTTGTATAGTAGAAGCTTGACAACTGCTTGATAAACATACAAACAAGTGGCTGAGTTCTCAGACTTCAGAGTGCCTCTAAGCAGGTCCAGGCGACACCGACTTCCCAGGTGTCCCCCCTGAGCCAGGACATTGGTCTGCCCAGCCAGGTCTCTGGGGTCCCTCTCCCCGGCCTGACCATCTCAGGCGGGTCAGCACTGACGTCAGCAGGACCAGCTGGGCGTGGAGCCCGCCACCTCTGGAACAGCCAATTAATTAACTTTTTCAAATTAATTTCCCAAGCAAAATTCCATAATTACATCTGTCTCCATCAGCCTGAGCTGGGCAGGCAAGACGACCCCGCAATGAGATGGAATATGACCATACCAGGGGGTGACCATACTGGCCCCAGGAAGAGGTCAGAGACACTGGAGGTTGGGTTTAACCCCAGCAGGACAATGGTCTGGTATCCTTATGGATGCTGAATGGAAGGGGAGGGGGCCAAGAAACCAGAGCCCTGCACCCCTGCAAGCCAGGCGGTGGAGGGCTCAGAGACACCTATGCCTACCCAGCTCATCCTGCTGCCCCCACCCCCGACTCTGTGCCCCCAAACCACAGTGGGTCTTGGCAGGGCCCAGGAGCAGCACAGGCATTGCGAGGCTGAGGAGGCCACGACTGCGGCGTTCTAATTTCCCAAAGGGGCTGAGATTAATTAGCTCACACACAGGCGCAGAGAGGGAGAGTGGGAGCAGGGGCGGGTAGCGTCAGGCGAGGAGCTGGCTGGCACTCCCCCCACCCGCCCGGCAGGCAGTCAGGCGGCCTTGACAGCCTGGGTGCTCTGAAGGTCAGTGGCCAAGCCGGCTGAGCCAGCAGACTGGCACTGTCGCCTTCCCAGAAGCCCGGAGACCAAGACTGGGAGGGGCAGCAACCAGGACAGCTGGTGGAGGTGGGGGCGGGGGCCACACTGATGAAGTCCGTGCCAGGTGCTCTGTCCACACCCTCTTCTTTTATTCTCCCAGCAGGCCAAAGAGGTAGGCACCATGGCCTTCCCATTTCACAGATGAAAACACTGAGGCTCAGAACTGAGTTAAAACTCACGCAAGTTGTGGACGGTTAATTCCGTGCTGACACGAGGTCTGCAGGAGCCCTGGGCCTGGGGGACCCGGAGACCAGCTGCAGAGTTTGTGAGTGTGGCTGTCTGACTGTGGCTTACCTCTGTCTCAGAGCATGTGCTCGGCAGACTCTCAGTCATTTTAGAGATGCAGAAACTGAGACCAGAAAGGGGAAGTAACTTGCCACATGGCACAGGGCCCCAAACCCAGACTTTCTGCCCCTCCATTTCAGGCCAGCACCAACTTCCAGCAAAACAAACCCAACTCGGTGACCTGTAGTGAGACCTGCCCCAGGGCCACGCTGTGCCTGGTGCTCTCTTTAGCTAACCAGTACACTGATGAGGGTGGGGTGGTCACTGTCACCCTTGTGTACAGAAGAGGCGGCTAGCTCCAGCTCAAGGGCACTTTCTTAACTTCTCCCTGCAGGGCTCCCCAGAGAGGAGAAAGGCGTCCCCAGGGAGGTGGGAGGGTAGGGATGGGAGAGGTGTATGATGCTGATCAGGCCCCTAAGCAGTTCTCACAAGCCTAGCAATTGACCTTCCCAGAACTTGTCTGCAAGAAGATCCTTGCAACCCTAGGGAGACTCAATCCGCTCCCTGGGCCACGCCTTGACTCCTACCCGACACCCAGTGAATCATGTCTCCGCAGAAGCCAAGGGCAACAGGGCTTACCCTCCCCAGGCTTACGGGATCAGCAGTCCCAAGGTTCTTGGGTCCAAGATAACAGACGGCCCTAGAAGAGTCATGGGGTGGTGCCTAGGTGGGGAGGGGGCTGGCCCAACTAGGAATATTCTTCGTTGTGTTAATTATGGGAGATGGGTAGAAGCCCCCCTGAGGCACAGGTCTACATGGGGTTTGGAGCCAGGGTTCCCCTCCCACTCTGCAGCCTCAAGCTAGGAGACCTCAGACAAATGGCTTGACCTTGCTGAGCCCACTCTCTGATCTGTGAAATGCCCACCATGATAGCCCCACCCCGACCAGGGTCCTAGACAGGATGAATGTGAGGTTCTCAGTGCAGGGCCAACATGCATAGGTGCTCAATAAATGAGCGCTGTGTGGTTATTTTTACGGTCATCCTCAGGCAACACCAGAATGAGTGAAAGCACTGCTTGAGCCAAGAATGTTGGGTAACCCAGGCTGTGGCCCCAGTTCCGCCACTGTTTGAGTCTGAGCCAATCTCTTATGTCTCAAGTTTCCCCAGGCTCAAGCAGAGCATCCCCTGTCCTGCCCTCTTACCTGCAGGAACCCGGGGAGGTACACATACGAAAGGGGTCTGAGGGCTACAGCGAGGGCAGTACTCTGCCATGCTTTTCTGGCCACAGGAAGAGCCCACTTCTACTTCTTACCAACCTTTCCTATTTCCTTGTCCCCTTCCCACCCTAGCCTGGCCTGCTCCATGTCCACGCTTCTTCAAGCTCCCACAGTCCCAACAGCCCTTCCATAGGTGTATTCCAAGCCCCTCACTACCCTGCAAAGGCCACATTAGCCACCTGGAAATCCCTGAGTCTAACTTGTGGCTTTGCTATCTGTTGGGGGTTAGGGGATAGAAAAAAAATCTGGGAACCATGGTTGGCTCTCTGTGTATCTAACCCCAGGAGTGTGCACCTAAGGATTCCAGGTTCCTCTGTCCTGGGTCCCATCCATTCCCAACCATTCCCCTCCCAGTGATCCCAAGCTCAGCTTCCTCAATCCCACACTCCATCATTCCCATCTAAGAACAGCCCTAGAGAAGGCTAAATCCACGACATTCTAATTAAGGAGTCTTTGGTGTGGGGTACCACTCCCAGAAAAATGCCAGCTTTGGTGGAGCCAAGAGGTGGAGAGGAGGGCTGGACTCACCTGGAGATCCAAATGAGGCATGGTGCGAACCACACCCCACCATCTACTTTAGGTCTTGCAGTTTTAAGACAGAGATAAGGGTCATACCCATTTTACAGGTGGCTAAAGTGAAGTCAGAGAGGTCGGCAAACCAGGTCATGATTACACAGCAGGCAGTGACCAAACCTGGTGTGGAGCCCAGGCCTGTGCAATTCTAGAGCTGATGGCTCGGGGACAGCCAGTTCTCCTGACTGGCCACTGCTGTTTGTTTTCTTCAGGTTGCCTGGTCCTCTCTTCTCCCCAGCCACTGTCCAGGCCGTTATGGGGGAGACCTATGTGGCCAGGAGGTGGGAGCCAACATGGGCCAGAGTTCACCTGCCCCTTGACTTCTGCTAGGCTGTCTCAATCCTGTGGGACCAGAACGAGCTGCCCTCTGAGCGTTAGGAGACTGTATCCAAAGTCCTTCATGAGCAATGAAGTCATCCTCATTGGACTCAATTCTCTCATCTGAAAAAGGATACCTTTTTTGTGTGTGAAATATAGGTTATGCCCCCAGTTCTGCTCACTCAGGGAAGGCAAGCGCCAGCCCCAATGGGCAGCAGAAGCACAGAGGCTCCCCGAGGGCATCCCCCTAACCCAGCAGCCCAGCCCTTCCTTGTATTCAGGCCACGGACTAAAAATCAGGGGCTAAGTCTGAATTCTGAGTCTTAGGGTGCTGGCTGCAAGGCAGGAGGCCAGGGTGACCAGGGAGGGTGGACTAACAGACTCCTGAGGGCACTCAGCCCACTAGATCAAGGGAGTCTCATTCCTCCCCAGTCTCTGGCACCCCGCAATCTCTCAAGGACCCTGCTCCCCGAGTGGGGGGAGCAGCTGGCCACTTGGCACTCCCAGGAAAATCAATTCTCCGTGGCTTTCCTTCTTCAGCCTTTCCTCTACTGAGCTACGCCCCCCCCCCCACCCCTGCCCCATCCCTTCCCCATCAACCCGCAACTGGCTCTGCCTGGGCTAGAGTTCCCCATACTGGAGGGCAAGTGAGTTTAACACTTCCATGCCTGTGACTGGGGCCTCCTTCCCCAGGGGTGGGGAAACATCTCCCCTCCTGTGCCCACCCTGCAGAATTCAGCTGACTCTACACGGCCGAGGGTGGGTCTCCTTTGTGTGAGCCTACACGGGCCTTTCAGTGAATGGAGCCCCAACCTTGTTGGGAGCGAGCCTGTGCACACCAGGCTCCATGGGGTCAGTGCCCTGTGCCCAGCTCTTCGCACCATCTGGGTGAGAGCTGTGGCCAGAGAACAACGGCCTGAGCCTGTGACAGGATGGAGCACATATACCAGCGCCTTACTGGAGTCGTGTATGGGGTCCATGTGTGACTGTTTGTCCATCCGTCTGTGTGTTTGTGTCAGCATGTGTCGTGTGTGTGTGCCAGAGGCTGGGGCTGTGAGTGTGACAGCGAGTGTCCACAACGACTGTGACTGGGCCCTGCCCGTGAGTGTCAGCAATGTGTGCTGAGTGACTGTTTGTCCCAAGCGTGTGCCCCTGGGTGTGCCGCGTGGGCTGTGCGTGAGTACGCGCTGCCTGCCAGGCCGCAGGGCCTCGTGGGGCTGCTGGGGATGGGGTGACTCACATCTCCTGAGCTCATCCCGCCGCCAGCCCGCCCAGCTCACCCTGCTCTGCTGGGCTCATGGCCGCCAGCGCTGGGGGCTGGGGGGTGGGAGGGAGGCAGGCGCGGGCAGACGCGGCAGGGAGGCCGCTTGATAAATAACCTGCTGCTTCCCCAGGCCTCTGAGAAGGGGAGGCTGCATGGTGGGGAGCAGTGGGGAGCAGGAGGGAGGCAGTCCTGGCCCCCAAGCTCCGGCGACCCTGGCCCCCACAGCCCAGGCTACGACTCCGGTTCCTGTTTCATCGAAACCTGAGCTGGGAAAAGCCTATCGGGTCATCTTGCCTGTCCCGCCGGCCGCCAGGCCCAGGCAAGCTGCCCCTCAGGGGACAAGCCCGCAGCCTGGCCGCCCAGCCAGTGGGTGGGTGGGTGGGGGGAGGATATTTCTGTCCAGACTAAATGGAGCTCGAGGCCTCTGTCTGCACCCCCCCCCAACAGCTGCTCCCAGGGGCCCCCTGGCTCTGCAGGACTGAACTAAATATAGCCCCCACCTCAGCAAACCCCCAATGTTCACCTCTTCCCATTGACCCCACCCACATGAGGGTAGGGGGAAGGCTGGAGAACCTGCTGTGTGAGCCTAGGCCAGTGCATCCCTCTCTCTGGGCTCTCAGCTATGAAACATTAAGTATTACTCAGCTCTAGGCCCTGACCTGCCTAATAGGCCTTATCGGAGAGAAGATGCAAGTGACTAAATTGGGGTCTTTGTCCAGGGAGGTAAGGGCTGAAGTCCCCTCCTTCAAAATGACTCCAGCCTGCTTCAGCAAAAGAATACCAGGGGAAGCTCTCGCCAGCATCCCCAAGTACCTTTAGGCTTATAAACATGGTCCCCTTCATCCTGCTTGTTCTTTGCCCAGGCTGGGCAATACCAGGCTCCTCCAATCTGCCCCAGCCGGACCCTGGCCAGGAAACAAGTTGTGCCAGGCTTGGGGAGGGGGGAGACGCGGGAGCATGACAGCTGCTATTTCCTGGAGGCCACAGTTGGGCACAACCCGGATTCCTGCCCGGCTCCACACTCCACCGGACAGCCTCTCCCAGGCTCTGGCCTTCAGCAGGGCACCCCTTCCCCAGTGTCAGCCCCGTCATCAGCCAGGGTCCCACCCAGTCCCTCTTGTCCCCTGCACCGGTACAGACAGGAAGGAGGTGCCGGATGCACCTTCTGGCCTGGGCTGGGAGAACGGTGGTCTCTGCAGGGTTCAACAGGCGGGGGAGGCAGCCCCAGCTTCCCCCCTCCTGCCTGCCTGCCCACCCGGCTGCTTCCCCCAGCCCCACACACACCGAATTCCCTACATGCCTGTCTGTCTCTGACAGCTCGCGCAAATACTTGGCTGCGCGGGCACCCGCTGTTCTGAGCCCGCTGCGCCTCCTCCCCTGCCTTCCCCGGGGGGCTCTGCAGACACAGCCAGGGACGGGAGGGGGGCCAGAGCAAGAAGCTTGGTGGGCAGTAGCGGGAGTGAAGGCAGGAGGAATCGGTCTCAGCGCCCATCCCCAGGCCTGGGGGAACTAAGGGATTTGGGAGGCCACCGTGAACCAACCCTAACTGGGCGGCAGCTGCTGACACCCCCGCTGCCCCCCGGAACCTCCCAGGAGGACCTTCCGGAGGCCTCCCACTCGTCTCAGCCGATGAAACAGCATCTGCCACCCCCGCGGCGGCAGCTCAGGACAGGGCGGAGGGCACCGCAAGGCCCCTGGGGAAGGCTTTGAAATCTGGACTATGGCCCAGCCCCTCCTGAGAGCCTCGGCCCCCCACCACAGGCCCAGCCCTGGAGCGTGGGGCGGCTGCGTTCCAGCCCTCCTGCAGTGTGAGGGGTACACTCGCCCAGCTGCCAGGCCTGGGACGTCTCCATTGGACTGGCTGGGGGCCTTGTTTGCCCCCAACTCTCCTCCTTCCTGCTTGCCTCACCTCCCTCCCCGGGGACCAGTGGAGGAAACACTTCCTGAGAACAGCTGGGATTTTCCGCTGGACACTGGCCTTGCCGGTCAGACCCTTATCTGCACCCCCCAACCTCATTCCTTCTCCTAGAGTCACCCCTTCAGCCAAATCATACTCCCACCCAACCGCCAAGGACACCCCTACTCTCCCTACCATCCTCCCACTTGCCTCAGCGTCCCCAGTACCCAGCACATGTCCAGGCACTGAGTAGACAATGAATGAATGGCCGGCCACATGGAATGACATGCTCCATTTTGCAGATGGGTATACTGAGATCAGGAGCGAGCCCAGCTCCCATCCAGGCTCTTCCTGAATGGCAAGAATAGCCCTGGCGGCAGGGCCCTTCTCTATTGTTTCCCACCTGGTACACTTTCTACCCCAGGAACCAATGCAGCCCTCCCAAGCTTCTCAGGCATCAGGGTGACTCCAAACAGAACTTCTCAGTGCTCTGGGGCCAAATGCCCAGCTGACTATTCAGGACCACTGACCCAACTCTCCCAAAGCGTTAGGGTGGGCTTTAAAAGAATTGCAACTGTACTGTCTTTGTGACTAGACTGTGGGGTGAAGCCTCCTCTCCCCATTGCACAGATGGGGCTGCAGAGGCCCCCAGGGGAGGGGGGAGCTGCAGGCGGCCGTGAATCAGAGGGGGAGCTGGGAAGCCGCCCGGCCCTGCCGGCTGTCGCTGGAAGCAACAGCCTGCATTTCCTCCTCACACTGGTGCCTGGGGAAGCGTGGGCAGCGGGCGGGCGGGCACTGCCGTGAGGACCCCTCCCGTGCCTGTAGGCTAGCTTCGTCCCCTCACTGCCTGCCTGGGCCCACACAGTCCACTCCCCGTGCTGGCGTGATTTATTTCCAGAGAGGGGCAGACCAGAGGCAGAACTGGGTTTCATGTCACTGGCGGGCACCACAGGGAAGCCCCTCCTCTCAGATTCTCAATGTTCCTAGCATCGAACAAGATTGAAACATGACCATTCACGCTTCCTTCCAGCAGTAAAGCCCACGGTTCTGTGATTCTAGACTCTCAATGCGACAAGAATCCTGACAAGAATCCCTCAGCTCCAAGCATTCTATGATTCTAGACTCCTGTGACTTAAGATTCCAGGCCATTGAGACTGGACACCGCCAGAAGAAAGAGGGGCCAAGTCCACTCCTACCTGCTGCTGGGGGCCCAGCTAAGCAATTTTCTATCGAGCTTTGGGGGAGGTGGGTCAGGCAGGAAAGGAGCTGGGCTCTCCCGTCGGGGTCACCAGGAACTGGACATGAGGCTGTGGGGCAGGGCAGGGGGTTATGGGGATCAAGCTGGTCTAGTCCTGGAGGACAGGCCACCACCTTGTGGCAAACACAGCCACGGACGCTGCAGCCGTCAGGAGGCCCAGACCTCGCCAGGATGCAAGCAGGTAGGTGGGGCTTTGTCAGCTTGTGCCCCCACCCTGGAGCTCAGAGGGAAGAGGGGTGTCAGGTCAGGGCTGGTCTCCCTGCTTCTCAGGTTCCAAGCCAAGCTCCACGCTTCATCTTCCAGTCTTCACCACCCACTGCTTCCTCCTTCCCACCACAGTCCCTCACCTCTCAGGCTCCCAGGCCAGCCCCAGCCCAGGCCAGCTGGCAGCCAGCCAGCCGGGGCAAGGTTCCCAAGCCCATTTGATAGATGGAAAAACTGAGGTGGCGGGGGAGAAGACGACATGACCTGCCCCAAGGGCTCAGCCTTGGCAGCCTACTGGTCTCTGGATGCATCTCTCAGTCCTGCCCCTCAACCTTGCTTCCTAGAATCCTCTGCAGGGCCAGTGGGTCTCCCCTGAACAGTCTCCTCACCAACATAAGTACATCTCCCCCATCCTGGTGTCCCTTGACAACACTCAATTCCACAGCCAATCACCTGCTCATTCATTAATTCATTCTTTCATTCACCCAACTAGCCAATCAGCCCATCTTCCCACAAATGCCAGGTCCCTTGCCAGGGGTCTGGGGGACTCAAGAAGCAAAGAGAGCAAGGCCTGTACCCTGCAGGCATTGACGGAGTGCCTGCTGTGTGCTAGGCAGTATGGACTGCCATGCACAGCCCAACCCTGCCTGTCCTTGTGGTGTTCATAGCCCATCAAGGGCTCTGCCAGGACCCAATCCCACTTGCAGGAGTGGCAAGTCCCAAATGCTCCAGCCTCAGTTTCCTCATCTGTATATGGGGAAGCTAATGGCACCCACATCATTGGCCTACTGTGAGGAATGAACAAAGTGAAGGCTAGAAAGCTGTCCACACAGTACCTGCCCTCAGTCAGGGGCTGGGACGGTTTAGCCGTTGTCATCACCATTGTTAAGACCTACTATGATTATTATAGTAATAACTGGGAGACAGCGAGTGATTAGAGCAGCTAAAGCTCTTCAAACACTTAGCTGGTGCCAGACACTGAGGGGACAGGAAGGAATCACTGCCACATCCCGTTGCAAGGCTGGCAAGGAGCAAGCCCAGTAACCTCCCATTAGCATCTGATGATCAAGGGACTCGATGGTTAGAAGCATGGCCCTGCCTCCACGGAAGATCTACTCCAACATGTGTTCATGGGTGCCGCACATGTATATGCAAGCTTTTAACCATGCACATGAATACATGTCTACACAGGAAAGCTGGGAGGGCCGGCAGGTGAGGTGGGAAGCAAAACAGCAGTGAAGGGAACACAACTGCTGACGCTGGCTCAGGCCTCCCACCCTAGCCCACTCCACCCTGGCCAGTGATCACAGCAGAGCTGAGGGAACTGTGGCAAGAGCAAGGACCAGGCCAGTGAGGAGAGGCCCGAAAAGATGCTTTGCATAGTTCTGGCCACCCGATTACAGGCCTAGGCTAGGCCCCTAGGTGGGGGTATGGGGGCTGCCAGGTGCCTGCAGTCCCACATGGGTCAGGCCACTGCGCCTGCACTTTATGCCTGTCCCGGCATGGCGCATGAGCATTCCTGCTGGCAGACCGGCCAAGTCTGAGGAGGTCAGGGGAAGTCACGGTGAAGGGAGGGAACAGTGGGCCCAAGGGCCATGTGGGGTCTGCCGGACAGGGGAGGGTGGGCACAGGGCTCCCCCTGGGCCACCGGGCAGGCCTGGCTCTGCCTTGCTGGGGCCAGCAGCTGGAGGGAAGTAAATATAGCGCGGGGCGTCCCGGCCACATTCCTGGGAGGCCAGTGCGGCCCGCCTGCCCGCTGCTCTAGGCAGAGTGCAGCAGCCAGGGCCCAGAACTGCCCCTGCCCTCTTCCCAAACAAACAGAAAAATAAATAAAACCAGCTCTCACGGCCAGCACAGCTTGGGGGATGGGGGCAGGAAGGGGTGGACAGGGTTGGGGGGGCAGCCAGGCGTACCAGTTGCCGCTGTTTCTGTCCTGCTGGGGAGGAGGAGGCCAACAAAAAGAGAAAAATGGAGGGAAAGGGCAGAGGGACAGCCAGAGATGTGAGAGAGGGGGAGAGGACACGCAGGAGAGACCAAGTTTTGACAGACAGAGGTGTGTGGGGGGGCAGGTTAAGAGTGATATGGATGGTATCAGGGCTGGGGAGGAGGCACAGGCAGCCCTGAGGTCAGTAATTCAGCAATTCAGTGACAGGGATACCCCGGGGGGGCAGCAGGCAGACAAAGGGGGGCCTGTGGGCTGGGGCAGGGGGCTGGCTCCAAAGGCCATGAAATATTAAAGACCTTAGGCCAATGAGTGACAGAGGTCATAGAAATAAGGAGACTAGCCAGGGAGATACAGGAACCCTGGAGCAGACCACCCCCCCAGCCCCGGACCCAGTCCCCCTCCACCACCTCCTGAGCCCAGCCAGCCTCCCCCAGCTCTCCTCCGCCGTGGCTGCTTTCTGTCTTTCCATCCAGACGGAGGATGGACTGAGGGTGGGAGGGGCCCGGGGGATTAGTGAGGGCAGGGGACCTTTGCCGTTCTCTCTTCCCTCTGGCTGATCTGTGCACAGCCGGCCCTCCAGAGCTGCCAGCCACCCTAGTCAGAAGGCCAGGAGGCCCGTCAGCACAGCCACTGCCACAGGCACCTCCTGGGGAAGGAGGGGGTAGACATCCAGCTTCCCCTTCACAGAAAAAAAAAAAAAACAGCCACACCACCACTTTCCACAGAGACCAGCGGGAGAGACGGCCATGCCTCACAGCTCAGTTGAGCCAGCCAGTCAACGGTCGAGCAAGCCAGCAGGTCATCCCCCAGCCCTCCCACCGCCGCCCCCTCCCCAGGCTCCACCATCAACTTCATGACCTTGGCCAGTCCCCCTGTCCCCGAGCCTGTGCCTTCACCAGCCCCACCCCACCACAGGTTTGGTGTGAGGAAAAGAAATAAGAGTACAAGTAACACCTTGAAAACCTGCAGGGGGGCTAGGGCCAAGGATGCAGGTAATCCTGTGAGGTCAGGCCCATCGTGGGTCCCATCTCACAGATGGGGAAGAGAAACCCAGACAGCCAGAGTGACGTACCCAAGGTCACACACCTGGCAACTAGCAGAATAAAGACAGAAACGCTAACCATGAGCCATGTGGGGGACAGGAAGTCCTCATCACCATAAAAGCCAACTTTGATTGAATGCTGACTATGGGCTAGCCACTGATGGTGGGCACTGCACAGCCATCCCTGTGTCCGTGTGAAAGTAGCCTTGTGAGGCAGGCATTCTTACACTCCCATTTCAGGGATAAGGAAACTGAGGATCACAGAACATACATGGACCAAAGGTCATACATATATCCAGCTTGGCAGTGACATGGCCAGGATTTGAAGCCAGGTCTGACTCCTGAGCCAGTGGTCAAATATACCTGTTTGGGTGAGGTCAAGGCTGGGAGTTATAAGGGGCCAGTAGCGGGGGAGCTCAGTGATCCTATTGGTACCTGGAACAGCCACCAGGAAAAGGTCAAAAACAAAGTCACAACTGCTAGACCACCAAGGGGTGGTCGGCAACTCCTCTGGGAATAAGGAGATGGGCAGAGCCTGTGGGGACACTGTTTAGGGGCTTGGCCAGAATGATCCTGGTCTACTCAGAGCCCAGGCACCAGATAGCACAAGCCCCTGCCCCTAGCATAGGGCTACTGAGGCCGGTCTATAAACAGTCAGCAAAGCCCCCAGGGCTGCAACCAGCACCCGAGGGTCGGTGTGCCAGGAACTAATCACACTCCACCTCCAGAGCCCCCAGTGCAGGCGGAAGAGGGGGCAAGATCCCCTCCCTCCCTCCCAGGCCCTGTGAGCCCAGAGGGAGGCCAGCATCAGAGGCAGGAAATGAAGAAGAATTTGCGATCTAATTGAGCTGGCGGGGGATTAGGCGGCAGAATGCAATTACAGGGGCTGGAGCAGGGCCAGGGGCACTGACACCCTGAGATGTGGCCTGGCCCAGGTGACTGGGCCGAGCCAGTCTCTGGCCAGAGACACCCTTTGGGGAGTGGAGTGGGGAGAGGGAGACAGGTAGGCAAAGACTGGGGCCAGAGCACTCTTCAGCACACACAGGATTGCAGGTTCCAGCTCCATGAAATACCCAAATCAAGTTTTCCTGAGAATTCTTCCCCAGGGAACAGCCCTATGCACTCTCTCACGGGGAGCAGGCAGAGAGGAACACACGTTCTCACAGGCTCCACTCATGCATATACACACACATGTGTTCATGCTCCCAGGAAAGACCCACAGATCCATGTCCACTTGCATGGGGACAGGCTCCCAACCTGCAGACACACAGCAATGGCCCTTTGTTGCCAGTGGCTCCACCAAAGAGGGGAAGAACACAAAACAAAACAAAAAAATACACCCATGACCTTAAAATCCTTTTATTCCCGTAATCACAGGCTGCCATTGCCGTGGATACGCGCTGTCACCCCGGCCCCAGCCTGTCTCCCTCCATGGCTTCCAAACTCCCAGCAGGCAGGCAGACGGGGAGGCTGCCCAGTTACTGCTGGGGAGGGCAGGGGAGGAGAAGGACCGGGTGGGAGAGGTTCAACACCACACACGTTCACAGACTCAGGGCCTCAACTAGGGAGGGAGAGACTCAGAAAAACAGATGGGCAGACAGAGATACAGAAAGAGCAAGAACACAGACACCAGCTACCAAAGACACAGACCACTGTCAGCATAGCTCAGATATGCCCACTCCCAGAGTTACACACTCTTTCCCAATTCAGTACCACTCAAGGAGTGATACAGTCCCAAATTTACAAGCGTATACAAAACACACAGATATACACAAATCCTGAACACACCCTCTCCAAAATTCTAGGCCCACACAACTCAGAATATACACATTCCTAGATTTACAGAGACAGACCCAACTTTCAGATACAGATTCTCAGGCTCACAACACACAGGTATATATATATGCGATGCAGACACAACTCTTAGATCCATAAACACATGTCCTGATTCAAATATACACAGGCTCAAACTCCCAACACCCCAAGATAAACAGACACACATTCAATACACATAGTCACAGATATATCCATCTTGAGTCATTAGCACACACACTGCCCAGATTCCCACATCCCATACCAACAGACTAGACCTACACAGCCTCACTGAACAGCTGACACTGCCTTTGGCTTTAGGGGGTAGGTAGAATGGTTGGAGATTCCTGGGTCCTTGAGGGGGCAGTCCTTTCTCATTGCCTGCAGCCTGGGAGGTGGGCTCAAAGTTGGGGGGAATAAAGGGGGAAGTAAGAGAAAGAAAAAAAAAAAAAAACTTGAGTGGGATATTCTTGTTGGGCAGTAGCGCGTGAGTAACTGGGGAGGCTTTTTGTGGTCTGGTGAGTTTCAGCTATGAGTGAGAGTTTAACTATTAATACACTTAATCAAGGGCACTTCACACACACACACACACACACACACACACACACACACGCACACCCTACAACCATATACAGAGGCTAGGATGGGACCAGGTGGTGGGGGGGTAAGACAGAGAGAGCCTCAGATAAAAAAGGGGAAAGCTCCATTCAGGGGCCCAGGGGGGTGAGGGTAAAGTCAATGATTCATTTCTGCAAGCCCAGAGGGTGGGGATTGACACATAGTAGGTGCTCAATAAATATACAGTGGGCCAATGAATGAAGAACTGAACCACATATAAAGGGTGGCAATAATAACAACAGTAATGATAAGTGAGCCCCGCCTCATCCTTGGCCAATTGAGACATGCTTCAGAACACCAAGCTGGGGAACTGGCTTTGACTTCATGGTCACCCCAAAAGACATGGGATCTAAGAAAGTAGGCCAGAGTCTGGCTCATCAGCATCCCAGCATCCCTCCACCCTATCCTTTACCCTGGAAAGTCAGCTGACCCCGGCCCAGCCTACACCCCTCCCTCCCAGAGAGACCCCCCCCCAATCTCCATTCTACTGTCCCATGAATAAGTAGGTGAGGTCCTAAAGAAAGCAGGGTATTTAATTCCCATAGACTTGTTTCTTTATCCAGATGGAACCTGCACCCCGCCCCCAACCCTATGAGCCTCAGCTTCTCATTTGCCAAATGGGTAGAAGCTGAAAAGAGGCAAGAGTTGGGGGTCACAGTAGGAACCCATGGAACACAGGCTTAATCTGGCCTGGGCCCTGGATGCAGAATCCTTCCCTTCCCCCACCCAGCCCAGCCCTGCCGGGTGGACATTCCAGGCCTCACGTGATAAAGACGAGGCCGCTGGCCCACGGGTAAGTCAACAGGCTCTGTCGGGGGAGAGATAGGAGGCCCCGGCCAGGGTCACCTGCTGAGCCGGGAAAACAGCCGGGCCCAAATACACACATAAATAAGGCGCCAATGGACAGCCAGTCAGCCAAGGGTCTGTCTTCTGCAGAGGAACCTCTGCCCCCCACCTTGGAAAGGGAGGTGGCATGGGAGAGGGAGGCTCAAGTCTAGCTCTTGCTTCCCTGGGAGAGCCCCAGGTTCCTGCCAAGATTGGAGGGGGGGGAGGGGTGGGCTTCTACCAACGGCCCCAGGCCTAACTGAGAACTCACGAGGCCAACCTCCCTCAGCTGTTCCCACCCCTTCCCAGGGCAAAAATCACCCCCTCTCCCTCCTCCCCAAGGAGAGAGGACAATTTCCGTTCTGGGAATGGGGTGACAGCTGCAGAGCGGGCCACTATCCGCCCCTCCCCGCCCGACCCCGCCAGCTCTTGCTTGAGTCTCATCCAGGGAAACTGCTAAATCAACACTACGCAGTAGTAGGTAGCGCTGGCCTCAGTCTCCCCGCATCGCTCTCAAAAAGGCGTTTGGGAGGCGGCTTCGGGTCTCAGTCCCTGGTTTCCTAAGACGGTAGGCACCTAGGGTACGGGATTGGGGGGGGGGAGGTCTTTCGGGAGGGGGATTAGGGCAAGCTTCGGCCAGCACGCCACCTAAAACCGTCTAATTGAAATGCTCTCACTTGCATGAAGAGCCTTCCCCCGGCCCCCGCCTCCCGCCCCCGCGGGCCGGGGCAGCTGAGGTGGCGCCGGGCGTTCAAATAGCGCTCCAAACAAGTCCGCAGCGACCGCGCACGCAGCCCCCGCCAGGCGGCCCCAGCGGAAAACTTGAAAGGGACTCTGTTTGCCGGCCGCCCTGGGGCGGCTCCGGCGGGGGCGAGGGCCGAACGAACGCACACGCCCCCTCCCCAGCGCTTCCTGCGCAAACGCGGGGAGGCGGGGGTGGGTGGGGGGCAGCCGGCCCACCACAAAACCTCGGCTCGGAACAGCGGCTGCGGCGCAGGGAAAGGCGGAGGTCAAGAGGCTGGCTCGCCAGAACCCCCCGCCCCCCGCTTCAGCCCCTTCTATCCGAAGACGCGACTCTCAGACCACCCAGGGTCCAGGGGGCAAAGTAGGGCGCGGCTGCCAACCCTTCAGACTGCCATCGCAGGAGACAACAGGGAGCAGGTCTTCCCGGAAGAGTCCCTACAGAACCCCCAAATCTGCTGGTTCCTCCTTGCAGCCCGTGGCACCAGCCCAACTCCGCGCACCCCTTCCGATTCCTGAGGGGGGGCACCAAAAAGCGATTTTGCTCCCTCATTGGGCGCTTCAGCTCTTCTGACAGGTCCCGGGAGGCGGCCCCCCGTTTAAAAACCGGGGTCACTCACTTTCTGTGGATCCTACAAATAAACAAAGCCAGGCGCACCCCGCGCTCCCCGCCGGAAAGCAGCCCATTACGGGCGAGGACAACTTCCCCCAGCAAGAAAATTAACACATTCTTCTCGCGGCGGTTCGGCCCCTCGCTCTGGGGAAGCAAAGAGGGAGGGGGGCTCGGGGCCAAACTTCATGGGTAAATTTGGGGCCAGAGCAGCGAAGCAGGCGGCTGGGACACCCACCTCCCACAGCTCCTCAGCTAGAAGAACACCCCCATTTTCCCTCCCTGGCTTTGCATGCTGCTTGGCCACGCGGGGCTCGGGAGACAGGCTGAAAGACTCCCTAAGGCTAGGGAGGAAGGGAGAGAGAGGCCGCGGGGAGCAGTGGTGGTCAGGGGTGATACTTTGACGAAAAAAAAAAAAAAAAGGTCAAACTTGATCTGCCCGCCAGACACCCCGCGGGCAGCGGGGGCGAGGAGCCTGAGGGGAAGTGTAGAAGTGGCCACCGCCCCCTCCAAAAGGAGGGGGAGACTCAGCCGCGCGTCGTCTAGGGCATTAAGAGCAGTGAGTGATGCCCCCAAAAGACAGGACTACGAATGGGGTCTGTTGGGGGGAGTGCGCGCCGGAGATCTCCAATCAGCCGCCCCCGCAGACGGAGCGCGAGCCCAGCGCCAAGAGGTAAAGACACGGGCTCCCGCCGCCCCTGTGCCCTCAAGCTCGAGTACTTGGGGAGGGGACAGTACCCCTCAAGGGAGAGCCCCGGCCCCAATCCAAGGCGCCCAAGCCGCCGTCCCCGACCCTAAAACCCCTCTTTTTGTCTGAACTCAGTGATCTGCGACCGAGCTGACTGCGGCTTGGGGAGGCTTGAGTATAGAAGAGGCCACTGAGCGTTCACTGGAGCTAGGGCTCCTAGCCCCCGGGGCTCCGAGGCTCAGATTACGGGCGCCCCCCGCCACACCCAAACACGGACCCCTCTTTTCCCGTCCCTGGCTCTCCGCACCTGAACTTCGGGGGAGCCCGCGCCGCCAAACTTTCCGCAGACTTGCAGCGAACTCCGGCCCCGGCCGCGCACCGGGCCCCGGGGGAGGAGAGGGAGGTAGGCGGGGAAGGGGAGGGGGCCGGCCTCCGGGGGGGTCGGGGGAGGGCCGTGGCCCGACACCTACCGGCTCTCAGAGTCGTCCAAGCCGCCACTGCCGCCGCCGCCGCGAGGCCGAGGGGGAGGGGCGGGGCGGGGAACTGCGCTCCGCTCTGGGCACCGCCACCGCGGTGCGCTCCGCTCCAGCCGCGCCGCCCGCCGTGCCCGGGTCCGGAGCCGGAGTCACGCCGCCGCGGCTGGCCGGAGGCGGGGAGGGGGGGGGAGCCTGCAGCACCTGCCCCTCCTCCCCCTCCCCGCGGCCCAAATTAAAAAACAACAAAAAGCAACTAATCACCCCCGAGCGTAGCGCGGAGCGACTGGCTGAGGGCGCAGCGTGAGGCGCCCGGACTCAGCAGGCGGCGCGCATGGCTGGGCGCAGGGCTGGGCAGGGCTGGGACGCGGGGCCCGGCTTCGGGGAACAAGGTTCGGCTGCTCTTCTCTCTCGGCTCGGGCGCCTGCTCTCGCCGCCGCCTCTGCTGCCGCCTCTACATCCCCGCTCAGGCTCCGCCGCCGCGCGCCCGCCCGGGCAGGAGCTCTGAACGCTGCCCGGGGGCTGCCGGCAAAACCCGGACCGGACTGCACGCTCCCTCCTCCTCTTCCCCCCCCCCCCCCCCCCCGCGCCACCTCGGCTCCCCTCCCTCCTCCCTCCGCCTCCCTCCCGACGCAGCTCTGGCCACTTGGACGCCGCAGGCTCTGAGGCCGGAGCTGCAGCCACTGCGCCTCTAGCTCCCCGCGCTCTGACGAGGTCGGCCAAGGCTCAGCTCTCCAGCGCGCCCGGTCTTCACCTCTTTTCCCGCAACTTTACAAAAAAATAAGAGGACCTCACCCGTTCTGTAAGGAGTGCATGGGCTTGAAGACGCACCTTACAGGGAAATCCGCCATCCCTCTGCCCTTTCTCGCCAGCCGGCGGCGAGGCTTCAAGGACCAGTAGGGAGGGTTTGGCCGCGCCCCTCAGCTCAGGTGCGCGTGGGGCCGGGTACTCCTAGCCGAGCACTCTTGGAACTAGACGCATGTTCAAAGATTTCACTCTTCCCAGAGCGCTTTCCCATACTCAGTGGGCTCTAGTTCCCAGGGAGAAAGGGGGGCGGGGGGCAGACGTCCCTGTTCCCATTACACAGATGAGGAAACTGATTCGTGAAAGGACATTTTGTTTGCTACGCCGCCCCCAACCAGAACACTTGAGTCCTGAAGCTAAAGAGACCACATAGTGGTGTTCTGAGACGGTGGCCTGTGAACTCTGAGCCTGAAACAGTGCCTAGCACAGCGCCATGCTCAACAGACACTGGCTGAAAGAATAAAAACCCAGTGGATTCAGATTTGGACCCGCACATCCTCACCGTCATTCACTGGCCCCTCCATCTGCCCAGCTTGGGCTAATCCTAAAGCTGCATATGTCGACCTCTCACCACTTCAGAGACCCATAGCGCAAGCCCCGGGTCTTTCCCCAAGTGGAAAGTTTCTTCAGTTCTGTGGAATTCGTGGGGGTGGCTTTGTGCTTCCTGCGCCAGAGAAAACACAGCCCCCAAAGGAGAGACCCTAGCAGGAAAGGGGCAGGGCGGTTGGGGAAGTCTACCTAGGGTTAAATGTTACAGCCTGGGGCCTAGATAAGTGGGAGTTAACTGTGGCAGCCCAGGTGCCTCCAGTCACAGGAGCAGTCTTAGTGGAAGAAGTGGAAGCAGTTCCCACCTCACTGTCTCTTCTCCTCCTTGGTGTTGCTTGCCTGGGTGTTGCAGCGCCTGGGGCCTGGGTTTCACAGGAGCAGCCTGTGGATGCCCACCGTCCAAGCTTTCTAAATTTGGCTTTGGGACTTTGACCCAGCCAGGGGATAGGGGTGTGAGGGAGGTGTCAGAGGGCAGAGTTCATCTGGAATGTGTTGCCTGTCTACCTGCCCTGACCTCCAGGAGTGACTCTCTCGTGGACACCCCCTCCCTTCCTCAAATGCTGAGAAGTGTTCTCTCAACTGTGTGTCAAGGAATGGCTCCTAAGTGGGGCGGGGGAGGCTTTAGCCTCTCCTCTCCAGCAATGTTCCTCAAAGCCACCCCAAACATACCACATGAGGAAAGCAAGGTACTTGATCTGAGAACATAGTTTTAAGACAAATGAACACCTCTAGATTATCACCCCTAAACTGCTTAAAGACAGACATTCTGGCTGACCCTGAGTGTCAGGTACTGTGTTGGACACTCACTTGACTATATGAGGAAAAAGGAGGCAGCGTCACATGCCAAGATGACCAGAGATCTCCAAACACTTAGCCCACCACGATCTACCTTTTCTGAGGAAGCTCAGGCCCAGACTGTGAGGAGGGACTTGTTCCCCAGGAGTCAGCAGCAGGCCTCAGAGGATTAGGACCCAAGAAATGAAACTTCGTCCTCAGGGAACTGCAGCCTAGTGGGGGAGAATGTGGAATCAGGCCCTGCACACCTGAAAAAAGCTTCATGCTGAAATTCATGGGGTGTGGGGGACAGTACCTCCACCTTAGGGAATTACTACTAAATATCCACTTTTTCCCCAAGGACGTCTGCCCACCCTCCCCAACTTGGCAAAGGCCAAGGGGCTGCAGGCTGCAATGGAGATGAGTCAAGTAATCCCAATGGTGACTTTCTCAGGGATGGGTGTTTGCATATGTCTGGCCCAGTTTAGAGTCAATCTTGGAGTCTTCCCCTTCTCCTGGAAATTAAGTAGAGGGAGACCCAGATCCTCACCTCTCCACCCCAGATAGGAACCAGAGAGGAGACTGGCAGAACTGTCCACATGGAAAATGCAACATGAACAGGAAATGCCATGTGCAAGCCATCTGCATAGAACTGTAACCATAACGAGTGAAACAAGAGGGAGACACCCAGGAAGGATTGGGCAGGAGGTCTCTGGCCTTGGGGGTGACTATCCCCACTCTATGCCCCTTCCACAAGAAGTAAAGGGATCCTGGTTCACTATTCCTCCCAAAAAGTATTTGAATTTCACATTGCTATTCAATCAATCTAAGGATTTAGGAAGCAATTTCCATAAGTCTCCAGTACCTGTTGGGGAGAGAAGAGGCATGCAGCCACCTGCCCTGTCTTCTGGGTAGGATCCTGCTCTCCTGGTTCTGGTTAGAATATCCATAGCTGGCATTTACAAAGCCTTCACCTTGAACAGGGCATTAAACTAAACAGTTAAGGCACCTTATCTCATTTAATCCTTACATCATCCCCAGTAGTGGTAGCATTCCCAATTTTCAGATGAGGACACTGACATGAGACAGGCACCAAAGTTGTTTTCCTAACCCCTGAGATTTGTTGGCCTAGTGAAGCTTCTCTGTCTGGGATTCACCTTGGTCATCATCCTATAGTGACTCCTCAGAGCCCATCAGGCTCAGCTCAAGCTCCTGCCCCAGCTTGGTCTGGCTTCCTTAACTGGTCCTGTTCTTCCCTGCAGTTCCTAAGCCCTGCTGACCAACACCATTCAACACTGGTGGTTCTTTCAGATACCTCAAAACTTCCCTTCAAGTTTGCATGTCTTTGTACAAATTGTTCCCTCTGCCCAGAAGGGTCTTAATCAAGCTCACCTCCTGAAGTCCTCATTGAAGACCAAGAGCATGTTATCACTCTACTGGGAATCTTCTCTGACTTCTATTCCCTGCCTCAGTTTGGCTTCTCTCTACAGAGCCAGCACTAGCCTTTGTGCAAATCAGAAAAAGCTACCACTTTTTGGCAGGTATAGGTACCCCCATTTGGCAGCAGGTCATGAACTGTCTTCCAGTCTTCCTTGCTCCCTTTGCCAGCTGGCTTTTTTGTAGTGCATGTACTGAGCAATTGTAGTCTGTGGCCTGGCTTTGGGGCCCTACATCTGTCCCCTCCTATGGCCACAGTGACCACACTGCACAGAAATAGCTTTTATTTGCTCATTTGTCTCCTGTCCCCTCACTACTACCATCCACAAACATTTGTTGAGAGTAAGGGAGAGTCCCCTTCCTGCTTTGGGCCTGAAGCCTGGCACTAAGTAGGTACCAGTAACAAGGATTGTAGCCAACATTTTTCTGAGCACTTACTATGTGTCTTGTACCATACTAATTGCTTTCAGTGAATATGCTTAATCCTAGGACTCAGACAGCTGTTTAATGTTACAGAGTAGCAAAACCAGGATTTAAACCACTGCCTTGTAGGAGGGATCTACCTTTTCCATTAAGTGAAGTGGCTCAGGCGTGTCCAACTCTTTGCAACCCCATGGACTGTAGCCTACCACGCTTCTCCATGCATGGGATTTTCCAGGCAAGACTACTGGAGTGGGTTGCCATTTCCTTCTCCAGGGGATCTTCCCAACCCAGGGATTGAACCTGGGTCTCCCACATTGTAGGCAGACGCTTTACCGTCTGAGCCACCAGTCACCGATTAAACATCCAATGGCTTGGAATGGCTGTGTGGAGAGGAGTGTGGGAGTTAGGGTTTCCAATTTAGATGGTCAGTGCAGAGCCTGGCATACCCTTCTACTGAGGCGCCAGTTCCCTCATCTGTTACCACAGAAAATGAGGGCCAGGGCATTTGGAGTCTTGCTTCAGGGCAGGGTGCAGGATAGTCTTCAGTGGGGTCACACTGGTGGTTACACTTCACCCAGAGCAGGGCTGGGGGTGCAAACATGGCAGGGGAAGAGAGATGCCTGACTGCCTAGGCATAGGCCTAGGCCTCAGGGGTCTCAGGACTCACATACTGACCATTGGCCCTTAGGTACCACTGCTGTCCCCATGACCTCTGAAGGGACAAGAGAAGTGTGAAACTAGAAGGAAATTTCAGAAAAGCTAGGTCTGTTTCTTAGGAGGTCAGGGTCCAGTCCATCCCTAAGAAGTCAGTTTGGTGGCCCAGCCCGGCCCTGAGCTGTGCAAACAGAGTGGAAAAGACTAGTAGAAGGGTTACTCCTTCAGTCCCAGAACAAAATGACTCTGGGGTGAGGCTGGGAGGGAGCAGAGACCAGGCCAATACATGCACCTCACACACTTTGTAGTTCTGCTTGCCCAAGCACAGCTACACGTGTGCCACACACAACCAGAAGTAGCCCGATACTCTGCCAGACCCAGGGAAATAGGGAACTCAGCCAAATGTGACGAGGGGAGAGGGGCAGGGACAGTTGGGGGTGTCATGCCTGTGACAGTAACTCTCGACTTCTCTAGGAACAATCCTGGTTCAGCTGTCTTTCCTATGGGAAGTGGGAAGGGACTGGGTGCACTCAGAGGCCAAAGCTGTGTGGCTCCATGGCCCTCAGAATCATGGGGAGGGAGGGATCCTGAAGTAACAGAATGGGGCCTTGGGGGATGGGAGGACACAGCATCTCAAATCTGGAGACTGTAGACCAGAACAAAGGGTGAGGGTGTGTGTGCCCTGGGCATCCAGAAGCCAGCCTGGCCAGAAAGTGCTCTACCCAAGATCTACTGGCTCTGGTGGATGATAGGGAGAAAACTGGAGGTGGAAGAGGTGGGGCTCAGCCTCCCCTCACAGATCTAGCCCCAGAAGGCAGAGCATTGAGACTTTAAAACAGGACCCAGCCTCTTTCCCCAGACCAGACCTCATCTACCAAGCCCTACTTTGTTTTTCCAGAGAATGGGGTGCTCAGGCAATTGCCTGGGGGTAAGCCCCGGATGAACTGCTCTTTGAACTGGCGGGACTGGTTCTGTGTCTAGTCGCCTGGGCTGTCACGGGGTTGCTTGCTTGCCTTGCCTGGCCTGTGAGGAGGGAGGCCTCAGGAAGGGGCCCCTCGTAAATTGTTAACTCCCAGAGCAGCCTGTGCTGCCGTGTCCCCCAGCCCCACCCCCAGTTGTGACTCAGAAAGCCCACTGGAGGCCAGAGTAGGAGGTTAGAGGTCACAGCCAGAGGTCCCAGCACCTGGACAAATCCTTCCCCTGATTGGAGGGAGGTGGGGGGCGGGGAGTATATGGGGACATTGTCTATGGCAAAGGCCCTTCTAACTTCAGAGCTTCTCACCCTAGTTTGCCCTCCAGCCTTCCCACTGTAGCCCTGACCTTTGTCTCTCAGGAGAGTCAGAAACTCTGGGTGGGCCTCATGGGGCAGCCCCTGGGCAAGTCCCAACCCCACCAGACCCTTAATCTCAGGGAGATAACTATGCCAGTCCCACCACTTCAGCCCAAGGGGTGTCACTAGGACTAGATAATGAGTGGTTGGGGAAAAGAATTAGATACTGTTCAGAACTGGGATAGGACCCTCGGCATTGTTCCAACCCTGCTCCCTGGTGCTGGGGTTCCCTCAAGAGAAATAAAGGCTGCCTTTCTGAAGATATTATGCTAAACTCTTTATCTCCTTGGTAATTTATTTAGTCATCACATTCTCATTTTGCAAATAGGGAAACTGAGGCTCCCAGAGATGTGACTTACCAGGCTGTGACAGTTGTTCAGGAACGGGGCCAGGATTTGAACCTGTTGTGTACTCTCAAGCTGAACCCTTAAAGGGTTCTCTGTCTCCTTTTTAAATTCTTAAACTACTAGTGAGGAGACATTCTAAAGGCAGAATGGGCTAGACAGTTCCCCCAGTGTAACGCTGTGTGTAGGGGGGGCTGGTAGGGGAGTGTATATGGGTAGGAGACTGGCAATGCGCCCAACCTCTCTATAAGCCCCTTGGCCAGGGCAGCTCCCCCTCACGTCACAAAGCCCCAGGTGCTATCACAGAAGAGGCTTGACTGCTGCTTCCAGGACCCTTCAGGAAGAATTCTCCTGACCCAGACAGGCTAACAAGAGAGGATTGATGGTGCTACCACCCTTTTCGCTAGGGAAACATCTCAGAAGCTGAGGAGACAGAGACAAGAAAAAAAAAATCAACTTTTAATCGAGATTGCAGATTCAGAAAAGATTCATAAGTGAAATGATTCCCCAAGGAAATATAAAAAGTTACTTACGGCACGGCTAAATTGAGCATGCTTCAATCAGGGGCTGTTGAGAAATCATTAAGATATACAAGATGCTTTTTTAGATATATGTGATTTCTGTCAGGACAGCTGGCTAGTGCTCCACTTAGAGAGATCTGGCCTGGAGCTCTCTGGGCCTGTTGTGTCATCTCCTCAGACTCATAGATGAGGAAGAAGGGCAAAGTGATGAGGAACCATACCTGCTGGGCTCCAAGAGCTGCTGCTCAGAGGTTGCCACTGCCCCTAGGGGCCCAAAGACTCTGGCAGGGAGAGTGGAGCAGAGGGATAATGGTCAGAACTTTTAAAATATTTATTTGGCTGTGCTGAGTCTTAGTTGCGGCATGCGAACTCTTAGTTGCAGTATATGGAATCTAGTTTCCTGACCAGGGATCGAACCTGGGTTCCCTCCATTGGGAGCAGAGTCTTAGTCACTGGACCTCCAGGGAAGTCCCTGGTTGGAACTTTTTATTGACTGAAGTAGCTTTTCCCCACTTTCCAAAAGCATAATGGGATGTGGCAGGCCTAGAACTACTTTATTCGAAAAACTAAAGAGGGGACTCACTGCTTCATATCCCCTGACCCCTTGCCCTATTCCTTGGGGTGGCCTGAGGAAGTGGTCACTCTATATGGACAGAGAAGGACCAGAATGTGCTCTCAGATCTATGTCTGAGGGCTCTGCCTTGGGGGAGGGGGCAGGTCAGGGAACACTGGGGGAGTAGACCACCCTGGGGAGTTTTCAAGGATGATCACTGGCTTTGGAGAAGACATTCTCCCCTCTCTGTCGCAGCCACAGCCATTTCTTAGGAAGAAACAGAAGACTTCTTCGAGGTCCAACTCTCCTCTCTTGCAGCCTGTGGGGGTCCTTCTGCCCCTTGCTTCCTCATGCCTAGGACTTTCAGGATTGAGGCTAGGACATCATGGAGAGTCTCTGGAATACTCATCACCTTCCCCCTCCTGGGGACCAAAACTTGTGGGCTTTAGAAAAGGCAAGGCCTAACTCACCTCCACGCTCTGTCCAGTACCTGGTTCCCAGTTGGTGTCAAATATTTACTGAAGAGGAGGGAGGGCATGAAGGCAATCTGTCCCATGGGGGTGGGTGTGGAGGAGAAAGGACAGGCAAGAGCCTGCTTAGGGGACTGAAGTGGCAGTGCCTAGACCCCTTTTCTTAGGCCTACCTGCCTGGGTAGTCACCTCCTCCATTAAATCATCAGGGAAGGCAAGAAACCTGAGCCGGATGGTGGTGGCCACACTGCCTTGTGGGTGACCCGAATCCGATCCCGGCCAGGCCGAGGCGCTATTTTAAACTCCAGCTCCAAGCTGCCGCCTCAGACCGCTTGGCTTGCCATCTCTGGTTACAAAGCCACTGCCCATCTCCCTGCCACTTCCCCCTCCCCACCCTAGAACCCCCTAGGCTCTAGGGTTCAATGTGTCTTGGGGCACCCCTACTCTCTGTAGGCCCTGGTCTGTCAACTAGCACTGATGCCTCTCTCCATCCCTTGGCTGAGCCCACTTAGGTACCCTCATCCCTCTACCCACACCAGGACCCATTGACCTTTATTCGGACTGAAAATTCTCCTGTGCGGTGCTTATCCTAAGGAATAAGGGCACACCCTGGCCAGAGAACCTGTAATCTTGCACCCCGATTCTGCTGGGGTTAGATCACGCAAGCTAGGATAGGGCAGATACTGCAGAAAGAAAGGAAGTAGGTTCGATATAAGTAGAGACTTCCGAGCAGTGAGACTGTGTTCTAGAAGATTTTCCCTTTCCTCAATGTCTGCCTGTCTGCTTGGGCAGGAAAAGGTAAATGACTCCAGAGGAAGTCCCCTCCCCAATCCCCTGGCCCAAGGGTTTGTGGGTTGAGGGGACTCAGGTACCATTTAGCCAGCCCACAATGTATTCTTCTCTCCCTTTCCTAAAGGGGAGAGCTCAGCACTCAGGTGGCCCAGCTGGCTGGGCCCGCTGGACTTGTGTCCACAATCCTCCTACTCCAGGCAGTAGTCCCCACTGGCTCTCAGGCCTGCTAGACCTACTCCCAAACCAACACAGGCCTAGGGGAGGCAGCAGAGACATTGCCAGGGCACCAGGGGAAGGGAGGAGGCTGATCATCCATGTTGGCTCCCTTCATCTCAAGCTGGCTGGACAGAAGGTCTCCCAGGCAGCCTGAGTATCCCCATGAATGCCCCAACTCCCCCACCGCCATGCTATGTAGTCTCAGCAGTAAGGTGTTGGCACCAAGCCTGGTGCAGCTGAGCAGTGACGCCAAATGCCCTGCCGTCTCAGGCAAGCTCGGCTCCCTCCAACCTAGCAGTTGGGGCCATGGGGAGGCGGGGAGGGTGTCTCCCACCCTCCTGGGCCTGAGGCAGCTGGGGACAGAGCCTTTCTGGAAACCTCCCTTTACACTCAATATTTAAGAGGCTATATGGCATACCTGTGAGGTCCTAGCCACACCTTCCAACCCAGGGGGTTGGTCTTCAGGTTAGACCAGCAGTTCTCAACTTGAGCTGATTTTGCCTCCCAGGAGACACTGGGGAATACCTGGAGACATTTTTGGTCATCTCACCTGCCGCTAAGCATCATACAATGCAGAAGACAAAGAATCAAATGGCCCAAAATGTCACTAGTGCTGAGGTTGAGAAACCCTGGGAAGAAGTCCCTGACTAATCTAGGAGTCTGGTAGGAGACAGGAGGCATTCTCCACACATACACAGACACACACACACACTTCATCATCTCTTACTGCCCACAGGCAGAGCAACAGACTCCTTGTGGCCTGAGGAATGTGGTAAGCTGCCTGCCTACCCACCTTCCCACCAGCCTCTGGGCTTGTCAGTAAAAGTGCCCGTGGCGGGGGGGTGGGGGGGGTGGGGGGGGTGGCGCGGTGCGTGGCAAAACTTCACCTGCCTAAGAGCAGGACTCTGGACATATCCTACCTACCAAGGGAGCTCTACAGAGCCCTCCCCTCAAGAGGATCTGGGCCTATAGAAAAGCATAGGGGTTGCCCTACCCCTCCAGGCCCATCCCCAGGGGGCTGGCTCAGCCTGGGGCTGGCTGCAAGCTTTGGCCTCCTCCTCATCTCTCCGCCCCCTCCCACTTCTATTTAGGAGGCAGCCACGGTGGCTCCGCTCCTGTCTCTGGTTTCCTAGGGAGCTCTGCTGAAGCAGCCCAGCCTCCGTGGGTCCATCTGTCAGGGAGGCTGTTCCGCCCCATCGATTGCTGTTCCCAGGGGGGCTGTGCTGCTCGAGGGACCCAATGTGGCGGCCAGATAGGCGGGAACCACACCGATAAGAGGGGGTGGGGGCAGCTTGGCAGCAGGCAGAGCTGAAGGGGGCTGACACTTCAATGAGAAGAAACAAAGCTAGACAGGCATGAGAAATGCAGAAGGCCAGGGGCACCAAGGCAGGAGGCTCGCTGGAATGACCTCTGAAGCCAGCTGGCACTCTCAGGACTCGGTTTTGCTTCTGGACGCACCAAAGTCCCACTTATAATGACAATAGTAATAATAAATAACACATGTTGAGCGGGAACAGTGTGTCGAGCACTGGACTGGGGGCTTTGCACACCTCTGCTTTCACCTGAGGTTCACACTCATCCAAAGCAGGTGCTGTTCTGTTCCTCCAGGGGGAAGGAAGACGACCAGAGAAGTTACAGCGCTTGTCAGCTGCCACACAGAGGTGCTGGAACTACACTTGGAGGCGGGTCAGCCTGGCCAGTGGCTGTGCCCCAGCCCCAGACAACGCCAGGCTAGGGGAGGAGGCGTGTCTCGCCAGGCAAGAGGCTCTGCCCGCCCTCCCCTTGGAGCCGCCTCCTCCCCTGGGCTGTGACATCTGCCCCGCTTCCAGGCCCCAGACAGCTGCCCAAAGCCACGTCAGCACTTCCACGGGGGAGCCTGGAAACTGGCTCTGGCCCCTGAGCAAAGGGGGACCAGGAAGGCTGTGAGTCCCCGACCCCGACAGGGTGGCCTCGAAAGAGCATGACCCACTCAGCCCAGCAAGCGCTGTGTCAGCATGACTTTGCATCGGGCTTTCCCGAGCCTCAGTTTCCCCTGTTCAGATTGGGCGCTGAGGGGCAGAGGCCCGAGTTGGGAAGGGGGTCAGGGGAGGATGCAGCAGCATTTTTGGTGAACAGGAGTAAATATCCCCTTGTAGCCAGAGCTCTGGGGGCGCCCTGGGCAGCCTGCGACCCCCACTGTCCACTTGGGGCCAGGTGTTCATTTGGCGAGGGTCAGAAGGGTGAAGGGGAGGGTGGGGAACTACACACGGCCCAGGCCCGAGCACTGGCTGGCTGGGGCCAGAGATAACCGGCGCCTCCCGGAAAATCATTAGCATCTGTTTGGGCCGCGGCAAAGTTGGCCCGCAGGCGCCTCCGCCCGCCGGAAACGGCCCCTCACGCCCCCACCCGAGCATACTGGCTAAAGGAGCGTGCCCCCACCCTCCCCGGGGCCAGCTCAAACTGGTGTATCGACAACATCCACCCACCCAGGGAGGAGGGTCTGGGTGCAGGGCCGCAGGCCAGGCAGGCGGAGGTGGGGGTGGGGGGGCGCTGGCGCTGGTCAGGCGTCGCCGTCGGGCGTCCTGGAGTGGTGTGGGCGGCGCGGTCCGCGCTCCGGGCGATCCAGGCCGGCTCTTACTGGCGCCCGCAGTGGCGGCAGCCCAGGGAGTGTGTGGAAATGACACCGCCAGGGCGGCGGAGATCCCCCCTCCTGACATTGGCTGGAAAGTGGAGCAGCTCGTCAGGGACAATCAATGGCGATCGATCGCTGCACGGCGCGGGCGGGCAGCGCGGGGGAGGGGCAGCGAGGCTGGCGGAGGTGGGGGCATCAGCGGCTGAGGTCACATAACACGCAGACCCCAAAAGGGGCTCAGCGGCACTTGGGGTCACATGGACACACAATCTGTACAGGGATGGGTTACTATGGGCCACAGCCCCCACCAAGGAAGCACACTCACCACATGGAGTTACTGCACACTACTACAGTGTCTGACACAAGTTAAGGCAGGAGGTCAAGGGGTCAAACAAATGGTTCCCACGGACACACAAAAATAACAATACAGCCACAGTATCACACAACCAGTTCACACTACCACCACAACCGGTGATCCTACACTACACACCCACAATTATCACCAAGACACAAAAGTCATACATTCCACTAGCTGGTCTTAACTACATGACAGAAGGGAGTCACATACTCTGGCTGCACAACAAAGTCACACAATAAAGCAAAAAAGTCACACAGCCGAATTATACACCATCACCTCAAAGAACAGTGTCAAATTGGGTCTTAAAACTAAGAAACAACAGTGCCCCATATTGGCAACCCAAAAGGATAGAGAGCCCAGGTATACAACAGGGCCCCACACTGCCACAAGTTGCATTTCAGCAACTAAGACAACAGATGCAGCTGAACCCCATCCCCCAATATGAATATAACATGGGAAAATAAACATTATGGCACAGGCAAACCAGCATTAACTCTGAGGGCTCTTACAGAACCAATGAGCTACTTACTGCAGGTTAGGCACTTAGTGCTGGGCCAAGTACCTGGTAAGCATTCAAAACACAGTGGGTACTGGAATTATTTTTAATGTCTGTATACTAATTAAGTCATATCAATATAATGATTATTACTACTTAATAACATCACTCTCTCCAGATAGGTCCATCCCTCTCCAGAAATCTGATTCATCTCAGCAACAAAACTAGTTCAGCCATTACACGCACCTGGGAAACACAATCCAAGCATCACAAACTGCTGTACTCATTCACATAGTGGTCACACGTATCAGTTCCCTTAGTATACTGCCACACTGGCCACACACACTCTGGGACTTTGGTGGGGAAACCACCTCCAATCTCTCATCAGGTACACCTCAACTAGTACATAGTTACTGGCCCCATTTCCTGCCACTCTCACAAGGTTGAGAACACAGAGGGCCTCCCACCTAACAGTGATACACTCAGTTACAACAGGGTCCCAGAACCTCCCACACAAACTCCTTAAACACCATGGCAAATCAAGTCTCTCCATTGCTTCATTTCTCATATAGAAATGGAGGCATCAGGTCCAGAGCCCTATTACAAATCTAAATCAGGAAAGAGTACTGGCCCCAGATCAAAAAATCCACCCCCCAACACCCAGACACCATTTCCTAGTGGTACATGTGTGTAGGAACAAGGCCAAGATCCTTCAACACACCCTTAGAAGCCACTCCTGTGGTTCCAGTTGTAGGGCTAGCTGGGCTGGAGCCCTCATTTCCTCCAGTTAAGGCCTCGGCCCTCCCAGGGGCTTCCAGAAATCCCTTGCAGCCAGGGAGCGCCCCCTAAATGTTCCACCAGTAAAGACTTCAAACATTCTCTTGTCTGGCTGTGTAGCTGACTAATCCCTCAACCTCTGTGCCTGGATCCCAAATCTTGCCAGTTGATCCAAGATTCCAATACCTGCTCCCCTTCCAGAACAGCTATTTCCCTTCCTCCTGCACACGTGCACATACACACACAGGCACTCTTTAAGAGAGCTGCAGAACCACTAGGTAGCCTGTGACCTAGGATGGGGGAAAGCAAGGATCCTGGGCTGTGGGCAGTGCTACAATTACCTCTCATCCCTTATTCTCATCCTCCAGGTAGGATGGAGAAAGAGTTGCGGGGGAGGTCTGGCCTCCTTCCACATCATCCCCACTCCCAGGTGGCTGGAGGCTGCTCTTCCCAGCATTCCATTCCAGGCTTTTACTCACTAGAAAGGGTAGCTGGACTCCTTGTTTGTTCCCCAAAAGAAACAGACACAGACCCTGTACAGGGACACACGGGCTGGCTAGGCATGTCCATCTAAATGCTTATCTGTTTTTTGGGTAAATTTTTTCAGGCCTTGCCCAAATGAGTAAGGCATAGGCCTCAAAGGGGCCCAGAAAACATGCCCCAAGTCCCTGGGTTTCCTGGGAGATGCTGCTGCTCAAAATCCTCTGGCCTGTATAGGAGTCCAGCAAAGATGTGCAACTACCTAGGCCAACTTCCCTGAATCCAGGAGCATTCACAGGTAGCCCCAATCCTTTAATATGTTAAGGTCATTTTCCACCAAGCATTGCTATAGGCCAGGTTAGGTCAAGTGCCTATTTTCTAGATGAGAAAACCAAACAAGAGAGGAATTTGTTGCCCAAGAATATACAACTGAAAAGTCATGGGCCTGTGATTCAAATCCGGATTTGACTTCTTTTTCTCAAAGGCTACACAGTTTAGGCTCACACCCATATGCATAAACACTAAGGAATGTCCATGCTCACAATTCTCTCACACTCTCACAAGTTCCTACACACATGGGCAGCCCCCTCCCGCACAGACAGACACAAGCAGGCCTACACTCTCCCACGCCTGGGGCCTGTCAGCCACATTCTCCATGGCTCCCTCCCTCCAACAGGGACAGTGGCAGGCAGCAAGTCCACATTCCCAGGTTTCTGCCCTGACCCTGCCACCCCCCCCTTCCCCACTCAGAGCACACATTCCTCCTGCTACAGCCAGATAACCAGCCCCAGGGGGAGGCCTGGGAGAAAGCAAGGCATTCTGGGGGCCGGACTGCTGGCCCTACTCTGGGCTGCTTAAGCCAGTTCTATTCCCTGGATCTAGCATGGTAGGAAGTCAGAAGCTTTCCCTGCAGATAGTCCCCATCCTCTCAGCCACACCAGACCCAAGGCTTCCCTCCTTATTCCAGGGCTGAGAGCTGGAAGCTGTGAAGCTCAGAGCTTCACACTCCAGGACGACTCCAGGGGTCTCCCAACTCACCCTTTGGATGCAAAATCCCTTATACAGTTAGTAACTAAAGCAGGACCTAGGGAGCCCCCAGGACTCCTCTCTCTACCACTCTAAGAGTCTCACAATAGGTAAAAGCATAGGTTCCAAGCACCAAGAGCCCCTAAGCAGTTTTCCCCATCTGGGGGTAGTAGCAGTTAAATTCTCACAGCTCTGCCTGGGGAGCAACCACTTGGCGGGCTCAGCAAATCTGGAGTTATTTGCATACCCAGATGGCCAAGCCTGGAATTTCAAAGAATTCCCCAAGAAGAGGCAGCTGGCTTCCGGGTAGTGGCCCTGGAGGCTCACAGCTGTTGGGCTGGAAGACTGGGGAGTCTGGGGCCCCTAAACACAAGATAAGATTGAAAAGGACAAGGGAATAACATTTCCCAGGTCTTATTACCACTCCCAGCTCTGTTCCTCCTGTCCTCAGCCTCCATCCCTCAGGTATGAAGTCATGTCCTGGTTGCCCAGAGTAGGTAGGCAGCCAAGACTAGTTGGCTAGTCACAGGGACTGCCTAATCTTTGGGGAAAGGTTAGTGGTAGGCACCAGGCAGAGAAGTACTAGAAATATGGGGTCCCTTTGTTCACATGAAGTAACAGACAGGTCTTTGTGCCCATGCAACCTAAAGCTAGGTGGCAAAGGCCCTGGCCTGGTCCCTACGAACCTGTCCACACACATGCACATGGCTACTATACTAGTGCTGAGGGGAAAAGGTGGCTTGATACTTCTGGCAGACCTTGGGTTAGAATACTAACCTGTTTCCTGTGATTAAGGCTATGATGGAGCGTAACTGAGCTAGGCACCGGGCCACCCAGTTTTGGATAATCTGTAAACAAAGCCAAGCCCAAACAGACCTCCCCAGCCCAACAAAAGCCCCTCCCAGATTCTGTCCAAGCACATTTACTGACCACCCACTTCATGATTGTTACATAGGTCACCACTGCCCTCTGCTGGCAACTCAGGTACTAGCATCCACTCAGACACAGCTCGCTCTCTACCCAAGCAAAAAGCCCCTTTCAGTCACCTCCTCCATCTGAGGGCACAGAAACTTAAACCTACCCAACTATTAGTTAAAGTCAGAGGGTGGCAGGGGTCAGGATAAGCATGGAAGAACCCAGGGACGGTGTTAAGAGGAGAAATCACAAAGGAATTCTGTCAAATCTTCCCAAAATTTACACCCAAAACTTGAAGTTATCCTTTCTATCCAGCTTAGAAGTTAAAAACAGCACCCACCCCATAACCTTTTACAATGCACTAGAACCTCCCCCTTACTCTTTGCCTTATGCTCTTTGTCCCCTCCAAAGAAGGGCCAGGCTTAGATGACCCAGAGCCATTCTTTGAGAAAGCTCAACTTCTCTGGCAGGTCTCAGAAAGCCTTTGTTCCCCTGGTTCCTTCTGTTACACTGCAGCAGATGACTGAAAGTCCCTGGGCACCTCTGAAATGCCGGCTCCCAACTTTTACTTCAACACCCTGCAAGCAGCCACACCATTCAAAGATGGCAGAGATGTAGAATGTAGGTAGAGGGGACACTGCCCAGAAGAACCAGTACTGCCCCTCAATTAGCTGGAGGAAGATCCCATGCCCCTGCTGTCAAGGGAGTTAACCTAGACTTGCTAACTCAAGCATGGAACCTCTCTCACCCCTGAGCTGGCTCTGGAGCCCAATTGTCAGGTTGTATTTGTGTACTGTTTCTAGAAACCTCCAAGTCAGATGGTCTAAGCAGCAGCAGCTGTGGAGCTTCCAAAGCTACCTTCATTTCCTATGGAAAATCAAGGGTGAAAGAGCTAGCCAAACCCTCCCTACTCATTAACTCTTGTTCTCTAATAGACCCTACAATTTATGGTAGGGGAGTATCCTTTAAGAGTCAAGATTTGCAAGTATTTAGGAAGAAATTCAAATAGGAGAACAAGTGGCTCAGGGCAAGAAGTGAGGTGCCTGGGAAAATGGCGGCTGTCTCCACTCATATCCTTGGAGAAGTCTGAAAAGGAACACAGCACACTGACTAAGGCGGGCACTGCTCTTCTTTGGACATCAGTCACCGGAGGCCTGACCTGGGCACTTAGTAACTTTTTTCTTTACTTTTCCCAAAGTGATCAACCATTTGTTTTCAGTGTGCACCATCAGGTTATCAGGAACCCCAGCCCTGGAAAAGGCCATTCTACTAACGACTCACACTGGAGGTTATAAACAAACCCCCATGCAGCGGAAAACTATTAAACTGCTATTCTGGTGATAAGACCTTCATACCATTCTTCATCTGATGAGAGGCAGTTTGAAGACAGGCATCTGAAGTTTGCTCTGGTTCAGATGCAGCTCCACAAAAAATTCAAAGATGAAAAGTAATCACTTGTCACAGAAATGTCCGACTCTACCTCTTCTTTAACCAGCCCAGGAACAGGCACTGAGAAAGGGCAAAGCTGGCTGGTGACTGTGTTACACTGAAGCCAAAGGCCTTAAAAGTTGTATAGTCAGTCTCAATCTTTGAGTTTTTCCGCTTATATTGATTAGGGTAAAATATGGCAACAATGGGGAAATGTATTTGTTTTGGGATCACTCTAACAAAGTGAGCCCATGGCCAGTTTTCATTATTTCTAGGCCCATCCCAGGAACTGGCCTGGAAATACTCAGAGGGGCCTCAACAGCAACCACTTATATTAGCTGGGGGCTTCCCTGTGGCTCAGCTAGTAAAGAATCCACCTGCAATGAGGGAGACCTGGGTTCAATCCCTGGGTTGGGAAGATCAAGAAGGCTGGGGGTTAGGTTAGGAAAAGCTGGGGCTAAGGTTAGGACTGCAAGGAGATCCAACCAGTCCATCCTAAAGAAGATCAGTCCTGGGTGTTCACTGGAAGGACTGATGCTAAAGCTGAAACTCCAATACTTTGGCCACCTCATACAAAGAGTTGACTCATTGGGAAAGACCCTGATGCTGGAAGGGATTGGGGGCAGGAGGAGAAGGGGACGACAGAGGATGAGATGGCTGGATGGTATCACCGACTCGATGGACATGAGTTTGAGTGAACTCCGGGAGTTGGTGATGGACAGGGAGGCCCTGTGTGCTGCGATTCATGGCGTCGCAAAGAGTCGGACACGACTGAGACTGAACTGAAGGTTAAGAAAAAGTTTTTAAGGAAGGCTTTTGTTTGGTACTGAGAACTCAGAGCCACTTTTCATCTAAGCACACACAAAAGTAATAAGGAAATAGGGAACAGGCTCTAGGAGTGTCCCAAAGGAAGTCTATTTCTCTTCTTGGGTGAATATGGATGTATGTTCTGATAGACTGTTACCTTCATAGTTATTCTCATATTAAAAATCTGCTTTCTCCACACTTCTCCAGGCTGTTGGCCCAGCCAGGATCCTGAGTGGCTTTTTAGCAAGTTCAAAGTTCTATGTTTGGGAGCTACCACATGACAAACTCTGACTGGCTGAAAGTTGGAATGGTCTTGGGTACCTCCAACTTCTTGTGGCTCTATCTTATTACATATAATGAAGATGTTTTAGATTATAAAGAAGAAATGGGTTGGAAAAAACTTTTTAAATGTGAATATAGTATGTTTTGTATCGTGATTGTAACAGTTCCCCTGGATTTACAAATCTATTATTAATATAAGAGAAAAAGCTTTATGTGAATATTATGTCAAATCAGCATCGTGTTTTGCATCATTAAAAAAAAAATCTGCTTTCTCTTATATAACACCACACTCACTGGAATAACACATCACTTAATGACTGTTTCACAAATGGAATCAAAAGGAGACAGGTTCCTAACATGACTGACAATTTTCTGCAGGGGTAACAAAGATGCTGTTCCTAAGTAGGAAGGAAGGAAAGATGTGTTCATAATTCAGAAGACCTAGGAACTGAAGAAAGTTCTTCCACTAAAACCTACCCCCTGGATTTGTTAAGGGGTATGGTACAGCATATGAGACAAGGCCAGTTTCACTTTAATTGCAGTCAAGGGGCAGTTTATAGGCTTTCCAACTATAGTTTAGAAATAATTCATTTCTCCTCACGATAGGGCTCAAAATAACTTGTTGAGGCAAAGACGAATGATTGGAAAAGTGGAATACTATAGTTTCTGGAAGCAGAAAAAGAGTGCTTCACTTGCTAAGTTAGTGCAGAGAACATGGACTCCTCTCTGACCACCATATCCTTCTCTCTTATAGACCTCCCTGCCACTCCCCTACCCAACAGTCCTCTTTCCAAATCTTTACATTACCGAAAATGTAGAAACTAGCGGACAATGGCCACTGGCCAGTAACAGAGTATGTGAGTATCTGAAATCATGTAGTTTTACTGAAAGAGACTGCTTCAACCATAACTTGATCAAGCGTTCCATGTTGTTGAGAAGCAAAGCAACATATACACACCACTATATTAAAAAAAAGATAACCAACAAGGACCTATTATATAGTGCTGGGAACTATACTCAATATTTTATAATAACCTGTAAGGGAAAACAATCTGAAAAAATAAATATATATGTACAATTGAATCACTTTGCTGTATACCTGAAACTAACACAACATTGTAAACCAACTATATTTCAATTAAAAAAAAAAAATAAGCAAAGCAACCCATACACTTGACATTCCCTTGTAAACAATGCCTCACCAAGATAATCAAATCTACTGCAAACAAGCTTTTGTGATAAAACTAGAGACAGTTCTATAAAAACCAACGTGATCCCAGATGAGACCCATTCCAAATGACACACTTTTTTTGTGAGTAGGGAAGATGGTCTCCCTCACTGAGCCTTCATTCTGGCCAAGGAATATACAACCAAACTTGACAATATATGTTCCAACCTCAAATGAGCAAGACCAATTGCATTCAAAGGCCTTATGTTTCATTCAGCACCTGAACATCAGGACAATGACTTTTACTTTAGCACTTGACTTAAAAGCACTCTTGTAAAAATATCTATGTTATGGCCTAATAAATGGTAATAAGCTGGCTGGTCTCTAAGATGACCACAGAATGAGGCTTTCAGGATCTGTGCAACTAATCCACGGTCAACAGTCAAAAATTGAATTCCCACTTACCCACGATACTGAGAATGAGGGTAATTCTAGGTTAGAGCTCAATTCTAACTCCTTTACCCACAACTATTAACAGTCAAACCTTCTTTGCAAAGTCAAGGATACTAGAAATACTAATAAGTAGCCAGCAGCTAAAATGCAGCATTTTAAAAGGTTTGGTGTATCACACTTCAGTTCTGAGATATAGTGACACTGAGAGATAAGACAACTTAAACAAGTTTAAAACCAAAAGCAGTGGACATTTATTCCTCAATTTTTGTGCAAGAGTGTAAAGATGCATTTGAAAGAACCTGATGGCTAAAGAGCATCAGCCATGGCTTTCAGGCTAGCCTGATTTACAATTAGATTAGGAGAAGTAGGGGGGAAAACGGTAACTTGCCTAGTTCACACGAACGATGTTTCTGGCAAACACAGCTGTTTACAAGTTTCAAACTACATTTTACTAGCGTCAAGGGAAGACTTCAAAAAGCCACATACAGTACAATTTAAAACTGGATGAACATCCTGCGACGTTAGTGCAAAGTAATTATGTAGACTCTCCAATACAAGATTGTGCTCATGTTTCCCAGGTTTGGTCAATGTTGCTCTTTTACAATCACAATCACAGAAGCTTAACTTACCAAACAGCAAGGCCTTTGTTTGATGCCCTATGTATCAGAGGAATGTCACAAGGTTTTGGTGAGATGCAGCTTAATTTCAATAATAAAGCAAATTTCTTATGTAACAGTCATGTTCCTAGAATACTGCACATATGTTTCATGGAAATTCTTTTAAGCTTATGTGTTTATCTTGTTCAATAAAATTACTTTCAAGATATACTTTTTACTGTGTAAACTGGAATTGTTTCATGATTTTGAAGTGCAACCAATATAAGTGAAAACATATCAGGGGTGGGAGAAAATCCACCACTAATCTCAGCTAGACAAAGTTCTTAAAATCAAAAAGCCTATTCACACAAATTATATGTAATGACTGTAGTAATCAGTTTATTACACAGATTAATCATTCTTGAACGTACAAGCTCCAGAGGAGCAACTGGGTCTTTAAATATACACAAGTATTTCCATCAAATGAATTGTCACCCTTACATCCAGATAGACCTAAGCAGTTAAAAACATAAGAAAAATAAGAGCTATTAGCTATGTATTAACTGAGAAACCACATACAAACCAAAGAATATGGAAGAGAGAAAGAGGGGCTGAAAGATGAAGGTTGAAGGGTGGGGAGATGTAAAAGAGTTGGGAGCAAAGCCCATCACATGTTACTTACTAATAGCTCCAATCCATTTAAATGTTGACCAGTTAAACTTAGACCTTAAAATACAGGATGTGGGTAGAGTTTAATCTGGTTGGTCATAACTTTCACCTAAGACGTAAGTCCTTCGGAATAAAAGGAATACAGAAACAGCTTCATGTTTTTCACCTTGCTTTTCATAACTGTTTTGAGTTTAATAGTATTTCACTTAAAAAACAATCTCCTACAGGTCAGTGGAGCTTTTCTTCCCCATCCAAGAACACACCATACCCACCACCCCTCACCTTGCCGTTATCCAAATTTAAGTCAATAAGGAAAGCTTTTAGTCTCACACCTAGGTTATGCCTGGAGAACTGGCTTGTCACACACACACTTCTCTGCTAGGAGGCAATGTTGGTACAGAAGTACAGTATTTCTAGTTTGTTGTTCCAAGTATGTACAACACGCAGCACTGCTGTATCAGGTAAACATGTGCACAGGGGAAGATGAGGCGTGGGCTCATAGAAAGCAGTCAAATGGAAATCAAAAGGACTTTCTCTTTCAGAGTTCCCCTATCTTTATTTGTAGAGGTTATCCAATAATTTCTTTAATTACATCGCATACTTCTGAGTCCATTCCCGAGCTATTCTGTTGTACCTGTACACACAAAGAGAAGCTTGGCTTAACATAGGTGAGGAGTCAGTCAGAAAGCAACAGAGTTCATTCATTATCCCATCTAGTAACTCGAGGGGAAGAACTTATAGAACTTCAAGTGAAGCCATCTTCCTACTCCAAATTTCTAATAAATGTTAGAAATATCCGATAAACGCTATATAGGATTCTAATTAAATTTCAGCACTTGCTGGCGTATCTTCAGTCTCTACTTCACTGACCTATTTCTGAGGTGATTTTCAACCCTTGTTTTACTTATTTGGAGTTCAATATAGTTCTATATTATATGGTTCTTGAAATCACATAAAAATGATCAAATTGACATAATACTTTTCCTGCATCAATAAACCAACCAGTTCTGGCAGAACTTATTTTATTTTATTTTTTTTTTTGGCAGAACTTATTTTAACAATTTGGTTGCTAAAATGAATGGGTTTATTGCTTCAGAAGAACATTCCAGTAATAAAATAAGCAGGGCAAAGGATCTTTAATTTTTATAGATACTATGTAGATTCAGATTAAAAAAAAAAAACTAAGACCAACTGCTGTTAGAATACCCCATTCTCATTGCAGCTCCTTTTTAAAATATCTTATCTATATGCCTCTCTATCAATAATTCAAATAACTATTTAATCTTTTATATTTTAACTTTTGAAAATGAATCATTTTCTCCCCATCTATCTCCTTCACAATCTTATTGAATAATATGCAAAACAAACAAAAGATTACAACATTTCATTTACTATATCTTTTGATACCCTGACCACTTTTCAATAATTCATAATACAATTCTAAAACGTGCAAATTCTCCAAGTTTTATTTTAAAGGAAATTTGGGGTTTTGGGGTCTTGTAGCATTTATTTACTTTCTTTTTTAGATTATTCCAAATGGTAGAACATCAATTCTCTTTCCCATTAATTTATAAATACCTACCTAAGACAACTGGGCTCTTGATGCAAAATCTTTGCATGTCAAAAACCAAGAAGAAGACATAAAGCTGTTGGAAAATATATTGTAGAAAAGTTCTTCTAGACAGTAGGAATTATACAAAACGGAGATAAAATCATCTACTTATAATACTTGATGCAAATACTGCTGTTTCCTGTCCCCAACTGAGTATATTAGGACTTCGTTTTAAGTGTCTGATTCATGCTCAGACCTTAGACACAAACATCTCCACCCTATCAGACACTCTTCTGTCTGGAGACCATACTTACTTTTCTCTATCTGTTTTGTAGATCCGAGCAATCTCAGGCACTAAAGGATCATCTGGATTGGGATCACACAACAGAGAACAGATGGACAAAAGTACTAGAATGAAAAAAACATATAAATTAGTAGAGGATAAAAGCAAAAAGACTGAAAGAAATATGAGATGCCAACACACGAGAAAATTCTAAGACCCTATTTACTGTAGTGTTAGCAGGTTTCTAAGCTCTACCTAAGTTTACAGTAATAGCAATTAACAAAGATTCTAAGACTTCTCTAAGCTTGAACCAGTAAGAAAGCTGGCCCAAGCTGGTGAACTGTCTTGCCCCATTTCCCTGGTTAGTGAGTAATCAGAGTGGAATTATTAATAGAATACAGGTCTTTCAAATCCTAGACCAATAAGACTTTCCCCAGCTTATAAATTTCCATTTTTGGAAGCCCATGTTCAGGGATAAATGGCTTCCAAAATTCTAAAGACAACCACACTACTGAATGCTCTTAGTAAGAAATGACAACTATGAAATCCAACAATTATTGCTTTCTTGATGGCAGGTACCATATTTAGATGCAATCGATTTGTTTCATTTTTAGTTGAAAACAATTTAGTTTAAGAACACAGAGGCCAGTACTTGTCCCCAAATGGAGCTGGCCACACTTATTACAGATGATATGACGTATCTCAAACAAAAGTCTCAAATTATCTTCAGCAACGATTTCAAATCTCATCTCAGTCATTTCCTCAACGACAACCTGAAATGTGGCAGACAAATCTCAATAGTACAATTTCCTCTGTTTAAATTTGTTAACTTACGTATTCCTTTATTGAAGGCAAAGAGGAAGCCCAAGCCACTAATTATATTAAATCCAGTGGCCTCTGACATACCAAAATAAATTCCAATCCTCCTATTCTGATGTTAACAGAACTCAGCTATCTTATTTCTCTCTAATGTTCTGTAGCAAGAGACAATAATTCAGAGCCCACTGTACTCCCAAAACATCAATTCAGCAGGAAAAGGAATTTATTCATTTTCCCATCAAATCTATCCTACAGAGATCAAGGGCTTCTGAGAGATGAAGAAAGTTTACATGCCCTTTATCATTCAGTTGTTAACAAAAAAGCTATTTCCTTGCCTTAAGAGTATATGGAAAATAAAAAACATCAGGAAAGATGTTTTTTGACTCTTCATTCCTGTTGCCCACAATTCTGGTAGATGGCATTCCCAAAACATCTTCTCTTCCCATTGTCAGGTGTATCACCTGATGCCCTCTTCAAGCACAGAACATTCTAACAGCAATTAGGAAAGATTTCATGTATTTCCTGGAAATGACAACAGGGAGTTATAGATTTTTGATTGTTCATGAAATTATTGACTACAGAAGAAACTTGTCTGACCTATCAAGCTGGCAAGAATACAACTGACTCTTCACCTAAAATTAGATACACTACCAAATTAGTATAAGTTCCCTTTACTTATTGTCCAACTATTTAAAACAGGCAACTTTAAAGAGATATTTTTTAAATTATAGTTGATTTACAGTGTTGTGTTAGTTTCAGGTATACAGCACAGTGATTCAGTTTATACATATACATTCATTTTCAGATCCTTTCGTATTATAGGTTATTACAAGATACTGAATATAGTTTCCTGTGCTATACAGTAGGTCCTTGTTTATTTTATATATATAGTAGTGTGTATAACTATTAATCCCAAACTCCTACTGATTTATCACTCCCCATCCCCCTTTCCATGTCAACCATAAATCTGTTTTCTCTGTCTGTGAATCTGTTTGTTTTGTAAATAAGTTCATTTGCATCATTTTAAAAAGATAAGCTTTAAGTAAATAACCTTCTTCACTTTCTTTCCAGGAAAGGAAGGTAGGATGGTGGCTATCTGGATCTAGTGAAAGGATTTTTAGTACACTACTTAGTTCCTTTATTGGTAGAAAATTAATTTTGGCTTATAATATACTATACTTTCTTTTTCTATAAAGAGAGTAACTTCTATTTCTACAGCTTGTAGAGACTCTTTACTGAAGTAACTAAATTTTCACTTATATATATTCTTCTTCAGTAAATAACCAATTTCATTAGTGTCATAACTCAATCACTTCCAATTCTAAAACCATATAACCAAGTAGCTTTACGATAGAGTTAACCTGCTTCAAGTTTTCTGTATATTTAGGTCCCTTACCTATATACTCAAAGAGGAGGGCATTTTGGGTCTAGATTATTGCCCTTTAAAACAGAATATGTTAAAGAATAATTATATCATACATAGAATTTGGGTCTTTCACAGAAATGCTTGCCCATACTTCAATTTACAAAAGAGTCTTTATAACACTAAACCTAGGTACCCTGATAAAACCAAATTCAACAAAATGGTACTGTAGTTATTTTAAAAGATAGCTATCCAGACAGAACATACCAAGTCAAATAAATTAACAACCCTTATGACTTAGAATAACTGAAAAACAAAACAAAACAAAAAACACCACCACTAGGCACAGAAGGGAAGAAAAAAAAGCTATGATGACAATTTCAGCTATCCAGACAGACTCCCCCCACCACCATCCACCCACCCAACTCACCCACACACAGAGTCCCACCTCTCTTGGCCCCGTTTATAGCTAGATTTATATCTCCAGTTACTTAGTAAAATAAGAACAAACAGGTCAGGAAATCACAAGAACAGGCATATGAATACTTTCACAAGCAACCACTGAATGGCATGGAGGCCTACAAAAACAATAGGGGCCACTTATCTGTAAAACTGTTTCAGTCACAACTTTTTAAAATGTGGTCCTTTGATTTTTTTTGTTCACATTTTTGCCTAGGACCCCAGAAATCTTAATTTAATGCCTCAGAGTTTTTGTGCCTTTAAAAAATTAATGTGGAAGGGTATACAAGTGTTACCGTAATTATAACATGACAAATATCCAATACTTTTTACAATAGTGCCTTTATCCCAGTTATTTGGGTGCTTACAAGGAATCAGTTAACTATGCATTTTTGCTGCTTTTTAATCTCCAGAATAATAGTGAATAGTTTTTATCACCCCTACTCTATAGATGAAAACACTGTGGAATACAGAAGCTAATCCGTCTCAAATCTCAACCAATAAGATGTGGAGCGGAGATCCTAACACAGGCAGTTGCATCCAGAATCTACGTTCTTTACCATGAAACTATGTTGCCTCCTGTCTAAATGTATGCATTAAAGAAATGATAAAATTTAAGTAGAGAGGAAAAAAAAAATTTCACGTACCAAATTTCAGCCTCAAATACCCAAACTATTTCTTTCTAGCTATTTAATATACCTTCTATACAATGCAAGTTACAGTGTATAACATTTTCTCTCTTTCCTGCTTTTATCAAACACTGTATTTTCCCATTTTCCACAGTATTTGTAAGGATCAATATTCTTTTGAATGCATGTGCCAGAACCGAATGTGTTTTTTCTGCTGTTGAACCTGTATGTCATTTCTAATTTTCAGAAATAACATTGTTGCAGATGTAGATTTTAGCAGTTGGGTTTGTTTTCTTAGTACAAACAAATGAACCTAGAATTACTGCGTCAAAGGATGTTAATATTAATGATTAAATCTCCTATCTCTTAATACATACAGGCAGACTAAACAAATCTATCTGTAGCATATATAAGCAATCATTCCAATGTACTTCACGAAGTACTTCAATGTACTTTTTCTTTTGAAAAGAAAAAATGTTTAGTTTCCTTTTTAAAAGATCTTTGTTAATTAAAAAGGTGAAGTGAAAATGTTAGTTGTTCAGTCATGTCTGACTCTTTGTGATCCCATGGACTGTATGTAGTTCACCAGGCTCCTCTGTCTGTGGGATTTTCCAGGCAAGAATACTGGAGTGTGTAGCCATTCCCTTCTCCAGGGGATCTTCCTGACCCAGGAACTGAACCCGGGTCTCCCACATTGTAGGCAGATTCTTTACCGTCTGAGCCACCAGTGAAGCCCCAAAAGGTGAAGAATGGGTACTTATTTTAATTTTTATCTCCTTGACTATTCTGTTCCTTTCTGTCCATTCATCTACTGGGATCTAGGTTTTTCCTCTTACTGATTTATATATGTTCTTCATATCTGTTAAACATACTAGCCCATTATCATAGGTGTGTGCGTGTGTGTATGTGTTAGTTGCTCAGTCATGTCGGACTCTTCACAACTCCACGGACTGTAGTCCACCAAGCTCCTTTATCCATGGAATTCTCCAGGCAAGAACAACACTGGAATAGGTTGCCATTCTCTTCAAGGGATCTTCCCAATCCAATCAGCCCATTATCATACTTGTAGCCTATTTCTTGTACTGTATTTTGACAACATTTAATGATGGACGTGAGTCTGAGTGAACTCCAGGAGTTGGTGATGGACAGGGAGCCCTGGCGTGCTGCGATTCATGGGGTCGCAAAGAGTCAGACATGACTGAGCGACTGATCTGATCTGAATCCTCTTGTGATTTCATGTTGAAAGGTTGTACAATTTCAAATCAACAAGTAAGATAATATTCAGTTCAGGGATATAAAAAAATCTCCAATCTACTCATATAATTAGGTCGTATTTAAAAGAACTACTGGATCTTTCATCACAAAGTTAGTAACTAACCTTCTCCACACATTTTCAAACACACACACACACACAGATGCATGCACCAATATACCACAGACTAAGATGCTCACATAAACATATACATTAAATTGATTATCTTAGATGATGATTCTGTTCTTGATAGAAACCTAAAGACAAGAACAGGTAAAACTTTAAATAATGTGAATATGAATTCATCTATACTTTGTCCTTCAAGAAACTAATATTTTAATTATAGTACAAATATTCCTCTACAAGGGCTGTTTTTTTCCTATTCCTGAACACTATCTATCCTTTCCATTCATGGATCTCAAGGCTGGAAAGACATTACTTGTCTTCTACATTAACCATGCTCTTAAAAAAACGGATTCACAAGGGCCATATTCTAATCTATGCCTGAAGAGCAAGAACAATGGACAGAGAGCAATCACAGCACCAAGGAACACGTATGCTTAAAAATCCAACTCTCTAGTGGGTCTATACCCCAGATCAAGAATAAGGGGGACCACTACATTCTCTTAAAAAAGAATTTGACTAACCCTTTCAAGAATAAGTAACCTAAAAAAGACACAAACACACAAAAAAAATAGTAGGCTTTATGTTGATATCAAATATCTATTCCATTACCTTTTGAAATAGTTAGTGCTGGAGACCACTGTGACCGTAGAATATCAAGACAAATGCTGCCATTACTGTTAATATTTGGATGATAAATTCTTGTTGTAAATGCAACCTATCAAAACAAGGAAAACTTCTTATAAACAGTTTCATTAGCATTGTAGAAAGTAGATAAAAACATAGTTTGCATATTCCAGTTACCTTAGGTGGTTTGAAGGGGTAATCTGTTGGGAAATGAATTGTCAAGAAAAATACTCCACCCTGATAGGGACTGTCATTCTGTTGATAACAAAAAAAGTTGGGTTAAAATGAGTGAATTACCTAAACTATTTATTCTGAAATTAATCTGAATACTTACTGGCCCCATTATTGTAGCTTGCCAATGGAACACTGAAAAAAGAACAACAAAAAGTCACCATGAAGTAATATCAACAGTATACCTACACCATAACAACATATTATTCCCCATGTAATCTCAGTTCATTCATAAGAAACATGGTGAGTCATTTAAATTAACTTGGAGTCTGAGAAAACAAAAATGACTAGCATGGTGTAGAACACTGATAAGGTGCTCAACAAGAAAGTTATTTGGGCTAAAACGTCTTAAAAATTCATGACAGGGAGACAAAATTCTTGACAAGGCCGAAAGTTTCACTTTTAAACAGGCACTTCCTTACTGCAAAGGGTAAAAAAGAACCACAAGATTCAATTCTTTGATTGTATCATTTCCCCAACACTAATATCTATAATATACTTCTTTTATAGTACTGGTATAGAGCAGAACAGTAAACTTAAAGTAGATAATACTCAAATTAGGAAATGCTAGTTTTTTCCAGTGAGAAAAAAATGTCCAGTTCTCATGTGTAGATCTTTAGAATTACTGGTATCTCAATAAATAAAGAAAACATATGCTGGAAGTCCCAAGCTTGATTACAAACTCTAGGGATAATCCCAATAAATCATAAACTTGTTTAGTAAGGAAATTTTCTCTTCAAACAGCAAAAAACGGTGCATGTTCTGTTTCAAAGGTGATGCCACTAAGTACAACACAAAGATCAAAAACCCAGTCTTCACTTCTAAGCAAGCTACTAAGCACTTAACATTCACACTAGGATCTGAGCACACTAAAGGAAGCTGTCAATGGGATTATACACGAGCAACTCAAACCAGCTAACTCTTGATGCAAGGAGGTAATGTGAAGACTAGAAAGCCACACAAAAATCCACTCGGATGTCAGCCCAAACCCTTAAATTCCTTCTGATCATCTGTATGAGAACTGCCCCTATGGTTGGCTTGCCCCTCACTGGGGCCTGAAGCTACAAAGAGCAGTCTGTTTACTAGGGATTAAAAATAAAGGGTAGGTATTGCTGAGGCTCTCCTTTTTAGATTATTCACCATTAGTACTGAGAAAAATTCCTCTTAACTTCTGCCAACTAATTTTTTTATGGATTAAGTAGCTAAGGAGAAAGTTACTTTGAGTCACTAAGATCAGTCCTAGTATCTTCAACAAAGGTTCTATTAAAGGCCCCATATTAATTAACAAAAACCATTTGGAGACCTACCATTTTAAATCTTAATTGCATATTCTGCCACACTGGTTATATATAAGAAAACCTACTTAAGAGTCACTGACTTAGGTCTCTCTCTGGAATGCATTTAAGTTGCTTCCATGTCTTGGCTATTGTTAAGCAGTGCTGCTATGAACACTGGGCTGCATATATCTTTTCAAATTAGAGTTTTCTCTAGATAAATGCCAGGAGTGGGACTGCTAATCATATGGCAACTCTATTTTTAGTTTTTTAAGAAGCCTCCATACTATTCTCCACAGTGGCTGCACCAATTAGATTTCCACCAACAGTGTAGGAGGGTTCCTTTTTCTCCATACCCTCTCCAGCATTTATTATGTTTAGACTTTTTAATGATGGCCATTCTCACCAGTGTAAGATAATACCACATTGTAGTTCTGATTTGCATTTCTTTAATAACTAGCTGTATGAGCTGTTTGTATATTTTGGAAATTAATTCCTTGTTAGCTGCATCGTTTTGCAAATACATTCTATTCCACAGGTTGTCTGTTTTGTTTAGTTTCCTTTGCTATGCAAAAGCTTTTAAGTAATTATGACCCATTTGTCTGTCCATCACTAGGTGATGGATCCAAAAAATATTGCTGCAATTTGTGCCAGAGTGTTCTACGTTTTCTTCTAGGAATTTTAGAGTATTTGGTCTTACATTTAGATCTCTGAGTTTATTTTTATAAATGGTGTGAAAAAATGTTCTAATTTCATTCATTTACATGCACCTGTTCAGTTTTCCCAGTATCACTTACTTTTCTCCACTGTATATTCTTGCTCCCTTTGCAGTAGATTAATTGATCATAAATGCATAGGTTTACCTCTGGGCTTGCTACCCTGTTACACTGATCCATATGCTTTTTTCTGTGTGTGCAACCACCATACTATTTTTTATTACTGTAGCTTTGTAGTACAGTCTGAAGTCAGGAAGTCTTCTTTCTCAAGATTGTTTTTGCTATTTGAGATCTTTTGTGTTTCCAAAATTTTAAATTTGTTTTGTTCTAGTTCCATGAAAAATGCCATTGGTTATTCAAAAGAGATTGAACTGAATCTGTAAATTGCCTGGGGCAATATGGTCATTTTAACAATATCTATTTATGTCATCTTCAATTTCTTTCACCAGCATCTTATGGTGTTCAGAGTATAGGTCTTTTCAGCACAATGTTTTTATGCTCATTCATGTTGTAGTATGTATCAATATTTCATTCCTGTTAATCATCAAATAATATTCTACTGTATGGATACACCATATTTTATTTATCCCTTCATCAGCTGGTGGGCATTTGGGTTGTTTCACTTTTTGGTTATTATAAATAAAATTTCTATGAACAAGCATGTGTGAGTTTTTATAGGGATATATGTTTTTATTTCTCTTGGACACCTACCTAGGAATGAACTCACTGGTTCATACGGTAAACTCTGTGTTTTGCTTTTTGAGGAACTGTCAGACTGTCTTCCAAGCTGGCTGTACCATTTTGCATTCTACCAGCAAAGTATGATGGTTCAAATTTCTCCAAATCTTCATCAACACTTACTATTTGACCTTTTGATTCTACCCATCCTAGTGGGTGTAAAATGACACCTCATTATGGTTTTGATATGCATTTCCCTGATAATTAATGATGCTGAACATCTTTCCATGTTCTTACTGCATTTGAATATCTTAGAGAAAAAGCTACTCAGATCGTCTGTTCACTTTAAAATTGGGTTATTTATCTTAATAATGTTGAAATATAAAGACTTTAAAATCACTTTCTTAACAGTATCATTTGCTGTCCCTAATTTTTAAATTTTGATGAAGTCTACTTTATCTTTCTTTTTCTTTTATTGCTTATGCTTTAGGGGAGTTTAACTCTCCAGGGTAACCACTTTTCAATCTGAGAAAGGAATGTAGTAGTACCAACTATGGTAGAAGCAAAGGCAAATTACTTTAGCACACTACAGTACTGAACTTCAAAAGTGAAATCTAATCCCCAGACTTCAAACACTTTTAATTAAAAATCAGTCTCTCAAAAAAAAAAAAAAAAATCAGCCTCTCTCAACTCTGAGCAATTTACCTGAAATAAAAACACTCTTTCAAAACTGAATGACCACATTGATGCAGATGGATATGATACCATGGAATGACAAAACTAGAATCAGAAAATCTGAGAATAAGTCTACTTCAAGAACCACCACAAGTCTCTCACTGGATTCTTCTCTAAAACAGTTAACAATTTCTCTTCCAAACACTTAAAGAATTGTGAGGCAAATGAGATAATGTGTTTAAATACTTGGCCTGTCCTGTTTGATATCAAATACTATATATACTCAATAATACTGGACAGATCTAAACATAACATAAATGGGATTTTTTCATAACAAGTACTTAAGTCTTATAATTTATAACATCTGTTTCATCTATAAAGCAATCCTTGTACAAGGATTCTGCTTTGATTCCTAAGGATTTAGCAAACCAAAACAACAATCTTAAGAAAAATGAGGAAAAAATTAATCTTACACACAAGTCCATATAACCTCATTTATTTTCTTAACCTATATACTTCCCTTACACAAATGCTTCTAAATATACTCCCAAGTATATTCCACTTTTCCCCTATTTGCTAAATATTGCATTTTTGTGTGTGAGAATTAGTTACACAGCCTGCTCAAATATCCTCCATTTTTAAAAGGCTGAAAGATGGCATCAGGGGGAAAAGCTGTCTTGAGACAAAGTGGAACAAAAGCAAAATTATTATCCAACATGTATGGTAAGATACAATAAATTATTTCAAACAGGATTAAGAAGATAAACTGGACATTAAAGGTAAGTTGTAGCTGTCTTCACAAATATGAGTCAATACAAAGAAAGACACAGACCCACATACACACTGCCCCCCCCCAATCATACTTACTATTATCTAACTAAAGAACAATAGCTTGCTGTAGACAAAAGCTTGAATATTTTGTCTTAGGTAAATACCCAGAAGGGACAAAGGATAGGAAGGAAGAGCCAGAACAACTACACAGACAACATCTGGCAGAAGAATTCAAAATGAAATACAGTACAAAAGATGATGGGATACACATAAAACTGCACCTTTCATGGGCAAATAAAGGTAAATTGCGTAATTAACTCTTCATACAAATAATCTTGGCAGATATATATTTATTAGTAACAGAGTTCACCAAAGGCAGACTGTTATGCTGTTTTATGTTTTAGTATTCCTTTTAGATACTTACTATCATCTCCAACGGGACCTGCTGAACACTGTGCTGGGGGGTCCCGTGCCAGGTCATTCAATTCCTTCAAGAAGGAGAGAAAAAGAAATGTATTTAACATAAATGTAACTATTATCCATTAATAAAACCATCACTGTTACCAATAATCTCTGTCTCACCAGTAAAGCTTTTAGCAGCACTCCTTCAAAGTCAGAGAAGAGAAAGGTAGATTAATTCTTTAAAATATTTGGAATTCCTGAATATAAATGTATGTTTTTAAAAGTAGATCATTTTTGCTTTGTTTGAAGTTTAATGGGTATTAAATATAAGGAAAGTAAACATGGATCATATACTAAAGAGCCACAAAAACTGTTTCTTTGGGTTTTCTTGGGCCGCACCATGTGGCGGGATCTTAGTCCCCAGACCAGGTATTGAACCCATGCACCTACACTGGGAGTGTGGACTGCCAGGGAAGTCTCACAAAAACTGTTTTTAAGTAAACACTTTACTTATTATTTTCCAATAAAGATCAACAGCTGGTTTTTGTACCTCAAAACCATTAAGTTACACTTCAGATAGGAGTCATAAATGTTCCAAATTATACAGAACCATCTGACAAGATACTGGTATTTTTTCAGCTCATATCCACTACAAAGCTTCCAGAGGTAGTAGGAAAAACTTTAAAAGGGATATATTACAAAGGCTGGTTGGATATAACCCATCATAAAGTCTTGAAATCAGAGATGGAATTACATGTAGTCATGCTCTACAAGATGTCAGCTTCTTAGCTATTTTAACACAAGAACCCACAAACTTGAGATTTGTTACTGGGTGGGGATGCCTTAAAAACCACAAAGCAGGAAATCATACTATATTCCCTTTCCCTTTGGCTTGGTATGTGAGATAAAAACAAACTCTGAGGAAGGACTAGTTTTAATTATCTTTTAAAACTACAACGGTAAAACCTACCATTTAAGAAGTATTTCAAACCTTATTGAGTTATATAAATATTTTAAATTGCAACACAGATATTTCTGTAAGTTCCTTCTTCTGAGTTAACTTCTTCAACCAGTCATTACATCAATTATTTTGTTTTATCCTATTTGTAAGCTTGGAGGATAAAGCATAAAGTATAGAAATAAAGTTCTGTTAAGTTTTTTTTAAGTGCTGGGATTGAGATAAAGATTTAATAATATTTACTTTCTTTCACATCTCAATTTGAGGATTTTGTATTTCTCTACAACAGAGATTCCTTGCCCATCTCAAGGAGAAAAACAAAAAACCTACTGTACAGTTCACATTCCTAAATGTTTCTAATACAGGTCACTATAACTAGAGAGCTTGCTTGATGTGAAACACAAAAGTTAAGCCACTTCTTTTGACTAACTTCATCTAAGTTGAATATAAGGATTCATCAGGTGGTGATCACTTTTTAACATATCAAACCACTATGTTGTATACGAGACAGTAACATAGTGTGGTAGGTCAATTATACTTACTAACACTTTTAAGTAAGTGGTAGGGCTGTAATATGTATGTGTGTGCACGTGCGTGTACGTGTGTGCACACACGCATGCACTCAGTTGTGTCCTACTCTTTGCAACCACATGGACTGTAGCCCACCTGGCTCCTCTGTCCATGGAATTTTCCAGGCAAGAAGAGGTTAATTAACACTGCTGTACACTATACATAAAAGTTTAACAGAGTAAATCCTAAGAGTTCTCATCCCAAGGAAAAAAATTTTTCTCTTTATCTTTTATTTTGCACCTGTGAGATAATGGATGTTCACTAAACTTATTATCATGATAATAATTTCATGATATATGTAAGTCAAATCATTATACTGAACATCTTAAACTTATGCCAATTACATCTCAAAAAGCTAAAAGGAAAAAAAAATCCTTGTCCTCTTCATAAGTCAGTATTATATAATTAAAAAAAAAAAAAAAGAAAACCTTAACTCAAATTTGTGCTAATTCACAATTAACATACTCATTCCAACACTTCCTTGGTTGAAGGCACTCACTTAAGTATGCTAAGTGAAATGAGACATAAAAAGACTATTATTCTGTATGATTCCATTGATACACATTCTAGGAAAGGCAAATTTATAACAATAGAAACCAGATTAATAGTTTTAGGGGCTAGAGGGAGTTGGAGGGGACTGATTACAAAGGAACATGAGGAAAATCTGGGGGGCTATGGATATATTCTATATTATGACTTTGGTAGGGACTGCAAAACTGTGAATTATACTCATTAAAACTCAAACTGTATACTTAAAATTGTTGATTTTATTGTATATACCATAAAGTTGTTTACTAAAAGGGCATATATTCATTCATCTTCATATTATGCATACAGTATCTCTGAAGAATAGATACAAAACTAGTTCAAAGTATTTGCCTTCAGAAGGAAACTTTGCTTTGGGGGTAAGAATAGGAACTACATGTATTTCTTTTATACCTTTAACAAGTATATTTATTGTCTATTTAAAAAATAACGTACCAGTTCTGACTATACATTTGGATAAAAGAAAAATAATTCTGAAAAAGCTGTGACTATCTGAACAGTAATCAGAATAGTGAAAACCCAGTTAGACTAAATAAACACAGAAGCTACAAAATTTGAAGTTTCCCTGGTGGCTCAGTGGTAAAGAATTCACCTGCAATGAAGAAGACCACCTACAATGCAGGAGACACAAGTTTGATCCCTGGGTTGGAAAGATCCTCTGGAGAAGGAAATGGCAACCCACTCTAGTATTCTTGCATGAGAAATCCCAGGAACAGAGGAGCCTGGTAGGCTACAGTCCACTGGGTCACAAGAGTTGCACATAATTTAGCGACTATACGACCACAACCACAAAATCTGATGTCCCTGCGTTATGATTAAAACTGAAGGGGGAAAAAAAACTGAAGGGAGTTCCCTACTGGTATAGTGGTTAGGATTTTGGGCTTTCACTACCATGGCCTGGGGGAACTGAGATCTTGCAACCCGAGTGGTGTGGCAAAAAGAAAACAAAATAAAGATAAATCTTGAAATTAAAGGCACATCTATCTAAATCACTGGGCAGAAAAAAATACCCTATTACATCAGGCTGTTGGCTTTATCATATGGCTTTATACCTATACATTAATTTTCTTGACTTTTTATTTCCCCCCAAATAGTATTCAGATTTGTCTTGTATATCATACAGCAAATCATACATTACTGGGATTGAGAGTAGAGCTAGGACAAAACCCAAAACCAAGCAATTTTTCTGTTTATTGGAAAACTTTTCTGTAGAAAGAACAATAGAGAGAAAGTGAAAATGTCAGTCACTCAGTCATATCTGACTCCTTGTGACCCCAAGGACTGTACCCCACCAGGATTCTCTGCCCATGGAATTCTCCAGACAAGAATAGTAAAGTGGATTACCATTTCCTCCTCCAGGGGATCTTCCCAACCCAAGGACTGAACCCAGGTTTCCTGCATTGCAGGCGGACTTTTTACCATTTGAGCCACGTGGGAAGCCGTTATAGACAAAGTACATATAATTAAATTTAGGGAAAAAAAGGGAGGAGGGAAGTTTGACAGTTAAGGTAAAGAATCCTCAATTTCTAAAGAGACTTTATGGTCTTAACTTTGAAATCTAAAAAAATATTACAATAAAGGTCTTATTTTCAAAATAAACTGTGAAAAAAAAATAAACTGTGGATTTTAATAGAGTTCTCAATTAAGATTTTCTTCTTTGACATTGTACACTCCCCTTGTTTCTAGGTATACAGAATCATTATTTTTAAAGATTAAGGGTTATAGACAATTTTGATTATCTGAAACTTTCCCAAGTGTTTAATTTAGTTCAAACAGCCCTCAAACCTTATACCAATTAATTATTTTCAAGTAAAGTTTAATTCACTACAAACTTTTTTGTCCATGTTGTGTGGCATGCAGGATCTTAAGTTTCTTGACCGGAACTGAACTCCTGCCCTCTGCAGTGGATCGTGGAGTCTTAACCACTGGACCGCCAGGGAAGTCCTCAAACTTTTAAATACATTTCCTACTACTATTTTTTTTGGCTCAGGAATATGTTTTCCCATAAAGACACACAGGAATGATTATAATGCCTTGTATATTATTATCTTAAGAATACCTATTTTCCAAAGGATTAACCCTTCTTTAAAAGGGACCACTGTTAAAGAAAACAAAACATTAAAGCCTCTAAGCCTGGGATATTTCTGTATTACAGCACTATAGCAAGAAGAAAGAGGACTTCCTAACTGTGGGGAGGGGGTCCTACAAGGGCTATGCTGACTTTACTTTCCTTGTATCCTCAAATACTCAAATAGGTCATTAATTGCTAAAACTTAATGATATTAGCTATTTAAAAAAACCCTGTTTCCCCAGTCTTAACAATTATGAAGCAAAATATACATAGTATGGAACACAGATTTGTTTCACCATTTTGGTCTTACCCTATGGCAAATGGTAAAAGGAACAAGATGGGAAAATGAGAGATTGTAGTTACTTTCATAGAAAACTGGCTTCAAAGTCAAGCGTTAATAGTTCTAAAATTTCCTGTACAAATCAAAGGTCTTTGGTGGAAAATCAGCATATGAGACGATTTAAGCAGAAATTGTGATTCAACATCAGAAGAGATATCTAGACTAATCGCCCATTTTATATATATAAAAAGATACAAAGTAGCTAATCCAAGGAAAACTTATAATTAGAGTAAGGATATGGTTTACTATATATGTTCTATTATATCATGCTTCTTTAGTCTGAATCTAAAATAGTAGAAATGTACAAGTTAGAATATCTGAGAATCTATAACTGAACCTCCTTTAAGATGAATGAACAGCAAAAAAAGAACAGCTAGATAAGTAGTAGTTCTCAAAAATGAGACCCTGGCACAGCAGCATCATTATCACAAGAAAACTTATTAGAAATGCAAATTCTCAGGCTCCAACCAGACCTACTGAATCAGAAACTCTGTTGTTTCAAAGCCTAACAAGATGCATTTTAACAAGTCCCCCAGGAAATTGTGATGTACACTAAATCCTGACTGCCTTTATGTTTGACGAATTAAGAATCAAAGACAAAAGACAAGGCTAGAAAACTCATTACCAGCAAGACTCAAAATGAAGGGAAGGTGAAGGAAAACATGGCAGCACAGAATGAAGAACTCAAGAAAGGGGTGTTTTCCACATTTTCAAGACACAGTGAAGGCAAGCAGTCTGTCATTACCATAGTACTGCATTCTCCCTGCCCTACCCTATCTCACCTGGGTTGCAACAGAAACGCTAACTCATGTGTCCAGCATAATATCTGAAGTTAGTATTTAAAAATTAACTGCTAGAGTATTTAAAATTACAAATTTTTAAAACTCTGGAAATATTAGTAACTCAGTTATCCTAGATCAGTTTGAAAAAAAATTATGATTTCTGAAAATAGCAAATTACAGAATCTTTTATATCTGGTACTGATAGACTTAATCCCTTGGCACTCTGAAATATTTTCTATTTCCCTCTTAATAATGCTACCTTCTATTTTAAAGACAAATTGATAAAAAATCTATCAACAGCAATCTTTCCCTGAACTTAGTATAAGCAGAAGTAGTAACCTTATTTGAGATTAATGTCTGTACTCTTTTTAAAAAATTCAAGTCAACTAAGACTATAGAAAATACCCAGCAAAAACCTATTACTCAGCTTCAATTCAGTCGCTCAGTCGTATCCAACTCTTTGTGACCCCATGGACTGCAGCACACCAGCCCTCCCTGTCCATCATCAGCTCTTGGAGTTTACTCAAACTCATGTCCATTGGGAGAAGGCAATGGCACCCCACTCCAGGACTCTTGCCTAGAAAATCCCATGGATGGAGGAGCCCGGTAGGCTGCAGTCCATGGTGTCACTAGGAGTTGGACACGACTGAGTGACTTCACTTTCACTTTTCACTTTCGTGCATTGGAGAAGGAAATGGCAACCCACTCCAGTGTTCTTGCCTGGAAAATCCCAGGGACCGGGTAGCCTGGTGGGCTGCCATCTATGTGGTCGCACAGAGTCGGAAACAACTGAAGCAACTTAGCAGCAGCAGCAGCATGTCCACTGAGTCGGAGATTCCATCCAACCATCTCATCCTGTGTCATCCCCTTCTATTCCCGCCTTCCATCTTTCCCAGCATCAGGGTCTTCGCATCAGGTGGCCAAAGTATTGGAGTTTCAGCTTCAGCATCAGTCCTTCCAATGAATATTCAGGACTGATTTCCTTTAGGATGGACTGGTTGGATCTCCTTGCAGTCCAAGGGACTCTCAAGAGTTTTCTCCAACACCACAGTTCAAAAGCATCAATTCTTCAGTGCTCAGCTTTCTTTATAGACCAATTCTCACATCCATACATGACTACTGGAAAAACCATAGCTTTGTCTAGATGGACCTTTGTTGGTAAAGTAATGTCTCTGCTTTTTAATATGCTGTCTAGGTTGGTCATAGTTTTTCTTCCAAGGAGCAAGCATCTTTTAATTTCATGGCTGCAGTCACCATTTGCAGTGAATTTGGAGCCCAGAAAAATAAAGTCAGCCACTGTTTCCCCATCTATTTGCCATGAAATGATGGGACCAGATGCCATGATATTAGTTTTCTGAATGCTGAGTTTTAAGCCAACTTTTTCACTCTCCTCTTTCACTTTCATCAAGAGGCTCTTTAGTTCTTCTTCACTTTCTGCCATAAGGGTGGTGTCATCTGCATATCTGAGGTTATTGATGTTTCTCCTGGCAATCCTGATTCCAGCTTGGGCTTCATCCAGCCCAGCGTTTCTCATGATGTACTCTGCATATAAGTTAAATAAGCAGGATGACAATATACAGCCTTGACGTACTCCTTTCCCAATCTGGAACCAGTCTGTTGTTTCATGTCCAGTTCTAACTGTTGCTTCTTGACCTGCATACGAATTTCTCAGGAGGCAGGTCAGCGGGTCTGGTATTCCCATCTCTTTAAGAATTTTCCACAGTTTGTTGTGATCTAAACAGTCAAAGGCTTTGGCATAGTCAATAAAGCAAAAGTAGATGTTTTTCTGGAACTCTCTTGCTTTTTCCATGATCCAGCGGATGTTGGCAATTTGATCTCCAGTTCCTCTGCCTTTTCTAAATCCAGCTTGAACATCTGGAAGTTCACAGTTCATGTACTGTTGAAGCCTGGCTTGGCAAATTTTGAGCATTACTTTGCTAGCGTGTGAGATGACTGCAGTTGTGCGGTTGTTTGAACATTCTTTTGCATTGCCTTTCGTTGGGATTGGAATGAAAACTGACCTTTACTCAGTTTAGCCCAATCTAAACGCTGCTGCTGCTGCTAAGTGGCTTCAGTTGTGTCCGACTCTGTGCGACCCCATAGACGGCAGCCCACCAGGCTCCCCCGTCCCTGGGATTCTCCAGGCAAGAACACTGGACTGGGTTGCCATTTCCTTCTCCAATGCATAAAAGTGAAAGTGAAGTCATTCAATCGTGTCCGACTCTTCATGACCCCATGGACTGTAGCCTACCAGGCTCCTCCGTCCATGGGATTTTCCAGGCAAGAATATTGGAATGGGTCACCATTTCCTTCTTCAGGGGATCTTTCCAACACAGGGATTGAACCCATGTCTCCAGCAGGCGTCTCCTGCATTACAGGTGGATTCTTAACCGCTGAGCCATCAGGGAAGCCCTATAAATAATAAGTACCCCTCCTCTTTTTTAACTGTGTATCAAAGCCTTTGATTATGTATGGGTTTAAAAAAATTATTTCCTCAACCTATACACCCAGGCAGAAATAACTGTACTGTTCAACACACTGGAACTTGCAAACCCAATCATTGCCTAGAGATGGGAAAATTATTCCTAGAGCATGCTTAACCAAGAGGTCAATTCACCTGCCAACAATTTAAGAACACAGAGATGAACATGATAGAAACTATCTGCCATCTGAATCGTCATTCACCACTATCTGACAAGCCTTCTGTAAATACTGGAAACTAACCATATCGTGTAATTATGTTAAATGAAAATTAGCTTCATAAGGATTATAATGGTTATTCTACAACTATGTTCCTGCTGGTATCAACAGGGGCAACAGGCAGAAGTCAGTTTTTCCGAAGTCTTAACATCCCTTGATGTTTTATTATTCTGCTCTTAGGTAACTTTAAGCAAGTCATTCGACTTCTCCAGATCAGAACTCCCGTATCTATAAAACAATGAAGTTAAACTAAAAAAACATGGTTTGGTTATAGGTTTAAGGGTTAAATCAATTTGGGAAATGTTATAATCCACATCCTTATAAGAATATTCAAGATTCTAAGCAAGTTCTGAATAAAGGCAACACTATTGTTTGGGCACAGAACCAGGCTTTGCTTCTTTCTGTGGCCCATTCTTCCAATGCCATGTTCCCCACCCAAGATTTTATTCTCACAAATGCCTAATGTCTGCAGCAAAGTCAGAAATAAGTCTGAAGGAACCAAGAACACTTTTTATCCTAAAGAAATTTTTTTGTTGTAGAATAAAAGACTTTTAAACATGACATAAAGAAATCTACCCAACATGGCTAATACTGTCCTAAAGTTATCTATACCTTGTCCCCTCCACCCCCAATCTGGACTATAAATTACTTCAGTGTGGTTTTCTGTCTGTGGTAAAATACACAAACATAAAATTTACCATCTTATCCATTTTTTTTCCATTTTAAGTATACAGTTCAGTGGTATAAAGTACATTAATAACACTGTGATCAAAATGTTTTAAGAAAATGTTTATAGTAAGAGAAAGCACATTATGAATAGCTTTTCAGATATAGTTAATACAATATAAATTTCCTTTCTAAGGCAATCACATGTTTTTATTAATTTTTAAAGACAGTTTTTTTTTGTTTGTTTATGAAGTTACTTTTGTCAAATTCCAGGAAATCCTTACAAGTGCTATTTGTGTGACAATGTTGATAGCTCCCAGTAGTGATCAAATATATAGCGGATGTGTTTCTGGCTTAAAATACTTTTTCTGTATAGAAAGGGGTGGGGGGGGAGCACATATCTTTTAAAGAGGAAATGATATGCTATATAAAGATATTAGCAAAATTAGTCATTTATATAATCTTATCTGTTGCAAACTAAAAGTTTGCAAATACTGAAAGCTTATACAACCAGTGAATTCCCTGAAATTTCTATAAAACAAATTACAGCTGAGTCATAAGGATTCATATTTGTTTTGGCACACAAAGGAGAAACCAATATGAAATTCTGACATGCATGTGATTAACCTAATTATGAATCTGAGGATAAAAAATTGTTTTAAAAAAGCTAGGCCCAGTTCACTTTCATCTATCTTCACAATAGCACAGTTATGATTTTAAAACACATCAACACTAAATATTTTCACTTTAAAAGATTACTGTCCATATACTGCTTTTTTTTAGGATGAAAAAAAATCTTATTTCCCAGGGACTTCCTTCTTTTTCCAAGCAGCTTATTATTAACTATACTATACAAATCTAGCATTATATGGTATAGTAATACTTTATGATCAATTTTTTATTCACAACTATCAAAATTTATGTGTACCCTTAACGCTACCCCTGGAATACTTAATTCTAAATTCCCTGAGTTGGAGACAAGGTATAATACAATCTTTACCGCATTTTCCAGAGTGGAACTTAAGAGACACTCAAATGTCTGAATGAGTAGATGAATGAATGTCTAGCACAATATCAAGCCGAACTGATGTTTAAACACTGGCAAATGAGATGATAAACAAAAGTACATTAACAACTTCCAGGAGGAAGTCCAGTCCAATTCAGCCTAATCACCTACAGTGCCAGAAAATAGAAAGTCTATAGTGACAAAAATATATTCAGATTTAATTACTGAACATGAATGGAATAGGTGTTTTGAGTGAGACTGGGTAACACTAGAGAATAAGGAGTTCATTTCTTTGAGCACTTTAGCAATAACCACTTAGATGAAAATGTTCTAATTAAAGATAATATTCTTTGTTCATTACTGAGGATCAAGAACCTTTTCAAGACCTTATTTTACCTATATGAACTACCATTTACTCATTTCAAAGCTTTTTCTTCGTCAATTAGCTTTTAAATTTCAACTAGTTCAAGACTCCAGAACAGGGTTCTTGGAATACTCTAGGCACCCTCCTACCACACGCACCTTTAGCCTTCACTTAAATGTGCTGAGAGGTTTCCTAGAAGCCCCTTTCCCCCATTTTCTGTTAAATACTATGATGAAAAAGTGCAAGTTGCCTTAGCAACTCAAGATAGTTTATATGTATGATTATTTAATGTCTCTCGACCCAATGACAAATAGGAATTTGATATCCAGCACAGTTCCTGATACAGAGGGAGTCCCAGTAAATACCTGTTGAAGAACAGATTGTTACAATTACACACAGTAATTTTACGTATGCTGCTGCTGCTAAGTCGCTTCAGTCGTGTCCAACTCTGTGCAACCCCATAGATGGCAGCCCACTAGGCTCCTCTGTCACTGGGATTCTCCAGGCAAGAATACTGGAGTGGATTGCCATTTCCCTCTCCAATGCATGCATGAATGCAAAATCGCTTTAGTCGTGTCCAACTCTGTGCAACCCCATGGACAGCAGCCCACTAGGCTCCTCTGTCACTGGGATTCTCCAGGCAAGAATACTGGAGTGGATTGCCATTTCCCTCTCCAATGCATGCATGCATGCAAAATCGCTTTAGTCGTGTCCAACTCTGTGCAACCCCATGGACAGCAGTCCACCAGGCTCCTCTGTCCATGGAATTCTCTAGGCAAGAGTACTGGAGTGGGTTGCCATTTCCTTCTCCTTTAAGTACCTAGAGAAGGATAATACTATCTTTCATTGATTGTATGATTTTTTTTTAATATACCTGACATCAAACTGCCTACTATAATCAATGGTATGTCAGCTTCATTGGCAATATCTTTTTTTCTTAGTAGTACAACCTTCAAGGCTTCCTTAGTGGCTCAGACGGTAAAGCGTCTGCCCACAATGCGGGTAGACCTGGGTTTGATCCCTGGGTTGGGAAGATCCCCTGGAGAAGGAAATGGCAACCCACTCCAGTATCCTTGCCTGGAAAATCCCATGGACAGAGGAGCTACCCTGGTAGGCTACAGTCCATGGGGTCACAAAAAAGTTGGACATGACTGAGTGACTTCACTTCTACATCTTTCAATGGATAGCATCTTAGATTTAATGAAGTAAGGCACTTGAGAAGGCAGTAATAGTCTGATACTGCAGCCAAAGGATCCTATAAATACCTAACAAAGAACAAGTTTAGAATTTTGGCAATCAAGGACAAAGTAGAAAGTGCCTGAGTAAATGACAGTTATGATAGGAAAATCACAAGTCTTCCAGAAGACTAATTCTGTAATAATTAAGGGGACAAAAATATTAAGGAGGTACAAATGGTACCAGAAGCAAAACAGGCAAGTAGCGGCTTCTTGCTCTTGGAGCTGATGATGGCTGGTAGCTAAATTGTAAGGTTAGGTCAGACTCCACACAGGGTCTCTGTCAGGATCTGAAATTACCTCTCCTTTAGTTACTGAGGCAGTGGTCAGTGTTCTTCCACACTCTATTTCCAAAATGAGCCTGGCATATAGCCAAGTAGATAGGAAGAGTCTATGCGCTTATTACATATGCCAAAAGATTTCAGTACTAAGCTCAGAAGAAAACACTGAAATAACTAAGAAAAGAGCTCTGTTCTTGGCATTCGAATAACCAGAATCTACACCAGTTGATTCCACCTCAGTTAACAACTACACAACAAACTAGAAACCTAAAGAACTCTTTTATGGCACTAATCACCATGTACCACAGTCCAAAGTCTGAGAAAATGGGGAAATAAACAAATGACATTATCACTATGTTGGTGTGCTTCTAGGCTACTTAAAAGTGGCAGGACAATGAGGACCTTAAAAAGAGTTAAAAACGACATCCTTTTTCTCATTATACTCCATAAAACCATGAGACCCTACTCGCCCCTAAAATAATTCACGTGTACTATTTTTAGTAGTAGCATATGGTTAAGTTCTGGTACTCAGATGCTTTGAAATATATAAATACTATTTAACTAGGGCTTCCCTTGTAGTTCAGTTGGTTAAGAGTCTGCCTGCAATGCAGAAGACCCGGGTTCAATCCCTGGGTCAGGAAAATCCCCTGGAGAAGGAAATGGCAACCCACTCCAACATTCTTGCCTGAAGAATCCCATGGACAGAGGAGCCTGGCAGGAGTTGTAAGTCCTGCATGGAGTCCTAAGTCCATGGAGTCGTAAGAGTCGGACATAACTTAGTGAGTAAACCACTATAAGACTGTAAATCCTCAAAACTTAAAAATAACACTTTCCATGGACTTTACTCTTCACTATTCCAAAGCACAGCTTCTGTTTCATGAGTTCTCTAACACCAACTCAAGGAGTTCACGACGATGAATCAGCATGTGCTCAGTTGCTCAGTCATGTCCAAGTCTTTGTGATCCCATGGACTGTAGCCCACCAATCTCCTCTGTCCATAGAATTTTCCAGGCAAGAATACTGGAGTGGGTTGCCATTTCCTTCTCCAGGTGATCTTCCCGACCCAGGGACTGAACCCAAGTCTGCTGTATCTACTGCACTGGCAGGTGGATTCTTTACCACTGCACCAGCTGTTCAAGATAATGAATCTATCCACAGTTAAATCAGTCTTCCTACAGGTTGAAATCTCTATAAGATGTGACCAACACTCAAGTAAACTTAAATTGTACTCTGCTAGATGACTTGCTACATACTTGCTTGGGATTGTACTTTAGAACAACTATAAAGACAGATAAAAAAATGACTTGTCCATCCCTTAGGAACAGTCCAACCTCTAAAACATGACACTAAACAGTATTAACCAAAGCATGAATAGGTACATCTGAAGAAATGTCTTTTCAAAGTTACATTTTAGGTTAGCCTAGAGACAGGAGAGTTCTCTGTCCACATTAAAATCACTTGATATGCCATTTAATCAACTATATGCTACACAATAATAGAAACATGTACTACTATCTTGGGGAAGGTACTATAGTATCACGACAGTAAGAGAAAACAACGGTTTCCTTTTTGCTATGATGAAATTCTCAGTATAAAGGGATTTCCATTTTGTCTGCAGCAAAGATTAGGGGAGGGCCAGACAGAAAATTCAAGTCGATAGTTAGGCTGGAGAAAGGTTTGGTACTATTACCTGCTTCAAAAACATTTTAAATTCCTGATGTTAACAACAAAGCTTAGTTCTCCTAAGCAGTTTTTGATATGGCAGATCTGACCAATTAACCTACAGAGAATGTTTAACCTATATAGGCATTATAGTGGTGCTACTTGAGGATTCTGAGAGCACTTTTTAACAAAGAGGAGGTGACAGGCAGAAGTTGTTCTTTGTTATGGTAACAGGAAAAGTATGAAAACATTATGAATCAAGTAGAAAAGAAAAAAAACCCCAGCATATCCTAGTCAGCCTTCGGAGAAGGCAATGGCACCCCACTCCAGTACTCTTGCCTGGAAAATCCCATGGATGGAGGAGCCTGGTAGGCTGCAGTCCATGGGGTCACGAAGAGTCGGACACAACTGAGCGACTTCACTTTCACTTTTCACTTGCATGCATTGGAGAAGGAAAAGGCAACCCACTCCAGTGTTCTTGCCTGGAGAATCCCAGGGACAAGGGAGCCTGGTGGGCTGCCGTCTATGGGGTCGCGCAGAGTTGGACACGACTGAAGTGACTTAGCAGCAGCAGCAGAAGCAGTCAGCCTTACGTTATCAAGATCATGAGTTATGTGACAGTCTTGGAAAGAATAAGACTGGTAGTATAAAATTATTTGTTCCTACAACAAGAGTACAAACTTCTAGTTATTAGATAAATAAGTTCTGGGGATCTAATGCACACGGCAATTATAGTTAACAATACTGTATTATATATTTGAAACTTGCTAAGAGAGTAGATCTTAAAATGGTCCCAACCACACAAAAAAAGAAATAATTATAGGACATGATGGCAGTGTTAGCTAACACTATGGTGGTAATCTTTTTACACTATGTAAATATCAAATTCACACTGTATAAGAAACTTACACAATGTTATATATCAATTATATATTTTATTAAAAATAAAGCAGGTAAACAAAGCAACTTAGGTTATTTTGACAGGAAAAGACAAACCCCCAAGTAAACGGTTATATACCTCTTCTCAAAACAACCACATTTTTACATTTCACATCCAACAAGCCTTTCCCTTCCCCTCTACTCTTCCCTTCCTCCCTCCTATTGATTGGCCAAACAAATCTTCATAAAAAACTTCTCTGAATTAAAACTGGAAAAAATGTTATTAATAACTTAATATTACTCAACCATTCAGAACTGTTTTTAATGAATCCAAAGAAGCAAAATTCTACTACTACAGAATTAAATTTATAACAAGGGACCTTATCCAAGAAGTAAATATGCCAGTATAAGACAACGCTTACTACAACTTCTCTTGCAGTAAATAATCTCCAAAGATCCCAACAATTTTTCCTTCCCTGTAAGAATATACCACTTCTCTTATTAGGAAGTAGTCTATTTCCTTTCCTCCTGAATCCCAGCTGGCCTTGGATCTTGTTCAACCAAAAAAAAATTAAGCAAATATGACACTGCATCAGTTACAAGTCTAGTGTTGAGACTTGACAGCTTTTTTTTCTGCTCTTTCCACCACAGCAGCTCTAAGCCACCACACAGAAAGTCCAGGCTTTCTTGCTGGAAAGGCCATTTGGGGGACAGTGGTGCACACTGCAGCCAAGTCAGCATCAAGGCCCCAGACACATGAGAGAGATCTTCTTGGACCCTCTAACCTTGAACACAGCCACCAAGAATAACCGTGGCTGATAACACAAGAAACAAAACCTTCAAGTCAATCCAGAATCCTAAGAAATAAATCACTGCTGTTTTATGTTTTGGAATCATTTGTTATACAGCAAAACTAACTGATAAATATCCCTAGGCAGCCTCTAAAAATAATAAGACTCAATGATAGATCCTTCCAACAATTATTACCATAGCAACTTCTCAGCAAAACAATATCAATTTCTAATTCTGCAACATACTGGAAAACAAACACACACACAACCCCCACCCCAAACTACCCTGCTACTGAAAGTTACTGGCCCAAGAAAGGTGGAATGTCATGACAAAAGTAGTTTATTTCAAGTGATCCACATTCCTTCAGAATTGACATTTCAATATATTGCCCAGGGTTCTTTATAACACCAAATAATATTCATGAACTATTTTAAAAATATGTAAATGTCCAATACTTTTATCAGCCACATAAACAGAGTAAGATTCACAGGAGTTTTGTATGACTTTTAAAGTGTTTATTCTTTTAGAGTTATAATTCCCAGAAATTAAATTTTTGTGTAATACAACAGCATGTGTTTAGAAATATATACAGGAAGAACCACTGAATGTACCTCAGACTTCCTTATCTCAGGATTTCTCAATCTGGGAAATGACTGACATTTGGGGCAGGATAAATCTCTGTTGTGGGGGCCTGTCCTACACACTGTAGGATGTTCAGTAGCTCCCTGGTCTCTATCTACTAGATGTCAGTAGCACCCAGTAGCCTCCGAGCTGTGACAGTTAAAAATGTCTACAACGCCAAACGTCACCTGGTAGGCAAAACTATCCCTACTGAGAACCAATGCATTATCTCTAAGTAACACATTCTGAATTCTTTACAGATAAAATGATATGACATTTGGGGTTGAGTTTGAAATAATCCACAAAGGTGGAAGAGGTAATCAAGAATAAACACAAAATGACGGGTGATGGGACACATGGTGATATGTTGTAGACTACTGAATATCTGGATATATCTGAAATTTTCACTAAAATTTATTAGACACCTGGTGTCTCAGATGGTAAAGAGTATGCCTGCAATGTGGGAAACCGGGGTTGGATCCCTGCGTCTGGAAGATACCTGGAGAAGGAAATGGCAACCCACTCCAGTATTCTTGCCTGGAAAATCCTATGGACGGAGGAGCCTGGGGGGCTACAGTTCATGGGGTCATAGAGTCAGACATGACTGAGCGACTTCACATTTTTGTGTACCTTTATATAGCCTGTTATGGTCAAAATAATGAAAAATTTTAAAGAAAAAAGTTAATTTGGCATTAACTTACAAAAATAAAGAGCCTCTTTCTACAACCAAACACTCCTACTGACTATAAAGAGAAACTCTCACCTATGTGCATCAAGGCAACACTGAGCTTCAGCGTCTTTACTAATAAAAACTTGGAAACAAAATGTCTATTATAGGAGGAATAAATTTTAAATATATTGTTGGAATATTTATATTCATTGAAAATGCATGCTATTTAAAATGTATACATTTCCATAACATCTATGTAAATTGACAACATCCAAAGCAGTATTATATGTTGTTTATGGGTAAAAAGCTGAAAATAAAAACTAAAAATGACATCTAGATCACTTCCCTGATTCTACCAGTGAATGTCCTTCCCATCCAAGCAAACCAAAGGTTTGTTCTCCAGAGAAGATAAAACATAAGATCTCAGAACTCAGAGACATGGAGCATAGTTAATGGCATGAATGATGTATGGAAATCAGAACGTTAAGTGAATGTTTACATACACACTTTGTCCTGAAAACATACACACAATGTCCTGAAAACATACACACAATGTCCTGAAAACATGGGAAGTTTGACCTATACATTCCAGGCAGGAGATGAAAAGACCCTTCTCAAGAAAAACTGACCAGCACAAGATAAAGAGCTATATGACTCACTGACATCAGTGATTCATCTGGAGAATAGCCCTGCCAGCAAACCATAGAGTTTCAGTTGCCAAACCTCACTCCCCTATGCTCAGACCCTTTAATCAGCTTTTTAATGCCCTATTCTAAAATAAGGATAAACAACAACAGTGAAAGAAACTGGCCATCTTCAACATCACTCAACATATAAAGACCAAAACAACGGGAAGAAAAAAAAAAGCAGGAAAAAGCAAAGACCATGCAGGGAGAAGAAAAAAGTTAAAAACTATCATGAATATCTTTAAAGCTAAGAGAAGCTACTGCTTCTATGAAATAAGAGGAAAATCCTTAAAACAAGCAAGCAAGCAAACATTCTGAGAAAGTCTTTCCAAAAAACAGATAAAAGATAAACATGGAAAACAGAAAATATAGGAAAACTAGCTCAAACACTCCCCAAATTTACCTGTAGATTCCATACAATCTCCATCAAAATTCCAACTGCCATTAAAAAAAACCTAGCAGAACCTAAAATTCATAGGGAATGCATGGGATCTAAAAAACCAAAACAGTCTTGGAAAAGAACAAAGTTGGAGGAGTCACACTTTCAAATTCCAAAACCTAATACAAAGCTACAGTATTCAAGACAGTATGGTACTGGCATAAGAAAAGACATACAGATCAATGAAACAGAATTGAGAGTCCAGAAATAAACCCATATATTTATGGCCAATTGGTTTTTGACACAGCTGCCAAAACAATTCAATGTGGGAAAGAATGATCTTTTCAACAAATGGTGCTAAGACAACTGGATATTTACATGCAAAAATGAACTCAGATGCCTACTGAACACTAGATATAAACATCAACTTAAAATGGATCAAAGACCACCATCCCATTCCATCAGGATGGTTACTATTAAAAAAAAAAAAAAAAAAAAAAAGGGCCAACAAACCAACCAAAAACAGAAAATATAACTGCTGGTGAGGATGTGGAGAAATTGAAACCCTTGTGTATCACAAGCAGGGAGGGGGAGCAAGGGCTAAATGTAAAACAGTAGAGCCACTGTAGAAAACAATACAGTAGTTTCTCAAAAATTAAAAAATAATCACCATATGATCCTGCAATTCCACTTCTTGGTATATACCCAAAATAACTGAAAGGAGGATCTTTTAAACATACACCCATGCTGACTGCAGAATTACTCAGAAGAGCTAAAATGTGTAAATAACCCAAGTGTCCAACAGCAAATAAATGGATAGGCAAACATGGTATAAACACACAACAGAGTACTAAATAGCCTTAAAAAGGAAGGAAATTCTGACACTATAGAAGAATCTTGAGGACACTGTGCTAAGTGAAAAAAATCAGTCACAAAAAGAGAAATACTACTTCCATGAGTAACCAAGTCAAAATCATAGAGAGATAAAGTACAATGGTGGGTTCTTAAAGGCTAGGGAGAAAGGTAACTTTTGAAAAATGAATTCGGGAGATAGCAATGGTTGTACAACAATACAAATATATTTACTAGCAATGAACTGTATATTTAAAAACAGTGAAAATGGTAAATTTTATATGTATTTTACAAAAATTAAAAATTGGAAAACACAGATCAAAGATCTAAATATAAGAGTTATAGCTAAAAAACTCTTAGAAGGAAATAATTTTAAATATTTTAAATAAAATTACCATATGATCCAGCAATTCCACTCCTAGGTATATATTCAAGAGGAATGAAAATATGTTCACACAAAAATCTGAAGATAAATGTTCATAGCAGTATTATTCTTAATAGTTAAAAAATTAAAACAAACCAAATGCCCATCAACTGATAAACGGAAAAAGAAAACATGGTATATTCATACAATGGAATATTATTTAGTCAGAAAAAGGAATTAAGTACCGATACACGCTACAACTTGGATAACGTTGAAAACACTGCCTCAATGAAAGAAGCCAGATACAAAAGGTCATATGTTGTACGATTCTATTTATATGAAATGTCCATAATAAGCAAATCCATATAGACAGACCCAAAAAGACCAACTGAATGTCAAGCAAAACAAATGAAAATTGACCTACACACCAAACATCAGGAAATTTCACAATACTGGGGACAGAGAAAATCTGTAAGCTTCCAGAAAGGCAAGTGGTAACATATATAGGATCACAAATCAGAATAGTTTTGGACTTAACAGAAGCTAGAAGATAATGAAAATACTGATTATAAAAGTAAAAAGAGTGCCTCAGACTCTGAGATTCAAGTCATGTTCATGATTCAAATGCCAATACACTGTTACTTGTTCCTCAAAGTTTGAACAATTTTCTTAACCTTGTATTAATGTTGTATGTAACCTCAGGAAACTGACCTACTATAACCTCAGTGATGATATATTACTGCCTTGATATAATGGGTAAAGTAGAGGAGGTTGCACAACCATCACTAACAACAATGTACTTTTATCGAAACATGATTATTTCTAAATATATGCAAAGACCCCAAGCTCATAAATTATCAAGAGAACCCATGGTTGCTGACTAAACTTTAACACTGAAGCTAAATTAGGTAGGTCTGAATCTTAAGCTGGATAGTAAGCGCCTAGGTGTTGGTCATTACCAGTATCTAAAACTTACATAATAAAAGATTAAGCTTCAGGATTTTAAATTATGATTGTTTCCAATTATTTCTAAGAATGGAGATGAGTTTACACAGGCTTCTGGAATTACCAAAATTGTTTCATAATAATAACACTAAACTAAAATTATGGTTTTAGTCTTTTCAAAAAAAGGACTACAGAAAATGCCATATTCTCTAACTGGGAAAAGTGCTATGTGGTCACAGTCACTAGACTTGATTTTTCCATATCTGTTTTAAAAAACAATTAGCACTACTATTTTAAAGTTTTTAATCTAAATATTTATGTCAAATAAGTCCTGTATTTTGTTTTTTAAAAATAGGGAGGCTATCCACACTGGGATAGGCGTAACTCAGTGCAGGATGTCCAAGTCAGGAAGGACGGAGTTAAGAAGGGCACCCCTAGGAGAGAGGGGAGCAAAGAACAGTATCTATGCAGGAGGGCCACAGCAATGGGAAGTTGATTATACACAGAGGAACTGATCAAATGAGTAATTACATTAATGAAAGCCAAGTTTTTCACTGTAAGAAAAGGAATGTCAATATCGAAAAGAAAAAATACAGGATGAATCCTATGGTACTGGACTGGAATTAAGATTCATCAGTGTAAATTCATGGTCTCTGATACACAGAGAGAAAAGCAAATCTACACATTCACATATTCCCTAGCTACATCCACTAATTACACTGAGAAAGTGTGGAAACAGTGAGATTCCAAAAGCAATCAGCATACCTAGATGATTACAGAGCTAGAGCAGGGAAAGTGTAAGAAAAAGGAGGAAACATCTTTTGTGCCAGAACTTAAAGAAGTGCTCAACTGATGGGGAAAAAAGCAAACTGGGGACAAGTTGAGCATTAAAGTAAATGATAGTAATCTAGTATAACTCACATGAATTAAAAACAAGAAAGCACGAGTTCACACAAATATAAATTTTAAAATGAATAAATTAAAACTTCTGAGTAAGCGCATGGTACCCAAATTGGCTCCCAGTGATCTTTAACTCCTGGTATTCACTCCCATATTCACTCCTCTGCCACACTGCCCTGGGGGGGAATCTGTGAGGTCAACAGAACACAGTAGAAGTCATGGTATGTTGCTTCTGAGATTAAGTTAATAAAAGATACTCCAGCTTTCACTTGGCTGCTCCATCTCTGGCAGATCACTCTGAGGGAACCCAGCGCTATGTCTCAAGTACACTCAGGCAGCCCTCAGTGGGGAGAAATGTATGTGGGGAGGAGATGAATCTGTAAGTCCAGCAACCCATAAAGAACTGAGATCTGCCAATAACCACGGGACCCTGAGCCAGAACCACCAAGCTCTAAGCAGCTAAGTTTTAGGGTATTTTCTTATGCAGCAATAGATAAATTAAAAAAAAAACAACAACACAGAAGAAGTACATATATTCAAAGTGTCTCTGAACAAATTATTTACTCATTATAAAGGGGAAAAAAAGTAACTTCATAGTATGAAACCCTGGTAGATACCCCCTTAATCAAGTGACAGAAGTGAAAATTCTCCATAATGGGTCAAACTAAAATTGAATAGTACCTGACAGGATGGAATGAAAAAAATGAACCAAAATCACGCATCACTAGATAGGATGCAGAGAGGGAAAGAGTAATGCTTCTGTGACATTCCTAACAAAGATGCGTGACCTAAACCTAATCTTGAGGAAATAGCAGAAAAACACAAACTGAGGGACATTCTACAAAATAACTGGACTCTAATCTTTAAAAGTGTCAAGGCCATGAAGCAAAGGAAAGACTAAGGAACCAAAGGAAACTAAACGAGTAACTATGGACTGGATCCTTTTCTACAAAGCACATTATTGGAACAACTGGAAAAACTTAAACGGGGTCTGAGGATTAGATTGCAGTAATATTTCAATGGAAATTTCCTAATTTTGATGTCCATGTTTGTAAGAAACATACATTAAAGTATTCAGGGTTGATGAGTCATCATGTTGGTACCTTACTCTGAAATGGTCAAAGAAAAAGATGTTCTAGGTATTGTATTTGCAACTCCCTGTAGGTCTGAGACTGTTTCAGAATTTTAGAAAGTTAAAAACAGAAAAGCCTAAAGGCAACTACAATCTAAAACAGTCATTTATTAGAATTTGGGGATTAGATGGTACACTGCATTGAATGCTCCTCAAAATGACATGTGACACATCTTAATTCCTATCACCTATAAATGTTACTTTAGTTAGAAAAAGGGTCTTTGTAAACATACTTAAAATTAAGGATCTTGAGATAAGATCATCCTAGATTACCTGGATGGGCCGTAAGTATCCTTTTAAAAGACAAAAGAGAAACCACACACAGAGAAAGTAGTGTGAAGACAAGGCAGAGACTGAAGTGATGTGGCCACAAACCAAGGAATGCTTACAGTCACCAGAAGCTGGAAGAAGGAAGGAAGGATTCTCCCACATAGCTTCCAGAGGGTGTGTGGCTCTGCTGGTATGCTGATTTTGGATTTTTGGCCTCCAAAACTGTGAGAGAATAGATTTCTGCTGTTTTAAGCTACTCAGTAATTTATTGTGTCATTTATTACAGCAGCCCTACGAAGCTGATACAGCTGGTGTACATGAGGACATTTAATCTAAAGAAAATCACTCACTCCCAATAGTACACTATTATTTTAAGAAATCTATTTCTAAACTATTATCACTGTGGCTTCTGTAAAATTCAGCTTTGATTTCAAATTTTTTTATCTGATATAGGCCCTTAAAAAGTTGACGAAGGAGTGTTATGATTTAAACAGGTACTGACGTTCTGCAAGTGGCAGGGGCGGGGAGGGGTATGTGCTCAAAGGACAGAAGCAGATACTTCTATCACAAGATACTGTTAAGAAAATTGTTCTTACATCTAAGCTTACAAAAACATCACATGTACTGGAAATATATTAAGATTACAATAGATAGTTTATTGAAGAAAAAATTTGGAATTCAATCCCTTTTTCCGATTAGAAGTATTATAAAACATAATTTTTACAACATCAGGGTGTACATTTTTTTCCTTCTTTTTTGACTGGGGTGGCAACAAAGTAAAATGGAAAACACTTATCACTGACACCATCTAAGATTTCAAGATTCTGCCAATTTCACAGGTCAACATTACTGGGCAATTAAGCCAGTGGTAATTAATATTAACAACTATCTTTTATGTGGTCCATATTTCCTTTCTACTCATCCCTTACAGGCTTGCAAAGTATATGACATTATCCTCATTCTATAGGCAAGAAAGCTGAGACCAAAGAAAATCAGTGAAGTAACTTGCCTAAGGCCACACACACAGGGTTAGAACATGACTGAGTAGACATGGAGCTCCAAAATTCTACTAGTTTTTCCACCATACTACTTGCTGTTGACATTCACTAAATGCTGCTGGCAAAAACTGAATGCCTACTATGTGTCAGGTACTGGGAATATAATGAATAAGACAGGGACTTTGCCCAGAAGAATTCAGTCTAGAGGGGGTAATAATCAATCATGTCTATATACTAAGAAACAGTTCTATAGTAGAACCCTATTGCCTGCATGCCTGGGGCATGCTTCACAGAGAAGTGGTCTGTTGGATATCCAAGGATGAATAAGAATTCAGAAGGAGGAGGGGGTGGGTTGAGAAGGCATACAGAAAAGCACAAAGACTAAAGGAAAATAATTCTGAGAACTGTTTCAATTACAGTAGTATTTCTTATGAGATGCTAACATGTATTACAGGGATAAAGATGGCAATATTTTTGTCCTAAATTTTACCTATCTTTAATACGTGTTTTTAAGAAATACTACATATTTACACTAATATAAAGCAGTAATATGCCTCAAGAAATTTGCACACTACAAAGCAAATTATATCTATGCTCTGATGCACAAACAGCATTTAACCATGGGTATTATCTATTTAACTTCAGTGATTTATTCTGATTATAATACACATTTGAAAAGTTATTTAATCAAAGCATATTGAACACTAATATTTCTACTATACCAATTCATTCCCTATGGGCCTATAGCTAGAATATGGAAGTTTTAAAGGAAAAACAGAGTCCTTTCTTAAACCCAAAAATAACAGATTATTTTAAAATAAAGATAAGTAAAGCAAATACTTTTTTTTTTAATTAAGTGACCTGTCTGTCCATGAGACAATAATGTTGGTAGTAGTCTAACTGCATGAATATTGCAAAATATGCAACTTTAATTCTTTCTTTCGCTGCAGTGCACCTGTTTAAAACAAATGTCGCAGTATACTGTAATGAAAACAACACAGAGTAACACATCTTTTTTTGGCCACACTAAGTGGCTTGTGGGATCTTAGGTCCCTATCCAGTGATTGAACCCAGGTGAAAGTGGGTGTGAAATGAGCAGTGAAATTGAGGGGTCCTAATTACTGGACCACAGGGAATTCTCAACAGTAACACATTTAATGCAGCATCTGATGATGATCCCTTTTATTTTCTTAAAATACTCTTCTTAGTTGTTACTTTACAGCAAAATGACAGTGAACAATACTTCCTCTTAATGTATTTTGTTTGTAAATAATTTCCCTATTTTTGTGCTTGTAATATTATATATTAATTTATCTGGGGTCATGTGTGCTGTCAATTTTAATCCAAGTATACATTATTTCATGAACTCTTATTTGTATCCATCAATAATATTAATTTAAAATTATTCTAAAAAAGTTAGGAAACACTAACTTTATTAGAACACTAGATATGCAGAAGGAGGAAACAGTTTATCAGAAGCCGAGGGAAATGAGTAATAATCACATCAACTGTTACAGAAATTAAATAAAAACTGAGGTATCCATTGCATCTGGCAATAAAGTAATCATCAGTGACCTTACTGAACAGTTCCAAAACAGTGAATAGACACTATTCTGTCAAGAATTTTGGCACTGAAATGTCAGAGATGGAAGCGTTAAAGAAGAGGAAGGAAAGGAATCAGCTCTAGTTGGGGAGAGGAGGTTAAAAGCTTTTTTTTTTTTTTTTTTAAGGAGGAAAGTCTTAAATAAGTTTGGATACTGAGAGGAGTCAAAGAAGAGAGAACTAGGAGAACAGGGACAATTACTAGAGAGCAAGGACCTGGCAAAAAAATAGGATGAATAGCAAAAGTTAGCTTGCAATGAGAAAAGCAGAGCTTCTCCCGAGACAACAGGGAAGAAGAGTGATGGCCAAGGTATATTTGGAGCAATGGTTGGCTCCCTGGTCAAGACTGAATGCATCTGAATCCTGGCTCCTCATATCATAGCCATATAATCACAGGCAAGTTTGTTTACTTCTCCAAGCCTCCATTTTCTCTTCTAACCTGAGAACAGAATTCTCACAGGGTTGTTCAGAAGATTCAGTCATTCTGATGCACACTGAGTACTCTGAAGATTGTAGCTGTGAGGTCTGGTTTTTCTTTTTTCTTTTTAAAGTCTTCAAAGGAAATTTGAAAGGATTCATGCAGATTTCTATTTTCTCTACAGAATAGGTAATTGGGTCACCTACTGAGATTAAAACAGACTGTTTAAGGAGGTAGGACAGTGATTCTTAGTCTTTTGGAGAGATTAAAAAACCCATTTGACTATGATGAAAGATATATGGAGGATAGAACACCCAAAATTTACATAGTTTCTTATTTTTCTGCTTTATGGGAATTAAAACACTGAAAAACAAAACAAAAATGGCATTGTTTTAAGGGAATTCATAGACACCTCTCCAACAATAAAAAGAGATGCCAAAGGTAAAATCTTCTGGTTCCAGAGCATAAATACTCAATTGTTTGAACAAAAGAAAAAATTGCATTCCCTGGGATTACACCCCTAATGACTGTGTAAGGGTACAGTGCCTGCCAGAAAAGACACTGAGCAGTCAAGAAATCCAGGTTCTTAATCCGGCCCTACTAAGTCACATGGCCTTTTTAGGCCGTAGCTCTGAGATGTGATGCAGAGCTAAAATTTTATGATTCTATTACTTGAAATCTCACTTGATTGTGTATACTGAAGAAGAAACGGTACTTTATTTTTCTATGTAATATTTTTAACATGGTTTTGAAGGTTAGCCTGGGAACCTCACCACCGAAACTTTATTTCTACAGAAAAAACAAGTGTGCGCCTTCAATTTTGGGATGAGGCTGCAAAGGTTGCTGGCAGCATCAAGCATGAGTCAGGTATTCCTATCCTGAGAACTGCCTAGGATATTTTAGCAGCCTTCTCTCTCTGGACTAAAATATCCAGAATTGGACTTTGTCAAAACTTCCTCCTTGTCAGTCAGCAGTACAGTAATACACTTTGGGAGATTTTAAACACCCACACACCCACCCCACTTTGGGAGACTTACACACACACATACACAACCCCCCCCACCCCCACACACCCCTAGATTTATGAAGTTAATGAAGGCTGTTTAAATTATATTTAAATAGCAACCCCAAACGAGCCAAAGAAAGTTTCTCAACTCAACAAACCTTTGTGAAGCAACGAATCGTTTCTAAAGGAAAAAAAAATCTTCCCAGAGATTTCAAGAAGCTTATCTTGTGGAATAAGAAGGGATGTCTGTTTTCCAATATATAACTAATACAGTCATCTTCTGTCAACCACTTATTATATTAAAGTTCCAAATACTCCACAAGACTATTTGCTAATTTGTTTCATCATTTTGACTGGAATAAACTGAATCCTTACCTCTGATAAGATTAATGTAATGTATCATATCACACTTCTATTTTAAAATAATCTTGAAACTAGTACTATTATGATATTACAACTCCCTTCCCATATCCTTAAAATTCATCCTTTGGTAACTGGCAATCGTAGATATTTTGAAAGTATGTAGTCTACAGAAAGATGATTCATAACATGAAACAGATTACAATGAAGAGTAAGTTGTAAGCATCTGCCTGGGATCAATGTGTCTACTAAAATGGTTTTTCCTACAACCATAACCATACAAAACTTCACTGAAGAAGTTAACTAAAAGTTTACCCCAAAAATTACTTAATTGTGCCTATTTACATAAAGCAGTACTTCCAAACTTTGAAAAAGACAGAAAGTATGGTTCAAATGATTTAATCCTTACGTTCCTGGTTACTTGCTGAACCTCAATCTTTTGTTAATTTTAATTCATACATTAAACTGGTACCTACCAATCTACCAAAAAAAGTGTGGAGGTGTCTTTTGGTTTTGCTGTCCTTGTTTTTAATTTGAATTGGTTGCCAGAACTCTGGTTTTGTGGCTTACCTCAAAAAAAAAAAAAAAAAAAAAAATCTGGTAACTTTGGGCACAGATCCTGGCAATAGCAACATTTGGAGGGAGCTGAATAGCAGCTGCCCTCTTCTAAAAGCATGTGCAATTTCTAGTTCCCTCCAATTCCCTTTGCTCACTTTGGTTACCTGCCTAGTCATCAGAGTTTGAAATTTTATTTTACTGGAATATTAACTAACTGACTGGGGTTTTCAGGAAATTTAAGACGCTTTAATCATAGAAATACAGTAAATCAAGCGGTAGTCCTGGCATTAAAGCTATGTATACCAAATGTTAATTATATCTAGCAGGACATCATTAAAATGTACAAGTCACTATTATTGTTAAGAGCTTTTAGTATCCTAACTTTGGTCTGTCTTCAATTCCTCATGATATTTAGCCTTTTACTCCTCCTCAAAATAAAGAAATTTACCCTGTATTTCAATATTGTGGCACTGTAAGAGCACAAAAAAGCCTCCTGCACTGTATAACAAAAAGTAAAGAAGAAAAACAGGAAGCAAGTTTAAAAAAAAGGTCTCTGATCAGTCAAACAGACCACACAGTTCACAAAACACATGAAGCCCTCTTCACTCAGAGCCTACTGGATCTTATTTTAGACATAATTTTAATAAGCTCAGTGATCTGGTTTCCCAGCCCACAACAGATGAGACGCAGCCAACTGGAAAAAGGCTGGGGGTGGTGCTGCTAGAGGCAGACACTCAAAGCATCAAAATCAAAGCTGAAGACCCATAATGTCAGCAGAAAACCTCAAAATGTAGCAGGCCGGGGCCATTTGGTGTAGATACAAACCATACCAAAGGGTCCCAAACCCTTCATGGAACCATAATGGATGTTCAAAATGAAAACTCTTTGGTAAACTCTGTTAAAGCATATACGACCTTAAAGTTTCTATCAAAATAAAGTCCATCAAGAGCTTTTTCCAAAAAAGTCATGGCATTTAAAGGACTGTGAGATTCACACAACACTATTACCCTTTGTCAATGAAACACAAGACAAAGAATTCCTGAAGCTGCCTTGGTCAAAAGTATTTGTTCTTAATAAAATTTTATTAGAACCCAGATGCAGTAGTTCATGCTATCCGAAGTTGTGAGGTATTTAAACAGAACTACTTTCTCAGAGAGTAGTAACTGGGAAGATTCAAGACTAAGACCAATTATGTAAGCCAAGTCTGTCTTTGGGGGACTGCACCGCAGATACATTACTAGTGCTGAGGGTGAGATAGGACTGGTCTTATCCATAGCTAGGTTAAGTCTGTATTCAATTTAAAATTAGTGTTATACAAAATGCTTGGGGGAAAAAAATCTTCATTTTATTTTCACAATATTATTGACTAGTATGTATACCAAAAATTAAGTTTATTTTTCAAATCCCTGGCAGTCTAAGTTGAGCCATACTTTGAGGACAGTTCTAGATTATAAACCAGGTGAAAAAAGGTTAATAAAAAAACTTGAGTTTTAAAAGTTCAAATAATCATGGTATACACTTGATTTTTCTTACTAAAATTTTAATAAAGGTATCTTTTAGAGAAAAATCTAGCAAACATGCATTATCTCAAAAGAAGGCAAGGAAGACGATTAAAATGCATGTTTTGAGTGCTATTTCCTTCTCTAAAAAAACCTCCATAGCACACATATCACTCAGAGTAGAGATTAAGGGCTATATCTCTTGATCTGTAAGTGATCACACATTATATTTATTCTTCTTCAGGTTTTAAAAGTGCACAATCTTCTACAAGTATAATCTCAAGTTGATAACTTCTCAATTAGTCCTCAAGAATCTATTAACTCCTTCAAGCCTTAAAAATGCTATTATTTACTTGCATAACTTGTCCTCAGTGTGCTCCTGCCCCTTAAAAAGTTTCAAAAGAGCTCTACTTAGGGATGAGCTTCTTTTAACAATCTGCTTCACTTTAGTACAAGATTTACTGTCTAAAGTCTGCCCTTTTTCATTTGATAGAAATCAAAGTCAAAAGAAGTTGGTGAGGATCTAACCTAATTTACAATAACCACTGGGATTAATTCCACAGGAAAGGTCTTTGATCAAGAATAAAACCAGGACCAACTGCTGAACTCAAGTGTTTAAACTGACCAGATCTCCATTTTTACTGAGTTCTCTTCCCCCTTGCATCTCCATCCCATCCTAGATAATGTATCCCAGGATCTACTACTTACTGGCTAGAGGTTTAGTACAGCCTCTCCAAGTAGCCAAGTCAAACACGAAACAAATCATCAGTGCCGCTTCCCCCCTCTAAGTAAAAAAGATAGTGAGAGATAATAGGAGGTTATAATATTAGAAGGAAGCGAAAAAACCCTAAATTTTAAGCGAAGTCCATAATCTAGAAGCAACATTACAAAAGCTTCCGTAGAGACAACTACAGATAACCCTTCATTTTAAAGGGCAAAGAAATCTTTTCTAATGGAAAAATCTAGCAAAATCCCTTTTACATTAAAAGGATCTCCCAGAAAACATCACCTAATTTAAGCGTTAAAACCCATTTTGCGAAGAGAATGTAAAAGGAAACTTTGTGAAATTCTCTCCAGTGGTTTTCAAATGTTCAGGTTTCTACCTCTACCCTTGACAATACCCTTTCTATTAAATCCACTCCTGCAAACTGAAGTATGTTTCTGACTACATTTGGCAACCTCACGGAATAAAATGCTTCTCCCTCCACCTCCCTCCTTCCTTATAAAAGTCATGCTTATTTCCTCAACTTCCTACTTAGTTTCTGGACGAGCAGAGTGGACGGAAGCGTGCGGCCGCTAAACGGCAAGCGAACTCAAGAAATATTTCTGGATCGGACAAAAAGGTTTCCTCATACGGGTCCCAAGCTCAAGGGGTTCTGCGGAGTGAACCTAGGCAGGTGGGGATAGGGGGTGCACAGGCGGAGATGGGGCACAGAGCCCTTTCGACCTCCGTCGATGGGGCCTTCCAACGCTCCAGTTCCAGCACCCCCTCCTGGCACAGCCGGACAATGGCCCTCTGGCACAGCAGTCCCAGGCCGGGGAGAGGCCCTGGGACTCCATACCACGCGGGGCCTAGAAAGGAGGCCGGGAAGGAACGTTGAACCGGCGAGCATACCTCCGGCCTAAGTGCGGGCAGCGCGCCGGGGCCTCTACGGGCGCCATCACTGGGAGTGGGGTGTGAAGGCCGCCCGGCCGGGCCATCGCCAACAGCCCGGTCCGAAGAAGCCGGGAGTCCGGCGGAGAAGACGGCGGGAAGTGCAGGCCGCAGCCAGCTCGGCGGACCCGCCTAGCTGCCCGAACACACAGCCGATCCCTGGCCGCTTACCTTATGGATTCTCTTCAGAGCCATCGTGGGAGGTGGGTGGCGGCGGCCCCGGGGCGGGGACGGGGGCAGGGGAGGGACGGGGAAGGGGCGAGGGGGCGCGAGGCCTCCTCGGTGATTGCGGATCGGCCGGAGAAGATGGGGAGGGCCGGAGAAGATGGGGAGTTCCGGAGCGCGGGTCCGGCGGGACGGACTTATGGCCGGGGCCAACTCGGCTCCTGAGCCTGCCGCAGCGGTCACCGCATCACCCGGCGGCGGCCCCTTTATGCGCTGCCGCCCGAGCCGCCGCCGCCGCCGCTGCCGCCGCCACCGCGGTAGCTGCCTCTTCCTTCTAGGCTCAGCGCCGCCTCCTCAGCCGCCGCGGATCCCTCCGCCGGGGAGCAAGAGCTCAGGCCTCGGGCTCGGCCGGCGGCTCTGGGTAGGACAGCCGGAGGGACTGCCTGCTGCAGGTGGACCGAGAGACGCGCGGGCGGGCGGCGCCGCCGGGGTGGGGCAGCCGGAGCGCGGGGTGGGCCCAGGACGAGGGGCAGGTCGGGAGAGCGGGGATTGGCGGGCCGGGGGAAGGGAGGGCCGGGCCGCGCCGGCGGCGGAGGGATACGGGCCGCCCCTGTGTACCTCACGCGCCGTCGCTGTCGCTGCCGCGGACGGCGAGAGGATGACGCCGCGAAGCGCAGAGGAGAAATCTCGCGAGACCTGTGGCGCGGGTCGCAGAGGCTTGCCAGTAGTGGTCCTTGATCGCCTTGCCTGTGGGCTCTCGGCTCTCATTCGCGTGATACATGAGATGAATAAACGTTTAAAAGCGAATGTTTTCCAGATCACTCGACCGTCCCCATAGCATAAACCTACCGGGGAAGAGCACGTAGGGCCATAGGAGGAAAGGACTTGTCCAAGGTCACACAGCTCCACAGTGGCATAGCTTGGGACTTCCCTCAAGTCTAGAGTCTGGTCAAATCTCTCTCGGGAAGCCGCGTGATAACAGCCTGGGCACCTGCGGGACTATGGTTCTACATGCACACCGCCGGCAGCCCTGAGATGGTTTTCCCCAGGAAGGCCCCAAGTAAGTGACAATTTGAATGTCTCCCAGTCTCTGGCTTGTCAGGAGAGGTGCTCCACTTGAATTGTTACAAATAAGCAATAAAGCTGTTCAGTTCAGTTCAGTCCCTCAGTCGTGTCCAACTCTTTGCGACCCCATGAATCGCAGCACGCCAGGCCTCCCTGTCCATCACCAACTCCCGGAGTTCACTCAAACTCAAGTCCATCGAGTCGGTGATGCCATCCAGCCATCTCATCCTCTGTCGTCCCCTTCTCCTCCTGCCCCCAATCCCTCCCAGCATCAGGGTCTTTTCCAATGAGTCAGTTGTTCGCATGAGGTGGCCAAAGTATTGAAGTTTCAGCTTTAGCATCAGTCCTTCAATGAACACCCAGGACTGATCTCCTTTAGGATGGACTGGTTGGATCTCCTTGCAGTCCAAGGGACTCTCAAGAGTCTTCTCCAACACCACAGTTCAAAAGCATCAATTCTTCGGCGCTCAGCCTTCTTCACAGTGCAACTCTCACATCCATACATGACCACTGGAAAAACCATAGCCCTGACTAGACGGACCTTTGTTGGCAAAGTAATATCTTTGCTTTTGAATATGCTATCTAGGTTGGTCATAACTTTCCTTCCAAGGAGTGAGCGTCTTTTAATTTCATGGCTGCAGTCACCATCTGCAGTGATTTTGGAGCCCAGAAAAATAAAGTCTGACACTGTTTCCACTGTTTCCCCATCTATTTGACATGAAGTGATGGGACCAGATGCCATGATCTTTGTTTTCTAAATGTTGAGCTTTAAGCCAACTTTCACTCTTCTCTTTCACTTTCATCAAGAGGCTTTTGAGTTCCTCTTCACTTTCTGCCATAAGGGTGGTGTCATCTGCATATCTGAGGTGATAGATATTTCTCCCGGCAATCTTGATTCCAGCTTATGCTTCTTCCGGCCCAGCGTTTCTCATGATGTACTCTGCATATAAGTTAAATAAGCAGGGTGACAATATACAGCCTTGACGTACTCCTTTTCCTATTTGGAACCAGTCTGTTGTTCCATGTCCAGTTTGAATTGTTGCTTCCTGACCTGCATATAGGTTTCTCAAGAGGCAGGTCAGGTGGTCTGGTATTCCTATCTCTTTCAGAATTTTCCACAGTTTATTGTGATCCACACAGTCAAAGGCTTGGCATAGTCAATAAAGCAGAAATAGATGTTTCTCTGGAACTCTCTTGCTTTTTCAATACCTCAGCAAAAAACTTGCACAATGTGTGCCCCAATAATTAAAACCAACTTTACGTTCAGCTCACCATCAAAAGCAAGCTTAGAAAACCTATTCTGGATAGCACTGAAACATGTAAATTATCATATGTGAAACTGATCACAAGTGCAAGTTCAATGCATGAGACAGGGTGCTCAGGGCTGGTGCATTGGGATGACCCTGAGGGATGGGATGGAGAGGGAGGTGGGAGGGGGGTTCAGAATGGGGAATACATGTTCACCCATGACTGATTCATGTCAATGTATAGCAAAACCCACTACAATATTGTAAAGTAATTAGCCTCCAATTAAAATAAATAAATTTTTTAAAAAGAAAACTTATTCTGGGATTACTTTTAAAAGATAGAGGCAAAAAGTGAGTTCACTGAGCAACTACTCTGTGTGGAGCCCTGCAACCAGGACCAGAGAAATATAAGGCTGACTGGTTTTATAAGGCCTGGTCTGGGAGATGCTTTTTACCTGGTTGAGGACCCTGAAGACACAAAGAATAATAAGTAATATTCTTCTGGGCAGTGATGACTACATTCCCAAGTCTCCCCCAGAGGTTCCTGATTCTAAATCTGTTCTTTCCTCTGTCTGGAAGGCACCTTAAAGATCACTGATTAAGAGAGGAGAAACTGGAGCCCCTAAGGAAAAGGATCTTTCTAAAAGTCATGCCATAAGTCAGCCGCAAAACTTTTAACGCCTAACCTACTAAATACAGGTTGGACCCATAAGGCAGGGCCACCATGGATCCAGTGTCAAAGAAGGGCAAAGCTATGTCCAATAGCCCAGGATGGATAGGTTTTAGGTTGGAGGTAGAGAGGAAGATTCCAAAGTCCTAAATCTTTTCTTCCTAAGAACTGTAATGGGGGAGGTACAAAAATGCTCATTGGTCACATTTTTAAAACTTTTTTTCAACAATACTTTGCATTAAAAAATAATTTACATTTTTCATTACAAGAAATACAGATAAGGAAATAAGCAATACAGATAATACAGATAAGCAAAAGGAAGGAAATAAAAGTCTACTATACTCCCATCATCCAACAATTAACCATTTGTGACATTTGGTTTTTGTCCTTTCTGTGTTTTCCCATTATATATAAATATATACTTTTCTTTGAAAATGTAGGATCATACCATTATACTATTTCGTCATATACCTGTTTAAAAAAAAAATATGGACTTAAGGTGTACAACATGTTGATTTGATATAGGTAAACATAATGGCATGATTACAGTCACGACAGTTAACTTCTCTATTCATTTTGTGTGTGTGTAGTGAAAACACCTGAAATTTTGGTAATTTACTTTTAAAAAATATTTGTTTTAGTTGGAGGATAATTGCTATACAATATTGTGCTAGTTTCTGCCACTTATCGACATGATATCATCCATAGGTATGTATATGTCCCCTCCCTCCTGAACCTCCCTCCCATCCCCTACCCCATCCCACTCTAGGTTGTCAGGTAACTTACTTTTAAAATAAAAAATATATGGCGAATCTTCCTGTGTCAAGACATATTTTTCTTATATTTTAATGGTTGTATATTCCATCATAAATGTACCATATTTAATTGTCACATTTTGGGGGACATTTAAGTTGTTTTAATATTTTTACTATTAAAAATATTACTATATGGAACTTCCCTGGTGATCCAGTGCCTAAGACTCCATGATCCCAGAGTGGGGGGCCCTGGTTCGATTTCTGGTCAAACTAGACCAGAACTAGATTCTTCCATGCTACAACTAAGAGTTCATATGCTGCAACTAACAACTGATGCAATCAAATAAATAAATAAATAAATATTAACAATGGAACAATTGACTGGTTCAAAACCAGGAAAGGAGTACATCAAGGTTGTATTGTATTATACTGTCACCCTGCTTATTTAACTTATATACAGAGTACATCATGCAAAATGCCAGGGTGGATGAATCACAAGCTGAAATCGAGATTGCTGGGAGAAATATCAACAACTTCAGATATGCAGATGATAGCACCCTAATGGCAGAAACCAAAGAGGAACTGAAGAGCATCTTAATAAAGATGAAAGAGGAGAATGAAAAAGCTGGCTTAAAACTCAACACTCAAAAACCTAAGATCATGGTATCTGGTCCCATCACTTCATGGCAAACAGATGGGGAAAAAATGGAAACAGTGACAGATGTTATTTTCTTGGGCTCCCAAATCACTGTGGATAGTGACTGCAGCCATGAAATTAAAAAATACTTGCTCCTTGGAAGAAAAGGTATGACAAACCTAGACAGCTTATTAAAAAGCAGAGGCATTAGGGCTTCCCTGGTGGTCCAGTGGTTAAGATCTATCTGCCAGTGCAGGGGACTCAGGTTCGATCCCTGGTCCAGGAAGGTCGCGTATGCTGCAAGGCAGCTGGGCCCGCATGACCTGCATGCCCTAGAGTCCATGTACCATAACTGGAGAGTAGTCCCTGCTCTCAGCAACTGGAGAAACCCTTCACACAGCAATGAAGACTCAGAACAGCCATAAATAATAACACAAGCAGAAGATATTAAGAAGAGGTGGCAAGAATACACAGAACTATACAAAAAAGATCTTCATGACCCAGATAACCATGATGGTGTGATCACTCACTTAGAGCCAGACATCCTGGAAGGTGAAGTCGAGTGGGCCTTAGGAAGCATCACTATGAACAAAGCTAGTGGAGGTAATGGAATTCCAGCTGAGCTATTTCAAATCCTAAAAGATGATGCTGTGAAAGTGCTGCACTCAATATGCCAGCAAATTTGGAAAACTCAGCAGTGGCCACAGGACTGGAAAAGGTCAGTTTTCATTCCAATCACAAAGAAAGGCAATGCCAAAGAATGCTCAAACTACCGCACAATTGCACTTATCTCACATGCTAGTAAAGTAATGCTCAAAATTCTCCAAGCGAGGCTTCAACAGTATGTGAACCATGAACTTCCAGATGTTCAAGTTGGTTTTAGAAAAGGCAGAGGAACCAGAGATCAGATTGCCAGCATCTGTTGGATCATCAAAAAAGCAAGAGAGATCCAGAAACACATCTGCTTCATTAACTATGCCAAAACCTTTGACTGTGTGGATCATAACAAATTGTGGAAAATTCTTTAAAAAATGGGAGAACCACACCACCTGACCTGCCTCCTAAGAAATCTGTATGCAGGTTAAGAAGAAACATTTAAAACTGGACATGGAACAACAGACTGGTTCCAAATCGGAAAAGGAGTATGTCAAGGCTGTATATTGTCACCCTGTGTATTTAATTTATATGCAGACTACATCATGAGAAATGCTGGGCTGGATGAAGCCCAAGCTGGAATCAAGATTGCTGGGAGAAATAGCAATAACCTCAAATGACACCACCATTTGTTATTGTTATCAGATGACATCAATAACCTCAGATGCAGATGACACCACCCTTATGGTAGAAAGCAAAGAACTAAAGAGCCTGTTGATGAAAGTGAAAGAGGAGAGTGAAAAAGTTGGCTTAAAACTCAACATTTAGAAAACTAAGATCATGGCATCTGGTCTCATCACTTCATGACAAATAGATGGGGAAACAGTAGAAACAGAGACTTTTATTTTGGGGGGCTTTTATTTTCGGGGCATATTGAGTGCAGCACTTTCACAGCATCATCAAGGTCTATCTAGTTAAGGCTATGGTTTTCCCCGTAGTCATGTATGGATGTGAAAGTTGGACCATAAAGAAAGCTGAGCACTGAAGGATTGATGCCTTTGAACTGTGGTGTTGGAGAAGATGCTTGAGAGTCCCTTGGACAGCAAGGAGATCCTACCAGTCCATCCTAAAGGAAATGAGTCCCGAATATTCATTGGAAGGACTGATGCTGAAGCTGAAACTCCAATACTTTGGCCACCTGATGCGAAGAGTTGACTCAGAAAAGACCCTGATGCTGGGAAAGATTGAAGGCAGGAGGAGAAGGGGACGACAGAGGATGAGATGGTTGGATGATATCACGGACTCAATGGACGTGAGTTTGAGTAAACTCTGGGAGTTGCTGAGGGACAGGGAGGCCTGGCATGCTGCAGTCCATGGGGTCGTGACATTGTACAGGAGATAGGGATCAAGACCATCCCCATTGAAAAGAAATGCAAAAAAGCAAAATGGCTGTCTGGGGAGGCCTTACAAATAGCTGTGAAAAGAAGAGAGGCAAAAAGCAAAGGAGAAAAGGAAAGATATAAGCATCTGAATACAGAGTTCCAAAGAATAGCAAGAAGAGATAAGAAAGCCTTCCTCAGCGATCAATGCAAAGAAATAGAGGGAAACAACAGAATGGGAAAGACTAGAGATCTCTTCAAGAAAATTAGAGATACCAAGGGAACATTTCATGCAAAGATGAGCTCGATAAAGGACAGAAATGGTATGGACCTAACAGAAACAGAAGATATTAAGAAGAGGTGGCAAGAATACACAGAAGAACTGTACAAAAAAGATCTTCATGACCCAGATAATCACGATGGTGTGATCACTCACCTAGAGCCAGACATCCTGGAATGTGAAGTCAAGTGGGCCTTAGAAAGCATCACTACAAACAAAGCTAGTGGAGGTGATGGAATTCCAGTGGAGCTATTCCAAATCCTGAAAGATGATGCTGTGAAAGTGCTGCACTCAATATGCCAGCAAATTTGGAAAACTCAGCAGTGGCCACAGGACTGGAAAAGGTCAGTTTTCATTCCAATCCCAAAGAAAGGCAATGCCAAAGAATGCTCAAACTACCGCACAATGCACTCATCTCACACACTAGTAAAGTAATGCTCAAAATTCTCCAAGCCAGGCTTCAGCAATATGTGAACCATGAACTTCCTGATATTCAAGCTGGTTTTAGAAAAGGCAGAGGAACCAGAGATCAAATTGCCAACATCTGCTGGATCATGGAAAAAGCAAGAGAGTTCCAGAAAAACATCTATTTCTGCTTTATTGACTATGCCAAAGCCTTTGACTGTATGGATCACAATAAACTGTGGAAAATTCTGAAAGAGATGGGAATACCAGACCACCTGATCTGCCTCTTGAGAAATTTGTATGCAGGTCAGGAAGCAACAGTTAGAACTGGACATGGAACAGCAGACTGGTTCCAAATAGGAAAAGGAGTACGTCAAGGCTGTATATTGTCACCCTGCTTATTTAACTTATATGCAGAGTACATCATGAGAAACGCTGGACTGGAAGAAGCGCAAGCTGGAATTGCCAGGAGAAATATCAATAACCTCAGATATGCAGATGACACCACCCTTATGGCAGAAAGTGAAGAGGAACTCAAAAGCCTCTTGATGAAAGTGAAAGAGGAGAGTGAAAAAGTTGGCTTAAAGCTCAACATTCAGAAAATGAAGATCATGGCATCCGGTCCCATCACGTCATGGGAAATAGATGGGGAAACAGTGGAAACAGTGTCAGACTTTATTTTGGGGGGGCTCCAAAATCACTGCAGATGGTGACTGCAGCCATGAAATTAAAAGACGCTTACTCCTTGGAAGGAAAGCTATGACCAACCTAGATAGCATATTCAAAACCAAGATATTACTTTGCCAACAAAGGTCTGTCTAGTCAAGGCTATGGTTTTTCCTGTGGTCATGTATGGATGTGAGAGTTGGACTGTGAAGAAAGCTGAGCGCCGAAGAATTGATGCTTTTGAACTGTGGTGTTGGAGAAGACTCTTGAGAGTCCCTTAGACTGCAAGGACATCCAACCAGTCCATTCTGAAGCAGATCAGCCCTGGGATTTCTTTGGAAGGAATGATGCTAAAGCTGAAACTCCAGTACTTTGGCCACCTCATGTGAAGAGTTTACTCATTGGAAAAGACTCTGATGCTGGGAGGAATTGGGGGCAGGAGGAGAAGGGGACGACAGAGGATGAGATGGCTGGATGGCATCACTGACTCAATGGACGTGAGTCTGGGTGAACTCCAGGAGTTGGTGATGGACAGGGAGGCCTGGCGTGCTGTGATTCATGGGGTCGCAAAGAGTCGGATACAACTGAGCGACTGAACTGAACTGAGCGACTGAACTGAAACATAAAAATATATATTTTTTAAAAGCAGAGACCGCTTTGGCAGCAAAGGTCTGTTTAGTAAGCTGTGGTTTTTCCAGGAGTCATGTACGAATGTCACAGTTGGACCAGGAAGAAGGCTGAGCACCAAAAAATTGACTCTGATGCTGGGAAAGATCAAGGGCAAGAGGAGAAGGGGATGACAGAGGATGAGATGTGGGATGGCATCACTGAATCAATGGACATGAGTTTGAGCAAACTCTGGGAAACGGTGAAGGACAGGGAAGCCTGGCATGCTGCAGTCCATGGGGTGGAAAAGAGTCAGACACAACTTAGTGACTAAATAGCAACAAAAATATTGGTATAGTGGATATTCTGTAGTTAATTTTTGTAAAACTCTGAGGGCTTTTGGGTATAAATTCCTAGAAATGAAATTGCTCTGTCAAAGACTAATCAGATTTTTACATCTAAGTTCATGAGGGATAAGAATTTATAATTTTCTTTTCTTGTTATATCTTTGTCAACTTTTCATATCAAGGTTATCCTGGCCTCATAAAATAAGTTGGAAAGTGTTCCTTCCTCTGTGTTTTGAAAGAGTTTGTGTAGGATTGTTATTTTTTTCTTCCTTAAATAAATATTTGATAGAATTCACCAGTGAAGCCATCTAGTCCTGGAGTTTTCTTTGCAGGAGGAGTTTGATAATAAGTTAATTTCTTTAATATGTATGGGGCTATTTAGATTTTTTTTCTTCTTGTGTCCATTTTTCAAGGAATTTGTTCATTTCATTTAAGTTGTCCAATTAATTAGAATAAATTTACTCATAGTATCTAATTTTTCCTCTACTACCTGTAGAAGAAAAATTTCCTACTCCAGGGGATCTTCCTGACCCAGGAATCGAATCTTGTCTTTTGTGTCTCCTGCATTGGCATGCAAAATCTTTATCGCTAGTGCAATCTGGGAAGTCCTAACAGTTACATAGTATTTGTTACTTATTTCTTTTTCCAATAGTGTGTAGAGATCACACAATATAGATAATGGATGTGCTATAGGAAGAAAATAACATCTGTGTTTGGTGATTTCTGAGATAGGATTATGAGGGACTTTTGCTTTCTAAGTCAAACATTTCTGAAATGTTTAAAGTTTTATACTGAGCATGTATTATTCTTATATAAAGAAAAGAAGTTTTAAAATCTATAACATGAAATAGCAAAAATTGGATACAGTCTAACCATTCACCAATTAAAAAAGGTTAATTAGAGTACTAAATTAATGCTACAGGATACTATACTATCATGAAAAGAATGATTAAATCCATATGTCCCACTGTGGAAGAACTATCATAATATTGTTGAGGTATAAAACAAAAACTGCAGCAAAATGTAGTTTATATAATTCCATTTTTGTGGGTTAAAAATGTCCAATAAAAACTCATGGAGCTGCTTACACTGGAGATTTTCACAATTTATTCTAATGAATATCTTTTTTTTTCCCCTTAAATATTTATTTGACTGCACCAGGTCTAAGCTGTAGGGTCTTTACTTGTGACATGCAGTCTTTCTTGGTTTCAGCATGTGGGATCTAGTTCCCTGGCCAGGGATCAAACCTGGATCCCCTGCACTGGAAGCCTGGAGTCTTAGCCACTGGACCACCAGGCACGTGCCTGACGAATATCTGAATAGAAGTTTTTTTTCATCTTTATGAAATTCTGGTTACATCTGTATATGTGTTAGAATGTGCATGGGAAAATATCTGAACAGATGAAGACCAAATTTTTAACTTAATTATTCCTGGGGAATTACTTGAAGAAAGTGAGGGAAGGCACTTGCACTTTTTGCTTTACATACTCCTCTATATTATTTACATTTTAAAATAATGAACATGGAAATTCCCTGGCAGTCCAGTGGTTAGGACTTGGAGCTTTCACTGCATAGGCCACAGGTTCCATCCCTGGTCTGGGGAACTTAGGTCCCCCAAGACTCAGGGATGGGCAAGATAACAAGATGATTTTCTTTTGTTTTTAAAACCAAATAGAAAAATAAAATTCCTTGTCTTCTATGAGGTCCCCTAAATCACTCCATTGATTTCAAGGACATTTTTGCTGCCTTCCCTCCCTCTCAGTGGATAAAGAAAATGAAGTAAGAACAGTCCAAAGCCTTCAGGCAAACTGTGTCCAGTCCACATGACAGTATTACTGATTTCCCCTTTAATTTGCATTGAATAAACTGAACTTTTGGTTGAAGTCACTTTTGTTTCAAGGAGAAAGCAGACAAACTTTAATGCTAGGCACCGTCTCATGACCTTTTAACATTAACACGTCTCTCAGGAAAAAACTGGGATTTGGCGGCAAAGCTCCGCGTGAACATGATCACTTTTTAAATGTCTTATTTTTGACGATGCCCTAGAAGCATTCTTTTGGAGAGGTTCTTGGTCCCATAAAATTTAGCCAATGGGAAACAGGAACTAGAGACCTGAGAGATGAGACTGGTTTCAACAATCTTCAGCCGTGAGTGAGAAAGCTGCATCTACAGCCAGTCGCCTCCTCACAGCTTGCAGCTCTGTCCTGGTCCCAGTGTCTCTGCTGCGGGTAGCTGCAGCCCTCCCGCCAAGTGGGGCGGGGGATGAACCCGAATGGTTGGTCTTTCCTCTGCATCCAGCCCTACCTACAATCCAGGATCCACACAGATTTAGAGGGATGATTGGGCTCAAAGAAAGCAGAATGATCAAAGAGATGGACACAGAACAGGGCGAGGAAAGGGAACGTTCTAATAGGCTGGGGGCTCACCTGCCAAGCTTTAGCTTTCAGAATAATATTTTGACATTAGTAAGGTAACCCAGATCCATCGTGAGGCATGGAAGAGGGTCTGCCTCAGTAGCTTTACTGCTTTACCTTTTAATATTTTGTCTGATTTTTAAAGTTTTATTTATTGTCAAACAATACAGAAACTTATAGAGCTGAAAGTTAAAGCCACCTTCCCTAATTCTACCTTCCTAGAAATAACTACCATAACAAATACTGTGTGTCTGTCCAAATCTTTTAATGCAAATATTGTATATATAAATATACATATGCTATGATGTAGTGGTTAACGACTAAAAAGTTAGCCTGTTAGATACAGACTAACTTTGACAATTCAGCCTTATCCCAGACATCAGTTTTCTCAAATGTAAACTGAAGATAATAATAAATAATAGCTCCTTTTTAAAATTTCAAAAAAAAATTTTGTAGACATAGATTCATACTACCTTTGTGGTTCTATAAATGTAATTTCAAATGAATTTTTAAAATTCTTACAGATTCACAGGGAGTAGCAAAATAGTATAGAAAGTTCCAGTGCCCTTCATTCAGTTTCCCCCAATAGTTACATCTCACATAATGATAGTACAATATCAAAACCAGGAAACTCATGTTGGCACAGTGTGTATATACAGTTTAATGTCATTTTATCACATTTCTGTGATATCACATATGCATATCACATATGCAGATTTCTGTGACTACCACTGGAATCAAGATGCAGAACTATTCCAAAACTACAAAACTCCTTCACAGTACCTGTTACAGCCATGTCCACCGACCATCAACCTCAACATCTCTAACCCTTGACAGTTACTAATTTACTTTCCGTTTCTGTAATTTTGTCATTTCGAGAACGATATATAAATGAACTCATACTGTATGTATGTATGAGTTCTGAGATACCTTTTGAGACTGGCTTTTTTCACTCAGCAAAATATCCTTGAGATCCATTTACGTGTCTCAACATTCATTGTTTTTTATTGCTGTGTAGTATTCCATTCTGTAATGTACTTAAAACTTTTTTTAAAATTGTAGTAAAATACGTGCACATGACAAAAATTGCCATTGTAATCATTCTAAGTGTACAGTTCAGTGGCACTAAGTATACTTACATTATACTTAATGTACTTACATACAGCCACTACTACCACCCATCCATAGAAATCTTCTCCATCTTGCAAAACTAAAACTCTGTACCCATTAAAAAATAACTCCCATTTCTCCTTCTCCCATCCCCTGGCAACCACCATTCTACTTTCTATCTCTATGAATTTGACTACTCTAGATAGCACAAATAAGTAGAACATACAGTAGTTATCCTTTTGTGACTGGCTTATTTCCCTTCACATAATGTCCTCAACAGTCGACCATGATATAGCATGTCAGAATTTCCTTCCTTTTTAAGGCTGAATAAAATCCCATTGTATGTAAATCCATTCATCTGTCGATGGACATTTGGGTTGATTCTACCTTTGGCTATTGTGAAAAATGCTGCTATGAATATGGATGTTCTATAATGTACTTTTGTTTGTTAAAACTGGATCATGCCACCTATTAACAAAATAGTACATGAAGGGAAATTTTTCTTTATAAAAGTAGTCTAGCTAATATTTTAAGGAGTAATGAGAAAGTATCAGCATTTTGTGACCTCTAATGAATTAACTGAACTAGGCATGGAGCGTAAATGGCTGCTAATTTTTTAGTAAGAGACAATCAGACACTATTTACCTTCTGGTAGAAGTACACCATACCAACTATGAAGCAGTGTTGCCATCAAATCTCTACATCCAACTATGTAGTAACAGGAAATACAAAGGACAGAAAAGCCGGTCAAAACTGCCTCAGAAATCCAACCACAAAATTCAGATTGTGAGAACAGTAACAACACAGTTTCTTTAGCAAGAAGTTGCAAGTAAGGACACACACACACACAGAGAAAACTTATGAATTGAAAGATATTTAAGAATCCCCACCAAAAACTTGTGCAAATGTTCATAGCAACATTATTCATAATAGTAAAAAAATGGAAAAACCTAAATATTTATCAGCTGATGAACAGATGAAGTGGTATGCCCATGCAGTAGAATATTATTCAGCAATAAAAACATGCTACAACATGGATGAAACTTGAAAATATGCTCAACAAAATACACCAGTCATGAAAGACCACAGATTGTATGATTCTGCTTATGTGAAATGTCCAGAATAGGCAAATTCATAGAGACAGAAAGCATATATGGGGTGATGGGGAATTTGGGAGGTAATGGCTAAGGAGCAAAATGTGTTAAATTTTACTCTTTAAATAAATGAATTATATGGTATGTGATTATATATCAATAAAATATTAAAAAGTATTTAAGAAGCATATGAATCAATCACAACATGTGAATCCTATTTATATTCTGATTCAAATTATTAAAAATAAAATTTATGACACAATTGGAAAATTGAACACTAACTAGATACTTGAGGATATTAAAAAATTTATTCAGTTCAGTTCAGTTCAGTTGCTCAGTCATGTCCGACTCTTTGCGACCCAGTGAATCACAGCATGCCAGGCCTCCCTGTCCATCACCAACCCCCGGAGTTCACTCAAACTCAAGTCCATCGAGTCGGTGATGCCATCCAGCCATCTCATCCTCTGTCGTCCCCTTCTCCTCCTGCCCCCAATCCCTCCTAGCATCAGAGTCTTTCCAATGAGTCAACTCTTCGCATGAGGTAGCCAAAGTACTGGAGTTTCAGCTTTAGCATCATTCCTCCCAAAGAACACCCAGGGCTGATCTCCTTTAGAATGGACTGGTTGGATCTCCTTGCAGTCCAAGGGACTCTCAAGAGTCTTCTCCAACACCACAGTTCAAAAGCATCAATTCCTCGGCGCTCAGCTCTCTTCACAGTCCAACTCTTGCATCCATACATGACCACTGGAAAAACCATAGCCTTGACTAAATGGACCTTTGTTGACAAAGTAATGTCTCTGCTTTTCAATTTATTACTATTTTTAAAAGTGGGATGACAGTATGGTTATCACACAATGGGATGATAGTTATGGTTTTTAATAGGGCCTTTTACTTTCAGAGATACATACTGAAATATTTTTATAGATGAAATAATGTCTGGGATTTGTTTTATTTTTTTGTTTTGTTTCCGATTGTTATTATTTTCTTTTTTTTTAATTTTATTTTATTTTTAAACTTTACATAATTGTATTAGTTTTGCCAAATATCAAAACGAATCCGCCATAGGTATACATGTGTTCCTCATCCTGAACCCTCCTCCCTCCTCCCTCCCCATACCATCCCTCTTAGTCGTTCCAGTGCACTAGCCCCAAGCATCCAGTATCGTGCATCAAACCTGGACTGGCATCTCGAGTCAGGAAATAAACAAGTGAAGGTACAAATGAAACATGATTTCCCATGACATAATAATTATTGAAGTTGGGTAATGGAGTTATGCCAGGCTGGATGAAACACAAGCTGGAATCAAGATTGCCGGGAGAAATATCAATAACCTCAGATATGCAGATGACACCACCTTTATGGCAGAAAGCGAAGAGGAACTGAAGAGCCTCTTGATGAAAGAGAGGAGAGTGAAAAAGCTGGTTGAATACTCAACATTCAAAAAACAAAGATCATGGCATCCAGTCCCATCACTTCATGGCAAATAGATGGGGAAACAATGGAAACAGTGACAGACTCATTTTCTTGGGCTCCAAAATCACTGCAGATGGTGACTGCAGCCATGAAAGTAAAAGACACTTGCTCCTTGGAAGGAAAGCTATGACCAACCTAGACAGCATATTAAAAAGCAGAGACATTACTTTGCGGATAAAGGTCCATCTAGTCAAAGCTATGGATTTTCCAATAATCATGTATGGATGTGAGAAAGTGAAAGCGAAAGTTGTTCAGTCGTGTCCAACTCTTTGCAATCCCATGGACTATACAGTCCATGGAATTCTCCAGGCCAGAATACTGGAGTGGGAAGTCTTTCACTTCTCCAGGGGATCTTCCCAACCCAGGGATTGAACCCAGATGTCCCACATTGCAGGTAGATTCTTTACCAGCTGAGCCACAAGGGAAATCCAAGAATACTGGAATAGGTAGCCTATCCCTTCTCCAGCAGATCTTCCCGACCCAGGAATCGAACCGGGGTCTCCTGCATTGCAGGTGGATTCTTTACCAACTGAGCTGATATGAGAATTAGACCATAAAGAAAGCTGAGCACTGAAGAATTGATGCTTTTGAACTGTGGTTTGGAGAAGACTCTTGAGAGTCCCTAGGATGGCAAGGAGATCGAACCAGTCAATCCTAAAGGACATAACTGAGCGGCTGAACTGAACTGAATGGAGATATGAGAACTTATTGTAATCTAGTCTGTCCACCTTTGTGTATGTTGAAAATTTTCCATAAAAATATGTATTAATGAACATATTTCCATGTCAATATATGGAGATGTACTTCATGCTTTCTTTTTTTTTTAATAGTGAAAACTTTTATATTTGGAATTAGCCAGATGGACTCAGTTTACATGATCCCGATTTTGTTGGCAAGATTCAAAGCATCCTAGTCAGGAGCCAGTTGAACATATGCCTTCTTTTCTCCATCAGGCCTGATCAGGAGTTGACCTTAGCCACATGGATGTCATAGAACTTCTTCACAGCCTGTGTAATTTGGTGCTTGTCAGTCTTGACATCCACAATGAATACCAGTGTGTTGTAGTCTTCTATTTTCCTCATGGCTGACTTGGTGGTGAGGGGGAATCTGATGGTGGCCTAGTGGTCAAGTAGTCGGACACAACTGAAGCGACTTAGCAGCAGCAGCAGCAGCAGGGGCACTCTTCCAAAGATATTTGGGCTGCCTCCTGAGCCACAGTGTTTGGCTGATGCCAGGAAGGTGGGTGACATCTGGATCTTCTTTTTTGGTGGATGTGGATGCCTTTGAATACTGCTTTCTCGGCCTTCAAAGCCTTTTGTTTGGCTTCGGCTTTAGAAGCGGCAGGGGCTTCCTTCTTCGCCTTCGCCACCATCTTCATGAAAAAAGGTTTCTGTATTTCATGCTTTTTAAGAGCTATATAAACTTCCATACTTATATAAACAATTCCCTATTAGAGGATATCTGGATTGCTTTCAAAATATTTAATATTCTAAACAATGCTGTAGGAAATATCTTTGTCTCTGCTCATCCTAAAGGAAATCAGTCCTGAATATTCATTGGAAGGACTGATGCTGAAGCTGAAACTCCAATACTTTGGCTACCTGATGCGAAGAACTGACTCATTTGAAAAGACCCTGATGCTTGGAAAGATTGAAGGCTGGAGGAGAAGGGGACAACAGAGGATGAGATGGTTGGATGGCATCACCGACTCAGTGGACATGAGTTTGAGTAAACTGCAGGAGTTAGTGATGGACAGAGAGGCCTGGCTTGCTGCAGTCCATGGGATCGCAAAGAGTCGGACATGACTGAGCGACTAAACTGAACCGAACTGCCCAACTAGCCATTTCCTTAGAATAAATTTCTAGAAGTAAAAGTGTTAGGTCAAATGATGTGAATGTTTTAGATTTTTATATACATGGAGAGATTGTTTTCCAGGAAAATTCTTGCACTTACTTATTTTCCCACACTTACAATAAAATATTGGTCACTAGCAATCCTTTCCTTTCTTATAAAAAAAGCTTTATTGCCATATAACTTTTATACCATCAAATTCACTCATTTCAAGAGTACAAGTCAATGATCTTTAGTACATTAGTTATAGTTATAAAACCGTAACTCTATAAGTTATGCAACCATCACTCTATAGGTTATAGTTAGGCAACCATCTCCACAAATTAATTTTAGAATATTTTTATCACCCCATAAAGAAACTTAGTGTCCATTTACTGTCAACCCTTAGTTCTACTCCCAGCCCTATATGAACAGTAATATACTTATCTCTATAGATTTGCCTTTTTTGGACATTTCATGAAAGTGAAATTATATACAATGTATGTTCCACTTAGCATGCCTTTAAAGTTCATCCATGCTGTACTGTGTGTCAATATTTTGTTCCTTGTTATTGCTGAATAGTATCCTATTATGTGGATATGCCATATTTTGTTTATGCATTCATCAGTTAATTGACAACCGTAATGCTGTTTCCACTTTTTGGCTATTGTAAGTAAGGCTGCTATGAATATTCACATGCAAGTCTTTGTGTGGGCCTGTGTTGTCATTTCTCTGGGTAGATACCTAGGAGTAGAATTGATGTGTCATATGAAAATTCTGTTGAACGTTTTGGATAACTGACAAACTGTTTTCCAAAAGATCTGCATCATTTTACATTCTCACCAGAAGTGTAAGAGGATTCTGACTTCTCCACATTCTGACCAATGTTTGTCTTTTTTTTTTAAATAGCCATCCTAGTAGGTATGAAATGGAAGCTCATTTTGGTTTTTATTTGGGACCATATTAATAATCCCAAGACAAAAATATAGGTGGTTTTAATCCTGTGGGATAAACCCTATGAAAGTAAAAGTCACTCAGTCGTGTCCAACTCTGCAACCCCATGGACTATACAGTCCATAGAATTCTCCAGGCCAGAACACTGGAGTGGATAGCCTTTCCCTTCTCCAGGGGATCTTCCCAACCCAGGGATCGAACCAAAGTCTCCCGGACTACAGTCAGATTCTTTACCAGCTGAGCCACAGGGGAAGCCCAAGAATACTGGAGTGGGTAGCCTATCTCTTCTCCAGCAGATCTTCCCGACCCAGGAATAGAACCAGGGTCTCCTGCATTGTAGGCAGATTCTTTACCAACTGAGCTATCAGGGAAGCCCTGGGGTAAATCCGATAGCAACAGTAACAACAACAACAGTCATCATTTTTACTGAACCCTGACTCTGAACTTTATTCTCATTTAATCTTCCAAACCACCCTATGAGGCAGATACTACTTTTAAGATGAGTAAACAATTTCCAGACCAGGAAGCCAAGGCTTTGGTAAAGATAAGCACAGACAGTTGTGTAGCACAAAGGAGGGGTCTTCATTTAGACTGTGGGGTTCAGGGAAGGAGTTTTGGAGGGGACAACCTCTCATTTGAAAACTGAGTTACACGTAGGTGGTACCAGGCCTTGTTGAAGAAGTGCTGCCTTTCTAGGCATAGGAAAAGCAGGCACAGGGGCTTGTGAATTGGGGGAGCTATTGTGGCCATTCTCTCCCCTGAACCAGCATCCAGTTCCAGAATTCCCAGGACAAGCATCTGTCCCCTGCCAGCTCTGCCTGTTTCTCCCCAAGGCCCCTTTGTCATCTTGTAGACCAGACCCTGCAACCAAACTACCCTTTGAGAATGAGGGGTTACTCCAAATACTGCCCAGCCCCTGGGAATGGATGACCTGTCACACTCATGTGAGTGTGGCCTGAGTAAGATCAGCATATCCAGCTGCCAACACCAAAGCCAGACTGGAAGTCATGCATGTATGTATGTGTGTGGGGTCTTCTTGGTAAGCCACACCCTCCCCCAGCCCCAGAATCTCCACCTTGAGGTTTACTCCAGGGAATCAAAATTTCCCTTCTAAAATATAAACAACCCTTGCAAAGGGACACTTCAGCCCTTAACTCCTTAGGACAAATTGTATGAGTTATTTTATAGAGAATAATGAGAAAGATACCTTCTCTATTTCTGAGAAAGATACCTTCTCTATTTCAACAAGTGTTCATGGAGCCGCTATTTTGTGCTAGCTCCTATGCTATCAATACTGGGCACCAAGATGTAAAGGAGATAAAGCTCCAGCCCTCATAGAGCTCACATCCTAATGAAGGAGTGTTTAAAGTTACTGTAACCAGGTAACAACTGCTGCTGCTACTGCTAAGTCAGTTCAGTCGTGTCCGACTCTGTGCGATCCCATAGACAGCAGCCCACCAGGCTCCCCTGTCCCTGGGATTCACCAGGCAAGAACACTGGAGTGGGTTGCCATTCCTTCTCCAGTGCAGGACAGTGAAAAGTGAAAGGGAAGTCGCTCAGTCGTGTCCAACTCTTAGCGACCCCATGGACTGCAGCCTACCAGGCTCCTCTGTCCATGGGATTTTCCAGGCAAGAGTACTGGAGTGGGGTGCCATTGCCTTCTCCGACCATGTAACAAATTACCCCAAAATTCAGTGAAGTAATAATTTAATATGCTCATGGATTTCCCAGGTCAGAAATTCAGACAGGGTACAGAGTAGATGGCTTATCTCTGCTCTGCCATATCTAGGGCTTCTGCTGGAAGCTCTCTATGTGTGGTGGTTGGCCCTGGCAGACTGAGTCCCTAAATGGGGCCAGAGGCTGAATATTTGAATGTAAAGGGAAGAAGAGTGCCCTGAGGATGAGACTCTGAAAAGGACTGTGGCGCTATAATAACAGCTCATGTTTCTTTTTAATAATTTTATTTATTTAAGTATTTATTTTTGGCTGTATTGTGTCTTTGTTGCTGTGCAGGCTACTCTCTAGTTGAGGTAAGCAGGCATCTCATTTCAGGGGCTTCTCTTGTTGCAGAGCATGGGCTCTAGGGCACACATTTCAGTAATTGAGGCACATGGGGTCAGTAGTTGTGGTTCCCAGGCTCTAGAGCACAGGCTCCTTAGTTGTGGTGCAGGTACACAGGATTAGTTGCTCTGTGGCATGTGGGATCCTCTCAGACCGGAGATGGAACCCATGTCTCCTGCATTGACAGGCAGATTCTTTACCACTGAGCCACCAGGGAAATCCCTCAGCTCATGTTTATTAAGTGCTTCAGTTCAGTCAGTCAGTTCAGTTCAGTCGCTCAGTTGTGTCCAACTCTTTGCGACCCCATGAATCACAGCACGCCAGGTCTCCCTGTCCATCACCAACTCCTGGATTTCACTCAGACTCATGTCCATCGAGTCAGTGATGCTTGGAGAAGACTCTTGAGAGTCCCTTGGACTTCAAGGAGATCCAACCAGTCCATTCTGAAGGAGATCAGCCCTGGGATTTCTTTGGAAGGAATGATGCTAAAGCTGAAACTCCAGTACTTTGGCCACCTCATGCGAAGAGTTGACTCTTTGGAAAAGACTGATGCTGGGAGGGATTGGGGGCAGGAGGAGAAGGGGACGACAGAGGATGAGATGGCTAAGTATGTGCCAAATATAGGGAAGACATCCCATGTAACCCAGGAAACTGGGTGAAAATGGAGCTCCAATAAAAAAATTTTTTAATTACTCAAATAATTTTTTAAAATTATGTGTTTTCTTTTAATAAAGAGAAGCATACTGTTTTTTGCTTCAACTTGCTGTTTTACATGTCAATATATCAGGGACATCTTTACATGTTAATTCAGAACTATACTTTTCTTTTTAAAGACTGTAGAATCTTTCATAGTAAGGATTCTATCATAGGTAACTTAATTAATCCCCTATTGAAGGAGAAAATTAAGGTTAATTTTTCTTGACACGTTTGTAGGATAAATCCTAGATGTATTATTACTGGATGAAAGGATATGCAAATTTAAATTTTCAGTGGGTATTGCCTGGTTATTTGCTAAGGAGGCCATAAGATTTACACTCTCTACCAACAGTATTAATAAATAAGACCACATGTTTCCCTACACCCAACAATATCCCTCATCACAAATGGGTTAGGTATACCTTTTCATATGCTTTTTGGCCACTTATATTTTATGCTCAGACACGTGCATGTCTATATCTCTCAAGCTGGTGTCTTCATTTGTAAAAATGGGATTGTAGACAGATGGGAATCCCAAGTGTGAAAATTACAAAATCAAGAATGAATGACCCCTCCTACACTGTTGACGGGAATTACGTTGGTACAGCCACTATGGAAAACAGCATGGAGATTCCTTGAAAAACTACAAAAAAAAAAAAAGAGAAAGAGTTATCATATGAGTCAGCAATCCTACTCCCAGGCATATATCCAGAAAAGTCAGAAGCTCTAATTTGAAAAGATACACACACCCCAGTGTTCATAGCAGTACTATTTGCAATAGCCAAGACATGGAAGCAACCTGAATGTCCTTCAGGTTGAATGAATGTATAAAGGAGATGTGATGTATACACAATGGAATATTACTCAGCCATAAAAATAATGAAATAATGCCATTTGCAGTGACATGGCTGGACCAGAGATTATCATACTAAGTAAAGTAAGTCAGACAGAGAAAAGCAAATATCATAGAAATCACCTACATGTGGAATAAAAAAATGATTAAAGTGAACTTATTTATAAAACAGAAATAGACTCATAGACATAGAAAACAAACTTACGGCTACCAAACAGGACATGCGGAGAGGGATAAATTAGGAATTTGGCATTAACAGGTACACACTACTATGTGTAAAATAGATAAACCACAAGGACCTACTTTATAGCACAGGGAACCACATCTTGTACCTATAATGGTGAAGAATCTGAAAAAGAGTAACTGAATCACTTTGCTATATACCTGAAACATTGTAAATTACCTATACTTCAATTGAAAAAAAGAAAAGAACGGGGCTTTCCTGATGGTCCAGTGGTTAAGAATCTGCCTTGCAATGCAATGGACACCGGTTCGTTCCCTGGTTCAGGAAGATCCCACGTGCTGAGGAGAAACTAAGCCTGTGAGCCACAATTACTCAGACTGCCTGATGCAACTACTGAAACCTGGGTGCCTAGAGCCTGTGCTACCCAACAAGAGAAGCCACTGCAATGAGAAGCCTGAACACCACAACGAAGAGTAACTGCACTCACTGAAACTAGAGAAAGCCTGCATGCAGCAATGAAGACCCAGCATGCATCCAAAAAATAAAATTAAATAAATAAATCTTTAAAAAAAAAAAATGAAGGGCACTGCCTCCTACCCTGCAGATGAGAACTGCGCACAAGATGGCTCCCTTTTTGAATAAAGCCCCTGGCCCTGAAGGGAGGACACTAGGGACTTCTGCCGAGTGGCTTTTGAGCCTTATTTGTAACTCACTGGAAGCCCCCACTGATGGTAGCCAGTGACAAACAGCATCCACGTTCATCTGTAAGAAGTTGACACAGCTTTATGTCAACTTAAAAAACACAACTTATGTGTTTAATATTACAAATTAAACACAAGAATCCTTGAGAGGCCTTGAGGAAGGCTCTAAAAGTGGGCCCACCCAGTCCCTCCTTGAAAGTGTGTGTCCAAGAGGCAGAGTTACCCACCAGATGGAGGTTTTGCCCCCACTGCCATTTACTTTGCTGCATAATATTGCACCAGTGGCTTCCCCAACTCTGAACACAGCTTCTTTACCTGGGGATAATAATAGCACTGACCCAATGGGATTGCTGCAGAATCTGGTGAATTCATGTGCCAGGCACCAGGCACGTAACTAGGTAGTTATTATTATTCTTACAGGTCTCTGACAGAAGGTTTCTAACCTCTCTGTAAGTAGCTTCAGCTTCCCTGGTAGCTCAGATGGTAAAGAATATGCCTGCAATGCAGGAGACCTGGGTTTGATCCTTAAGTCAGGAAGATCCTCTGGAGAAGGGAATGACTACCCACTCCAGTATTCTTGCCTGGAGAACCCCATGGACAGAGGAGCCTGGGGGACTACAGTCCATGGGGTCGCAAAGAGTCAGACAGGACCGAGTGACTCGCACACACATACACACATACACACACGTAGCTCTCTTACATCGCTGTCAGTGGGTAAATAAAATCCCTCTGTAGTCTAATCTCATCCCTCCTGCTGATTCAGCTCCTTCACTTGAGTTCTGTAGCTAGGGAAGATTATTTTTAAGACCCTCTGTAACTTACTCTTTTCCCTCTGGTTCCAGGCACAGTCTGTCAAACACCCTTGGGGAGAGACGGAGGCATGAGAGGCGGTGGTGCTCACAGTAGCACCTCCCATTCTTTCTTTGCCCACACCTGTGTCTGGAGATTACATGCTATCTGCTGGCATGGGGAGAGGAGAACATTCTCACCTGGCCCAGCTTCTGCATGTGGCTTTCACCTAGTTCCACCTGGATCTTGATTTATTTTTGCCATGCTGTGTGGCATGTGGGGTCTTAGTTCCCCAACCAGGGATCCTAAAATCAGAGGCTTAACCACCAGACCACCAGGGAAGTGCCCCACTTGGTCTTTAAACTTTGCATGGCAAAGCCCTAGGGGGACTGTTGACCCCTTCCAGAGAAAGAGGGGGTGGATGATGGGGCTAGGTTTAGGATTGGGCCTCTGCCTATTGCTTAATAATCATCATAAAGGCCTTTCTGGCCTTGGAGCTTCCTGAGGGGCTTTCACATTCAAGATGCTCAGGCCTCCTTTGATCCCTCTCCCTCCAGTGGTGGACCAGTAATACATAACAGTGGCCTCTTGTTACTGAGCACAGAGCACAGAAGGGACCGTACCTTTAGCACTTGGTAATAATAATAGCTAGCATTGATTGAGTACTTAATAGGTACCAAATCCCTCACAACTATTCTGGGAAGAAGATACTGTCACAGACAAGGAAAAGAAGGCAGAAGGTCCTTAACAGTTCAAAATTATGGCAACCAAAGGGCCCGATTGGCATTTGAAGTCCTGCTGGGATTCTGAAACCAGTATGCGCCACCTCCCTGCAGCCTGCACTTCCAAACCTGTCAGTCCTCTTCCTTCTGCAGTGCTTCAGCTTTTCCTGACCTCCTCTTACCAGGAAATTTTTCCAGGCCCCTCTCTCACCTCCAAGACACCCACTGGTATTTTCAGTACCCTCCATCCTCTATCGTTGTCCCTCCAATTATTTAAGACACTTCTGGGGTCACAAAGCGATCCCTCCCAGTCCAGCCACCCCTCCATCCGTTCTGGGGCACGCGTATGCAGGCACATGCTTGCACACCCCCTGTTCCCCATCTCCAACAAAACAGGCTACAGCCATTACAAACTGTGCAGCAGCAGATTGTAGTGACAGAAACAAATGTTTAGAATGTCTTTTATTTAACTTTTCATAGTTTTGAAGAAAATGATAAAACATTAAATATTTCTTGCTGTTGCTTATCTGTGGTTTCTGATTTATTTGCAAATGAGCATGTATTAATCCTGTAGTAAAGGGAGAAAAGCCCGTATTTGGAAAAACTTGGGTAGAGATAGGAGTTAATGGCCTTTGACTGGCTTTATATTTACCCTCCGATGGATTCTTGCCTCCCATGGCCCAATAAACTCCAGAGTAAGAAGCCCCAGCAGATTTAAACTTTTGGGTCAAAAGAAAAGCAGTAGAAAGAAAGAACACCCAAGAACCTTGGTAGTCTCTTTTTTGATACTCTTTGGTGTTAGCAGTTGTATCTCTGATGACCTGGAGAGTCAGGGACATGATCCTGGCAGTGCCAATAGGGGGCTGGGGAGAGGGAGTCCCCTCTCTTTCTCTGATATGGATAATTGATGCCTTTTAATTCTTATGCAGGTAGACCTCCAAAACAAGTTTCCCAGAAGCCCCCTTCCACAAAATGGGCCCCTTGTTATTCCCTGGTACACCAAGGGCTGAGCTACCTCCTCCAGAGGTTCCAGCCTCTCCCATGTTATCCTCCTGCCATTTCTCCAGCTCTCCTCCTTCACTGTCCTTAGTTCAGAAGATGAACTCAGATGGTAAAGCATCTGAACTGCAATGCATTTCGATCCTTGGGTGGACAATCCCCTGGAGAAGGGAATGGCTACCCACTCCACTATTCTTGCCTGGAGAATTCCATGGACAGAGAAACCTGGTGAGCTACAGTCCATGAAGTCACAAAGAGCTGGACAAGATTGAGGGACTAACATTTGCAGTTTCAGGCATGTTAAAGCTCTGGGGTCATTGTAGGGTATGTAACAGGCAGGCTTTTGAGATGAGTCTCAGATGGCATCTGGGGTTTTCCTGGTGGCTCAGTCAGTAAAGAATCCGCCTGCAATGCAAGAGTCCTAAGTTTAATCCTTGGGTTGGGAAGATCCCCTGGAGAAGGGAATGGCAACCCACTCCAATATTCTTGCCTGGGAAATCCCATGGACAGTCGAGTCTGGCAGGCTGCAGTCCATGGGGTCGCACGAGTCGGACACGACTTAGTGACTAAACCACCACCATCAGATGGCAAAGAGAGTCTTAGTAGGTAGGAAAAATGGGAAAGAGTCTATAGGCCAAGGCACAGAGGAATCTATAATAAAGCCAAAGGATGGGAAGTGACAAGAAATGAGACTGAAAGGTCCTTACAGGCCAAGCTAAAGGTTTGCATGGGATCCTGAGGGCAGTTGGAAGTCACTGAAGAGTTTGGGCTAGTGAGTATATACCAGAAACACAAAGAGAAGTGTTAAATAGCTGACATTTATTGACCACCTGCTTTGTAATGAAAAGAGTTTATTTCATTTAGTCTTACCAACAATTTTATGAACTAGTATTATTTCTATATGATTTTAAGGGAAACTAGAGTATGGGACGGAGAAGGCAATGGCACCCCACTCCAGTACTCTTGTCTGGAAAATCCCATGGATGGAGGAGCCTGGTAGGCTGCAATCCATGGGGTCACTAGGAGTCAGACACGACTGAACGACTTAGCAGCAGCAGCAGCAGCAGCAGAGTATGGGAAGATTGTTTCCTCAAGCCATAGCAAGGTGCTGATCCCGGAATCTATTCCTTTAATTGTCATGCTATCAGACCTGAGAAAGGGCAGGGATCAGTGAAGAGTCCTGGAGATGACTGGGAGACAGAATGAACCACTGGACTCCATGACTGCCTGGACGTGGAAGTGAGGATGAAAACCTCTCAAGGATGATGCCCAGTTTTGCACACCTAGGAAACGCATGCAAAAGCACACATTCTCTGGGCCAAAGTACAGAGATGAGAGCCAGAGCCAGCCAGTCAGCGGACCCATTCTGATGGGTTGGCCGTGTCCACAGGGGAGGCCCAAATCAGCCACACAAGGGGCGCTATAACAGGAGCAAGTGGCCTGCCTTCCTGGTCCTTTCCCAGTGCTAGCCAAGCAGCAGGAGGGGCTGAGGGATGCTTGGAGCAGGGCCATCTAGCAGAGCCCGGGCCCTTGGCAGCTAAGCCCCATGAGGGGACTGCACAGAAGCATGCCAGGAATGGCAGCTGCTGGGGCGGGTCACCAGAGGGATGGAGGAAGGGTATGGATCCAGCTGTGGGCCAGGCCTCTCTGGTGGTCTCTGTCTTACTATGGATGAGGGATGCACCAGGCTGTGTGGTTTCCCCGACTCTGGGGTTCCTGAGGGGTTGTACCTTCCCTACCCTTAGGCATCAGGCATTGACAATATGATCTGACCTCTCTGACCCTTCAGATTCCACGTTGAATCCCTTTGTTACCCAGCTCAGGTCTTTTTGCTTGAAATGCAGCAAAGCCACTCTACTGATACTTAATTTCAGTAAAGGACATTACAGTGTTTCCTGCAGGGCACCAAACAAGGAGAACCAGGTGGCTAGTACTCAAAAGGCCCAAACTCCCCAGTAGCTTTCAGGCAAGGGTTTTAAAAGGTAACAAGAAGGGGTGAAGGTTACAGGGAGTATAATCAGCTCCCGGACATTTTTCTGAATGGCTGGTGGTGAGGTAACAGGTGATGCTTCAGGAATCTCAATCATTAGCCTTCTGGTTCCAATCAGTCTGGAGTCTACATGCTTGTGGGCAGCATGTCATCATCATACTCCACTGGGTGGGGGTCTGAGTTTCTGCAGAACAACTCACATTTTTGTCTATATCCCTTCAGACTCATTACTCTACTCATAACTGCTTGAGTCTGCTCTTTGGAACTCAGGGAAGGCCAAACAAGAAATGGGGGCTTGTACCTGGGAAGGCCCCGCAGGGTCCTGCTCAGTTTCAGTCTTCCCTTTTCTTTGATAGTCCTCAATGCTGAGGGGGACAGGGATGGGACAAGAAAGGGAATAAAGCTTTGGACAGAGAGGTTAATCATAAATTCAGCATGGGAACTGGGTTTTAGGAATTCCTCACACTCCTTGGACTTCCTGTACTGGGTTTTGGCCCCTCACCATTTCCTTGCCCTCTGGCCACCTCATTTCCCTTATCTCACAGCTAGCCCATTACCAGGTCCTGTGGTTGCTCCTGCCCGCCTCCCTCTTCTCCCAAATTCAGCCACTTCTCTGGCCCCACTGCCTTTTTCTCAATTCAGGCCAATACCTACTCAAGGCTGGAAGGTCACATCAGCCAGCGGTCCTGTCCTCTTTCTACACTGCAGCTGGAGGAGGGATCATTGCAGAGATTCTTGTTGTTCCCTGGATGAAAGCTCTTCAGTGGCCTTCTGATTCCTTTGGTATAAAGACTAACCTCATCGGACTGACCCACCAGCCTTTCACAGCATGGTCCCTGCGATCTCCAGCCCGTCTTCCACAATGTCTCCCTCACATGCTGAGCCATAGCCCCACCCACTTCAGAATCACTAGTGGAGCTTGTTAAATGTGAAGATTCTGGATCCCCACCCCCAAGTCCACCAAATCAGAATCCCTGAGACTGGCACCCCTGTCTAATAAGCCTCCCATGATTGAAACCTACTTCTTGCAACTCCTCCAAAAGCTAGGGCTCTTGTAACAAATTCAACAAAACCTTTTAAAATGGTCCACATCAAAAACAAAAATCTTAAAAAAAAAAAAAAGAAGAAGCTAAGGCTCTCTTTCCTCCTGGGCTGTACACAGGTTCCTCTTGCCCGGTGACTATACCTCCTCCACGTCCTTCATACTGAGTTTAAAGGTCACCTCCTTCCGGCCCTAGGCTTACTCCTAAAACAGTACTTATTAAGTGGAATTTTGCCTGTCTGCTTCTTTGTCCCCACCCCTATCCCCAACCAGAATGTAACCTCCTATGGTAAAGTGCCTGGCACAGAAAAGGGACTCAATAAATACTTCCTGAATCCCAAATGAATGAATATCTGGGCATATTCCAAGCTCAAGGATCTGGCATGGTGCAGGAAGAGAGAAGAGCAACCAAGAATAAACTGGCCCTGAAGATGGAGAAGTGGAAGTATCCAGGGGTTAGGAAGTAGGGGTCCTTCCAGTTCCCCTCAAGCTGCTACTCAGAGGGGTCTGATTAAGGGCACAAGTCCCCCCCAAGGATGCCAAGGAGAACCTATGTTGGTGGATCAGCTTTCTTCTCTGTGGCCTTAAGAACTCACCCCTGCTCTTCTGCTGGGGGTTTTGAGTCCCCCCTACCCCTGTACCCAGAGAAGGCAATGGCATCCCACTCCAGTACTTTTGCCTGGAAAATCCCATGGACAGAGGAGCCTGGTGGGCTGCAGTCCATGGGGTCGTTAGAGTCGGACATGACTGAGCGACTTCACTTTCACTTTCCACTTTCACGCATTGGAGAAGGAAATGGCAACCCACTCCAGTGTTCTTGCCTGGAGAATCCCAGGGACAGGGAAGCCTGGTAGGCTGCCGTCTCTGGGGTCGCACAGAGTCGGACACGACTGAAGTGACTTAGCAGCAGCAGCAGCAACCCCTGTGCCACCCAGGGGAGCTGGGGATGGCATCTTGGTACTCCAGCAGCACTTTGTCTCTCTTGGCTTTTTGATCCATCAGAAAAATCTCAAACCCAGTCCAGACAAGTGACTCATTACAGCTTTAAGGAATGAAAGCTGCAAAGCCAGCCTCCGATAGCAGCACGTAGAGAAGACGCTAAGAGAAACCAGTTAGCAGATGCCCTCTAGAGCCAAAAAGAGGTCTTCCTCTGTGTCCCGGGGCTTCTCTGGACACAGAATCAAGGTATTCTGCCCTCTGTGCTCAAAGATGTCTCCATCTAGTTGTGGGAAGGACTTGCTGCTAATTCGCTTCAGTTGTGCCAGACTCTGTGCGACCCCAGAGACGGCAGCCCACCAGGCTCCCCTGTCCGTGGGATTCTCCAGGCAAGAACACTGGAGTGGGTTGCCATTTCCTTCTCCAATGTATGAAAGTGGAAAGTGAAAGTGAAGTCGCTCAGTGTGTCCGACTCTAACGACCCCATGGACTGCAGCCCACCAGGCTCCTCCGTCCATGGGATTCTCCAGGCAAGAGTACTGGAGTGGAGTGCCATTGCCTTCTCCACTGGGTCTTAATTACAACAGCAATAACAGCTGTCATTCTTACTGAACGCTTGCATGTGTGCCTGCTAAGTTGCTTCAGTCGTGTTTGACTGTGCGACCCTATGGACTGCAGCCTGCCAGGCTCCTCTGTCCATGGGATTCTCCAGGCAAGAATACTGAAGTGGGTTGCCATGCTGTCCTCCAGGGGACAAACCCAACCAGGTTTGTCCCTAACCCAGGGATCAAACCCACATGTGTTAAGTCTAACCTGCATTGGCAGGAGAGTTCTTTACTACTAACACCACCTGGGAAGCCCACTGAATGCTTACCCTGTGCCAAACATTGTTCTAAGCATTTGGCTAGCAGCCTCTCTCACACCTCAAACAATCCCTTTGCAGATTAGGAAACTGAGGCTCAGGGAGGTTAAGCCCATCCTTACAGTGGAAGGGATGGATATAAAGCAGAGTGGTTGAGAGGAGGGCTCTGGGTGGGTTGGGAGGTGATGCACACTCATTTCTTCAGTTGAAAGGAAAGGCATGTTCTTGGGGTGGGGGAGTGTCATAAGGTAACGGGAAAGCCCTGCTTGCCAGGCTAAGGTGCTTGTTGTAATCGGTCCTCTAGGCTCCATATCAACTGTTCCTTTCCTCTGTTTCTATGTTAGGTGGTCAAATGCTATGATTTGACCTAAGGAAATGGACCTGGGAGTCCTGGCCCTGCTACATTCTGGCTGTGGGACCTTAAGCAGGTTCCTGCCCTCTCTGTGCCTCATTGTCCTTGCCCTGAAAGGAGCTTTATTCGGGAACTTCCAAATCAGCCCATGGGTCTCTATTCATAGCTTCATAGGACAATTAAGCTTAGATGCAGGAGCAACTTTTATTAATAATTAACTTTAGCCTTTTCCTGAAATAGACCCTTCCCCTACCTCATATGTTCCCCTAGGACACAGGACAGGTACAGAGGAGGGAGGCAAAAGAGAGAGCAAAGACTGTTTTGTCTGTACTTCCCTGAGCGGATGAAATGTCTGGCCCCCTCCTGTATCCAGGTTGGTCCACCTGCTTAGATCTCCAGATCAGAGAGAGACAGCATCTCTTCTTCCTCTTTACTGTGTTCATCCATTCGTCCATTCATTCCTCAAAAGCCAGGCCTCCTCCAGTCCAAGCACTGTATAGGACAGCTATGAAGCAGAGGGACAGGACAGGTAGATGATGGGCTTGCTTTTGTCCTAGTCCAGCTGGCCACCAGGTGTCACCAGTGCCAGCCACACAGCCTCCCTCAGGCCTGAGAAGAAAAGTGGGGCTGGGATGGGGAAGTGTGAACCCGTGAAAACACCCAGCTCTGCTCAGCCAGCCTGGATCAGAGGCAAGTTCCTCAAGTGCAAAAATAATCCACTTCCTTGCCCCTCCCTCACGAGAAAGACACCCTCATGATTTCCCCAGCAGCCCAGCTTGCTTGGGATATTGGCAACTCATAACCTCTGCTCAGTCTGGAATTCTCTCTACAGCCCATCCCTCACAGCAAGCCCACCAGACTTCTTGTAAACCCTTTTGGTGACCACCGGTTACCACTTTGCAGGTGAGACAGGCTGGAATCTGGGACCCTTTACTGCAGTTCCTACACCTGGACAAACTTCTCCTTGAGCAACAGAATATCAAGAAACTGTAAGGGACTGAAAATAACTGTGTGCACCTGCAGCTGGGGCAAATTGTGAACAAGATACAGAAAGACCAAAATCCAACTGCCACTTCTGGGGTTCAGGGAGCAAAAGCAGGGTACTGTGAATGATCCCTGCACATGGAGCCACCCAGCGGGTGGGCAGACCACCTAAGCCAGTGGGCCCCAACCTTTTTGGCACCAGGGGCCAGTTTCGTGGAAGACAACATTTCCAGGACTGGAGATGGGGCATGGCTTTGGAATGATTCAGGCACATTACATTTATTGTGCACTTTATTTCTATTATTATTATATCAGCTCCACCTCAGATCATCAGGCATTAGATCCTGGAGGTTGGGGACCCCCAACCTAAGCCATCCCTCTGGCCTGACCCACAAATTTGCCCATACCATTACTTTATTTAAGGGACCAGCTGTTTCCCCTCCTCCCCACTACCCCACCTTCCCCTTCCTCATTCCCTCTTACCCCCCATTCCCATCTACTACCACCCCCCCCCACACCCTCCCCCGCCCCAACTGAGGGGAGAAACAAGACAATCCATTACTTGTTTTCACTCCGTCCTGCTGTAGCATCGGTCCCAGTAAAGCTTTGTCTATGATTTTCCTCTGGCCTCTTATCAATTTCTATTGATTAAAGATTCCAAGAACCGGGGTCAGTAACACAGGTAGCCTTTATTATTAGAAGATCCTTCCTGACTCAGAACCAAAACTTGACAATCACTTTGTCCTTGTTTTGCCTTCTGTAGGTCAGAAGAAGAGAGCTCTTTGGCTGCATACAGCACTTCAGGCATTTGAAGAGATTTCTCAGGTCTCCTGAGTTTATTTGTTCATTATTAATGTCTGTATTTTGTAAGGCCTCCCCAGACATCAGCCCTGGGTGTTCTTTGGAAGGAATGATGCTAAAGCTGAAACTCCAGTACTTTGGCCACCTCATGCAGAGAGTTGACTCATTGGAAAAGACTCTGATGCTGGGAGAGATTGGGGGCAGGAGGAGAAGGGGACGACAGAGGATGAGATGGCTGGATGGCATCACTGACTCGATGGACATGAGTCTCAGTGAACTCCGGGAGTTGGTGATGGACAGGGAGGCCTGGCGTGCTGCGATTCATGGGGTCGCAAAGAGTCGGACACGACTGAGCGACTGATCTGATCTGATCTGATCTCTGAATGTCTGTATACAGAGAATTTGCTGTGTGACAGACCTCAGGGCCACAGCAGAGAACAAGCCAAATTGAGACCTGTTCTCCCACAGCTTGTTGTCTGTCCAAGAAACCAACAACCAAACCAACAGAAATGATAAATCTTGCACAAGGCCAGATAGAGGATGTTTGGTCTGACATGAAGTAGGAGGCAAGGCTCTCACCCAGTCTGGTGTGGTCAGGCAAAGGGTGAGCAACTTCACTGCCATTCAGTATCAAATTTTTTCTTTGGGCTGTGCTGGGTCTTCATTGTGGCACACAGTTGCTGTACATGAGGTTTCTCTAGTTGCAGCGAGCAGGGGCTGCTCTCTAGCTGTTGCTCAGTAGCTGCGGCATGTGGGCTTTAGAGCACAGGCTTTTGACACAGCTGCTGACTGTCCCCAGAGCAAGTGATCCAAGAAAGAGAACAAGGAAGAAGTAAACAATGCCTTTTATGATATAGTTAATCCTATACTTAGGAGAGGAATTACACTCCACCTTTTGAAGGCAATAATATGAAAGAATTTGTGGATTTTTTTTTTAAACCTCCAGATACCCCAAATTCCCTTCCCAAATAACTGCTACAAACATTTTGTTGTATTTACGACCAGAATGTTTCTCATGCAAATACATACATCAGCCTTAAAAAACAAAAATGGTTGTCATAATGTTCATTCTGGGGTTAATTCCTATCTTACGTAATGTTTGAACAGGTAATAACTCACACTCTAAAAATTTAAAGGTATAAAAGCATATGCAGTTAAAAGTGAGTCTCCCTCTCTTACTTGCTCTCAGCCACTTAGCTCCCCTCCCTGAAGTTTGGCTTCACCTGATTCTGGCATATCACAGACACACACGTGTGCTGTGCTTTGTGCTTATTGCTCAGTCGTGTCTGACTCTTTGGGACCCCGTGGACTGTAGCTCACCAGACTACTCCATCCATGGAGATTCTCCAGGCAAGAATACCAGAGTGGGTTGCCATGCCCTTCTCCAGTGGATCTTCCCAACCCAGGGGTTGAAACCAAGTCTCCTGCATTGCAGGCAGATTCTTCACTGTCTGAGCCACCAGGGAAGATCAGATACATACATATCTATCCTTCTGTTTCCACACTCACCGCTCTGCAACTTACTCTTTGATCTCATTCTACAGCACTCAGATATTTCCATATTAGTACATAGGGAACTGCCTCATTTTTAAGATTTGCAGAGTATTTCATTGAGTGGAAGCAACCAAATTTATTTGATATGGACTATTTTGTAACTAGTTCTGTGACTTTAAAATGACTATAAATGTCTTTCAGTGTCAGTAATTCTACGCAACATTATAATTTGTTGTGGCTGTTGACCATGTACTGTCATTATTTTAACTGATCCCCTGGTGTTGAAAATTTGAGTTGTTTCCTATTTTCTTGTGGTGGCTTCCAAAACAAACAGCATAAATCTAGTGAGCCTTATGGTAATATCCATCAGAAGCCTGAAAAATAGGCATAGTCTTTGATCCATCAATCCCACTTCTAAGAATCTCTCCTAATAATCAGAAAAGTACATGAAGATACACCTTCCTATGCTTGCTGCAAAGTTGCTTATTGCAAAGAAATATTTAAAAGAACAATTATACCAAAAAGAATTTCTCGTACTGTTGTGAAAGTTCTAGGGCACACAACATATTACCCAACCTGGAGATCCAGCAAAGAGACTGAGAACCCCCAGGGAATTTGACTTTGAAGGCCAGTGGGATTTGATTACAGAACTTCCAAAGGACTGGGTAAACAGACTCTTGGAGGGAACAAACAAAACCTTGTGCCCACCAGGACCCAGGAGAAAGGAGCAGTGACCTCACAAGAGACTGAGCCAGACTTGTCTATGACTGTTTAAGAGTCTCGGTGGAGGTATGGGTTGACAGTGGCTTGCCATGGGATCAGGGGTACTGAATACAACAGTCCTGGCATAAGTCCTTTTAAAGAAGGTCACCATTACTGCCATTACCCTACCATAGTTTGGCCTGAGGCCAAACTACAGGAAGGGAACACAGCCCCACCCATCAACAGAAAATTGGATTAAAGATTTATTGAGCATGGCCCCACCCATCAGAGCAAGACCCAGATTCCCCCACAGCCAGTCCCTCCCATCAGGAAGCTTCCACAAGCTTATCCTTATCCATCACAGGGCAGACAGAATGGAAAGCACAATTACAGAAAACTAACCAAACTGATCACTTGGATCACAGCCTTTTCTAACTCAACAGAACTGAGCTATACTATGTAGGGCCACCCAAGACAGACGGGTCATGGAGGAGAGTTCTGACAAAACATGGTCCACTGAAAAAGGGAATGACAAACCACTTCAGTATTCTAGCCCTGATGGTTGGATGGCATGACTGACTAAATGGACATGAGTTTGAGCAAGCTCCAGGAGTGGGTAATAGACAGGGAAGCCTGGCATGCTGCAGTCCATGGGGTCACAAATAGTCAGACATGACTGAGTGACTGAACTGACTGATTCTTGCCTTGAGAACCCTATGAAAAGAACCAGTATGAAAAGGCAAAAAGATATGATGCTGAAAGATGAACTCTCCAGGTTGGTAGGTGCCCTATAATATACTACTGGAGAAGAATGGAAAATAGCTCCAGAAAGAATGAAGAGGCTGAGCCAAAGCAAAAACAACATTCAGTTGTGGATGTGACTAGTGATGGAAGTAAAGTCCAAAACTGTAAAGAACAATATTGCATAGGAACCTGGAATGTTAGGGTCATGAATCAAGGCAAACTGGAAATGGTCAAACAGGAGAAGGCAAGAGTGAACATTGACATTTTGGGATTCAGTGAACTAAAATGGAATGAAATGGGTGAATTTAATTCATATGACCATTATATCTACTACTATGGGCAAAAGAATCCCTTAGAAAAAATGGAGTAGCCATCATAGTCAACAAAAGAGTCTGAAATGCAGTACTTGGGAGCAATCTCAAAAATGACAGAATGATCTCTCTTCGTTTCCAAGGCAAACCATTCAATACCACAGTAATCCAAGTCTTTGCCCCAATGACAATTGCCAAAGAAGCTGACAGTTCTATGAAGACCTACAAGACCTTCTAGAACTAGCACCAAAAAAGATGTCCTTTTCATCATAGAGGAGTAGAATGCAAAAGTAGGAAGTCAAGAGATACCTGGAGTAACAGGCAAGTTTGGCCTTGGAGTACAAAATGAAGCAGGTCAAAGACTAACACAGTTTTGCCAAGAGAACACACTGGTCATAGCAAACACTCTTTTCCAACTGCACAGGAGAAGACTGTACACATGGACATCACCAGATGGTCAATACCAAAATCAGACTGATTATTTTCTTTGCAGCCGAAGATGGAGAAGCTCTATATGGTCAGCAAACAAGACTGGAAGCTGACTGGCTCAGATCATGAACTCCTTATTGCAAAATTCAGACTTAAATTGAAGAAAGTAGGGAAAACCACTAGATCATTCAGGTATGACCTCAATCAAATCCCTTACAATTATACAGTGGAAATGACAAATATATTCGAGGGATTAGATCTGATAGACAGAATGCCTAAAGAACTATTGACGGAGGTTTGTAACATTGTACAGGAGGTGGTGATCAAAACCATCCCCAAGAAGAAGAAATACAAAAAGGCAAAATGGTTGTCTGAGGAGGCCCTACAAATAGCTGAGAAAAGAGGAGAAGCAAAAGGCAAAGGAGAAAAGGAAAGATATATCCATCTGAATGCAGAGTTCCAAAGAATATCAAGGAGAGATAAGAAAGCCTTCCTCAGTGATCAATGCAAAGAAATAGAGGAAAATAATAGAATGGGAAAGACTAGAGATCTCTTCAAGAAAATTAGAGATATCAAGGGAACATTTCATGCAAAGATGGGCACAATAAAGGACAGAAATGGTATGGACCTAACAGAAGCAAAAGATATTAAGAAGAGGTGGCAAGAATACACAGAAAAACTATACAAAAAAGATCTTCATGACCCAGATAATCACGATGGTGTGATCACTCACCTAGAGCCAGACATCCTGGAATGTGAAGTCAAGTGGGCCTTAGGCAGCATCACTATGAGCAAAGCTAGTGGCGGTGATGGAATTCCAGTTGAGTTATTTCAAATCCCGAAAGATGATGCTGTGAAAGTGCTGCCCTCAATATGCCAGCAAATTTGGAAAACTCAGCAGTGGCCACAGGACTGGAAAAGTCAGTTTTCATTCCAATCCCAAAGAAAGGCAATGCCAAAGAATGCTCAAACTACTGCACAATTGCACTCATGTCACATGCTAATAAAGTAATGCTCAAAATTCTCCAAGCAAGGAGAATTTCCAGATGTTCAAGCTGGTTTTAGAAAAGACATGGAGAAGGAAATGGCAACCCACTCCGGTATTCTTGCCTGGAAAATCTCATGGACAGATGAGCCTGGTGGGCTAGTCTATGGCATTGCAGAGTTGTACACAACTTAGCAACTGAACAACAACAACACACAATCAGGCAGATTGTGATTTGTGGAAATAATCCTTGATGGAAATGTGACATAAAATGAAGAGTGAAGTGACCTAGCAATATGGAATACAGAGTTTTGTAAGAAATTAGCATTTGTGTATAGAATAATTATTGCAAATATTCAACAATAAAGTCCATGGCTAAAGAAAAAAAAAAAATAGAAAAGGCAGAGGAACCAGAGATCAAATTGCCAACATCCGCTGGATCATAGAAAAAGCAAGAGAGTTCCAGAAAAACATCTGCTTCATTGACTACGCTAAAGCCTTTGACTGTGTGGATCACAATAAACTGTGGAAAATTCTTAAAGAGATAGGAATACCAGACCATCTGACTTGCCTCCTGAGAAATCTGTATGCAGGTCAAGAGACAACAGTTAGAACTGGACATGGAACAACAGACTGGTTCAAAATTGGGAAAGGAGTACACCAAGGCTGTATATTATCACCCTGTTTATTTAAATTATAAGCAGAGTACATCATGTGAAATGAGGGACTGGATGAAGAACAAACTGAGTCAAGATTGCAGAGAGAAATATCAATAACCTCACATATGCAGATGACACCACTCTTATGGCAGAAAGAGAAGAAGAAGCAAAGAGCCTCTTGACGAAAGTGAAAGAGGAGAGTGAAAAAGTTGGCTTAAAACTCAACATTCAAAAAATGAAAATCATGGCATCCAGTCCCAAAGCTTCATGGCAGATAGATGGGGACACAATGGAAACAGTGAGAGACTTAATTTTATTGGGCTCCAAAATCACTGCAAATGGTGACTGCAGCAATGAAATTAAAAGATGCTTGCTCCTTGGAAGAAAAACTATGACCAACCTAGATAGCATATTAAAAAGCAGAGACATTACTTTACCGACAAAGGTCTGTCTAGACAAAGCTATGGTTTTTCCAGTAGTCATGTATGGATGTGAAAGTTGGACCATAAAGAAAGCTGAGCACCGAAGATTTGATGTTTTTGAACTGTGGTGTTGGAGAAGACTCTTGAGAGTCCTTTGGACAGCAAGGAGATCCAACCAGTCCATCCTAAAGGAAATGAGTTCTGAATATTCATTGGAAGAACTGATGCTGAAACTGAAACTTGAGTACTTTGGCCACCTAATGCAAAGAACTGACTCATTTGAAAAGACCCTGATGCTGGGAAAGACTGAAGGCAGGAGGAGAAGGGGAAGACAGAGGATGACATGGTTAGATGTCATCACTCACTGGATGGACATGAGTTTGAGCAAGCTCTGGGAGTTGGTGAGGGACAGGGAGGCCTGGCATGCTGCAGTCCATGGGGTCGCAAAGACACAACGGAGTGACTGAACTGAACTGATATGTCTCCAAATAGGTCACTGACTAAATCATGATTCATAATTCTATACCATGGAGTACTAGGTATACACCAAAAATTATGATGAAATTTTACCTTTATTGATCCACAAATATGTCTATGAAATGATCCCTCATCTTAAAAAAAGCAAGTTACAACACTGTATGTCTAATAAAATTGTGAAAACAATTTTATTTACAATAACATGAAAAAGAATAAAATAGAAAATAATTTGAGGGTTCTTCAAAACATTAACCATAGAATTACTGTATGACCTAACAATTCCACTTTCCATACCCCAAAGAATTGAAAACAGGACCTCAAACAGATACTTGTGTGTAAATATTCACAGCAGCATTATTCACTATAGTCAAAAGGTGGAAACAACCCATGTGTTCATCAGTAAATAAATATGATACATACATAGAGTGAAATATTATTCACTCATGAAAAGGAATGCAGTTGAAAGTGAGTCTCCTTCTCTTACTTGCTCTCAGTCACTTAGCTCCCCTCCCTGAAGTTTGCCTTCATATAAAGGAATGACGTCTACTACATGATACCACTTGTGGATGAACCTTAAAAACATTATGTTAAGTGGAATATGCCAGACAAATAGCATATGATTTAACTTATATAAAATATAGAGGGTAGGCAAATTCATGGAGAAGGAAGCGGCAACCCACTCCAGCAATCTTGCCCAGGAAATTCTATGGACAGATGAGCCTGGAGGGCTACAGTCCATGGGGTTGTAAGAGTCAGACACAACTTATCGACTAAACCACCACCGGCAGGCAAATTCATAGAGACAAAAAAGTAGATTACCAGAGACTAAAGGGAGGAAAAAGTCGAGAGTTACTGCTTAATAAGTATAGAGCTTCTGTCTGGGATGGTAACAAATTTTGGAAATAGATAGTGGTGACTATTGAACAACACTATGAATGAATTACTGCACCTGAATCGTACACCTGAAGCGGTCAAAGTGTAGACTTCCCCAGTGGTCCAGTGGTTAAGAATCCATCTGCCAATGCGAGCGACACGGATTCACCCTCTGGTTCAGGAAGATCCCACATGCCTCAAGGCAACTAAGCCTATAGGCCATAAATATTAAAGTCCACAAGCCCTAGAGCCTGTGCTTCCCAGCACGAGGAGCCACTGCAATGAGAAGTCCAAGCACCGAAACTAGAGAGCAACCCCTTCTCTCTGCAACTAGGGAAAGCATAAGAGCAGCAACGAAGATCCAGCCTAGCCTAGAGTAAATAAACAAGTGAATTTTAGGACTTCCTTGGTGGTGAGAGGGTAACAGGCAGGAAGGCCAGGGGTCTCCAAATGGAGGAAATAGGCTGCAAGTATCAGACATTTTTTATCTCTCTCTTAAGTGGCAGGAGGAAACAAGCAAGTGTTAGATTTTTCCCTTTCTCTATACAAATTTAAAAAGAGGTTTGTCTTAAAATTCTGTGTTGCCATGACAACTGGCTCCACCTGAACTTAACTTTTCTCAAACCTTATGTTTGTCATAAGCTATGTTAATGAACTATGTATTTACCCTAGACTCTGTCTTTCTTCAAGTCGGTTCCACTTAAGACCCAGAACTGATAAGTGCTCAACAAACCTGTATGCTTTACTCATACATTGCTCTCCTAATCTATGTTAATGAAACTATATATTTACTTAGAAACCTGCCTTTCTTCAAGATTCATGTCAATTGTTTTATGGCCCAGGATGACTCACCTGGTTCTCAAAATGCATGTTGTGGGTGAGGGGCCTGGTGCCACTCTGAGTTTTGAGACATCTCCTTTCTCTAATTAACAGCTTGCTGATAGGTATACAACATACTGGTAAAGGCTAGCAGCGGGGCACTCTTTCTGCCCCCTTCTGATGTCTATGTCAGAAGCTTTCTCTATCTCTTTTATATTTTAATAAAACTTTATTACACAAAAGCTCTGAGCGATCAAGCCTCATTACTGGTCCCAGATTGAATTCCTGTCCTCCGGAGGCCAAGAATCCTGGCATCTTTCACGGCTCAACAACAATCTTTCAGTGGTACAGTGGATAAAAATCCTCTTACCAATGCAGGAGACACAGGTTCAACCCTTGGTCCAGGAAGATTCCACATGCTGCAGAGCAACTAAGCCCATATGCCACAACTACTGAGGCTGAGTGCGCTAGAGCCTGTGCTCCGCAGCAAGAGAAGCCACCATAAAGAGAAGCCCGTGCACTGCAACAAGAGTAACCCTCGCGTGTACAACCAAAGAAAGCCTGGGCACAGCAACAAAGACCCAGTGCAGCCAAATAAATAAACAAAATTATGAGATGGTTGGATGGCCTCACTGACTCGATGGACAGGAGTTTGAGCAAGCTCTGGGAGTTGGTGATGGACAGGGAAGCCTGGCATGCTGCAGTCCATGGGGTTGAAAAGAGTTGGACATGACTGAGCAACTGAACTGAACTGACTGATAAAAAGTAATAAAAATAAATTAAAAAAATAAAATGATTAAAGAGGCAAATTTTGTGTTATACACATTTACCACAATTTAAAAATTCCAAAGAAGAGTAAAATACTAAATAAGTGCAACACTTCTACAGTATACAATATAAAACATTGCTAAAAGGAATTTTAAAAGACCTGAATAAATGAGAAGACATCTCATGTTCAAGGGCTTGATAATGTTAACATGATGATATTACCCAAACTGACCTATAGAATCAATCTGATACCTGTCAAAATCCCAGATGACTTCCTTGCAGAAATTGACAAGCTGACCCCAAAATGTGTATGGGAAATTAAACAACCCAAACAGCCAAAACAATCTTGAAAAGGAAGAGCAAAGTTGGAGTCCTCAAAGTTGGAGGACTCAAACTTTTCTAATTTCGAAGCTTACTACAAGCTATAGTAACGAAGATGGTGTGGACTAGGATAACAATAGATACATAGATCAATGGAAAAAATTGAGAATTCATAAACAGAATTCACGTTTTGAGTCAGCTGATTTTTGACAACTGACAAAACAATTTGTGCCAATGGAGAAAGGCTAGTTTTTGACAAATGGTGCTGGGACAACTGGGTATCTATATGAAGAAGAACATGAATCCCTAACTCACATCACATATAAAAAAATTCAAAATGGACCAAAGATATAAATGTAAAAGCCAAAATCATTAAACTCTTAGGAGAAAACATATATACAAATCACTGTGACCTTGATTAGGCAATAGCTTCTTAGATACAGCACCAAAAGGACAAGCAACAATCTAAAAGCTAAATTAGGTTTTATAAAAATTAATAACATTTGTGTTTAAAGGACACCATGAAGAAAGTGAGAAAACAACCTAAAGAATAGGAGGAAAATTTTGCAAAGCATTTATCTGATAATGGACTTGTATCTAGAATATAAAAAAAAAAAATCCTATGATTATCACAATAACAAATTATTAAATAATAGTAAAAAGACAAATACCCAACTTAAAATGGACAAAAAATATGAGTAGGCTTTTCTCAAAAAAGATGTGCAATAGCAATAAACACATAAAAAGATATTCAACACCATTTACCATTAGGAAAATGCAAATCAAAACCACAATAAGATACCACTTCATATCAATGAAATGAGAATGGCTATAATCAAAAAGATAAGTGGGTCATAGAGTATCTTGCTTTGATTTGTGTCATCAAGTGGTCAGCCTATGTTTTCCTCTAAGAGTTTTATAGTTTCTGGTCTTACATTTAGGCTTTTAATCCATTTTGAGTTTATCTTTGTGTGTGGTGTTAGTACATGTTCTAATTTCATTTTTTTACATGTAGCTGTCCAGTTTTCCCAGCACCACTTATTGAAGAGATTGTCTTTGCCCCATTGTATATTCTTGCCTCCTTTGTCAAAAATAAGATGTCTGTAGGTGCATGGTTTATTTCTGACATTTCTATCTTGTTCCATTGGCCTATAGTTCTGTTTTTGTGCAAGTACCATTCTGTCTTGATGACTGTAGCTTTGTAGTATAATCAGAAATCAGGAAGTTGATTCGTCCAGCTCCATTCTTCTTTCTCAAGATTGCTTTGGCTATTCAAGGTCTTTGGTGTTTCCACATGAATTGTGAAAAGTTTTGTTCTAGTTCTGTGAAAAATGCCATTGGTAATTTGATAGGGATCACATTGAATCTGTAGACTGCATTTGGTAGTGTAGTCATTTTCACAATATTGATTCTTCCTACCCAGGAACATGGAATATCTCTCCACCTGTTTATGTCATCTTTGATTTCTTTCATCAGTGTCTTTTATTTCTGTATACAGTTCTTTTGTCTCCTTACGTAGGTTTATTTCTAGATACTTTATTCTTTTTGTTGCAATGGTGAATGGGATTGATTCCTTAATTTCTCCTTCTGATTTTTCATTGTTAGTATATAGGAATGCAAGTGATTTCTGTGTATTGACTTTGTATCCTGCGACTTTGGTAAATTCACTGATTAGCTCTAGTAATTTTCTGACAGTATCTTTAGGATTTTCTCTGTATAGTATCACGTCATCTGCAAACAGTGAGAGCTCTACCACCTCACTCAGCCCTGCACATCAGAGGAAAAGAAAAAAAAAACTCAGCACAAATATCACCCTATACAAAGCTTACACAAATCACTGGACCAAACTTTGGAGGGCAGAAACCAAAAGGAAGAAAGAATTCAACCTTGAAGCCTACAAGATTTCTTTTCAGGTGATGAAAATGTTCTAAATTTGATTGTGGTGATGTGACTATATTAAAAACTATTGAACTGTGCATTAAATAGGTAAGTTGTATGGTATGTGAATATCTCAATTAGGCTGTTACCTAAAACTAACAAGAAACAACTGTAGATTTCACCACCCTCATGAATACCACCTTCCAGGAAGATGTAGGGCCATTATTTACCCTCTGAAGATATAGTAGCTCAATCAGCTGTGCTTCCCCAACCCCAGTCATGCATCATCCAGCCCCTTTTTCTATCACATTTACTAGGATATTGTCTTGTCCAAGAAAGACCATGACACACTAGACAGCTGCATGATGGGGCAATAAAGTTACATAAAGAAGTGGCTGGGGTCAGACTCAGAGCCACCCACAGGTGAGACATCAAGTCTCTGTGTCTGCTTGAGCCCAGGACAGAGGCCAAGATGAGCGGGGCTGACAACTCGAAGAATGTGATTCTCAGTGGTTATGATGATGATGGTGATGGTGATGGTGATTACAGTTAGCTGTCACTGAGAACTTACAAGTCAGGCCTACAGACACATTATTTCTTTTCATTCTCATGATAATTTTATGAGAAAAAAAAAAAAAGCATTACTACCCCCACTTAGGTATGAGGAAGCTAAACTTCAAAGACGTTAAATAACTGGGCCAAAGGGAGGGAAGTTAGATTCAAGTTGCAGACTGCCAAGCTCTCAGGCTGCTGCCCTCTGGTCAGTGTTTCTGAGTGCCAACACTCTGTTCCTCAGCCTGCTTGCTCCTGGGGCCTCTCCTTCACTTACTGGTAGTTGCTTCTTGCCTCTAGACACTCCGGAAGTGCTGGTCTGAAATGGCTTTCATTTCTATTTCCAACCCCATTACAGCTTCCATATGTCTTCTACCACTTGGACCTAACTTCCCTTTGTGGTCCTCAGCTTCCTCTTTGGATGCCAGATGGCCATCTGAGCTTTGAGGTCTCTGCCCATCAGCATAGCTGATGAGGAAAATCCCCTTCATGCAGTTGTTGACACTCCCCATGCCCTGAGGCCCTGGCCACAATCCACAAGGCTCCAAACAATTCTCTAGCAATCTTTCTTTCTGCACTGACCTTGTTATGGATTGAACTGTGTCCCCCAAAAGAGATACTGAAGTCCTAACTCCCTCTACCTGTGAATGTGACTTTATTTGGAGACAATGTCTTTGTAGCTGCAATTGAGTTAAGAGGAGGTGATTAGGGTGGGCCCTAATCCAGTGGACAACACTGGTGTCCTTATAAGAAGAGGAAGTGCCATGTGAAGACAGGGACACACACCGTCATCCTGTGATGATGGAGGCAGAGGCTCAAGTGCTACAGCTGCAAACCAAGGAACACCTGGGGCTGCCAGAAAGTGGAAGAGGCAAGGAAAGGTCCTTCTCTAACACCAGCATACTCCAAACAACTAATACATGTTCAATGTCAGGAAAAGAAACCCTAAAAACATGATGAGCTAAAAGGAAAAAACATACCAAAAATCACCCATAGTCCTGCTACACAGAGTAATCATTGTTAGCATTTTTCCTGTTACGTAGCCTTCCAGACCTTTTCTCTTGCAATGCGTATTTCTAAAAATGCAATTATACTATTTTGTACTCTGCTTTTTTCCAGTAAGAAGCAATATGCTAAAAATATTTAAGAGTCAACATACAAAATTACTTCTTCATTTTTAGTGGCTGCCTAACATTCTAAGATAAACCACAATTTAATCAGTCCCCTATTGTTGGACATTTAGATTTTAGTTTTTCTCTGGAATAAACAACACTTGCACAAACATCTGAAAATGGGCATCTTTGTGCCTTTGTCTGATTATTTATTTATTTTTTTAATTATTTATTTTTGGCTGTGTTGGGTCTTCATTGCCACTCAGGCTTTTCTCTAGATGTGGCTGCTGCTGTTGCTGCTAAATCACTTCAGTCATGTCCGACTCTGTGCGACCCCATAGACAGCAGCCCACCAGGCTCCCCCAGTCCCTGGGATTCTCCAGGCAAGAACACTGGAGTGGGTTGCCATTTCCTTCTCCAATGCATGAAAGTGAAAGATGAAAGTGAAGCCGCTCAGTCATGTCTGACTTTTAGCGACCCCATGGACTGCAGCCTACCAGGCTCCTCCATCCATGGGATTTTCCAGGCAAGAGTAATGGAGTGGGGTGCCATTGCCTTCTCCACTAGATGTGGCACACGGGCCCAATCTCCATGGCATGTGAGATCTTCTTGACCCGGGGATCGAACCCATGTCTCCTGCATTAGCAGGCAGATTCTTTACCACTGAGCCACCAGGGAAGCCCTGATTATTTCTTGATGAAGGATTCCCAGAAGTGAATTGCTAGGTCTATGATTCTATGTGTCTTTTAAGGCTTCTGATTCATGGTACCATTCTGGCCCACAAACAGAGAATCTTCCTCTAGGAGAAGGGGGCAGAGATGAAGAACAGGTTCAGCGGAAATGATGACCATTGTGGAGCAGTGGAGCTGGCAGAAATGGTACCACCCAGCGGAGGTGGTGCTGGCTGCTGGGCAGGATCAGTATCAGTATTAGTTCAGTTGTTCAGTCGTGTCTGACTCGTTGCAACCCCATGAACCGCAGCACGCCAGGCCTCCCTGTCTATCACCAACTCCTGGAGTTTATCCAAATTCATGTCCATTGAGTCGGTGATGCCATCTAACCATCTTATCCTCTGTCGTCCCCTTCTCCTCCTGCCTTCAATCTTTCCCAACATCTGGAAGGCAGGACAGGATAGTAAAAGCCAAAGGTTGCTTGGCACAGGGGGAGTTTGGGACAGCTGTGGAGTTGCCTACTCTGGGAGGACTCTGCTCAGAAGTTTTCTTTGACAACCTTGATTTTCTTTGGTTTTGAAGCACCAGAGCCCTTGTCCACCGCAGGGGGCCCCCTTTGTGAGCCTTTGTAGGGGAGAGAAAGTGCAGAGAATTTTCTCCATTCTTGGAAAATTATTTTTAAAAATGAGAGTTTTCTGGGAGCCTCCTTGCTCTCAGGAGGCCAGTGGCATCTATGAACATGGTGTGTCTTCTTGTGTCTGGTTGGGATGTGGGGAAGGGTCTAGGCAAGTACCCTCTGGCCTGGAAATATATGGACCGCTTCTGCTCTGTGGCTTCTGTCCCAATCCCACTCCTGTGCCTGCCCTCTTCTCGAATCTGATCAGCTTACTGGTGTGCCAGAAAATGGCCAGAAGCACTCTCCACCCTCCGGAAAAATGCAATCATGAAATCTGACCCTGGTCCTTCCACCCCTTTCTGGGGAATCAAAGCACAGAGCCAGCTGGGTTTTGAAGTCACCCACCTGATTCATGTCCCCACTCCCTCCTTTACTAGCGGGGGGGACAGGGGCAAGTTAATTCACCTCACTGAAGCTCAGATTGTCCATGAGATAGTATTTTTTTTTATTTTTTTTTATTTTTAACTTTACATAATTGTATTAGTTTTGCCAAGTATCAAAATGAATCCGCCACAGGTATACATGTGTTCCCCATCCTGAACCCTCCTCCCTCCTCCCTCTCCATATCATCCCTCTGGGTCGTCCCAGTGCACTAGCCCCAAGCATCCAGTATCGTGCATTGAACCTGGATTGGCAACTCGTTTCTTACATGATATTTTACATGTTTCAATGTCATTCTCCCAAATCTTCCCACCCTCTCCCTCTCCCACAGAGTCCATAAGACTGTTCTATACATCAGTGTCTCTTTTGCTGTCTCGTACACCGGGTTATTGTTACCATCTTTCTAAATTCCATATATATGCGTTAGTATACTGTATTTATGTTTTTCCTTCTGGCTTACTTCACTCTGTATAATAGGCTCCAGTTTCATCCACCTCATTAGAACATGAGATAGTATTATACCTTCTTGATAGGGTGGCTGAGTGGACTAAGTGAAACAATATATGTAGCACTTGGCATAATGTCTGGAGCACAGTAAGCACTTAATTATTAGGCGATGGCACCCCACTCCAGAACTCTTGCCTGGAAAATCCCATGGACGGAAGAGCCTGGTAGGCTGCAGTCCATGGGGTCTCGAAGAGTTGGACATGACTGAGCGACTTCCCTTTCACTTTTCACTTTCATGCATTGGAGAAGGAAATGGCAACCCACTCCAGTGTTCTTGCCTGGAGAATCCCAGGGACGGGGAGCCTGGTGGGCTGCCGTCTACGGAGTCACACAGAGTTGGACACGACTGAAGCGACTTAGCAGCATTATCATTATTATTATCGTTATTACTATCGTTATTACTATCATTATCCACTCAACTGCCTTTTTAGCTGGAAGCACCAGGTTCTCTCTGGGAAGTCACAGGTGTTGCTATAATACTTCCTATAGAGAGCCAAAACCCCACACTTCAGCAGCCCTTTGGCTCCCACTAAGTGTTTTTACTAGAAGGCTCTTGTTACAGGAAATAACTCTTCATTTTCCCCGCCTCTAGTCTGATGTCACAGTCTTCAAAAAAAGAGGATCTGCATTTGCAAATCAGAATAAAACCACCAGGCAGGGCAGCATGGTGCAGTGTGTATGCTTGGCTGGGTGTGTGAGTCTCACGAGGGTGTTGGTAGAGTGTGTTTGACTGGGGGGCTTGAGGGACAGCTGGTGTTCAGGGCTGTGGCTGTGAAGAGTGTGAGAGGGTTTCTGAACACCCTCGATTTGAGGGGTGGACAATGGAACAGGGGCCTTCTCATGCTTTCTCCCTCACCCCAAGGCAGGCGTGGCTGACCAGAATGCCCTGGGAGGCAGGAAATAACCTCCTCAGCAAGCACAGTGAGGCTGTGGTCTGGTGAGATGCCAGCGCTGGAGTGCTGTGGAGAAAGCAGCAGTTGTTTTTAACCTTTCATTTTTCAGGCTCTACCCTGAGAGGCCACCCTTGGTTGCTGGGAGCCCCTGTGCTGGGCCTTCTCTTCCTGTGATCTTCCAGAAACAACCTGCAGTCTGAGAGGTAGAAGGTAAGATCAGGAGCCGGCCAGCCAGAGCTCTAAGGCTGAGGACCCTACAGAGGTGGCAGAGGTGGGTGCCTCCACCCTCTGGACTGTGGTTTACAGCTTTGCTGCCTAAGGTCCTCCCTGGGGTGGACTGTGGGGAGAGGGAAGCCCTGGTCCCTTGCTGAGTGGTACCTCACAGGACACTTTCAGGTCTGGGTCTGGGGTAGTCGCTGTCTTCTTTCTTCACCACACTTGTGGTCTCACTGGGGTTGGGTGAGGTGTGTATGTGTTGTTCAGTTGCTAAGTCATGTCCGATTTTTTGCATCCCCATGGACTACGGCACGCCAGGCTTCCTTGTCCTTCACTGTTTCCCCGAGTTTGCTCCAACTCATGTGTGCATGCATTTCTTTCTCCACCTACTCTGTTTGCAACAAATCTTTTTGGGTTGGAGCTCTGGGATGCTGTATGCCCAACCTGTCCCCTAGAGGTGTCTCCAGGAGCATTTTCTGGGTATGGCTGGGCACCAGGGAACTGGAGAGCTGGGGGATATGCCCACTCAGGGCCTCAGTCCTGGAACTGTAGGAGAGTGAGGGGAGAACAACCATGGATTTCTTGGTACCCACAGATGCCTCACTCCAGCCTGCATCCATCCATCCCACAGCCCAGGGGTCTTAGGGCCCAAAAGGCAGCCTTGGTCCTGCTAAGTGCCTGTCTGGTGGCCCTTTGGGGCCTGGGGGAGCCACCAGACTACACTCTCAAGTGGTTGGTGCTCCACCTGGCCTCCCAGCAGATGGGACTGCTGATCAAGGGAATCTGCAGTCTGGCCGAGGAGCTGTGCCACGTCCACTCCAGGTGACTCCCTGAAGTACCTCCTGCCCCTCTCTGGTTGAGCTGGGCTGGAGTCTGGAACTTGCATGTCACCTGCAGGTACCACGGCAGCTACTGGAGGGCTGTGCGGGCCTGCCTGTGCTCCTCCATGCGCTGCGGGGCCCTGCTGCTGCTGTCCTGCTATTTCTACTGCTCCCTCCCAAACATGGCTGACCTGCCCTTCACTTGGATGCTTGCTCTCCTGGGCCTCTCACAGGCACTTAACATCCTCCTGGGACTCCAGGTATCACATACAGGGAGGTGGAGGATCTGGTTGGGTGGAGGTGCGGCTATTGTGACCTGCTCTGAGCTCAGTACTGGGAATGGGATCAGTTTAGAAGCTGACCCTTGGACTAGAGCCTAGAATGGTCTGGGTTCAGCAATGGCAGAGAAGGGAGCCAATTGGCAGGAGGTTGGGAAATCTTGGGGGAGGAGCGCTCTCGTTATCCTTCCTGGAGGTCCTCAGGCCCCACCCTGCTGTCCACAGGGCCTGGCCCCAGCAGAGGTCTCTGCAATCTGTGAAAAAAGGAACTTCAATGTGGCTCATGGGCTGGCCTGGTCATATTATATTGGATACCTGAGGCTGATCCTGCCAGGTGGGCCGTCCTCTATGCCCCCATTTCTAGATCTACAAGACAGACAGTAAGATACGCAACCTTGTTTCCAGAAGTCACTATATTTTTCAAAGCATTTTCTTTTTTTTTCCCAAGAGTTCTCAGTTGCTATTTATTTTTCCAAAACTTTATTTATTTATTGCTGTTGGGAGTATAGTTGCTTTACAATGTTGTTAGTGTCTGCTGTACAATGAATTAAATCAGCTATGTGTATACATATATCCCCTCCCTCTTGGGCCTCCCTCCCACGCCACCCCCATTCTACCCGTCGAGGTCATCACGGAACACAGATTTGAGCTTCCTTCAAAGCATTTTCAGTCTAACAAACCATATGATTCCAAAAGCGATCTTATAGGCTTGAAGGCTATTACTATTATGCCTGGTTTGCAGGAAGAAATTCAGGGCTTAGATCCATTAAGGGACTTGTCCCAAGTCACCCATGAATTCTTTCAATAAATATTTTCTGCAAGCTGTATGCCCTTCATTTACAGTTTCTCTTTTAATTCACATCCCCTGGAGAAGGGAAAGGCTACCCACTCCAGTATTCTGGCCTACAGAATTCCATGGACTCTATAGTCCATGGGGTGGCAAAGAATAGGACACGACTGAGCGACTTTCACTTTCACTTCTGTGAGGACAGGATAATCATCACCCTTGTTTTAGAGTTAAGAACATCAGAGATGTTCTGAGAGATAAAGTGACTTGTCCAAAGTCACACACCTTAGCTATAGGAGGAAGCAGGATTCGAACACAGGCCTGTCCAGACCCTGGACCCTTGACTACCCCACTGGAAACTTACAAATCGCATCTCATTCTTCTAACTTGCTGGCCAGGGCTGTGGTTCTCCCCCATCTCATGGCTGCCTTTGCTAGACAGCAGGGCTTCAGCTAGAGGTCTAGTTCAGTGCACCTGGGGTTGCTGGGCATGGCAACTCCCAGGGATCTGCCTGCCTTTCAGAGCTCTGAAAGCTGTAGTGGGAAAGAATGGGGCTAACAGAAATCTGGACAAAGGTCAAGTGAGGGGGAGAAAGGGGTGGTGGGAGTAGGTGAAACATTATTGCCTAATGCTCTGCCTCTCCTGACCCCCCAGGCAATGCCTGTGGGCTGGCCCCCCAGGGCTCTTGCACCCACACAGTGAGGGCAGCAAGGGCCTGCATCTCTGTCCTGAGTTTGTTGGGAGACAGAGTTGGTGGAAATGACTTCTTGGACCTCTCCACCCTAGGGCTCCCGGCCCGGATCCAAATTTACAATCAGTTCCACAACAACACGCTACAGGGTGCAGGGAGCCACCGGCTGCACATCATCTTCCCATTGGACTGTGGGGTGCCTGACGACCTGAACGTGGCTGACCCCAACATTCGCTTCCTACATGAGCTGCCCCAGCAGAGTGCCGACCGTGCTGGCATCAAGGGCCGGGTTTACACCAACAGCATCTATGAGCTTCTGGAAAATGGGCAGCGGGTGCGTGTGCAGGGAAGCAGGTGGCACTGGGAAGGGGTCAGGCCTAGAGACTCAGAACTCCGAGCCCTGGCCAAGCCGTGATGAAAATTCACTGCCCTTCTCTGTGCCTCAGTTTCTCTGATCGGTCCCAGGGCTGGGCAAAATTAGGTTCTGAGTGATGATGATTAAGTAACATTTATTTATTTATTTATTTATTTATTTATGACCGTATTGTGAGGCTTGCGAGATATTAGTTTTCTGACCAAGGATTGAACCCTAGCATGGAGTCCTCACCACTGGACCACCATGGAATTCCTAGTAACATTTATTGAGCACTTATTACAAGCCAGATGCTCTTCCAGGTGCTTCATCTGACCACCTCATGGAATCCTCACCACCACTCTGTGGTGTAGGGACTGTTATGACCCCTGCTTTGTAGAAGAGGACACTGAGGCTCAGAGAACCAGGGTGGAAGTGGACGATTTCACCCTGAGTATACCATGCTCTGGAACATAAAGCTGTCCAGATGAAGATCGAGAGAATGTCTGAAGGATTTCATGTAGGCTGTGGGGAACCCAAGCAGAGTTGAACCCACAGTCCAGTCCCCGGACTTGACATCCAGCTGAAGTAGTTGACAGCCTAGACGAAGGATCTGGGAAGGGTAAATTTAATGCAGTCCCTGGCTGTGATTTTAGGAGTGGGGTTCACAGGCAAAGGTCATCGACCCCATCCGGTGGCCACCTCCCAGACTCCACCCCTACAGATTGAGCAGTGGAGTCCAGAGTCTGTCTTCCTGGCCTCTGGCTGAGTCTTATCTTCCTTTTACCTCCTCCAGGCAGGCGTCTGTGTCCTGGAATATGCCACCCCCTTGCAGACCCTGTTTGCCATGTCACAGGATGGCCGAGCTGGCTTTAGCCGGGAAGATCGGCTGGAACAAGCCAAACTCTTCTGCCGGACACTTGAAGACATCCTGGCAAATGCCCCTGAGTCTCAGAACAACTGCCGCCTCATTGTCTACCAGGGTAAGGGGGTGACAAGCTGAAGGACAGGAAGGGTTGGGGGCCTCAAGGGCCTCCCAGGGAGTCAGCAGGAGATAGGACAGTCCTCAGCCTTCCTGAGTGGTCAGGGCATTCAAGCCCTGCCCCTGTCTCCCTTGAAGAAGGTCCTCTCTCCCCACCATGGGACACCCAATGGCTTTCTGAGGTCTTTGGCTATGGGTCCTGGGTGGAGCATGAAGAGGTGGCTCCAGGGGTCTCTTCCTTCATCTAGAGTGCCAGAGGAAGCAGATAGCCCCCAGCCACCCACCAAGACACCAGGACTGCAGCCTCAGCAGTGTCACTCCCTTGCTCTGTGACCTTAGGCAGGTCTCTGTCCCTTTCATCTCTAATGTATCATCTCTAAAAGTAGGAGGGTAGAATTCTCTTGTCTCTAAAACCACTGCTGGCTCTAGGATTTCATGAAACTCCAGTCCCAATGGCTAGGGGTGGGGAGGAGGTGGCAGAAGGAGGGTTGGAGGAGACCCCCAGCAAGTCCTCTGGGTGTGCTGGAGTGGGTGTGTGTGAGGCCTTCACCCCCCTACACATTCCCCTCCTCATTCCAGAACCTGCAGAGGGAAGCAGCTTCTCCTTGTCACAGGAAATTCTCCAGCACCTTCGGCAGGAGGAAAGGGAGGTTACCATGGGTAGCACAGAGACCTCGGTGATGCCCGGTTCCTCTGTACTGTCCCAAGAGCCTGAGCTCCTCATCAGTGGCCTGGAAAAGCCTCTCCCGCTCCGCTCGGATGTCTTCTGAGGCCCCAGTCACCTTTCCTGAGCCCCTGGCCAACCCTGAGACTCTGAAAGGATTTCTTTCTTCAGCAGCTGGAGGCCTGCTGCTGCTGCTACTAAGTCGCTTCAGTCGTGTCTGACTCTGCGCGACCCCATAGACGGCAGCCCACCAGGCTCCCTTGTCCCTGGGATTCTCCAGACAAGAATACTGGAGTGGGTTGCCATTTCCTTCTCCAATGCATGAAAGTGAAAAGTGAAAGTCAAGTCACTCAGTCGTGTCTGACTCTAGTGACCCCATGGACTGCAGCCTACCAGGCTCCTCTGTCCATGGGATTTTCCAGGCAAAAGTACTGGAGTGGGGTGCCATTGCCTTCTCTGTTCAGTACTTTAGATATTTCAAATATATAGATATGTATGTTAGTGTCTAAAGAGAGTACATACAGCTGAGATGTGGGAGATGATATTTATACTTGACCGAAGAAGGCTGCTTAATGAATTTGGAGGGTTTTCTGTTTGTTTGTTTTTTAAGTAAAAAGTTTGATACCACTAATGCCCTCATTTTTATGAGCCTCCAGGTCCAGTTTAATTATCATTTCTTCCTTCCATAGTCCAGTGATTTTTCTTTTTGTAGTGATTAATATTTGAAGCAAGCCAACAAATCATTCTGAATTAAACTTTAAGTTAATAAAGTTTCAATTCATGAATTTTCCAAACCAACATAAAAATTCATATTTTCCAGAGCTTAGTAATATAAAACTTTAGAAGTCACATGTAAAAAACTTACTGCAAAGACCTAATGGAGATATGGAGAAAGGTAGCAAATGAAACCAGAGATGTGAATCACGTTAAAAACTGCATATGCGTTGGGACTGAGTCTTGAAGGGATAAATGTATATAAAGCATTAAAAACTAGTTTCAACATTAATTTTCCATTTGTGGAATGTAGAACTTGTAGTTTAACCATAAATTTAAATTAGCTATTCTGAAATAGACATATTAGTTTTTAGTGAAAGATTTCTAACAGCCAGAAACACCACCATCAAAAGGTGCTATAGATGCTGGATCCTTATATTTTTATCTCACTTTACAGGACACAGGAAAAAGGGCATTTAGGGAAGAAAAAGGATATTTTGGCTGCAGAAAGGGAAAGCTGCAGTAATATAATCAATTTGTAATTAAGGAACAATCCTTACTTAGCCTAGTAGAAAATAATATTTTAGAGTTTAATAAGCATTGATTGTCCTTGGTTTATTATTGTTTTTTTTTTCTTTATTTTACAAAAATACTTACCACAGAACACCATACAAAATGGTAAAACTGGATAGATAAACCTGAATTCTTTGTGGCTCAACATGCTATAATAAAAAGATTTCTGCCCTCTCAGAGAAGGTCCTTGGACTTGACATTTCAAGATGAATCCTGTGACCTTGGGCAAGTTGTTTTACCTCTCTGAGCCTCAGTGTCCTCATCTATGAAATGGGATTATAATCATTGCCCTATATACCTCACAGGGTAGTTATGAGTAGTATGGCTGTATAGGTTTTCTGCAAACTCTAAATGCCAGGTCAGGGGCTTCCCTGGTAGCCCAGTGGTTAAGAATCCATCTGCCAACGTCGGGGATGTGAGTTTGATCCCTGGTGTGGGAAGATTCCACATGCTTCAGAGCAGCTAAGCCTGTACTCCACAACTACTGAGCCTGTGCTCCAGAGCCCGTGAGCCACAACTATTGAGCATGTGTGCCACAACTACTGAAGGCCATGCCTAGAGCCTGTGCTCTGCAACAAGAGAAGCCACCGCAATGAGAAGCCCATGCACTGCAACTAAGAATAGCCCCTGCTCTCTGCAACCAGACAAAGCGTGTATGCAGCAACAAGGACCCAGCACAGCCAAAATAATAATAAATAAATGAAAAAATCCTTAAAAAAATAAAAAATGTAAACTTATTATAAGGTCATATTTACTTATTATAAAATAAGGTAAATTTAAGGGATCTTCCAGGTGTCCTCCATTGGATGCTCAGACCTACCCTCCACCTCTCCTCTGTCCTAGGATGGCATCAACAGGCACCCTTGCCCTCTGACTTCTGGTCACATTCAGACAATGGGAAGCCGCAGTGAGAGAAGGGAGTGGAGGGGGGTGAGGCTGGGATATTTATTCTCCCATGTCCCTCCCAGGAGTTTCAAGGTCACTGTGGGCTCTCTTCATCTCTAGACCTAAAGGATCCTTTCAGTAACCCTGTCTATCTCCAGGTTTCATTAACTTGCTCCTCCCCATCCCTCTTCAGGCCTGACGATGGTACTGCCATCTCACTGATGCTCACCTGGAATGCTCCCTCTCACTTGTAGTTTCCTTATACCTGCCCTTTCTAAATAATCCCCTTTAATTTTTATTAAAATTTTTTTAAATTACAAATAAAAAAAAATGTTTTGGCTGCATCACACGGCATGTGGGATTTTAGTTCGCTGACCCAGGATTGAACCTGAGTCCCATACAGTGGAAGAACAGAGTGTTAACCACTGGACTAACAGGGAAGTTCTTAAGTAGTCCCCTTTTTAAACACTCTTCAGGTTATTTATTTGAGTATGCCATCTTTTTCTGGCCAGTCTCTGATACAGCGGTTGCCCTTTATTACAATGTCCGAATCTGCTTGCACACAGTTCCTTACATGCCTCCTCGTACTAGCTCAGGGCCGTAGGATAGTGGCCATCATTTCAATGTAGACAGAGCCCACCAGTCAGGCTGAGGGTGTGGAGCTGGGAAGCATCCCACTTCACCTGGCCGTTCAATGCCCTGTCTTCAGTGGGTGACTTGGGGGAGAGAGAGGGACCTGAGCCAGCACAGAGATGCCATAAGGAGTAAACACAGCTGTGTCCTGGGCAAAGGGACTACTCAAAGAAGCAGTGGCCACTGAATAAATGTCCCCGGATGAGACTCCCCTGAATAAGGCAGAGGAGAGTTTGTGTGAGGTGATGGGATACACTCTGGAGATCTTGGACAACACAGCTGGCTACTCACCTGCCACACTTTGTGCCATCATTGTTAGAACTGATCCACTGCGGCAACCACTGTGGGGGCAAAGTTGCCCCCATCTGGGAGGCCAGACAGCCTATTTCTGCCACTTCCATCCATTCCACCCAAGACTTATTCCCTCTCTCCCATCTTTGTTTTTATCACAAATGCTCAATATGAATTTCTGAGTACAGCATTACTATGGAAAAAAACTCCACAGAGACACACATTTGTCAGAAGCAACCCACTGCCCCCAAGGATGACAGAGCCAAGGGAGTGAAGGGGAAACAGTCCCCACCCCTCCCCCACTGTGCCAGCCATTCTGCCCCTGAGGATCCCCCAACATCACATCAGTCACTCCAATACCTAAAAATCAGCCCAATAAGATCTTTACCTACCCACCCAGCCCCCAACATGGTGCCCAGACTGTGAAGTCTGCCAGTCCCAGGTTCAAGGCCTGACTCTACCACTTAGTACCTGGGTCCTGCTGCGGTCTTGATATCCCCAAATGTAAATGGGGATAACAGTGGCTCCTCCTCCTCCTAAGGCTGTATGAGGAGTAAACATTACAGTATCTGTAGGTCCACAGATGAGCCTGGAGCCCAGCACATAATGGGCCCACAAGAAGGAGCAACTATTAACATTATAGCTGCCTCTTACCAATCCCAGTGGAGGCCAGTCCTCTGCACACATTAGTCTCTGTTCCTCTTCATCTGTTATTTTCCAGAGTCCTTGATTGTGCTGGGGTATTTCCGAGGGCAGTCCCCAAGGTTGACTTGTTGCACTCAGGCATTCCCCAGAGTAAAGTCCAGAAGTCCCTCCACAAATGTCTGTCTGCATGTTCTTGACTGCACAAGTCAAGTGAAGTTCAAGGGTGTCCAAGGAAGGGAAGCCTTTCCAGAGAGCCATTGAGAGGCTCAGCTCTGCCTTCCCTGCCTCCTGCATCTTCCCAACCTCCATGTCCCTCCTTCTGCAGGAACCTCCACTCCTTCATTTCCCCAGACAACCTCCACAGACCTCCTTTTCCTTTCCTGTTTTCCTACCAGCTGGAAGGTTCTGGATCTGGGAAATGTCCTGTGGTAACTTCTAGACTGGTTCCAACAGGCCAACTCACACAGAAAGTGGGAGGTAATGAAAGCCCCCCAATTTCACCTACCCAATCCTGGGAAAGTGAGATAGAGTCTTGCCCCAAGATGGTGGAGGTAATTCAAAAACAACTTGGGAATCTACAAGTGGGCTCCCTAGATGGCATCAGTAGTAAAGAACCCTCCTGCCAACGCAGGAGACGTAACAGACGTAACAGATATCGATCCCTAGGTCGGGAAGATATCCTGAAGGAGGGCTTGGCAGCCCACTCCAGTATTCTTGCCTGGGAAATCCCATGGACAGAGGAGTCTGGAGGGCTAGAGTCCATCAGGTTGCAAAGAGTTGAACATGACTGAACCGACTTAGCGTGCACACATGCAAGTGGTGCTTAGGGCTTTTAGGGCCCTTGGAAGTTGGCAAGGCCGGGGACCTGACAGCCAAAGCTCAGTTAGTGAAGGGCAGTGGATCTGCCTTCCTTTCCTGAGTCCCAGAGAAGGCAGACCCCTAGGTTCTTTGACTTGGCTCTCTCTGGTTGCCCTCACAGGACCTGGGGGCTATGGGGACAGGGCCTCCACCAGGAACCTCTGACATCCTTACACAAGGGTGGGGTGGATGGTGGAATCTCCCCAGCTGAACTCACTTTGACACCAAAAGGGGAGATAAGGAGTGGAGGAGGGAGTAGGAATTCAGAGGAGGAGGTTCAGGGGTCCGATGCTTCCTGAAGAGAAGGGGGTAGGTTTGTTAGGGTGGCTTTGGGCACTGGGAACGCTCACAGCAGCGTGTTTCTGGGCAGGGCTCTCAAGTTTCTTCTATTATTTTGGTCCTCACAGGGCTTCTTCTACAAATACTCTGCTGAGAGGGCAGCTCCAGTGAGTCCAGCTGTGCCCTTCTGAAGCTCTGAGGCCCAAGCCCCGGTTTGCTTTTGCCCTACTTCTCTGTCCGGGCTTCCCAGGTGGCTCACTGTGTAAAGAACCCACCTGTAACTCAGGAGACATAGGCAGTCTCGAGTTCATTCCCCAGGTTGGGAAGATCCCCTGGTGGAGGGCATGGCAACCCACTCCAGTATTCTTGCCTGGAGGATCCCGTGGAAAAAGGAGCCTAGTGGGTGATAGTCCATAGGGTCGCAGAGTCGACATGACTGAAGCAACTTAGCATGCACTATTCTGTCCAGTTTCTTGTTCTGACACAGCTGAGGCCAACTTTCCAAAGTCTCCCTCCTACAGAAACGTGACTTCATTGATGCTGAACCTGGGCCCATCTGGCACGGGGCGGGAGTCAGGGCCCGGAGGTTTCTGCTGGGGGTCTTCGTGACTGTCCTGATGGCCCAGCATGCGCCAGCGGATGAGGTAGATGCCGCCCTCTGGCTTTGGGGATGGTGGCTCTGTGGTGAGAGTGGCATGGCCTTTGTGCAGCCTTGGCCCAAAGTGGACCGCCACCACGATACAGACTGCCAGCAAGACAAAGACAGCGACGATGATGGTAAGCAGGGGCAGCCCGACCACTGGACGAGGGTCCCAGGCCCCACCCAGCACCTCCGGAAGCTGCTTCTGGGGCTCCTGCCCTGCTGAGCCATTGACAGTTGGAGAAAGCCATGGATGGTGGCCAGCCTGTGAGGGAAGCGGTAGAGGGAGAGGGTGACATGGGCATGTACACACAGAGAAAGACCAAGCTAGAGAGAGATAGACACCCAAAGGGAACTGAGAGAGGGACAAACAGACAGAGACCGAGAGACAGTAAAGACATGGTGAAATAGAAAGAGATGGCAGAGACAGAAAAACATAGAGATAAATACATAGCAATAGATAGAATGAAAGAAAGAGACAAGGGGATACAGAGAAAACGAGGAAGATACAAGGAGAGAGAGAGATAAAGAGATAGAAATGAAGATAAATACAGAGAACAGAGGGGACAAAACAGAGATCAGGAGACAAAGTCATTCAGAAAGGGACAAAGAGAGGGGCTTTATTACAGCCTAGCATATAAAGTTTATCCTTCCTTCCCCCACCAAGTCCTCTCCCACTGATCTCTCTTCCCAGGTCTCTAGCAAAATTCCTAAATACATCTAATGTCTTGGGTCAGGAGTCCTAGCACATTTTGGACTGCTCTCCCTTGTCTTGGCCAGGGGTCAGTGAGCAACTATTCCTTTCAGTCCCGGGAAAAGGGAGTCATTGTGTCCAGCTTCTTAGGTTCCCACTACTCCCCACCCACATGGTAGGAAGAAGGCTGGACTCCAGGGGAGGGAGAGAGGAAGAGGAGGCATGAACCCCAGAGGCTTGTGGGAAGTAAGATCTATACCTCACCCCATAATATCCACTTCCGGATCAGCTTGTGGTGGGCGCTGTAGGTTATGGAACACTCACAGGGGATTCCTGGTTCCATCCAAGATGGACTAAGGAGACCCCCTGCCAGCCTCTATCTCTTTCAGGGTCCCAGCATTCTTCTGCCTAAAGCTGGGGGTCATGATCCCTACCTCTGTCTGTCTCTACCCTGCTAAGTATTGGGTGGTGATGGGGTTTACTATCAAGGTAGCAAATCTCCAAACCATAGGCCCCAGAGCTGGCAAGGTTATCACAGGCTCAAGAAGCTCTCCCCCTGGTCTTCCCTTCCCCAGCTGGACCATAAGGAGCAGCCCTTGGGATGGAGACCCTCCCCTAACTCTAAGCCTCAGCCTGGCCATCCCCATGGGTAGGCAACTGGGGTCCAGGGGGGGTTGGCCAGTAAAAACCCACTCCCTTTAGTTCCTGAGTCACATTGTCCACCCCACCCATCCCCAGCACCTGTCCTTTGGCATCTTTAAAGCTTAATACCTACCTCACCTCCCCTGCTTGAAAGTCTTGCGCTCTCTAGGGCCCTGGCCACAGAGCTCCCAGGGTAGGGGGTGGGGAAGCAGTTCCGGATGTACAGGGGGAAAAGGGAAGCAGAGGCTGGTGCAAGACTTGGAGCCCTTGATTGCGGGAGTCTCACCAGCCTGGCAGAAGGGGGTGAGCTGAGAATCTACCTGATGCATTGTCCGGCTGTGCAAGGCTCTCTTGGGACTGGCGGCCAGCCGGGCAAAGGAGAGCCGGTTGCCTCAGCTGGGTCCCTACCCGGAGCTGCCACGTCTATGGGGCTTACAGGGCACACACCCTCTGCGCACACACCCTCACCGCTCTCTCCCGCGCTTTCACTTCCTTGAACATCTGGACTGCCCTGGGCCCGGCCCTCAACTCTGACAGTGCTTTGATCTTACTCCTAGGCCCCTCCTTTCACGTCCCCTGCCACCTTCAGGAGCTTGAGTCTGCCTGCTCATCTCTCCTTCACCGGATCCCAAGCACTTGCTCTAACCCCGCCCCCGCCCCCAAGCCTGCCGGCTGTACATCCCAACTGATTCCCTGAAGTCATTATCCTTTGATTTTTTTTTTAAAGCAATTTCTCAAGCACACTGAAAAGTACAGACTATAATATACTAAGTCTCTCTGGTCCAGTCACCAGTTCTGTTCATCTCAATAGTCTGTCACATTTATTTCAAAGAATTTTAAGAACGAAAACATTACAAATGGAAGCTTCACTCCTTACCCCTTCCCTCCTTCTCACCCTAGGGATAATCATCTTGTTGAATTTGATATTTATCATTCCCATGCAAGGCATTCTTCTCTCTTTGTGCTTTTTCTTCTTTGGTTTTTACAAGTATGAATTCTGTTATGTCTGTTTGCATTTGTCTATAACTTCATTTGTGAATGTGTGTGCTTTAATGCTTCTGAGTTACAAGAAGTGCCCACTAATTTTGCCTCTCTCTGGAAACAGTTTTTTTTTTAATGTATTTATTTGGCTGGGCCAGGTCTTAGTTGCACCATGTGGGATCTAGTTCCCCGACCAGGGATTGAACCCAGGCCCCCTGCACTGGGAACATAGGGTCTTAGCCACTGGACCACCAGGGAAGTGCCCCTGGAAACAGTTTATAAAGGATAACTTTTGGTTCCCAACTAACTCCATGGGACCAGCCATCCCTCAATCTGTTCCTCACTGTGCAGCCACCACCCTTTATTCTAGTTTGGAGACCAGGAGACCCCCTAGGAACTCCTCTCACCCTGTGATCTGATCCCAGAAGGTAAGCCTCCTGATTCCTTGTCTCTCAGCCCAGCTGCTACACATGCTGATTTTTAGGGACTCCACTCAACCTCCAAGCTCACTTAAGCTCTGGTCACTGGGTTTCTGACTTGACCTGCAGAGTGAGTACAACTGGCTGGCTGGACGCTAAGGACAGGGTGCTGCTGGAGCACAGGGAACACTGGACCCCAACACGAGGGGAGGGCTGAGGGAGGGATGCTTAGAACGTGGTCCTTTAGTTTTTCTATGCAGAGTAACAAGAATGTTGTAATACCTCCCTGAAAGATGCAAGGAGTCCCAGCTGGATCTGGAGGCCTGAGGAGGGAGAGGTGCGTAGAGGATTCAGAGTCTACAGAGGGTGGGCGGCTGAGCTTTAGGGCTCAGTGAGACAGAGTGATACTCCAAGAAAACCTCTGGGTGGTGTGTGGAGGGATAGATGGACCCCTGCAGAGGGGAAGAGAGGGGGTGCGGGGCCAGGTCGCCATCACTGGCTTTTGTGCCCAGGTCCTGGCGGAGACCACGTGGCCCTAGCCAAGGCCACAAGGAGCCTGGGCGCAGGCGCTGCGCTGTTTGGGCCTTACATCCTCAGCTGGGCTGCCTGACTGAGCAGGGCCCCTGGAGCCAGTCCCAATCTGTTTCCTTCTATTCTTTGACAGGAAGCTCCTGGAGAGCCAGCCCCCACCCCCACCCCGCCCCAGCAGTCCCTCTCTCTTCTCCACTATGGACAGAGCTTCCACTCAGAGGCTGCCTGCCGGTTGCAGACCAAGCTGACATGGGGAGTGTCAGAGAAACGCAGCTGCGCTGGGCCATCCTGGGCTTCCTCCTGCTCCAAGGTAAGAGGCACCCACCACCATCCTTCAGCAGTTCTTCTCCAGTGGCCAGCAGTTCTGGGCGCCTGTCCCTCCTTTGGGACACGCACAGCACGCAGGCTCTCCATCCAGGGCTTCACTCTCCCGGAGGGAAATTCCAGAGCCTTGTCATGAAGCGGATTACTTGGATGGGGAGCTGGTCATTCCCAGGCAGCAGTAAAATAGAGATATTCTTAAATGCTTTGGTGGGAAACTTTCCAGGGAGAACTGGGCCCCCCAGAGAGGCTGGCCCCCTGAAATGTGGGAAGTGACTGTCTTGGTGTGAGGTTCAAGCTGGAAAGCTCCCCCCAGGCTGTCCTAGCACAAAATGGTCTGTACCTTGGGCTTCACAGGTGATCTTTTTTCTTCTTTCATATGAGGAATAACAACCTAGGATCTCCAATTATTGACTTTACAGTCAAATCACAGCAATGAAGACTCAGGTTAGATAGAAAGAACTATTTGCCTAAGAAACTGTACACATTTCATCTAGGGGGCCAGATGAAATCATCCCCAAAAGAAATGACTTGGGAACAACACATCTCAGGGCTCTGGTAGCTTATGACTTACGAGGTAGCTCATAAGGGGTCTTCTAATTAGGGAGCAATTGCTGGGAATCATGAGAAATCCAGGAGATTCTGACTCACAGGGCAGAAACTTCCCTTTGGTCATCCCCTCCCCACCCCCACTCCACCGTCCACAAGCCCTCCGCCGAGGATTTAGGAGCATGTGCTCAAAGCAGCAGAAGGAAGTTCTAGAGTATTTGGATGGGGAGGGGAGGGAGGATGGGTTTTTTTTTGGTGGTGGGTGAGAGGGCCTGAGTACTCCAACAGTCTGTCTCCTGGAGAGGTCAGACATGTCTCTGAAAGCCCAAAGACTGAGTGTAAAACTCTGATCATCCCAATCCTATGCCTGCCAACCCCCTCCCAGGAGGACAGAGTCACTCACTTGACCTGAGGCTCGGGGACTAGGTGGTTGTAGAAACTGCAGAAATGGCAGAGGAGTAAATGAAAAAGTGAGACTCATGAGGGGACATTTTCACAAAGCTAGGCTTCTCCCAGCTTCCCCACCTGCCTTCCTGCCCCAAGCAAGCACCAGGGCTGGGAATGTCCTTAGTTTTTCTGCCTGAACCATGAGCACCTTTGAGTATCCTAACTGCTCCTCCCAGGATCTCAGAGCGCTCACTCTTGTCTTCTTTGTTGGATTGGAGAATCTTTCGAGGATATTCAGGCTCACAGAGAGACTTGACTGTGGAGACACAGATTCAGGGCAGACTTGAAACTTAGAGGATTAAAGAGAAGGGGCAAAAATTAAAATGTCCAGAATTTCTTGAGCATGAGCTGTCAGGAACTATGTTAAGTGCTTTGTGTGCATTTTCTTATCCTCACAACCACTTGTGGGCTACTAAAATCACTTGCATTTTAAAGAAAACTGAGGCCCAGGTCAGACAGTAAGTGACAGAATCAGGGCTTGAACCCAAGACCATCAGTCTACAAAATCCATGATTTTAACTACTTAACTCTGCTGCTGAGGAACATAGTGTGGTGGTGGTCAAGACAGAGAGGAGAGAGGCTAGAAGGGAATGAAGCAGGTAGGAATAAGGGAGAGGACACAAGAAAATAAGAAATCCCTGTGGTCAGTGTTCTTCCAGTTCTGCATGCCCAGTGGCCTGAGGCACCTCCGCCTGTAGGAACACAAGCTCCCCAAGTCCCTCCTCTCCTCAGTGAGGAATCCACTGTTGACACAGTGTTCTGGTTGGAGGAGGGGAGACGGTAGACAAAGAAAGAGCAGGTCACTGCTAGTTGGAGCTTGTGACTTTGAAACTCCTTCTAACTAGTTTTGCTTCTAGAAAAGTGCAAGAAGGCAGTGAACTGTGCCTTCCCACTAAAAACCAAAGTTATAACTTTCTAGAACTAAGATGGTACCTTAGATATGCTTGATCAATAACTGATAGATTGATCTATCTGATATATGTCTATCAATTACTGATAGACATGCCTCAGATTGAAAGGGTTTGCCCAGGGTCAGCTGGGAAGAGTTCTCTCTAGGCTGGGGCACCTAGAAGCTTTAGCTCCCCGCTTGACACCCCCACCCAAGGAGGGAATGGGGCTATGAGAGATGGTGACCTGGAAAAACGTGGCCCAGGCTTTGGGCAAGCTTGGGCTTGGAAGCAATTAATTCCTCTCCATCTGAGTGATAGCCTCACGGAAAAAGGCAGTGGTTAAAGAAAATAAACAGACCAGCAGGCTGTCCCAGGCTGGGCGGGCCCCTGGCCCTTAGCCGCCTCTGTTCACCCGGGCCCCGGGGCTTCCAGGCCTGGTGCTTCCCTATTGATGAGGGGCCGAGGGAGCAGGAGGCCAGGCCAGTGGCTGCAGTCCCTGCCCAGCCAGTGGAGGACGGGAACCCAGCTGGGCGGCTCCACTTCCCCACGATGTTTTCCTTTCACATTGTTCACAGGTTTCAGGAATGATTTCATTGTGGAAAATGAGCAAAGAGGTTCCACACACACAGGGGACACATGTATGGGCACACCAGCACACACGGCCTCTGCGTGGAGGCCCACAAGCACACACGTGTACGTACAGAAAAGGGAACGAGGGCTTGTGACCGGGGCCTCCTGATAATTGCTCCTCCCTGGGTTTGGCCAACAGTGACCATTTCCAAAGTAGCCTATACCTGTTAGAGTACACTGGTTGCTCATTCTAGAATTTCCTTGCTTCCCGTGTGTACCTCAGAACTTGCTTCCTTTGTAGGCCCCCCCTCCAGCAGGAGGGACAGAGAGACAGCCCAGACACCAAGCCCAGCCCCTAACTCCATCTTATTCACCACATCTTTTCATCCCCTTCCCTTGGGGCAAGGCCAGGATGACAGCATTCACAGAAAAGGAATGGCTCTGCAGCACTGTAGGGAGACCTAAATGAGAGGCCTGAGTTCTGGGTCTTTGTCTAGACGTGTCCTGTCACTGGCCCTCTGTCCTCGGACATATTGCTAATTTGAAACAACCTTCCCCTGGATTCATGTCAGGTTTGTATGTAACCCATGTGGGGTTGAAGAGACCGGAAAGGACTTTGGGACACTGAACCATGAAGTGGTGGTGACAGTGCGACTGAGTCACAGAGGAAGCCGGCACCACGAGCTGGAGTCACATCCTCTAGCCCTCTGCCAGGCTGTCTGCCTTCTAGCACAGGGGGCTGGAAGCCAAAAGGCCTGGGTTCCTCTCCAGGGTGCGCACTGGGCAGAAAGCTCGCCAAGCTAGTCTGTATGTTCGCCTTTCTCTTGCCGGCCGCAGCTTCCAGCTGCGTCATTCAGGGCTGGGTGCTTAGGAAAGAAGAGCTCCAGGCCCGTTTTGCAGTAATCTCTCACATGCCTTGAGAGTGGAGAGAGATGGATGATTGGGTGGTGGATGGGGTAGGGAGAAAAGTCTAGAAAACACCAGCTTAGCGAAGAAGAGAGGGAGACAGAGCAGTCAGAGGCAGTGGACCCTCAGTCTCAGATGATCTGTTTCAGGAGCCTTCAGCAGTCAAAGTTCAACCACACAGCCAGCTTCCCCTGAAACAAGTGAGTGTGGCTGCCGAGTGGCCAAGCCTGCCCCTTGCCCTCTCCCCAGCCCTTAGACCTGCTTGGAGCCCAAGGGTTCTTGGGTGGGCTAGGGAGCGTGGTGGCATCACCAAACCTGCCCAGCCTCCAACTGCCCTCCGCCTATATTTGCAGGTCCTTCCACAGAGGCCAACAGCTTAAGCCCTCTGTCCGGCACCTGGACCACAGGTACCCCGCTGCTCAGGTTATAGATGTCATCCAGACAGGGTCCAACAAGGAGGCAGACACGGAGTCTGCTCTAAAGGACAATACAGAGTAGTAGGGGACCAGACAAGTAAATAGGACCCCACATTGACAGTTAGGAGGCGGGGAAGGGTCACGATGGGCATAAGCCAAAGGTGCTATGGGAACCCAGGCAACATCAACCCCTTCAGATGTAGGGCCAGACATCCCAGACTGAGTGGTCTCTGAAGCTGAGGCCCAAAAAGAAGTCAGTCAGATGGAGGCTGTGGGTTGGAGGGCGGTAGGGCATACCGCAGACAGAGGGCCCTGCAAAGGTAAAGGCCCAGAGGAACTGAAGGCAGGTTTGGGACTAAAGGGCCTCGCTGGTCACATGCTGGCTGAGGCCCTAAGCAGGCCACATGCGCTTCCTAATCTGCAGCAGCATCAGAGACGCCCTCACAGTTCTCCACGGAAGCCGTGACTCTGAGTTCAAGCACCGTGGCTGATCACTTGCCGTCCTCTCCGGGACCGACTTGGTCCCAGTCACAGAAACACACGTCAGGACTCAGTGAGTACCCAGGGCCGGGGGTGGAAAAACACCGGGTCATGTCTGACTGAATTCCTTCTTCCTTGTTCAGGAGGCCCAGGGTCCTGCCCCACAATGAGGGTTCACACCAGGGTCCACACCAGTGGTACCCTGCTTTGGGAGACAACTAGAGCTTCCTGGGGCTGAGGGTGGGGAGAATGGAGCTAGGAATGGGTCACAGTGAAGGTAAAAGGAGCCTGGACTCAGAATTAATAAAGACATAGATGGGATAAGTGGCGGGGAGCGGGGGTAAGAAAAGGCAAAATGATGGAAAGGAAGGCATAAAGGGTTGGGAAAGGGCTACACGCTTCTCAGGGCAGGTTGGCCTTCACCTGGCAATATGGGAGAAAACCAGGAGTGGGTGGGTGCCTTCCATCTGGGCCCTGTTTTATGGTGCAGGCGCTGATGTTCCGAGCAGTGGCAGGAGCAGCGACAGCATGAGTGGAGGTATGTCCTGTCTGTGCTCACAGAGCAGAGAGCCCTGACCCTTTCTCTTGTCCCAGCCCTCTGCTCTTCGAGTTTTTTAATACTTCCCACCTTATTTGGTGGGGCGGGGGGTAAGGATAAGGAAGTGGAATTGTGGAATTGCAATCAGGCCTACAGTAAATGTGTTGAAGCTGGGCAGAGATGGGCAACAGTACTGCATTATGAGAGCATCAGAAACGTGTGTCCATTAACTGGCAGCCTGACTTCTTAGGTCAGTGCCTGGGGACAAACTTCCAGTGCCCTTCCTTCCTCCCAGTTCAACATTTGGCAAAACACAGATGGTTCCCTGTGTTTTGTTTTAGGAGCCCAGTCTGACTCCCTATCTCTGCAGCCCTCCTCTGGGCCCCACGGGTGTGGTGGGAAAAGCATAATGAGGGGAAGCATCCTGAACTTTCTGAAGTCCTCTGGAACTAGGAACATGAGCAACCACAGTGCTCTTCCCGTGATCCCATGTCTCCCAGTTCTGGAGGGTGGGAGGGTGTCTCTTGTGGGAGTTCTCTCCTCAGTCCTCTACCTGGGGGAAGTGGGAAGGGACTGGCTTTCTCATGTAGGCTGAGTCAGTCCCTCCACTGATACCTCCATCCCTCCCTGCTCCTTTCTAGATACCTCTCACAATGTTACTTCCACATCACCCAACATGAGTTTTAGGACGACAGCAGACTCCACTGTCCCACCCAGCCCCACGTCAGAGACGGTGCTCACTGTGGCTGCATTTGGTGAGAGGGAGAAGGTGGGGAGTGGCGGATGGGAGGCTCATGCCTGAACTGACTTGAACTCTGGGTCTGGGAACAAAAGTTCAAATCTTGCCCATTTGTTTCAGGAGGGTTGACTGATGAAGAAGATGCTGGTGGGGAAGGAGCCTCCATTGGCCCTCCACTCAGCTCTTTTGGACTCTGCTGGACTCCATGTTCTTAAGAGAGGATAGGGTGGGCTGTGGAAGTCACTTTGGCCAGGGATACAGGCTGAGAGCGCATTCATTTGGGAGTGAAGGGGAATTCACTTTGCTCCCAGAACCTGTATAAACAGCACTCAGCTGGGAAGGGAATCTGGACTCCTGTTGCCCTCTTTTGTCCCTGCCTCTGCCTTTCCCTCACCCCACTCTTCTCCCTGTTCAGGTGTTATCAGCTTCATTGCCATCCTAGTGGTTGTGGTGATTGTCCTGGTCAGTGTGGTCAGTCTAAGGTTTAAGTGTCGGAAGAACAAGGAGTCTGAAGGTACATGCCCTGACTCTCAGGGCCCCCTTTGCCTCTCTTTGATGAGGGACCCACAGCCAGACTCTAGGCCTGGCACCCAGCCCAGAATTGAGGGAAGGAACAGCACGCAGGAGAAATGAGAAATGGGGCGGGGGTGGTCCACTTAGGTGGGCTTTGAAGGGCCAATTGGCCTTCTGAGTTACAGCCTGTGGCCTCTAACCTGTGCCTTTGGGTTTTTACAGATCCCCAGAAACCTGGGAGTTCAGGGCTCTCTGAAAGGTAAGACTATTAGAAGTGCAAGGAAAGAATCATTTACTGACCTCTTACTCCTCCACTCCAAGAGGGAACCAATGCTTCCTGCTTTTTATACACACATACACACACCCACACCCCACACCACCCCCCCCAACACACACACACGAGTCCTGACAGCCTCACTGAGGCCAGGGCTGGGGGTGGACAGGATAGGGGTGGAACTGAAAGGAAACTGTCAGGCGAGAGGAGATGGACTTTGCCCCCAAGGAATCCTTTATCCCCAAGGCTAAGCCTTTATTAGCCTCTTCATGAAAAGCGAAGGAATTCAGATTCTAATATACTCCTTCAACAGAGGGTACGTATTTAAGGAACCACTTTCTAAACACCTTGTATGTGTCAAGCACTATCTTAGGTATTTTGTAATACCGGGAGTTGGTGATGGACAGGGAGGCCTGGCGTGCTGCAATTCATGAGGTTGCAAAGAGTCGGACACAACTAAGCGACTGAACTGAACTGAATATTATGTCAAGTCCTTAGAGTTCTTCAAGGCAGATATTTCTGCATTTTACACATTCTGCATTCTACATTTTAATGCAGAAATATCTACATTAAAAAAATAAGACTTAAGAGAAGTTGTGGTGCTAGAGGTGAAGAACCTGCCTACCAATGCAGGAGACATGAGACATGTGTTTGATCCCTGAGTCGGGAAAATCCCCTAGAGGAGGAAATGGCAACCCACTCCAGCATTTTTGCCTGGAGAATCCCATGGACAGAGGAGCCTAGTGGGCTACACTCCACAGGGTCACAAAGAATCAGATACGACTGAAGCAACTTAGTATGCAGGGGAGGTTTTAACTTGGTCCAGGTCACACAAGTAGTAAGATTTAAAACTAAGATTTAAACACAAGTCTTTTGGGCTTCTAAGCACATACTCATTTGATGACAGTCTACCACCAAAATAAAGGCTTCTCAAAACAAAGGTCTAAGTTTCAATACTCCCCCCAACAATTCCTTGACCCTCAATGCCCTGTGGCTTCTTCTCTCTAAAACCCATGTTCCCTTCCTTCCCCAGCGGTTCCACAGCCAATGGAGAGAAAGAGAGCATCACTCTTATCTCGATGAAGAACATCAACATGAATAACAGCAAAGGATGCCCCTCAGCAGAGAAGGTGCATTTTTCCCCTGGTTCCTTCCTTCTCCTTCCTCCTCCTTTCAGGCTCTATCTCCTTAATCAGAAAGGAGATACTCTCGAAGGCCCAGACTCTTCTTTCCCTACCCAACCATAGCTAATAACGTCACCCATCCTCATTATGTATTTATTTTGCAGGTTCTTTAAAAGCAACCTTGGGTCCCAATGGATCTGATGATGATGCAACTGCCCTGTGACTGTAAGGAAGAAGGTGATGGAATCAGTAGAGGCAATGAACCAGATATAAATTATTGTTTCCCATTTACTCCCAGACTGAAAGGACACTAGCATCCCTCCAGATCTGAGAGGGAGCTGCCAGTATGAGAGACGCTTTCCCATGTGAACAGTCAGCCTAGAAACACAGCCTGCTCCTCCCTGCCATTTCAAAGTCACAGGAAGGAGTCTATGGAGCCAGAGCAAGGAGAATGACAAAATGAACTGATCCTTTTTCCTTGGCATTAAAGTTATTTTCTGACCTGCAGTCTAATTTCTTTTAAGGTCTATGCTCCCATGAGTATTTCTTAGTGTTTTAGCAGTTCTGGGGCCTCCTTTTGGAGGTAAGGCATGTGTACAATTTCTACCCCTGTAGGGAGCTCTCTGAGAAACTTGGGAAGTGGAGAAAATGTTTTATTAGGTCTGCCTTGTTCTAATTGATTTATTAAGTAGTGATGAGGACTAACCACTCCAATAGAAGGGACAGAAAAGGAGCTATAAACAGTGACCAACTGTCACCAGTTGGTCTGCAGAGTGAGAACACGAGAGGTACAACGCATTTTGATTCAGACATTTCGGTGACAAGAGCTGAATAATATAAAGGCAAATGTCCTCTGCCTGCCCCAAGTAGACGTGATTCACTTTCATCCTACCGGTGGGAATAGCACTGGGAAGGATAGATCTATGACTTCATAAACCTAAATCTACCCCCTCTGCCCCACACAGCTATGATTTCTGTGTCTGAGAAACAGAATGAAGGTTCACAAACACGGTAAAGTCATTTAAAGAGAATGAGAAAAAGAAAGTAATCTGTATTCTTAGTAATCTCTACCGTGACACTGGTTTGGAAGTGAATCTTGGTTGGGGAGAGTCAATGGAAGAGTCATCTGGGTATGTCTGCATGGAGCACCGTAAGCATCTGAATGATGGCAGTTTAGAACACAGGAAAATACAAATCAGCCATTCTGAAGCAACCATAGGCTATTTTCTTCTGGATTTAGACTCTATGAAGTAACAGGATAGAGAAAGCTTAGAACAGAAAGTTTCACTCTACTTGTCTCAATGAAACTATTAAAGTGGTCTGAAGAAACCGACTGGATTGTAAAATCCTCTAGGGCAGGGCCTGTAACCTGCTCATGTCTGTAGCTTCTATGTGGTACACCGTGCCCAGTACATCAGAGGTCACGAAAACTGGCTTGTGAGTGCAGAGAATCTAGTCAAAAGGCTGGGCTCTGCCACAGACTTGCAGCTTGATTTGGGTGAAACCATCCCCATCTCTGAAACTATTTTCTTACTTTTAAAGTGAGGTGGGTAGACTACTTGGTCTTCCCTATCTTTTTTAGTTCTTATATTCTACACTTGATAAACTCAAGATGTAAGAGAAAATGAACACAATATTTTGAGCAGAGATCGTTCTGGGTGGGAGCCAGAGACAAGTATTGGGTGACTCTGGGACTTAGATTTTCCTATGTGTTAGTTGTGCATCAATGTGGAAGAATGATCCTGGCCTAGCCCTGTCTATCTCACAGGCTACTTGGTAGGTAAAATGGAATAGTAAATGTGAAGACACTTGGAAAGTAAAAGGGCTAGCTGGCAACTGCAGCAGATAATGTGGAGTACCACTACCCAGGTCCCACTTCAGGATCAAGACTCTTGACCTTAAACTGCTGGGAGTGTTGGCTGCTGAGGGCTCATAGCTGACTTATGACCAGTCAATGGGGGTGGAGGTAGGGGTGAAGACCTGGACTCCTTATATCAATTTCTCCCTCTGCTTAATCTTGCTTCCCTTATAACTCGAAACTTAATGTTAGGAACACTCAACAATAAACCTTCAGCATACAAATCTCAGAGACTCTATTTCCTGGAGTACCCAACATGTGACAGCAATTCTATAGCTTTTAAAAATAATTGATATATTTTATTTAAGCCACAATGCAAAAAACACATGACTTCCTAGCCAGTTCCAGTACAAAAATCCATTCACTGGGACAGAACTCTCCAGGTGACCTAACAATGTCTAGAAGTACTGGATTCTTTTTGAATTGTTATTGTTACTCTGACTGAGAGGGGGACTTGGTTCAGTTCCTTATCATGCTGGACTAATTAGGTTAAGGACATGCTTTCATTCTAGGTAACTCAGTTGACATCTTCATTATAAGGCCACAAACTTCCCCCTGATTCTGGACAATGTTATGCAAATATGAGCTGTTAGTCCTAAGGAATTTATATGTGGGAGAGATGGGGTGAACTGGTATCAACAAGAGACTAAAAGCCTTTACCCTGAAATTGACATTGAAATACCACATTAGCCAAGTTGACTTTCCTGTTGTCAAATAAATACCCTTTTGGAAGAGGTTAAGGATGAATTCACTTCATGCTGAATTCTGCTCTCTAGCAAGCTATATTAGAGGGGTTTCTGCTGGAGAATCCTACTATTTATGTAAATACAGAACCCCACCTCTGACAGGAAATCCAAGTATAGCCTTTCCCTGCAGCTTCCCTGAGCCCATATTTCTTCCTTGATGTCTAGACAACAGGATGGTGGTCATTTTACTGGACGGCTTCCTCCCTATGCTAACATAGGACTCCAGGACTCCAAGGCAGGAACAGGTGGCAGGGGTGGGCTACTTGCTATGTGTTCTTCCCTTGCTTCTCCCTGCATCCAATGGGAGGTCAACTGAAAAGTCATCTCAGGAGCACAGGCTCTATCAAACAGAAGGATGATTTATTCAGTATCTTTCTTCCAGGGCTGGATGGAGCAGCATCTCAATCATATAGGGGACACAGCAAACCTCAGTATCACCAGCAAAAATTCACTACAGTTCAACAAATTTTTCTAAAAGTAGAGAAACTGATAGAAAATCTGAGGCTGATTCTAGGTGAAGTGGTTTAGCAGATGAATAGTTACTGCAGACCTCCCAGCCCAGGTCTTGAACACAATTTCCCAAAGCCAGGCTCCTGCTGCTGCTGCTGCTAAGTTGCTTCAGTCATGTCCTACTCTGTGCAACCCCATAGACGGCAGCCCACCAGGCTCCCCCGCCCCTGGGATTCTCCAGGCAAGAACACTGGAGTGGGTAGCCATTTCCTTCTCCAATGCAGGAAAGTGAAAAGTGAAAGTGAAGTCATTCAGTCGTGCCTGACCCTCAGCAACCCCATGGACTACAGCCTACCAGGCTCCTCCGCCCATGGGATTTTCCAGGCAAGGCAGGCTGGTACTACTCAATTCTATTGAATTTGCTAGGAAACATTGTGTGGCTATGCTCAGCATTTTCCCCCTTGATTTGTGGATGTCCTTTCTCATCTCTTTGAACTTCTTTCTGCACCTACCTCCCTTTCTTTGAGGTTCAAGTTTGAGGCCAAGTTCTTGTCCCTTATTTCCTTCCCAGGTGCTCTCACTCTTCCTGCTGATTACTTTCCCCAGCACCTCCATCCTGAGCCCTTTAAGCCCACAGTTTCCTCTTTTACCAAACAGAGATTGAATTTGACAGTGCGAATTATTTTTGTTGTGTAGTTGGCGTGCTTAAGCAAAAACTGGCACAGACGTGTTCTAAATGTTGAGGATTTGGAGTTCTAAGTTAGTCCTGGTGATATAGTCACAGAAAAATTCACCCAGAAGTGTTAATTGAAGTGTAAATGAGCTGATGGATATATTTGCATGGTAATATCTGAGAAAGTTGTATGCTAAACCATTTTTTACTGATCTAGAAGTCACCAAGCCATCTAGAAGTGGAGGAAGTGAGGTTTCAGAGGATAACGGGAAAGGTCATTGAGGTACCAGACATTTCCAAGAGGCCTCAGCTTCCCAAATCTTGTCCAGAATTCTTGAACCTGGACCCTACTCCTAGTTCAGTTCAGTTCAGCTCAGTCGCTCAGTCATGTCCAACTCTTTGTGACCCCATGGACTGCAGCACACCAGGTCTCCCTATCCATCACCAACTCCTGGAGCTTACTGAAACTCATGTCCATCGAATCGGTGATGCCATCCAACCATCTCATCCTCTGTCTTCCCCTTCTCCTTATGCCTTCAGTCTTTCCCAACATCTGGGTCTTTTCCAATGAGTCAGTTCTTCACATTAGGTGGCCCAAGTATTGGAGCTTCAGCTTCAACATCAGCCTTTCCAATGAATATTCAGGACTGATTTCCTTTAGGATTGACTGGTTTGATCTCCTTATAGTCCAAGGGACTCTCAAGAGTTCTTCTCCAACACCACAGTTCAAAAGCATAAATTCAGCACTCAGATTTCTTTATAATCCAACTCTCACATCCATACATGACTTATGGAAAAACCATAGCTTTGACTAGATGAACCTTTGTTGGCAAAGTGATGTCTCTGCTTTTTACTATGTTGTCTAGGTTAGTCATAGCTTTTCTTCCAAGGAGCAAACATCTTTTAATTTCATGGCTGCAGTCACCATCTGCAGTGATTTTGGAGCTCCCCAAAATAAAATCTCTCACTGTTTCCATTGTTCCCCCATCTATTTGCCATGAAGTGATGGGACCAGATGCCATGATCTTAGTTTTCTGAATGTTGAGTTTTAAGCCAACTTTTTCGCTCTCCTCTTTCACTTTCATCAAAAGGCTCTTTGCTTCTTCTTTATTTTCTGCCATAAGGGTGGTGTCATCTGTGTATCTGAGGTTAATGATATTCCCCCCAGCTATCTTGATTCTAGCTTGTGTTTCATCCAGCCTGGCATTTCACGTGATGTACTCTGCATGTAAGTGAAATAAGCAAGGTGACAATATACAGCCTTGAAGTACTCCTTTTCCTATTTGGAACCAGTCTGTTGTTTCATGTCCAGTTCTAACTGTTGCTTCCTGACCTGTATGCAGATTTCTCAACAGGCAGGTCAGGTGGTCTGGCACTCCCATCTCTTGAAGAATTTTCCACAGTTTGTTGTGATCCACACGGTCAAAGGGTTTGGCATAGTCAATAAAGCAGAAATAGATGTTTTTCTGGAACTCTCTTGCTTTTTCAATGATCCAATGGATGTTGGCAATTTGATCTCTGGCTCCTCTGCCTTTTCTAAAACCAGCTTGAACATCTGGAATTTTATGGTTCACGTACTGTTGAAGCCTGGCTTGGAGAATTTTGAGCATTACTTTACTAGCATGTGCTGCTGCTGCTGCTGCTGCTGCGTCACTTCAGTTGTGTCCGACTCTGTGCGACCCCATAGACGGCAGCCCACCAGGCTCCCCCGTCCCTGGGATTCTCCAGGCAAGACACTGGAGTGGGTTGCCATTCCCTTCTCCAATGCATGAAAGTGAAAAGTGAAAGTGAAGTCATTCAGTCGTGTCCAACTCTTAGTGACCCCATGGACTGAAGCCCACGAGGCTCCTCTGTCCATGGGATTTTCCAGGCAAGAGTACTGGAGTGGGGTGCCATTGCCTTCTCCGTACTGGCATGTGAGATGAGTGCAATTGCGTGCTAGTTTGAGCATTCTTTGGCATTGCCTTTCTTTGGGATTGGAATGAAAACTGACCTTTTCCAGTCCTGTGGCCACTGCTGAGTTTTCCAAATTTGCTGGCAAATTGAGTGTAGCACTTTCACAGCATCATCTTTTGGGATTTGAAATAGCTGAGCTGGAATTCCATCACCTCCACTAGCTTTGTTCATAGTGATGATTCCTAAGGCCCACTTGACTTCACATTCCAGGATGTCTGGCTCTAAATGAGGGATCATACCATTGTGGTTATCTGGGTAATGAAGATCTTTTTTGTATAGTTTTTCTGTGTATTCTTGCCACCTCTTCTTAATATCTTTTGCTTCTGTTAGGTCTATACCATTTCTGTCCTTTATTGTGCCCATCTTTGCATGAAATGTTCCCTTGATATCTCTAATTTTCTTGAAGAGATCTCTAGTCTTTCCTATTCTATTATTTTCCTCTATTTCTTTGCATTGATCACTGAGGAAGGCTTTCATATCTCTCCTTGATATTCTTTGGAACTCTGAATTAAAATGAGTATATCTTTCCTTTTCCCCTTTGCCTTTAGTTTCTATTCTTTCCTCAGCTATTTGTAAGACCTCCTCAGACAACCATTTTGCTTTCTGCATTTCTTCTTGGGGATGGTCTTGATCACTGCCTCTTGTACAATGTCACAAACCTCCATCTATAGTTCTTCAGGCACTCTATCACATCTAATCCCTTGAATCTATTTGTATAATATACTTCCACTGTATAATCATAAGGGATTTAACTTATGTCATACCTGAATGGTATAGTGGTTTTCCCTTCTTTCTTCAATTTAAGTCTGAATTTGGCAATAAGGAGTTCATGATCTGAGCCACAGTCAGCTCCCAGTCTTGTTTTTGCTGACTGCATAGAGCTTCTCCATCTTTGGCTGCAAAGAATATAATCAATCTGATTTCAGTACTGACCATCTGGTGATGTCCATGTTTAGAGTCTTCTTTTGTGTTGTTAGAAAAGGGTGTTTGCTATGACCAGTGAGTTCTCTTGGCAAAACTCCGTTAGTCTTTGACATGCTTCATTCTGTACTCCAAGGCCAAATTTTCCTGTTACTCCAGGTATCTCTTGACTTCCTACTTTTGCATTCCCGTCCCCTATAATGAAAAGGACATCTTTTTTGGGTGTTAGTTCTAGAAGGTGTTGTAGGTCTTCATATAACCGTTCAACTTCAGCTTCTTCAGCATTACTGGTCGAGGCATAGACTTGGATGTGATATTGAATGGTTTGCCTTGGAAACAAACAGAGATGATTGTGTCATTTTTGAGATTGCATTCAAGTACTGCATTTTGGACTCTTTTGTTGACTATGATGGCTACTTCATTTCTTCTAAGGGATTCTTGCCCACAATAGTAGATATAATGGTCATCTGAGTTAAATTCACCAAATCCATTCCATTTTAGTTCATTGATTCCTAAAATGTTGATGTTCACTCTTGCCATCTCCTGTTTGACCACTTCCAATTTGCCTTGATTCATGGACCTAACATTCCAGGTTCCTATGCAATATTGCTCTTTGGAGCATCGGACTTTACTTCTGTCACCAGTCATATCCACAACTAGGTGTTGTTTTTGCTTTGGCTCTGTCTCTTCATTCTTTCTGGAGTTATTTCTCCACTGATCTCCAGTAGCATATTGGGCACCTACCAACATGGGGAGTTCATCTTTCAGTGTCCTGTCTTTTTGCCTTTTCATGCTATTTATGGTGTTCTCAGGAGAAGGCAATGGCACCCCACTCCAGTACTCTTGCCTGGAAAATCCCATGGATGGAGGAGCCTGGTAGGCTGCAGTCCATGGGGTCGCTGAGGGTCAGACACAACTGAGCGACTTCACTTTCACTTTTCACTTTCATGCATTGGAGAAGGAAATGGCAACCCACTCCAGTGTTCTTGCCTGGAGAATCCCAGGGGCGGGGGAGCCTGGTGGGCTGCCGTCTATGGGGTCACACAGAGTCGGACATGACTGAAGCAACTTAGCAGCAGCAGCAGCATGGTGTTCTCAAGGCAAGAATACTGAAGTGGCTTGCCATTCCCTTGTCCAGTGGACCACGTTTTGTCAGAACTCTCCACCATGACCCGTCCATCTTGGGAGGCCCTACACGGCATGGCTCAAAGTTTCACTGAGTTAGACAAGGCTGTGGTCAATGTGATCAGTTTGGTTAGTAGTCTGTGACCCTACTCCTAAGTAGCCCCATAATTCATAGCACTCTTCTCAATCCAATTTCTCCCATATAATGCTCTAGCATGCCCACTCTCAACCAGATACCTCTGACTTCATGGTATTCTGACATCTTTGACTCTAGTTCAGTGTTCCTGGACTTCAAGACATATTCCACCTTTCCCTGTTCATCTTCTAGAGTAGTCTGTCTAGCCTCCCTAAACCAAATAAGCTTCCTTTAACCACCTAAAGGATGTCCCTGATCAGACCCCTTGTCTGAAGAGCACAAGTGGCTTCTTCAGGACCCAGCCTTCTGTGTACACACTGATGTTCATGTATCCCAGGGCCATGACTGCAGGGAAGGGATGGAACTGCTTACAACTGAAGGCATTTACCCTTTCAGTTTGTGTCTAGGGCTGTATATCTCCCCACTCCACCCCAACTACCTAAGTAGCTGTTATTTGATATCATAGTTGACATAACTTATTTGGTCTTTGTGACTAAGATCTCAGTGAATTCCAGGTGATTTTTTTGTTTGAGGATGTACATGATCATGTTTCACTTCTGCAGACCTGATTTTTGGCCATCCCAACTCACCTGCAGGGATGAATCAGTAAGGACACTTAAGAATCGCTTTTATTCTTCACTAGGCTCCATGCAAACTTGAGTGGGAAAATGCAGGGATAATTCTTCATTTCCTTTTCACTCATCTCCTAGGGCCTGGTACTTCAGAAAAGGGGATGGGTCCAGTAAACGAATGGGGTGGAGGAGAGAAGTCTCAGAGGGGCCCTGGAGACTTCAGGGATGGATGTCTGATGGAGACTTCAGACATCCTGGGATGGATGAAGACTAAGGAAAAGCAAATATAGGAATCTAATGCCAGCTCCAAAACCTGACTTTTTCTTCTTTCTCTACGCCTTACTCTTACTGGACATTCTAATGAAACTATGCCAGAGACGCTGCCTTCTAACCACATAAAATTCTCACCTTTTAATTTCCTTGATTCTTCCCAGAGCTGGGTTCAACATCACCAAAACTTGTCCTGGACCAAACACACACTTTTACACAGAATTAGGGGGTCAGCGTATATTTTAAAAGGACATCCCTGAGGCTAAAAATAGTCACAATGTCACTCTCTAGCCCATAGTTTGCAATGTCTTTCCCAGTGAATCTCATCGCGTCTCCTTGAACTTCCCAGCTGTTATGCGGCGTGGAAGCCACTATCCCCACGCTACAAATGAGGAAAAGCTCTGCCCGCAGTTATCACAGTAGCAGCTATGAGCTGCTAACAGTCAACTGGCAGCAACACTCCTCCACAGGCCTTTCAAGGGTCGCGCCCCTTTACACCACTGCAGCTGCGACCCCTGGCGCAATGCAGGCCGGGGATTGTAGTCCAGTGAGCCGCAGTTCCTATGGATTGGACTACAATGACCAGCATGCCTCGCGCTTTTTTGCCCCCCTTCCCTTTTAGCCTCGGGCGCGGGGGAGGCTCGGCCGACCTGCTGACTGGGAACCGATATGGCAGCGACTTTGGGCAGCGGGGAGCGCTGGACGGAAGGTACCAGGTCCTGGCTGGAGGGTGGGACAGGGCAGGGTCTCGGAGAAATCAGGGATGGGACTCCTGAAGGCACTTGAAAGGGCTGAGATCCTGGGCCTGAGATGAAGGACAGAGGCCTATGAGAAGATGCTGGGCTTGAGTGGGGTTCCTGGTGAGGTAGGAGACTCTCCAGGACAGGGGACCGGGATATGGAATCCAGAAGCGTTGGCTCAAGCTGAGGACCCGGCTCGATACCCACAGTCACCTGTGACGACTTGTTGCCTCCGGCCCCCAGCCCCGCCCAGGGCCTGCAGCTATCAAGCCCGGCACGCGCCAGGGTGGGCGGGGTAACGCGGTCTCCCGCAGCTTGCCTACCCGGCCCTTATCCTCGCCTCCAAACTGGGCTGCCTGACCCTAGACCTGGGTTTCGTCTTGCCCCTGCATCCAGCACTGGGACGGATAGGCCAGCCCATTCCATCCTACAGTCAGGCAAAGAGGACTGAACCAATGCCTATTATGTATTCTGCATTATGGATTTGACAGACATGGTCCCCTGAGCCCACAGAACTCTCAGTCTACTGAGGGAGTTTGACAGGTAAACAGTCAGTTACAAAAGAAGCCCAAAATGTCCTGGGCTACACAGCAAGGTCGTAGATTTGGTGGGGGTATACTGTTAAGGCACTCAACACGACCTGGGTTTCAGAGAAGGCCTCATGAAGAAAGCGTTACATATGATGACATGAAGGATGTGCTGGAGCTAGCCAGACCTACTTCGAGAAAGTTTTGCAGGCAGAAGGAACAGCATGTGCTAAGGCCCAGAGAAAACAAGGTATTGCTGATCTGAAGGGAGATTGTTGTGGTAGAAGGTAGAGTACAGAGGACCTTGTGGTGAGATTTGAAGCTAAAGAGACAGGCTGGGCCCATAAGAAGAGATCTGGACATGGAGCAACGGGTAGTCACTAAGATATTAAGCAGGAGAAAAGGGTTTTTTGTCTTACCCAGATCCTCTAGACAGGACATGAGCATTCTGCCTTCTTTGACTATATTCCTATGGCCCTCTTCACACTCTGCAGGCATTATGATTAATTAAATTCTCTCCCTTTAAACAGTAACCTCTTTGTGGTCAGGAGTAGGTCTTACTGATACACCTCCTTGATCTATCTAGCCAAATGTCTTGTATGTATTAGTTCTGTAACCATTTAAACATTGAACTCATCTCTACTTTAAATCTTAGTGGTGGAAAATATTGCAACAAAAAAAAATATGTTATGAACAATTCTCTCCTGACCATGAACCACAGAGAAACAGACTTCCGTGGTGCTGCCCTAAATCCAAGGTATTGGGCAGATGCCTCTGGAGTGCCTTTACTGGCCCTGAATCAAGATTATTTGCTGGCTGATGCCTATAGGGATGATGGACATTTTAATGCTTCATGTTTCTGACATTAAAAGTTTTTCATGATTGCTTCTATATTTTCTGTATTGTTTTCTCAAGGAAGATGTTTCTTCTGCTTTGTATGGATTTGGATCTGTTTCTTCTGCTTTGTATGGATTTGGATCTGTAAAAGTCAGTATGATACCACTAACCTGGCCCTCAAACATTCACTGGCCTATAGGCAGCCTCCCAGATAGCTAAGGCCAGTAGCAAAGTTGATTTGCAGGTCAGAGTGAACCCTTATGGAGGTACTGTTGTTTTGCAGCTTACATTGATGCAGTCAGAAGAAACAAATACCCAGAAGACAGACCTCCTGAAAGTCATGACCCCTGTGGTTGCTGTAACTGCATGAAGGGACAGAAGGAAAAGAAGTCTGAGAATGAATGGAGTCAGACCAGACAGGGTGAGGGGAACTCCACTTATACAGAGGAGCAACTGCTTGGAGTACAAAGGTGAGCCTGTGGTGGGATTAGATGAATGATTTTATGTAGAGTGCCTAGCGCAGATGACTGCTATTATTATTATCATTGAAGCACAATAACATCTTGGCCTCAGAGGCAAAGTTAGGTGGAAGTGGAGTGTTAGGCTATAATCTGAAGTAACTGCCCTGCTTCTACTCTAAGAGAATCAGGGAAAACCAGGTTGACATAACAGACATCTGTACAACATCCTACTCAACAACAGCAGAATGTACAATCTTCTCAAGTATACATGGAATATTATCCAGAGTAGACCATATGTTAGGCTATAAAACAAGCCTTAATAAATTTAAAAGGATTAAAATAAAACAGTGTATGTTCTTTGAAATTGACAACAGAAGGAAATTTGGGTAATTCACAAATGTGTAAAAATTAAACAACATATTCCTAAATAACAAATAGGTCACAGAAGAAGTCACAAGGAAAATTAGAAGATACTTTGAGATGATTGAAAATGAAAACACAACACACCAAAACATATAGGATACAGCTAAACCAATACTTAAAGGAAATTTATAGCTATAAATGTTTATTTTTCTAAAATCTCAAATCAATAACCTAATCTAGAAAAAGAAGAACAAACTAAATTCAAACAAACAGAAGGAAATAATATAGAGTGAAAATAAATGAAATAGAGGATAGCAAAACAATAGAGATCAACAAAAGCAAAAGTTATTGGTTATCAGCAAAACTGACAAACTTTTAGCTAGACTGACCAAGCCAAAAAAGGGAGAAGACTCAGATAACTAAAATCAGAAGTGAAATAGGGGATATCACTACCAATCTTAAAAAAATAATGATTATGTAAGAGAATACTGTGAACAATTATATGCCAACAAACAAATTAGAGAACTTAAATGGATAAATTCAATTTCCCACAAATAAAAGCCCAGGCACCGATGACTTAACTGGTAAATTCTACCAGATGTCTGAAGAAGAATTAACTAATCTTTCATTAATTATTATAGAAAATACCAAAGAAGGGAACACTTTCCAAGTCATTCTATGAGACCAGTGTTACCCTATAACCAAAAGCAGATGAAAGCATCACAAGATGGATACAGATTTCTGCAACATTAAAACATGTAAAAAGGATTATATATCTTGACCAAGTGAGATTTATCCTAGGAGTACAAGGTTGTTTAACACATGAAAATAAAATAATGTAATATACCATATTAATAGAATAAAAGACAAAAGTCATATGATCATTTCAATAGGTGTAGAAAAAGCATTTGACAAAATCCAACACTCATGATAACAATATTCAGTACACTAGGAATAGAAAGGAACTTCCTCAACCAGATAAAGGTCATCTACAAAAAATCCACAGCTAACATCATACTTAATGATGAATAATTTGATGCTCTCCAAGATCAGAAACAGAACAGGAACAAGACAACTACATTCACTCTAGCTATTACTATTCAACATTGTGCTGGAGTTTCAAGCTAGGGCAATTAGGCAAGAAAAATAAGCCAACCAGATTGGAAAAAAGGAGTAAAACTGTATTCACATATGTTATGATCTAGTATAGAAAATTTTAAGGAATATTCACACACAAACTATTAGAACTAATAAATGACTTCAGCAAAGATCAATATACGAAAATCGTTATTTTTCTTTTTTTCACTTAATAAACATATATTTATAGACATACAATTTCAGAATTCTAGTCAAGAAATATAGCAGATCCATGTTCTTATTGCACATGGCTCAGCCCATCTAGGGACATCTACTGAAACCAGAGGGTCAGGATGATGGGGACAGAGCACTGGGGTCAGCACAGGCAGGTCGCTCTCATCCATATCCAATTCTGAGCATCTCTCTGGGCTAGGGTGGCCACTTCATCACAGGGCAGGACTTTATTTATAAAGCCATATTTGACATTTCTTAACCAAGCTTCCTTTTCCAGCAAGAATCCTATTTGTTGGGGAACTTTTAAAAGAGATCCAAGAGAAGCTCCGGGAGGGTAGTGACCCCCTCCTGGCGGGCAGCTTGGGGTACTAAGGCTTCAGGGGATGGCTGGCTCAATGACACATCCACCGCCAGAGAAAAATTTGGGAAAAACATAATTCCAAAAGGTTCAGTATAAACTGTGGAAATGAATAAAACCTCCCTCCCTTCCCCTGGCTGCTGCTGCTATTTTGAGAAAAATCCTCATTTGAAAGTGATGATAAGAAACTCTTGTGGTTCATCCTTTGTCCAACATGCAAGAGAAGGCCAGGTGGCGTCACGAACATGGAGGGTAGAGACAGAGGTGCCCACAGTCATGGACTTTTTTAGGAGCCAGCTGCTGCCCCAGGGTCCTGGGCACCACCTGGTTGACTCTTCAAGGAAAAGCCTTCTGGAGTCTTTGGTATATAACTTAGGAAAAACCAGTAGCAACAATGGGTCTATGCCCTGGGGCACCTGTAAGGGAAAACTTGCATAGGGAAATCATTATTTTTCTATACATTAGCAATGAACACGGAGAAAGCAATGGCACCCCACTCCAGTACTCTTGCCTGGCAAATCCCATGGACGGAGGAGCCTGGAAGGCTGCAGTCCATGGGGTCGCTAGGAGTCGGACACGACTGAGTGGCTTCACTTTCACTTTTCACTTTCATGCATTGGAGAAGGGAATGGCAACCCACTCCAGTGTTCTTGCCTGGAAAATCCCAGGGACGGGGGAACCTGGTGGGCTGCCGTCTATGGGGTCGCAGAGTTGGACAAGACTTAGCAGCAGCAGCAGCAGCAACAATGAACAATCTGAAAATGAAAACAGTTTCATTTATAACAGCATCAAAAAGAATAAAATGCTTAGGAATAAATTTAACAAGTGTAAGATTGTACATTGAAAACTACAAACTTCATTAAAAGAAATAAAGAAACTCTAACTAAATGGGAAGTTTGCCTGTGTTTATGAATCGAAAGGCTTAATATTGGTTAAGTTCAGTCGCTCAGTCATGTTCAACTCTACGACCCCATGGACTGAAGCATGCCAGGCTTCCCTAGCCATCACCAGCTCCTGGAGCTTGCTCAAACTCATGTCCGTAGAGTCAGTGATGCCATTCAACCATCTCATCCTCTGTCTTCCCCTTTTCCTCCTGCCTTTGACCTTTCCCAGCATCAGGGTCTTCACATCAGGTGGCCAAAGTATTGGAGTTTCAGTTTCAGCATTAGTCCTTCCAGTGAATATTCAGGACTGGTTTCCTTTGGGATTGACTGGTTTGATCTCCTTGCAGTCCAAGTGACTCTCGAGAGTCTTCTCCAACACCACAGTTCAAAAGCATCAATTCTTTGGCGGTTGGCTTTCTTTATGGTCCAACTCTCACATCCATACATGACTTATGGAAAAAACATAGCTTTGACTATATGGACCTTTGTTGGTAAAGTAATTTCTCTGCTTTTTAATATGCTGTCTAGGTTGGTCATAGCTTTTCTTCTAAGGAGCAAGCATCTTATAATTTCATGGCTGCAGTCACCATCTGCAGTGATTTTGGAGCCCAAAAAGATAAATCTCTCTCTGTTTCCATTGTTTCCCCATCTATTTGCCATGAAGTGATGGGACTGGATGCCATGATCTTAGTTTTCTGAATGTTGAGTTTTAAGCCACTTTTTCACTCTCCTCTTTCACTTTCGTCAAGAGGCTCTTTAGTTTTTCACTTTCTGCCATAAGGATGGTGTCATCTGCGTATCTGAGGTTATTGATATTTTTCCCAGCAATCTTCATTTTGATAATATTCCTCAAATTGACCCACAGATTCAACACAATCCCTATTAAATTCCCAGTTACCTTTTTTTTGCAGAAATTGACAATCTGATCCTGAAATTCATGGATTTCAGGATGCATCCTGAAAATGCAAAGGACCTAGAGTAACCAAGTGTTAGTCACTCAGTCATGTCCAACTCTTTGTGACCCCCATGGACTGTAGCCCGCCAAGCTTCTCTGCCCATGGGATTATCCAGGCAAGAATACTGGAGTGGGTAGCCATTCCCTTCTCCAGGGGATCTTCCCAACTCAGGGATTGAACCTGTGTCTCCTGCATTGCAAGCAGATTCTTTACCATCTGAGCCACCAGGGAAGCCAAAACAGTCTTGGGAAAAAAGTGCAAAGTTGGAAGACTCATACTTCCCAATTTCAAAACCTACTGCAAAGATTCAGAATGAAGATAGTGTGCACTAGCATAGGATAGGCATTTAGATCAATGAAGTAGAATTGACACTCCTGAGATAAACCCTTATATTTATGATTAATTGGTTTTTGACAAGAGTGCCAAGACAATTTAATGGGGGAAAGACTAGTCTTCTTGTTGGGACAACTGGATATCCACATTGCAAAAAATGAACTTGGACTCCTTCCTCACACAAATAAAAAAATTTATTCTAAGACCTAGGACCTAAATATAAGAGCTAAAACTATAAAACTCTTAAAGGAAAACATAAATGTAAAGCTTTGTGACATTGGATTAGGGAGTCATTTTGTGTTGACAACCAAAGTATACATTATAAAAGAAAATATAGGCAAATTGGACTTCATCAAAATTAAAAATTTTGTACTTCAAAAGATACCACCAAGAAGGTGAAAAATCAACCCACAAAATGGGAGAAAATATTTTCAAATTATATATCTGATAAGGGAGAGATGGAAAGAGAAAGAGGCAGGGGAGTATTTGCCATGGAATCAGGAATTGGAAACTAGGGTGTGGAATCCATAGGATCCCCACAAGCAGCTATTGGGGAAGGACCCCAACTGACATTCCAGACCCTGCATGAACAGTCCCGACTGTGTTACTAACTTATGAACTCTTCAGCAACACTGTGAGCCTCTGCCTGCTCAACTGAGTTGTGTGATAGAAAAAACTGGAGGTACTTTAAATGCCTCATCAGTAGGGAATGTACATGCATGCATGCTCAGTCACTCAGTTGTGTCTGACTCTTTGCAACCCTGTAGATTGTTGCCTGCCAGGCTTCTCAGTCCGTGGGGTTTTTCCAGGCAAGAACACTGGAGTAGGGTGCCATTTCCTCCTCAAGGGGATCTTCCTGACCCAGGGATCAAACGCAAGTCTCCTGCATTGCCAGGTGGATTCTTCACCACTGAACCACCTGGGAAGCCCATACATCCATAACAGTGCAAGAATATGCACCCTTTAGAAGAATGTGGTAGATTTTAAAAGTATAGTTGATTTACAAATTGTGTTAGTTTCTAGTGTGGAGCAAAATATTATGTTACGTAAAACTGAATATATATATATATATATATATATATGTTCTTTTTCAGATTCTTTTCTATTATAGATTATTATAGGATATTGAGTACAGTTCCTTGTGCTATATATATATATAGTATGACCTTATTGATTATTTTATATAAAGTAGTATGTATCTGTTAATCCCCAAGTCCTAACCTGTCCCCTTCCTTCCCACTCCCTCACCCCTGCTTTCCCCTCATTTCAGTTCAGTTCAGTTCAGTCGCTCAGTCGTGTCTGACTCTTTGCGACCTCATGGACTGCAGCACACCAGGCCTACCTGTCCATCACCAATTCCTGGAGTTTACCTAAACTCATGTCCATTAAGTCAGTGATGCCATCCAACCATCTCATCCTCTGTCATCCCCTTCTCCCTCCTTCAGTCTTTCCCAGCATCAGGATCTTTTCCAATGAGTCAGTTCTTCACATCAGGCGGCCAAATTATTGGAGTTTCAGCTTCAATATCAGTCCTTCCAATGAACACTCAGGTCTGATCTCCTTTAGGATGGACTGGTTGGATCTCCTTGCAGTCCAAGAGACTCTCAAAAGTCTCCTCCAACACCACAGTTCAAAAGCATCAGTTCGTCAGCACTCGGCTTTCTTTACAGTCCAACTCTCACATCCATACATGACTACTGGAAAAACCATAGCCTTGACTAGACAGACCTTGATGATGCTGTGAAAGTGCTACACTCAATATGCCAGCAAATTTGGAAAACTCAGCAGTGGCCACAGGACTGGAAAAGGTCAGTTTTCATTCCTATCCCAAGAAAGGCAATGCCAGAGAGTGCTCAAACTACCGCACAATTACACTCATCTCACACGCTAGTAAAGTAATGCTCAAAATTCTCCAAGCCAGGCTTCAGCAATACATGAACCATGAACTTCCAGATGTTCAAGCTGGTTTTAGAAAAGTCAGAGGAACCAGAGATCAAATTGCCAACATCTGCTGGATCATGGAAAAAGCAAGAGAGTTTCAGAAAAACATCTATTTCTGCTTTATTGACTATGCCAAAGCCTTTGACTGTGTGGATCACAACAAACTGGAAAATTCTGAAAGAGATGGGAATAGCAACCACCTGACCTGCCTCTTGAGAAATCTGTATGCAGGTCAGGAAGCAACAGTTAGAACTGGACATGGAACAACAGGCTGGTTCCAAATAGGAAAAGGAGTACGTCAAGGTTGTATATTGTCACCCTGCTTATTTCACTTACATGCAGAGTACATCATGAGAAACACTGGGCTGGATGAAGCACAAGCTGGAATCAAGATTGCCGGGAGAAATATCAATAACCTCAGATATGCAGATGACACCACCCTTATGGCAGAAAGTGAAGAAGAACTAAAGAGCCTCTTGATGCAAGTGAAAGAGGAGAGCGAAAAAGTTGGCTTAAAGCTCAACATTCAGAAAACGAAGATCATGGCATCTGGTCCCATCACTTCATGGCAAATAGATGGGGAAACAGTGACAACAGTGGCGGACTTTATTTTAGGGGACCCCAAAATCACTGCAGATGGTGACTGCAGCCATGAAACTAAAAGATGCTTACTTCTTGGAAGGGAAGTTATGGCCAACCTAGACAGCTTTCCCCTCTGGTAACCATAAATTTGTTTTCTGTGTCAGTGAGTGTATCTGTTTTGTAAATCAGCTCATTTGTGTCATCTTTTTATAGTCCACATACAAGTGATATTATATGATATTTGGCTTTGTCTGACTTACCTCACCTAGTATGATAATCTCTAGATCCGTCCTTGTTGCTACAAATGGCATTTCTTTGTTTTTTATGGCTGAGTAATATTCCACTATATATATATATATATATATATATACACACCACATCTTTTCTATCCATTCATCTGGCTATTGTAAAGAGTGCTGCTGTGAACACTGGAGTGCATGTATGTTTTCAAATTAGAGTTTTCATCTTTTCCAGATGTATGTCCAGGACCATATGTTCTATTTTTAGCTTTTTTAAGGAACCACCATACTGTTCTCCATATAGCTGCACCAATTTATATTCCTCCCAAGAATGTAGGAGGGTTTCCTTTTTTCCATACCCACTCAAGCATTTGTTTGTAGACTTTTTGATCATCGCCATTCTGACCAATGTGAGGTGATATATACCTCATTGTAGTTTTGATTCACATTTCTCCAGTAATTAGCAATGTTGAGATCTTTTTGTGTGCCTGTTGGCCATCTGTAGAATGTGGTAGATTTTTAACAATAGCCAATATTTACATCATGTCAGATGCTATCAAGCATTTTAATGAACACTTAATTTAATTATAACAGCTCTGTGAAATACAGGTATAATTATTAGCCCATTTCAAAAGATAAAACAATTCACAGAGTTAAGTCCACAGCAAAGTCAGATGCCAACCAAGGCATTTTGACTCCAGAGTTCATGCTGTAGTCATTCTCAAAGGTGTGGTTTGAGAATCCCAAGACCATTTTGGAAAGAGGTCTACAAGTTTTAAACTATCCTTGTGAACTTCCCTAGTGGTCCAGTGGTTAAGATTCTTTGCTTCCACTGCAGAGGGTGTAGGTTTGACCACTGATCAGCAAAGTTCCACATGCTGCTTGGTGCAGCTGTCCCCCACCCCCCAAAAAAACACACAATATCTTCATAATAATACAAACACATATTTGCCTTTTTCACGTGAGAGGCTATATAATATCCAATTATATCTTTTTCAGATCAGATCAGATCAGATCAGTCGCTCAGTCGTGTCCGACTCTTTGCGACCCCATGAATCGCAGCACGCCAGGCCTCCCTGTCCATCACCAACTCCCGGAGTTCACTCAGACTCACGTCCATCGAGTCAGAGATGCCATCCAGCCATCTCATCTTCTGTCGTCCCCTTCTCCTCTTGCCCCCAATCCCTCCCAGCATCAGAGTCTTTTCCAATGAGTCAACTCTTCACATGAGGTAGCCAAAGTACTGGAGTTTCAGCTTTAGCATCATTCCTTCCAAAGAAATCCCAGGGCTGATTTCCTTTAGAATGGACTGGTTGGATCTCCTTGCAGTCCAAAGGACTCTCAAGAGTCTTCTCCAACACCACAGTTCAAAAGCATCAATTCTTCAGCGCTCAGCCTTCTTCATAGTCCAACTCTCACATACATACATGACCACAGGAAAACCATAGCCTTGACTAGATGAACCTTTGTTGGCAAAGTAACGTCTCTGCTTTTGAATATGCTGTCTAGGTTGGTCATAACTTTCCTTCCAAGGAGTAAGCGTCTTTTAATTTCATGGCTGCAGTCACCCTCTGCAGTGATTTTGGAGCCCAGAAAAATAAAGTCTGACACTGTTTCCACTGTTTACCCATCTATTTCCCATGAAGTGATGGGACCGGATGCCATGATCTTTGTTTTCTGAATGTTGAGCTTTAAGCCAACTTTTTCACTCTCCACTTTCACTTTCATCAAGAGGCTTTTTAGTTCCTCTTCATTTCTGCCATAAGAGTGGTGTCATCTGCATATCTGAGGTTATTGATATTTCTCCCAGCAATCTTGATTCCAGCTTGTGTTTGTTCCAGTCCAGAGTTTCTCATGATGTATTCTGCATATAAGTTAAATAAACAGGGTGACAATATACAGCCTTGACATACTCCTTTTCCTATTTGGAACCAGTCTGTTGTTCCATGTCCAGTTCTAACTGTTGCTTCCTGACCTGCATACAAATTTCTCAAGAGGCAGATCAGGTGGTCTGGTATTCCCATCTCTTTCAGAATTTTCCACAGTTTATTGTGATCCACACAGTCAAAGGCTTTGGCATAGTCAATAAAGCAGAAATAGATGTTTTTCTGGAACTCTCTTGCTTTTTCCATGATCTAGCGGATGTTGGCAATTTGATCTCTGGTTCCTCTGCCTTTTCTAACCCAGCTTGAACATCAGGAAGTTCACGGTTCACATATTGCTGAAGCCTGGCTTGGAGAATTTTGAGCATTACTTTACTAGCGTGTGAGATGAGTGCAATTGTGCGGTAGTTTGAGCATTCTTTGGCATTGCCTTTCTTTGGGATTGAAATGAAAACTGACCTTTTCCAGTCCTGTGGCCACTGCTGAGTTTTCCAAATTTGCTGGCATGTTGAGTGCAGCATTTTCACAGCATCATCTTTCAGGATTTGGAATAGCTCAACTGGAATTCTATCACCTCCACTAGCTTTGTTTGTAGTGATGCTTTCTAAGGCCCACTGGACTTCACATTCCAGGATGTCTGGCTCTAGGTCAGTGATCATACCATCGTGATTATCTGGGTCGTGAAGATCTTTTTTATACACATCTGTGTATTCTTGCCATCTCTTCTTAATATCTTCTGCTTCTGTTAGGGCCATACCATTTCTGTCCTTTATCGAGCCCATCTTTGCATGAAATGTTCCTTTGGTATCTCTAATTTTTTGAAGAGATCTCTAGTCTTTCCCATTCTGTTGTTTTCCTCTATTTCTTTGCATTGATCGCTGAAGAAGGCTTTCTTATCTCTTCTTGCTATTCTTTGGAACTCTGCATTCAGATGTTTATATCTTTCCTTTTCTCCTTTGCTTTTCACTTCTCTTCTTTTCACAGCTATTTGTAAGGCCTCCCCAGACAGCCATTTTGCTTTTTTGTATTTCTTTTCCATGGGGATGGTCTTGATCCCTGTCTCCTGTACAATGTCACGAACCTCATTCCATAGCTCATCAGGCACTCTATCTATCAGATCTAGGCCCTTAAATCTATTTCTCACTTCCACTGTATAATCATAAGGGATTTGATTTAGGTCATACCTAAATGGTCTAGTGGTTTTCCCTACTTTTTTCAATTTAAGTCTGAATTTGGCAATAAGGAGTTTATGGTCTGAGCCACAGTCAGCTCCTGGTCTTGTTTTTGCTGGCTGTATAGAGCTTCTCCATCTTTGGCTGCAAAGAATATAATCAATCTGATTTCGGTGTTGACCATCTGGTGATGTCCATGTATAGAGTCTTCTCTTGTGTTGTTGGAAGAGGGTGTTTGTTATGACCAGTGCATTTTCTTGGCAAAACTCTATTAGTCTTTGCCCTGCTTCATTCCGTATTCCAAGGCCAAATTTGCCTGTTACTCCAGGTGTTTCTTTACTTCCTACTTTTGCATTCCAGTCCCCTATAATGAAAAGGACATCTTTTTTGGGTGTTAGTTCTAAAAGGTCTTGTAGGTCTTCATAGAACCATTCAACTTCAGCTTCTTCAGCGTTACTGGTTGGGGCATAGACTTAGATTACTGTGATATTGAACGGTTTGCCTTGGAAATGAACAGAGATCATTCTGTCGTTTTTGAGATTGCATCCAAGTACTGCATTTCGGACTCTTTTGTTGACCATGACGGCTACTTCTTCTGAGGGATTCCTGCCCACAGTAGTAGATATAATGGTCATCTGAGTTAAATTCACCCATTCCAGTCCATTTCAGTTCGCTGATTCCTAGAATGTCAACATTCACTCTTGCCATCTCTTGTTTGACCACTTCCAATTTGCCTTGATTCATGGACCTGACATTCCAGGTTCCTATGCAATATTGCTCTTTACAGCATCGGACCTTGCTTCTATCACCAGTCACATCCACAGCTGGGTATTCTTTTTGCTTTGGCTCCATCCCTTCATTCTTTCTGGAGTTATTTCTCCACTGATCTCCAGTAGCATATCGGGCATCTACTGACCTGGGGAGTGTCCTCTTTCAGTATCCTATCATTTTGCCTTTTCATACTGTTCATGGGGTTCTCAAGGCAAGAATACTGAAGTGGTTTGCCATTCCCTTCTCCAGTGGACCACATTCTGTCAGATCTCTCCACCATGACCTGCCTGTCTTGGGTGGCCCCACAGGGCATGGCTTAGTTTCATTGAGTTAGACAAGGCTGTGGTCCTAGTGTGATTAGATTGACTAGTTTTCTTTGAGTATGGTTTCAGTGTGTCTGCCCTCTGATGCCCTCTTGCAACACCTACCGTCTTACTTGGGTTTCTCTTACCTTGGGTGTGGGGTATCTCTTCACGGCTGCTCCAGCGAAGTGCAGCCAATGCTCCTTACCTTGGACGAGGGGTATCTCCTCACTGCTGCTCAAGAGTATAAAAGACTTTTTATATCAAAAAGGTCAGAACTGCTGCTCTGGTGGTATAAACTATTAACCCTGTACTTCTCATCTCTGTAAGTTACTGGTCAATCCCCAAGATAAATTGTTGTTTGAAAAAAGGATGTAGAAGGGTGATTGTAATATGCTTACATTTAGGTATTAATAAGAAAAAAAGTTAAAAAATGGGGCTGTTTTTATACATGTGCTGTCTCTGTACATGGGAATGAGAAAACTTTTTTTTTTTTTTTTTTGGCTGTGCATCTTGTAGGATCTCAGTTCCCTGGCCAGGGATTGAACCTGGGTTATGGCAGTGAAAGCTCAGAATCCTAACTACTAGGCCACCAAGGAAATCCCCACAGAAAACTTCTAACTGTGGTTATTCTTAGCATAGGAGATTGGGGAACAGAAAATGGGGAAGCAGGAAGTTGTTTCACTGTATATAGTTTAGTATTTTGGATATTTTTCTTCTACCATCAGTTCAATTCAGTTGCTCAGTCATGTCCAACTCTTTGCAACCCCATGGACTGCAGCATGCCAGGCTTCCCTGTCTATCACCAACTCCCAGAGCTTGCTCAAACTCATGTCCATTGAGTCAGTGATGCCATCCAACCATCTCATCCTCTGTCTTCCCCTTCTCCTTATGCCTTCAATCTTTCCCAGCATCTGGGTCTTTTCCAATGAGTCTGTTCTTCACATCAGGTGGCCAAATTATTGGAGTTTCAGCTTCAGCATCAGTCCTTCCAATGAATATTCAGGACTGATTTCCTTTAGGATTGACTGGTTTGATCTCCTTGCAGTCCAAGGGACTCTCAAGAGTCTTCTCCAGCACCACAGTTCAAAAGCATCAATTCTTCGGCACTCAGCTTTCTTTATAGTCCAACTCTCACATCCATATATGACTCTTTGAAAAACCATAGCTTTGACTAGACAGACCTTTGTTGGCAAAGTAATGTCTCTGCTTTTTAAAAAAAATTTTTATTGAAGGATAGTTGCTTTACAGAATTTTGTTGTTTCTGCTTTTTAATATGCTGTCTAGGTTGGTCATAGCTTTTCTTCCAAGGAGCAAACATCTTTTAATTTCATGGCTGCAGTCACCATCTGCAGTGAATTTGGAGCCCCAAAAAATAAAGTCTCACTGTTTCCATTGTTTCCCCATCTATTTGCCATGAAGTGATGGGACCGGATCCCATGATCTTAGTTTTCTGAATGTTGAGTTTTAAGCCAACTTTTTCCCTCTCCTCTTTCACTTTCATCAATAGGCTCTTTAGTTCTTCTTCGCTTTCTGCCCTAAGGGTTATTGATATTTCTCCGGGCAAACTTGATTCCAGCTTGTGCTTCATCCAGCCTGGCATTTTGCATGATGCACTCTGCATATAAGTTAAATAAACAGGGTGACAATATACAACCTTGACGTACTCTTTTCCCAATTTGGAACCAGTCTGTTGTTCCATATCTGGTTCTAACTGTTCCTTCTTGACCTGCATACAGATTTCTCAGGAGGTAGGTAAGGTGCCTTTATAACTTTTTAAAACAAAGTTTAAAAAGATAGCCATAAAAAAGAGGTACATTTTTAAAAATGGTTAGGGTATTTCTTCTGCCTTTGCTGTCCTGTGGTTCAACTTTGAGGACCTTAGATTGGGCCTTAATATAAGGATTAGTATACTTGTTCTACCCACTTACAGGGATATAGAAAGAATAACATATTAGATGTAAAAATACTTTGAAAGGAATTAAGCTGTCACTGGGAGGAGGACATTGTTAGTGAATTGAATGATTCATTAATGTGTTCACCAGTTTTCTCTCTTTCTGCTTTGGGTCTCACAGATTGGATATTGATTTACTATTTAGCAGTTAATTGTACAAAAGGGACCTTTGTAGACATACTAAAAAAATGTTTCTGATTTGTGTTTTTAGGATCAAGAAATGCAGAAATTACTATGAAATTCTGGGAGTTTCACGAGATGCTAGTGATGAAGAGCTTAAGAAAGCTTACCGAAAACTTGCCCTGAAATTTCATCCTGACAAGAACTGTGCTCCTGGAGCAACAGATGCTTTCAAAGGTCTGATCCTAAACTAATGCTTAATTATGCCCTCCTTGTGGTGTTTGGTCACAGCAAGTTGTTTCCAGCCTCTCTCGTAATTGTTTTCTAAGGCTACAAGCAGGGTCTTGTTTTTTCCTGCCACACCTCTTAGGTAGTGATTATTAGCATAGCTCTCTCCTTAATTTCTTACTTTAATTTCTTTTGGGAAAAAAACCTGGTTTCTCTGTAATATCTTACAGAACCTTTTATTCTTTGATTCAGCAAATATTTATTGAAGATCTATGTGTCCGGTGCCAGGGTAAGTAAAACTGATATGATTCCTCTTGTGGAACTTAAAGGTTGGTAGCCACTTGCAGGCAGGACCTAGATAGCGTTTCAAAGCTTCTTTGACCATGAAACTCTTTGTTCATGAAACCTGCATTATAAACATGTGGTTAGTATAAAAAGGCTTTATAAGACTTTGTAGAGCAAAAACATAGTTATAGATCAAAGCTTTTTCCATTGATTTCTGTGATACTTTCAGAAACATATTCTCAAAAAATATTTTGCATCCAATACATAAATAAAAATTTCACTTAAGAGCTTCACCCTGAGGAATGTCATTGATTCAGGAAAGGATTATCAGTAGATGCTAAAACCATTGGGTAATAGGTTGTTGTTGAATAGAATATTCACATAATGTCAAAGTATTATCCCACAGAATACTTACTGATTTTGTTGTTATTTAGTTGCTCAATCATGCCTGACTCTTTTGTGACCCCATGGACTATTGCCCACCAGGCTCCTCTGTCTGTGGGATTTCCCAGGCAAGAATACTGGAGTGTGTTGCCATTTCCTTCTCTAAGGGATCTTCCCAACCCAAGGATTGAACCCCAGTCTGCTACATTGGCAGGTAGATTCTTTACCACTGAGCCACTTGGGAAGCCCAGATTGCACAGGGAAAATTTTCTAAGTAATGGAGATAGCTAGCTGTTACTACTTTAAGCAAGTGATCTAATTTATCATCACCATTACTAGAACAATTTAACATTACATGTTGTAATACTATGTGGTATTCTTGCCAGAATGTTTGACCTGAATCTAATAAAGAGGAAACAATCAAAATATGGAACATTCTACAAAGAACACTGAACTACTCTTCAAAAAATTCAATAAAAGAAAAGCAAAAAAGGTGGGGAGACTGTTCCAGATGAAAAGAAACTAAAGAGATGTGAAACCAAGGACAGTACATTAACCCTGAATGGATTTACTGGGTGATAATGAGTTGGTGTTAATTTTCTTAACTGTGATATTATATTTTGATCATGTAGGAGGGTATCTTTCTTCTTCAGAGATGTATGCTAAAATATTTAGGAGTGAAGTGTCAGAATATCTTCAGCCTACTTCCAAGTGATTTAGCAAGAAAAAATGAATACATATTATATATATATGCATGTATGTGTAGAGCATTGAGAAAAGCAAAGTGGTAAAATGCTAACATTGATGAATAAGGTTAAAGGTGTTTATTGTACTATTTTTTTCAACTTTTCTGGAGATTGGAATTTTTCAAAAGGAAAAGTAGGGGCTTCTCTGGTGGTCTAGTGGCTAAGACTCGGTGCTTGCAATGCAGGGAATCCAGGTTCGATCCCTGGTCAGGGAACTGGATCCCACGTGCTGCAACTGAAAGATTATAGATCCCTAATGCCCCAACTAAGATGCGGCACAGCCAAATAAATAAATGTTTGTAAAAAAGAAAAAAGTAAAAAAACGATAGATCTGAGACATTTTTTTAAAGTCAGCATTTACCTTAGAGGACAAGCTACCTTTGTTGATGTGCCTTTGTGAATCTCATTCTCCCCACAGTTTCTATAAGGAAACAGATAAACCACATTCTCCTCATACCTTCATGTAGGGTACGTCACAGACTGATGCCATTTCTCTAAGAAATCTGCCAGATTTCAAGGGATGTGAATGTTTAAACAACTCTGTTTAGGTTTTTCTGGTTTTTTTTTTTTCTGCTTAACTGTTCTATTGCTATAAATACTTAATACAGTTCCCTGACTAGAAGACTCACAAGGAAATGCTCTTTCTGACTATGTTTCTGATAGTGTTGACTGAATTAAAGGTAGGCAGGTGGGAATGACTTAAAAGATTTTTTTTTTTAAGATTTCTTTGGTGATTCTTTGATTGGTGGTACTGACTGTATGTTTAAATGAAATTGGACAAAGTTTGCACATTTGTGCACAGGGAGAAGTGATGGTATGCTTATGTAGTCTATTCAGACTTTGATCCCTCACTGAGGCACTGGACATTTTTTTTGTTTTTTTAAGCCACAATGACTGGCTTGTGGGATCTTAGTTCCCCAACCAGGGAATAAACCTGGACCCTCGGTAGTGGAAGCACAGGTTCTAACCACTGGACGACCAGGGAATTCCCTGGAGATACATTTCCTAATTTCTAAAGACTATGTTTAAAAGTAAGCTGAAATAAGACTGATGACTGAGGACTTTGCTTTTAACCAAGTAGGAGGATTTTTATTTATTATTTTATTCAGGAGACTGTATGTGACTTCATGTTAGAATACCATTGCTTATGTATAAACTGTTTCTGACCATAAACTATTGCTCTCAAGTGAAATAACACATTTTTGATGAAGGAGCACAGTACTTCTAAGTTTATCTTGACTCCAGTGTTTAAGGCTTATCAAACTAGATCTTGGGAAGATTTCAAGGGCAAGCACTTCGGTGAACTTTCCAGGCCCAAGCACCTCTCCTTGGGTCACTGTGAAGTTGTCCAGCACCAACTCTTCACTGCTACTACTGTGGTTACCCTCAGCCGCAACAGACTGTGTACTCTGGTGCTTTTTGTTTTTGTTGCAGCAATAGGAAATGCCTTTGCAGTCCTGAGCAATCCTGACAAGAGACTCCGCTATGATGAATATGGAGATGAACAGGTGACTTTCACTGCCCCTCGAGCCAGACCTTATAATTATTACAGGGACTTTGAAACCGACATCACTCCAGAAGAGCTGTTCAATGTCTTCTTTGGAGGACATTTTCCTACAGGTTAGTATCCCAACTTTTTTCATTTAAGAAGTCTTAGGAACTTCCCTGGTGGTCCAGTGGTTAAGACTCTGCACTTCTACTGCAGGGGGCTCAGGTTTGATCCCGGTTCGGAGAGCTAAGATCCCATATGCCATGTGGTGTGGCCAAAAACAGTCATATATATTTTCAGGATCTGAATAGAGGGGCCGTGGTATGGTGGAAACAAGACTTTGGAATCAGATAAGCTGAGGTTGAAGTCGTCTCCAGCCTCCAACTATGCATGATTTTTACTTAGTCCGTCTGATCTTGTTTCCTCACCAAAAAATGAGGCTGATAATACCAACCAATATTTTTTAAGTGTTTTATAAATTAGAAGCAAAATTCCTATATTATAATTATTGTAAACTAGCACTTATATAAAGGTAAAGGTTAGAAAAATACCCCCAGAGAATTGGAAGTTGGGTTAATTAAATGCCTTGGAAGTAGATTGAATTTTGTGGAGTTGCAATTAAAGATACTAGTGACATAATCTGATATTGGGCAAGAAGGCAGATAAGAGCATGTCAGACAGGATTCATGGCCCAAGTGCTGTTTCTTTCTCTGCCTCTCGGGTTGCTCTCACTCGCTAGTTACAAAGGACTGTTTAAATAAGGGTGAGAGAGCTAAGCATGTCCCATTTTCAGCTGGTTCACTTGATATACCTACTGTCTTATTTTTCTATTGGGTAGAATGGGACAATACCCTACCCTCAAAGAACCTAGTTGGAAGCACGGACCTTGGAAAAGGCAAGGAAGAGGTGTGTGCCATATTTGCGTGCTAAGTATTTTTCTTTCTTTTCCAGGAAATATTCATATGTTTTCAAATGTGACAGATGACACCCACTATTACCGCCGGCGGCACCGACATGAGAGAATGCAGACACGGAAGGAAGAGGAAGAAGATAAGCCTCAGGTACCTGGGGAGGATAGGACAATAGCGGCCCATAAACGCTCATACTGAAACTAACCCTTATGGAGTAAGATCAGGTTTTTGAAGTTCAGCTTGAGATATGTGCTAAAGCGTGCTTTAGGAAAGCAGAAGCATGGTAAGAAGAGCTGGATAACTGGCCCAAATAGGCCAGAATGGTACCCCCTCCCCCACCCATTCTTTGGGGACTATCCCGGGAAATCTGTTCCCCTATGGGGCTGTCTTGAAAAAGATTTTCTTGACTGCAGAGAATAGGGACCGCCTTTATAATATTCAGTACTAAAGGGGGTTTAAATTAAGAGATCGAGGGAGTCTCATGAAGCTCAAGGGCAGGAGGCACGCTGGGCCTTGTGACAGATGGGAGCCAGGAACTGGGGTGCTGTCAGGCATCACGCAGCTGTGCTCTCTGTGACTCTTGGGGCCAGACTGTCTCCAGTTTTCCTGACTCTCTACATCTGCTTTGTTCTCTCTAAGCAGCCTGGCTTTTCTACTTCCCCTTGCAAGTGTCCAGTCTACAGTGCCTCTGAGTGTGTGTCCTTACAAGTGACTGCCTAGCAGTGAATGGTGATGAATCTCAATCCCAGATTCTTAGGAAGAATGTGATCATCCCTGCTATGGTTAGATGTCTGCTAGATGTCCCCCAGTCTGCTCAGCTGAGGCCAAGGCAACAGAACTGCATGATAACATGACCTTGTGAGGGTACAGGCTGGGCAGACTAGCACACAGGTGTCTGCTTCATTGGTCTTAGAAAAGGAGGCTGCAGGATTACTGAGTGTCAGTCCAGGTTGTGGGTGGGCCCCCTTCAGCCTTTTCAGCAGACAGAATGGAGCTGTTTGGTACTTCTCAGCAGAAAATACAACCTTCTCAGAAAAACTATGGGCAATGTGCAATGCATTAGTAATGCATATTTTCTTTGGGAAAACTGTCCTATTTTCAGTAAGCTTTATATTGATGAAGAGTACTTACACCAAATATTTTTTCTTTTTCAGACTACATATTCTGCATTTATTCAGTTACTTCCAGTTCTGGTGATTGTGATCATATCTGTGATTACTCAGCTGCTAGCTGCTAATCCCCCATATAGTCTGTTCTATAAATCGTAAGTCAAATACTTAAAATCTTTCTTAACAACAAGCTGGTACATTTCTAACATTTCATGTCACCTTTTGTTGTGGAAAACACTGGTTTTGTGTTTAAAGGAGCAGCTGGATAGTAATAATGCAGAGACTCAAAATTACTTCAGGCAGTTTCCCATGTATTCAGGACCTGGATTGTTTTGTTCTATAGCGACATCATCTGGTCAACTGCGGAACAGCAACAGATGGTTTCTGAGGGATTAACAGACTAACTCCAGGTTCAGATTAAATCTTTAACATTCCATGTTAGAGTTAGAAAGGACCTTTATTCTTGTCTGGTTTTTTTTTTTTTGGTCTTTCTTTATTTTGTTTTTATTGTATCTATATGAGAAGACAGATGTTAGCGGATTACCTATTAGACATGTTAGACATTGTGGTAATCATTTCACAATATATGTAAACCCATCATGATGTATGTCTTAAATTTAAAGAGAGAGAGGGAGAAAGAAGAGAGGGAGATGACTCATTTAAGAGAATAAAGTAAATATGCTGAGACTGAATCCACTTGAACATGCTCATAGAGTAGCGACAATGACAACATTGCACTTACTGCTTTGCTTGGGAAATAATAAATGTTGATGTGTTAGAAATGGTATTTGCATCTATGAAGAGGTGAGTATGATGATGATATCAGCGAGGCCAGTGCTAAGAGTGATATTTCCAAATATAACAAGCACACCTGAGCCTCTCCTTGTTTTAGGACCTTGGGCCACACCATTTCTAGAGAAACCCAGAACCTACAGGTGCCTTACTTCGTGGATAAAAACTTTGACAAGGCCTACAGAGGTGCATCTCTGCGTGACCTGGAGAAGACGATAGAGAAGGATTACATTGATTACATCCAGACCAGTTGTTGGAAGGAGAAACAACAAAGTAAGATGCTTAAAAGGGGCTTTAGCTGGTGCCACCCTGAGGTATCCCCAGCGTAGCGATCTCTCCTCTCTTTCTGAGCTACTCATGTTTATGTGAACACGGACAGGACAGAGCCCCATTCAGGATATTAGAAATATTGTGATAAAAAGGGAGGCTTATGACAGGATACGTGTGGCCAGGGCTTGAAATCTTCAGGGACTTAGGCAGGACTAGTTGCCTGTCTGTCTGTCTCTGAGTTGCTACATCTGTCTGCCTATCTGCCTTCTGTCCTTTCTTTGCCAACTGTTTTCCTACGTTTTTTCAAGCTCTCCTTGACAGCCTTGATTTGCCCTAGTTTATTTTGGTTGCCACCCTCTTATTCGTTCCCCCAACTTCCCCAACCCCACCAGTCATTGGCCCCTTTCTACGTCACAAGGTTCCTCTTTAAGTAGCTCGCTGCTTTGGTCCATGGTTTCTTAATTCCACATTTCCCAGAGGGAAATCTGCTCCAGCCTAACCAAAGTTTGATAGGTTGTTGTTATTGAGTCTGGTGCCCCTTCTCTTCCCCTCCAATCAGCTGTGGCCACACAGAACAGAAGTGACTCTCTTACTGGAACAGGCCTTCCACACCGTTTCCCTGTCTGGAGACAGCGAGGGTGACAGTATTGGCTTACGATTTGGCTTACGACTGCAGTGAGCATTCATGGGGAGTGCTGTAACAAGGCAGCCCTGCCTCAGCCAACAGGCTCCCTTTCTTCCCACTTGAATTCCCCCCTGCCCGCACACACACACACACACACACACACACACACACACACACACAGAGGCATTAGTAATTGTATCTTATAAAACTTGGCTTTGGTTAATTTTTAAAAAGCAAACTAACTCATTTTAAAAAACTTATCACCGGGTATTATTAAACATCTAACAGTGTCTGATAAATTTAGATCCTCAGTCACAGTGCTACTAAGCGCTTGCTGACCCATCTGCATCCCAACCCCACCCCAAGTTAATCTCTCCTTCCTCTGTGTGTTTAAAGCCCTTCACTCATCCTACTGAAGTACCACCCTCACAGTGTTCCTGTCCTCTAGGTATATGACAGTCTCCCTGCTGGACTCTGGGCTCTCTGAGGTCAAGAACCATGTCTTACTAATTTTGTGTCCCAAGCCCTTGGCAGTCTTTGCTTCAGAACAGATGCTCAACAAATGTCTTTTGAAGAGTGGATTCTCGGGACTGGAAAAAGTGAAACTGCTGAGGGATCACTGAGCAGGGCTAGTGTCCTAACCCTGGCCCTGAGGGACCTTGTGTCCACTGTCTACTCCTGTAGGGTGGAGCCCACTTGACCTCTCAGTGCCTTAGGAGCATGGTGGGCATTGACTTGGATGTAAGGGGGAATTCAGCAGGAGGAGGCGATTGCTTTTTTTATTGAAAAAACAAAAAACAAGGGGTCTGGAAGTAACCCTACCCCACTGTCAAACTAGGTTTTTCTAGTTTCAAAAACCAGGAAATAATTTTAGAGCAAGATAGAGGCCTTAGACTTAAAGGCATTATAATTGATCACCTGATCCAAATCAGGTGAGGGTCAGTGTATGTCCTAAGAATCTCCATTGTTTTAGGCCATGAGAGGGTCTTGAATTTGTTGCTTTATGCAATAAATTGGTGAAAATATATATTTCTTAAACCCTACCCCGCCACACACACACACACCAGCTAGAACTATGCAAAGAGCTCATGGTTAGGATTTCCTGGTGGCTCAGATGGTAAAGACTCTACCTGCAATTCAGGAGACCCAGTTTCGATCCCTGGGTCAGGAAGAATCCCCTGGAGAAGGAAATGGCAACCCACTCCAGTATTCTTGCCAGGAGAATCCCATGGACAGAGGAGCCCGGCAGGCTACGTTCCATGGGGTCACAAAGAATCGGACACAACTCAGCGACTAACACCTTCATGGAAAGGATTACACCTAAGGTGGCTTCTAGCCTTGTGTCCCCATCCTCGTGAGGCCTGCTTCCAGGGCTTTGGCACCTTCCAGGTATAATCAAGTGGGTGAGCATGACATGTGTACCCACAAGTTCCAAACCGGGGGTTATCAGCACACACCCCTTAAAAATCTATTTCTGGCATTTAAGGATGGTGGCTGTCCGGAGCCGCCACACAACCCAAGTGCCATTTGAGAACAGGCAGCATCTGCCCTCCGGATCCAGCAGCAAGTGCAGCCAACATGGTTAAATTTAGCACATGGATGGAGGTTGTAAAAATAAACCTGCTTGAGAACAAAGTTCAGTCTTGGCAAAATACCGAATGGAAACTGCTTTTAGCAAAGGTTAGCCATTGTCTTTTAACATCTTTTGTTAATTTCTGTGCTCTGCTCTTCCTTAGAATGTTCATCAGAGTGAATTTCTATGAGTACTCCTTTACTGTAAACACTGGCGCCCTGTCTACCCCTTCACAGCTGCATCTGGATAATAAAGCCAACGCTAGGGGAGGTGGCCATGGCCCTGGGCTGGGACAGACTAAAATAAAAGGCAGGACTGCCTCCTGACCTGGCTGAGTGGGACTGAGACCCCAGCCCTGCCTGGCAGAGGAGAACTGTCCAAGCTCTGGAGCAGGATAGCAGAGAGGGCAGAAGCTTAGGCTTTGAAATGGGTATAAAATGAACTTCCTCCCAAGGAGGTTGTATGGATTATAGAAGATGACATGAGTATAACACTTAGCATAGAGTCTAGCATATAGTAAGTGCCCGGATCCTAACAGAATCCAGACCTCGCTTGGCCTTGCTCAACTAGATGTAGCTCTGTCTCACAGGGCTGGATCATGAGGGTGGTTGGGATCTGTCAGGACTCCCATCTGGGCTTTTGGGCAGAGCATTTTGGGAGAGGAGGCTCTGGGACTTGCTTCTCTTGGCAATTTGCCCAAGTCAGTTTACTCTAAAGGCTCAGTGCTCTGCTCATCTATTACACTGGCATTTGGAGCAGGGGAAACATTATGCAGAGAAGAAAACAGTGTTCCTTGGATTCTGCCCCTGCCAAAGATTTTGTTTTTCCTTAGAAGGTACTGAATATTAACAGAATTTGTCAAAAGTAACATATTCATTGAGTTGAGCTTTTGTTCATTGAAGTACAAAAGGATTCAGTGGCTATCTGGAGAGAAGTTTCTCCAACCATGATCATGGGGGTGTGGGGCATTGTTCCTTGAAACACTGTTCTTCTGCAGGGTCATTGCTCTGGAGCAGGGTTCTAAACCTTTGGAGCATGTTTTGAGAAAGCATTCATATATGTGCACGTATGTTTTCTTTCATCAGCTTATTACAGTGGTTGTCAGTGTAGAAAATAGAAAGAATCACTAGCCGTTAATGTTTTCTGGAATGAGATTTCAGGCAGTGAGACATCTGGATAAGGTCAGTAACAAAAAACCCTAAGGAAATCATTTCAAGGAAAAGCTGAGCCACAGAATCTGCTCTACATACTGGTGCAGCTGTGACTCCAGAGGATCACAGAGCCCTCTTGAACAGGTTTCCCACATGCCGAAGCAGCCAGACAAATGGAGTCAGTGCCCAGCTCTGGGTGGAACAAGGCAGCAAGGACTCTCATTTGGGTGCGGCCCATGATCCTCCACAAAGCTGCATCACCCATGAGAATGCCCATGCCAAGGCAAGCTCTGGCTGGCACGCAATGCAGGCCCCACACCACGAGGTGAAAGCACATTGTTCTGGAGCCTAGGAGACTTGCTGCTTGCCAAGCAACTGCTGGGCCAGGGCCTGGGCTCTGAGCCCCTATTGAAGAGGGTGGGTTTTCATGCATCCCCACCCCTCGCCCTAAAGTCCTGCACTTAATCTGCACTTTGGGCCTTACTTGGTGTAAACAGAATCATTGTGAGCAGAAATGCCAGTATTTTGTGTCGATAGAGACTTATTCAGAAACCAATGCCCATTGTTCCCCATGGCTAAGTATTAAGTCCTGTTTCCAGTCAGTTTGCTGATTAATCAGACAGGTGCCTCGTGTTCACCAAGAAAAACAAAATCTGTCAGCAAGATGATTAAGAATGAATAGGCATATTTAAGAATGATTAAAATAGCATTTTCACAAGTATGGGCCTTTAAACACTGAGTAGCTACCTGCTGTTGAAGCTACACAGGCCCTCCAAGCATGCCTTCCTGTTAATACACAACATGTCTCTGGAGGTTCTCTTCAGGCATTCCTTCCTCAGAGTGTCTCTGAAACTACACAAAAGAATGAAAAAGAGAGGTAGCCAAACCGCTGCTGAGTCTGGGAGGACAGCAGAGATTATATTCTGGTTAAAAATAGAATGACCTTCTCCACTATGAGGAGAAAATGAAATACATTTTGTCAAGGAGATAGAGGTCACCAGATCCAGATGATTTCACTTTTAAAAGAATCCAGCTGCCTTTGCCCTTTGAGTTAGGGGCCTCCCATGTGGTGAGGGCATGAAGGATGCAGCCAGCAGCCTGGGCACCTAGAGCAGGCAGGCCCCCAGAGGAGGGCTCTGTGTCCATCAGCGCGTGTGAGTTATGCTCCAGCAACTCGGGAATGGTGAAGCAGCTGCTTTTGTTTCAGATGACAGGAACAGGCGATCGGACTCCATTCTATCCCAACTGCCACGTGAATACCATTCGTAGGAAAGCCTTGACACAGAGTCTCCTCTTACTGCACACGTGCAGGTTCCCTAAGTCTTGTGCCAAATGTTCTATTGATAAGAACTAAGTCCGGTGCTTTTGTAATGGAGCACAGATACTGTCGGACTCCAGGATCACAGGTGTCCCTTAATCCTCAGCACCTGGTGTGGTATAGCTTCCTGATACATGTTTCTCGAGTAAATGAATTTTTTTCTTAAACTTAATTGAAAGAAAAAGCATTAAAGTAAAAGGAGCTTTGCTTCCAGAAGTATTGAAGTGAAACAAAGGAGCTCAACTCTCTTGATGAATTGGTTACCTCTTTTATCTTTCAGAGTCGGAGTTGACCAATTTGGCAGGATTATACAGAGATGAACGACTGAAACAGAAAGCAGAATCTCTGAAACTTGAAAACTGTGAAAAACTTTCCAAACTTATTGGCCTACGCAGAGGTGGCTGAGAGGCTGATAGTCCTACGCAGGCTCGGGGTTTTGCTACATGTTACTGTTTATGTTCCTAATTCCATTTTATAATACAAAATTAGGAAATGATGAACATTTCACAATTTGCTAACTTTGTTTGGTGGGCAGAGTTGGAGGCGCTTCAGCATGGAGCCAGACTTGTCATCACAGAATCCTTCCTGGGGGTTGGCTTCAGGAACAAGGGGCAGGTCATCTAAATTCACGGCCAAGCATTAGATCCAGCCCCCTGAGCCGTACCTACCTGCCTCTAGGAATGTAGTTCAGGGCATCCCAGAGCAGATTCATATTTTCTTCCTTCTTCAGTGAAATCTCAATATCCAGTCATTCCTAGGCTTAGCCAAAGCAGCTTAATATTGGTTGTTTACAATGTGCCATGAGAAATTATACCTCTCCTGTTGTTAGAGTCATCTCCCCACCAGATGCAGTTGTTGTAACAACTCAGCTTTCCATTTTCAAAGGGGAATACAGAGAAACGCAAACTGTTGTCCACAGTTTTCCATTTGCCTAATCTCTGTTTAGTTACTGGCATTAGCAAATTACCTGATTTCAGTTTCTTTTACTTTCTTAACCCTCTCTCTTACAAAGGGCCCAGAAATTAAGAGTTACTGAGTAAACAGTTCAGTGGACACACAGAAACAGGGGCCAGGGGTGAAGGTAAAAAGCAAGTCTGAGTCTCAGCTGTTCAGTGCAGTTTCCCTAGTCCATTATAGAACACAGAGAATGTTCTTTGTCATTTTTCCTTGCAGCATCACACTTGAGCTGAGTCCCTATACCCCATAGAGGTACAGTGGTCAGACCTAAGAGGAGGCATTCCCACCCAGCCAGGCTGCTCGGACCTAGAGATAGATAGGAAAGACCCTTAGTCTGTGGCTCTGGGGCCTGGTGGGATCTGGTGTTGGCCCAGCAGTCACTTTGTTTAACCCAGTGACCTGTGGTTGTGATAGGAGATGCTTTTTTCATGTAGTCAATGTCTGTTAAGTGCCTGGTATGGATAAGACCATCAGCCCAAAGAGGCTACGTGGTTGACCTGGGTCACACAACTGGTTGTGGCAGAGCTAGATGGTAGGCTGATTATCAAGTACAGAGTGAGTGAACATCCCCCTTGCTCAGGTGATTCTAGCCATATTAGTAAAAGCAGAAGCTTTCCCAAGGATGCCCCTCCTGCACCACCTCCCAGCCTGGAACCTGGTATCCTTTCTATGGCAGTCCTGCATCCACTCAGCACACCTCACTACACCACTTACCATACCAAACAAAAAGAGGCAACTCTTCCCACTGGTGACAAGGAAGAGGGAAGCCATCGCATGGACTGTGTGGTTCTGGGACTTTCTGTGGAGGTGAGCTACAGGATTGAGCTGCCCAGATTCTATCATGAATCTGAACCTAGAAGGATCAGTAGGTGACTGTAGTCAACACTCCATGTGTTTTCAGGATGGAAGAAAAGTTCCTGTTGCAAGGAGAGTCTACATTAAAACTCATTTCCAAAGTAGAGTTTCTCCTTTCAGTGGCAGAGCCATGATTTAAGCAGACGTATTTAGTATGGTTCACCTGGGAGCATCCCACAGGGTCAGGAGATGAGTGCAGAGGTAAAGAGTGGGGCTTTCGTGGCTGGTAGGGGACACCTGCTCAGTTCCAGGGAGGGAGAGCAGCTCCAGAGATGGCCAAATTTTTGTCACCCAACTAGGTCTATCTTCTGGGTTTGGGGGGACTTCCTTGATCCCCTTGGAGTGAATGAAGGGATTTACATGGTAAAATGTGCCTGTGAGCCAGATGGGCTGTAGAAGGTTGTTTTCCAATATATACAAAAATCAAAGCTCTACTCTCCCCAACCCCAAACTCTGCTAGAAAATGGACCATAATTAAACTGACTTGACAGGTTAAAAGTCCCTGCTCTAGGTGCCCATGAATAGTGTAGTCACACATTTTATGGATTTCATGGCAGAGATGAGTTATCTGTGATGATACTAAATAGAGGCAATACTAACTCACTTCATTAGATGTCAGGTCTATTGTCTGTTTTTATAGCACTGATGGTACCGTTTTATTTATTACCTAATAGACGACAACACTCACATCACATTCCTCAAGGGGATAGTATGTGCTTTGGATTGGAGGATAGTTTAATCTATTTGGTACTGTCCAGAATATTGTTAAACTATAATTTCCTGGGTTGCATTTTTAGATGGGTTGTTTGCATGGTGGTAAAATAAGTGTTTTCCTCTTGCCTACATCATTTGGAAGGTTTTATCATATATAAACTTTCTAGTTATGGCTTATTCTTGCTGTCAGAACTTGGCATGCAGCTCTCGACTATTTTTGTGAGCATGAATGCAGACTGGCGACGGGGCTAAGAAGTAGGGCTTGAGGCTCAAGCAGAAACCGAAGCTCTCAAAAGAATGGAAGTGCCTTCTGCAGCACATGATCAGCAGTGAGGAGGGTGGGATAAAAACCCTTCTCATTACAAAGGGCAGCACAATTTGAAGGCATCTGTGTCCCCAGGTTAGTAACCCTGGGGTTCATCTGCTCAAACTAGAACGCTTCTGAACTTCCTTGATCAGCGCCAGGCCTCACAGTTTGGGAAAAGTGACCAGTAAGAAAACACCATTGCTGTTCTTTCTGTTGGAAACTGTTAGAAATTATGCTGAACTCCAAACCCCACGTGGAATCCAGCAGCCTGGCCAAGCTATGTGTTATTCTCATTTATGTCCTCACACTCAGGACTGGCTTTATGAGGAGACACTGTTGGGATTCCAGAGCTTTCTTTTATGAATTGGCCACACATGTGAGTTCACTGTCTGCATGCACTGTTCCTCACAGGAGCTAGCGCTTAATTAGTATTTATTTTTTATTCCTTTAAGGTGTAAGCTTAGTGTCCTAATATATTTTTGGAAAGGACCAACTTACTATACATCTTATTTTTTGAGCCTGCATTGTTGATACCTTGTACAGTGACCACCGAGAAACTATATACCTATGTGTTAGATATGATTACATGATTTGCATCACATTGAGTATTTGTAATTAAAGATGTGAATGTTCTGTGACCAGAACCAGGTTTGACACAGATGGAATCAGCTTATGATGGAGTGAGAATCCTGAAAAATCTGGTCACCTGATCCACAGCATCTGGACTGAGTATATTTTAACAGAGAAAGAAATTAAATGATTTTATATTAAAAGAATGGCTTTATAGTTTTCCTTTGTTCTTTTACCTTTGCCCATGGCACTCTTAGGTCCTGCATATTGCCTGACTCCTTGGAGCCACTTAGGACTAGACTAGACCAGAGCTCTTGACCTCTGCTCCAGTGTTCCCTCATACATCAATGGAATTATTGGTGTTTAGAACAATAGATAGCATCGGTGACACCACCAATTCAATATTTGTTTTCCATCGGATATCAGCAGCTGCAGCTTATTACAACCAACAGATACATCAAATCCACTTAGCATCTGAACATCAGGTGTTATCCCAGTTCCTTGCTGGTTTTGTTCCTCATGGTCCTGTTAGGTTAGTCATGGCTTAGAAATACAGGACATTGTTAATATAATCATAATACCTTTCATGTGAAGAAAGATTAAGATTACTCAATTCAGCAAAGATGGAGAACTTACTATGTGCCAGGTGAGCTGAGCTTTTGGGATGGAGATCAGGAAACAGTGAAAGCCAGCACCACTGCTCCTGGAGCTCTCATCTAACAGGGAGGCCAATTAGACAATAGTTCCCAGTGGGATGAATGTCAAAGGGGGAACCAAAGGAATCTATAACAATGGGACTTAATCCAGGATGAAGGATCAATGAAAACAATTCTGAGGGAAAAGAGACTTGAAATGTAATCATCCTTCTTACAGAGTGCAGTGATTAAAAATGGGGATGGAAGCAACACCATTGAAATGCTCCCATTTCCATGAATAGCACCACCATCCATCCAAGAAAAAAGTCAGAAACCCAGAAGACTCTGTGTGGTAGACTTTTAAATTTGGTATCCTCCAATGGATCACGCCTAATATTCATGACCTTGTGTAGTCCCCTTTCTGACCTGGGCTGGCCTTGATCTTTAACCAATAGAATGTGGCAAAACCAGCAGCTTCCATTTAGGTCCTACCACCCTGAGACCACTAAGCTAACTGCGTGGAGAAGCCATCCAGAGGAGAACCAAACAACTGAGCTGGCAGCAAGAACTGAACCCAGACACGTATCATCTGAGCCAAACTGGTTATGCCACCCCTGCTGATGATCACAGCAGAAATGAGCTGCATACCAAGCCCAGTTCAAACTGCAGAATCTTGAGCAAGTAATACACTAGGTACTGTTTTAAGCCATTAAATTTTGTGGTAGTCTGCAGCAGTAGAACAGAGAAGGCGATGGCACCCCACTCCAGTACTCTTGCCTGGAAAATCCTATGGACGGAGGAGCCTGGTGGGCTGCAGTCCATGGGATCACTAAGAGTCGGACACGACTGAGCAACTTCACTTTCACTTTTCACTTTCCTGCATTGGAGAAGGAAATGGCAACCCACTCCAGTGTTCTTGCCTGGAGAATCCCAGGGATGGGGGAGCCTGGTGGGCTGCCATCTGTGGGGTCGCACAGAGTCGGACACGACTGAAGCAACTTAGCAGCAGCAGCAGCAGTAACACATCGGCTCCCTTTCCCCATATCCCTTCCATTGTTAAGTCCTATCAGTTTTACCTCCAGGACACCCCAAATCCATCTACTCTGTCTCCTCTGATACCATCTGACTCCCAAACTACCATCCACCTTGACAGAAACCACTGCAGTAGTTGCCTAAGTATAAGTAGTCTCTGTGCATCCACTCAGGGTCCCCTCCAATCTGTACACCTTGCTGCAACCAGAGACATAGTTTCAAAGCATAAATTACAGCATAACACCCTCTTGCTTAAAATATTTCAGTAGCTTTCTTTTGCTCTCATAATAAGAATCAGTAAAGTCTTCTGCATGGCCTAATGCTTAACAAGCCTCTACCAAGTTTCTGGCCTCTATCCTAGCATGATGTCCTGTATATTGTTTTCTTTTCTGCCATACCAACCTTTTAGTTACTACACTCTGCCAACCTTCTTCCCCAAGGGACATTGTATTCACATTTCCCTCTTTCTGGTACCCTTTCCCACTTCCCTGCCCCTGCCCACCTTTGTTAAGTGCTTCCTGGTTACCTTAATAGGTTTCATTCAGCTCAAACATCTTTTCCTTACAGCCTTTCCTGACACCCAGGCTGGGCTAAATCTCCTTTTAAATTACTCTTATTCCTCTTTTTCTTGCTTGAATAATGACTTAAATTGGGATTTATTTGGGTGTTTATTTGATTATTATCTGTCTCCCCCATTAGACTAAGTTCCAGTCTGGTTTTATCTGAACTGAACCTTGGAAGGAAATGACATGACACCTGTCAGGACTTCCTCTGGAAGTGCAGCTCAAATTCTCTGAAACTACTCCCATCAAAAGGTAGGAGGTGTCCCTTCTGCTTGAATCTGTACTCTGTGGTTTCTTGAACCAATAGAGTTGGGCAGAAGTGACACTAACCCAGTTTTTAGGCCCAGAGCTTAAGAAAAACGCATCTCTCATTTTGTCATTTTGAGGGTTTATTGGCCGCAGACTCAGCTTGCAGGATCTTAGTTCCCTGACTAGGGATCGAACCCAGGTCACCAGCAGTGGAAGCACAGGGTCCTAACTAACTACTGGACCACCAGAATGTTTTGTCACTTTGGATGCAGTCACATGCTATAAGAGAGCCCAAACAGCCCGTGGAGAGGCACCAAGAACCCTGGTCCTCATAGAGCAGAAATAAGATTTCACCATTGAACTTTGCCCAAGCTGAAGATTTCTGAGCAAAATGACTTTTTTTGAAGCTATTAATTTTGGGTGGTTCGTTAACAGAGCAATAGATAACCAGAACATCAACCACGATGACAGCCCTGTGAAGAAAGGCAGTCCTTCCTGGAGCAGGATCACAAAGCTATCTGTGATGTCATGTTATCCTGAGCCTTGCTGAGCCCCAGCTGGCGAGGAACCTGAAGTGTCTGTTGTCACAGAGTGGGAGTCTTGGCAGTCCCTGGACAGAGGGACCATCCCAGATCAAGTCCGTGCTAGTATGCCGTGGGCCTGGATCCAGGGTTCTCTCTTGCTCACAACTTCCCACCCCCTAGGAACTGGCTGCGGGAGCCTATTTCACTCCAGAGTTTTGCCCTGAACATGGAGAGCAGCTGGTGAAAGTGATCTTTGAGTGGCAAGGGACATAAAGCATCACCTCATGAAAGACCCTAGAGAGGAGAAACTCAGGGATCGCTGCCCCAGAGCAATGTACAGCTTTGTCCAGGGTGATTCAGAGGAACATTCGCATTTGAAACACAAAGTTCCAAGAGGGCTCTGTCCTGAAGTACATAAATCACAGAACATCCTACAGGCCCATGATAATCCAATACCATAGCCACTAGCCACATATGGCTATTTGAATGTCAATGTTAACTAATTAGAATTTTTATTAAATATTTAAAAAGCACTCCTCAGTCACATGAGCCATATTTCAAGTGCTGCCAAGCCACGTGAGGCTAGTGGCTGCTGGCACTGGACAGTGCAGAACGTTTCCATCACAGAAAGGTCCATCTATGACCTTAGAGATTGATCCACAGAGGTGGCCTTACCCTCAAGGACATCAGAAGAAACACAATAAAAAAGGAAAGAAAAAAAGGGAAAAATAAAACAAGGATTACCACTGGGAGATCCACAGGAATGATCATGTTTTGTCAGGTCACAACATCCAGCCAAAAAGAGATACCCAGGCAGCTGAGGAGAGCACCCTAAGTGACTTACCTGCCATTTCAACTTCCCTTTGTGGTCATTGACAACATATTTTCCCAAATCCCTTAATATAGTCATTTCCTACTTGGGAGTTTCAAATTCCATAACTTCAGAATCCATTATGTTCACAAAATACTACATAGCATCATGATTAAGAACATGGACTCTGAAATCAAACTGCCCCCGTCAAAACACTGTTTCAAAGCTCAATGGGTGACTTTGACTTACTGGGTTATTCATTCTCATAGAAACTACATTTTCTCATCTGTAAAATGGGGATATTAAAATCGAGTTCACAAGGTTATTATGAAGGTCACATGAAATAATACTAATAAGGCATAACAGTATCATGAAATAGTGAATACTTGATAAATATTAGTTCTGGTTTACCCCAAGCATAATCTTATTTGGGTTTCAAAACAAACCCTCATCGGGGATTGGTGGGGATATGTAATCACTTTATTTTTCCTTTCCTCCATTTTACAAGTCTCCTTCAAAGCCTGACTTCAGTTCTAATATCTTCAGACTCTTCAGGTTGCCCAAAGCCTGGTCCCAGAATATAAGGACTCTTATCTTAGATTAAGTCACTTTTCTTTAATATTTTTTAGCTTCCCTTCATTGGGAAGCTCAGGCCCCCTAAGTACTAAGTGTGTTCCTAAGAGCTTCGAAGAGGGATCACATTAGTCTCATACTATGCGGGAAATTCAGAGTTTAGAGTGGGATAAAGACACACGCAGGGGTTGTCCATGACTCTTGCTTCAAGGTCTTGCATGTAGTTTAATGGGTCCTGGGGGAAGGCTGTGGGCCGGTGTGAATGTTGCCTGCTCCTCAGCCCTTAGAGTAAGTTTAAACCGGGCCCTGCCCGCTCCTCAGGACTGCGTAATAAAGACACCACATAACAAACGTGCAAATTCCCTATAAACCTAAATTACTAACGGTGCTGCAGGTTCTCTGCCCGAGGCGGCTCCTGTAAGAGAGCGACTCTTTTAAGAGGCGGGCCCCATCCCTGCAAACAAAGGAAGTCCCCGCCCCTGGTTGCCAGGGTGCTTTGTGGCGCCGCATTCTCATTGGTGGGCGTCAGCGGTGAAGCAGCCCGCGGCAGCCATTTCCAACGAGCTGGCGGGGGCGAAAGATGGCGACGCCCGTCGGGTGGTCGCAGGGGGGGTCAGGGTCGGTGTGTCTCGCCTTTGATCAACTGCGGGACGTGATTGAGTCTCAAGAGGAACTGATCCACCAGCTGAGGAACGTGGTACGCAGCCAGAGAGCTGGGGGAGGCCTGACTGGACGCCTACGTGGTGGGGGCGGGGCCAGGCCCTGTCCCTATGCCAGGGCCTTGCCGAGACCACATTGCCAATGGCGTCATCCGGAGGAGGCGGGGCCCCGATGTGTTGTGGCTGGTAGCGAGGTAGAGCCCAAAAGGGACTATGTCTCAGGAACATTTACCCAGAAATTTTAGAGAAAACCAAGTTGTTCCCTGCTCTCTTTGCCTGGTTGTCCAGGGCCTGGTAGATATGGCAGCCTATTCACTGAGCTTCAGTTTCCCCATTTGTAATTGGAGATGACTTCACTGTGTACAGAGTAACTATAACATCATCCCTATTGTGGAACCCACTCTCCATGCTGAGTGCTGTAAGCTCGTCACATGTTGACTTAAGGGCTTCCAACCCCTTTATGTCCTTTGCTTTTGCCTTGTCAATCAAATGCAAAGCTGGGACAAAGCACTGGAGCCACAAATTTCCTGAACATGTATGGTAAAATCATGGCCAAGTGGGATATATGATTTTTCTGTTTTTTTTATCTTGATAAGAAGGTGAGGACATAGATAAAACTGACTTCACATCTATTTCTCACTCCAATGTTTGAATGCCGCTCTGAACACTGAATTACCTAAAGGTACCCAGGCCTTTCTGTTGACACCTGGTCTTTACATGTGTGTTCTCATTATCTGGAACACTTCTCTTTTCCATCCTTTTTTCTGGCCCACCCACATTTAGCAGTCAGATATCAGGGTGACATCCCTTCCCTTGAAGAAGTTCTGACCCTTCCCCAGGCTGAGGCAAAGGCCTCATAGCGCACATCATGGTGGCCATGGTGTCTTCTCCATGAGACTTATTCCTTGTGTGCAGGACCTAGAGTTGAGCATCAGTGAATCTTGTGGAATGAACTCTCCCTTCCTTGGGCCCCAGTGTTGTCGTACATGCCCTGGGCATCATCCATTATCTATCCCAGGCCCTGGTGCCTAGAGAAACCCCTCCCACCACAACCCCAGGCCCTCCCTGAACCAGGCTCTGTTGCAGATGATTCTCCAGGATGAAAATTTTGTCAGTAAAGAAGAGTTCCAGGCAGTGGAGAAAAAGCTGGTGGTAAGTAATGGCCTCTGTCAGCTTCTCATCTTCCCCCATTTCCCAGGATCCTAGTGGTTGGGCAGTCCTTGAGCACTGGTCTCTGAGCACCTCCAGCCCCCATAGTGAGGACAGAATCTTCCTGTACCATGCCTTCTACATGCCTGTCTGAGAAAGGGGGCTGATTAAGGGGGCCTAGGAGACTCAGCGTGGCTTGTGGTGATAAGGTCACTGCTGCTGCCCCTGCAGGAAGAGAAAGCAGCCCATGCCAAGACCAAGGTTCTCCTGGCCAAGGAAGAGGAGAAGTTGCAGTTTGCCCTCGGAGAGGTAGAGGTGCTGTCTAAACAGCTGGAGAAAGAGAAGCTGGCCTTTGAAAAGGCGTGAGTGGACCTTGGTAGTGGGGGAAGAGTTGGGGGTCCCATCTGCCCATCAGCCTTCCCACCTTCCTTATCTTCTCCACTCAGGCTCTCCAGTGTCAAGAGCAGAGCCCTGCAGGAGTCCAGCAAGAAGGACCAGCTCATCACCAAGTGCAATGGTAGGCGGGAGGCCCGCACTCCCTCCCACGCTTGCTTACATGGGCACTTCCCTAACAGCCCAGTGCCTGTGTCCAGGGCAGGGTTTCACCCCAACTTTTGTCCCCGGCTGAGGATACAGGCCAGCCCAAGCGGGCCACACCTTCGCAAAGGCCTTCAGGGACCAGGCAGGCCACGGAAATGAGGGAAGTGGTTGGTGTACAATATTCTTCATGGCCATAAAGGAACGGGCTCGCTCCCATTTTTCTTGAAACATACGACCTTCTTAGTCCACCTTTTTGTTTTCCCACTTTTGGTGACTAATAGAAATAGTGTACTTTACTCATAACTCTGTTTTCAGGGAAAGAATAGTCCTGTATGGAAGCTGATCCTTAGTCTGAGTGCTGGGGACCCAACAGGGAGAAATGGGGACTGTGGTAATGTGGAGAGCCATACTCCTTCCCAAGGGCCTAGCACCTCTGCTGTGGGAACAGGGGCCCAGTACAGTCAGATCTTTAAAAAAGACTCTGGAAAGCACATTCTAATGGAAGCTTTTCTGACTTTTTCATGTTGGCACTAAATTTAAAAATTCAGAAATGTTTAAAGTATTGTATGGCCCAAGGACAATATGTCTGTGGGCCATTAGTTTTCACCTCTGCTCTGTGCAGATGTCTGTGGCCACTTGCTGGCTCAGCTGGTGCTCTGAGTTCGAGGCACTTTCAGTCAGCTATTCAGTGTCCTGAGACCTTAGAACTCCTTTTCATTTTCCCAGAATGCCAAACTCCCCTTACCTACTTTAAGAAGTAGATATGAATTCCATATGCAACATTTCCTTCATTCACTGCAGTGTTCATTTTGAGTAGATCAGAGTTCAAGCCCAAAAGAGGTTTAGGGTCTCTCCTGATGGGCCCTCACCTGGAGTCTTGGGCACCCCCTACCTACCAATGCAGTCTTCTCTTTCCCCTGGTGAGTACTCTCACTGGAAAGATGCCAGCAGGCTGCCATCTTGATCTGGCCAGGTGGACTAACAAGCCTCATGGTTGTCTAAGGCAACCTCATGGCCTCATGGCCTCTCCTGTGGCCCAACAGGCAGGCAATGCCTCCATACCCAAAGATGCTGCTCCCCTAGTCCTTCCCTTTTCCCTGGGTTTCCCCCCACTTCCCTAAAAGGAACCTAGGCTTCTCTCCTAGTGGTGAGGCCCTTCCTCTAGGACATTTCCTAGAGATCAGCCATGGCCTCACGGCTCTGCATCTGCTAGTGGAAAGTGTGTGTGAGTCATAGGGGAGGAGCTGGCTGCCTCCCTGCAGAATGTTCTGAATTCCTCCAGAAGGGCACAAGCCCTCACCTGAGCAGATCTGGGGACCTGAGCCACCCCCTGGCCTGACGTCTAACACCCCACACCTCCCTTTATGTGGTTCCAAGTTGGTTGTATACTTACATAGTTCCTTACTCTTCTGAGAGTCTTTTCTAACCACTCTCTCATTGGGTGCCATTTAGTCTAAATAGCTCTCATTTATTTTAAGATTCAAACAAATTTCTGATGCTTTTTTCCCATAAGAACTTCATAAGCAATCAGATTGGATTCACTGACTGACCTGGGGAAGGAGGTTAAATAGCACTGGTCCTGTGACCCAGTGAGCCCGGATTTTTCTTCTTTTCCTTCACCCATGTCCCTGTTCAAAATATGCTGTAATTTTTTACCAGATTTTCTCTTCTGAAACCTTAACTGCTTCAGCATTTTTGCATTTTCAGAGCTTACATTCTAGTTAATCTTTGTCTAGCCTTTAAATGCTTTAGGATTTTCTTCTTGGAGGATCAGAATTTTTCAGGGCTCCCTGAGAGACATTATGTAAATGAAGCAACCCCAGATCCCTACAGCCTCATTGGATTTTAAGCCAAGACACAAAACTCATCCTTGCACTTAATCTGGGGGTAAGCTTTGCCACCACTATCTCCCTGGGGTCCTGTCTTCTCACCTGAAGCTCTAAGATAGGGCTGGGCATCCTGCTAGCCCTCAGTGGGTGGGTGGTTTGCAATGACTGAACTAGGCGTTGGTTTGCAATGACTGAACTAGGCGATGTTTCTAAGACTTAAACTCCCAGGGGACATCTTGTTTATTCATTCCACAAATAAATGTATTGTGCATCTATTTAATACTATGTGCCAGGTACTGTTTTAGGCCTTAGGGTTAAAGCTGTGAATAAAACAAAAATCTTTGTCCTTGTGGACCTTATAACCTAGTAGAGGAGAAGACATGAGCAAAACATGAGGTCTGTGAGATTTAAGTGCTAAAAGGGAAATAAAGCAGGAAAATGGGATAGGAAATATTGGGAAGTGAAGGGTTGTAGTTTTAGACTAGGAAGGGTCTCACCAAGGAGGTGATATCTGTAAAGAGCTGCAGGAGTTGAGGGCAGGGCTGACCATCTCTCTCCAAGGGCCTTTGCATGCACACAGGCGAGCCACCTGGTCCAGAATAGAGTTGTGAAGTCACTGACACACACCCCCACCCCATCAGGACTCTATTATAATAAACTCATCCTTACACGGGCATTAGCAACTACTCTTGGACAACCCCTGGGTCGGGGGGAGCCAAGTTCTGAAAAGACCCATGAGGGAATGCCTTATCTCAGGAAAGAGCCCATGGGATGGGAACCCCTCCTCCTCCCTGCCTCTCTCCCCCACAGAAATTGAGTCTCACATTATAAAGCAAGAAGATATACTTAATGGCAAAGAGAATGAGATTAAGGAGTTGCAGCAAGTTATCAGCCAGCAGAAAGAGATCTTCAGGTGAGGGGTCTGGGCCAGGCTGGGGGTTGTTGATGGAAGTGGGGAGCCAGACCTCTGCTCCCTACCCTGGGCTGTCCCCAGCCCACGCCCAGCCGGCTCCGTTGCAGGAATCACATGTCTGACTTCCGGATCCAGAAGCAGCAAGAGAACTACATGGCCCAAGTGCTGGACCAGAAGCATAAGAAAGCCTCGGGGACGCGTCAGGCCCGGAGCCGTCAGCGTCCCAGGGAAAAATAAAATGGTTGTCGCCTTCCTGTTATCTGCTGTAAAGCCCAACCTCTGCCTTCTCTGCTCTGGAGGTCCCCATCCTGACCCTGTCCCTGTGGGTACTTCCCTCAGGCCTCACAGTGGCCTGGACCCCAGGGAAGAGGCAGGGTAAAAGGCAAGACACCCCTTTCTTCCTCCCTGCCTGCCTTTTGGACCACCACCTGCCAGGCCATTCCTGTGCTCAGAAGTCTGAGGATGCGCCTCGAGTCTCCAGCCCCTGTTACTCCCCTGGTTTCCTCCCTTGGATGATAGTGGGGACCATGGGGGTATGGGGTTGTAGCCTAGGGAAGGACTACTTGGTTGTCTAGTAGGCACTATCCCTCTTACTCTTGGTATTAAATTCCTTCCTATATAAACAGCCCTGGTTACCCCAGCGCCCTTTGTGAATTTAACTCCAAACTTGAAGGGCTATGTGTGTATGTGCTGTGTTAAGTGTCTGAGACACCCCAACTGGAGAGTTCAAAGATGGTGGGTTCTAGGACCACAGTGAATTTGGGAAATCGGTTTCCATCACATAACAAGAATGTTATACCTGTGAATCACTTTTGCATCTTCTTAGACTTCTCTGAAACAGAAGCTTATATGCACAAATGGAGGAAGAGGAAAAGACTGCTATGACGGTGGTGCGGTTTTTTGTTTTCCCCCTGCTATGTCTGTTTTTAAGGTGGGATAAAAGTCTGTGGAAGGGTTATGACTTTATGACTTACTCAAGTTGCATATACAGAGCTGAATGTGATGGCCAGGCTTGGTCCTCTCAGAAGCCATCACTAATGTGCCCTAGGTGATCAAGGGGACACACCCAGGCAGGGGACCCACTCAGGGGAGGCTGAGTCAGATTGTCAAGTCTAGCCTTTCCTGGGTCAGTGTGAGGCTGAGTGCGTAGGAGGAGCCAGTGCTCTTGCTTTAGGGCCAGCTGGGGCCTGAGTCATAGCAGGACCTTGAAGCCAGAAGTTTAAGGGCAAGTGGTGCCCATTGTCATCGTCCCAGGATAGTAACAGGTGGTAGCTGCTTCCCCATCAGCAGTTGTCCCCAGGACAGGTCCTGAAGTGATGGGGCCTGGAATGAGGGCATTGTGAGTGCCTGGGGGAACACAGAGCTATTCTTACCACAGGCCTTTAGAGCAGCTACCCTGCTAAGTCACTTCAGTCGTGTCCGACTCTGTGCGACCCCATAGACAGCCGCCCACCAGGCTCTCCCATCCCTGGGATTCTCCAGGCAAGAACACGAGTGGGTTGCCATTTCCTTCTCCAATGCATGAAAGTGAAAAGTGAAAGTGAAGTCGCACAGTCGTGCCCAACTCTTAGCGACCCCATGGACTGCAGCCCACCAGGCTCCTCCGTCCATGGGATTTTCCAGGCAAGAGTACTGGAGTGGGGTGCCATTGCCTTCTAAAAGATGCCATATTAGCATCTGGGCCTTGTTCTACCAACCTGAAAAGCTAGCACTGTCCCCTCCAGCCTAGGTTTCCACAAAAGCAGTGGGTCTAGCCAGGGACATGTTTTCTGAGGCCCCAGTACAACTTTTGGAGTTGGGGGAGCCCTCCATGCAATGCTCCTCTATCAAAGATATGGGGCAGGTGGTGGTGATGGTCAGGGAAGGTGATGCATGCTCCCTTATGAGCTCTGGCTGGGACTGGCTTTGTGAGGGCCAGAGAGGAGGGGTGCGCTGCAGTGATGGGAAGATGTGGGGAGTTGACAGATGAAATTGCCAGACCTGGGTTGTCTGGTCTCCTGGCTCACACTCTGATCCACACAGGATACTTGACCTCAAGCAGGTACCTGCTCAGCCTCAGTTCCCTCACCTGGGATGGACGAGTGGAGTTGGGCCTAGCTCCTGGGTCCAAGTTGGATGTTTGCCCTCCGCTCACCTTCCAAACCAAAGCCTGGAATGTCAGCCTAAGCTCTCAGGTTCACGCCCGAGAAGGGATCTAGGAGGGTAGGGCCCAAGGCCCTCTGGCTGGCTATGCCGCTGTTTTAGGAGAGGACGCGGCCGCTTTAAGGCGCGGTGACCCCCACGGCACCCGCGGGCGGGGCGGGGACAATGCGGGCGTCCGCGGCACCAGCGGAGGCGAATGCGAGGGAGGTAGTGCGCCGCGTCCGGCCCCAGCATGCTGACCGCGTTTGCCCAGCCAGCCCTGCCTGGGTTCCCAGGGCGGCTGCCTGCGGCCCCCGCTCGGCGCCAGGACTCGTCCGGTTCGTCAGGCTCCTACCACACTGCTCCGGGTTCTCCAGAGCCCCCGGACGTTGGGCCGGACGCAGAGGGCCGGGCGAATTGGCCCAGGGTGGCCCCTGCGCTGGGGGCGGGCGTGCAGCCTCGCCTGTCCGTCAGCGCCCAGAATAGCCGCCAGCAGCTACTGCCCGGCTCGGGTTTCCCGCGAGGCCCGGCCTCCGGCCTGCGACCACCCCAGCCCCAGCTGCGCATGCTGCCGTCGGGGGAGATGGAAGTCATCTTCGGCGCTGGGCCCCTATTCAGCCGCTCCGACGCAGAGGATAGAGAAGTGCAACAGCTCACGACGCGGGCCTTCCGCAGCCTCTCTCCTCCTGGGTCCACGTCTCCCATCCCTGACGAACCGCAGCCACAGGGCCCCGACGGTGGCTCCCGCTGGGCCACTTACCTGGAGTTGCGGCCCCGCGCGGCGAGTCCTGCCACCCCATCGCAGTTCGAGTGTGTGGAGGTGGCACTGGAGGAGCATACCGCGCCTGCCAGGCCCCGGACGGTGCCCAAACGTCAGATCGAGCTGCGCCCTCGGCCCCGGAGTCCCCCGCGGGAGGCCAATGCGCCGCGCCCTCGACTGCTCCTGCGCACCGGCTCCCTGGACGAGTCTCTCAGCCGCCTGCAGGCTGCCGCAGACCTCGTGCAGACGGCGCTAGCCAGAAAACTGAGCCCGGCGCCCCCTGCCCCAAGCAACGCCACCTTTGGACCCACGGTGCCGCCGGAGCCTGCGACCCCGGAAACGCTCCGCAGTACTCGGGTGGCCCTGGAGGAAGCCAAGTCTCTGCCGCCTCGGGTGAACTATAGTTCAGCCCCAGCCAGGGCCCCAAGACCGTGGCCAAGCCTCCGGGAGCGCGCAATTCGGCGCGACAAGCCCGCGCCCGGGACCGAGCCTCTGGGTCCAGTTAGTTCCAGCATCTTCCTGAAGTCAGGGGAGAAGCCCGAGGAGGTGCACCAAAAAGAACCGAAGGCTCGTTTCCCGCGAGATACTCCGGCTCAAACCGTCCTGAGGGCACAGGGTCCGCCTTTCCAGTCTAGGCCCCCCTGGGAAGTTTCGAGTAAGGCTGTGAGACGGAGAAGCCCATCCCCGCCGTGGGAAGCCCCAAATGGGACCGTGCGGGGTCCTCACTGCACCTCCCCCCAGAACCTGTCCCCCTGGAATCGAACAATTCGGAAGGTGAGTAGCCCATCGATCCCGGAGGCATCCTCTACATGGGACAATCAGGATGCTGCTGTCACGGAAACTGTCAGCAGAAAGAGCCCTTCCCCTCCGACCCTTTCCCAGTGGAATCGGGGTGTTGCCAGGGCAAAAAGCCCATCCCCCGAAGCTCCCTCCTCGTGGGAGGTGCCGCACCCGGCAGTTGGGGATGCAGTTGAGGGAAGCAGGAGCCCGTCCCCGCCGACCTTGCCCTCGTGGGAGACTCCAGATCGTTCTGTTGGAACGTGGAGCCCATCGCCCCAGGAGACGTGGAACTCCACAGTGCAGAGTTCATCGGTAGTGTCTACGCCGGTAGCTATTAATGGCGCGGCCCAAGAGGAACTGGTGCCGCCCACGCCGTCTGCACCAGGGACTCCAAAGCTAACAGAGGTTCAAAGTCCGTCCACGCGGGAGATACCGGATCTTGCCTCCCGAGGCAACCAGCTGTCGCCAGAGGTGGCTGCACCCCAGCTGCCTCTCAGTCGCACCGTGGATGTCGATGTGCTCCCTGAAGCGGTGGGCTCTGGAAAAGCGGCCTCTGGGCGCCCGCGCGTGGCCATTCCGCGGCCCCGCGACGTACGCAAGATGGTGAAGACCACGTACGCGCCGAGCTTTGCGGCAAGCACCCCAGACTCAGGGCTCCCCGCCCCTCCTGCAGAACCCCGCGGGGAGGAAGGCAGCGCATCCAAGACACAAGAACTTCAGGCGCTGGGGCCCCCCGCCCCGTCTCACTACACTTCCATTTTTCTCAAGGACTTTCTGCCGGTCGTGTCCCACCCCTACGAACCCCCAGAGCCAACCCCAGACACAGTGCCCCGGGACGTTACCCAGTCCAACGGGGTCCTGCGGCGGAGGGCGGAGAACAGCACGGCGAAACCCTTCGCGCGCACTGAGATCCGCCTGCCTGGTGCCCTGGCCTTAGGCCGCCGGCCTGAGAGAACCCGGGGAGTTGCGGTGCACGGTCCTGGCGGAAAGAACCGGGATGCAGAGGCTCAGCGCTTGGTCCCAGACAACAAGGGTCGGACCAGCCCTCTAGGCGGCGCTCGCACCTCACCCCAGCAGTCGCCCATAGGGCCGGCAGAGACCCAACCTCCCGGACCGCCACGCCCCAGCTCCCCGCAGGCGCACCCTAGCTCGAGCTCTGGAATGGAATCCGAACTGGAGACGCCCCCTAAGGCCCTTGAGCCCGCGGTGGCGGTCCAGCCGCCCCTCCTGCGGGAGCCCCAGGCGTCGACTCGTAGAACGGCCCGGGCCCAGCCCCGCGCTGCCTCGGCGCCTCCGCTGGACCGGTCAGCGGACGGTTCCTCCCAGGGGACGCGTAGGCCGCCGGGGGCTGCAAACCCGGGGAAGGTCCTGGTGGACCCCGAGAGCGGCCGCTACTACTTTGTGGAGGCGCCGCGGCAGCCTCGGCTGCGGCTGCTCTTCGACCCTGAGAGCGGGCAGTACGTGGAGGTGCTGCTGCCACCCTCGCCCTCGGTGCCACCCCGCCGCGTCTACACTCCGCTGGCCCTGGGCCCCGGCCTCTACCCGCCAGCCTATGGGCCCCTTCCCGGCCTCTCACTGCCACCATCCCCCGGCCCGCCGGCCTTCAGCGGCCCGCAGCTACCCTGGGCCTCCGAGGCGGGGCCCCTGGACGGGATGTACTACCTGCCAGTGAGTGGGACACCCAGCCCCGCACCTCCTTTTCTTCTCTGTGCTCCACCCTCCAGCTTGGGTCCCTCGCAGCCCAACAAGGGCTCCTTGTTCCCGGTGTGAGGCCCCAGGGCCTGATCCGCATGATGTTGGGGCCTATTGATGGTCTTAAAGGTTTTGGCATCCAGTCCTTTACCCTCTTTTCCTTCAATCATCTCTTCTTTTACCCATCTCATGCCTTTTTGTTTTTTTCAGACCGAAAGTTACCTTCAGATTATCTGAGACACGTTGGGGTGGGGGTGGGAGGGCTAATGGAGCTGGAGCTCAGTAAATGGCTGTCTGTTTCCCCCACCCCAGCAAAATCCTATACCCTTTCCCCAAGTCCCAGAGTGTGGTGTGTTGGGGTGTGTGGGTGTGTGTGTGTGTTGTGGGCTGAAAAAAATGCACAACATGAGATTTGTGAATTAAGTGTTCAGTTCAGTACAGTTAAGTGTTACTTGGGGCAAAATGAAAAACTATAAGCCTGGGAGACAACCTCTCACATAGGTTGTCTATGTGGGGGTAGGTCAGTATATGTGTGATTTTGGTGAAGGAGGATAGTGCAATCAAGCACACATTTTGGAAGAAGATTGCTGCTAGTCACAATGAGCAGATGTCTATTTTATTGCTTTTCTAGATATGAGAAGATTGCAAGAAATGGGCTCATAAAAACTTCTCCTGAAAATAAATATCTAAAGGCCTATTTTGCCAGTCTCCCAGAGCACAGAGGGCCTCATTCCTGATCTCTGCCCTGAACTTTCAGGGTGGGTTGAAGGTCAGAGATTGCAATGGCTAGTGATTTCATCTTTGTAGAGGCAGGTGACAAGTGACAATTTTTAGTTGGCTGTGTGAAAAATCCCAGGACATGGCCCCAGGAACCGACCTGAGGGGGTGACGGGGTTTCTCAGGGACAGCAGGAAATGGGAGCTGCAAGGAAGGGGCTGCCCCTAGAGGTAGGGAGATGTCTGTCTCTCCCCAAAGGTGGGCCCAGCTGAGGTGGAGCAGGCTAGTGAGCAATGATCGGATGAAGGGAGAAGGACACTGGTATCAAGTCCATTATTCTTTGGAAGGGGATCTGAGTCTTGGCCTGGGAGGCTGTGGGGGAAAGTGGCTGGAGAAGGCCCTAGGCGAGGATCATCTGAGAAAGGGAGCTGCGGGAACAGGAGGTGGAGGTAAATCAGGGAAGTAGTATGGGAGGGGCCATGGAGGGTCAGCCTGGGACTTACTGGGGTGGGGACTGGGGAGAAGGTGGGAGGTGACTATAGTCTGCAGCTGGGAGTACTGCCCCTCATTCTCTCCTCAACTCCAGCCTCTGACTTGGCTTGTCTAAGCCCTCAGAACTGAACTGGCTCATTCTGGGGTTATAAGTGGGGGTTCTGGCTGTTCCCACCGAGGGGGGAGGAGCAGATTAGTGGGTCATTGGGAAAGACTTAAAAGCAGAGAGGATGGTTGAGCTGTTGTCAGGAGACTCTTGACCTATCTGGATGGGGTGGAGGGTGGGTTAGGGCTGGCGAAAGAAGGGATGCCCCTGTGTGGAGCTCTCAGCTGGTTCCACTCACCTGGTAACAGATGTGGCAACCATGCCTAGAGAGGGGCTGGCTCTGCAGGCTGTCACAGCGTAGGAAGGGACAGGCCCCACAGTACGTGTTCCAATTGCCTCGAGACTCCAGGAGAGCAGAGGGGGACGCGCAGAGTGGGAGGTGCTCTTCGTGGGGGGTCTGTGTAGAGTACTGAGTGAAGTGACTGGGCCTTGCTGGACTGATACGTGGTGTGAAGAGTTTGCATAAGAACAGTTACCATTAGAAGCAGTGTTAGGGATGGAGATCAATGCCTTTCTTAAATTCCAGGCCTCTGGTGGACCTGCATCTCTTGGAGTCACTGCCCCCCTCGATTTGGATTGGAAACAGAGAACTATGAGTCAGAATAACCTGGACATCTTTCTGTGGCCAGAGATGCTGATGCCAAGGAGGGCCCTGGGCCACTCCTGGGCCCCTCACTTCATCGTGATGTGCAATAAACCCAATGGCCCCAATGGCTGGAAAAATTGGCGTGAAGTGTCTGATTTCCTGCTGCGGCCTCTTAACACCCCCTACAATGCCGTCCATGCCTGGGTGTGGCTTGGGGGAGAGTATCACATGTGTCTTTCATAAACTGTGGCATCCATCCTTCAGCAAACCTGCCTCTCAGGGAGCGAGCCCTAGGCTGGCAGTCACGCCTGTGACCTCATTTCTTCTGGCGGCTGAGTGGTCAGTGGGCCTTGGGGATCAACCAGGCTTGGGTTCCAGTCTCAGCATAGCCCTTCTAGCTGTGTGGCCTTGAATTTGTCACTTTTCTCTGAACCTTTGTGTTCTTGGGGGTAGATTTAAGACAACAGTAACCAGTCATCTCCTCCACCAAGGAGCTTAGCACAGTGCCTGCCATGTGGCCTGTCCCAGGTCATGAGAGGTATCAGCTCCCATGTGTCTTTGCCCAGGCCCAGCCCCTCTCCTTGCTTCATTGGCTGGAGCCAGGGTCCCACGAGAGAAGGTGCACACGTGGAGTCTCCAGGGCCCTGGGGGAAGGGAGAGAATGGGAGGGGTGAAGTGTCAGTTCCCCATTGGTCTGGGCCAGGTGTTCTGAAGCAGCCCCCACTACACACACACACACAGATGCACCCACACACCTGCACCCCAACCACAGCCCTTGCTCACTGAGTCAGCTCCACCGGCCATGAGGCTGTCACTGCTGCTACTGCTGCCACTCCTTGGGGCCTGGGCCATCCCAGGGGGCTTCGGAGACGAGGCCTCACTCACTGCCACTGCCCCTGAGCTGGACGATGAAGAGAAGTTCTCAACTCACATACCTACTCACCTGCGATGTGATGCCTGCAGGGCGGTGGCCTACCAGGTGAGTCCCCCCTCCCCCAGCAGCTCTCCTGCCCCTACACAGGCCCCTTCTCAAGCCAGACCCTTCTATCTGCCTCAGGTTCCACCACTGGCCTTTGATCCCCAAGCCCACCCCCAGGCATCAAGCTAGACTCAGCCTTCCATGATATTGCCATCTTCACCTCACCAGAACCTCTGTGCCTCAGTTTACCTGTCTGCCCAGCAAAGAGCAGACAGACCATCTCTGGGACATGAGGGAGTCCCTAGCTAGTCCTCTCAGACTTCTCCCGTTCCAGGCCGATCCTGAGGTCCAGACTCCTTCCCAAAGCACACCTGGGGAGCACAGGGGTTTGTGTGCACGTGTGCATGTTTGTCGAGTCCGTGAGCCCATGAGCATGTGTGGGTGTCTTGAGTTCACATACAAACCTGTCAAGCGTGTCTGAGTACTTGTGTGTGTGTGTGTGTGTGTGTGTGTGTAAGTGCTATGAGTACATGTGTCACTGATGACTGAGTGGCTTTATTTTCTTTGCTTGTTCTTGTGGTTTTACATCACGTGTGGTGATGGTGGGCAGGTGTGCCCTGCAGGAAGGCCCCCAGTGCCCAGGCCAGCTCAGCTTTGCCCATCCACCCACCTCATCCCAAGGCTGTGGATCCTGCCTCAGCTGGCACGTTCCCAGCTCTCTGGACCTGGGGGAGGGCCACGAAGTCAGCCTCACAGGTGCTTCCTGCTCAAAAGGCTCCGTTGCCTCGTTCTTCCTCCGAGACTCAGGTTTCTGCTCTCCCCCGCCTCTCCTTCCGCATTGAGTAGTTCTGAAGCCCTGGTTCTGAACCCCTCCTTATTCCAGATGTGGCAACATCTGACAAAAGCTGAGGCCAAGCTTCTCCCACTGGACTCTGGGGGCCGTCGTGAGCTGAGCGAGTCAGTATACACAGACGTCCTGGACCAGAGCTGCTCTCAGACCTGGCAGGGGTGAGTTGAAAAATCTGGCCCCTGCCTCACTTCTCCAGGGGCAGGCTGATGAATGGGGGTCCCCATCCTCCCACTCACACCATACACACTCCACAAGGTCTCCAGCCCAAGGGTAGGGGCTGGTTGGGACAGAGGCTGAACTCTGGAACCAGGAGCAAGCAGAAGATTGGGTGGCCAGGGGATAAGGGTGTTGTGTGACTTTGGGCCAGGGGCTTCTCCTTTCTGGTCCTCAGTTTTTCAGCAGAGAGGATCAGAATCTGGGCACTAAACTTGGTAGATGTCCCATGTGCCCCGCTTCGGGTAGATACAGGCTCCACTAATGCTGTCTCCCTCTCCTCCCTCCACCTCCAGCTATGGAGTTGGAGAAGTGGACCAGGTGAAACGTCTCATGGGCCCAGGACTTAGCACAGGGGCGCAGCCGAGCATCATGGTGATGATCATGGAGGGGCTGTGGCCCACCAGGTGATGACTGGAGGGTTGGAGTGGGATGGAGCCCTTGCAGCCTTGAATCTGCCCATTGAAGGCAGGGCAGAGTCTGAGGCTCCTGCTGGGCTCCCCTAGGCTCTCCAAGACCTGCTTTCACTACCTGGGGGAATTTGGAGAAGACCAGATCTATGAAGCCCACCAACAAGGTCGAGGGACCCTGGAGGCGCTGCTGTGTGGAGGCCCCCGGGGGGCCTGTTCAGAGAAGGCTCCAGACACAAGGACAGAGCTCTAGTCCAACTCCTCCTTCCTGGTCAGCCCCTGAAGACAGCTGGCCTCCCTCTTGATCTGCCTCCCTCCTTTCTGCAGGCAGCCTGGAGGAGGGGTGCAGGGAGGCTTTGCTCATCTGTTTTTCCTCTCTCCCTCCCTCCTCCCGCCTCGGGGGCCTGGGACGTGGCCAGGGCCTTTCCCTCTGGACTCAAATAAAACCAGTGACCTCGACTCCTTCTCTCTGCAAAAGGTTCTTGGGGGGCTGGGAGGATAAACATTGGTGTTTCTGCTGGAGAAGACCAGGGACAAGCCCCACAGTTTCCCAGAGGTAAGTGAGATCTGTCATGGTTGAAAATGTGAGTGAGCTGACAAAGGCACATGAAATCAGTTATCAGCACGTTTGGAACCCCAGATCCCTCAGGAGAGAAAACGAAAGCCAAGGAAAACTCCATAAGCACGTCACCTGCGGACACACCCACTGCAGCCGCTGCACTCGCTGTGCCCCTTTCAGAACACGAGTCTCCCTGGGTCTACGCCCAGAGGCTGCTCACTTTCTAGACTCTGCTTGTGACCCAGCTGGCGTGACTGGGCCCTGGGGCAGGGCAGGGCAGGGCGGGGTTCCTAGAACAGGCTGTATTCCTGATCTTGGCTCTACGTCCTCCCCAGAAATTCTTCTCACCTGCGGCCCTTTCTTTAGCAGCAGAGGAAAGAGCTCCACCTGGGTTGCACCTGAGTCTGGGTATCTGGGGTCAGTGATGCTCAAGCTTGTAGTTTCCTTTGTATCTCTGGGAGGTGGACAGAACAGACACTGTAATACTCTGTTGACACCTTGGCTCAGACAACAAAAAGACTCAGGCAGAGTCCTAGGTGAAATGGCAGGGCTGGGAGGGAATTCACATTTAGGGGTGGGAGGAAGGATAGTGCTGGAGGAATGGGGGTGTCCTAGGCAGGCCCTGACCACTGTGGCTTCCCTGAGCTGCCCTGCAGCCCAGCGCTCTGTGTTCCATCGCCTGTTCTCCACCTGCCTGAGGCCCCTCCCCTGGCCCTCAGGAGAGAACCCTGAAGCCCAGGGAGAGCCAGGGTCCAAGGCATTGGCTGAGGCATCAGAAGTAGCAGGTGTGGAGCTGGGAGCTGTGATGTGGACCTGCGTGGTCCTGTGTTTGTGAAGTGACTTAGACTTTGCATCAGACTCTGGGTGTGTTTGTGCAACTGTGTATCTGAGATCATGTGCAGCTTGCCAGCCTTGTCTCCTTGTGTGCGGTATGTGGTTTGGGTAGACTTGAATGACCAAAGGACAGTGTGTGGAAAGGGTGGGGCTGTCTCTCCAGCCCCGTAGGGAGTACTGAGGAAAAGAGGGTGGGGAGGAAAGTGCTGAGGAGTACAGGCTTTGAACTGGTCAGACAACTTTGGGAACCTGGGAGCAGTAGCCAAGAAGGGAGAGGAGAGGACAGGCAGGCAGAACAACGGGCTGGAGGCTGGAGCAACGGGCTGGAGGCTGGACAGGCCTTTGGATTCAGGGCTGTGACATGAAGCTGCTACCCAGCTGGACAGCGGTGCTGCCTGGGAGCCCTCGGGGCAGGGCCTGGCCGTGGGCACAGCGAACCAGAAGTAGGTGGACCCTAAGGGGGCCGGGAAGGCACAGAAGGGAGCTGAACCTGGGACCTCGGGCTCGGCCCTCGCCAGCCTAGAGCCTCAACCCCTGGGCTTTCCCCAACCCCTAGGAGGGGAAGATGGTCTGGCCCAGGGCTGCTTCAGGGGTTGTGTGGCCGTCACACAGGGCCTGACGCTTAGAAAGGCCCCCCAATTTGGTTTAATGCTCTGCTGTTGCTGTTTTAAAAATTATAACACTTGGAACAGGGCTCCCAGGTTTTCATTTTGCACTGGGTCCCACAGAGCACACAGCTGGTCCTGGCTGGGAGGGAAGGAAAGGAATCCTTGTCCTGACACAGAGGACAGGCAAGACCGGGCTAGCCCTGGCAGCTCCTTGGGCCCATCTGATTTTGCCTCAGGGACCCTGAGTGGTAGTGGTGAGGAGGGCAGTCCTTTATGACATTTAATGTAGAAATAAATACGGTGGGTTTAGGTGTTCAGGTAAACCTAATTTTTGGAATGGTTTTCTAAAACCTTGCGACCTGTGTGGCCTTGGTCAGATCACATCTCCTAAATCTGTTTCATCAGCTGTAAAATAGGTTAATAGCACCCAGAGCCTGGGGTTAGACTTGATGATACAAGGATGTTGCTTGGCACACAGTCATTCCCCAATAACAAGATGGGTTATGATGATGATAATGATTAACTTTTTATTAATAAGTAGGGAAAAACCTGATTCAGAGCGTGACATCATATGTGCCCAGGTTCACTCCCTTTCTCCTCACCTCACCCAGGGCCTGGTACCCTTCCAAGGTCATCCTCTCCTCACCCTCACCCTGGCCCTCTCTTGGAAAACTTGTGGCCCGTGCCCAGGCTCAGGTGTGGGCAAGCAAGGGAATGCTCAAGAGGCGCATGTGGCAGAGGCTTGGGCGGCCTTTTCCACTACAGCCAGAGTTAATACGTTACCTCAGCCTGGGCCCTCCTTTCGCAATCAGTGATAGAGATCTGGTTACAGATTTACTTCAAACAATGCCTGATATGTGGAGTAAAGTCCTCCTTGGCCTTCGTAAAGCCAACCCTCCTTCTCCTCAGGAACGGCTCACACCTGTGCCCCAAAGATGAGGGCCCGGGAGGACGCTGAGGGCCAGACACAGGTGCTGGGGGATGAGTAGGGGTGGGGGTGGGGTTGGGTGGGTCGGGGGTGGGGTGGGGCACTCTGCAAGCCTGCTCCCTGGGAGGGCAGAGAGAAAAGTTCTGATGAACTGGATCAAGAGTGACTGTCCCAGGTGGAATGTGGCAACTGGGGGAGGGGGTGGGGGTGGCAGTGGGGGTGAAGGAGATTTCTGCTTTGGGACTGGCTGACTCCAGCCTGGAACCAGCAGGGGGCCAGCCTACCACCCTGCTAGGAGACACTCCAAGGACTGGGGCACTGGTGGGACCAGATTGGATCCAAGAGGGTCTGTCACGGTCTTCAGCCCTCTTGGACTCTTCCTGGGGTACCTCCAGGCTTCTGACTCACGGGCCCATTCCCTTGGCTAGAAGGCCCAGGTTCCAGGGGCTCCAGGAGCCAGCACAGTGGACTCATTCCTGCACAAGGCAACGTGAGGTGGGAGCCAGGTGTAGCCAGGCCAAGGGAGAGATGGGTAGGTGAAGCTTGAGGGAGGGCAAAGGCCCCCGTCTGTGGAGCCAACAGGCCACTCGGAGCCCCTGATTGATTCTGAAGCAGAATGGACTTTTCTGGGTGTCAACGCTCCCTGCTGAGTTATTCTATATGCTGCCCCCAGCATGAGTCCCTGGGTTCAGCAGGGACCTCCACAAGGGACCCCCCAGTGTCCCTGTCCACAGAACCCAAGTTTGACATGTTGTACAAGATCGAAGATGTGCCGCCCTGGTACCTGTGCATCCTGCTGGGCTTCCAGGTGGGCATCTTCCCAGGGCCTGCCCCCTGCGCATCCCCCACCCCGACCACCCTCCACCCACCCCAGGATCCCAGCCCCCTCCCTGGCCAACGAGGTCATCCTGGGTAACAGGAAGAGAAACCTAAGGTCAGCTGCAGTGACTGTTGCCAAGTCGGTGGGGAAGAGGTTTGATAGGGCCTGAAAGGGCCGGCGCATCACCCGCCAGGGGGAGCGCCAGTGACAGGAGGGCCCCCGCCACAGCAGCTTGGGCAGATTAGCGACTCCCAGAGAGGTGAGCAGTCGCTCTGTGGGAATCCCTTATGGGAGTATCAGTCCCGAGTGGGCTACCTGGCAGGGGTGGCCTGGGCTCAGGCCCACTGAAGCAGGTGTGAGGGCTCTGAGGCCCCCCCTGCTTCCCGGTGGGCTCCCTGGGCCCTGCGTCACACACTGTCCCCCACACTCTCCCCAACCCCTAGCACTACCTGACCTGCTTCAGCGGCACCATCGCTGTGCCCTTCCTGCTGGCTGAGGCGCTATGCGTGGGCCGTGACCAGTACATGGTCAGCCAGCTCATTGGCACCATCTTCACCTGTGTGGGCATCACCACTCTCATCCAGACCACACTGGGCATCCGGTGAGCTTCCCCATGTGCCACCTGCACCTCTGACCCCATTCCCGTAGACACACACGCAGTGACCCACACAGCAGGGGCAGTCTCAGAGGACTCTCGTGGGACACAGAGAGCTGCTATTTGTGCCCACCTGCTGCTTTGGCTGCCAGGCCAGACTTAGAGGCAGGTGGCTGCGGTCCCACCCTGGACCCCTGGGGGTTCCTCAAGGAAAAGGAAAGTGCCTAGCTGGGTTCTCCTCAGTTAAGCCTTACTCTGGGTAATCGGGACCACTCGCTCTCCTGCTTCCAGGGCCTTTGCGGGCCCCTTCAATGGCCTGTCCTCCTGGGGGCTCCCTGCTCCTTGTGCACAGTCCTAGGCCTGGGTGGCCTAAGGATGGTTGTTTGTGGGAAGGAAGGTTGTGACCAGAGCTTGCACACAGGAGCCAAGCTATCCACTCCTGTGCCCATGGCCCGTCACAGTGCAGGAGCTGGTGCTGAGAGAGAAAGGGAGCAGGTTATGGGTTAGGGGCTCCATTTTTCTTTCTTAGGTGCCCAAAATGTCGCCGAGTCCGGCCTGAGGTCTCAGTGATTTCCCTCTGTTCTGCCCCGGCCCCTGTTCCTCTGTGTCTCTGTCCCTGTGATTCTCCCGGTGCCTCTCTCTGTGCCTGTCCCCCGCCCTCTGTCTCCCCTGTCTCTTGCTCCTGCCTCCCCACCTCCCATCCTGTCCCTGTGGCTCTGTGCCTCTGCTTCCAGGCTGCCGCTGTTCCAGGCCAGTGCCTTTGCATTTCTGGTCCCAGCGAAAGCCATCCTGGCCCTAGAGAAATGGAAATGCCCTCCAGAAGGTGGGTGCATTTCTGGGGTCTGCACTGGGAAGGGGAATCCCTGGAGCCTGGAGGTCGGGTCTGTCCCATGTCCGTTCAGAGCAGCATCTTTACTTTCTCTCTATCCATGTGTGTGTTCCTATCTCTGCCCACAGAAGAGATCTATGGTAACTGGAGTCTGCCCCTGAATACCTCACACATTTGGCACCCACGGATACGAGAGGTGGGTTTGCATGTGGAACAGAAGAGACCTGGACTTGAGAGTGTGGTTAGATGGGGGGGAGGCCACTGCTGAATTGGGGTATGTGAGAATGTGGTCCAGGAACTTTTTCTTTATAATTTTATGTATTTAATTAATTTATTTCTGGCTGTGTTGGGTCTTGGGTGCTATGTGGGCTTTTCTTTAGTTGCGGCAAGCAGGAGTTATTCTTCGTTGCAGTGCATGGGCTTCTCGTTGGGGTGGCTTCTCTTGCTGCAGAGAACAGGCTCTAGGGCATGCAGGCTTCAGTAGTTGCATCATGTGGGCTCAGTAGTTGTGGTACCCGGGCTCTGGAGCACAGGCTCAATAGTTGTGGTGCACAGGCTTAGTTGCTCCGAGGCATGTGGGATCTTCTTGGACCAGGATTGAACCTATGTCTTCTGCATTGGGAGGCAGATTCTTTACCACTGAGCCACCAGGGAAGCCCCTTGGAACTTTTTTTTAAAAAACAACATAGATGTCATGGCCTCTACATAGTGACTTACAGCTGATCTTGCTTTTCCAGGTCCAGGGTGCAATCATGGTGTCCAGTATGGTGGAGGTGGTGATTGGGCTGATGGGGCTGCCTGGGGCCCTGCTCAGTTACATCGGGCCTCTTACAGTCACCCCCACTGTCTCCCTCATTGGTCTCTCTGTCTTCCAAGCTGCTGGTGACCGAGCGGGCTCCCACTGGGGTATCTCAGCTTGGTGAGTGGGCACCAGGCCTGGTCCTTGCCCAGCCCCAGTCCCTCACTTCCCTCATGTCCTGCCCCCTTAGCCTTGGCTCTTGCCCCAGCACAGCCCACCAGCCATCTTCTCTTTGTGCTTCTGCCCCCAGCTCCATTCTCCTGATCGTCCTCTTCTCCCAGTACTTGCGAAACCTCACCTTCCTGCTGCCTGTCTACCGCTGGGGAAAAGGCCTCACTCTCTTCCGCATCCAGATCTTCAAGATGTTTCCTGTGAGGAGCTGACAGGCAGCTTGGGCTGGGACCAAGGCAGGGGCTAGACCTATGTCCAGGGCTAAGGCTGGGAGAAAGGGCCAAGGCAGTAGGGGAGCTAGAGGCAAAGATGAGGTCCCAGCCAGGAATGGGGGCCAGGGTCTGAGCTAGGGCTGGGGCACCATGGGGCTGGGGCTCGGGTTAGCTGGTTAGCCTGGACTGAGCTCCCTGGGCCCTCAGTGGACCCCTCACCCACCCTCGCTTCAGATCGTGCTAGCCATCATGACCGTGTGGCTGCTCTGCTATGTGCTGACCCTGACGGACATGCTGCCCTCAGACCCCACAGCCTATGGCTTCCAGGCACGAACAGATGCCCGAGGGGACATCATGGCTATTGCTCCCTGGATCCGCATCCCTTATCCCTGTGAGCAACCCATCTGGGCCCCTGTGCCTCCAACTGAGACCATCAATGTGGCCCCTGGTGACCCCAGTCCATCTGATGACATAATAAGTATCAACTGCACATTTAAAGTGTTCCAGGCAGAGTGCCAGTGTATTCCGACATAGCCTCACTCCAGCTTTATGACTGAGTGATCCCAAATAAGCTCCCATCCCAGGCTGAGATCCTTTTACCCCTCTCACTGCTCTACCCAAGTACTGCCTGTTCTACTCCCTGACTCAGCTAGGAACACTCACTGCATCCATCTGCCTGTCTCCCTGTTGCTTCAGGTCAGTGGGGGCTTCCCACTGTGACTGCAGCAGCCGTCCTGGGAATGTTTAGTGCCACGTTAGCAGGCATCATCGAGTCCATTGGGGATTACTATGCTTGTGCCCGCCTGGCTGGTGCACCACCCCCTCCAGTACACGCTATCAACAGGTATGCCCACCTGTCCTCCCTAATGTCTGATCCCCTCAAAAGTCACTCGGGAAGCAAACATTGGGACAGAGTTGAACCCCAGAGGAGGGGGACAAGGAGTTGGGCAAGTCACTAACTCACCAGGATTGGTCCTCCTTACTTATGAAGTGAGGATGCTCCCATCACTTGCTGTTGCAAATAGCTGAGGAATAACAAAGTCTTAGAGAAACCACAGTCACTGACAGCCTTCCGTGTGTCTAGCCCTTGGTGTGCGTTCTCTCCTGCAATCCATTAATGGCTCTGTAAGACAGGTACTCCTATTGTCCGCATCTTACAGATGAGGAGATTGATGCCCAGAATCACCCAAAGATTAAGTGCCAGGATAGTGGGACTAGCATTCAGACCTGGGATCCTGGCTTCCAGACCCCCTTTGGCCTAGAGTGGGGGACGACTATGGACAGTTGGTTGTAGCTCGCACAGTCCTAGGGATGCAAGAGATCTGGCCAGGGCAATGGGAGGACGCAGGCCAGGATAGAGCACTGACCAAGGCCCCCACTTGCCCTTTCCTTACAGGGGTATCTTCACCGAAGGCATCTGCTGCATTATCGCAGGGCTGTTGGGCACGGGAAATGGGTCCACCTCATCCAGTCCCAACATTGGCGTCCTGGGGATTACCAAGGTGCCCGGATTAGCCAGAGCGGCCCAAAGCCCCAACTCCATTCCACGTACCGCAGGCCCTGCCACAAACCAGTCCTACTTTGGCCTAGGCCCCGCCCTACATCCTGCCCTGACCCATTCGTGCCCGGCTCTTGTAACAGGCCCTGCCCACCCACCACACCCCTCCCCTCCCGCAACTAACGCTCCCCCCAGCTTCGTCCCCTGGGTCTAGCACCAACCCCTGGCTCACTGGCAGGTGGGCAGCCGGCGCGTGGTGCAGTATGGTGCGGGCATCATGCTAATTCTGGGCACCATTGGCAAGTTCACGGCTCTCTTCGCCTCACTCCCTGACCCCATTCTAGGGGGGATGTTCTGCACCCTTTTTGGTGAGTGTTGCGCGTGCTTTTGAAGACGCAGTGTGGTCGCAATGAGTGGAGCCCACTCAGCGGGCTAGGAGCCTCTAGCGGTTCTCTTGTGCCCTCAGGCATGATTACAGCTGTGGGGCTGTCTAACCTGCAGTTCGTGGACATGAACTCCTCCCGCAACCTCTTTGTGCTTGGATTTTCCATGTTCTTCGGTCTCACGCTGCCCAATTACCTGGACTCCAACCCGGACGTCATTAACACAGGTATTCCCAAGAGTCTACCCATCTCAAGGTGGGGGAGGTATGGTGGGCTTGACTCTGAGCATAGCCTCTTCCCTCAAAGGCTCCACACAGCCAGAGCCACAAATCCTCCCCAACTCTGGATGTTAGTCAGCAGCCAAGTGGCTAACCAATAACTGTCCTTTACTAAGACATTTTCTGTGTCTTAACTTTACATGTGCTCTTTTAGTTTTCACAACAGCTCCATGAGACAGATACTATCTTCATTACAGATGAGAGGGGTTAAATGATTTGTTGCAGGACAAGCAGCAACCAGCAAACTGGGATTTGAATCCAAGGATGGGAAAGGCAGAGGGTATAATCCTGAATGTCCGGATTTTGTACTGTCCCATCTCCACACCTGCTCGAGGAAGTCAGCAGGCTGCGCAAGTGGGGAGCGTCTCTGAGATCTGTTCTCTGGATGAGGCCGTCACGTTCACTGGCCTTTGGCCTGTTCCACAGGCGTTCCTGAGGTGGACCAGATTTTGACTGTGCTGCTGACCACGGAGATGTTCGTGGGTGGGTGCCTCGCTTTCATACTGGACAACACAGTGCCAGGTATCGGTCAGCCCTGGGAGGGGAACAGAGAACCATGGTGGACTCATAGGCAGTCCACCAGATGTCTCCGGAGCCGTGGCCAGGTCAGATGCAATGCAGGCTCTGCAGGGAGAAGCAGGAACAGATGGGCTGGAGGGAGAGACCACTGGCCTCATAGAGGCCAAGTTTCCTCTTGGTCTTGAAGAGGATGTGGCTAGGAGAGTCATTCCTGGGCCCCATGAATTGTTTCCTTGCCATTTCTTGGTTGCCACTGGATTGAGGGGTGCCTTTGTTTTCTTAGGATAGGACAGGTGGGAATGTAGCATTAGTATGTTGGCAAAACCCACTCCAGATATGCCAGTGATCTGTCATGCTGGCTACCAGGAGAGCTCTTAACATTTCTCTTTGGTATCAGGGCTTTTTACAGGGGTCATGGAGGATACTTTGTGGGGTCCCTGAGAATCCTCCTAGCCCATGTTTATGTGCCCCCAAAATATAAAAACTAAATGTCACCAGGTATTCTGACTAGTAATGAGACTTGTTAGCATTTACCAAATATTTACGGGTCAGGAAGGGAGCTAAATGTATCATTTTATCCTCAAAAACTATCCTGTGAGACAGACTATCAATGCCATTTTATGTGAGGAAAAAGAATCAGGGGTTAGGTGACTCACTGAAGGTTTTAAACACTGCAAATTTGGGATTTAAATAAAGTCTATCCAATGCAGTTAGTTCACAGTCTGTGTCCCAGCCACTCTACCACTTTGCTGGAGAGTTCCAGGGGAAGTGTAAGATCAAGGAAAGCTCAGTGGGGACAGAGGCCGGATTGCATTAGTCTACGGAGATAAGAGATTGGAAAAACAAGATGATAGCTCTCCATCTGCTGTCATTTAACAGCCTAAATATAGCTGGCTCCACTTGCTTTCCCCTCTCTGAAGACACAAGTGTCTACTCAGAGCACAGGAATCAGGGGCTGGCTGTGCACAGCTGGTGGGTTAGAGTTTACATAGGGAAGGGGCAGGGCTCCCTGGTACTTTCAGGGATTTTAGATAGCATCAGATGAGGGAGCTCCTGGTAGAAGCTATCCAGTGAATAGATGGATTTTGGTACCTGATTATGGTACCCCGCCCTCCCTAAACATATCACCTAAAGGAAGCTGAGGTGAGACCTGAAGCTCATCCTGTGGATATGAAGACAGGGAAGTGGTAACCTTGATGCCTAGGGAATCCAGAGAGATGGAGGGCATCTGGGTAGGCAGCTGTACAGAAGGGTTTGTGATTTGGGCAGCTGGATTAAGCTACCCAGATGTTAACAGCCTCAGAGTGCCAGAGTTCCTCACATCCCTCTCCTTCAACCCAAATGCCCATCATTAATCCATCCCTGCCGATCATTATATGTATTATGCTGCATAGTAGGTAACAGTCCTTCAATATGTATTGATGAGGAATCTGAAGCTCACAGTGGTTAAATCATTTGCCTAAGGTCACACAACCTGGACTCAAACCCAGGTCTGGCTGGCCCAGAATGCAGTCAATAATGGAGTCATACAGCTTTATTCCGTGGGACGGGTACACTGTGGGCATAGGCCACTTTGTATTTGCTCTTTCCCCTTTACCCACAAACCAACCTTAGAGGGGCAAAAAGTTTAGTTCAGCAAGTGCTCCTGAAGCCTGCCAGTATGGCCCTGAGTCAGACACGTAAGGGCAAAAAGTCATCCAACAAAATAGAAAGTGAAAACCGAGTTGAAAGCAATTTACAGCAGTAAGTTTTCATACAAAGATGGGCTTGATAAAGGACAGAAATGGTATGGACCTAACAGAAGCAGAAGATATTAAGAAGAGGTGGCAAGAATACACAGAAGAACTGTATAAAAAAGATCTTCACGACCCAGATAATCACGATGGTGTGATCACTGACCTAGAGCCAGACATCCTGGAATGTGAAATCAAGTGGGCCTTAGAAAGAATCACTACCAACAAAGCTAGTGGAGGTGATGGAATTCCAGTGGAGCTATTTCAAATCCTGAAAGATGATGCTGGGAAAGTGCTGCACTCAATATGCCAGCACATTTGGAAAACTCAGCAGGGGCCACAGGACTGGAAAAGATCAGTTTTCATTCCAATCCCAAAGAAAGGCAATGCCAAAGAATGCTCAAACTACCGCACAATTGCATCTCACACGCTAGTAAAGTAATGCTCAAAATTCCCCAAGCCAGGCTTCAACAATATGTGAACCGTGAACTTCCTGATGTTCAAGCTGGTTTTAGAAAAGGCAGAGGAACCAGAGATCAAATTGCCAACATCCGCTGGATCATGGAAAAAGCAAGAGTTCCAGAAAAACATCTATTTCTGCTTTATTGACTATGCCGAAGCCTTTGACTGTGTGGATCACAATAAACTGTGGAAAATTCTGAAAGACATGGGAATACCAGACCACCTGACCTGCCTCTTGAGAAATCTGTATGCAGGTCAGGAAGCAACAGTTAGAACTGGACATGGAACAACAGACTGGTTCCAAATAGGAAAAGGAGTACGTCAAGGCTATATATTGTCACCCTGTTTATTTAACTTATATGCAGAGTACACCATGAGAAACACTGGACTGGAAGAAACACAAGCTGGAATCAAGATTGCTGGAAGAAATATCAATAACCTCAGATATGCAGATGACACCACCCTTATGGCAGAAAGTGAAGAGGAACTAAAAAGCCTCTTGATGAAAGTGAAAGTGGAGAGTGAAAAAGTTGGCTTAAAGCTCAACATTCAGAAAACAAAGATCATGGCGTCTGGTCCCATCACTTCATGGAAAATAGATGGAGAAAGAGTGGAAACAGTGTCAGACTATTTTTTTGGGCTCCAAAATCACTGCAGATGGTGACTGCAGCCATGAAATTAAAAGACACTTTCTCCTTGGAAGGAAAGTTATGACCAACCTAGATAGCATATTGAAAAGCAGAGGCATTACTTTGCCAACAAAGGTCTGTCTAGTCAAGGCTATGGTTTTTCCTGTGGTCACGTATGGATGTGAGAGTTTGGACTGTGAAGAAGGCTGAGCGCTGAAGAATTGATGCTTTTGAACTGTGGTGTTGGAGAAGACTCTTGAGAGTCCCTTGGACTGCAAGGAGATGCAACCAGTCCATTCTAAAGGAGATCAGTCCTGGGATTTCTTTGGAAGGAATGATGCTAAAGCTGAAATTCCAGTACTTTGGCTACCTCATGCGAAGAGTTGACTCATTGGAAAAGACTCTGATGCTGGGAGGGATTGGGGGCAGGAGGAGAAGGGGACGACAGTGGATGAGATGGCTGGATGACATCACTGACTCGATGGACCTAAGTCTGAGTGAACTCCGGGAGTTGGTGATGGACAGAGAGGCCTGGTGTGCTGCGATTCATGGGGTCGCAAAGTCGGAGACGACTGAGCGACTGAACTGAACTGAAGGTGAATGAACCTGGGCTTGAGTCATCCAGAGCGCTTCCTGGATGATTCTGGAAGGACCAAGGAAACTGGAATGTGGACAAGAGTTGAAGGCACCGCAAGGGAGGGGTTTGGAAGGCAGGTGGGGAGCATGCACTGGTGGTTGTGTCCCAGCAGCGGTGAGGAGTGGGGTTGAGACACCCCAGTCTGGTGCCACAGCTCCAGCTCCTCTGCTGTCTGCTCTCTGTGCAGCCGGGCCCAGCTCAGACAGCGCCTGCTCCAGTGGCCTCTCCCACGCATCCCAGCCCTCCCTCAGTGCGTCCTCCTCTGAGATTTTGGGATACATCTGGTTTCTCTACCCATGGGGTTTTTCAACCTGGGCTGCCAGTGTGTGGAAATCTCTGTACTAAATTTCCACTTACTTGTCTTCAACCTCATCTCTTGTGAAAACCTCAGAGAATTCACAAATCCCTCCCATAACTACTTCCCCCTATTTGTGAAAAATCTCTTGTGTATCCCTACCACCAACAAAGATTTTACCTAGCTTGACTTCCTGAAGTTTGTATTAGAGTTTATTTTCCAAATATGGACTCGTAATACTAATACTGATTATAGTATTTCAAAATATACCTTCCTACCTCCACAGCAGTCTGGGTACTACTTGGTCCCCATTGGTCCAGCAAACACCAGCCCCATACTGATGGTGAAGGCTGACAATTACTTAACGTTCTTCATCATAAAATTTTGTATAATAGTGCATATATGCTATGGTATGCTAAGTCACTTCAGTCGTGTCCGACTGTGTGACCCCATGGATGGCAGCCCACCAGGCTCCCCCATCCCTGGGATTCTCCAGGCAAGAACACTGGAGTGGGTTGCCATTTCCTTCTCCAATGCAGGAAAGTGAAAAGTGAAAGTGAAGTCGCTCAGTCGTGTCTGTCAGCGACCCCATGGACTGCAGCCCACCAGGCTCCTCCATCCATGGGATTTTCCAGGCAAAAGTACTGGAGTGGGGTGCCATTGCCTTCTCCGAATAGTGCATATATATCTCCCACCAATGTTTCAAAGAAATCAGACAATGAATTTAAAGCACTTAAGCACGGAGCATTATGGCACACTGTTACGCGTTAGTCGCTCAGTTGTGTCCGACTCTGTGTGACCCCACAGACTGTAGCCCGCTGGGCTCCTCTGTCCATGGGATTCTCCAGGCAAGAGTACTGGAGTGGGGTGCCGTCTCCTGGCACACTGTAGATATGCAATAAATGTTGATTATGTATAACCAGTATCTTTCAGGGATCTCTAGAGCTCTAGGCAAGTTAGGAGCTGAGATCATAGATTCAACTTTGCAGGACCAGAAAACTGAGAATCAAGTTAACTCTGGAATTCTTCCCTCATGACTAGGTTATGGGGAAGGGAGGTAGTAGAGGATTGTTGGCTCTGGTGACCCCTTTGTCCACTTGCAGGAAGCCCAGAAGAACGAGGTCTGATACAGTGGAAAGCTGGGGCCCATGCTGACAGTGAGATGTCTTCCAGCCTGAAAAGCTATGACTTTCCCATTGGGATGAGCATGGTAAAAAGAATTGCCTTTCTGAAATACATTCCTATCTGCCCGGTCTTCAAAGGATTTCCATCAAGGTCAAAAAACCAGCTTCCAGTTCCAGAAGATATCCCAGAAAACACAGAAACCGTGTACACCAAGGTCTGAAAAATTATTTCCAGCAAAGGTAGGACTGTGTGTTAGTCTATGGCTTTTGTGGGAGGGATGGAAAATCACAACATTCTTATGCTTTAACCAGAGAGACAACTACTCAAGTTACCATTTTTGTAACATAATTGAATATTTTCAATGGAAAGGGAGACTGGGTAAAAAGTCACTGTATGTATGTGGAACTCCTTAGCCATTTCATGACAGTGGACAGTGGACAGTGACAGTGGAACTTCCCAACAAGTGTGGGCCATTAGCCGTGTAGGAGGTTCAAAGTATGCTGAAATATTGATCCTTTCGGCCTTTGGGTATCTGAACTGATACTGGGTCACCTGGAGCCTGTGAGCTATAACCTGTAGCTATAGGCAACCTCATGTAGTATGATAAATTATATTTCATGACATGGAAAAGGTTGAGAAATGACTGACACAAGTATAAGAATATTAAAAATTCTCTCACGTAAGGCGCTCTGTCTCAATAGTTGTAATAAAACCTCTACAAAACAGAATGATTTCAGTTACCCTAAAACTATGCCATACAGGCCCTGATGGGGTGATGTCTCAAGGTCTTAAAAAAAAAAAAGGTAGTTTTAATGTGCACATTGCCACAGACAGACAAGTTCCAACAAGGTGAGAGCTTAGCTTAGATGACTCCATGATAGAAAGTTTTAGTAAGTGATTTATTAATTTGTACCAGGGAATGGTCTCAAGTGCTTGATGTGTATTAACTAAATATACTCCTGAGATAGATACTATTATTACTACCATTTTAACAAGGTGGAAACTAAGGCACAGAAAGGTTAAGGGACTTACCCATAATCACTAGACTCAAATTCAGGAAGTCTGGTTAGTCTTTGCTCTTAATTATTAGGTTATTCAAGTTTGTAACCTCTTATTATATTACATGATGATCATCTGGCAGTATGTGGAAATGAACTCATCTGCCCACCCATCTAGGCTTAGGGAAATGGTCTCCAACGCTTACATACTTGGCAGCTTGCTGTGCCACTTGTGGTGCTGAGCTAGTAGAGAACAGAAGGGGCTGGTGGTATTGTGGAACCACCACAATATTGTTCTATAAAGAACAATAGCCGAACAAGATCATCTACTTCAGAGTCTTAAAAAACCTACCTGTTTATTAGCTTAGTAAGGGAGTCATTAAAAAAACAGCAGGCACAGGTACTGACATCAAAGGACCATAGGGAAAATGTGAACCAGAACTGACCAGATGGCATTCTTAATCTTGAGCCCTCCAAATTTAAGAATAGGGCCATGAAGCAGAATTGTATGTGGAACCAGGAAATTGCTAGCTGACCAACAGCCTATCCCAAATAAAGATTATAATTAGTTTGTGAGAGTGAAAAAGGGGATCCAGGTGAATCCCAACAGCAAACCAGGCCAATCAGAGCAGCAATGGTTTGTGAAGGGCAGAAGCCAGTGGAGCTTATACTAGAGTAAGGTTACCAACATACTGGCCAGCCAGAAAGTTTCTTAACATGGATATATATGATTGCCTTGACACTGCAGCCTGAGGTGACCAAGGCGGGCTATGGAGGGGGCTATGGGATTTATTTTACTGCTGTATTTTGGACAGATACTTATATATAACAACACATTTGACACTATGGAATCTAATAAAGCTTGCTCTCTCAGCAAATTTCGCCAACAGGTTTGTCCTGAGGGACTGGGCCCACACTAAAATGAGTATCACCACTTGAGAGTCCGTATTTCAACACCAATAAACACAAACATCAGCAGCTCAGTTCTACTATTATTTATTTTTTTAAATATTTTTGAAAAAATATAATTTTTTTACAATATTTTCAACTTAAACACTATTCACACTGAACACGTATGGCAGCTTAACCTACCCAAATAAGAAGTTTAAGAAGCCAAAACTGTTCTAGCTTTGTTAAAAGAAAAGTTGTGCTGCAGACTATTGTAGTGATGGTTAACAAAGCAAGGAAAAGCACCACTCAAATCATATGTAACAATTTATTTGTTCAATTGAATTATGGGTTGGTCAAATGTTAGATTTTACACAGGTAATAGCTATGATGCAATGACTCCTTAGAAAAGGATGGAATTCTCAAATCACATACTTGCTTAGATGTAACACTAGGATAATTCAGTATTTTCTTACATGATAACACCCCATAAAAGCCAGGAGACTTAGGTTCACTACCTTGTAACCTCAGTAACTAAAGACATATTTAAATGTCTATACTGAACTATTTCAATTAACCAGCAAGCCTTCTTCAGAAAAAAGAGATTCTTTTTGATGGGAACAAATGCAAATTTAAGTCTGAACTGAGGAACTCACTTAACAATTAGAATTTAATTTAGATTTAGAGATCATTTAATTTGGTGCTTTGACACAACTTGACTGGTGCTTCTTTCCTTGCTGTCACTTCAAGCCATGGGGCCAATTCTGTTCTCAGTAAATGTTTGACAGCTTTTTACTTAACAGTCTCAGCACTTTTATTAAGCATGCAAGACTAACAAAACTTTGGCAATGCATAAGTGTAACACAGTGACGAGAGAGAGCTTTTACAATTAAGTCTTCTAATACTGCCTTCACAGTGTGGAAATTGTGCTACATCCACCAAAAGAGGGCCCCGTCTACTCAAATATTTTAGTACTTCACCCCAGGAACAAACTCCTTTGCATTTGGATTCAGATTGCTCTTGACCTGGAAAATAAGTAAAAAAGCAAATTCATTAGCAGATACTCCAGATACTCAGAAGCATTCAACCCAGATCCACATGCAAAACCATCTTCCAAAAAAAGACAAAGGCAAGAATTCAGATGGTAAGGTCAAACTGAATTAAAACACATCTATAGCAGTGAAAGAAGGAACCAGATGTAAGCTATGTATATTATATCAAATTTTATCAATTTCCTAAACAGAAGGTAGGACTTGAAATTAAATTTGCTTAAGTGTAACCGGAAACTCACTAACTGCACATCCACCAAAGGAATGTCTCAGAACACAGAATTCTATTTATTTAACTATGATAGTTGACTTTCTTTAAACAGTTTCAAACTATGCAAACATTAAACAAGTATTGAAATGATGATTAAAGTGATTGGGGAATTGTTTATGGATTAATTTTACTTTATGATGCTCACTGAAAATATGGAGTTGTCTTTCTAATTGCTGTATTCTAATTCCCACAGGAAGCATGGTATATAACAGGAAAAGAAAACTACATGGGGAGTCAGAAGATCTAAGTTGGAACCCCAGCTCTGCTAACTAACTTCTTATGTAGGCCTGGATAAGTCACTCTCTGGGACTGTTTTTGTATCAGTTAGGGGAGGAATGGGCCAAAGCCTCTCAGAGCCTTAGAGGCTTGTACCACCATCATTGTGTATTTCTAAATCTTTACTTTCCTAAGTAGATATGTTAGCATACAGGGAACAGCTGGAAATTTTCCTCTACCACATTTTTGAATGCAAATTGATCAAGACAAAAAGAAACCAGGACAGATTCCAGGGCCTGAAATGTAGGGATGCTGGCAGGATTTTAGATTGAATCTGAGCCTTCAACATTACTTACTTCAAGACCAGAGCATATTAAACAACATTTTGGAGCAATAATTTAAGTTTCATAATTTAAACATAATGATTCTCATCTCTCAAGGGAAATTAATCTAAACTTTGGGCAGATACAAAATAACTAGGAGGAGTTAATCTCAAACAGACTGAGTCAAACAAACCAGTTTCTAGACAGTGGGATGATACTGGGTCCAGGTAAAGTTATACATTAGAGCAAAGAGCTTTTCTCCTCAGAGGAATCAGGATTATTTGTGGAGTGACTAATCCAGCCATAAGCAAGTATACCCCAACAGACTGTTCAGATCACATATCTGCCTAATTGGGTTACTGTCCTTTACTGCAACAAAAGCTATACCACAATGTACATTTCAGTGTTCTCTATACAGCCTTTTAGGAAAACAGTTTCCAAATGTCTGAAAGGGCAGGCTGGCAGTATCCTCTGGGAATGCTTATAAAAATTAGCATGTCTAGATGACTGATTCTATGGATGGCATGTTCCTGAGAAAATTTCTGTTTTTAATGCTTCATAGGTCATTATGATGTACAACCAGGTTAGGAAATCACTGCACAGTGAATAAAAGACAATTACAAAATGACTTCAGAGTCTAGGGGAATATTCCAGAGAACCGTCTTGCAGAAGCAACTAGAGATTGTCCATATGGAAAGAAAGTTTAACATTCTGGCTAAATTATCTTAATTTTAGCAAAAGGATCATCAGGTTTTACTTTAGTACTGATGCTTAGTTATCACAGTTCCTGAAAAAACTTTTTACTACAAATAAACCATCAGCAATGAGACACTGGGAATAACTAAAAATATAAATAGGTTTGTGTTCCTTTTCTGCCAAGAGTTTGTAAGTCTTTGTTAAATCATAATTCCAAACAGAGTTAGAGTAACTCAATGAAAATCCTGGGTTAGGAAAAAAATCTCCAGAATTTTACCCTTCAGAAAAAATGTGTAATTTCACCAAATATTTAAGACAGAGCAAAACCTCTCCGTCTAGCTACTTTTGCACAGGCAAATCACATGAACATACTTGTCCCTTTTGAATGACTGCTTTTAGACATTTACGTATCCTAGGGTATCGTAGTTGTCATAACTAAAAGTAGTGTCAAGGAATCTATTAGTCAGAAATCTATTAATCAGACTAGCTCCAGAGTGCTGCCAAAAGTCACTCCATATCATAAGTGAGACCAGGAGGCCTCTGCTTCCATAGTAAGAAGCAGTAGAATTTCTGAAGGGAAAGAGACGTAGAACTCTTCTTAAACAGATGGATGCTGACTTTTCCACTTATGAGAAAGACCAACTAGGTTTTAAAAAAGTGAAAAAATAACTCTTTACCACAAGATCTTCCAGGGAAGAGCCATCACTGATAACAAGGTCATTAAACTGGTCTTGAATTTGGTCCATAGTTTGTGGGAGATCTCGAGCTGGAATAAACCACTCATGTTCCTCCTCTTCTTCCAGCATTTCTTGGAAACAGCGTTCAATAAATTCTTCTTCCCATAACTCCTCTTCTATCTGGATTTATAATAAAGGGTAATTTATAGCATACTTGGTAAGATGACATCACTAGGAAAGGCTTAAAGTATCTTGAACTAAACCATTAAAAATCACAATGTCATACCTTCCTTGTCTGCTTCTATGCTAAGGTAAAAAAAAAAATCTTTTCCATAAGACCTGGAAAGATATATTTAGATTTTTGCTATGTCTTACTTGTCAGAGCAGAATATTCTTTCTTTCCACTAAAGGTGGCAGGGAAGAAGTAACAAAAGTGTTCTTATGCAGGACTGGGTATTAGAATTACCTATGATACTTCCAAAACTATACAAACCCTAAACCCACCCAAAAATGACTGGAAAAATTATCTTTAGAGGGTCAGCAACTTAACTGTCATTGAAATAGAAGACCATACTGCTTAACCCTTTTTAATACTCTTGAATATATATAACTGCTGCTGCTGCTGCTAAGTCGCTTCAGTCGTGTCCAACTCTGTGCGACCCCATAGACAGCAGCCCACCAGGCTCCCCCGTCCCTGAGATTCTCCAGGCAAGAACACTGGAGTGGGTTGCCATTTCCTTCTCCAATGCATGAAAGGGAAAAGTGAAAGTGAAGTCGCTCAGTCGTGTCCGATTCTTCGCTACCCCATGGTCTGAAGCCTACCAGGCTCCTCCGTCCATGGGATGTTCCAGGCAAGAGTACTGGAGTGGGGTGCCATTGCCTTCTCCAATATATATATATATATAAAACTAGATATGGTCAAATCACACTGGCTACTGATGGCCAAAGTCAGGATCAGGGAAAAACAAGACAAAAGATGAAAACAGGTACAAGAAATATGGGAATAAAGACATTTATCAATGTATGAGACTTCTCTACAACGTATGAGAGTTTTCTAAAGTAGAACAGTGGTGTCAGATTTGGGGGCTGGTCAGAACAAGAACCTTAGGTGAAAACCAGTACTTTGGTACTGGTGCCTGTCTACTCTGGATTCTCTTGACTTTCACCACAATAGGACAATCTGACTGGTCTAAGGTAGTGGTTTCCAAACCTTACTGCTCCCAGGAACCACCTGAGACGGTCAAAAAAAAAAAATAAGTTTATCAGGTCCCACCCTAAGCTCTTCTGAATCAGAATTTTTGGGGTCAGACACTGAAAAAAGTTCCCAAGGTTATTTCAATTGAGCAGTTAAACCTGGTAGTAATCAACATCCAAATAAAACAGAAGTGGTGGCACATAAATCCATGTATTTCATATATAAGGGACCAGGTGAAAAACACATTTCAGGGACAAGTACAATTATATTATTTGACGGTTATCACGGGCTACAATAAAAAAGAATGTTTATACACAAAACTAACTTGTCTGTTGAATTCCTCTTCATTTTCCATCCACATGTACTCTGCAAATGGATTGTCATCTTCATGAGAATGACCGTTAATTATCACATCTTCATTGATGATGCTTGGGCTAGTACTGCTGCGACTTGGATCTTTCATGGTTGGCGTCAGATGTAGTTTTTAACCTTAAAACAGCAATACAGTTAATTTAGCCAGTTATTCTTTCAGTTCTTAGTGAGCATCTATTATTACCAGCCATCATGGTTAGGTATGAGATGCATATTAATACATTAATGCACATGATAAACCAAGCATTTGGAAAGCTTCATTTTTCTCCTAAACGATTTTAATGTCTAAGGAATAACTGAGAATAGCCTAGATTCTAGTAACAGTAAACAAAGGCAAACAATTATTTAAATTGAATCCCCAAACCATCTAATTTGTTAAAAATAGAATATTCTATGTTTCATAAAACCACCATGGTTTGGAAAATTGATATTAAAAAACCTAGGGACTGGAGGTGAAAACTAACAAACTTTTAATATATTGCAAGCTAAAAGTTTGAAGCATTAAAGTTCCAGAGTCTACAGTATTCTGTGTGTGTACACCCAGTCGAAAAGTTGTGTCCGATTCTTTGTGATCCCATGGACTGTAGCCCACCAGGCTCCTCTGTCTATGGAATTTCCCAGGAAAGTATAGTGGAAAGGGTTGCTATTTCCTACTCCAAGGGATCTTCCCAGCCCAGAGACTGACCCCATGTCTCTTGCGTCTCTGACAGTGCAGGCAGATTCTCTGTCTGCACAACCTGGGACGCCCCTACAGTAAGTCTACCAGTTCATTAACTCCGAAATTGCTAAAAAATGTGTTTACGTAAAGCAAGAGAGACTTGTATGTAAATCCAAACATTAGTGTGATTTATGCCAAAGGAAGGCAACAGCATACCTAATATGAAGATGAGAGTTTTAAAAATGTCTTCTTACTCCAAAGTTGTCATAATCAAACTAAACAGAAAACCCCAAATATACTAGAAATAGTTTTCCTTCTTTGGGTAAGGTTCAGGGACAGACTTGCTCTATGTATGTTGCCTGGCCCTTTAAACTCATTTTATGAACTTAATTTTAACTTAATTTTATGAACTTAACAGGACATAAGTACTAAAAAACAGCTTTTCATATAATATGAATGTAAGTCTCTAAGCAGTAGGGGTGGGTGGGCCCAATCCTGATGCACATATGCATTTCCCCCAATAATGAATACTAATGACAATAGTGTCATGGCACTAACATTTTTCATTGTTAGGAAGTCCTGAATTAAGAATTACTGAGAAGGCTTCCCTGGTGGCTCAGTGGTTAAGAATCTGCCTGCCAATGCAGGAGACACAGGTTTGATCCCTGATCTGGGAAGATCCCGCATGTAGCAGAGCAATTAAGCCTATGCGCCACAACTACTGAGCACGTGCTCTGTAACAAGAGAAACCACAGCAATGAGAAGCTGGCACACTGCAACTAGAGAGCAGCCCCCGCCTGGCGCAACTAGAGAAGAGCCTGCCAGCAATGAAGACCCAGCACAGTCAAATATAAATCAATAAATAAAATTTAAAAAGGAATTACTGAGAATTCTGCCTTCCTTAGTGTTGTATGTGTATGAAAGAAAAGGCAGAGACAGACTGAGATTTATGTGGTAGGGTGTGGGGTAGAGGGCTTCCCAGGTGGCTCAGCGGTAACCACTCCACCGGGCAATGCGGGAGCTGCGGGTTTGAATTCTGAGTTGAGAAGATCCCCTGGAAGAGGAAATGGCAACCCACTCCAGTATTCTTGCCAGAGTTATTCCAGGAACAGAGGAGCCTGGCAGTCTACAGTCCATGAGGTCACAGGGTCGGAACACTACTGAACAGACACACAGTGTGGGGTAGAAAGAAAACATGACTGGAATTAGGAAACTGAAGCACTGTGAAAAGACACAACAGAAAACAGATGATAGATATCCTTGATATTTTTATTTATCATTAATCTTGGGTTAAATAAACCCTCTTATTTTGATAACAAGTTCTGACTAAACAGCAATCAGTTCCTCTAAAGTAAATTACTTATATATCAGGCTACCAAATATTTATATGCTCATTTTTAAACAAACTACACTTTAGAGTAGACTCAAATATTATGAAAAGAAGGAGGTCAATTCTGCTTTGCAACTTCATGGAACTTTGTTTACACTGCACACAAACCGATCATTAAACGATGTTCAAACACATCTCAATTTACAACAGCTTTTCATTATTTTCCCAACATGTATCCTATCCCAGCTCATACCCATTACATCCTACCTTTCAGAAGACCACAGTATTAATAAATGACATATTTTTAGTTAAAAATAGTACATAAAAATCATGTTTAGCAGATTACAGGACATTCAATATTCAAGTAGAACTGAACAGTTAAGTAGCAATTATATGTGAGACCTGTACTAGAAATACCACTAACTTGTTTTTGAATATGATTCAAGTGACTATAATAGTGTGTGTGTGTGTATATATATATATAAATAAAAATTTGTTTAAAGAAAAAAGTGTTTTCCATACATTTCATGAGCATAAGTTTATGTAAACAATGAAAATCTGCATCAGCAAATTCTATAGTCTGGGAATCTCAAGGAACCCCTCCCTCCTTGTTTGATGCCAACCAGTAACAAAATATAAATAGTGCTTAGCAAAAAGGGCCCAAGCCCTGCATCTGACATGTCTCTAGGTCAGCTTTTTGCCCATTATCACCTCATCAAACAACCTGTGGCTTTGGTACAGATCCCACTGAAAGTATATTAAGGACAGTAAATAAAATTTCATTGTCAAGCAATATTTGGGAAACAAATCCTAACTGGAACCAGTAAAATCAACTGGAGCCCAGGCACTAATCTTGCATCTTAAGATAGCTGAGGAAGAAACAACTGCTGACCAGATTTCTGCTATAGCCAGTCAAGTGAAAAGCCAGAGGGGTGAGGATCATTTACTTTCAGAACATTGACAGACCTACAATTACTGAGTGTAAGGTGTTTTAATACAAGGTATTGTTACCAGATTTTAAATTTTCTTCTATCACCTGTTGATTCTTCTTAGACCAAACACTTTATATTATGTCCTATGTATGTTTTGGGGCTTCCCTGGTGGCTCAGATGGTAAAGAATCCACCTGCAATGCAGGAGTCCTGGGTTTGATCCCTGGTCGGGAAGATCTCCTGGAGAAGGGAATGCCTACCCATTCCAATACTCTTGCCTGGAGAATTCCAAGGACAGAGGAGCTTGGTGGCCTACAGTCCATGGGGTTGCAAAGAGTTGGACATGACTGAATGATTAACACACACGTGTTTTGCTGTCTTAAAAAAACTGAGTATATAGTTCAAATACCGTAAAATTTATTATTTTAAATTGGCATTTGTCAAAAACAGTTAAAGGCAAATATAGTAGCCAGTGCCAGCAAAGAATAACAGTTGGGGCAAAAAGGAAAGGAAGAAAGGCTGGTGAAGGAGATGCTTTGGGAATAAAGGCTTTGAAAAGCTCCTACATATTCTGGGAAACCTAAGAGGCCACAGGCATGCCCAGTGCTGGCAGCACACTCAGAAAAGACCTGACAAGATTATTCAAGCTTCAGGCTCTGCACATAAAAAGGTTAAGAAAGAGCTGTAAAGTGCTCAAGTGTTAAAGGTGTGCCTCAGCATACAGCAGCAGGTTTGACTGGGGAAAGAATCAGTAAACTTGGTAAATCAATTAAGATTATTTAGTCTGAAAAACATAAAAAATAATGGAAGATTTAAAAATGAACAGACCTCAGAGATCAGTAGGATACCATTACATGTACCAATATATGCATAATGGGAGACCCAGAAGAAGAGAAAGAGTGAAGACTAATTGGCCCCTAACTCCTCCAACTTGATGAAACCTATCAAGCAGCTCAAGGAATTCCCAAGTAGAATAAACCCAAAGCAATCCACATGGACACATTGTAATCAAGTTATTGAAAGTCAAAGACCAAAAAAGCATCTTCAAAACAACAAGATTAATAGATGATTTCACATCAGAAACTAGAAGCCAGAAAACAGGACAATACATATGAAAGGATAAAAGGGGCGGGGAGGGAAACTAAGACATTCCCAGATAAGTAAAAAAGTGAGAGTTCATTACCAATATACCTGTCTTATAAGGAGAGCTAACTGACTCCTTCACATTGAAATAAAAAGAATACCAGCATTAACTTGAATTCACTGGAAGAAATAAACAATGATAATTATACAGTAAATACAAAAGTCACTAATAGATTTCTTGCTTTATAACTCCTCTTTTTCTCTACAGCAAACTAAAGAAGCATTAGTCCACATGAGTTACAAACTAAGGTGTTATTTGTCATGTCCAGGGTAACCACTAGGAAAAACCACCAAAAAAAATATATAGTGTAAGGTGTACTGCTGAGATGTATCATCATCTTATTCAGAGGCAGTCCAAAAGCAGCAGCTTCAAGTCAGTGAGCTCAAATCTATATATATTAGTCTCTTGTGGCTTAGAACAAAACCAACAAAAACTTAAACAGGAACTCCTGAAAACAAAACAGAAGCACCTAATTTGCTTCAGTGATGTTTGAGGACACAACGTATGTAATGACTTGACAAATACAGTTTAAAAAAAAAAAATCTGAGAAGTAAACCATAACAATCTGTTGCTGTCTTGTCTTCGTTCATGATTTAATGGAAACCACTTAAAAATGGGCAGAAACGAACAGAGAAAACCCATAATCCCCTTGCCCCAATTTTTAATGTTCATACTTGCTTCAAAGAACATCTATGGCTTCAAAAAACATGTTTTTATTATTTAAAATCCTAAAATTATCACAAAATGTAATTCAAAATTTTTAATCTTTAGCCTTAATCTCATAAAAGGATTTCTAAAACAACACAGTAATACTAATTCAGAACAAGCAATATTAAATTACTAATACTAAAAATCTAGTAGTTGTAAGAATACATCTAATAAGATTTTCCTAAACAAAAATCACAAAATGGTAAAACAACAATGTATCAAAGTAATCATTTGAAAAATTCTGGATAATTTGTCTTTGCATATAGTTAGGAAATTTTGTTGGAAAAGGAAGCATTAAAGTAAAAAAAAACTGTTTATGTACAAAGTAGGCCCTACTTAAACAGGTCTTAAGGAAGTTTTTTCCTTTCCATCTTCAATCTTACCCAGAGGTAGTCAATTTTAACAGCTTAGTATATGTCCTTTCATATTTTTTTGCTTATAGAGACACACATAAAGAATTTATGTATTTTAATAGAATCATGCTAAACTAAATATATCACATGAAAGATCCTTACTAGTCAATGTACACAAGTATACTTAATTTTTTAAATGGATACAGCAGCAATTATTCAACCATTTCTTCTCTGATGCAATTTACCATTTCCAGTTTTTTCAATACAAATAATCCTGCTTTGATCACCCTTGTACACACATCCTTTTCTAGTTGTGTTTTCTGTAGGATACATTCTGATAAGTGAGAATAACTGGGTCAAAGGCCATGTGCATTTGTAGCTTTAAAAGACAGATTATATGCCAAAAATATTATGGTAATGTACATTCCTATAATAAGCTGGGTGCTCCCATTTCTCTGCATCCTCAACAGCTCTGTATATAATCAACATAGCATTTTACTTTTGCAAACAGGTGGGCATAAAAGAATCTCACTGTTTTCCTCTACAGCTGCCAGGATATGTTCATCTTGTTTAGGAAGTCTTTCCCTATCTTGAGGTTTTATTTCCTTTATTTTCTCTCAGTATTTTTATAGTTTCTTTTTTATAGTGAAACCTTAAAAAAAACAAAAAAACAAAAAAACACCAAAACCCAACTATTCCTATTATTTTTTTAAATATATTTTTGCATATTTATTTAGCTTACTGGGCATTCCTTAGTCGTGGCACATGGGATCTTTAGTTGCAGCATGTGGAACCTATTTCCCTGACCAGGGATTGAACCCAGGCTCCATGTACTGGGAGCATGGAGTCTTAGACACTGGACCACCAGGGAAGTCCTCTAAATCTTTAACTCATGTGAGCACTACTTTGAGTATGATGTAAAAGATCTATATTCATCATTATTGAAATGAAAGCTTGTTCCTCAGGTTTATCATGATCAAACTCCTACTATACTGTTTCCTTGCTCTGTGATGGTATATTGTATACTGTTTTATCCCCAACTTTTATTGTTTAAGAATTTTAAACTTACAAAAAAGTCATAATAAAATAATAGTATCATGAACACTTGTACCTTTCATCTAGATTCATCAACTATTAGCTTTTTGCCACAGTTGTTTTCTCTATACAATTTTTTTTGGCTTAACCATCTGCTATGTTGCAGGCCTTTCATCATGACCTTTCATCTTCAAATATTTCAGCACAGTATCATACTGTTTTGAATAGAGCAGCCTTTCAGTAAGTTTGAATATCTAGTATCACAAATCCCTTAGCAACTTTCTTGGGGAAGAGGGGAATCTTGCACTTTCATCTTTGTATCAATTTTAAAGTTGTCAATAACAGTCTGATGGGAATTTTACTAAAAATTTGCAGTTTAATCAGGATCATGTTTTTATGTTAAGCCCTCTGGCCAGGAAGATGGCATATCCATTTACTTGAAACTATTTTAATTCCTTAAAGCATAAATGAATCAGAACTTTTTACCAATAGTGGTAGACTATTTATAGTCTTCTCACTATAAGTGTTAGATAACATATTCCTAAAGAAACACTCAAAAGTGCTGAAAAGTAAGTAAAGTGGGAATTCAAAGAACAAAGTGGAACTTTAAACACTGAGGCTGCCTCTGCACTGAGGGCTTCTTTCTGTCCATTAGGCTTCTTTGAATCGACCTTGGATGCTTCAAGGGGCAAAAGGCATATAGGAAAGATGGAACAGGAGATCCTCCCGCTCTAAGCTGGGACCCCAAAGGGCTATATACTCAGGTTAAGGTTGAACCAAAAACGACTCCCACTCCCCACCAAGCTAATCAAAAGGGAACGGTGGAAGGGAACTCAGATACCGTGACTATGGCTGGACCTCTTATGGATAGGAGGAATAAATTCTCATCACCTGGGAAGTCCAGAACATCCCAAGTCATGAACTGAGTATAAAGTGGCCCTTGACTGGTGCCAGAGCCTGGCAAAAGCAAATGTAAAATTCTTTGAGAGGAAGGCATCTTCATTCGAGGCCTTCGGTGAAGTCACTCAGTCGTGTCCGACTCTTTGCGACCCAATGGACTGTAGCCTACCAGGCTCCTCTGTCCATGGGATTTTCCAGGCAATAGTACTGGAGTGGATTGCCATTTCCTTCTCCAGGGGATCTTCCCAACCCAGGACTTGAACCCAGGTCTTCCACATTGTAGACAGATGTTTTACCATCTGAGCCACCAGGGAAGTCCAAGAACCTCAAAAAATTAATCTTTAAGGCCAATGAAGAGTTCAAAATGAAAGATAACCAAATTCAAAAGGCAAAAAAAAAAAAAAAAAAGATACGACAAGCAAGAAGCAGTGCAATTTACAGAAAGCATAATCAAAACTCATGTAGCATGTTGCCACTCATGTGGCAAAATGATCATTACCTATCAAGCTTGAAAATATATTCAGAAAACAAACAAAAAAAAAAGAAAACAGCTAAATATAAAAAGTGCACACAATAGATTTGGAAAACAGCCAAATGATGATATATAAAAACCACAACATAAACAAAAATATAATGGGTTTGGCAGCAGACTAGATCTATACAATAGAACTGAAGATAAAAGAAAGTATCCAGAAAACAGCAAAAAGATAAAAAATACAAGAGGGTTCAAACAATATAGATGGCAGAGTGACAAGTATCAAGTTCCAAAAGAAAATAACTGCAAACCCAGACTGTGAGAACGCTACATAAAATATAGTTTTCAAAAAAATGAACTAGGAATTTTTCCATCCTTATATTCAGGAATCATTTCAATAAGAAGAATTATGGGATCCCCAAAGACAAATGAATCTAAAATTATAAGGGCTTGGTATTATTAACAACCTTTAATTTTCTCGTTTTGATAGGTCTATTCAGGTTTTCTGCATGTATGGACGTGAGAGTTGGACATAAAGAAGGCTAACGCTGAAGAACTGATGATTTCAATCTGTGGTGTTGCAGGAGACTCTTGCAAGTCCCTTGGTTCAAGCCATTCAATCCTAAACGGAATAAACCCTGAATATTCATTGGAAGGACTGAAGCTGAAGTTTCAATACTTTGGCCATCTGATGCGAAGAGCTGACTCACTGGAAAAGACCCTCATGCTGGGAAAGACTGAAGGCAAAAGGAGAAGAGGGTAACAGAGGATGAGATGGTGAGATAGCATCAATGACTCAATGGACATGGATTTCAGCAAACTCCAGAAGAGAATGAAGGACATGGAAGCCTAGAGTGCTGCAGTCCATGGGGTCGCAAAGAGCTAGACATGACTTAGCAACTGAATAACAAACCTCTCTGGTTAACCACAGTAATTTTTATTTCACTAAAATCTCATTTCTCCAGAATTTGAATTTTGTTACAACAGAAACGAATTTCTCCTATTTCATAGCTCATTTGACTATATCCCTCTTTTCCTTGATAAGGCTGACACGGGATTTATCATAAGGAAAAAAAACTCCAGCTCTACAATTTGCAGAACACAGTGAGTGTGAGGGGGGTGTGTGTGTGTTCACAATTTGCAAATGCATAGAATCTCTGGAAAGGTAGAAAAGAAACAGAGGCAAATAATATCTGATAAGGGAATTTTATTTGGAATAAAGACCTATTACAACTCAACAATAAAAGACCAACCAACCAATTTAAAAATGGGCAAAACATCTGCAAAGTTCTCCAAAGGCCAAAAAACACATGAAAAGATGCTCAACATCCTTAACTATGTGGAAAATGCAAATCAAAACCATGAGATAATACTTTATATTAGTGAAAATATGGAAAAATTGGAACCCTCATTCGCTGCCAATGGGAAATTTAAAATGGAAAACAGTCTGGTAGCTCCCCAAAAGATTAAACACGGAATTACCATATAACCCAGCAATTCCACTCCTGGGTATATTCCCAAGAGAAATGAAAATATGTATCTACATAAAAACTTACACAGGCAAAATGTTCATAGCAGTAGAGATACAACCCAAAGGTCCACCAGCTGATAGATGGATGAATACTGAAAACATCATGCTAAATCAAAGAAGTCAGTCACAAAGGAACACATATTGTATGACAGATCATGGGCATAAGATTTCTTTTTGAGGTAATGAAAATGTCCTCATTTGATGGAAGTACAACTCTGGTAATATACTAAAGACTACTATATACTTTAAATGGGTGAACTGCATGGTATGCGAACTATAGCTCAGTAAGAGCTGCTAAAAAAGAAAGAAATTTCACCAGATTTTGGTTAGGTTAAGAGCAGTTTTTTTCCTGATATCTGGCACTTTAAATCTACAAACTCTTTTCCTCAGCTATTTTTTGCCATTTATTGGTTTCCAGCAGTGTCCATACATTTATAGTCGCTACAAAATTTTAAAATATGAAAATAAATCTTTTAAGTTTTAGAAAGTTTCCCCCTTTTTCATCTCTTAAGAATTGTCATTAACCACTTCATGATGTATGTAAATAAAATCATTATACTATATACCTTAAACTTATACAATGCTATATTTCAATTATATCTCAATAAAACTGGAATAAAAAATAAAAACATTAACTCTTAAAAAAATTCTCATTAAAATTCAAACAGAATTCTCTCTCTGCTTCTTTCATTAAACTGACTCCACAAGGAATTTCCTGGTGGTCCAATGGTTACAACTCTGGGCTTCCACTGCCAGGAATCAGGGATCAATCCCTGGTGGCAGAACTAAGATCCCACAAGCCGAGTGGTGCCACCAGAACCCCCACAAAAAATCAAAAAGAAACTGACTCCACAGACTTACCACCTTTTCTTATTCCACTGGACTCTACTTTGAACTACTGTAGGCCCTTTAAAGTTATTTGTTGTTTAAACACACATATATTGTATACATATGTATTTTAGTTAGTGAGAGAAAATATAGAAATTTCTGCAACAGCTTCTATATTTAATTCAGAAGTCTGAGCAGGACGGAATTTTTTGTTTAATGTTTGGCAGTATAAAATAATGATTAAAAGCATGGGCTCTGGAACCAGGCTGCCTTTCTAGATATGTGACAGTGGGCAGGTTATTTAATCTGTTTCAGGTTCCCTATCTGTAAAATTGATAATAATAAGAGTACCTAGGCAAACAACCTAGCAGTTAACAGTATTACTAAACATGTAGAACAATTAAGATTGCTAGGGCAAGCTATAAGATAAAAACAACAGGTCCAACCACTTGTAGGAGTGAAACAATGTCACAGAAAAATCCCAAAGACTATAACCCTGATCTCAATTATAGTGTAACTACGTTATGAGGTAAGAAAAAGGATGGTACAACACGGCTGAAAAAAGCTCGAAGTGCATCAGAAATACCATCCTTATTTATAAAAACTGATACATAAAAGAAGCAGAGTCAGTTCAAATAAATTCACACTATCCAACTTGGTAGCCACCAGATACTTGTTGCTATTTAAATTTAAATTATTTTAAGGCAAAAGAAGAGGGTGGCAGAGGATGAGATGGTTGGATGGCATCACAGATTCAATGGACATGAACCTGGGCAAACTCCAGAAGATGGTAAAGGACAGGGAGGTCAGGGGTGCTGCAGTCAGTCCATGGGATCAAAGAGTCAGACACAACTTAGTGACTGAACAATTTTAATTCCATACAATCAAAATTTTAGTTCTTCGGTTGCACTTACTACATTGCAAGTGCTCAACAGACATGTGCTCAGTAGCTATCTTACTGGACAGCACCACTATGAACAATGAGGAAATTAAGAAAAAAGACTGAGTTACTGATAGTGAATCTCAGGCTGTATCATACGTGAAATCTTAATGTATCTGTGCAACAGGGTGATCCAGATCACCAAGACAACTTGGATAACTTTCATTTTGGATTGGGTTCAAATCCCAGATATGCCATTAACCACCAGAGGACTCTGAATATGTTACTAAATCACAGGCAGCATGCTACAGAGGTTAAGAGCACATAATCTCCGCTTGGATTTGAATTCCAGCTCTTATTAGTTGTGTAACATTGGGCAAGTTACTCCACATCTCTCTTTCATTTATAATCTTCATTTTACAGTAGTACTTGCTGCCTAAAGACACTGAAGAGTAAATACTTGTAAAAGTACTTTGAACAATGCCTTCCATTACTAAGGGCTATAGAAGTGTGTGCCTAATAAAAGAATCTCTCAAGTTTCTACTGCTTTCAAAACGGGCAGGACAAGCTTCTCTTCCTGCTTATTTCACAAGTTAAAATAAATATGAAAATCACCTTCCAACCCATAAAGAAACAGACAAGCAGGCTACACTTCTGGGAGAGTTACCTTTTTTTTTTTGGTCAAAGACACCTACTTGTTAGAAAAAATGAAGTTCTGAACAAGTTCACAATTAACAAGTGGTATAAACAGCGTAATTTGCTCAAAATATCCTCTCACAGACCGGAACAGAAACACAAAACAGCAAACACTAGGAATCTCATTAAAACCCTTAGAGAATTTATTTGCATACATAACCTGCAGCCCATGAAATTTCAAAGGCTATTTAAAGAAAACTCAAACTAACACCTGACCAACTGCTAAAACGCAAACTGTGAAAAATCATACCACCAGGTTAATTAGACAAGATTAGCCAGCACATGCAAAATGGGAATTTGTCTTCTGCTGAAATGTCAAAAGCTGTCAGCTGTTAGACCTTCTCCCACGGCACACTGGATGCCAAATTCTTTCTAGAGTTTGTGGTTTCTGTGAGATGATGGCGTTGCAAAATCAGGGAAAATAAGACAACAAAAGAAGCAGTAAAGGTCCCTTTTTGCAGTTACAGAAAATATCAATGCTGGCTGCTTCAACAAATGTTTTGAAACAAGTAACTTGAACACAAGCTATATATTTTTGATGGTGCGAGAGAATAAGCATAGTACAGAGAAACTAAAAAGTGCAAGAACCAAAATTGAAAAACGTGAATTGGCTAAGCCCTTAAAAGTTCCAACTAGTTCAAAACAGTCCTGGAGTAGGAGTTGCCAGTACTCCAAAGGACCTCCTAACCCGAGCACGGAATACAATGTAACTAAAATTAAGGGGTAGGGGATGTCGAAGAAACCGGAGAAAACAGATCAGAAAGGTACAGGCTCGCGGACGGTTACAAAACGCTCTACTAGTACGCAAGGCAACCCGCCAGTCCCTCCGCCCCTCTCTCTTCCCCCACCCTAGCCTCAGGAGGAGCGCGCAAGCGCAGCAAGTAGCGGCAGCGCGTGGCGACGCGCAGGCGTAAAGTGGGGAGAAACAATGAGCTTTGTTGCCGAGGCGGCAGCGGGGAGCAGGGGAAAAGGGTACCGGAGGCGGGGGTGAAGGGACTGGGGTGGGGGTGGGGGCTCGCGAGAAAGTGCTATCCCGGCAACCATCGCGCGCCACCGAGGACCCGGATAGAGAGCTGCGGGATCCAAATCATAAATAATAATGACAATGAGAAAAAAAAGCGACGGCCATTTCTCAAAGAAAGAGACTAAGTCGGTCCAAGATCATCTCTCAGACTCAACTGGAAGAGGCAAGGAACAACGGGGGCCATACGGGCTTGGGGGCCAACGACCCAGGGGACCCTCTAGGCCCCTCAGCCGTCGCCGAGGTGCTGTCCCTCGACCGCCGGGGCCGCCGCACCCTTCTCGCCGCTCCGCCCGAGGGAACCCCTCACCCAGTGCACGGCAGCGGGGACGGCAGCCAACGAATCCGGTCGGCCTCCGCGGATCTCCACAAGCAGCGCCGCTCCCCCGCTCGACGCGCGCTTCGCCCGCAGCCTCCCTTCTCCAGTCCAAACAAACACCCCAGCCCGGAAGTGACTTCACTTCCGCCGCTGCCGCCGGCCCCGCCTCTCGTTCTGTCTGCGCTGCCCTCCGAGGCCACCAGAGAGCGCACGAGAGGCAAAGGGAGACCCCCCCCCCCCCAACCCCCGCCTCCCCACCACAAAGTTCTTGTCGCCCAAGCTGCACACGTGTGCATGCGCAAAGGCCTTTCCTCCGTACCCTTGTGACCGCGGGGAACGCTGGGAGTGCTGTCACGTTTTCTTAGGAAAACTGGAGTGGAGCTGGGCCAGTGTCCCCACACGCGCCCATTCTTCAAGAATGATGGGATGCAGTGAGTGGGGGAGGTAGGAAGGAGTCACAGACAAGATACACAGACGTGGACTATTACACACCGCAACAGTTACCTCAAACACACTGACATCAAATAGGAACATCTAGATAACGAGAGTGCAGTCACACAGCCAGACACACATCAAACGTGATATACAGCGTCACACTATGAGTGACACGTACCAAATCATATCCACAGATCCTGACATAGAAAACATAACACAGAAATAATAAACTAAGACAAATTCACTGAGGCTTATTACACAAGCACCTGCACTCATACACGTCCAGGTACACCCTTTTCGAACCCAGATCTTACCACCACTATCCAGACATAGCATGAAAACGTGAACGTACCCTTGGCCAATCAGGCTTTTTCAACCACAATGGTGAACTCAATGTGAGCTGGGAATTGAGATCTATAGCCCCCTTTCGAAGTTACAAAGGAAATAGTCTGTTCAGAGGGAAGACTGAAGGGTGAGTTAAGGGTCCAATAATTTCCTCCTCCATGATCTCGGATGCGCTGCCCGCCATACATTTATCTATGCTTCCTTGCTTCCCCATTGGCAAGTCTTACGTATGTTTTTAGTGATACTAATCAAGGTACAGTGTATAGTATGTGTAAAAAAATCTCCGAATATATATTTGAAAGGGGACACAAGAAAACTTTCTTCCCCCTAGGGAAGTAAAATGAGGGACTGAGATTTATCTTTTTATTCTCTTGTAAACCTTGAATCTTAAAAAATCAAGCTTTTCTGCTAAAACTGAAGACAAAAATAAAAATCTCCCTCCATGGAGTCCTGAATCTGACAGGGCTTCTCTCTAGGGCCATTTCATTCATTAAAAATCTTTGAGTCAGCCCAAAGCTCCAAAGAAATAAAATGTGGTTACTCCTCAGTCAACCACATTGGCCACATTTGCAAATATGTATCCTAAACTGACTAAAGTCTCTGTGTGGATCACAACAAACTGTGGAAAATTCTTAGAGAGGGGAGTACCAGACCACCTTACCTGTCTCCTGAGAAACCTGTGTGCTAGTCAAGAAGCAACATTAATAGAGCCAGACAGGGAAAGACTGGTTTGAAAGCAAAGGAGAACAAGGTTGTATATTGTCAACCTGCTTATTTAACTTATGTGCAGAGAACATCATGCAAAATGCTGGGCTGGATGAATCACAAGCTGGAATCAACACTGCTGCGAGAAATAATAAAAAAGAAAAAACAAAACCAAAATCTTGGAGGTTACTGAGGAGAAATATCAGTAACCTCAGATATGCATGTAATACCACTCTAATGGCAGAAAGTGCAAAGGAACTAAAGAGCCTCTTGATGAAGGAGAAAGAGTGAAAAAGCTGGCTTGAAACTCAACATTAAAAAAAACTAAGATCAGGGACTTCCTTGTAGTCCAGTGGCTGGGACTTCATGCTCCCAATGGAGAGGGCCCAAGTTTGTTCCCTAGTCAGGCAACTAGATTCCAAATGCCCCCACTAAGACACCTTGCAGTCACAATAAATTAAAAACAAAAACCAAACTAACATTATGGCCTCCAGGTCCCATCACTTCATGGCAGATAGAAGGGGAAAATGTGGAAGCAGTGACATATTTTCTTGGGCTCAAAAATCACTGTAGGTGACTGTAGCCATGAAATTAAAAAAGATGCTTGCTCTTTGGAAGCTATTACAAACCTAGACATCATATTAAAAAGCAGAGACATCACTTTGCTGACAAAGGTCCATATAGTCAAACTATGATTTTTCCAGTAGTCTCATATGGACATGAGATTTGGACCATAAAGGCTAAGTGCTGAAGAATTGATACTTTAAAACTGTGGTGCTGGAGAAGACTCTTGAGAGTCCCTTGGACTGCAAGATCAAGGCAGTCAATCCTAAGGAAAATCAACCCTGAATTTTAATTGGAAGGACTGATGCTGAGGCTGAAGCTCCAATACTTTGGCCACCTAATGGGAGGAGCTGACTCAGGAATATAACCCAACGCTGGAAATGAAAGAAGGCAAAACGGGGTTGCAGCAGATGAGATGGGTAGACAGCATCATTGTTCATGAATTTGAGCAAACTTCGGGAGGTAGCGGAGGGCAGGGGAGCCTCCTGTGCTGCAGCCCATGGAGCAGCAGAGTTGAACGTGACTTAGTGACTCAACAATCCTAAAGCAGGGAAAAAGAGCTTGGCTTTCTTGGCTGCTGAACAAACAGCTCTGGGGAGGAAGACGGTGTTTAACTGTCTATGGAGTTTATTAAGTTTATAAAACTTAGGGAGTTATAAGTTTATTAAGTTTATAAAACTTATGGTTTATGGAGTATGATTAATTCAAGGAACCTGGAAGGTAATTTATCAACTCAAGGCTAGAAGAGGCATGAACAGATAAGAGTATAAAACCATAAGTTTATAATCTGTAGATGCTGTCTGGATGGTGGTGATGGTCTGATAGGAAAAGTGTCGCAAGGCAGGCAGGCTATTAAAGTTTGCCAGTGATAAGACACTGCAATGGAATCATCAGAGGTCCAGAATTTTAAAACGCTACAGCAATTCATGTATTGTTCAGGCAACAATTCTAACTTGAGATGGAAGGTGAAGTAGGATGCAGGAATCAGGAGGATGGTTATGAAGGCACAGGATGGTTATGAACAGGCTCTCACTGTTTTCATCAAATGTAAAAATGTGTGAATCTTCTGTCTCAAACACTCCATGTACAGATGAAATTGGAAAGATGTAAAGATATGGATATTTATAGTTAAGTCAAAATGGAAAAGTCAAAATTTCCTATCAATAGGGAATTGGTTAAATGAATTATGGTTAACAGAGTAAGATGTTATTTAAAAATGGCTAGGATAGTATATTCTATGTATGAAAACAAAAGTTGGCCTGACTTATAAGGGTCAAATTTGTAGAAAGTTTTAAGTATAAATAGGCAAGGTTTTTTTTTTTTTTTAAGGGTGATATGCACCTACAGATGTGCAGAATATAAGGGCAGAGGAAATTCCTCTTTTGCAGCGTCAAGCCCTACCTTGCTCGTTTTGCACAGCTTAGCTACTTACGATGAAATGGATCAGAGACACAACTTGTGCTTGTAAGCAGAATTAGCCACAATTAGGAAAATGAGTTAGGTTTTCACTAGTTTTTATCGTCTACTAATGGTCAAGGCTATGACTTTTCCAGTGGTCATATATGGATGTGAGAATTGGACTGTGAAGAAAGCTGAACGCTGAAGAATTGATGCTTTTGAACTGTGGTGTTGGAGAAGACTCTTGAGAGTCCCTTGGACTGCAAGGAGATCCAACCAGTCCATTCTAAAGATCAGTCCTGGGTGTTCATTGGAAGGACTGATGTTGAAGCTGAAACTCCAGTACTTTAGCCACCTTATGCGAAGAGTTGACTCATTCAAAGAGACTCTGATGCTAGGAGGGATTGGGGGCAGGAGAAGGGGACGACAGAGGATGAAATGGCTGGATGGCATCACCGACTCGATGGACGTTGAGTCTGAGTGAACTCTGGGAGTTGGTGATGGACAGGGAGGCCTGGCGTGCTTCGATTCACGGGGTCACAAGGAGTCAGACATGACTGAGTGACTGAACTGAGCGACCATTTAAACTCCAATTCCTTTCCACAGGTTTTTATCCCAGAGCAGATTAAGTGCACACAAAGAGCATAAACTGGTGTCTTCCAGATACAAGTGGAGGGGGAGGCATACATAAAAAGAACAGACTTGGCAGTTGCCAAGAAGTAGCTGATCAGAGTGATTTAACAAACCTGGCAAAACTGAGCAAATAGGAATTGGTCCAACTTTTGACAGGTGCAATGACTGAAATTGGAGTATTCTGTCCTTGTCAAAGGTAGGACATTCCTGCTGCTCTTGGTAGATTCCATTTGGATCAGGTAATTAAACCTGTATACAAATGGTGCATTATATATATATATATATCACAAGATTATATATAAGCAAAGATCATTAAACCTGTATTTAATGGCTACAATTTCCACTCTAAGTTTGTTATTGGTGTGAACACTATTTGTTTTTTCTCTGCAGCTGCTAAGTCGCTTCAGTCATGTCTGACTCTGTGCGACCCCATAGATGGAAGCCCACCAGACTACCCCGTCCCTGGGATTCTCCAGGCAAGAACACTGGAGTGGGTTGCCATTGCCTTCTCCAATGCATGAAAGTGAAAAGTGAAAGGGAAGTCGGTCAGTCGTGTCTGACTCTTCGAGACCCCATGGACTGCAGCCTACCAGGCTCCTGCATCCATGGGATTTTCCAGGCAAGAGTACTGGAGTGGGGTGCCATTGCCTTCTCCAGTTTTTTCTCTACTACACATAAAAGACTGCACCCCCCTTCCTCTTAATTTTCATGTTCCCTATTGTACATTTGACTTTACAGAATTCTTTAAATGTATGGAAATTATAAATCTAAGGCCAGGGCTAAAGATAAAGGCTTTAATAAATGTCAATACAGCCTTTTAAAAATTAATCATATATTATCCAACAGTTCTCACGTGGAATTTTCAAGCTATTATCTCCTGGTATCTTCACATTTTTTCCTAACAAGTACCTTAATTGAGCTCTAGCTTCTATCAACTATAGTTAATAATTCAGCAAATTATATCCGGAGTGAACAGTATCAACTTCCATTTTTCCATTCACTTAAAACTTCAATAAATTAGCTGCTCATTTTATTAATGTCCCAAGCAAAAGATAAAGGGTTCACCAGGGAAAGCAGTATTGAGGGCTCTTGGGTGTCTCCCACTTATAACCTTAAAAAATGCTTCATGAAGGATCCCAAATATTCTTTTCCAACATTTCCCTTACCTTTAGTAACAGTAGCAAAACCTTTAAGCCACAGTATCTAAATCAGGCATCTGACCACAAGTGCCTAAGTAGTATACTTCAGCTATAAGTAAATCAATCATTCTCTAAAACGTGGCCTCTATTCTTGACATCACCATCACCTGGGTAATTTATGGAAAAATGCAAATTATTAAAATCAACCATACACCCAGTAAATCAGAAATTCTAGGAACAGGGCCCAGTAATGTTTAAAATGAAGCTTCCAGGTAATTCTGATACATGCTAACATTTGAGAACCACTAGTGGAGAAGGTCAGAGAAGGCGATGGCACCCCACTCCAGTACTCTTGCCTGGAAAATCCCATGGATGGAGGAGCCTGGTAGGCTGCAGTCCATGGGGTCCCTAAGAGTTGGACACGACTGAGCGACTTCACTTTCACTTTCATGCATTGGAGAAGGCAATGGCAACCCACTCCAGTGTTCTTGCCTGGAGAATCCCAGGGACGGGGAACTTGGTGGGCTGCCGTCTATGGGGTCGCACAGAGTCGGACGATTGAAGCAACTTAGCAGCAGCAGTGGAGAAGGCAATGGCAACCCACTCCAGTGTTCTTGCCTGGAGAATCCTAGGAACGGGGGAGCCTGGTGGGCTGCTGTCTATGGGGTCGCACAGAGTTGGACACGACTGAAGTGACTTAGCAGTAGCAGCAGTCTTAAAGAATTCACAGAAGCATTTTGTTTGTATACCATGTCTCAAACCTGACATGCAACGGACATGCATCAGATTAGAGAGGCACTTTTAACTCCAGCTTAACCAACAGCTCAGCTGAAGGTCCTGGTTGGAGAATACCTCAAATGCATTACCACCCAACAGTTGATCTTGGGTGGATATAAACAATATCCAAGGCCATATTCTATGGAAGCCACCAATACAGAGGAGTACAGAGCTGCTCACCCCTAGCCTTAGCTTGTATTATCCTAACCAAACTGTGTATACCAATTTTGTCTGACTTAAAAATATGCAGCATTCCTACAGATTTCCACTACATACAAGCCTCTTTCGTCACAATTTTTACTCACGTCATTTTCCAGTTCAAAGCCACTAAACCTATACTGTGAACAAAATCAGGCCAAAAAAATGTGTATTCTTCCACTTTTATAACCTAACGCTGCCATACTATTTAATAGTGTGTATGTCCTTTTCACCCTAAAGTGAGAGTCACTCAGTCATGTCCAACTCAGTCCATGTTGTGACCCCACGGACTATACATCCATGGAATTCTCCAGGCCAGAATACTGCAGTGGGTAGAGCTGTTCCCTTCTCCAGGGGATCTTCCCAACCAAGGGACTGAACTCAGGTCTTCCACATTGCAGGCTGATTCTTTACCAGCTGAGCCACCAGGGAAGCCCAAGAATACTGGAGTGGGTAGCCTATCTCTTCTCCAGTGGATCTTCCTGACTCAGGAATCGAATCGCACTGCAGGTGTATTCTTTACCAGCTGAGCTACCACGGAAGCCCTTTTACCCGAAGAAAAAGGGGTAAAAGAATTCAGAGGCTTGATATAAGCTTTAAAAGTTCCTTATAATCTATACCATATAAAAATCTCTAGAAGTACTTATTCAGTACTCAATAGCCAGAAATCCACATTCCTCATTTACAACTCTAAATAAAATTATTGGGTTGCTAAGATCTTATGGAAAAACCTGAATGAACTTTTTGGTCAACCAAGTGTTTTTAAGATACACACTACTACAGCTAGCCAACTTAAGCCTTATCAGAGTAATTCTCATAGGCCATATTTATTAGCAATGATAAAATAAAACTGTAAAACAAACCAAGTTTCCTTCACTCAGGGTTAACGTCTATATTAAACTAATAACTAAAATGGGAGTGGGAAAATTTTCTACTTTACAGTTGGTTAAGTGAAAAACATTCCTATTAAATAAAGGTTTGTCATAATCTGGGAAATAGCTGTTACAGGTTTATTCATCATTAGCAATTTATGAGAATTTATACTTTCCAAACCCTAGCAAATGAAGATATTAAACATTCTTTTCTACACCTTGGTGTATCTAACAAAGTAGGACCTATGAAAAAAAGTTGACAGAAAACAAGGGATGCCATTGTACACAAAATGCTTTGTATATAGCTACTGTTAGTTAACAGTTGGAATTAAAAGCTGGTAATTAGTAAAGGCCAAAATTAAACTGAGATAAACTGGCAAGGATTTTTTTGTGCATGTTACATTAAGGTGTCATTTTCCCCTCAGTGATAGATCATAAAATTTCTTCCATTTGATACATCCTTTAATAGATCTAAGTGGTTCAAAGAGAATCCCTTAAATTCTTTTTTAAATTAAAAATTTGCTTGACAATAATCTCTTAAACCAATTATCCCAACATATTTTGAAAGGCTGATACAACTAATTCTTGTTATTCCATGTTATTTCCAAGATTATTGTTAACGCTTAGACATATCTAAACATGAGCTTTTGTTGTTTGTCACCCTTAGCATTTTGAACTCCGAAGGTCTGAAAAAACTATGAATAGTCCAATTTTTAGTTATGTAACAGGAACAAGAAATCCACCAGCACCAAAAGCTTTAAAACTCAGATTTTTAGTAGCAGTTTTTAGAACACTCTAGATTAAAAATGGAATAATTTGTTAAAGCATGCAAGAAAGTTTAACAGTAAATAAAAACCACAACTGTGACAAATATATTGGTTAACACCTCAAACATGTATAACCAATGAACATGGCCTAGGTTTTTGTTTTTTATTGGTACTCACTTAAGAAACTTGAATCCACAGATATAAGCAGTATATAATATAACCAGAAAGTTACAAGTAAACACAGATTATACATGCAAATTTCTGTTCACAAAGGTCACATATGCAAGTATATGAATTAGAAGCGTGCATCTAAGATTATGGCCAAACTTTTTTTAAAATGCAGAAATGTAAAATTACATCTTGAAAATACAAAGAGATGGTCTACACACTTCAAAAATCAAATGTTGCTTATACCAGATGATGTATGACAGCTACAGGATTCAAGTGACAAGCAATAAGATCTCAAGAAATTAATACTGGTCAAAGAGAAGGGGAATATTTTTACATTTCACTGAAAATACATTGACTTCTAGAATACGAAATCTAGCAGGAACTTAGGGGAAAAAATTACAGAATCTAAAGCCAATTACTTAATATTTCTTATTACCTAAACAACAACATGACATTGAAAGAAAACTGCACCTGCATTTTAATTACCAATCTCACATTAGTGAAGTTCTCCATAAACGAAACAAAACCAAAAATGCTTCAAACTCCAAATGAAAAGTCTGCAAGGCTCAGATTAAAATGTGGAATGTTTCAGATGAAAGTAATAAAAATACAATTGGTTTTGTTCTTTATTGAATGGAATCAAAAGTTTTGACATATCTCTGAAGCTTGGAACTACTAAATTTCATTTCTTTGAATGCTTCTACATATCTTTCTTAGTGGTGCAAGTGTCTTTAGCATACGAAGTCAGTCTCTACAAAGTATTTCTGTCTGTTACTATTTTGATAAAACAAAAACAATTCTTCATTAACTTAACCGTATATGTATTTTTGCTATAACACTTAACACATGAACAGACATCTATTATCTATTATTTTCCACTAAAACAAAAGAGTACAATAGTTTTCTTCTAACTATCAGTATTGTATTTAAAAAAGGTTAACATTTAAAAACAAAGAACCATTATTTTCTTTGAAATCATTAAGCTTCTAGCACATCTCAAACTTCCTTCTTCTGCCTGCGTTCCTCTGCCAATTTATTCAGAAATTTCTGAAAAGAAAAGAAAAAGTTACAAGGATTAAGTCACCTTAGTGAAACATAACAAATGGATTAACTACAAAATAAAATATTCTATTGAAGTTTAGGGACCTGAGTCTAATTTAACTATAACCTTGTCAATATTTGTAAGATCCAGTTATTCTTATCAAGCAGGTATAAAACTAAACTGGACACCACAGTAAGGCATGGGAAAAGAAACAGTAAAATATGAAAAAGTTACTTCAATGTGCAATTAAGACTAACTTACAGAGATGAGAAAACAAAGACCAAAATACGCACATAGAATAACTGCTGCTACCCCAAGAACTTAAGATTAGTTAAATGACATGTATTTATTCAATGCCCCTTCTTCTAAGACAAAGGACATTATTAAATTTCTGCTACCACTGAAAATAACCAATGTCCTTAATACTCTAGCAGCTTTATATTATAAATCAGTATTATCTTTTTTAACTCCTACTTTCAAGTTTTCCCTCATCTATTTCAATACTTGGTGTCCTTAAGCCACTAACTAAAACACCAAACTTTCAAAATATCCAAACAGAAATTTGTTATTCTTTATTATGTTGTGCTTTATTAATTTTTCCTTTTACCTGTATATCCTTTTGATCATAAAACTTCACTGAAGTGTCATTATTAATAAAATAATAATTTAAAGTCAATGTAAAAATCATTAAGTATAAAGGGATATGGCACTTTATAAAGTTGAAAAAGGCTTTATAGTATTTCACTTGACTTTCAAGCCTCCGGTATCTTCCAAATTAGAGAAATTACAGTCTAATAATCATTTGAGAATACTCAAATAACTCTTAATTATACAACAGAATTTGTAACGTTTAAATCTATAAATTTAGAAATTACTAAATTATCATTTAGTTAATAGTGTATTCTAGAAAGAGGTTTAGCAGATGCTTCCAGAGTTCATCAAACTGCTCAAGGCCCATCAATAAAGAATGTTATCAGGATAAAGCGTGCTGGGTCCACAGATGGTACTGGTCCATAAACTTACGTGACTTGTTAGTTTTCACAAAAGAACTCTCCTCTTTTAGATTCAGCCTTACCTTTAATTTCTGATAATGAGGAAGGCTGCTGCAATGAGTATTCTTTGCAACTTCTTCATTTGTATAAAAGAGTGAACACAGCTTACAGTAAAACCCTGTTTTAGGTATCACATAGTCTATACCTAGAACACAAACATACATTCTTACAAATTCAGTAAACTGAAGATTTTAATAGTGTTCTCAAATCTTTTTTTTTCCTGTCAATATAATTTGAATGAGTTAACAGTTGTGACATGTCCAATATAGCCTACGCTAAAACAAAGCAAAAACCATAACATCGTTAATAGCTTGTATTTTAATTGATGTTTAAGGGCCCACACCTAATTGTTCTCTTAAAAATGTTGAAATAGAACGGTGAACAAAACAAAAAGCAATGTGAAATTCTCAGAAAATTTTATGAGGAGAAAAAAGAACATATTATGGAATGGTAACAAAAAGAGGAAAAAAGAATGCTTCAAGTAAGATTTACAAATTGTTCTGCGTAGAACTTCATGCTATTAGAGTTTATTATGTAAGACCAATTTAAAAAAATCTTATAGTAAGAGTTTGGGGAGGGTGAGGGATAACAACAAAGCCTTAAATCTCACCAACAGGAACATTGGGTTGATATGGTCCAATTCTATACTCATCTGGGATTGTATAGTCCTCCTTGTTTTCATCACTTTGGCCATCTGCATTTTCACTTGTATCTTTGTTGGGATCATCAGCATTCTCAGCAGATTCAGCACCTGGCTCTGTATTTTCCTCATTTTTAATTCCATTTTCCAACGCTGCTTCATTTTCTTGGTCAAGTTCCTCGATCTTGTCCACCTTAATTTCAACCAAACCATCATCATTTTTGTCACCAGATTTAAATGCCATGCCCGATTTACGAAGTTTCTGAAGTTCCGAATCTTCCTCATCACCAACCTCATCTAGAGTGACAAAACCTTCCATATTCCCTGGGAAACGACGCTGTTAAGAAAGACAAATTTACTCTGCAACAATTATCCTGCAGTATCCCTTCCATTTGCTTTACTTGAAGGGAAAGGGATAGCGTCTTTGCCTTCATTTCCTCACAAAAAAAAAAAAGGGACTTTTCTTTCTCTCCCCCCAAATTTACTAGTTTAAAAAAAAAAAAAACCTTAGCTTGTTTTAAAACTAAGTAATCCAAGCCTTCCCTTATATAAAGAGCAGAAAATAAACATGAGGACATTCATACTCTATACTTTGAGACTTATGCTGCAAGATAATCAGAGCTGATTTCATGAAGTATCAATAAGTTGAATGATGTCCTTCAAAGAAGGTATCTTATGGTGCCACTCTTTTTGTTTACAGAGCAGTGTTTAAAATACCACTGTGGTTTAAAATCAAGCTCTGGAACATAACTGCTTAGGTTTAATTTTTGGCTCTGCCATTTATAAAAGCAGTATGACCACAATCTACTGAATTTTAACATGACTCAATTTCCTCATTCATGAAATATGGATAACAAGCATCTGTGGCATAAGGTTATTTTAAGAATCAGTTAATTAGCACACACAAAGAGATTAGAAAAATTGATGGCACATAATGCTCAATAATTATCAGCTCTTAAGAGCACAAACGTAGTACTACATAACTATATTTCAGCCAGAAAAAGAATTTCAAGGCTAACTTATTTGACCAAGCCATCAAAATCTGGAGGTCTATAAATAGTAAGTTTTCTGGTAGTAGAGTATATCTTAGAAGGAATGAATGAAAGAGGATTATAATAATCTCATTTCAAGACTCATTTATCTTATGGAGTTCTAAAGGCATTGTAATGCTCTAATCTTTAATGGAGATAGTCAAGTACACCATGGGTCTTCTGATTTAGTATTTTTCTACCATGTATATATTTTTATATTGCGATTTGCCTTAATTTAATATGTGATATGTGTTCTAAGAAAAAATGTTTTAAAACCTATTGAAATATCTAATCAAGGTTACATTTCTATAATAGGAAAATTCTTCAAGTTCTACCATTTTTGACACAATGTTTTAAGTGTCCTGGGTCAGTTACCCCTGGGTCAGGTCAGTTAACTTACTGTAAAATCCATACCCCATATTTAAAAAAACAAGCTGGACTATACATAAAGGCTGCCTACTACTCTTTACACACTACCACTACCAAATAGAATCATATACAGCTTTAAGTCTTTCTCCTTTGTTACTAAAAAGTTCTCTTTGTGAATTGACATTTTTCTATTGCAGTTTAGTCCTATTCAATCTATGTATTGCAGAGTTTAGATGTCAATTTTTTTAGTGATTCCTATTTCTTCCTAATGTAAGTCACTAATTCTATTAAATATGACCCTAAGATAAATAATTTGAAACACTGATCTAGTTTTCTACTGCAACAAGTCAACATAAAACCTTCTTTTACCTTTTTAAGCTTTTTCTTTGCAGCTCCAGAAGCACTGGCATTTGCATCTTTTTTCACAGCTTTGTCTGAAGGTTCTTTTTTCCCATCAGATGCCACATCCCCTAAATTAGCAAGATCTGTTTCATCTCCCACTGAACTGCCACTTTCTAGCAGTGCTGCTGCTTCTTCTTCATCTACAAGTAGCTCATCTTCAGATTCAAGAAGCATGTTAGGCTCTTGTTCTGCCTGGTCATCCTTTGTATCTTTTTCACCATCTTCACCTGACTTCTCTTCTTGTTCTTTACCTTCAGCAGTACTTTCAGTCTTCTGAGAACCATCAGTTTTGGATTTCTTATCACTTGGAGATTCTTTGCCATCTGGAGAGTAAGATCTTTTCCTGAAACCAAAACAAACACCTGAATTAATTCTACCGAGTTGGAAAACGAAGGTTTAACATACTAGTGTATACAGACATAAACACACAAAATGAAATTACCGGGATTTATCTTTTTTGAGTAAGTCAATGCCTCTGTTGGGAATCTAAAAGACAAAATTTCACCAGTTACATAAATGTATTAGATTTCATAGAGTATTTAATTATCCAATTAACTAATAAACGATGACCATCCTTTATATATCAACTAACCTTATTTAAACCATACCTAAGAATGTAAGCTGCCCTAACATTATTAATTACCACCAACATTTGAAGAGCAGTGAATAATAATTTTGTTAAAGCTTTTCAAATAGAACCTTAAGTAAAACAGATAAAAACAAAGATGCTTTATACAGACATCAGTTTAAAAACTTCTGTATTAATGAAGACAAGAAAAAGAGAAAAGATCACTCTCTTTCAATAACTAAATCCTATGTATGTATTAATTATTTACTTATTTCTGGTCATGATGCTGCATTCTGGCTTTCTCCAGTTGCAGTGAGTGGGGCTACTCTTCGTTGAAGTGCTTGGACCTCTCACTGTTACAGAGCATGGCTAGAGTGCAGCTCAGTAGTTGTGCACAGAAGGGATCTTCCCAGATCAAGGATTGAACCTGTGTCCCCCACACCACCAGGGAAGTTCCTAAATCCTACATTCTTAGCATGTAAAAATTTATAAAAATGTCATGGCTTGAAAAGCATGAAAATAAGCTTTATAAAGAACCTGAATCAAACACTACATACCCTGAGTACCAATTTTTTGTATTTTTCAGACAGGTCAACTTTTACACATCTCCCTTGAAACCAAAGGGCCTTTTTCAAACAGTGGTCAACCATTGCCATTGCATCTTCTCTGGTCTCCATCTCAATAAAGGCCTGGGGCAAGAAAAACAAACAAAAAAAAAGAACAAAAAATTAATTAGAAAGTAAAACTTTAGAAGGATACAAACTCATGAAACTATAAAAAGGTTAACAAAGAAAAGATGCTCTACTTACAATTTTAAAAATGAAATATAAGTATGAAATAACTCAATCCATTAATTAAACTCACATAATTTGAAAAGTCTAATATCCAGTGTTTATAAAGCTCTTAGAATGCTGCTGCTGCTGCTAAGTCGCTTCAGTCGTGTCTGACTCTATGCGACCCCATAGACAGCAGCCAACCAGGCTCCCCCGTCCCTGGGATTCTCCAGGCAAGAACAATGGAGTGGGTTGCCATTTCCCTCTCCAATGCGTGAAAGTGAAGTCGCTCAGTCGTATCCAACTCTAGCGACCCCATGGACTGCAGCCCACCAGGCTCCTCTGTCCATGGGATTTTCCAGGCAAAAGTACTGGAGTGGGGCGCCACTGCCTTCTCTGCTTAGAATGCTAGTATGATCGTATATGAGTATTATTTTTTGAAGAGCATTTGGCACCGTCAAAGAAAAGAAAGCAAGTATCAGGATCCACAACTTCAATTCTGAAATTGTATCCTTCAATTATATGCATAAATTCACATGCCACAAAATCCACAGCAGCATTAATGGCACAGCAAAAGAACTAGCATCTCTGCTGCTGCTGCTAAGTCACTTCAGTCGTGTCCACTCTTAGCGACCCCATGGACTGCAGCCTACCAGGCTCCTCCATCCACGGGATTTTCTAGGCAAGAGCACTGGAGTGGGGTGCCATTGCCTTCTCTGAGAATCTCTAATATCCATTAATTAAAGAAATTAAATTCAGCACAGTTTACTCAATGGAATCATGTGTAAAGTGGAAAGTAACACTTTAATATAATCTCATTTGAAGTAAAGGGGGAAAGTATACTTATATACACAAAGGAAGATCTTTGGAGGCAAACTCTGGAAATAATATTAGCCAAACTAGAGAAAAAGATCTTTACTTTCCACTTTATTTACTCAATATTCAATAATTTGGCCGCCAAATTACACCCCCACCCCTTCACTAAAAATGAGGATGTTAAAATAACTTAAAAAAAAAAAACTTTGAGAAATAATCTTTTTCAAAACTTCTACATGTATATTACCTGACTTTTCATCCTCATCAGTATATAATTCTTTATTTTCCCATAAGGCTCAGCAAGCTTGAGGACAGCACTGTCAGAATAGCCAGAATGAGGTAAGTTGCTGAGATGTATCACTCGTCCAAGCTCTTGTTTTTGATCAAACTTCTGGTCTGGCTTCCCCTCAGGTTTCTTTAATACACAGGAGGGAAAAAAACAAAAAACAGAGGAAATCAAATTAGTAAGTATGCCATAATTATTAGTCAAGATTATTCTAGATATTAGCAACAATTTTAAACAGCTATAAGCTGGTAAATATTAAAATGATACACTAAATAACTGGTGATACAAATCTGGAAAAAGAGAGATTATTTACCTTTATTCTCTTATACTTCTGGGATAAATGAACTCTCACTGGCTTGCCAAATACTAATGCTGGGGTGGTTGTGTAATAATCCACTGCAGCCTGAGCATCTTCTGTGGTTGCCATTTCAATAAATGCCTAAAATTGAAAAAATATATATTTACATTTCCAAAAAACCACCCAATTCCATACTGTCCAAAGTCTTTCCAAAAATATTTAATCATTATATAGAAAGCATTTTCAAGAACCTGAGAGAAAAAAAAAATCTCTGATTTCCTATTTTATTAAAGATCATCTCAGACTTGATTACTTTCATGACACTAACACTATCATTTATTATGTACTGAATTTGAAACAATAATTTGGCACCATTTGGTTAAAAGTTTGAAATGTTTTTCCAAATAATTATGTTTATATAGTCCTTACTATGCTGCTAAGTCACTTCAGTTTGTCCGACTCTGTGCGACCACCCCATAGACGGCAGCCCACCAGGCTCCCCTGTCCCTGGGATTCTCCAGGCAAGAATACTGGAGTGGGTTGCCATTTCCTTCTCCAATGCATGAAAGTGAAAAGTGAAAGGGAAGTCGCTCAGTCGTGTCCAACTCTTCGCAACCCCAAGGACTGCAGGCCACCAGGCCCCTCCATCCATGGGATTTTCCAGGCAAGAGTACTGGAGTGGGGTGCCATTGCCTTCTCCCAGTCCTTTCTATAGCAGTAGTATAATAAAGATAATGTAACTGCTTAAGAATCACAATTTATAAAGTTACTAACAATCTATTGGTACTAGAATTCATTACTGATTGGTTCAACTATTGGCCCTTTCCGTCATTACATTCCACATTGATGATTTAAGCTAACATTCTTTTTTCTAATACAAAATAATATATTCTCTTTAGGATATACTTTAGTGATGAATAAATACTACACACTTAACTCATACCTCATTAATTTTATTTAGAATAAGATGATTTGAAATAACTCCAAATGGTTCCACCAGTTGTAATAGTTGATATCTCAAGTTTTTCCCTCGCTGGAAATCCATGATGTGAACAACTCGGCTAGTTTCCTATTCATTAGGAAAAAACCAAGTTAGTAAATAAATTTCTTTAGAAGCAATACGAAACAGTAAAATATTAAATCTTTTATAATCTGTAGTCAGTCAGAACAAATTAAGTATTTAAATATGTCCCTGGAACAAGCCTCATAGCTTCAGAAAACAGTGTCTGCACTGATATTTAAATCAACGACTGTTATATAATTAGATGGCAAACTTAACTTTGAATCAAGGTGAAATCTCTAGACTGTGGACATATGAAAACAAAGTTTTAACTCTTATCAGAGTCACGTATAAAAGCCTGTTGGTTTTCAAACTAAAACAATCTTTCTGTAATAAGAACTACAACACAGATTCAATTAGCAATGATTCAAGTCAAATCACACTTCCCCAAAGAGCATACAGCCAATACAGTAAAAGCAAGAGCTTTATTACTGACCACTCTGCCTTTCTGCATGTGTCTTGGTCCTTGCAGGTTTCCATTTCCAGCACCTTTATGGGGAAAAAGTATATTTTCAGTCTTAGGTATACTTGTCCTACCAGGCTATTTAAATTGAAAAACAGACATCTCTCCAACAGCAAAAGAACATCACAAATGAGTATCATGTATTCTCATGAAATGTCATCTTTGAGTTACATTTCAATGACACTTCTTTTGCCTAAAATCACTGCATTTAATCTTTATGATAAAAACTCTTACGGAAAGGTAACATGAATTTTATAATCACCCAGATTTCCTCTTGGTCCAACTGCTGGTCCCCCAAGATGAAATGATGGGGGTGGAGGTCCCAGAATTCCTGGTGCTGGGTTTGTAGACTGCTGCAACATGAATGGATCACCCCTGGGAATATGAAAACATAAAATACAAAGTATGATAAAGAAGTCCATCAAAAATAACTGAAATTTACTGCTGAAACACTCCTTGTATGACAGTGATTCCAATATTTGGGGGCATTTAATGCATGATGTAACTAGGGGGAAATCTATAATAAAAAAATAAAAATTACTACATAAAATAGTTTCTAAAAATTCTTTCACCCATGATGACTTTTAACAAACTCATATTAAATAAAGAAATTAAGAAAATATTGTTTATGAAATGTGAAAAATTTAACCTGAATTCCTTACATTGATCTCCTTTACAAACAACAGCTTAAAAAATTTAACTTACATTGTATGTCCTGTATCAGTGTCAGGATTCCATTCTGGGTAGCTTTAAAAAGACCAGAAAATTAACTTTAAAATAAAACTGTTCTTTTCACAAAGTAGCCTTGTTTGGCCTTTAAAATAGATTTATTAGTAAAATTATACGGTAGTATAAGTGTTAGAAATATTACTGTTTAAAACATGTCATATAGATACTTCCAAAGGAAAATGTCAAATTAATCAAAATAAAGGAGAATTAACTTGCTCCGTATTGCTTAAAATGTTAAGTAATGTATATTGCAATAAAATAGTCCTTTATCTGTTTTTTTCTTGGTGGGGGTGGGGGTGGGGGTGGTGGTGGTCAGGAAGGGTCATACAACTTGTGGGATCTTAGTTCCCTGATCAGAGATTGAACCCTGCCTGGCCCATGGCACTGAAAAAGTGCATGGAGTCCTAACCACTGAGCATCCAGGAATTCCCTATATTTGTTAATTCACAAAGAAGTGCTATATGAGGGACTGGAAATGTGGGTTATATAGGGAAACAAAGATTGTATGTGAAAATGGCCACCCCAGTGAACAATGGGCTTCATGTTCTTTAGGTAGGGAGATTCTTTACAAATTCTATCCTAGCAGCTTAAACTCCATCACAAGTATCTCAAAAGCAAAAAATATATCCTGAAGGGTTTTGCTTTAAAACTTGTTACTTCTAGTATAACTTCCCCCTTTTCTTCAAGGAAAATATTTTCTTTATTCTCAGAGCACATATTATTGTTATTGAAAATGCTCTTATAAATCTATTTTATGCATCAATGGCTATCTTTAGGTCTGTTAAAAATTCTTTCCATTTTAAATAACAAAGTACCGCTATCACTCCACCTTAATATTCCACATACAATTCCAGACCTAAACATTGTTTGTAACTGGTGATTGCCTGGACAGTGTCAACTATTCAGTAATAACAATGTGGATATTACAAGTAAACGATGAATTCCCCGAAACCAATCAATGGCTGTTTCTGACAGTTAACTGATGCTTTAAAGGTATTTCAGACTCCTACATTTCAAGAAGAAGCTGGCATCGACGACTGTGACTTGCTCCATTGATATGTTGACTCCACTCCTGTAGCAAAGTAAATTAGCAGAATTAACAAAACTAAAACTAAGATTTCTTTTCAACCATTCAAACTCTAGGATGTTAATCTATATGTCTATATACAATTATCATAAACTGAACACCTGACCATTCACTAATTTAAAACCATTTCTCTGAATCCTTGTAGCTTCATCCTGCCCTCAAATACTCCATGCACATTCTTGGAAAAACTGGTAACTTGGTTAACAAACTAAGAGACCTGACAGGGAAAAGACAGAGTTAATAAAGATGAAGAGTAGTAACTGACTTTGAGATCAGTAGGCATATTAATTTCTGCTGCAGACAAAACTGAAGTTTTATTCACATATTATTAGAATTGCTTTCACAGAACTCTGATAAAATAAATATCCATGCTTATATCACTTTTTAAGAAAACGTATACTGTAAGTATGAATAATTAGTTAAAAATAGTATCTTTAATTTCATCCAGCCTTTGAGGTATGCTGTAAGTGTACTATAGTCACAGAAAGCTAAGTTAATTCAACAGGAGTGACTTTTCAAGGAAACACTCCCCAATTTATCAAAAACCTAAGCTTCCATTATATTTCCCAAAATTAGAGAAGTAAATTTCAGGAATGTCCATTTCTAAGTTTTAGGAAGGAAAACATTTTATTTCTTCAATATTTGCTTTATGATTATTTTAAATTTTGAAGGGATTACTTTTTCCTTTACTTTATTCAAATAAACTATCCTTTCTTTAAAAATCCACATGTAAATGATTAGCATTTTAGGCAATATAAAAAGAAGAGTTAGGAAAAGTAGGCTTTGCTGCCAGACTGCTTAGGTTCAATTCCCAAGGTACCACTTACTAGATGTGAATCCTTGGTATAAGTTATTTAAAAAACACTGTGGTTCAATATCTTTCTAGGGTTTTTTTGGAAAGTAAATGAACAATAAAGGTAACCTGTTTATTGGAACACTGCCAAGCACATATGAAGTGCTAATAAAAAACTTTTTAATTAAAAAGGAAGAAAAGCAACTATTATTACACTGCTTATAAAGCTATCTTGTTTTACAATCCCCACTTTACAGGTTATTATTGTTTCACAAATCCTCACAGAATAAGGCAACTTTTCCAAGACTCATACTACCTGAAACATTAGAAAGTCCTTAAAAGGGAGTCTGACTTAGAGCTGAACCAAATTACAAGAGATACCATTCTGAAGTTTTAAAAAGTTAATTTATAAATGGAATCTAGTTTTTAAAAACTTACAGCCTGAGTGTTTACACACATTTCTTTGCCCTACTAAAATTAACTAAAATTCTGTGACTGAAGTAAAATGGAACATTTCAACAGAATGGTACTTCTAAGAACTTGGGGAGCTATCTTTCAAAGTTAGATTGTCTTTATGGCTAACAGTTAAAGAACTGGAAGAGATCTGTCCAGCTGGCTCTATAACCAAATGTTTGGGGTATAAAAACTTTCTATTTGCAAACCAACAGACCACTGACTTGTTGGAAGCCACTTTAAAAATGGCTGTAATCAAGAGGCACCATAGGCAAAGTTGACAAAATTCAGAAGCGGGATTAAACAAATATGTTAACCAAGAATTTTCTTAATGAAAACTATTCAGATTTAAAATATCCTTGAGAAACAGTGTGTTCAGAGAGGAGTAAAAGTTATCCTATTAGGCATGCTTCTAATTAATAGGAGATGGTAAAGCTATCTAGTAAACCAGAAATTATTTATATCCAATCGCCCATGATCTTCAAGGGTTCAAACTTTTGAAAGTGTGGCTGGTCTTACAAAGTACTAGAAGGAAAATCAAGATCAAAGAATCAGTTATATCTCCCAAACCACCCATTACTAATCTGCTCTACCATAATGGGCTTTAAAAAAAATCTGTATGTTTGGATTCTACATTGAGGCAACACTCAGATTAATAAAGAATAAGGATTCATTTTTTGAATTCAGAAGTTCTGCAGGAAAAACTACATTCACCTTAATGTCATTGAGATACCTAAATTATATAAAGAAAGGATAATTTGGAGAAGCACATGTGGAATGGCAAAGTTAAGAATAACTTAAGGGCTTCTAGAAAACTAAAAAGAAAAACATGAACTCAAGTGACAAGACAGCGGAAGGGCTGTAGTGGCCAGTTTTCTTTAAGTGAAAGGAATTTTGAGGCAAGTTTGAGGCTGTGCAGAAAAGCAACTTGATGTTCTAAAATGACCTAGTAAGAAATAAAAGCAACATCATCACTGAAAGTTACTTAAAATATCAAAATGACAGATGTTTTTCCCCTAAAAGACTATTCATACTAAGAAGAAGTTTTGATCATGTAAGTTATTTAATGTTACCGCTAAGTGAAAAGAACAGATTTTCCAAGTTATGCAGCAATACCAGAGAGCAGGATTAAATGTTTTAAAAATTTTCATTACCTACTTTCGTAAGAATTTTCTCTAAACTCAGTGATTCTATATCAGCTATAAATTAAAAAGATCCCTACCGAAAGTGAGCATTTATTTTTCCAATAATGAAGATATCTAGAAAACATTAGCTATGTTAAGGAAACTATATTGAGAGAATCCAGGTGTTAAAACTTCTTAAAATCGGTACAATTTACAAATACCACAAATTTTGAAAATCAAAGGGCCTCTAAAGTAACTTTCTAAATTTGCTAGAGTACACGCAGTTTTGCAGATTAAAAGTATCTCTTTACTAGGTAAGGTGCCTTACTCTTGAGTCTAAAGTTTCAAATATTCAAAAATGTTCTTTGGCCAATTTAGATCCATTTACTATCATTATTTATTAACTGTTCAGGAACTAGAAGGTAGTAACATCTGGACAGAAAAGAATGATATAGAAAAATAGGAACTTTTTCTGATTCAAGTCCTTCTTGATTTCCTTTTGTGTTCCTTTACTGAATTCTTTTCCTATATGTTAAGTGGCAACATTAAGTTACTGCTCAAAGTCAGGATGAAGAGACTTCCAACAGCAGCTTTTAATTTATGATGACTCCAGTAGCAAAGATTAAGTCCCTTACAATCATTTTCATTTGAGACACTGTAACTAGCTATCTTCCTTGGAATTTATAGAGACCCCATCTGAGAATATTTCTCATACTGTCATTTCTGCAAGCAGACAGAAAATATTTGGAGTCACCAGAGTTTAATGGACCTTTTCATTAAATCAATTCATAGCAGATCTAAACCTTGAAGTTGAATACTGAACAAAAACTAAATTCCATGATATACTAAGTGTATCCAACAAATTTGAAAAATAGAAAATACCAAAATACCTACTAAATACAATTCCCTAACTTTTATGAGTTTGTGATTCCATGTCTTACATTAAAATTAATCTATGAATGTAAATTTACCATTTGAAGTTATTTTGACATGGATTGAAGAATAAAATATTCCTTGTGTACTTAAACTACTACTTCAGAAAACTTTTGTATTATAGATTTATATACATGTATTTTTAGCTAGAAATCACTCTTAAAAAGATATTTTTCAAAATACTCTAAATTCAAACAATGTAAGAAGTCTCTTAATTACCTGAGACAAAAACACTGAGATCTCAACACAGAAAAGGGATTGATTGGTAAGACTTTTAAAAAGATTAAAAACAAAATCTCTAATGACTTACATGATTTAGTTTACTCAAAAATCAACTCAGTTAAAAATGCTTTTAAAGGGATAGATATGAAGAGAAAATGACCCTTCCAGATGTTACTGTGAAGAAAAAACCCTGTAACAGCAACCATCAAACCAGTTTCATGGCAATAACATGTTCCAATTAAGTACAGCACATCAGGAAAAATGGATGGTCAGATTACAGATCAAGCTAGTGGACTGCTATAATGCTGACTTTAAGTCAACTGCACTGTATTTTGTTTTGGGAAAAAAACAGTGCGAATGATTAGCATTGAAAACGTTGAAAGAGAAAGGACAATATATTTAAAAGGGCATTTTGAAAAAGTTCCCATTTTGCCAGATGTGATAATTAAAGCAAAGGAGAATCAGATTTTTTTTCCTTCAAATGAGTATACCAGAAGTCTAAGTCAGAAAAAGAATATGCTTATGAGGAACACAGAGCAGGATACTGCAGTAGGTGATTTTCCCAAGTCTCTAAAGGGATAGATGCAATATGGGATAATAAAAAGTGAGTTTTGAATATGTTTAAGAAAGTTGTGGAAAAGGAGAAAAAAAAAAAGATGAAAAATTTCAGTTACAGCATGAGAGTTTGTGTTAAAGGGAAACTAAAAAAGAAGAATAAACTAATCTAAAATATGAAATATACTGAAACAAACACCAGGGCTCTACATTAACTCTTTCCCTGTAGCCACAGATAAGGAAAAAAAGAGAATTGTTCAAGAATGTATCGTTACTACATACGAATCAGTAATTAAGACAGATGGAGAGCTGATTATCTAGCATCCTGAATGGCAGAGCACATTGACTGCAAAAAAACAGAAAAAATACTTAAAACAATTCAACAAAGCAGACAAAAAAAACCTGCTTAAATATACGATTAAGAAGAACATACTGATGCCAAAAACCAACAAGATAATTCCAGTGGATGATAGCTTTGTGGCCAGAAGTAATCTACGTAGATTATATTAATGTAAAGCCCTGGTTTAAAATGCTCAAAAACAATTACCTTCCAAATAAAGTAAGTGTTCTCAAAAGTATAAAAATTCTTGATCAACTCAATGTCATCAGACTACAGAGTACAAGATATAGGTAAATACAGAATAGGCACTACAACGTAAAAGAAATTAGAAGTATCTGTTGCATTAACTCACCTTATTAGAATGAACTGGCAAATCACATATAGAGCACAGATGGGGATAACCCTTCGGTAAGAGTCCATGGAAGTCTTCAATATTGCTACTTGGAGGAGCGCCCCTCTTTTTCTCAAAGAGAGATCTCTCTTGTAAGGGGCCAGGACCACGTCCCATTCTCTCATACTCACTGTCAAATTTATGATAATTATGCGATGTCTCACCAAAAAAAGAATCATCCCTACACCTTTCTCCATCTCTTAATCTGTCATCTTCATAATCCATTCTGTCATAATAACCAGATTCTTGAGAACGACTTCCATGGTCATAATCAAGCACTGGGTTGAGACTAGGACCACGATCATCAAAACTATCTCTTCTAAAGTGCCTTTTTTCTTCCCAATCGTCCCTAGGTACTCTGTATGGTGGCTCCCGTGTAGCAGATCTGCCATCTCTACCATAACTCAATGTAGGGCCTTCTTCAGTTCTCCTCCTTTTAAGCTGCAGAAGGATCTGGGGCAAATTCTCAGGAGTAATCTTGTCCTCTGGATAACGACTCAGTTCATCTAAGTCTCTAGCAGACAGACCAAAGCTGGCCAAAATGTTACTGGCCTGGTCTGCATCTCCACGGTGTTGAGAAGACAAAGGGAGCGGACCTCTACTTCCAATGTTAAATATAGACTGCAAATTATGGGAAGAAGTACTAGCAGAAGACAGTGCACTATGAGCTCCTTGTTGATTCAATGAAGAACTCATTCCAAGATTCATTAAACTAGCAAGGCGTGCAGTACCCTGGTTCATCCTTCCAAGAGATGCTGGCATACTTAAAGACTGGGTAGCAGCAGCAAGAAGGCCTATTCCTGCTGCAGACAGGTCACGCCCATGACCCTGTGAGTCCCTACCGAGAGATGACTGCTGGAATGACTTGGACATTGTAGAACTATCTCTTGTCTAGTTTATAGATTAAAAAAAAAATTTTTTTTTTTAAAGATGGCCAAAAAGAAAGCTCAACTAGAAAACTAGGTTAACTTTGCTTCAAAAAATGGTAACGCCAAGAAAAAGGATCAATAAGGACTGTAGAATCTTCTTCAAGCTGAGAACCAGCAGACAACTCTGTAGAAAAATAAGCAATTTTAGTCATAAATCCCTTTAAGTAGATGCCGTTTTTTTTTTAGAAAAAAAAAAACTTACGCATCATGTTGATTAAAAAAAACATTTAAGATCTCAAACTTACAAGGAATTACATAACTTAAACAGATTTCAGATGTATGCAGAGCTTGCATATACTTAAAAAGTAGTCTTTCATGCTAAAGTTTAACTATTAAAGGGAATTTCATACGGAATTTAAAAACATTTCAATTGAAGGGTCAGATGTCTGAATATATCAAAATTTCAATAAAAATATAGATGTGTCTCTTCTTTTAGAAGAAAAATACACCCTATAATATGATGCTTAAGTTCCAGAAGACTAAAAACAAAACAAAACAAAAAATCAAGGTCAACAAGTCAAAGATGAATCAGTTGTATTGTTTTAGAAAATGAGACCTATTAACACTATCAGAAAGAACCAAGTAAAATCACAAGTAACGAAGCTTAAGTGTCAAGTACCTAGCATAAGATCTAAGACCAAATGCTACAGTTGAGATCTTTATGCAGCAAAATCAAATTGAGGTAAAGACTGATGTGAAGAAAAATAAGCGACTCCCTACAGTTTATAGATTTCTGCACAAATTTAAGCCAAATAATTAACTGCCTCATTCTCCATCCTCTATCAGGCAGTTGCTTACTTCATTTCTAATCTTAAAAGGTAAGGAGAATCAAATATGGTCAGTACAGAAATAGGAGACTCCCCAAGAACAACCACAAGTACAGGAAGTATAGGTGATTTAAAGAAGTGAAACTCCACAAGGTAGTAGCCGTGAACATTCATTTAATGCTCAGGGCTGTAACACCTCTAGAGCTCAAAACAGGTGAAAATGAAAACGAGATCTTGCTTACATAGATTTCTGTAAACAGATTCTTTCACAAGAATAGCCCCATCATCCAGAAAATTTAAATTGTGAATACAACCCCTCAAGATGTGTTTCCTCCAAGATGTGATAGTAATGAAATTACTTTCATTTTTATTTTACCTCAAAAATTTTCACATAAGAATTCACAAAGCATTTATGAATGATCTCATAACGTATTAAATGACATACATAACTGTCCCTGGTGAAACAATTTTATAATCACAATTACACACAGAGGTTTAGGTCTTAAATTGTTTGCTACATAATTCTACTATGTAGAGACACTGTTCAGTTAACTCATAAGTTTGATCACCGATATACCTAAGCACTTAAACTTTATCAACATAAAAACCAGGCAATATTTAATAGTTACAAGTCAATTATGGGACAGATTCCACCAATGACAGATTAAGGAAACACTAGACGAAAACAGTGGTAGAAGAAGTGTAAAAAAAAAGTTGCAGGCAAGACTAAAGTTAGATTTTACAAAAAGATGTAACAAAGTTAAAAAGACATAGAAATGCTATCAGAGGTGACTGGAATTACAGATGTTTTTGCACACCAAGAAAGATGAACTTGAGAAAAGACACCAAAGAAACTCATTCCAGATGAGATCCATTATGTAAACTACTTAGACCTTAAGATTAATAAGATAAAGACAAGAGTAAGTAAACATCATTGGATGAAGGTTTCTCTGATATGACTTTTAAATACCATACAGAATGGTGGTTAAAATACTGTTGAAACATTTGTAGTACCCTCTTACGTTTTCATACGTTGTTTAAAAAAAAAAAAAAAACCTCAAAACCATTAAGAGGGTTTTTTTGAAATCAAAATTTCAAAGTATCTAAGTTACTATTAATTGCAGCTTTGCCTTTCACTTGGGAGTCAAAGCTTCATATACTGAAAAGCCAGCCTTTCAAAAGACCTATTCTTTCCCTTTAGGGAAATTATACTATGGCATTATGACCATGTGTAAATTTTTAACATTGATATTTTAAGGAAATGATTGTTGAATTACAGAGATCTCAATTACTTTTCTTTGCAACATATATGAATGGTGGAGCTGCAAAAAGGAAAGGTTAAGAGAAGTAAAGGTAAAAGGTGATAACCTTAAGACAAAACAGAAAATGGATGTCAGAAAAACTAAGAAAAAGAGAAAGACAACCATGTAAATCCCATGACAACTTGTAATTTAAGAATAACTTTAATATTTTTGTGACTCAGATTCAACTTCAGTCCCACACAAAGATATGAGAGTAGCAGTACTGAAAAAGTCAAATTTTTGAATTTAACAAATTTCTTAAAAATTTTCTATTAGAACAAAGAAATTAAGAAAAATTCGACAAGATAGCACTGATGTAAGAACATTTATTAAAAAGTTCCTTTAGTATCTTATCTTTGGTCAATGAACATAAGATGAACAAAGCACTTTAAAGGCTCTAAGTCAGACCTACTGCCTATGAAACCATCACAATACTGAGAAGTTTACCAAGTTACTAAAGTGATTAGAAAAAAAAAATTAGCTTCTTCTACTCCATGTTTTTTTTCTGCATAAAGCTGCGTTTTCATAGAGATTAATAAAGTTTGAAAATAGTTCCTTTGAGATAACTCATCTAAAATGTAATGTTAAAACCCAATTTACTCATTTAACTTTATACAATACAGAATCTTTCACTTCCAAAAAAAAAGTGCCTCCACCCTCTCCCATCAGAAAACATTAAGAAACAACTAAGGCTTCACAAATGCCATTTAACTATACTCTGATATTCAAATTCTCAGTGAACAAAGTTCATGATATAAATTCTATTAAAGATGTTAGCTTCACATTCAACATCTGAACAAATATGTATGGTTAAGAAATAAGCTTCGGTTAATAATATTCAACCCCCATATTCCATAAACCTGATACCCTTTATCTTCTTCAATAATTAGAAGAAATGGAATACTAAAACATTTTAGAAAACAAATGAAAGCTAAACACACACAAAGTTAATGGAGAAAACAGTGTTCTGTATCCAAATTTCCTGTGTAAAATAAAGATTATCTATTAGTCTATTATATATTATTTCAGAGGATTACTTAGCAGGAAGTAAAATGAACATAAGCATACTTCAGTTCTTTAAAAGATGACATAGAAGAAACCTTCAGCGTCTGAAGTTAAAAACACTATGTTTTAAAGGTATCTAATACCACCATATGGATCTTTATACTTTTTGACTGTGTGAAATAAGTTACTTTTAAAAAACAACCGATTTTAAGATAGTATAATCATAAAGGCATGTAGAGATACGTAGGAAAGAAATATCCACACGTTGACATAATAACCTTTTAATCTCACATAAAAAGTTAACATACAACAGCTAGAAAACAGCTTCTGAATTGTAACACAAATGGGTGAAAGAAATTTTGAGATTTTCCCATCTCTATCAAGGTCAAACACCTTTGTGATTTAACTTTTTCATGTGAAAATATGCCAAATATACACGGCAACCAACAATACAAACGCATAAAAAATGTCCTAATCATGTCACTAACAGATGGCAGGGATAGTTCACTAATTTAAAGAAGTACTTAACTAATCAATCTCCAACTGAAGTACAGAGTACTTCAATTGAAGTAAATATTCCTTAAATTTCCTCACTTATTAACCTTATAATGGCTTTATAAATAACTTCAACATGGCTTCCATTTTAGAGTATTAAATAAATTTTCATCTTAATGTTAGTTTATATCACTGTATCTTTTTCTACTATATTTTATAAATTGTATTTCATTTAAGGTTTTTTTTTTTTTTTAACTGAAGTATAACTGATTTATAATACTATATGAGCTTCAGGTGTACAACATAGGATTCAGTATTTTTGCATATTACACTCCATTGTAAGATAATGGAAGATAACAGCTATTATTTCCTGTTGCTTATCCAGCTCTATTAACTTTGTATACACCAATGTGCCTCACCACACAACAAAAAAACCCTAAAAAGTGCAGTGCCCAAGAAGGCTGAAAAAAAAAATATTCTGAAGTGCTTTAAAACTATTGGTGTCAATTCATATATATTACTGATCTGGATTAAACTTCTAACCCACTTCTTAATCCTTAGGTTAACAACAGATTCAGTTGCTAAAAAATCTTCATGGTAATCCACAGAAAAGATTCCTATTATTCAGACTTAAAATATTTTTCTTCTAAGTTTTTTCCCTAGTGACTTTAAGTAAATTCATACTACAGGAAAGAAAGTTACTCCATTTAACTGACAATTTTGACTCTTGATCTGACCTATGACACTAACTTGGCTAACTCTCTATTTAAAAGCAAGTCTGTGGTTTTCCTCAAGGCACCATTCTGCACCCTTATGATATTCCCCTCTGCTTCATGATCTGCTCTCCTGGTTTCCGCAAACATCTGTACAACTCTTTGATTTGATATAAATTGGGATTTTTTTAGAGCCCAAATGCCTGGATTTGAAAACCAGCTCTTCTACAGAATAGCTGCATGAACCTGGGCAAATTACTTAACATCTGGGTTTATTCCCTCATATGTAAAATGAGAATAAAAATAACATCCATTTCACAGGGCCTGGCATATTGTAAGCACCACAGTAATCATCTACTTTATGCACTCTGATCCTCACAACCAATGAGAAAACAAACTAGAAGTAAAAGGACTGACCCAGAGACATAAACACCTTTTTCACTTGTACTGGACTATTTCATGTATCAACTATAATCTCATTCAATTCTATTCAAAGCCAGATTTAAAACCTGAAGGTTGTTACCAAGTCAGAAGTCAGCTTTAAAAGACTACAAACCTAAAACATCACTAATCATTCTACTCTATTCAAAAACATACTGCTCCCTACTATTTACCACATGAAGTCCTCAGTATGGTTTTCAATGCCCTTCATATTGGTTGCATCCTTCTCCTCTAAACCTATTTTCTGGCACATGCCAACACCTTAAGAAAAAGTTCATTTTATGAGCCATTATACAGACTGCTTACTACTTGTTCAAACATAATTATTAGCTAGAATGTGTCTCTCCTTTCTCCATTTAATACTAGGAATTCTCTTAAGGTCCAACACCCCCCTTCACATCATGTATTTTACAAATCAGTGTATATAAATGCCAAAGGTCAGAAACAACATCAATAAAACCTTAGATACTTATTTCCAATGATTCTTCCTTCCCTTATGGAGTCTCTTGTTTTTAAGTCCTACCACTTAACAGACATATCTTTTCAGTGTTAATTTTACTTTTCTTAATTTTACACAAATGGGCTTAATATATATTGCTCTTGTTTAAAACTGATTTACACATGAATTAAAACTACATTTTCACTGTTATATAGATACCATTATGGCATACACACTTATCTGTTTTTCAGAAGATGAACATTTAGACTGTTTCTCATTTCCTGTCATTACCAAGAATGCTGTTATGAGTATTTCTTGGTCTCCTGATGCTTCAGTATAAAATTCCCTCCTCCACTGTGGTTCTCAAGGATATCATAACCCACACAAGGATACACAGTTAAGCATTAAAATTGTTTTATTGCTTCACACCTTTTCACAGTGAGAATGTTTTAAGTACACGTTTGTATTTCTTTGCTATTACTGTTCCTTTCCCAACTGCTGTGAGTCAGGTGTTCAAACACTTTCACATATGCTATAAAAGCTCTTCTCCTATCGGTGACTGTACCAAAGAGAGATGTTTAATATCCTAGTAATTTCCAGAGGGAAAAAAATGTGCAGATCACCTTTAAAGACCAGAAAATTATCTATTTCATTAACAACCAATGATACTACAAATCAGTGGATCTTCCCTGTAGCTCAGACAGTAAAGAATCTGTAGCAATGCAGGAGACCTGGGTTCGATCCCTGGGTTGGGAAGATCCCCTGGAGAAGGTAATGGCAATCCACTCCAGTATTCTTGCCAGGAGAATCCCATGGACAGAAGATTCTGTAGTCCATGGGGCTGCCAAGAGTCGGACATGACTGAGCGACTAACACTACTACAAATCAAAGATCCTACTGAGATTCTATTATCAATAGAGTCCTTTCCAACTTGCATTTACTGCTCACCATGACATCTTCTATAGACATTTTCCTCCTCTTCGCTCTTCTTATCCAGCAGCTATTCCAATGTCAACAACTGGGAAGACCTATGATCCCACCCCCGGACCATGGCAACCCTCTTTGTTCTATTAACCTGTTTCTGCCTTAAGACAGGCACCAATAACCACAGGCTATTGGTACTCTATAAAAGAAAGGCAGAGATTTGTCATTTAAAAAACTTTCCAGAAAAAGAGCAAGTTTTTATATCAATTAGCTTTAAGTTCTGGAATAGTTTAAAATCAAAAATTTAAAATAACTCTTAAAATTTTTAAATCAAAAATTTACACCTAAGTTTCAATTGCTACTTCATATCAATTTCAATGTCAGAAACTCCTGAGCCTTTTTTTAGATAGATATTAGGGCTTGACCTACAACTGGGAAAATCAATCACATCGAGGTTGCAACACATCAAAGATACTGCATCCATTCAGACGTGCCACCTAATAAATTATATTCAGGTCAGGAGAGAGAACACAGCACTTCATCATATAACTTCTATTGTAGCTTATAGTCAATATGATCTGCAACAAACCAAAAGCTAAAGTACTTTAAAAGGCTTCATAGTCACAGTTCTCTCAATCCACTGGGCTTCTATGCTCTACCTTTTACTATCCACACCAAAACAGTTTTTCTATTTAAAAACCTTTTATCAAATAGTTCAGAACCCTTAACCTAATGGTCCAATGAGAAGACCCACTACATAGTTAACGAATTTTAAATTAAAGCAATTTCATGGACGGTGTTAACCTTGGAAAAACCGTATATATAAAACTGCAAAACTACACTGCCCACAACCCTTCCACCTCACTAACCATGCATTTGGCAATGTCCACCCCAAACCTTCAGTCAATCAGGTATACTGAGACCCTATTGCCACAGTGTGGGACAATTTCAATGCAATTCTTTTTTTTTTTTTTACATTAAAATAATACATTTTTATTTCTGTAAAAAGAGAAATTTACTCTTCATAATATTCTCTAACATCTCATTTAATGTGGGTCTAGCAAGAGTTTCAAAATAGCAAATTGTTAAACTTGATAGTAAAACTCACTCGTCTTCACATGACTCAATTAAGGAAATGCTTAGTATTACACCATACCCTGAAGGTTAATAAACTGAGGCTGGGGAGGAGATAAATTCCAGAGTGAAGCAAGGAAATAGAGAAAGAAAATGACATGACAAATATCATCAGGTTACAAAATAAAGAAGTATATAAAAACAAAACACAGACTTTTAACTAGAAGATTTGCTAAGAACACCACTTATCAAACCACTGTCCAATTAATTCTTTGATTTCGATCATTTATAAACAGCTAATGGCTGCAGTTCATAATTATTAGTCCTATCAATATTAATTTTATGTGAGAATGCCTTCAGATTCCTATGTGCCTACACCTAATAACAAGAATATCTTACACAAGCACTTCTTTTTGTCACATTTGAAAACTGCACTTCAGATTTCAAGAAGTTGGCTCATTTTCATCTCAATTTCCCTTAAACAGAGGTGAGATTCTAAAAAAACAAAATGTCTTTTCAGCAGTGCTGCTGCTGCTGCTAAGTTGCTTCAGTCGTGTCCGACTCTGTGCAACCCCAGAGACGGCAGCTCACCAGGCTCACCCGTCCCTGGGATTCTCCAGGCAAGAACACTGGAGTGGGTTGCCATTTCCTTCCCCAATGTGAAAAGTCAAAGTGAAGTCACTCAGTCGTGTCTGACCCCCAGCGACCCCATGGACTGCAGCCCACCAGGCTCCTCTGTCCATGGGCCAGGCAAGAGTACTGGAGTGGGGTGCCATCGCCTTCTCAGCAGTTTTGGCATTTACAAAAAATGTTTCAGTTTTTTCATTACAAAATTAAGTGTAACGTCTTGTGGAAATTTCAAGAAAAAAGGAAATACAAATGACCCATAAAGCCGACACTCAGGGATATTTTTTACGCTTATTTACACGTTCCTTCAAAAAACAAAAGTCATCAAATTTGGTATCAGCAGAGTTTTATTACTTTCTCCCCAATTAGAACTATATTCCACTATAATTTTCCCATCTGCTGCTGCTGAGTCACTTCAGTCGTGTCCGACTCTGTGCGACCCCATAGACGGCAGCCCACCAGGATGCCCGCCCCCCCTACCCTGTCCCTGGGATTCTCCAGGCAAGAACACTAGAGTGGGTTGCCATTTCCTTAAATACTTCTAAATAGCTGTATAGATTATCACTTGATGGCCACACTATAATTAGCAGATCTCCAAATGTTGAATCCTTTGGATTTTTAATATGCTTAGTAACCAACATTAACATTTACATACACATACTTTTGACACACTATTCCCTTATTTACAGGATAAATTCCTATAAGCGTAGTTCTTCCATTTTAAGCCTATTTATTGTAACAGGCAGAGCCTGAATCAAATATCTAATCAAAATGTAAGCGTTCTAAACACACTGGCTTCATTGCCATTGGTTACCTACATAACAAGCACTTCCTTGGACTCAAAATTCTTTCTATAAAATTGGGAATTTGAGCTACTTGTTATTTCTAAAATCAAGGAAGATTTTTTTCTTTGCATTCTTCAGTTGTTAATGTCTTTATATATCTCTGACTTGTAATAATATTTGGCGTTTACACTTCCGTAAAACCATTAGTAAAATAAGTATGTTTAAAGACTTCTTTAACATACAGAATGTTTAGGTCAAGGGTAATTAAATACTTTCGAATTAGTTCAAAATGTTACATAAAAGCAACTCCACTTACACACAGCTAAGAGATCCGAATTCTTGATTTCCAAAACAATACTAATGTTAAACAATTATGTCGCTAGACTCCGAAGATCGAGTCGTTTCGTTTTTAAAAGGTAATTTTGAACACGTATGAAAATAGCCTGAAATATAATTTTTGCCCGCAGAGTACAACTGTTTAAATCTACCTGGGAGAAAAATGTTTCGTCGACTATCTAAAAATCTTAAACTAAGCTCTGTTCATCGAGCAGAACGCAGCATCAATGCAAAATCTCATCACTACGGCCTGGGAAATCAACAACTCGCACACTTTACAGCGCTCGTGAAAGACTAGAATTTTGGAATCGCCATAACCGTTCTAGAAATATCTGGCTGGAAAACCGTAACTGATCCAATAGGACTATTACACAGAATAGCGCCACAGAGCAGGATAAATACCTAGGAAATACTACTCCACTGTATATGGGAAAAGTCTTTGTATAACACAGAACGTGGCACAGCGCCGGCGATGAAAAGAACAACGAAGCCGCGACTACACCAGGCTACTATAAACCCTTTGTCTGGAAACCGGAAGGTCCCCACACCACACCATCCTCTCTAGAGAAGCTTAGACTGATAGTATTTTAATATAGAGGAAAGGAATGTGAGGTGACTCTCTAAACAAGAACAAATCTCCTTCGCAGCGTACCGCAGAAGGCTTTATCCACGACGCAACACGATGAACAAGCGTTAACGTTTAATTTTTCGGCCATTTTTACGCGATGGCGGGGGGAGGGGGGAATTGTTTCTGAGGCCCGGCTAAAACCGCGCGCGCCTGTGTGTGGGCGGGGGACAGGGGAGTATTAGGGGGCGCTATGAAGCGATGGGCGAGGAAAGCAGCGAAGGCCGCGACACCAAGAAACGCTGCTCAAACGGCTAAGCTTTTCGGAGTCTACGGAATCCTCCATTTTGGGGAACGTTTTCAGGCGCAAAAGGGGGGGGGGGGAAGGCAAATATATCTGGGGCTGGTTTTAGCTTAACTATCCTCCCCAAACGGCAGGCCAACCCCCTCATGGTTAGTCGGTCCCTCAGGCCTCGAGCGCTCCTCCCTTTCCCTCAGAGCAGCAGCCCGCGTGTAACGGGCTCGTCGTCCCGCCCCCGCCCACAGACAGCCCGGAACGCAGGAAGCTCGGCCGATCAGCTGCCCTCGGCGAGCCCCGACTCTGCCTCCGCACTCTGGGCCCTTGGCTGGCCGCGTGTCTCCCTACGGGACCGCTCACCTCCGCCACCCGAGAAGGCTGGTTGCGCCGCCACTGAGCTCCTAACATGGCGGCCGCCGATCAGGCGGCTCACATACGCAGCGCGGAGGGAGGCAGAGCAGGCGAACGGGAGCGAGCAAGAAAGGCGCGCCGCCGGCTCCCCGCGGCCCCTGTTGCTGTCGCTGCCTCCTCCCGGCGGACGCCGAGAGCCCCCGGCCACCCCACCCCGATTCTTACCCGCTTCACGCCTACCTTGAAGAAAGGGAGAGGGAAAACGAGAGGTACCTCTCCAAGCGAGCGGGACGCGGTGGCTCCCACAATCCCCCGCAGCAACGGCGCTGGTAAGAGGTGGCAGCAGAGGCAGCAGCCCAAGAACCAACCCACTCTCGCGAGAACTCGCCCCAACCCACCTCGGGTCCTATTTCTGCGCGCGCCAGGCCCCTCCCCCGGCCCAGCGCGCGCACGCCGCTCGCGCCCTCAGCTGCGATCGTTGTTCTCTGATCTTGTAGCTCGCCTATGGGCGGGAAATGGAGCGCCATAGCTTATAGAGTTCGAGTCCCACTCCCCACAAAGGATTTTTTCCCCCTGACTCTTCCATACTGCTTGGTGCAAAATTTAAATAAGGTATGCGTTAGAAGTGCGTCGCAGGATTCCCTGGCTTCGACCCTCTCTGGTATTTTCTGATAAACTGCGGAGAAGTGGCAGTTCGGGGCAGAAGTGGAGATAGATACTATTTTGAGTGGTTTTAATTTCAGAAATTTTATGCGGGTCATTGAGGAAGATAGCGAAAACCCATTCCACTGAAAAGACCGCCGCCGCCATTTGGTGAATTTGAATGTAGAACACTCTTCAAGTACCCCATGAGCAAAGAAATATAGCACATGTGAAAATCCTGAGAAATTGTATAGATAAGGATGGAGAAAAGGGCCACTTCCCTGGGGTTTGAAGTTTAAATGCAGAGGGACAGGCAGGCATCTGACGTCTGAGGTAAGTTAGTGAATACAAGTCAGATTAATAGCCCTCAAAAATTTTAAATCTTGAGTATGCTGAACCATTCTGGGTCCACTGTGAAGATACTGGACAGGGCAAAAATGAACAGCAAACCTGTATAAAATTTTTGAAATCATTTAGGACAAAGAGCAAGACTTGCTTGGATATGGAAGATGGAGAAGTACAATGTAAGAATGACAACTGTCAGCAGTGCTATTGAGAATGGGAGGTGGGGGCAGTAAGGCTTCAGTTTGGCATCAGCTTCAAAGGAGTTATATTTGACCTTGATCTCAGGAGAAAAGGGTGTGGGTTAGTGGCAAATTCAAGTTAATATAAATGAAGGAGAGTTAGATGAACTGGAGATTAAGAGAGAAACCTTAGGTAAACCTATGGTAAAAAGAGAAACCTTAGGACCAAGCCTTGAGAAACTAATCTGGTAGTTAAATGGCAAGAGACCATGTTGATGAGGGAAAAAAGTAGAGGGGAAGCCACAGAAATTGTACTGCCTTGACAGCCAATGTACTCAAAGGACTCAACGATCAACAGGGCCTAATGCTACCAAGAGGTCAAGCCTAGGACTAAAAACATCTACAAAAGCTTTGGCAACAGGGACTTCCAGTTCAGTGGGAGAGGATGTCAGATGGGAGGTGCTTAGTATGTGAAAAGTGTAAAACAAACTACCAAATGTGGAATAACTGGCTATGAAAAGAAATCAGGGTTGGGGAAGATTTGATTTACTACAGGAGAATTTTGGGCCATTAAAATGTTTGCAGAAGAGTTAAATTAGGAAAGGATTGGTTGGGAAAGGCAGCAACAGAAGGAAAGATTCATATTGGACATTACTCAAAGGATGAGTTCTGGAGGAGACATCTCTTTCTTGTAATAGGTATGGAGAGGATGGTGCTGAATTTTCATTAGGAATTAGTCAGGTGACTTAAGTTTTCTGTGACTAAGCCATCTATGGAAAGGGCTAGAGTTACACAAAGGAAAAATTTTAAATAGCCATTGTGAAGAGTGGAACTGTACTCCCACATCTCCATTATGTTGCATGATTTTCTACAGGCTTTGAGAAGGCATTTGGTAGAATACATCAAGAACTGGGGCATCCCTAAGGCTACTACATTGTTAACTTTGGAATGAAATTTGTTCAGTGAATATTGGGTCCTCCTTCACGTCTACTCTATGAGTCTTTGATTCCAACTGATTTTGGCTAAGACTTCACTTTATGTTCTCCCCAGATCTTAGATGAAAGCAGCTCTGCTTTTCTGGATTCAGAAGTATGAATGCATGCTTATTTCAGATATATACATACCATGCTTTTGTACAGACTATTAATGCAATTTGGTGATTGTTCAAAGGAAAGGCAAACTTTTTCAGTTGAGTAATTATTTATTGAGGATCTGCTTAGTAGGTCAACAGCAAAAAGACACACTGGAAACCAAAGGTAATACAAGATTTCAGTCGTCAAATGTCTATTTCATGATGGGTGGTTCGATCCCTGGGTCGGGAAAATTCCCTGGAGAAGGGCATGGCAGCCCATTCCAGTATCCTTGCCTGGAGAATCCCATGGACAGAGGAGCCCAGCAGGCTACAGTCCACAGGGTTGCAAAGAGTCAGACATGACTGAAGCAGCTTAGCACGCATGCACACATACAATGATGGATAAGACAGATTATCAGCTTTTGAGAATCCCAGTCTGATGAAGACTGGACAAGGAGGCTGGCCTCAAGATGGGCCTGGCTATGAGAAGAGATGGATCAAGAGTTCTATTCACATTTGGGTTTCTTAGGAGTGGGCGTGGTATACCAGTGATGACAGAGGCTACAAAGCAAGAATTTCTGCTGAGACTTTGAAAGGTCTAAGTGACAAGTTTGGAATAAAACTTTAAACACCAGGATACAATCTCCATAAAGCTAATCTTTCTAAAGTTTTGAGCAGAGGAGTCATATTGGTTGAGGACATATATTTTCACACCACACAATCACTAAGCAGCTGATAATATAATTTTAAGAGTAAAGTACCTTTACTTTTATTTTACATAAGAGATTAAGAAGCTTGCCTGTTTGAGCATTATATTGGACTGCCTTCAGCAAGGCTGTGGTCTCCTGGCAGTTCACCATCTACTTTTTAAATAGATAAAATGCCCTGGAGGGGCTTCCCTGGTGGCTCAGTGGTGAAGAATCTGATTGCAATGCAGGTGACGAGGGTTCAATCCCTGGGTTGAGAAGATCCCCTGGAGAAGGTAATGGGGCAACCCACTCCAGTACTCTTGCCTGGAGAATTCCATGGACAGAGGAGCCTGGTGGGCTACAGTCCCTAGGGCTGCACAGAGTTGGACATGACTGAAGCAACTAAGCAGCAGCAGGTCATTTCAAACCTTTAGGCTATTTAAAAAACAGAAAATTGTTAACCAGCAGCTCTTTTAGCAGTTGAAAGGGAAGGGAAATGGGCTTAAAATTTTGGGGAATTTCCTGGTGGTCCAGTAGTTAGCGAATTCCATGCTTCCACTGCAGGGGTCCTGGGTTTGATCCCTGGTCAGGCAGATACCGCAAGCCATGCAACACAGCCAAAAATAAATTTAAAAATTGGGGGGAGTTTTTGAATAAGGAATACATATAATAAAATTCAAAGCACACGCAGAAGTTTTCCCCAACTGCTATTCCCTTAAAGGCAACCACCATCAACCATGTGTGTTTTAAGGATTTCAAATAGTTAGGCACTGTTACATCTTCAGGACTTCCCTGTAGCTCAAATGGTAAAGAGTCTGCCTGCAGTGCAGGAGATGCGGGTTTGATCCTTGGGTCGGAAAGATCCTCTGGAGAAGGGAACAGCAATCCACTCCAGTATTCTTCCCTGGAGAATCCCATGGACAGCGAAGCCTGGTAGGCTTCAGTCTGTGGGGTTCCAAGGTCGGACACAACTGAGCGACTAACACACATACATGTTATATCTTTATAGAGTCCACTAGCAAATGATTTGGAAACTGACATATTTGTTTCCATGATTTGTTTCAAAATTTAACAAAACCAGCATTCTTGTTATCCTTACTTACCAGGGTATTAAAAAGTAGGATACACTTACGACCTTACTCTATATTGGGTACATAATGACACACTGATAATAATATTTACCAGTTGAAGCTCTTTAGTCAGCTATTGGTATAATTGAGGCTGCTTGGCTATATGTGAGTAAGATAAACATTTAAAAACTGGTGAATAATACCTTTTCAAAGGACTGTTAACATGGCACCTGGCTATCTAGCTCTGTGGTTGAATACAGCACAATGACACATAAAATGGGTGCTCAGTCAGGGAAGGTGCTATCTGAGCTGAGATATAAAAGTATACAAAGTGGAAATGGAAGATGGAATCAGAAAGGGAAACAGCATATACAGAGACCTAGATACAAAAGGACTGAAAGAAACCAACGTGGTCAGAAAGAAATCTGAAGGTGGTAAACATGACCGTGTTGTGTTCATCACATATCACCAATGGCTAGCATAGCGTTCAGTTAATAAAAGCTGTAAAACCATAAAAAGGGTATGAGTTAAATAACTAGTCTTCTGACAAGATGAGCAAATAGCATAGGTTATTATCACTTCCTCAGCCCTGGATATATTATATGTACAAGTAAAAGGGAGGTTAGGGCCCCAAGAAACTAAATATGAAGAGTTCCCTGGATGAACAGATCATGATTGGGCTCTACTATACAGGGGCAAGAAATTATAGTGCCATTGGAATAGGGGCAGCACAGAAAACTCTCCTGGAGTGGCCAGTATATCGTAACCATTAGCTCCTGGAGTTCTCATCTAGAGTTCTACCATCTGCCATTCTGATGAAGTCCAGGTTCTATCTAATTCACAGGCTGTGTACCTTGGGGATTTGTCTACTTTTCTTCAACTCATTGAAGTTGGGCCTACACTAGGGCCTGGGCTTGGCTCCTCCCTTCTCCCACCAGCTGATACAAAATTCCATCCTCTACTGTGAGCTCATAAGGTAAAAATAATCAGTCATTTGGGGACTACAGCATCTACTATAAAAGACAACAGGCTCGACCACTATTCTAAATGAAAGAGAATAAAGGCCATAACTAAGGCATTTTGAGTATTAAAAACAACCTACAGAATGGAAGAAGATATTTGCAAATGATGCTATGGACAAGAGCTTAGTTTGTAAAACATACAAACAGCTCAAACAACTCAGTATTAAAAAAAAACAATAAAAAAATGGTCAGAAGATCAAGGAAGTCTAAGAAGCTGTCACAGCCAAGAGAAGCCTAAAGAGACATGATGACTAAATATAATATCCTCAATGGGATGCTGGAACAGATAAAGGACATTAGGTGAAAAATAAGGAAATATGAATAAAGCATGAACTTTAGTCAATTAATAACAAATGTACTATACTAATATGTTACTAACAGGAGAAACTAGGTGCAGGGTACATGGGATTTCTTTGTACTATCTTTATAGCTTTTCTGTAAATCTACAACTATTCTAAAATGAAATAAATTTCAAGGTCCATTTTATCACCTCTTCCCAGGTAGTCAAGTTACCCTTAAAAAGCAGTATAAAATGTTCTTACACCCAAAAGGGCTTGTAATGGAGAATAGGAAGAGCCAAAGTAACAGGGGCTCCTTTGAACCAGGCCTTAGGATCCTAAATTGACAAATCTATGACCTAGCAAGTGGGCTCATTAAGTGTTCCTAAATAACTGTAAAGAGCAAGGTGTTGCTAAACAGACATTGTAAATATTAGAGTTGAATTGTTAATTCAGTGAAATTGTTTTCCAAGAGAATATTGACAGGTCTATTAACTGGAGCTGTTCATAAAGCCCTAATTAAGCAAAAAGATTCAGAGGAGCCATTGTCACTCTTTTAGGTTCTTAATTAGTTGCTCTAACCAGGTTGTCTTCCTTAGTGTGAATTCCTAGGCCCTATGCCACCTTTTTGTGTCTCTTTGGGGCCTGCAGAATTTATTTCTCTGGGGTTTTGTTTTCCTGATTAAAATTTGAAATGTAATTCAAACTTTCATTGCAAAAGCTCACTGATAGTTTTTTCCAACCTTGAATGAAAGGAAATAAATCATTGACAGGTGACAGACTCAATATTTGGGGCCCTCTACTCATACTGCTTTAATTTTCCTTTCTTAATATGGTATAGGTCCTGAACTTGAGCAGCTCAAGGGGCACTTGTGTTTACTAATTGCTAGCTATGGCAGGAGGTGGCAGCTTGGATATTTACAGGCCAATATCTGCCAGTTCAATTTCAGTTTTCATTGCAGCATGGGAAAAGGGTGATGGAGAAAGAGAAGGCATGGATTTAAAGCTGAAATGTGTTACTTCATCTTAGACTTACCAGGAAAAAAAAAAAACTCAAGCCAACAGGGAGTAGTAGGTGACTAATTAACTTCACTTATCAAGTAGGAAATCCCATTAAATTATTTTAATGTGCATGATTAAGCCACTGAAACCTCTGGGGGTACTGAATACAGGCATAAACACCAAATGAATTTTCCTTTTTCAAGTAGCAACACAGGGGCCTCTCCCTGCACCTGGGTAGCTTTACCATGCCCAGGAAAGCCATCTATATTCTAATAACTTGAGATTCCAGATTTTAAAACCTGGATTTTTTTTTCCTGGCTATTCTTTTTTGGTTTGTTTTTATGATATTATTTTTTTAATTCAAAGCTAGGTTTTAACTGAAGGATAATTGCTTTACAGAACTTTGTTTTGAAAGAATGTTTTCTTTCAAACTTCAACATGAATCAGTCATAGGTATACATATATCTCCTCCCTCTTGAGCCTCCCTCCCATCTCCCTCCCCATCCCACTCCTCTAGGTTGATACAGAACCCAGTTTGAGTTTCCTGAGCCATACAGCAAATTCCCATTGGCTATCTTAAATATGGTAATGTAAGTTTCCCTGTTACTCTTTCCATACTTCTCACCCTCTCCTCCCCTCTCCCTGTGTCCATAAGTCTGTTCTCTATGTCTGTTTCTCCACTGCTGCCCTGTAAATAAGTTCTTCAGTACCATTTTTCTAGATTCCATATATATGCATTAGAATATGATATTTATCTTTCTTCTGGCTACTGTTGACATATAAAAATTTCCTCTTTCCTTAGGGACCATTTCTACTTCACTACTAGGATGGGTTTGTGATCAGGTTCTGCTGGAAACCAAACACTGCTGTTCTTTCTTAGGAACTCTTCCTTAGGTGTACATTTAAAAAAAAGAACCATTTATAAGTAACTCATTCAAAAAAGCACATACAACAAACCCCAAACATAAGAAATAAGGACTACCCTATTACTGGATAATTTACTAAAGTCACCCCAGTACTCTAAAAGCTGAAGAGTTTAATACTATATGGTAAAAGCTTGTTTAAGGCAAAGGTATTGATAACATCTAATTTTTCACGGACACATGTTGGTACTGGCCCTAAATCTGTTGCTAATGAGCTGTAAACTCCCAAGGCCTGAATTTCATTCCCCAAGACAGGGGTTGGTAATTCTGGCCTGCCATCTGTTTTTGAAAGGCCCTCAAGCTTAGAAGGGTTGAAGGAAATTATTTTCCTTCACTGAAAAGTTTATGAAATTTTTATTTCAGTGTTCCTAAATTAAGTTGTATTGGAGCACAGTAGTGCTCATTTGTTGACATATTATCTATGGCTGCTTGTATACTGCAACTGCAGAGTTGAGTAGCTGCAACAGATAAAAAGTTTATATGGTACACAAACCTAAAATATTATCAGCCTCTTTACATGAAGTTTGCCAGCCCCTGCTCTAGAACAGCAGCATATAATATAACTTTCTGTATTGGTGGAAATGTCTTCTGAGCTCTCCAATAGGCAGTCACTAAGTACTGAGATGCAGAAATGGATTTTGTCAATTTTAAATCCACATGTACTATGCAGCAGAGCTCTAGAATATGAAGACTTAGTTTAAGTCTTGGGTTTACTTATTTTTAGCTGTTCTGCACCTTAATTCCCTGAGCAGGGATCAAAGCCAAGCCCCCAGCAGTAGAAGCACAGAGTCCTAACCACTGGACTGCCAGGGAATTCTCAAGTCTTAGACTTTAAGCATTCTCCTCTAAAATTCTAGTTCTCACCACAGTTTTTTTGAATGTTAAGTATTTCTACCTTTTAAGAAAACCTCGTGCTTCATCCTGTTTTTCCTTCAGTCTCAAACTCTGGCCATACTCTCAGTATTTTTGACACCAGATGTGTGGGTCTTGTCAGCAGTTGGGTGTCCTGCAATGTAACTCAATTAAGACACCATCTACACCTAGAAATAACTTCAGATCTCAGAGGCTAAGGGCACAGTCCCACAAGACTGCCCCTCCTCCACTTCAGATGCCAAACCCAAGTCCAGGTTGTTAACCTGTGCTTCTGACAGAAAGGCTGTAAGTCAGAGATTGCCACAACCTTCTCCTTGGGTTTGACTCATTTTTGCTAGATGGGCTCAAAAGAGCTCAGGAAAACAGTTTACTGTTTACTGGTTTACTGCAAAAGGATATGATAAAGGGTACAAATGAACATCCGGATAGAAGAGATGCATAAGAGAAGGTATGTAGGAAGGGGCATCACTCTCCCAGCACTTCAATGTGTTGTTAGCTAACCTGAAAGTTCTCTGAACCCTATACTAATGGAATTTTTATGGAGGCTTCATCATGATCATTTCCAACCCCTCTCCCCTCTCTGGAGAATGAATGTGTATCATATGAGTGTGTGTAAAAATTCCAGTCCCATTAGAACAAAGACTTTACTATCACCCAGGAAGTTCTAAGGGATTTAGGAGCTCACTGTCAGGAACCAGATTCAAAGACCAAGTATTAGAACAAAAGATGTTCCTGGACCTTCAGGACAAAAGGACTACATACATTACTTATTTGGATGTCACAAAGGGCCATCAGACCTCTGGGGTCCCAATGGAGGAAGGTTTCTCACTCAGGCAAAGGCATCTAGGATTCAAAGAGGAAACAAATGACAGGCTGTCCATAAGGCAGGGTCTTTTTCTAATAGAAAAAAACTGTTTGCACCCAGACTAGGACCAACTCCACAGGAGGAGTTACTCCACTCTCAGAGGTGCAAAACACTGCCCAGAGGTACTCAGCCACAACACCAAAACAGTGCTGAAGTCAGACCTCAATAAAGGCAGTGCTTGCTCTTCCAACAGTGTAACACCATCTGAGGCATCACGCTAGCCTGGATAGCTGACAACTGCTGGATGATTCCTGAAACAGTTTTCTTACTTATTTCAGAAGGTATCCCCATGAATTGAACATTGACTGCAAAACAGAGGCCTGGAAGCACTGATTGCAGACCCTGCTGTCAAAACCTTGAAACAAACAGGAAACAGGAAACCCTTTCCCATGCCGTCAGTCATTTTATCCAACACTGAGAGTTCTTGCCATGTGCTGGGCACTGTGCTTGGGATCTAGGGATTGGGATCTGTGAACAAGGTAAGATACACTATACTTTCCGTCATGAAATTTACAATCTCCCCTCAGTTTTCTCAGATGTAATGATTCAGATTATCTCAAAAACCTTCAGACCATAACCACCAAAATCCTATTCAGCCTTTTTCTGCCCAGAGGCTGAATTTGTTAGGCACAAATACAATTGTTTCTGCCTTCCAGTTGTTTTCTGATGGGCTCCAACTAACAGGCCTGGCACATGGTCAGCATCAGAATGAGTAAGGACATTTACCTGATAACGCCATACAGATAGATGGTCCACGTGCCGCTAATTTCATCTCTTCAGGAGGGCCAAGGATGCCCTACTTTTGAGTCATCCTAAAAAGAAAAAGATTTCAGTGTTCAACATCCTAGCTTCTGAGGCTGCTTTTCGGTAGAGATGGAAACAATGCTGTCTGCCATTTATGATTTACCAAATTTTTATATCCTCAGCAATTATTTCCCATTACTTGCCTTTTTTTCTTGCCTGTTACCACTAAAACTCTCTAGATTATCACTTGTATTATGGACCCATATGTAAAAGGCTATTCACAATGAACATCTGAGGTATTCACACAAAGCACCCAACGTTTAGCTAAGAGAATTCTTTTAAGGGAAAGCCAATTGATAGAACAAAACTAGCTTTGACAAATAACACCTCTGCCTCCCAACATCCTCAAGTCCTTCTGTAGAAACTAAGATGTTACTTTTCACTGAAAGCAACAACTAAGTCTGCCCCATTGGATAATCTCCAGCATCACTCTTGCCTAGAACTGAGAAGCATCTCTTCTCAGAAAATTAGCATTCCAAAACAAAATCACTACAAAGGGGACTCAATTACTGCTCCAAAAGAAGCAATAACTCTGCTTACTCCTGAAAATCAGTAAAGTGAAAGTCACTCGGTCGTGTCCAACTCTTTGCAACCCCATGATCTATACAGTCCATGGAATTCTCCAGGCCAGAATACTGGAGTGGGTACCCTTTGCCTTCTCCAGGGGATCTTTGCAACCCTGGGATTGAACCCAGGTCTCCCGCATTGCGGGTGGATTCTTTACCAGCTGAGCCACAAGGGAAGATACCAACAAAAAGTAGAAATCTGTCAACCTGAAGCAGAAATTAGTACTGCTGTAGCTAGGCCTAGTATTTGGAGCCCCTCAATTAATTGCTATTTTTATATTCTATTAATGAGATAAAGAATGCTCATCATTTTAAAGCAAATTCACATCCACATTCCTTGTAAGGTATGGCATTCTCACAAGTAACTAGAGTTATAAAATCTTTCTACAAAGGGATTATCCTTAGTAGCTCTGTGTTGGTAGAGGAGTGGGAGCTATGAACTTTGATTTCAGTGAAATCTGCAAAAATCCCATGGCCCCGTTTGAGCACTCGGTAGACTCAAAAAAAAAACAACAACAAAAAAACACCTCAACTTGTTCTCTCTATTTATATATCCCTCTGTTTCTTCTGTTTCCAAGGTATGATTCAAAGAACTTCATTCTAGTCAAACCTGTCAGACCAGAACCATTCTCCACGTTAGGTTTCTCCCTGCAAAGGCACACGCTTGCAGATTTAACCTCAATGGAAAAACAACTATGCTGGCATCCTGGTATAGTTAATAACAGAGTAGGCATGAACCAGGCCCAGAATGCCAACCAGCTATCAGCTGCTGTTCTCCCAGCAGTGTAACACTTGCCTAGGTACACGGAAACCTAGGCAGCTGCCTACAGCTGGGGCCAAAGGTAGGTTAATGGAGCTGCACTTACCTGGGGCTGCATCTGCTTGAAAGTTCACGGCTGGATGCTCTGCAATCAAAGCACTCCAGGTTAGAGACAGCCAACAGTTAGTGAACACTTGTGAGGCGTTCAAGACCCCTACCCTCAAAACTCCCTTAACTTAGTGAGGCCTGAACCACAGAAACAATAGTCAAGAACTAACAGCTTTCCCTTGGTTAGCTTTATTGTTGTCATTCTTACTTGCATACCACAGCAGTTCAACAGTAGCAAATTAATGGTCTCATCAACAAGTATCAGGAAGCTTGGCTGTCACTTAACAGCCAAGTGACAGTGGGCAAATAACTTAACCTCTGTACCTGTCTCATTTGTAGAATGGGGGTGTTGTACACCAGGTGTTCGGGAGGTTTAAATGGAATATAAATTAAGTGCATAAGATAGTATCTGCTATAGACTGGGCACTAAACATTTGCTATTATCAGGAACTTACTCTAAGCAAAGAGATGATGAATACTGGTGAGCAGAAGGGGAACTTACCCTTGGAAGGCAATGGGCACTAAAAATTGGAAAGGCTGGTTGAAACCAGATTGAGAAGGGCCTCAATTATGTGATCTCTTGAACCATAAAAGCAGCATTTTAAAAAATAACTGGATGCAGTAAGGGATGTTAAAGAAACTAGCGACAGTTAGGTTGCTATTCTTGCCAACGACCCCAACTACTGGTTGAAAACAATAACCAAAATGTTTGCAAAAATGTTAATAAACATTCCTACCCATTCACACTTACAATTTACCTTGTTTGTATAAGGTGAGAGTATCTAAGACAATACTTTTCCCCAGCCTTCCTCTAATTTCACTCCAAAACGTTTCCAAACAATTAGAGGAAAAGGAGAATAGAGGGCTCATTGTCCAGGTCTAAAAACGAATCTAAAAATAGCTTGTCCCTTTCCGCGCTGGGGTTGAACGGACTGACGGAGCTCCACCCGACCACGTGTTCCTCACGAACCTTCCCAAGTCCCTGGCCCTGGTGCCTGGGACCAAGGCTCCCCGAGACCGACTCCCGGCAACTCTCCAGGGACAGCAGGGATGGTAGAAAACAGGGGGTGACTCTAGGCGTACGATCCCTCAGCATTTCTTCAAGATGCCCTCCAAACCTGGGGTCACTAGGGAACGAGCCCCAGTTTCGTCCCGTGCCTCGGAAGAAGCCTCCAAACCACTGTCTCTCGCCCCTAGCTGGTAAACCTCCAAGGCTTCTCCCCACTTTGCCCTTACTCACCCTGCACGTGTCCGGAGCTCGGTAGAGACACAGCAGCCGGGGCAGAGACCGCAGGGGAAAAGGGCAGTCGGGAGCCGAGGGGAGCCCCGCCCCGGGGCGGCTACTGGGCGGGCCCTCGGTGGGCGGGGCCCAGAAACCCCGCCCAGGAAAGCGTTAGGAAAATGGGAGAGCTGTGGTAGAGGTGGGCATGCTCTACACAGGAGCTAGACCCAAGAAGAGAAAAGATAGAAATCCGAACAAGCGCTATGGTTATTTGACACCCATCTCATTTGTACTTACACGTGGAAAGCGCGCTGGGTTTGAAACTGCTTAAGAGAAAACTTGATGTGTCCTAGTGGGGCGGTGCTTCCTGTCAGCCCACACCGAGCGCCGCGGGTTCCTCGCACACGTGTGTGGCGCCTTTTGGTTGCTGCAAGCTCAGCCCACGCTTTTTCCACCTCCCACGCAGATCCTCTTCCTGGCTTTCTTCAGCATTTCTGTCACTCAGCCAACGGATCGCCCACGCACACAGGTCACCTTGGTTTTTGGGATCTCTCCAGGAGGTTTTCGCCCGGATTGTTTATGCTAGTCGCTCCTACAACCTAACCTGCGGGACCACATCCCTGGGGCCCTGCAGTGGGATTTTTAACTGAGCTGCAGCGGCTAAAGAGTACTGGCTTTCTCTGCCAAACTTGCCTTCCACCGTGGCACAGTCAGCCAAAGAGGCCACATCTTTGGTCTGGACGGGTTGCCCACCAGGTTATCAGCATTTCTTTTGAACACTAATCCTCCCCTCACTACTTGAAGTCACTATGATTCTCTCCCACTGAACATTTTGGTGAAGCTGAGGATAAGAAAGGCAAGGTCCAGTAGCAGTACTTCCTAAATCCATTCTATAATTTTCCAAATTCTAAAGCCACTTTGTTCCTGGCATCTCCCTGCCCCCAGTCCCCAGCATCTGGTTGGCTCGGCCCATCTGTTGCACCTGGCACCTTTGTCAGGTGAACCCTTGGGAGTAGCCAAAGTCCTTGTCATCTGCCAGCATGTCTTATTATCTATTTCCTCAGGTATTTCATAATGGGGAAAAAAATGTGCTTCCTATAAACCCAATCCTCCCAGACCTCTGCTGAGAAAGCCCAGAGTCCTACATTGATTCCAGGAAAAAATTTCAGGCTCTAAGGATAGAGAGCCCTGAAGTGGCAAACACAAACCCTCCCCAGTTTGGATGGAGTTGGACACAGTCTATGGTAGGAAAAAGGCTTACATAAATACAGTATTTAAAAACATCATATGATCAGTGCTGGGCTGGTAGGCAGGAGATGTGCTTTGCAGTTAAATAGGAATGTGGCTGAAGACTGCTGCCCTAATCAGTGCCCACATCCAGCTATCATAGTGTGTTCATAAAGGATGGTTATGAGAGCTACAGCAAACATAAAGGATGGTTATGAGAGCTACACCAAACTGGGCCGATTGGGTGGGTAATCGTCCTGCAGAGCTCTCCTAAAGGAGCTCTGTATTGCATTGGCATCTCATGTATTTTGCTTTCTTCCTTTCCATACACACAAAATGGAGAAGGCACAGCTACCCTGAGGATTCATGAAAAGGAAAGATGAAGTTTGTGTGAAAGTGTGCATGTGTGGTTTCAGAGCAGAGACAGGAAGTAATTGGGAATAGAGAGATACCAGGGCCTTTGTGGATAGAGGGACCAAATGACTTGGAGTCAACTGAATTCACAGATGAGTCCAAGAAGAAGGCAGGATTTGTCTAGAGGGAAGGTCAGTCATTAATAAGGCTGAGAGATGGGCCATGTTCTCATGTGGTATTGAAAATGGAGTCACCTTTTTAAGGTATAGGCCATTCAGTATCCTTTTGAGGAAAACCTAGATTATGATTTCTTCATTTTCCAGTTAAAAAAATCCTTTATAGTCTTAATCTCCATCCTTTTAAATTATGAATTCATTTTGGTGAGTTGTATTATGTGGTCTTTTACTTATAGTAGCAACTACTTTTTTACCTTTTTGTTTATTTCTTATTCTTGTAAAGACAAAATTGTTAGGAATAATAATGAAAAAGAAAAGGGAAAATTTTAGAAAAAAAAAAAAAAAAGCAGCCAGATGAAAGGCAAAGGATTAGAATAGGTCCATTAGCCCTGAGTTTGATCTCATAATTGAAAAGCTGGCCCCAAAGGACGCTAGGTTTCCAAGCTGCTTCTTTTTTTTTGTTTTGCTTCCAAGCTCCTTTCCCTTTCTCCTTCATTTATCCTCTCTGTCTTGCTTCCTTACTGGATGTGTTTTGCCCTTGAGACTGCTCTTTTCCTCCCTTCTCTGGACAAGAATCACCAGTAGAGAGATATTTAATCACTTGTTCAATTAGTCAATCAGCCAATCAACATTTACTAAACATCTACTGAAGATCCTGAATAGGTACTGTGTATAAAGTCAGAGGAGAGGAGATTCCAGCCTACCTAAAGCTTACAATCTAGTGGGGAAGAAAGATAAGTAAAATAAGTATCCTTGGGCATATGTCAGGGGGCAGCTAACCTTGCCTGCGGAATCAAGGAGAGTACTTAAGATATCAGTATTCCCTCTGGCTGATCATAAAGGCTTAGAGTAGAAGAGGGATCCCTCCTGCATCCCTATACCCCTTGCTGCTGCTCTATAATAGCTACCCAAGTTAGAGTGGGGCCCTGTAGTAGTCCTTATTTCCCAAAAGCATATGGGGATTGGCAAGGATATAGAGAAATTGGAACCCTCATACACTGCTGATGGGAATGTGAAATGGTACAGGCGCTTTGGAAAACAGCCTGGCTGTTCCTCATAGTATTAAACATAGAGTTACTTTAAGGCTTAACCATTCCACACCTAGGTATATACCCAAGAAAGTAAAAATGCAAATCTACACAAAAATTTGCACACACATGTTCATAGTACCATTATTTGTTAGAGTTAAAAAGTTGAAACAAATGTCATTTAACTGACAAATGAATAAATAAAATGTGGTATATCTATACAGTGAAATATATTTTGGCCATAACAAGAAATGAAGTACTAATTCACATGATACAACCTAAATGAACCTACTTTGAAACCATTATGTTAAAGAAGCCAGGCTGAAATGGAGTAGGACCCTATGGTCATTGCTCCCCATGTCCTCCACCTGCCTTTAGTCTGTGGAAAAACTTTTGTTGTTGTTTACTCCCTAACTCGTGTCTGACTCTTTTGTGACCCTGTGGACTGTAGCCTGTCAGGCTCCTCTGTCCATGGAATTCTTCAGGCAAGAATACTGGAGTGGGTTGCCATTTCCTCCTCGAGGGGATCTTCCCAACCTAGGGATCAAATCTGCATCTCCTGCATTGGCAGGCAGTTCTTTATCACTGAGCCAACAGGGAAGCCCAGAAAAACTTAAGCCAAAGAACCAGTTTAATTAGAGAAATTCAAAAACAAAGGAAAGCAGTCTAACAAGATTAAATAATAGTTTAGTCCTTAGCACAGTTAAGGACTTTAGTTCCTTCTCAAGGGCATAGATAACATTCTGGGCCATATCCTGTGAGCTGTCTTGTAGATACTGAAACCCCCACCAGGTGGAAGACGTTAACTACATGATGACCAGATTATAGCCATGACATAAGCTGTCAGAACTCTGAAAACTGGCCTCAAGGAAATGTGACAACCTGACCATAGAACCAGAGAAGGCAATGGCACCCCACTCCAGCACTCTTCGCCTGGAAAATCCCATGCACAGAGGGGCCTGGTAGGCTGCAGTCCATGGGGTCGTGAAGAGTTGGACATGACTGAGCGACTTCCCTTTCACTTTTCACTTTCATGCATTGGAGAAGGAAATGGCAACCCACTCCAGTGTTCTTGCCTGGAGAGTCCCAGGGATGTCAGAGCCTCATGAGCTGCCGTCTCTGGGGTTGCACAGAGTTGGAAATGACTGAAGCGACTTAGCAGCACAGCAGCAGACCATAGAACTGAAGATTAACTGTACTTAAAACAAGATGTTGCTGGTCAGACCACCAATGACCAATTTCAAGATAACTGTCAGAGCTGACTATACTCTTTCTGCATGTGGCCCCCTCCCTCCAACTATAAAAAGCTCTTGTCTCCTGATTGTTGGAGGTAGAGGGGAATTGGCCTCTGGACAGGTGTCCCTCTGCTCCCCATCTCCCCGGTTACTAGCATCCCAAATAAAGCAAAGTTTCCACCAACCTGGCCTCTTTATTGGCTTTTGAGCAGCAAGCAGATCTCACTTTTGGTTACAAAACCACAAATTGCTGGGCTTCCCTGGTAGCTGAAATGGTAAAGAATCTGCCTGCAATGCAGGAGATCAGGGTTCAAACCCTGGGTTGGAAAGATCCCCTGGAAGAGGGAACGGCTACCCATTCCAGTATTCTTCCCTGGAGAATGCTATGGACAGAGAAGCCTGGTGGGCTACAGTCCATGGGGTCACAAAGAGTCGGACACGACTGAGCAGCTAACACTTTCACTCACTTTCATCACATATTGCTTAATACCATACATATGAAAGTCCAGGATAGGAAAATCTATAAAGACAGAAAGAAAATCAGAGGGTTGCTTAGATCAAGGTGGAGGGCTGTAGGATAGCTAAAAGTTATGAGGTTTCTTTTTGAGGTGATGAAAATGTCCTAAAATTGTGGTGATGGTTGCACATATCTGTGAATATAATAGAAACCATTGAATTGTATATTTTAAATGAGTAAGTTGTATGGTATGTGAATTCTATCTCAATCAAGGGGTTAAGACAACAGTAGAAAGCATACCAGGGGCCTAAAAGATCTGTAATTCTGATTAAAATAGTGGACCTCATGGTCATTGCCAATTTTAAGGTCTAGAAAGGACTTTTTATTCTGGGCCCTATGGCCTTTCAAGTTCCCTCCTCAGTATACAGAGAAAATGCATTAGAGTTGGCAGCACAAACAGATGCAGAAGGGTAGACTGTGCATTCTTATATTCCCCCTCCCTAGCTTGCTTCCCTGATAGCTCAGCTGGTAAAGAATCTGCCTGCAATGAAGGAGACTCCAGTTCAATTCCTGGGTTGGGAAGATCCCCTGGAGAAGGGAAAGACTCCCCATTCTACTATTCTGGCCTGGAGAATTCCATGAACTGTATCGTCCATGGGGTCGCAAAGAGTAGGACAAGACTGAACAACTTTCAGTCCCTAGTTTGACTCCCTCATACTGTTTTGGTTTAACATTTATAGTGTACCTACTGCATAGAAGGTATATGGACCTGAAAGAGCTAGAGTCTCTTTATTCTTTCCAGTGGCTGAAATTAAATCTTTAATAGAATATCCTGTATATAAACAGATAAAGCTCTTTAGAAAATAGGCAATGTGGTACAAAGAACAGTTGCAAGGCATTCTGGGATTCGAGGCTCCCTCTATGGCATGTAGGGAAATATCATGGTGACATCAGCTAGAGCAAGACTAATTCCAAGTCCTTCTTAATTTTGAGCAAGTTCCAAGACTTGGCTCCCTCCTCACATGCTTCCAATCACCCCCTTCATTTGGTTTCTAGACTCAATTAGTTAGTCTATTTCCATACCCCTCATTTTCTCACCAACCCCACCCCCACAGTGTCCAAATTGGCCCTCCAATACTGAAACCATGTGCCGGAAATTCATTAAGCTGAACACATGGGAAATTACAGAGGAGATTTCACTTGTCACTTAGACTCAAATATAGAAAGTAATTTTAAAAGGACAGTGGCAAGAGGCTATTTTTATCTTGCTTGTTTGTGCTGAGTTTTCTTATCTTGCTGTCTCTCATTCTCTTCCTGGCTATCTCTACTCTTCCTTGCTTCGTCTTTAAAATAAATGTTGGTTGGCCTTTTTAATCTTCATCTTAGTTTCTCTTATCTTGCATTATGGAGTCTTTTGTCTGTCTTTGTCATGCATTTATTCATTCATTCAACAAATATTGAATATCTACCATGTAGCAGGTCCTGTGCTAGGCACTAGGAGAATACAGTGCTGAATAAGACAGACATGGTCCTTACCATTGTGGAGATTACAGTCTAATGAGGCAGGTGACATCAGGTAGATTGAGTTCAGTCTGGGTCACAGAAAAACCTTCAGGGAGTTATTAGCACCTTTCTGATGCTAAGTTTAACCTGCAGTAAATGGGCCTGTGAAAACAGGCCAGATCCCAGCATGTTTGTGGGGTTAAAGAATACACCAAATTTATTATAAGGAATGCAAGACAATCAAAGACCCAGGTTTCTCTGTGTTATATACAAGCCCTTGGGGTAGAGAGAACATGAATTTGACAGTCAAATGTGGATCTGATTCTGATTCCACCACTTACATATTAGCGGTTTGATTTCTGGACTTCAGTTTCCTCACTTATAAAATGCAAATTGTAATCTCTGCATTTTAGATTGTTGTGATGATTAAATAAGAGAGCATATATAAGGGACTGGGCAGGTGCCCAACATATTTGCTTCCTTTCCCATTACCTCCTTATCCCATCTTTGAATCTCACAATTACAAAAAAAACCTCCAGTCTCTCATTTGGTGGGAAATGAGATTCTTTAGTTGGTATTAACCAGTTGTATAACCCACTCCAGTGTTCTTGCCTGGAGAATCCCAGGGACGGGGGAGCCTGGTGGGCTGCCGTCTATGGGGTCGCACAGAGTCAGACACGACTGAAGCAACTTGCAGCAGCAGCAGCAACCAGTTGTATACCCAGAGAAATCGGTTACTACAAAGTGCACTATACATACAATTTATAACAGATTACTTCCTTATTCTGGGGTAAAGAAAAGGCAGTAAAAATAATGAAATTATACAAAAAGACTGAAATAAGGTATAACAAAGAACTTCTTGACTGTGAGGGCTGGAAATATAAGTGTAGCTGGACAGCTACAGAATTTTTTTTCTACAAATATCTGTTTAGACTGGGCTGAGGAAGGCTGATCCAGAGGTAAACCTGCTAACCTCTTCATGTCCCATTTAGCCTAGGGAATCTTTTCAAGAGAAATTGCAGTTCTTCTTCCTTTTCCAAGCCAGACATGCTCTGGGGAGATGAATGCTGCCAGAAGGCTTATTGCTCACAAGGAAAGGAAAAATGGCAGCTGCCATTTCAGGCACTTAATAAGTACACCAAATTGAGAAGCTGTTGATTTGGTTTACCTGATTCCTCCTCCCTGATAAAGAAGAAATCTCTTCAATCAGAGGTTCTTTGAAACTGAAAAGGAAGCCGGAGCTCTAACTGCGGAAATTGGCAGAGGCAGCGCTCAAAGGAATAAGCCTGGCTCAGCAGGCAGCACCAGGATTCCTGGATTCGCTCCCCCGCCCCCACCCACAGGAAATTTCAGGTTGCCTTTGTTCTGCTGGGTTCTTTTCAAAGGAGATTATTTTAGTTGTCCTTTCCTCCCTTTACCACCATTTTTCTTCTTCCTTCTTTTCCTTATTCTTGCTGCTTTGCTTCCCCCCTCTCTCGTGCCTCCTCCATTTCGTTTTCTTCATTCCTCCTCCCCCAAGTCTCCATATCAGCTGTTGGATCTCATCGCCTGCCTCGCTCGGATTTCGATTCCAAAAACTTTAGAATTCCTTCTTGGTCTAAAGTAACACTGTTATGCTGCTAACAAAGGCGATACTCTCTATATTTAGACAGCAAGGTTCCCCCCAAGTGTAGTCAGGTGCACTCGGGGAAAACCTTTCAGGCAGAAGGGTTTTCAGAGCCTTTCATGTGCTAATAAATTGGGAGTGTCCATAGGGTTGGGGAGCTGGGGGGCCTTAGAATACTGGAATTCATTTCCCCAAATCTCTTGATCTTTTTTTTTCTCCACAGAGCATATCCTGGATCAGGTGGTCTTTGGAACACATTTCAGAGACACTTATGTGTTAGATTTTTAAAAAATGCTGTAACATTCATTATCATTTGATTTTTACAACTACCCTATGATAGGACAGGGAAATTATAATGGACTTATTTTATAGATGAGTAAAACTGAGGCTCAGAGAGATTACATGCCTGGCTCATAGTCACATAGCTAACCAGCAAGCAACAAAAAGCTAGGTCTTCTTATTTATGGGCATACTGTCTCTGCACAGCGTTGTGCATGCTTAGTTGCTCAGTTGTGTCTGACTCTTTTCCACCCTTTGAACTGTAGCTTACCAGGTTCCTCTGTCCATGGCATTTTTTCATGCAGGAATACTAGAGTGGGTTACTATTTCCTTCTCCAGGGGATCTTCCTGACCCAGGGATCAAACACACTTCTTCTGTGTCTCCTACATTGCAGGTAAATTCTTCACCCACTGAGCCATTGGGGATTTACAAATATACAAAGTATAAAGTTAAATAGGTTACTGAAAGGATAAGAAGAGAATATCAGGATGTCATGCTTGTTGCTGTTTAGCGTGTCCAACTCTTTTGTGACCCCGTAGTCCACCAAGTCTCCTCTGTCCATGGGATTTCCCAGGCAAGAATACTGGAGTAGTTTGCCATTTCCTGTATTGTGTTTAAGTATAATATATATGTGACATCAACATATGGTATGTAACATATGATATAAGATCTAAAAGACATACATACTATAATTGGTTAATTATGGCTTTCATTTTCCCCATTCAACTAAATATGTATTGTGCAACTATTACAATGTGTTTATCACTATTTCAGTTGCTGAGGACAGAGCAGTGACCAAAAGAGACAAAAACACAAATTCTTGCCTTCATGGAGCTTACATTCTAGTGGGGGAGATAGAAGTTATAAATATGTAAAATATATTTTATTATCTATGTTACATAATACATATATATGTGCCTTATAATCATAAAGAAAGAAAAAGTGAAAGTGAAGTCACTCAGTTATATCCGACTCTTTGTGACCCCATGGATTGTAGGCTACCAGGCTTCTCCATCCATGGGATTTTAATCATAAAGGCTAAGAATAAAAATAAAGTGGAATAAGGGATAGACAAATGTGGGAGTTGCCAATAAGGGGTGCAGGGAGTCAAGAAAGGCTATACTGAAGACCTCACATCTGAATAAAGACCTGAAAGAGATAAAGAGGTGACCATGCAGAGATTTAGCATGGTTTAGGAAGTGTCTCCAGCAGATATGAAAGCAAGTTGAAAGAGCCTCAGGCAGGAGTGAGCCTAGGGTGAGGGTGAGTGGAGAGAATGGTAGGAGATCATGTTAGAGAAACTGAAGGGTTGGGGTCCTGATGCCAGCTCTTACAAGGAAATGAAGTCATATAATGCAGATGATATGTCATATGACAGGTATACTATACCATATGACAGGTTTATTTTGTTGCTACATAACAAATTACCCCCAAACTTTAAGAATTTCAAACAGCAAAAGTTAATCTCACACAGTTTCTGAACTGGGAGCAGCTCAATTGAACTGGCTCAGAGTCACCCATGAGCCAATAGTTAGGCTGTCCTCTAGTGCTTCTGTCATCTTAAGGCTTGCCTGAGGCTGGAGGATCTGCTTCCAAGATCAGTAACGGGGCTGTTGACAAGAAGTCCCAAGTTCCCTCACATGAACCTCTCCATAGGGCTGTTCACTATGTAGCAATTGGCTTCCACCAGAGAGAAAGTAACCTAGTGGGAAGCCACAGTATCTTTTATGATCTAATCCTTAAAGTTATATACCATTACTTCTGTTATATTTGTTGGTCGCACAGATAAACCCTGGTACTATGTGGGAGAGGACTGCGAGTATGTGAATATCAAGAGATGGGGGTCTTTGGGGTTCACCTTGGAGGCTGGCTACTATAACTAGTTTGAGGAAGAAAACGTCCTTAAAATAACCATTACTTCAACAAATATGTGGCAGATATTAGCATGTGACCCCTAAAATACTGGTGCTCACAACCCTATCTGGGTTGAGGCCTGAACAGGGCCAATACAGAGTAGGAGCTTGAGAAACCCACTGTGACTCTAAAGATCTTACTTTATCCTCCTGTAGGAGGATGTTTCTTTTCATCAAAGCCCCACTTCCTCTAGGCCTGGCCTCATTATTTCATTCACCTAATTAACAGAACATGGACTAATCTTAGTTAAACCTGCAAAGAAAAAAAAAATGCTTTAAGGAAAGCAGTAGAACTTCAAAGGCAGGCTAGGACCTCTCTGGGCAATTTAACCTTGAGATGACACTGGACTTTTATGAAGACACACCTACCCTGCCACATCCTCCTGTACCTTCATGTGAAGTCTTCCTGCCTGGTCTAAAAAGACTGATGACAGGGAAGAGAGTATTTGCTCAGTCCCTGAGGCCCCGTATTGAGTCTGTTCAGAGACAAAGACAGGGCTCTCCGGAGACCCAGGCGGGTTCCCTGCTGACTCCTGCCAGGTTCAGCTTTGGCTGTGCAGTCAGAGTTCAGCCAGTTTCCTCAGTTGAGCAGCAGATGGCATTGCAGCCTCAGGAGCGAGCAGCCCAGACTGCTGGCAAGAGCAGCAGCACAATTAAGAACTCAGACTCCTGCTTGGCATCTGGGAGTTCCTGGGGTGGGGGCCTCTGCCTTCCCAGCTCTCAGCTCAGGAAGTTTCTGCTCTGTGCCTGCAGATTAGGATATGGTCAGGCTGGTATCTCAGTGAGCGGAGCCTGAGGCCCCCAGTTAGGAAACAGATGGTGAATGCAGGGTCTTTGCTATGATCTTTTCTGAAAAAGATGAAAATCAGAGGTTGCTGTGCTCAGAGTAACTGTGTTTTTCCATCACTGCATATCTTTTGCTTGTCAGGGTCTGCACAGAGTATATCTTGCTTTGGGGGCTAATGGGTCCTTGGCAGAAGGTTCCTGGGATGATCAGATGGGGCCAAAGACAATTGAGGGATCAGAGGTCTTGGGAAAGCATCTCAGGAATCCCAGGGGCTCAAAATTGAATCTTCTTCCCCCCAGTGACCTGAATGAGAAGCTAAGCTTTCTCCTAGCAACACAGGGAGGGCTCAGTCCTGCAGGCCTTCTGTTTATGCTTCAGTCTCCTTCCCTTTCCCTGTATTTCTGACTCCTCCTCCTCCACCTCTCTGTTCCACTTTTCCTGTCCTTCCTTTTTCCTCTGTCATCTCTGTCCATTGATGTCTTTCCCTCAGTGGATGGATCTCTTTCTTTCTCTGCTCCAGGATAGAGAGGAAAGCCAGTTACCAAACTGTTCTGGCAGAGTGCTTGTGAGCATGGGGCTGCAATGCCATTGCCTGTCCTTAGAGACTGGGACCCTCTCCACTCGGCCCAACCTCCCTCACTCCCTTCCTCCTGGCTTCTGCTGCTGATGCTTCATGGCTGATCCCAAGGAAACCTGGAAAAAGGGAGATCCAGAGGTCACCAAGAGAACATATTCCCCTCCCTCAGAGTCTATGCTCCGTGCTTTGTAACTGTGGAAAGGAAAGTCCTCAGGGGCTTCCCAGTAGGACTGGGATCCACTCAACCTCCTGTTCACTAGTTACCCATATATGCCACTAGAATATAAACTTGACAGCAGGGCCTGTCTATCTTGTTCACTGCTGTATCCGAAGTGTCTAGTGTGTATATATATATATATATATGTATATACACATATACATATATATACACACACACACATATATATATATATATATATATATATATATTTGTTTTACTTTATTTGACTGCACCAGGTCTTAGATGTGGAATGCCCAGATCTAGTTTCCTGAACAGGGATTAAATCTGGGCCCCCTGCATTGGCACTGTGGAGTCTTAAGCACTGAATTACCAGGAAAGTCCTGATAATAAATATTAAAAAAAAAAAACAATAATGAGAAAATGGATGGAAGGATGAATGCTGTGCTCTGAATTAAGTGTTGGAGTACTAACATGAAAGGTGCCATGCCAGTCCATAAAGAGAGAAGAACACCTGGAGAAACAGTAATCCATAAGAGTAACTCTGTGGATGATGGTGGTAGAAGCTGCAGTGGGTGTCTGAGTTTGCACTGTGAAGACAGAGAAGGCTTTGTTCACCAACCACTGCAACAGTTATCCATGGAGAGCCCATTAGTACTAGACTGTGGGTTATAGCAGGTGATAAGGTAGGCTCCCAATTGAGTTTGGGGGGATATGAATAAATACATAGGTAATAACAAACAGGATAAATGCTGTCTTAGGGGAAATAATGGTACTAGGGGCAAAAAGCAGAAGCAGCTCACCTATTTCAGGGAGTTCTGGAAGGTTCAGTGTGAAGGGAGTTCAGGCTGAGACCTGCCTGAAAGGTTGGTGGAAGTCAGCTGGGGAAGGAGAAGGGAAAGATAATTCCAAGCCAAGGGAGCACCATGTAGGGTCAAGAGAGAATAGCGAGTTTCAAGGAACTGAGTAAAAGTGTCCAGAAATCTGGCTGGAGTACCAGTATGGTGGTTGACTCAGTCGGAAGACACACCTTCTAGAGAAATGGGTGGGAGTCGGGTAGAAGAGGCCCCAAACCAGGTTAAGGATTATGTCTTTACTTTGAGGACATGGAAACCTTTAAAAGTTTTAAGAAAGGAGGTGATAAGATTAAGTTTACATTCTAGAACGATTACTCTGGATACAGTGTGGGAAATAGATGGTGTGGGGCCAGAGTAGCAACCTATGGACCAGTGAAGGAATAATCTATGCAAGGAATGCTGGCCTGAACGGTGATGTTGGTAGGGATAAAGTTCAAGGTTTGAGTCAAGACTGAAGATACTTAGGAGTTTTCCAGGTGACAAACTTGGTGTGGAGGGGATGTTGGCATTCCAGAGAGAGAAAATACATGTGCAAAGATTTCAGTAACTTGGCATGTTCTGAGAAGCTCTTGTGGTTATGTGTGTTTAGCTTGTAAGAGGACACAGGTGTAGGAGATGAGATAGAGAGGAACTAGCCTTTGCTGAAGAGCCTTGGAAGCCCTGGATGAGGCCAGCCCCCTTTTGTTAGAGTTTGGGGAAGAGGGTGGAGGTATGGCTAACTTCTCCAGATACTTGAATTATCTGGAGGCTTCCAGAAGGTCCTGGTCCATCTAGGCATGTTCAGAACAAATGCATTACCCAGAATCTGAAGGACAAGGGCAAGCAGAATCCAAGGAGGTGAAGGAAGATATGAGAACTGGAGGAAGCAAGTGGGCCAAGACAGGGAGTGGGAAAATGGAAAAAGACTACCTGGTAAGCATAGCCAGGCAGTACCACTGGGTGAGATAGGTTCCATCAGAGCCTGGAAATCTCTCTTCCAGAATTATTTAGTCTTTGGATTCTTTCCTGTTCTGTCTCCAGACTTCACAACCTCCTAGCTGCTAAGTCACTTCAGTCGCGTCCAACTCTGTGCGACCCCATAGACGGCAGCCCACCAGGCTCCCCTGTTCCTGGGATTCTCCAGGCAAGAACACCAGACTGGGTTGCCATTTCCTTCTCCAATGCATGAAAGTGAAAAGTGAAAGTAAAATCGCTCAGTTGTGTCCGACTCTTAGCGACCCCATGGACTGCAGCTCACCAGCCTCCTCTGTCCATGGGATTTTCCAGGCAAGAGTACTGGAGTGGGGTGCCATTGCCTTCTCCGTCACAACCTCCTAGGGACAGCTCTAATTTTTCCCCCAAAGGAGAGATTTTGGAAACGGGCAGAGAGCATGGACCAATCAATGTATGCTTAAAAAATTGGGCTCTGCTTCTTCCTTGATTTGCAATTTTGGACAAATCATTGGAACCATTTTTCTCACCTGTTCAGTTCACTTCAGTTCAGTCACTCAGTTGTGTCCGACTCTTTGCGACCCCATGAATCACAGCACGCCAGGCCTCCCTGTCCATCACCAACTCCCAGAGTTCACTCAAACTCCATCGAATCAGTGATGCCATCCAGCCATCTCATCCTCTATTGTCCCCTTCTCCTCCTGCCCCCAATCCCTCCCAGCATCAGAGTCTTTTCCAATGAGTCAACTCTTCGCATGAGGTGACCAAAGTACTGGAGTTTCAGCTTTAGCATCATTCCCTCCAAAGAACACCCAGGGCTGATCTCCTTCAGAATGGACTGGTTGGATCTCCTTGCAGTCCAAGGGACTCTCAAGAGTCTTCTCCAACACCACAGTTCAAAAGCATCAATTCTTCAACGCTCAGCTTTCTTCACAGTCCAACTCTCACATCCATACATGACCACTGGAAAAACCATAGCCTTGACTAGATGGACCTTTGTTGGCAAAGTAATGTCTTTGCTTTTCAATATGCTATCTCGGTTGGTCATAACTTTTCTTCCAAGGAGTAAGAGTCTTTTAATTTCATGGCTGAAGTCACCATCTGCAGTGATTTTGGAGCCCCCCAAAATAAAGTCTGACACTGTTTCCACTGTTTCCCCATCTATTTCCCATGAAGTGATGGGACCACATGCCATGATCTTCGTTTTCTGAATGTTGAGCTTTAAGCCAACTTTTTCACTCTCCACTTCCACTTTCATCAAGAGGCTTTTTAGTTCCTCTTCACTTTATGCCATAAGAGTGGTGTCATCTGCATATCTGAGGTTATTGATATTTCTCCCGGCAGTCTTGATTCCAGCTTGTGCTTCTTCCAGCCCAGCGTTTCTCATGATGTACTCTGCATACAAGTTAAATAAGCAGGGTGACAATATACAGCCTTGACGAACTCCTTGTCCTATTTGGAACCAGTCTGTTGTTCCATGTCCAGTTCTAACTGTTGCTTCCTGACCTGCATATACGTTTCTCAAGAGGCAGGTCAGGTGGTCTGGTATTCCCATCTCTTTCAGAATTTTTCACAGTTTATTGTGATCCACACAGTCAAAGGCTTTGGCATAGTCAATAAAGCAGAAATAGATGTTTTTCTGGAACTCTCTTGCTTTTTCGATGATCCAGAGGATGTTGGCAATTTGATCTCTGGTTCCTCTGCCTTATCTAAAACCAGCTTGAACATCTGGAAGTTCACGGTTCACGTATTGCTGAAGCCTGTTACATGGGGACAATAATAACGTCTATCTCATGTATACTAAAAGGTTGAAATGAGGTAGTGTGAACAGAAGGCTTGCACAGTGAAAGTTCTCAATACATTTTTGGTGTTATTAAGATTGTCATATGAGCCAAATGGGATGCCAGAGGCAAGATGAGTACAGAAAAAGATAGGAAGAGATGTGAGTGAAGAGGGCTTAGAAGAAGAGAAGTGAGTTCCAACCTGTGCAGAATTCTTCAATGGCTTCCATGGCCTATGAGACAAAATTCTCCACCAGTGCTACTACTTGCCTACCTGTTCTGCTCCATCTCCACTATTTCCAACCTCACTTAACATGATTAAACATGACACACGCTACCTATGATTCCCAGGATATACCAGGTTTTTTTAAACTTTTACATGAGCTGTTCTTCTGGAGAGAAATGACTTCATACCAAATAGCAGGAAGTTTTTGGAGACCCGGAGAGGGAGGGAGGAGCAGGTAAAGATAACATGGCTCATGTAAGTGGCATTTGACCTTGTACATAGGTGAGACAGAGGCGGGCAGGCTGGTAGGCATGCTTCGCTTGGTAGTGAGCCTAAGGCTGGAGAAGAAGGAAAGGGTAAGGTTTAAGGGAGTCCCAGCACAGACCTAGTCTTCCTCCCTCTCCCTTTTCTCTTTCCTTTTCCCCTTTAGAGTTCATATTCCATGGAGGGAATTGCAAGAACTAGGAGTATTTCCTGGGACTTGCTTGTTTCTGTTACAAGCTAAGGCTCCAGGACACAAAGATTCCATTACTATACTATTTGAAAAGTATAGACTTATAAAGACTTATGTGAAGGAAAATAGGAGCCTGGAGACACAGGTAGCTAACCCAGGCCCCAGGAAGGATTTGCAGAGGAGGGGAGCAGGGCACCAGGGTCTGGGGCAAAGGAGTAGGTTATCAAATGCAAAAAGGTTTTCAAGTTGTAGTCACAGCTTCTACCTGGTCCCTGTGGAAGATAAACACATTCTTCATCCCCCCTTTCCTCCGGCTTCAGAATTGAACGTTTGCACTTCATTCTTCCAGCCCATTCTTAGAATCATTGGTTGTTAGAGCCAAAGAAAAAATCTTGGTGACTTGTAGGTCATCCCAGTCTTTAGAATTTTTTTGGCGAGGAAACAGACCCAGAGGGAGGAAGAGCTTGTCTAAGGGATCTCAGTGGATGAGGAAGTTGGACTTAGAAATTAGGGTTTCACACTCATTTCTGCTCACATTTCTTGGTGCCATATAGCCCTGATCCTCCACCCTGAACCTCAGGGGAAGGTTTTTTTTTCCAGGTAAGGACAAAGGAAAGGAATTTTTACCTAACCCTTTATTATCCAATAGTAATATCTACAACAACTATCCTTCACTGAGCATTTGCTGTGTGTCAGGCACAATTCTAGGTACTAGGGATGTAGTTTTCAATTGCATGTAACTCATATTCTGGTCGGAGAAGGCAATGGCAACCCACTCCAGTACTCTTGCCTGGAAGATCCCATGGACGGAGGAGCCTGGTGGGCTGCAGTCCATGGGGTCGCTAGGAGTCGGACACGACTGAGCGACTTCCCTTTCACTTTTCACTTTTCACTTTCATGCATTGGAGAAGGAAATGGCAACCTACTCCCTTGTTCTTGCCTGGAGAATCCCAGGGACGGGGGAGTCTGGTGGGCTGCCGTCTATGGGGTCGCACAGAGTCAGACACAACCGAAGCGACTTAGCAGCAGCAGCAGCAGCATATTCTGGTGTGGAGACAAGTTAAACAAGCTGTTCTATAGTAAGTACTATGAAGAAAATTAAGGTCAGAAAAGGGTTGAGTGTGGCTATAAGGAGACCTTTAGATTAGGGCACGTATTAGTTATCTGTTGTTGCATAATGAATTGCTCTGGAACTTAGAGATTTAAAGCAACAGTGAACATTTATTATCTCTCATGGTTTCTGAGGTTCAAGAGCGGCTAAGCTGGGTAGTATGGGCTCAGGATCTCTTTTGAAGCTGCACTCAAGGGGTCAGTCAGGACTGCAGTGAATGAAGCCTTGACTAGAACTGGAGGATCTTCCAAGATGGCTTCTCACACGGCTTTGGCTGGAGGCCTCAGTTTCTCGCCACATGATCCTTACCATTTAAGTATCCCCATGGCATGGCAGTGTGTGAGTCAAGAAAGAGAGCAACGAGGAAACCACTTTTTATGCTGCAATCATTTTAGATTTAGAGACATGTTGCAAAGATAGTACAGAGAGTTCCCATATACACTTTATCCAAGCTCCTCTAACATTAATATCTTATATAACCATGGTACATTTGTCAAAACTTAGAAATTAACATTGGTACACTACTATTAGCTAAACTATAGACTTTATTCAGATATCACCAGTTTTTCCATCAATGTCCTTTTTTCTGTTCTAGGATTCAATCCAGGATGACACGTTGTATTTAGTCATCATGTTCCTTTGGTCCCCTTTGATCAGTGACAGTTTCTCAGTCTTTGTTTGTTTTTCATGACCTTGAGAATTTCAAAAGTACTAATGAAGTATTTTGTGAAATGTCCCTCAGTTTGGGTTTGTCTGTCTTTTCTGCTGATCAGACTAGGGCAATCATAATGCCTTTTATGACTTTGTTTTAGCAGTCACACACTGTTACGCCATATTCCGTTCTTTAGAAGCAGTCACTAAGTTGGACCAACATTCAGGGGGAGGAGAACTGAGTTCTACTTCTAGAAGGGAAGAGTACTGGATGATTTGTTGCTGCTGCTGCTAAGTCACTTCAGTCGTGTCCGACTCTGTGTGACCCCATAGACATCAGCTCACTAGGCTCCCCCATCCCTGGGATTCTCCAGGCAAGAATACTGGAATGGGTTGCCATTTCCTTCTCCAATGCATGAAAGTGAAAAGTGAAAGGGAAGTCGCTCAGTCGTGTCTGACTCTTAGCGACCCCATGGACTGCAGCCCACCAGGCTCCTCTGTCCATGGGATTTTCCAGGCAAGAGTACTGGAGTGGGGTGCCATTGCCTTCTCCAGGATGATTTGTAGGCATATTTAAAAATTACCACAGGGATGGGGTAGGGAGGACTTCTCTGGTGGTCCAGTGGTTAAGGCTTCACACTCCCAAGACAGGGGGCAGGGGTTCAATCCCTGGTTGGGGAACTAAGATCCCATATGCCACATGGCAAGCCCCCCACCCCCACAAAAAAAAAAAAAAAATCACGGGAGTCAGGGAAGGCCTCTGTGAAAAAGTGACTTGAGTAAAGTCTTGAAATAAGCAAGGGAGCAAACCATGGAGACATCAGGATAAAGCTTTGTAGGGCTTCCCTGGTAGCTCAGTGGTAAAGAATCCATCTGCCAATATGGGAGACACGGGTTTGACTCCTGATCCTGGAAAATCCCACATGCCAGGGGTCAACTAAGCCAGCCACAACTACTGAGCCTGTGTTCTAGAGCCTGGGAGCTACGACTACTGAAGCCCTTGTACGCTAGAGCCTGTACTCCGCAACAAGAGAGGCCACCATGATAAGAAGTTCGTGCACAGCAAGGAGTGGCTCCCACTTGCCACAAATGGAGAAAGGCCTTTGCAGCAACAAAGACCCAGCACAGCCAAAAATTAAAAACAAAAAGCACTTTGTAGGCACAGAGGATAGCCAGTGCAAAGGGCCTGAGGCAGGAGTGTGTGCAGCAATATTTGAGGAATGTCAGGAAGCCAGTGTGGTTTATCGGAGAGAACAAGGGGAATAATGGTAGGGCAGGAGGTCATAAACTTTGTGGCCTGGAGTTAGGGAAGTAATAGAAGGCCCTGTGGAATTACAGAACTATAGAATCCTATACTAGGGATTTTGGACTTTATGCTGAGTGAAATGGGGACATTCATAAAGGGTTTTGAGCAGAGGAGTGACATGATTTTAAAAGGCTCTCTGGCTGCTGTGTGAATAGACTACAGGTATCATATGAGGAAGAACTCAGTGTCCTAGAAGGAGGCTCTTTCCATAGTCCAGGTAAGAGATAATACTTATTGTCTCATTTAATCCTTAACTCAAGGGCCATTATAGGATTAAATGAGATAACATATTTAGGGTGCTTGGCACACAGTAGGTGCTAAGCATAACAAAGTCTCAAGGGACAGCAGTATCTAGAGAGAGTAAATGAGTATCTTTGGGTCTGGACAATGTGCTTCTTGTATGTCCAGCACGTAGACTGCCTCTAGGGATGCAAAGAAGAAAAAGCTGAGTTTTTGAGGCACTCAGAATCCTGTGTGTTGGACATTTCTGCAAGAGATAACCCCAGTTCGAACTGTCAAGCTGACTTAACACAAGGGGCTTTAAGAAATGCCTGATTTGAGCAAAGTACCCAAAGACTCATCTGACACAACTTCTGCCCCTGTCATCTATAGTCTACTCACTAAGAAGCCAGGCTTCAGACTCAGGGCTGTTGGAATCTTCAGGCCCACTTTCCCAACCACTCTAATATACTGAAATGGAATAGGACCCCTGTGGTCCTTCCTCTTAAGACTTTTTTTTTAATATAAATTTATTTATTTTAATTGGAGGCTAATTACTTTACAATATTGTACTGGTTTTGCCATACATCAACATGAATCCACCACGGGTGTACACGTGTTCCCCATCCTGAACCTCCCTCCCACCGTCCTCCCCATACCATCCGTCTGGGTCATCCCAGTGTACCAGCCCCTAGCATCCTGTCTCATGCATCGAACCTGGACTGGTGATTCGTTTCACATATGGTATTATACATGTTTCAATGCCATTCTCCCAAATCATCCCACCCTCGCCCTCTCCCACAGAGTCCAAAAGACTGTTCTATACATCAGTGTCTCCTTTGCTGTCTCACATACAGGGTTATCATTACCATCTTTCTAAATTCCATATATATGCATTAGTGTACTGTATTGGTGTTTTTCTTTCTGGCTTACTTCACTCTGTATAATAGGCTCCAGTTTCATCCACCTCATTAGACCTGATTCAAATGTATTTTTTTAATGGCTGAGTAATATTCCATTGTGTATATGTACCACAGCTTTCTTATCCATTCGTCTACTGATGGACATCTAGGTTGCTTCCATGTCCTGGCTATTATAAACAGTGCTGCAATGAACATTGGGGTACATGTGTCTCTTTCAATTCTGGTTTCCTCAGTGTGTATGCCCAGCAGTGGGAATGCTTGGTCATATGGCAGTTCTATTTCCAGTTTTTTAAGGAATCTCCACACTGTTCTCCATAGTGGCTGTACTAGTTTGCATTCCCATCACCAGTGTAAGAGGGTTCCCTTTTCTCCATACCCTCTCTAGCATTTATTGCTTGTAGACTTTGGATAGCAGCCATCCTGACTGGCGTGAGATGGTACCTCATTGTGGGTTTGATTTGCATTCCTCTGATAATGAGTGATGTTGAGCATCTTTTCATGTGTTTGTTGGCCATCTGTATGTCTTCTTTGGAGAAATGTCTGTTTAGTTCTTTGGCCCATTTTTTGATCGGATCATTTATTTTTCTGGACTTGAGCTGCAGGAGTTGCTTGTATATTTTTGAGATTAATTCTTTGTCAGTTGCTTCATTTGTTATTATTTTCTCCCATTTTGAAGGCTGTCTTTTCACCTTGCTTATAGTTTCCTTTGTTGTGCAGAAGCTTTTAGTTTTAATTAGGTCCCATTTGTTTATTTTTGCTTTTATTTCCAATATTCTGGGAGGTGGGTCATAGAGGATCCTGCTGTGATTTATGTCAGAGAGTGTTTTGCCTATGTTCTCCTCTAGGAGTTTTATAGTTTCTGGTCTTACGTTTAGATCTTTAATCCATTTTGAGTTTATTTTTGTGCCCCTTAAGACTTTTGCCGGCATATTGTCCTTGGAAAAACTTTAGCCAAGGAATAAGTTTAATCACAGAAATGAGAAAATGTGTAAGCAAAGAAAAACAGTCAAACAAGAGCAAATAATAGTTTAGTCATTAAACAAGACTAAACAAGATTAAACAAGACTAAACAAGATTAAACAAGAGCCCTTTAGTTCCTCTTCAAGGGCTATAGATAATATTCCAAGCCATATTCCTCTGAGCTGTCTTGTAGATATTGAAACCCCCACAAGGTGGAAGATGTTAACTCCATCATGACCAGACTTAACCATGGCATAAGTTCCCATGATTCCAAGAATTTCCCTCAAAAAAAATGGAACAAGTGGACTCTGGAATGGAAGATTAACTGTACTTAAAATAATCAAAATGATGCTAATCAGACCACTGCATGACCAATTTCAGGATGCCTAACCCTAACAGAGTTGACTGTACTGTTTCTGCATTGCAGCCCCCTCCCTCTGCCTAAAAAGCTCTTGCCCACTGATTGTCAGTGAAGTAAGTTTGACTTTGGACAACAGGAGTCTGGCCCCACCCTTGGTTGGAAGCCTCTGAAATAAAGCAAACTTTCTTTTCCACCAGCCTTGCCTCTTCATTAGCTTTAGAGCGGTGAGCAGGCGAATTCCACTTTTGGTAACAATACTGTCAGCCATGTAGTGACATGGTTCTTCTAAACTTAACCCATGGCCTTGCTGGTTACATCCCGGGCAGAACCTGCTATGCAATAGGCTGAGGAGTTTTCAAAACCCAAAGAGGGAGGGAAAGCCAGGCTTATTATCCTTTGATTGATATTTGCTGCAAATAACACTTAACACACAGAGTGGGAGAGAAAATAGATATGTGTTGGTTATGGGACTCCTATGGTTAAGGCTTTTTTTTTTTTTTTTTTTCTCTAATTTTATTTTATTTTTTAAACTTTACATAATTGTATTAGTTTTGCCAAATATCAAAATGAATCCGCCACAGGTATACATGTGCTCCCCATCCCGAACCCTCCTCCCTCCTCCCTCCCCATACCATCCCTCTGGGCCGTCCCAGTGCACCAGCCCCCAGCATCCAGCATCATGCATCGAACCTGGACTGGCAACTCGTTTCCTACATGATATTTTACATGTTTCATTGCCATTCTCCCAAATCTTCCCACCCTCTCCCTCTCCCACAGAGTCCATAAGACTGTTCTATACATCAGTGTCTCTTTTGCTGTCTCGTACACCGGGTTATTGTTACCATCTTTCTAAATTCCATATATATGCGTTAGTATACTGTATTTATGTTTTTCCTTCTGGCTTACTTCACTCTGTATAATAGGCTCCAGTTTCATCCACCTCATTAGAACTGATTCAAATGTATTCTTTTTAATGGCTGAGTAATACTCCATTGTGTATATGTACCACAGCTTTCTTATCCATTCATCTGCTGATGGACATCTAGGTTGCTTCCATGTCTTGGCTATTATAAACAGTGCTGCGATGAACATTGGGGTACACGTGTCTCTTTCCCTTCTGGTTTCCTCAGTGTGTATGCCCAGCAGTGGGGTTGCTGGATCATAAGGCAGTTCTATTTCCAGTTTTTTAAGGAATCTCCACACTGTTCTCCATAGTGGCTGTACTAGTTTGCATTCCCACCAACAGTGTAAAAGGGTTCCCTTTTCTCCACACCCTCTCCAGCATTTATTATTTGTAGACTTTTGGATCGCAGCCATTCTGACTGGTGTGAAATGGTACCTCATAGTGGTTTTGATTTGCATTTCTCTGATAATGAGTGATGTTGAGCATCTTTTCATGTGTTTGTTAGCCATCTGTATGTCTTCTTTGGAGAAATGTCTATTTAGTTCTTTGGCCCATTTTTTGATTGGGTCGTTTATTTTTCTGGAGTTGAGCTGTAGGAGTTGCTTGTATATTTTTGAGATTAGTTGTTTGTCCGTTGCTTCATTTGCTATTATTTTCTCCCATTCTGAAGGCTGTCTTTTCACCTTGCTAATAGTTTCCTTTGATGTGCAGAAGCTTTTAAGGTTAAGGTTAAGGCTTTGATGAGGCTTCTCTGGATGAGGATGTGGGAAGGTCAGTTCTGTGATCCTGAGACCCCTCTCCCACAGGTCCACCAGCACTCGTTAAAAAAACTGCCTCTCTCTCTCTCTTTTTTAAGTTTCTGCCCATTTTAAAGTTGGAGAAAAGTACCCTCTATTGGAAGAAGGGTTTGGCACAAGACTGAACTTCCACTTGGCCTTTGAAATCACCAATTTGCAATTCTTTGGATGAGCTTTCTTTCAAAGAGAAAAAAAGAAGCATGGAAGCAAAAAGAACAAGAATGAGAGTGAGACAGAAATTGAAGAGGGTACAATTAGAGGAAGTAGAATGAATCATGTTACAGGAAGGGGCAGATCATCTGAGGGAAGTTACAAAGAAGAAGACCGCTGAAGACTAGAGAGAAGAACACACTCTTCCTTCCTAAAGAAAGGTTAGCTAATAACAGCCCCCTTCATGTCTGCAGTGGTAGAGCATCTTGAGCACCCACCCTCAGATCCCCCTTGTCATCATCACCCTGCATGGAGGGCAGGGAGGCACTCACTCTCCAGGAGGTCCCTATCCTTTGTTCCTTCATCCCTTCAACATGTAGTTAATGAGAACCTACTGTGCATCATCAGAAACTGCTCAAAATGTTTGGGATACAGGTGTGAATAAGGCACTCAGCACACAAGTGAGTTAATATATTCATTGTAGATAGTGGTCAATGCTGTGAAGACAATGAAACAGGATTATAGGATGGGGTGTGTTGAAGATGGGGTGTGTTGACAACTAAGGTGTTGTCATCTGTCATCCCACCCAAGATGCAACGAGGATAATAATCGGAGTGTTTTCACTGAGTTTCTGTGAGGGAATTAATACACGAGGCACGTAGCACAGTACCTAGCACAGAATGAACTCTCATCTCTTATCCTGTTGTGGGCAGGGCCTGTTTCTCAGAAGTACTGTTACCTTCGTTGGATTGTCTTTCCCTGAAGGAAAGGACTATTATCTATCTTGTTTTCTGCTCCGTAGAAAATGTCTGGTGTACAATCAATGTTTGTTGGATAGAAAGATAATTTCCCATTTTACCAGTAGAGAAACTGAAGCTGAGATCTTAGGGGTTTAAAACCGTCCATCTCAGTTAGTGGCAGAGCAGGGGCTGAAATCCAAGCCTCTGGATCAGAAGGACTCCAGGGATTCTTTGAGCCCAGTCCTCATGCCCCTAGAAGCCCACCTGTTCTCTGATATAGGGGGATGGAGAGTGGTGAAATGTGACAAGAAGAGGCTCAGAGAGGTCTTCTATGACATCTTAAGTGGACTTTAAAGGAGTTCTGTGCCCTGAGACTCTCCTTCTTCCAGCCTCTCTTGACTAGCTACAAAGATGAGAGCCACCCAAAAGACCCCTGAGTCTTTTTCACCCCACTACTGTGGACTGCTCCCCAGCAGCCAGTGACATGGCACAGAATCACTCCATCCCTTTTGCCATGAAACCCTTGACTGCTGAGATGGCTTTCCTTCTTTCCTTTCTTGCTTCCTTTTTCCAGCTTGCCCAGAACTCTCCCTTTCTCTCCATCTCTAACCCTCTCACTCATTTCTATCTTTCCAGATCTCTAGTCTTCCTCCCTCCCTTTCCATTTTCCCCTCCTTTCCCCCCTCTCTTCATAATAGCCTTGCTCTTTCCTCCCAAAACTGAAGAGCAGGAGTGTAGTAAAACAAATCGCTGTCAACAAAGTACATTTGCACTGTATTCATCCCCAAGCAGAGAAGATTTATCAGGGTCTCTCACTCTGCACTGTTATGTAAATGTGGTAATCCAGTGGAAATATGATATCCAAGGAGCCTGAGGATAAAGTCACCATTAAAACTATCAATTACCCACTGGGGCTTGGGTTTAGTTAACTCACTCACTGCCTTGCCTGCCTCCTTGCCTTTCCTCCTCTTGGGGGAAAACTTGACATGTGGCAACAGCTTACAAAAAATGCTTCCTGCCTCCTCGGGTCTTTGGAAGTCATCTGGAGAATCAAATGTTTATAAAGTGCCTGAGACATTATAAAGTGATACATAATTCAAGGGTGTTATTATTTCTATTGTCATGTGCACCATCTCTGTGCCCCTTCAGTGTGACAGGTGTCTAATGTCTTCAAGCCTGGGATAACCCCATGCTTAAGTGTCTGTTGCCTCCTTCTGTTGGCTGCATCTATAAGCGATGCTCTTTCTTTGCTCTCTATGTAGCCCTTGGGCACTCCTGAAACATGTTGATGTTTGTTTGTCCTAGAAGTTTAATACGAAGATAAGCTCTTGAGGGAGATGAGAATCCTAGAAGTAGCTCTCCACATTCCCACTGCTCAGCAGTGGAGAGTAGGGCAAGTCCACAGAGGCAATGGGAATAGGAAGGGAGGCTAAAGTCAAAGCTCTTAGCCCCAGCCAGACCTCAGGGCAGCTGTACCGAGAACCTCAGGATTATGTATGTACCGAGAACTTCCCCTACATTACTGAGAGGCTGTGCTTAAGGAGGCCTACAGAGTCCTCTGTTCCCAAAACAGGCAGAAAAGCCTGGTGGTTAAGAGTCTGGATTTGAGTCCCAGTCTGCTACTTGCCGAGTTAGTTCCCCTCACTTCTCTCATTTGCAAAATGGCAATGATAATAGTATCTGCCTCATAGGGTTGTTTCGAGGAATAAATGAGGAAACTTATGAAGTCCTTTCTGCTGCTGCTGCTGCTAAGTCGCTTCAGTCGTGTCTGACTCTATGCGACCCCATAGATGGCAGCCCACCAGGCTCCCCCATCCCTGGGATTCTCCAGGCAAGAACATTGGAGTGGGTTGCCATTTCCTTCTCCAATGCGTGAAAGTGAAAAGTGAAAGTGAAGTCGCTCAGTCGTGTCCAACTCTTAGCGACCCCATGGACTGCAGCCCACCAGGTTCCTCTGTCCATGGGATTTTCCATGCAAGAGTACTGGAGTGGGGTGCCATTGCCTTCTCCGATGAAGTCCTTAGGAGGTAGTAAAATAATTTTGTTGTTTTAAGTGTTGCTCAGAATGCTTTCTACGTCATGGGCAAGCCCCCTCAAAGGCCTGGTCGTGGGGGTATAGCTCTTACTTGGCTACTTCCCTGATGAAAGGCCCCTAAGTCTGGGTTGTGCTTGCTTCCCTAGAGGCTGTTTCATTCCCCCCCAAACTCCAGCAACCCCTGGGGGCTGGAGTATAGGGACTAGAAGAGGAATGGAAAGGCAGCAAGAGTTTTGGGGGAGGTGGGTGTCTTACACAGAAACATCAAGAGTCAGAGCTGAAAGTAGAGGAGGTGGCGGGGGTGGGGGGAGGAGGGAAGAAGATAGGATGTCTCTAAGCTGCCAGAATCCGGATGGGACTGCAGCTCTAGGGCCCTGGCACTTCCTGCCACCCCCAGTCTTGGGGATGAGTCACTGAAGGGAGGAGTGATGGAGGCATCACGCTCTGCCCACAGTGCATTGGGATGTTCCGAAAAAGAGGGCTGGTGGGAGGGAAAAGGAGATCCAGAGGCTTAGGGGCTGAGAGGAGCTGGGAACAGGGGAGAGAGGAGGAGCTCCTGAGGGTCAGCTACCTCTTACAAGTCCAGGAAGGCAGGCGCTACCTTCTCTCTCATGTGCCAGTTTCATTGACCATCCTGGCCACAAATAGTCTCTGTCTGTGTTAGTTTGACTCTCTCCAGTTTCCTTCTCCACAGGGCTTGGGTGGGGTGGGGAGGGTGTGCTTCACATCCTCTTGGCACCCACAGTGGTGGGGGGACACGGATGCATGCATCACTTTCCCACCTGGTCAAATCTTTACATCTCCTCTGCTTTATTTATTTATATTTATTTAAAAAATTTTTATTTTATATTGGAGTACTGGAGCATGATTGATTAACAATACTGTATTAGTTACAGGTGTATAGCACAGAGATTATATGAGTTTGTATCAGTTATTTTCATACAAGTATCCATTCTTTTTCAAATTCTGTTCTCATTTAGGTTATAACTGAATATTGATCTTAGTTCCCTGTGCTATATAGGAGGTCCTTGTTGGTTATCCACTTTTAAAAATTCGGGTTTTTTTTCATATTTTAATTGAAGGATAATTGCTCTACAGTATTTTGTGGTTTTCTGTCATACATCAACAAGAATCAGCCATAGGTACACCCATGTCCCCTCCCTCCCAAACCTCCCTGCCAGCTCCCTCCCCATCCTACCCTTCTAGATTGTCACAGAGCCCCTGTTTGAGTTCCCTGATTCATTCATTCCCATTTGCTATCTATCTTACATATGGTATTGTAAATTTCCATGTTACTCTCTCCATACATCTCATCTTCTCTCTCCTCCCCTCCCCCCATGCCCCTAGTTATGGTCTCTATGTCTGTCTCTCCATTGCTTCCCTGAAAACAAATTCATCAGTACCATCTTTTTAGATTCCATATATATGCGTTAGTATACGATATTTATATTTCTCTTTCTGACTTACTTCACTCTGTATAATAGACTCTAGCCTCGTCTACCTCATTAGAACTGACTCAGATGTACTCCTTTTTTTGTCTGAGTAGATCCCATTGTAGGTTATCCGTTTTAAATATAGTCATGTGTACATGTCAATCCCAAACTTCCAATCTATTCCTCTCCCCTTTTCCCTTCATAACCTTAAGTCTGTTGTCTAAGTTTGTGTTTCTGTCCTGAAGATAAGTCCATTTGTACCATTTTTTAAGGTCCCACATATAAGAGATATCATATGATATTTGTGTTTCTTTGTCTGATTTATTTCACTTAGTATGATCATCTCCAGGTCCATCCATGTTGCCGCAAATGGCATTGTTTCATTCTTTGTAATGGCTGAGTAATATTCCATTGTATATACATACTACATCTTTATCCATTCATCTGTGATGGACATTTAGGTTGCTTCCATGTCTTGCCTATTGTAAACAGCACTGCAATGAGCATTCAGGTCATGTATCCTTTTGAACCATGGTTTTCTCTGAATCTATGCCCAGGAGTTGGATTGCTGGGTTGAATGGTAGTTTTGTGCTTCCCTGGTGGATCAGATGTAAAGAACTTGCCTGCAATGCAGAAGACCTGGGTTCGATCCCTGGGTTGGGAAGATCCCCTGGAGAAGGGAATGACTACCCTCTCCAGTATTCTTGCCTGGAGAATCCCATAGACAGAGGGGCCTGGCAGGTTACAGTCCATAGAGTCGTGAAGAGTCGAACACAACTGAGTGACTAATACTTTCACTTCATGGTAGTTTAGTTCTTAGTTTTTTAAGGAACCTCTATACTGTTCTCCATAGTGGCTGCACCAATTTACATTCCCGTCAACAAGGTAGGAGGATTCACTTTTCTCCATACTCTCTCCAGCATTTACTGTTTGTAGGAAGTCTCCTCCACTTTTAAAAAAAGTCTCCTCCACTTTAAAAGCCTTTTCCTCTTTCCCTGAGCACCTCGTCTATAACTCTAGTGCAGCACTTGTTTCATTTTGTTGGATTTTTTTTTTTTTTTTTTTTAGGAATGCCTGATCTCTTAGCTTTCCAGCTCCTCAGAGTCCAGAGACTTTTCTTTGTTCCTAGAGTCCTTCCACAGGATAGGCAAAAATGTATGAAAGTGGTCTTGGCCCATAAATACTATTTTTTTCTTCTTCTCTCCTTTTCTGGTTACTGCTATTCTTTGATTCTTTATAGTTTTCATTAACTGAGCATCTCCTATGTGCCAAGTATTTTTACATGTTAATTCATTTAATCCTCATAATTACCTCATGCTTATTTCACAGATGATATAACAGCTCAGGGAGGTTAAATAACCTGTCCAAGGTCAGCAGGTTCCAGAACTGAAATTGGTTGGCAAAGCCCTCAGAATTTGGTTTAAGAACTTTTTTATTATTTTTTTAAATGCAATGATCAGACCTCTTAGTGCAACTATTTTGTATAGAATTTTTAGTTAACTTTTGACTTGCTTGTTGCTTTTCTTCATACATATATGTGTATGTATGTGTTTATAAAATCAAGGCATAATTTATGTACTATGCCATTCATTTAAAGTCACAATTCAATAGTTTTAGTATATTTACGGAATTCTGCAACCATCACCACAGTCAACCCTAGAACATTTTCATCATTCCAAAAAGAAACCCTGTACCCAATTTGGAGTCATTTCCCACTTCCCCCCAACAACTGCCAGCCCTAAGCAACCACTAGTGTACTTTCTGTCTCTATAGATTTGCCTAACCTGGACATTTCCCATGAATGGAATCGTGTATTATGTGGTATTTTGTGACTGGCTTCTTTCACTTAGCATAATGTTCTTAAGGTTCATCCATGATGTAGTATTTATCGGTACTTTTTTTTTTCATTGCTGAATTCTGTTGGTCAGTTGCTCAGTCATGTCTGACTCTTTGCCACTCCATGGACTGCAGCATGCCAGGCTTCCCTGTCCTTCACCATCTCCTGGAGCTTTCTCAAACTCAAGTCCATTGAGTCAGTGATGCCATCCAACCATCTCATCCTCTGTCATCCCCTTCTCCTGCCTTCAATCTTTCCCAGCATCAGTTTCTTTTCTAACGAGTCAGCTCTTCTCATCAGGTGGCCAAAGTATTGGAGCTTCAGTTTCAGCACCAGTCCCTCCAATGGCTGCTGCTGCTGCTAAGTCACTTCAGTCATGTCTGACTCTGCGACCCCATAGACGGCAGACCACTAGGCTCCCTCGTCCCTGGGATTCTCCAGCAAGAACACTGGACTGGGTTGTTGTTTCCTTGTCCAATGCATGAAAGTGAAAAGTGAAAGTGAAGTCGCTCAGTCGTGTCCGACCCTCAGTGACCCCATGGACTGCAGCCTTCCAGTTTCCTCCGTCCATTGTCTTTTCCAGGCAAGAGTACTGGAGTGGGGTGCCATTGCCTTCTCCGCCTCCAATGGCTACTCAGGGTTTATTTCCTTTAGGATTGACTGGTTTAATCTCCTTGCATTTTAAGAGACTCTCAAGAGCCTTCGCCAACACCACAGTTCAAAAGCAGCATCAATTCTTCAGTGCTCAGCTTTCTTTATGGTCCAAGCCTCACAATTATACATGACTACTAGAAAAACTAGCTTTGACTATACAAACCTTTGTCAGCAAAGTAATGTCTCTGTTTTTTAATATGCTGTCTGGGTTTATCATAGCTTTTCTTTGAAGGAGCAAGTGTCTTTTAATTTCATGGCTGCAGTGATCATCTGCAGTGATTTTGGAACCCAAGAAAATAAAGTCTCTCACTGTATCCATTGTTTCCCCATCTATTTGCCATTAAGTGATGGGACAGGATGCCATAATCTTCATTTTTTGAATGTTGAGTTTTAAGCCAGGTTTTTCACTCTCCTCTTTCACTTTCATCAAGAGGCTCTTTAGTTCCTCTTTGCATTCTGCCATAAGGGTGGTGTCATCTGCATATCTGAGGTTATTGATATCTCTTCTGGCAGTCTTGATTCTAGCTGTTCTTCATACAGTCCCTCATTTCACATGATGTACTCTGCATATAAGTTAAATAAGCAGGGTGACAATATCTAGCTTTGATGTTCTCCTTTCCTAACTTTGAACCAGTCCATTGTTCCATGTCTGGTTCTAACTCTTGCTTCTTGACCTGCATATAGGCTTCACAGGAGGCAGGTCAGGTGGTCTGGTATTCCCATATCTTTAAGAATTTTCCACAGTTTGTTGTGATCCACACAAAGTCTTTAGCGTCTTCATTGCTGAATAATATTCCATTAATATTAATGGTGGAATAATAATATTCCATTGTATGTATATTGAATGGTTATACCATACAATACCATATTGTATTTATACATTTATCAGTTGTTGAAAATTTGGACTACTTCCACTTTATGGCTATTATGAATAATGTTACTATGAACATTCATGTACAAATTTTTGTATGAACACCTGTATTCAACTCCCTTGGGTATACATATATCTAGGAGTGGAATTTGTGAGACATATGGTAACTCTATGTTCAGCCTTTTGAGAAACGCCAGACTGTTTTCCAAAGAAGCTGCATCACTTTATGATCTCAACAGCAGTGTGTGAGGGTTCCAATTTATCCACATCCTGTTCAATACTTGCTGTTATCTCTCTTTTTAAATTATAGCCATCCTGGTGGTTTTACTTTTCATTTCTTTGATGACTAATGATATTGATCATCTTTTTAAGGTGCTTATTGGCCATTTGCATATCTTCTTTAGTGAAAAAGATATATTCAGATCCTTTGCACATTTTTAAATTGGGTTATTTGTCTTTTTTATTATTGAGTTGTAAGTGTTCTTTATCGGAGAAGGCAATGGCACCCTACTCCAGTACTCTTGCTTGGAAAATCCAATCGGCAGAGGAGTGTGGTAGGCTGCAGTCCATGGGGTCGCTAAGAGTCGGACATGACTGAGCAACTTCACTTTCACTTTTCACTTTCATGCATTGGAGAAGGAAACGACAACCCACTCTAGTGTTCTTGCTGGAGAATCCCAGGGACGGGGGAGCCTAATGGGCTGCCGCCTATGGGGTCGCACAGAGTCAGACACGACTGAAGTGACTTAGCAGCAGTAGCAAATGTTCTTTATATATTTTAGATTCAAGTCCTTTATCAGATTTATGATTTGCAAATGTTCTCTTCCATTCTGTGAGCTGCCTTTTCAGTTTCTTGATGGATCCTTTGAAGCACAAAAAAGTTTTAATTTTGGTGAAATCCACTTAGTTTTTTGTTTTCCATTGCCTGTGCTTTTATTGTCATACCTAAGAAGGCTTTGCTTAACCCAAAGTCATGAAGATTTACTTTTACGTTTTCTTTGGGGAGTTTTATAGTTTTAGCTCTTACATTTAAGTCTATTACCTGTTTTGAGTCGACTTTTATATATAGTATGAGAAAGGGGTCAAAGTTCATTTTTTCTCATGTGGATATCCAGCTTCATTTGTTAAGAGACTATTCTTTCATTTGAATTGTCTTGACATCTTTTTTGAAAATCAACTGATTATAATTTCGAGGGCTTATACTGGGGTCTCAAGTCTATTCCATTGATCTATATGTCTATTCTTATCCCAGTGCCACACTGTCTTGATTATTATACTTCAACTTTGTTCCTTTTTTTTTTTTTTTTTTGAGACTGTTGTACTCTTCTGGGTCCCTTGAATTTCCATATGATTTTTAGGATCAGCTTGTCAGTTTCTGCAGAGAAATCAGCTGGGATTTTGGTAAGCGTTGTGTTGAATCCAAAGATCAATTTGTGGAGAAAACTCTCATTCTTAACCAGGACATCATGCCATCTATCAATCCCAATGCAAAAGGAGACAAAAAAAGCCTACAAGAGGAGGGAGAGAGGAAGAGAGAGAGAGGGAAAGAGGGAAAATGGTCATCCACATGGAGCAAGTAGAAATGAATCCAGATGCAGTGAGGTCCTAACAGGCAGAATTTGGGAATACTGAATTCTTCCTTACCAGATACATGTTCCATTTATCTGATTTCAGTGCATACATGGAAGATGTTATGGCTTCTTGCTTCCCAAGATCATTCATTCCTTTTCTCTAACCTCTCTTCCAAATACCTGGAGGTTATAAGAATGCCTTATATGTCTTGATTGGTGGGATTTAATAAAAACTTCCTGTTGAAAAGGCCCAAGTCTCAATAATGGAAATAAATTAATCTCATTCTAGGAAATAAATTAATCTCATCCTACCCCTCTTTTTGCAGAAGGAAGTGTTACAGCCCCTTCTTGGTGAGTTTTGGAAAAGTTTGCCTTCCCTGGGTCTCTCGAGTTCTAAGGAGACCAGCATATGGAGGGTGTGCCCGAATCTCCAATGGTGGTCTGGGGAGTGCAGGGGTGGGGAATGGGGCTGCAACTCTCTTACAGTTTCCTGATTTGGTGAACTTAAACATTTTGCTACAATCTGTACCTTCTATTCTCCAACCAGACCTTCTTTCTTTCTTGCTAATTGCTGGTGAGGGAATGAGAATGTGAGAGGTGGGGTTATAGGCTGGACGAGAAGTGAGTTTAATTCCCTCCTAGTGGATGGGAAAGGATGATTGAAATTGCTCATTTAGCAAGCGATTTAGCCTGCTGTAGAAAATCCTATTAAATGACAATTCTTTCTTAGTCGTGGCTCCTGGGAAGAGCAGCTTTGGGCTTTGTGAAGACCAGGGCACACAGTCTCTTCTGAATCCAGTCAAACAATCATCACCAATAAGACACTAAAAGCCAGAGGCAGGGAAACTTCACATTTCTGTGCCTCTTCCCGCCCCTTCACCCTAGTCCCTCATATTGTCACTCAATTATCTGGTTAGTTGAGCCTTTTCTCTGCCCATTGTAATATAAATAGCAAGCATTTTATAGGTCCCTATTAAGCAATGTGATCAGCATCAATTACCTAATGAGACTCTGGAAAGTCGTGATTTAAAATCCCATCCTTAGTTGTGATTCGGCTTTGTCTGGAGCCAACATGAAAATTGCAGTGACACCCAAATTAATGGCACTTCAGATGTGGGGCCTTTGCTCCCACCTTGGGTGTACCCCTGGGGGAAATTCACCGTCCGCCAAAGGGGCTGATCACTGTACTTAGTTTTGAAAAGGAGAGTTTTATGTCTTACTAGCACTCAGGGTGATGGCTAGATCTGCCTAGTTCTGCCCTATAGCCTCAGGTTCTCTAGGCTTGTAATTAAGAGGGTGCTTGCTTAGTTGCTCAGTTGTGTCTGACTCTTTGCGACCCCATGGACTGTAGCCTGCCAGGCTCCTCCGTCCATGGAGATTCTCCAGGCAAGAATAACTGGAGTGGGTAGCCATACCCTCCTCTAGGACATCTTCCTGACCCAGGGATCGAACTGGAGTCTCCTGCACTGCAGGCAGATTCTTTACCAGCTGAGCTAGCATGAAAGCCCAATAAAGAGGGTGAGACTATAGGAAAGTACAGGGAGGAGACTGTCAGCTCCTGAGGGCAAGGAGTTCGGTCTGTTTTGTTCCTTGCTGTTTCCATAGAGCCTATAGACTACCTGGCACATAATAGGGGCTCCATACTTTATGAATGAAAGACTAGAATCCTAGGGTGGTCCCTCAGCCAGCAAGCCCTTCTGTTTGCCAGTTTAGGTGTAGTTCCCTGGAAGACAAGGAGAGATTTTTGTGTTTAGTGATGATCCTTCTAGCCTGAAGATTTAGTAAATGCTCCATTTGGGGTGGTGGTCTGAAATGCAAGCACGTGATGTTGACAGTCTGGTGGGTTTAATCTTTCTAACTATCCCCCAGATATCTTGGTTAAGGACTTTTTTTTCCCAGAGTAACACCAGGTGCTCCCTTTTCTTGCTCACTTTTCTTAGTTTCTCTCTTGGATAAGAAGCAACTTAAAGCCACTTGCCAAATATACTTATCAATTTTCAGTTGTCATTTAGTCTGCGTCTCACTAACATTTGACTTAGTTCATGACACATTTCTTTTGGAACACTTTCTTCACTTGGCTTCCTGGGCACTAACATGCTCATGGTTTTCCTGGCAGATCCTTACCTCACCCTTTTTTTTTTCTGGCCCTGCTACATGGCATGTGGGATCTTAGTTCTCTGACCAGGGATCAAACCTGCGCCCCTTGCAGTGTAACACGGAGATCTAATCACGGGATCATCAGGGAATTCCCCTTAACTCATCTATTTTAAACTCAAGAGTCAGAGAAATCTTTTAAGAATATTGTCACATGTCCCTTCTGCTCAAAGGTGTCCAATGAAAAGATCAGCATTATTATTAACCAGGAAAAATGCAAATTTAAACCACACTGAGAAGCCATTACATTCACACCAGAATGCTAAAATTCTGCCACCAAGTGTAGGCAAGGATGTGGAGCAAGAGGAACTCTCATTCATCGATGGTGGGAATGTAAACTGGGAAATGCCCTTTGGTAAACTGTCACTGTCTACTATAGTTAAACATTTACCTTCCCTATTATCCAACAATTCCACTTGTAGGTATATACCCAAGTTAAAGGAGTGCGTGTGTAGACATGTACAAGAATGTTCTTAACAACCTTATTCATAATAACCCCAAATTGGAAACAACCAAAATGTGCATCAACAGGAGAATGGCTAAATAAATTGCGGTACATTCATTCATGAAATACTACACAACAATGAAGGAGAATGAACTATAGTATATGTAAACTAATGTTGAACTTTTGACAGGAAAAAGAAATTTTTGTGGTTTTAAATCACCAAGGTATAGAAATTTGTTACGGCAGTCATAAGAAACTAATTTATTTATTATATCTCCTTATGATGAGTATTGAGTTTCAGTTTTACAAGATGAAAAGAGTTCTGGAGACTGACTGCACAAAAACAATGTGAATGAATTGTGCATTTAAAGATGGTTAAGGTGTTAAATTTTGTTATGTGTGTTTTAACACGTTTTTAAAAAGTCATAAGGTAAGATGAAATACAAAAGAAATAAATAAGGCTCCACATAATCTTACCCTGCCTACCTCTCCAAGTAGCTTTGTCATTCACAATGTTCTTGGCTCACTGACCTTGAGCATATCAAATGTGCCCTAATGTCAAGATTTTTACATTTGTTGACCCCACCCCACTGCCTGATTTACTCTATTCTCTAATATCTCTGCAGGGCTCTCCCCTCACCTCATTTAGGCTCTGTTTGTTTATTTTATTTTATTTATTTATTTTTTTTCTTGGCTGTACTGCACAGCTTATAGGATCTTAATTCCCTGGGATGGAACCTGGGCCCTCGCCAATGGAAGCATGGAGTCCTACCTAACCACTGGACTGTCAGAAAATTGCCCAGATTCTGTTTTAATGTCACTTTAACAAGGACTTTCTGGACTAGCACATCTAAGATATGCACCATTCTGTTACTGACTATCCTGTATCTTGTTCTATTTTTCTAAAAAGAATTTTTAAAAAATACAGTTTTAATCTTAAAACCAGTCGGTTCAGTTCAGTTCAGTCACAGAGTTGTGTCCGTCTCTTTGTGACCCCATGGACTGCAGCACGCCAGGCCTCCCTGTCCATCACCAACTCTTGGAGTTTACTCAAACTCATGTCCATTGAGTCGGTGATGCCATCCAACCATATCCTCTGTCGTCCCCTTTTCCTCCCACCTTCAATCTTTCCCAGCATCAGGGTCTTTTCATATGAGTCAGTTCTTCACATCAGGTGGCCAAAGTATTGGAGTTTCAGCTTCAACATCAGTTCTTCCAATGAATATTCAGGACTGATTTACTTTAGGATGGACTGGTTGGATCTCCTCACAGTCCAAGGGACTCTCAAGAGTCTTCTCCAACACCACAGTTCAAAAGCATCAATTCAGCACTCAGATTTCTTTATAATCCAACTCTCACATCCATACATGACTTATGGAAAAACCATAGCTTTGACTAGATGAACCTTTGTTGGCAAAGTGATGTCTCTGCTTTTTACTATGTTGTCTAGGTTAGTCATAGCTTTTCTTCCAAGGAGCAAACATCTTTTAATTTCATGGCTGCAGTCACCATCTGCAGTGATTTTGGAGCTCCCAAAAATAAAGTCTCTCACTGTTTCCATTGTTCCCCCATCTATTTGCCATGAAGTGATGGGACCAGATGCCATGATCTTAGTTTTCTGAATGTTGACTTTTAAGCCAGCTTTTTCACTCTCTTTCACTTTGATCAAGAGGCTCTTTAGTTTTTCTTTGCTTACTGCCATAAGGATTGTGTCATCTGCGTATCTGAGGTTATTGATATTTCTCTCGACAATCTTGATTCCATCTTGTACTTCATCCAGCCTGGCATTTCGCATGATATATTCTGCATGTAAGTTAAGTAAGCAGGGTGACAATATACAGCCTTATGTACTCCTTTCCTGATTTGGAACTAGTCTGTTGTTCCATGTCCAGTTCTAACTGTTGCTTCTTGCCTGCATACAGATTTCTCAGGAGGCAGGTCAGGTGGTCTGGTATTCCCATCTCTTTAAGAATTTATTACTTAAAACAAATAAATTCTTACTTGAGTAATAAATACTTATTTAAAATTTAAGTATTTATTAAAATTTATCTTAAGTAATAAACTAAAAATTCATTACTTAAAATAAATAAGATGGCTTATTACTGTTGGTGTTATTGTTTATCACCTGCCTGAGTTTAGGTTTGCTAGGTTTCTCTACTGTTAAGTTATTTCTCCTCCCTTTCCTTACTGTACTCTTTGGAGTGAAGTCATTATGTTCAACCCACACTTGAGGAGTAGATAGTTGTGCTCCACCTCCTTGAAGGTGGAGTAGCTACATAAATTACTTGAAATTCTGCAAGAGAGAATTGTTTCCTCTCACTTGTGTGTTTATTCAATAAATTCTTTTAAATCAGTATTCATGAATACTTATTTTTTACGAGGCTATAATCCAGTAATACTTTATTTTGTTGCTCAGATTATTCCAATTTTGTTCACTGTGAGCCCTTTCACATTGGCCCTTATGTCCCTTTGATATATTGCCATCATTGTGTTTTTGAGTTCTTCCTTTGTTTCTGGCACTGCAAGATGTTCCAGGCTCACATTGTATATTTCCTGCCCCATCCCTAGAATCAGCCCTTTCTCCAAGGAACTCTTGGTTTCTTTTATTACAAAGAAGTTTGACTGCCTGAAATTGTATTATTTCTTAGTGTTCTATTTGTATCTCCCACTAGAATGTTAGGTCCTTAAGCAGGACCTTTTTTGCTTTTTCACTACTCTATCTCCACACTTGATCTTAGCCAAAAGGCACTGCTCCATCTCCATTACCTAGAATATTATCTGGCACATAGAAGGATATCAATAAACATTTAGAGAATGGATGAATAAATAAGGCCAAGTAGTGTATCTTTTTATACCCTTATTCTTCATGGTGCTTTGACACTTAAAAAATTTGACTGAAGGATAGATGTATAGATGGATGGATTTATAGATGTATGAGTAAAAAATGTATGAATAAATGACTAAAAAGATGAACAGATTATTGGATGTATCCATGAATCAAGAACAAGTCAGAAGTTGATATTACTACCCTGCACTCCAGTTATTCATGATAGACACTGGGTGGTGAGGGGCTTCATTCTTGATTCCTTTCACACCTATTTCTCCCACATTTAATCAACCACTAAGTCCTGCAAATTTTACATCTCAAATACTTCTTAAATCCATTTCCTGTTTCTTATTTCAACTGCTATTGCCCTAGAGCAGGCTCTCTATCTCTTGCCTGGATGCTGCTATGTCCTTCTAAGTCATCTCTCTCCCTTCAGCCTTGTTCCAGCCCCCACCACCGTCCTCATTCCAGCCAGAGGGCTCATTCTAAACGATGACTTTGCCTGTGTCACCCCTTTAGTTAACCCTTCAAGGTAAAGGCAAAACTCCTTAGCACCTACCCTACAATGACAAGAACCTTGGCCGCCTCTCTAGCCTCTCCTCTGCCATTCTCTGCCTTGCACTGATTTGTATGCCTCTGAAATACCAAACAGCAGTTAGTTCCCACCAGGGATCATGGTGCTTCCCTGTTCCATCCTTTGCTGATACTAGTCCACCCTGCCTGGAATGGAATCTTAGCTCCCTAGCCAGGGATCAAACCCAGATGCTCTGCCTGAAAGCACAGAGTCCTAACCACTAGACCACCAGGGAATTCTGAGAACTTTGTCTTTTATTCCTGTAATCCCTAGCACAATGGCAGGTGCTCAGTAAATGTGGGAGGGAAGAAGGGTGAATTAGAGGTCCACTGCCTGGGCCTTCAAATCCAGACTCTCTCTCTTACTAGTATGAGGAATTTGAATAATTTCCTCTCTGTTCCTCAGTTTCCTTATTTGTTGAAAGGAAATATAATATCTCCATTATAGGATTGTTTCTCCATGTTAAGGGAAATTATTCATCTCATTAAAAATTTAAAAGTTATTGACCTAAAAGTTCTTTACAGAATTCAGTTATGACTTAAAATTTTCTACTGTATCTGCTGGTATGTCCCCTTCAAAAATTTTTCATATTGTTTATTTATGCCTGTCTTTTTCTGGATTGAGTTTATCAAAAGGTTTTCTTGATCCTCTATAGTGCCTTTGTTTTCTAATTCATTAAGATTTGACTTTGTCTTGTGATTTCTTCTCCCTACTCTCTTTTGGATTAGTCTGTTCTTTTTTAATTTCTTGAGTTGGATGCTTTTTTCCAGGTTTTTATAAATCCACACATTTCCCTTTAAGTATTACTTTATCTACCTCCCGCAGCTAATTTTAATTTCTAAATATCTTTATTTTGATTTATTTTTTGTACCACGAGTCTAGTAGCATTTCCAAATGCATGGGATCCTTATTATCTTTTTGTTGTTAAGTTCTATTCTTATTAAAGAAAGTAGTTTATTGATTTTTTAAAATATCTGAAGAGATGTGCTCTTCTGTCTAGTATGTGATCAGTTTTTTAGGTGTTCCGTGGGTACTTGAAAGGATAATCATTGGTTGCATCATAGGTTTATTGTGAAGATAAATATTAGATAATACCTATAAAGCACTTAAAATAATGCTTAGTACTTAAATATCAAGAAGTGGGGGTTCTCATTGTTATTTTGCTGTTATTGTTGATGGGTGACAGTCAGTCATTATCGTGTGTGTGTCACTAGGTGCCCTGGGAATTATGGAAATTGAGCCCTCTCCTGCAAGTCAATGTTCTACAGTTAAGTGTCTAAGCTGGGTACAGGGTCAATTGACCTTTGACACACTCAGAAAACACCACTCAGCTCATTATAATTGAAACAGTTCAGAGTTTGAGTCAGACTGACCTGCACGGGGATCCCAGCATGACCCCTCACTAACTATATGATGCTTCCTCTCCCCCAAACTCAAACTCCTCTTTCCTTACTTAGGTATGATCTTGGACTTGCAGGGTTGTTAGGAAGATGAGGTTAAATGCCTTCAGCATAGGGCTGAATACAAAGTAAACCTTTGATCGTGTTGGTTTCTTTTCCCTTTCCTTCCACTGATCTTGCAAGAAGAAAGAGGAAGGGCAGTTAGAGCTCTAAGGTTACAGCCGTCTCCACGTCTCCACTCCTTCCCAGGACTCCTTAGAAAGCCTCATTTTCATCCATGCAAGGCTGCACTTATCTGATGCTCTTCCCCAGGGAGCAGCTTGAAACCAGCCTGACTGAGGGAGAGGAAAGATGGGAAGAGGATGTTGACATATGCAAATCAGCACCCAGCCTTCTGCCAAATTAGTGTGACACCTGCTTGGACAGAATTTTCCTTTTATCTCCTGTCTGGAGCAGGTCAATTAATTTTTCAGGCTACCAGTTATCTCATAAATGACAGCTCCTCAGACCCTCTGAGAGCAGGGTCAACCTCCTTGGCTGCCACACAAACTCCAGATTTGCCTCTGCCCTTTCTGGGGTACCCCAGTAGACTGAACATCTCAGGGGCATCTCTGCCTTGTCCTCAGCTTTTGCTTGACTTTCCTCAACACTGACATTGACCTTTCCTACTTTCTCTCCTCTAAGCCTCAATCCCAGTGTGCAAAATGGGTTGTCTGCTTTTCCTGCTTTGGATTCCAAGGAAGAAGAGGCAGGAAATGCACGGAGGGCAGAGCTACAGGGGACAGAATAAGGGAAGCCTGGACAGGGGTGTTTCATAAGCAGTTTCATACAGGGAATTCTCTGGTGGTCCAGTAGTTAGGACTCACACTTTGATTGTCAAGGGTGTGGGTTCAATCCCTGCTTGAGGAACTAAGTTCCTATAAGCAGCAAAGTGTGGCAAAAAAAACCACATTTTTTGAGCTCTAAGGTCAAAATGATGAGTCACTTTTCCTACATTCTCACCACTGCCTCTACTTCCTTTGCCTCCTGCCATTTTGCCCCTACCATTTTAATTTCCACATATAACTTAGACAACATTCATTTTTTTCTGCTCCTGCCTCCAGGCTACTAGAGAAAACCACAGAACCGTGCTCATTGGCTCCAGTGTCTGGTTTTCAGTTGTGGTCAGGCCTCCAATGTCCCTTGGTTATCTTTGTAATCATCCCCAGCCCTTGATCCCTTTCATTCTCTTGCTATGGGTATTTGGGCTTGTTTCCAGTTTCAGCTATTATGAATAAGGTCACTGTGGATATTCTCATACACATCTTTTTGTGGACATATATTTTTCTTTTTCCTAGGTAAATATGTAGGAGTGGAATTGTAGGTTATAGGATATGTATATATGTGTGTGTTTAACTTTATAAAAAAGTGCCAACAACTTTCCAAAATGGTATACCAGTTGGGGCTTTTATCAAAAAGCAAGAACCCTGAGCTCTGTGCTGAATTTACTGAATCAGAGCATTCCAGGAATAAAGGACAGAAAAACTGTATTTTTAGAAATCTCCTTCTGTAATTTTAATGCAGCCAGTTCATTAATTGGCATTTGGAAACCACTGGACAACACTAGGAATCTTTAGTTTCTTGTTTTCCATTCCTTCCTCAGTAAATGTAATTCTGGCTGCTGTATTCACAATATATCACGATTGTAAATAATGAAATAGTTGACTAACGGTGGTTTAAGCAGTAAGAACATTGATTATCTCACATAACAAGAAATCCAGAGATAAGTAGCTTTAGGTTTGGGTAACTTAGCCACTCAATAATGTCATGAAGGATCCAAGCCTTGGAAAGTTCTGTGGTGGCCCAGTGGTTAGGATTCGGTGTTTTCACTGCTGTGGCACCTGGTTCGTCAGCCCCCCACCTCCTGAAAAAAAAAAGAAAAAATATCCAGACTTTTTTCATGTGCCTTCCTCAGGGTGTTTGTCCCATTCTTGGGCTTGGCCTCTCATAGTCCTAAGATGGCAGCCCCAGCACTGAACAACATGAGCTCACATACAACTTTCAAAGTAGGAAAGGAAGGAATTGAAGATATCTATTGTATTGAAAAGGCTAATCTTTTCCATAAGCTTCAAGGCTCATTCTCAAGTCCAAGTGCCCAGAACTAGGTCACTTGCCTATCCTTAGGTTTAAAGGAGTGGAGGAAGATGTACTGAGAAGTTATCCAGTATTTTTTGAGCCCCTATAGTGGGAGATGGAAAAGGCAATGGCACCGCACTCCAGTACTCTTGCCTGGGAAATCCCATGGACAGAGGAGCCTGGTAGGCTACAGTCCATGCGGTCGCTAAGAGTCGGACACGACTGAGCGACTTCACTTTCACTTTTCACTTTCATGCGTTGGAGAAGGAAATGGCAACCCACTCCAGTGTTCTTGCCTGGAGAATCCCAGGGACAGAGGAGCCTGGTGGGCTGCCATCTATGGGGTTGCACAGAGTCGGACACGGCTGACGCAACTTAGCAGCAGCAGCATAGTGGGAGATAGTCCTTGTCAGTAAGGAAGAAGGATGGGAAAATAGCTTTGAGGTGAGTAATTGACAGTGTCTTCCACAAAAGTGCTCCTTTGGTCACCTTAATTGCTAGATCCAATGACTTTTCTCCGGTTTTCTTTATACTTGACCTCTCTGTTATGTTCTACATTGCTGGCTCCCTCTTTCTTTTGTTTTCTGCTATGCTTCTTCTTGGGCTCCTGTCCGTTACCTTTCTCCTGTTTTTGGTTAGCATTACACTAGATTGTTTCTTTTTTTTTTTGGCTGAGCTTTAGGGCATGTGGGATCTTAGTTCCCCGACCAAAGATCAAACCTGAGCCCCCTGCATTAGCAGCATGGAGTCTTAACCACTGGATTGCCAGGTAAGTCCCTACTCTGTGTAAAGTACAAAGATTCAACAGGTAGGCCACAAACAGCTCTCTTTAGGTCTTGGTCACATGGTTAGGGTGGATTGTTTGATTTAGAAGCTCAGATATATCTAAACAGGGTCTGATTAAAAACCCAGGGTGGTCTTCCCTTGTGGCTCAGCTGGTAAAGAAACCACCTGCAATGTGGGAGACCTAGGTTCGATCCCTGGGTTGAGAGGATCCCCTGGAGAAGGGAAAGGCTACCCACTCCAGTATTCTGGCCTGGAGAATTCCATGGACTGTATAGGCCTTGGGGGTCACAAAGAGTCAGATATGACTGAGCAACTTTCCCTTTCACTTTCCCGGGCTTCTTTTCCTCCCTATAGTCCTGATTGGCCTTCTGCTCTCTGTCTCTTCTATCTATTACAGAGCTATTGCTCTTGATAAGGTTCTTACTAGATTTTTCTTTAAAGAATTAATTTATTTATTTTAATTTGAGCCTAATTATTTTACAATATTGTAGTGATTTTTGCCAAACATCGACATGAATCAGGCATGGGCACACATGTGTTTCCCCTCCAGAACCCCCCTCCCACCTCCCTCCCATCTCATCCCCCAGGGTCATCCCAGTGCACCAGACCTGAGCACCCTGCCTCATACATCAAACCTGGACTGGCAATCTGTTTCACATATGATAATATACATGTTTCAATGGTACCCTCTGAAATCATCCCACCCTCGCCTTCTCCCACAGAGTCTAAAAGACTGTTCTTTACGTCTGTGTCTCTTTTGCTGTCTTGCATATAGGGTCATCGTTATCATCTTTCTCAGTTCAGTTCAGTTCAGTCGCTCAGTCGTGTCCGACTCTTTGCGACCCCATGAATTGCAGCATGCCAAGCCTCCCTGTCCATCACCAACTCCCAGAGTTCACTCAGACTCATGTCCATCGAGTCAGTGATGCCATCCAGCCATCTCATCCTCTGTCGTCCCCTTCTCCTCCTGCCCCCAATCCCTCCCAGCATCAGAGTCTTTTCCATTGAGTCAACTCTTCGCATGAGGTGGCCAAAGTACTGGAGTTTCACCTTTAGCATCATTCCTTCCAAGGAAATCCCAGGGCTGATCTCTTTCAGAACAGACTGGTTGGATCTCCTTGCAGTCCAAGGGACTCTCAAGGGTATTCTCCAACACCACAGTTCAAAGGCATCAATTCTTCAGCACTCAGCCTTCTTCACAGTTCAACTCTCACATCCATACATGACCACAGGAAAAACCATAGCCTTGACTAGCCGGACCTTTGTTGGCAAAGTAACGTCTCTGCTTTTGAATATGTTATCTAGGTTGGATAGCATAAGTTTCCTTCCAGAGAGTAAGCGTCTTTTAATTTCATGGCTGCAGTCACCATCTGCAGTGATTTTGGAGCCCCCCAAAATAAAGTCTGACACTGTTTCCACTGTTTCCCATCTATTTCCCATGAAGTGATGGGGCTGCATGCCATGATCTTCGTATTCTGGATGTTGAGCTTTAAGCCAACTTTTTCACTCTTCTCTTTCACTTTCATCAGGAGGCTTTTTAGTTCCTCTTCACTTTCTGCCATAAGGGTGGTGTCATCTGCATATCTGAGGTTATTGATATTTCTCCCGGCAATCTTGATTCCAGCTTATGTTTCTTCCAGTCCAGCGTTTCTCATGATGTACTCTGCATATAAGTTAAATAAGCAGGGTGACAATATACAGACTTGACGTACTCCTTTTCTTATATGGAACCAGTCTGTTGTTCCATGTCCAGTTCTAACTGTTGCTTCCTGACCTGCATACAGATTTCTCAAGAGGCAGGTCAGGTGGTCTGGTATTCCCATCTCTTTCAGAATTTTCCACAGTTTATTGTGATCCACACAGTCAAAGGCTTTGGCATAGTCAATAAAGCAGAAATAGATGTTTTTCTGGAACTCTCTTGCTTTTTCAATGATCCAGCGGATGTTGGCAATTTGATCTCTGGTTCCTCTGCCTTTTCTAAAACCAGCTTGAACATCAGGAAGTTCACGGTTCACGTATTGCTAAAGCCTGGCTTGGAGAATTTTGAGCATTACTTTACTAGCATGTGAGATGAGTGCAATTGTGCAGTAGTTTGAGCATTCTTTGGCATTGCCTTTCTTTGGATTGGAATGAAAACTGACCTTTTCCAGTCCTGTGGCCACTGCTGAGTTTTCCAAATTTGCTGGCGTATTGAGTGCAGCACTTTCACAGCATCATCTTTCAGGATTTGGAATAGCTCCACTGGAATTCAATCACCTCCACTAGCTTTGTTTGTAGTGATGCTTTCTAAGGCCCACTTGACTTCACATTCCAGGATGTCTGGCTCTAGGTGAGTGATCACACCATCGTGATTATCTGGGTCGTGAAGATCTTTTTTGTACAGTTCTTCTGTGTATTCTTGCCACCTTTTCTTAATATCTTCTGCTTCTGTTAGGTCCATATCATTTCTGTCCTTTATTGAGCTCATCTTTGCATGAAATGTTCCCTTGGTATCTCTAATTTTCTTGAAGAGATCTCTAGTCTTTCCCATTCTGTTGTTTTCCTCTATTTCTTTGCATTGATCGCTGAGGAAGCCTTTCTTATCATCTTTCTAAATTCCATACATATGCATTAATATACTGTATTGGTGTTTTTCTTTCTGACTTACTTCACACTGTATAGTAGGCTCCAATTTCATCCACTCATTAGAACTGATTCAAATGCATTCTTTTTAATGGCTGAGTAACATTCCATCATGTATATGTACCACAGCTTTCTTATCCATTCATCTGCTGATGGACATCTAGGTTGCTTCCATGTCCTGGCTATTATAAACAGTGCTGCATTGAACATTGGGGTACACATGTCTCTTTCAATTCTGGTTTCCTCGGTGTGTATGCCCAGCAGTGGGATTGCTGGGTTGTATGGCAGTTCTATTTCCATTTTTTAAAGCAATCTCCACACTGTTCTCCATAGTGGCTGTACTAGTTTGCATTCCCACCAACAGTGTAAGAGGGTTCCCTTTTCTCTGCACCCTCTCCAGCACTTATTGTTTGTAGACTTTTTGATAGCAGCCATTCTGACTGGCATGAGATGGTACCTCATTGTGGTTTTGATTTGCATTTCTCTGATAATGAGTGATGTTGAGCATCTTTTCATGTGTTTGTTAGTCATCTGTATGTCTTCTTTGGAGAAATGTCTGTTTAGTTCTTTGGCCCATTTTTTGATTGGGTCATGTATTTTTCTGGAATTGAGCTGCAGGAGCTGCTTGTATATTTTTGAGATTAATTCTTTGTCAGTTGCTTCATTTGCTATTATTTTCTCGCATTTTGAAGGCTGTCTTTTCACCTTGCTTATAGTTTCCTTCGTTGTTTATTTTTACTTTTTGTTTATTTTTACTTTTATTTCCATTACTCTGGGAGGTGGGTCATAGAGGATCCTACTGTGATTTATGTCGGAGAGTGTTTTGCCTATGTTCTCCTCTAGGAGTTTTATAGTTTCTGGTCTTATGTTTAGATCTTTAATCCATTTTGAGTTTATATTGTGTATGGTGTTAGAAAGTGTTCTAGTTTCATTCTTTTACAAGTGGTTGACCAGGTTTCCCAGCACCACTTATTAAAGAGATTTTTCTTTTCTCCATTGTATATTCTTGCCTCCTTTGTCAAAGATAAAGTGTCCATAGGTGCATGGATTTATCTCTGGGCTTTTTATTTTGTTCCACTGATATATATTTCTGTCTTTGTGCCAGTACCATACTGTCTTGATGACTGTGGCTTTGTAGTATAGCCTGAAGTCTGGCAGGTTGATTCCTCCAGTTCCATTCTTCTTTCTCAAGATTGCTTTGGCTATTCGAGGTTTTTTGTATTTCCATACAAATTGTGAAATTATTTGTTCTAGGTCTGTGAAAAATACCATTGGTAACTTGATAGGGATTGCACTGAATCTAGAGATTGCTTTGGGTAATATACTCATTTTCACTATATTGATTCTTCCGATCCATGAACATGGTATATTTCTCCATCTATTTGTGTCCTCTTGGATTTCTTTCATCAGTGTTTTATAGTTTTCTGTATATAGGTCTTTTGTTTCTTTAGGTAGGTTTATTCCTAAGTATTTTATTCTTTTTGTCGTAATGTGAATGGACTTGCTTCCTTAATTTCCCTTTCTGTTTTCTCATTGTTAGTGTATAGGAATGCAAGGGATTTTTGTGTGTTAATTTTATATCCTGAAACTTTACTATATTCATTGATTAGCTCTAGTAATTTTCTGGTGGGGTCTTTAGGGTTTTCTATGTAGAGGATCATGTCACCTGCAAACAGAGTTTTACTTCTTTTCCAATCTAGATTCCTTTTATTTCTTTTTCTTCTCTGATTTCTATGGCTAAAACTTCCAAAACTATGTTGAATAGTAGTGGTGAGAGTGGGCATCCTTGTCTTGTTCCTGACTTTAGGGGAAATGCTTTCAATTTTTCACCTTTGAGGATAATGTTTGGTGTGGGTTTATCATAAATGGCTTTTATTATGTTGAGGTATGTTCCTTCTTATTCCTGCTTTCTGGAGGGTTTTTATCATAAATGAATGTTGAATTTTGTCAAAGGCTTTCTCTGCATCTATTGAGATAATGATATGGTTTTTATCTTTCAATTTGTTAATGTGGTGTATCACATTGATTGATTTGTGGATATCAAAGAATCCTTGCATCCCTGGGATAAAACCCACTTGGTTATGATGTATGATCTTTTAAATATGTTGTTGGATTCTGTTTGCTAGAATTTTGTTAAGGATTTTTTCATCTATGTTCATCAGTTATATTGGCCTGTAGTTTTCTTTTTTTATGTCATCTTTCTCTGGTTTTGGTATTAGGGTGATGGTGGCCTCATAGAATAAGTTTGGAAGTTTACCTTCCTCTGCAATTTTCTGGAAGAGTTTGAGTAGGATAGGTGTTAGCTCTTCTTTAAATTTTTGGTAGAATTCAGCTGTGAAGCCGTCTGGTCCTGAGCGTTTGTTTGCTGGAAGATTTCTGATGAAAGTTTCAATTTCCGTGCTTGTGATATTACTAGATTTTTCTTAAGGGCAGATTTTCGTTTCTAATTTATTTATTAGTCAGATACGACTGAGCGACTTCACTTTAACTTTTCAGTTTCATGCATTGGAGAAGGAAATGGCAACCAACTCCAGTGTTCTTGCGTGGAGAATCCCAGGGATGGGGAGCCTGGTGGGCTGCCGTCTATGGGGTCACATAGAGTCGGACATGACTGAAGCAACTTAGCAGCAGCAGCAGCAGCAGCAGCATTATCTTCCATAGCATAGGTTCTAAAACTGAAGGGCCCTTTGTTTTCAAACACTCCATTTTGAGATAGAAGTTGCATTGGTCCACAAAATTAAAGCATGATGTATCTGGAGTCCCAGAGTCTAAAAGATGGAGACAGACACTAGAGTCAGTTGAGAGCTGGGTGATGGAAGAGTTGAGAAGAATCTTCCACTTATGGTATGGCTACCTATGAGAATTTGGATATACACGTCTAGGGCTGACTTTTCAAGTGAATGATGTATGTTATGACCCCTTTTTGAGACTCCATGAATTTTTATGTAAAACTTCTGAAGCCATGATGTAAGTGGTGTGACTTGATTTCAGACAGATGCCATTGAGGGATCCAGGGTTCATGAGGCTTACAGTATGGACAGTACCACATCTGAGTCACACTCAGGCTATTGAAGTGTCTCACTGATCTTTTAGCCTCTGACCTGAAACTGCTTCTAGCCCCCTCATCCACCATGTAGTTGCCAGAATGATCTAAGACACAAACCCAGGTCATTTCCTTGTTTAAATCTATTAATGATTCTCCAATCAATGTGTCTCAAATCTGGGATTCGTGGATCACTAGGGATGTATTCTCTGGGGTCTTCAGTACCCTTTAAGAAATTTATTATTTAATTTCAGAATTAATTAAAAAATGTAAGCATAGGCTGTAATACCCAGATGACCTTTTAACCAAGCACTTGGAGATTTTACTGTTTGTTTGCACTTATTGATTGGGTTCATGCCAAGTGATCTTCTGAAATGACAGTATTTAACTTTTAATGTTGTAATTATTTTTATCTCATTGTTCATAGATATATCGCCAACACCCACTGCAGTGTCTGGTACATCATAGGTGTTCAGTAACAATTTGTTGTGAATAAATGAATGAATGAAGCATGTCAAACTGGTTTCTGATATCCTTGGGGATTCACTAAGTTTGAGATCTCCTTAGCATGGCATGTGAGGCTTTTCACAATCAAGCTAGGAATACTCAACTTGTAATTTTACCAGACAGTCTGGGCAGGATGTGGAGGCGTAGTCCTTTTTAGAAAATAAAAAAGCAAAAGTATAAAGGATTTATGTGCATTTTGACAGGGCAGACGTGATATGCAAATTACTTGCAAATATAATGCAAATGACATGCAACTCCTCATGCAAATGAGCATCCTGTCTTTGGAAACAACTGCCCAGGCATTCACTAATTTGTCTGTGGTACTGGCAGTAAATCTTTCAAGGGCTTAGGATGCAAGTTGCTTTGGTGAGGCTGTGTGTGTACTTGGGAGGAGGAAGTGGTGGGAAGAGGTCTCTTAAGATGTCAGTGTGGTGCTGTAAGCCTGAAATTTAGAATGAAGCTTAATACAATTTGCAGCTTAATATGAAGTTTTTCTGCCTTGCTATTCCAAAGACTGGCCTTTTGGATTTGGCAGTGGTTGTGGGAGCAATGTGGAGAAGGCAATGGCACCCTACTCCAGTACTCTTGCCTGGAAAATCTCATGGATGGAGGAGCCTGGTGGGCTGCAGTCCATGGGGTCACTAAGAGTTGGACAAGACTGAGCGACTTCACTTTCACTTTTCACTTTCATGCGTTGGAGAAGGAAATGGCAACCTACTCCAGTGTTCTTGCCTGGAGAATCCCAGGGACGGGGGAGCCTGGTGGGCTGCAGTCCATGGGGTCACTAAGAGTTGGACAAGACTGAGCGACTTCACTTTCACTTTTCACTTTCATGCGTTGGAGAAGGAAATGGCAACCTACTCCAGTGTTCTTGCCTGGAGAATCCCAGGGACGGGGGAGCCTGGTGGGCTACCGTCTATGGGGTCTCACAGAGTCGGACACGACTGAAGTGACTTAGCAGCAGTAGCAGCAGCAGCAGTGGGAGCAATGAAATGCAGCTCCTTATATTCCTTTAACTCTTTAGCTAGCTCACATCTTCTGTCCCACCCATCTCACACTGTTCCAGCTCTGGTCTACTGGAGCAGAAAGTACGGAGTCAGAGATCCCTGGCCACAGGTCCTCACCATGAGGATGGCAGAACAGCCTGTGATAAGAACTCTTATAAATCATGTCTGAAAGAGATTAAGAGCATGATGTGGAGTTCTGCATTTCCTAATCTCACGACAAGAAAAATTTAGCTGAATTTCTGCTAGACCAATTTGAAAAAGATGGTTGGTTACAAGAAGCATGGGGCCTTTCTGAGAAATATAACTGCTTAATTTCAATGCCAATGATGCAGTATCTGACTAAATTAGAAGCTTACTTGGAAATCTAAAGGAAAAAATTGTCAACTGTGATTTTTTTTCATTATAAAACCTGTTCTTCCTTGTTCTTGATGTATAAGGAAATTTTTGGTTACACAGACTCTTCTACAATGATTATATAAACGGGCAAATGAAGTAAAAGAGCCTTGAGTAGATGCATTTTAAAATAACGAAAAACCTTTTTTTTTCCTCTGACACTTTGCTTTGCAATCAGACCTGGGTTCAAATTTCCACCTCCCAGATATCCAAACTTGGGCAACTTACTTGACTTTTCTGAGACTGTTTCCTCATCTGTGAAAGAAGAATAATAGTAGAGCCCTCATGAAGCTGCTATCAGGGATAAATGAGATAATGCATGTACTTAGCACAGTGCCTGGTTCATAGTAAGTTTTACAAAAAGTAGTTATGTACAGGGGTCATCTGTAGACTTGCTGCCTAGAGCCCATTCACCCTCCATCTGCTAGCTGTTCCACATTTCCTTCTGGTGAAACATCATTCTCTCTTCAGTCCATGCTGTTCTAGTGAAGCTGACTCCAACCTCAGCACCAGGATTAGAGCCCGTGACACAGGTTTAAACCAATCAGACCATTCCATTCTCTAGGCCACAGTCCAGGTCAGTTGCTCAGTCATGTCCAACTCTTTGCGACCCTGTGGACTGAAGCACACCAGGCTTCCCTGTCCATCACCAACTCCTGGAGCTTGCTCAAACTCATGTCCATTGCATCAGTGATGCTATCCAATCATCTCACCCTCTGTCGTCCCCTTCTCCTCCCACCTTCAATCTTTCCCAGTATCAGGGTCTTTTCCAATGAGTCAGTCGTTTGCATGAGGTGGCCAAAGTATTGGAGTTTCAACTTCAACATCAGTCCTTCCAATGAATATTCAGGACTGATTTCCTTTAGGATGGACTGGTTGGATCTCCTTGCAGTCCAAGGGACTCTTAAGAGTCTTCTCCAACACCACAGTTCAGAAGCATCGATTCTTTGGCGCTCAGCTTTCTTTATGGTCCAACTCTCACATCCATGCATAACTACTGAAAAAACCATAGCTTTGACTAGATGGCCCTTTGTTGGCAAAGTAATGTCTCTGCTTTTTAATATGCTATCCTGGTTGGTCATAACTTTTCTTCCAAGGAGTAAGCGTCTTTTAATTTCATGGCTGCAGTCACCATCTGCAGTGATTTTGGAGCCCACCAAAATAAAGTCTGCTACTGTTTCCCCTGTTTCCCCATCTATTTGCCATGAAGTGATGGGACCAGATGCCATGATCTTCATTTTCTGAATGTTGAGCTTTAAGCCAACTTTTTCACTCTCCACTTTCACTTTCATTAAGAGGCTCTTTAGTTCTTCTTTGCTTTCTGCCATAAGGATGGTGTCATCTGCATATCTGAGGTTATTGATATTTCTCCCACAATCTTCATTCCAGCTTGTGTTTCATCCAGTCCAGCGTTTCTCATGATGTACTCTGCATATAAGTTAAATAAGCAGGGTGACAATATATAGCCTTGACATACTCCTTTTCTTATATGGAACCAATCTGTTATTCCATGTCCAGTTCAAAATGTTGCTTCCTGACCTGCATACATATTTCTCAAGAGGCAGGTCAGGTGATTGGTATTCCCATCTCTTTCAGAATTTTCCAGTTTATTGTGATCCACACAGTCAAAGGCTTTGGCATAGTCAATAAAGCAGAAATAGATGTTTTTCTGGAACGCTCTTGCTTTTTCGATGATCCAAAAGATGTTGGCAATTTGATCTCTGGTTCCTCTGCCTTTTCTAAATCCAGCTTCAACATCTGGAAGTTCATGGTTCATGTACTGTTGAAGCCTGGCTTGGAGAATTTTAAGCATTACTTTACTAGCATGTGAAATGAGTGCAATTGTGCAGTAGTTTGGGCATTCTTTGGCATTGCCTTTCTTGAGATTGGAATGAAAACTGACCTTTTCCAGTCCTGTGGCCACTGCTGAGTTTTCCAAATGTGTTGGCATATTGAGTGCAGCACTTTCACAGCATCATCTTTTAGGATATGAAATAGCTCCACTGGAATTCCATCACCTCCACTAGCTTTGTTCATAGTGATGCTTCCTAAGGCCTACTTGACTTCACATTCCAGGATGTCTGGCTCTAGGTGAGTGATCACACCATCGTGATTATCTGGGTTGTGAAGATCTTTTTGTACAGTTCTTTTGTGTATTTTTGCCATCTCTTCTTAATATCTTCTGCTTCTATTAGGTCCATACCATTTCTGTCCTTCATTGAGCCCATCTTTGCATGAAATGTTCCCTTGGTATCTCAAATTTTCTTGAGGAGAGCTCTAGTCTTTCCCATTCTATTTTCCTCTATTTCTTTGCACTGATCGGTGAGGAAGGCTTTCTTATCTCTCTTTTCTATTCTTCGGAACTCTCCATTCAAATGGATATATATTTCCTTTTCTCCTTTGTTTTTCTCTTCTCTTCTTTTCACAGCTATTTGTAAGGCCTTCTCGGATAGGCCTATTGCTTTTTTGCATTTCTTTTTCTCGGGGAAGGTCTTGATCCCTGGCTCTTGTACAATGTCATGAACCTCCGTCTATAGTTCATCAGGCACTCTGTCTATCAGATCTAGTCCCTTAAATCTATTTCTCACTTCCACTGTATAATTGTAAGAGATTTGATTTAGGCCATACCTGAATGGTCTAGTGGTTTCCCTTACTGTCCTTACTTTCAAAGTCTGAATTTGGCAATAAGGAGTTCATGATCTGAGCCACAGTCAGCTCCCAGTATTGTTTTTGCTGACTGTATAGAGCTTCTCCATCTTTGGCTGCAAAGAATATAATCAGTCTGATTTCAGTGTTGACCAGGCCACAGTGATTGATTAAAAATGGGGACGTGGATAGTTACCACATGACCCAGCAATTATACTCCTAGGTATAGACCTAAGAGAATTGAAAACAGGTCTTCAAATAAAAACTTGTATGTGAATGTTCATAGCAGCATTATTCATAACAATAAAAAGATGGAAACAACCCAGATGTCCATCATCTGATGAGTGGATAAACAAAATGTTGGTATATTCCTATAAAGATAATATTATTCAGCCACAAAAAGGAGGAATGAAGCACTAGTTCATGCTACAATGTGGATGAGACTTGAAAACACTGTGCAAAGTGAAAGAAGACAGGCCATATATTATATGATTACATTTATATGAAATATCCAGAATAGGTAAATTTATAGAGATCAAAAGTACATTCATGATTGCCAGAGATTGGAGGGAGGGAGAATGGGGAATGATCGCTAATGTGTGTGGTGTTTCTCTTTGAGGTACTGAAGATGTTTTGGAATTAGATAATGGTGATAACTGTACAACATTCAGTTCAATTCAGTAACTCAGTTGTGTCTGACTCTTTGCGACCCCATGGACTGCAGCACACCAGGCTTCCCTGTCCATCACCAACTCCCGGAGCTTGCTCAAACTCATGTCCATTGTGTTGGTGATGCCATCCAACCATCTCATTCTCTGTTGTCCCCTTCTCCTCCTGCCTTCAAACCTTCCCAGCCTCAGGGTCTTTTCCAATGAGTCAGTTCTTCACATCAGGTGGCCAAAGTATTAGAGCTTCAGCTTTAGCATCAATCCTTCCAATGAATACTCAGGACTGATTTTCTTTAGGATTGACTGGTTTGATCTCCTTGCAGGTGGATTCTTAAACCACTAGACTATCAGAGAAGTCCTTAAGAGCTGGTTATACATTGGAGTCTGTGTGTGATTTTCCTGGTTTTAGGACTGAAAATCCTTTGTTCCACATTGGTCACCCTAGTTGGAGCTCTCAGTCTACCTCTGTTGAAACTCAGGAGTATACTTGTGGACTCTCCACTTACATGAGTCAATAAATTCCCTTTTTGTTTTCGCAAGTGTCATGGGTTGGGTTATCCAGAGAAAGGAACTGAGATAGAGTTCAGGGTTCCAGATGTTTATTAGGGAACAATATTTATGAAAGAAAGGAGGAAGAAGAAGATTGGATGGAGGAAGAAGTTGTTGGTCAATCCAAGAGAGGGCTCTGAAACTAGCACTGCCCTCAAGATAGTCCTACACTGATCCAAAATGGTGGGCCCAGTATATTCTCCTTTGTTTCTTTTCACCTGCAAACTTCTAGTCATCTTTCAAGTCTCAGTATAAATGTTGCTTTTGTGGGGAGCCATTGATGCTTTTGAACTGTGGTGCTGGAGAAGACTCTTGAGAGTCCCTTGGACTGGAAGGAGATCCAACCAATCTATCCTAAAGGAGATCAGTCCTGGGTGTTCATTGGAAGGACTGATGTTGAAGCTGAAACTCCCATACTTTGGCCGCCTGATGCGAAGGGCTGACTCATTGAAAAGACTCTGATGTTGGGAAAGATTGAGGGCAGAAGGAGAAGGGGATGACAGAGGATGAGATGGTTGGATGGCATCTGACTCAATGGACATGAGTTTGGGTGAACTCCGGGAGTTGGTGATGTACAGGGAGGCCTGGCGTGCTGCGGTTCATGGGGTTGCAAAGAGTCAGACACGACTGAGCGACTGAATTCAACTGAACTGATCAGTGATGTTAGTCCCACGGCACCTGGAGCATGTGTAGCAATTTGATTAATTAGTAACTGTTTTTTTTTTTTTTGTTTTATGTTGTTTTCCTTGAAGTCTTTTAGCTTCATGAAGAAATGGACTGTTCTAGTTAGCTATTTCTAAGTAACAAACTACTCTGAACCTTAGTGGCCTATAACAGAGGCTGCCTTAGTAGGACCCTGGTGCCAGATCTAGCCTACCACCTGTTTTTGTATAACTGAAAAACTAAGAATTTTTCTTCCACAATTTTAAGGGTTATAAAAGAAACCCCCCAAAAAGAATAATATGTGACAGAGATGGTACATGGCCCACAAAGCCTAAAGTACTTACTATCTGGCCCTTTACAGAAAAGGTTTGCCAAAACACGCATTGTGTTACATCTAATGATTTTATGCATCAGGACTTCAGGAGAGATTTGGTTGGATGATTCTTCCATGTGATATTAACTGGCACTGCTCAGTGGCACTCAGCTAGAAGCTAGTCTGGTCGAAGGGGTCCAAGAAGGCTTCATTCATACATCTGGTACCTTGATAAGATGGCTGGAAGCCTGGGTTCAGCTGGGCCCCTGTCCACACTATCTATCCCTCAGGGTGATTGGACTTTAATAAGAGTGGCTTAGATATCCAAAAAACCAAAATGGAAACTCTCAAAGAGGGCTTATAATTGGAGAGTGTCACCTTTTCTATGCCCCATTGGTCAAAGCAGTCAAAGGCCAAGCCAGATGCAAAGGGAGGGGAGATATAACCCAACTCTGAATGACAGGAATGCAAAAACGTTGAGACTTTCCTTAATTAACTTGAGGACTAAGTCAGCTAACCCTTAGCACACTACCTGGCATATGAACTCAATAAGTTTGTTAACTAATGGATATACTCTGGTAGATAAAATCTAAGTGATTTGTAATAAAAAAATATTAGATTTGCAGCTTGATCAAGGCTGAGGTCTAATTGAACTCTTAGAAGCACTCCTTTCCATATGTTCCATTTTGGGACTACCTTGGTTCTTCTCTACTGTGTCGTATTTCTCAGAGTGTTTGAACTTGAGTTTCCTTTTTGGTTAATGAGGGACAATGTATCCTATATCTCACAGGATTCCTGTGAGAATTAAATGGTATAGTGAATCTGAGAAAGTGTTATACACTGTAAAGTTCTGTTTAACTTTAGGTTGTCATTATTGTCATTGTTCCTTAGGATGAGGAGTGGACAAGGCCAGAACCCCTAGATCTCCAGGAGATGGGGAAGGACCCCTCAACCTTACCCCACTCCTCAGCTCAGTTCCTGAGGAACAGACATTAGAAGGGTGCACCATGGCCATGTAGTGAAATTCTAGCCAGGGAAGATTTATTTCTCCATAGTGGCTCTAATGGTGGGTCTCATAATTCCATAATGATCTTGGTGCCAATTCCTCCCACCCTGGGCGTCTCTGCAGAGGCCATTGGGAAATGAGAATCCACACTAGGTAAACATATAAGAATGATTAGTTGCATGTGACCAGCCCCTTGTCACCTGAGCTGGCCCGTTGTGTGCTCCAACATATGGAGTAATAAAAACACTGCTGAGAGAAACCACATTCAACTTGTCACTCTTACCCAACTCAGAAAATGCAGTATCCTTTTCCGTGGAAGAGCCCCCTTGAAACCCTCTGTCCCAGAGGCATTGTCATACCTTTCATTTTTTGTGTGTCTCATTTTTGACTGGAGGGAGGATTTGTCTGCCTGAGTAATACCTCTTCTTCCAACCTTTCCACAAAAGCTCTTATACGTTCTGAGCATGATGTATAATTCATGTGTAGTGTGTGTACATCTGGGAGTGGGATAATTACTTAGAATATGAGTAGGATATAAAGCAGGATCCCTGTGTGAGTCTGTAAGTACCCACGAGTATGTATTTGTGTCATTTAACTTTGCCCAGCCTCTAGCATAATGTCTGTGTAGCCAACAGGCACGGAAAAGAGTAGTACAAATAGCTAAGAACTACTCAGCAGTTACTGTGCTAAGCACCAGACTGAATGCTTTATATATATTATCCTATTTAATCTCCATAACAATTATTGAGGTGAGTACTAATATTATATCCTTTTTACAAATAAGGAAACACACCTTTAATGTTGGTTATGTTTAAAGCAACTTGCTGAGCTAGTGAGGAGCAGTCAAAACTTAAAATGTCTGTCTGATTTCAAAGTCTGCGGTCATGTATGGATGTGAGAGTTGGACTGTGAAGAAGGCTGAGCGCCGAAGAATTGATGCTTTTGAATTGTGGTGTTGGAGAAGACTCTTGAGAGTCCCTTGGACTGCAAGGAGATCCAACCAGTCCATTCTGAAGGAGATCAGCCCTGGGTGTTCTTTGGAAGGAATGATGCTAAAGCTGAAACTCCAGTACTTCGGCCACCTCATGCGAAGAGTTGACTCTTGGAAAAGACTGACGCTGGGAGGGATTGGGGGCAGGAGGAGAAGGGGACGACAGAGGATGAGATGGCTGGATGGCATCACTGACTCGATGGACGTGAGTCTCAGTGAACTCCAGGAGTTGGTGATGGACAGGGAGGCCTGGCGTGCTGCGATTCATGGGGTCGCAAAGAGTCGGACACGACTGAACGACTGATCTGATCTGATCTGATTCTTAAATTACTCCACAACCCCAAATCTAGGCTCTCTGCTAACAGTGATCTTGGATTTAATGATCCAGTGTTCAGTGACATGCCACGTGGCAGGCCTTATTCTCCACATGTGATCTCCCAAAGCTTTGGTGCTTGGAGACCTTTACTGGGGCCAATGTCAGAGGAGGGAAGTGTTCTTCCATCATTGGCTTGCTGACCCAGGTCTGTGTTGGTGTGGTCAGTCACTGTACTCACCATGCCCAGGATTCCCTTGTAGCAGACACCAGCCCTCCTGCAGCTCCCTGCGTGGCCCTTGTATAGAGGTAGGCACAGACTGGACCAGGAGCAGGTCCACATGGGCTCCCTGCCCTACAGTGGACCTGCAGTGGCCTGATTCTTAGGGCTTTTCCAGAGGTGGGCCGTGGAGATTGAAATGTACTATTACAGTCAACCGGGATTGCCCCAAATTTGGAATGTACAGTTAAACTGTCTTGGCCAGTTAGACATCTCAGTGTGATGCAGATGTCAAGAGTAAGAGAACAGGTGGTCAGTGAGAAGGAGAGATGGAAGAGTAGCCTGTTTTCGGACCATTTGGTTCCAGTTCCGGTCCTGCCTGTTTGTCTTTACATCAGTCCTTTACTATGGGCCTGGGCAAACCTGAACTGTATGGTTAAGGGGTGGGTGAGGAATTTGGAAGCTTGAGGGAAAATCTAGGAGATAGAGATGTGAACTAGATGACTGGGTACTGTGCAAGGGAAAGAAAATAGTAAAATACGATCCATGGACGTGACATAGGTGAGGCGTGTACGTGAAGGTGGGGGAGGAATGGCTCAGGTAGGCTGTCAGGTTGTCGCTGCAGGGTGTGTGGTATTAATGTCCTCCCCCATCACCCTACAATGCCTTCACTATATCCTGCGTTTCACCCTGATGCTTTTGCAGTATGGCTTCTTGGGGGGGAAATGGAGCAGAATGAGGGGACAGCTGACATCTAGGTTATACTCCATCTGTCACCAGTCTGGTTTCCCTAGGGTCTCCGATTGGCTTTCAAGGCTACTTTTTGTGTATATGTTTGCATGTTTCACTAGATATGTCTAATTGTGTAATTATAGAGAAATGTGTCTGTGGCAATGTGCATATCAATATGTAACAGAGTTCATATATGTAAATGAAGGATGTTTTAATTTATCTATACATGTAAACATATATGTGTGCAGTGTGTATTATGAATCTGGATGTGTAATCTGGGTGCGTGAGTGTGGGTGTTTGTGCCAGGGTATGGGGCCTGTGGCCAACTGTATTCTCCAGAGGTGGCTGCTATGATATATCCCATCCCACATATTCTCTTTACAAGATGATGGTGACCCTCCTCCCATTGAGAGGTGGGCTCCCCTTCCTTCTCCTCAAATGTAGACAGACCTCTGTGACTCCCTCAACCAATGGAGTGTGGCAGAAATGATGCTACATGACTTCTGAGGCTAGATCATAAAAATACCAGGCACCTTAATGCTTGGTTTTCTTGGGATGCTCATTCTTGGAAACCAGCCACCAAGTTGTGAGAAGGCCAAGCAGCTACAGGGAGAGGCCACTCATCAGTGTCTTGGCTGACACCCCCAGCTGAGGTCCTACCTGCCAGCCATGTGAGTGAGCACCGTGCCTTCGTGGAGCCACCCCCAGGGGACAGTGCACAGAACAGAGTCTGTTCTTCCCTACCAAGCCCTGCCCAAATTGTTAAATAAATGTGGATGCTTTGTTATGCAGCTATAGCTGTGTCTGCCCTAGCTGTGTGTGTGTTCCTGTGATTTGATGCCTTTGTGAGTGACTGTAGGAGGTTTATTTGTGTCAGATGTCTGTGTACTTCAGTAGGTGTGTGATTGAAGGTGTTCCTTGGGGTTCTTGGGGTTTAACTTTGACCTCAGTGGAAGTTGTTTGCTGAGAACCCTTTGAAATCTTGTCTATCTTCTAAGTCTCTTCTTTTGCATGTTTTCCCTTTGAGCCAGAGAGGCCTGTTCAGTTGAAAGCAAATGCAGCTTAAATTTACTGACCTTTTTTCTGGTTAACCCCCCCTGGAGATGCCAAAGCCTTCTAGCAGGTGGGAGGTTGCTATCCAGAGGCCTCACAAGCCTTTCACAGGGGCTGAAAACACTGTTTTTAAAATTTTCCTTTCCAGAAATGCATCAGAGACAGAGCAAAGCACAGACACTGGGGTCCTTGATGTCTCCTGGGATAGAGAGATCTAAAACTTCTGACTGCCACCAAGGAAGCTGTTTATGGGCTCAAGTGTGCCAGGTCTCAGGGCAGAGGTCATCTGATCTTTGCTCTGCCTTGCCTGTGCCATCTACTGCAGTTGAGTGCAGCCCAGGAAGTAGAGAACCCTGGCTCTGATGGCTAGTTCCTCTTGGTCTCCTTGGAAGTACCCCATCAGCTTCTTGCTTCTTCCATGTTGGCTCTTGATTTACTTTTCCAGAAATGCAGAGAGCTCGCTCTGTTTCATACTCCTGCCCTTGCATTGCCTCTCAGGCTCTCGGGACTGCTAAAGCACCATTGTCCAATAGCGCTTTTAGCAATGATGAAATGTTTCATGATCTGCACTGTCCAATATGGTAGACATTAGCCACATGTGGTTTTTGAGCACTTGAAATGTGACCAGTGTGACTAAGAAATCGAGTTTTAAATTTTATTTAATTTTAATTTATTTAAATCTAAATAGTACACATGGCTATTGGCTACTGTGTTGGACAGCACAGCTCAGAAGAGTTCAGAGAGAAGAGTTTTTCTTTTATTTGTAAAATGGGGATAAAAATCAGCCCCATCTGCCGCATAGGGCTGTCTGAAAGAAACAAGATGACGAATGTGAAAGAGTTTTATTCACATAAGGGATCTGGAAAGATAGCAGTGTGAACAGAGTGGGCTTATTCTTATAGCTCTTTGTTAATATTTCTGTTTTATGGCCCTTGCTGGACTGGGTTGATTTGATCTGTTTACATTTCTGAATCTCTCATCTGACTTTGAGCTCTTTGAGGGTAAGAACAGGGGGATAGTATCATAGCTGTATGAAAGTGAAAGAAAGTGACGTCACTCAGCCATATCCGACTCTTTGTGACCCCATGGACTGTAGCCTATCAGGCTTCTCTGTCCATGGGATTCTCCAGGCAAGAATACTGGAGTGGGTTGCCATTTCCTGCTCCAGGAGATCTTCCCAAGCCAGGGATTGAATCCGGGTCTCCCACATTGTAGGCAGACGCTTTACCATCTAAGCCACCAGGGAAGTCATAGCTGTATCCTCACAGCCGATTGCTGGCATGTACTCATGTTCAAGTAAATAAAATGTCTAGAGTCCAGAAGTGATTGCTAGCAGCAGTATTTAAAGAGTATGGTGAGAGCTGGGGTTGGGGGGCACACAGAGAGGAGGGGAGCAGGAAAATAGGGGGTGAGACTGAGAGCTAGGGCTCCAACTCCTGACACTCAACATTCTAGGGCCACCCAGAGAGACCAGTGAGCCATTCCTGATGCCAGGAAGCTCTCACACAGCTAGGTATCAGGCTTGTGGGAGACTGAAAAAGGTTGGTCAGAGGAGAAATGGTCCACTCATGCATTTTGCTTGTTAAGGAAGGCGGTTGAACATATAAATCTCTGCCTAGTTAGGCCCCTGGGGTGGGTGCTGTGGTTTTCTTTCTTTTCCTGAGGGTTCTTCAGGCCTTTATCTTTCAGAGGTGTTGCTCTTCTGGGGAGCAGAAGAGGGAACTTGGAAACTCTCTAACAGAGCTTTAAGGGACAGAATGCATTTTTAGTTTTTGTTTACTTATTTAAAAGGAAATTTAAAATTTACTTCTGCTCAATTCCAAGAGTAATACAGGGAAACAAAGAGAAGAGCACAGTAGGATCCTACCACCCAATCTGATCCCTGGATTTCAAACTTTCTGCCTTTACAGTGGTCCTCCTTGTTTTGGGGCGATGAGAATAAAGACAGTCTGCTTAGGCCCAGCCCTGCACACTGATTTTAGCAGCTCGAGCTCAGAGCTAATTCCCCTGGGAAGGTGGCTCTCAAACAGGGCTTTTAAAGGTTTGGAGATTGGGGGACATGGAATTTCCCTTCAGTACATACTTGACCTGGTTAGATCTGTCCCAAGAAGGAAGCCAGGCTCCTGTGAGTGCTGGCTGCTCTCTGTCCAGCTGGACTCTTTTCTTGGCTCATGCATTTATGTATGAATTCTGAGATTTGAGCTTATTCTATTTTTAAGCTTCTTACTCTTGTAGTACTTTATTAATATCTTTTTTATAACTTGTGTCAGGCTCAATTGTAATTTATATGTTCACTCTGAAACGTATCCCAGATGCAATAAATATTTGTTGAACATTTATTACCTGTCTTCATGGTACTAGGCAGTGACACAAAGTAGAATTATTCCTGGGTCCAGCTACTCTCACTGGTCTCCTGAGTGTTCCATGGGAAAAGCGAGCTGTTCCCTGTCCTTTCCCACCCAGTCTCAGGGAAGTGCCTTACATAGTCTTTCTAATAAACTGGCAGTACTCACTGAAGCCTAGATCCCCTGGAGAATTTCATGGACAGAGGAGCTTAGGCGGCTACAGTCCATGGGGTCTCAAAAAGTCAGGACTAAGCGACTAACACTAAGCCTTCCAGGCAAGAAGGTACTATGGAAAGAGAACAGGACTTTTGCAGGCATCCAAATCAGACTTAAAATCCCAGTTCTAGCACTTTGTGACTGTATGACTTTGAATAAGTCCTTCAACCTCTTTGAGCCATAGCTTCCCCATTTGTGAAAAGGGGTGTGTATGTGACAATTCTGATCTTAAAAAGTTATGAGAAGTAAATATAATGTATATGCGACACTTGGCATATATAAATAAGACATTCGGTGGTAGAGCAGAATTAGAGCTGCAGGTAACTTTTATTTTTAAAATAATAGGTCGTTGTCAATTCACACAATATGTAAGTATATAAAGTAGGTGACTTGCAGGTGCCCTATTCTGTATGAATTTTCTAAAATGACTGTGTGTTGTTTGAGACTGAAAAGAGTAAAGTCGCTCAATCGTGTCCAACTCTTTGGGACCCTATGGACTGTAGCCTACCAGGCTCCTCTGTTCCTGGCGATTCTCCAGGCAAGAATACTGCAGTGGGTTGCCATTTCCTTCATCAGGGGATCTTCCCGACCCAGGGATCGAAGCCGGGTCTCCCACATTGCAGGCAGACTCTTTACCCTCTGAGCCACCAGGGAAGTCCATTTACTGCTTTATCCCAGCTGAGTCACACCAGTTTGATTTTTTTTCACTCTCTACCCCTCTGCTTTCTTTCTTTCTTTCGTCTAGGCCATGAGGCTTGCAGTCTCCTCGACCAGGCATTGAACCCATGCCCCTATAGTGGAAGCACTGAGTCTTAACCACTGGACTTCTGGTGCAGTGCCACCTCTAGTTTTTTTCTGATGATTTTTCCGCGAAGAAGAAGCTGTTGGGAAATCAGAGACGAAACTTCAAAGTTCTATTTCTCTCTGACTTAGAAGCAAACTGGACCCGCAAGTATCTCACACCGGCGGAAGGATACTGGGCTAAACAAGCGCCAGGAGGTTCGCTCAGGTAGACGCTAGGGGGCGGGACTTAACAGAAGCGAGGGGGCGGGGCTAACAACTTCGAGTGCGGGAAAGGCAGTGGGACGCCGGTCGGCTGTTCTGGAAGGCGACAATTGGGTGAGGAGGCAAGTGACATAATAGCCGCGCGCTCACGGGTTCTGACGGTGGCCGTCGCGTCTGCGTACGGGGAGCTGGTTGCCGCAGCGGCCGCCTGGAATTGTGGGGATTGTGTCTGCCCCTGGGCTGCCGGGCGGGAAGCCGAAGGTAGGGGCAGTAAGGCCACCCGGCCCTGGGCCTGGGCTGGAGGCTCAGGGCGCTGCTCCGGTCTCTACCCGCCAGCGGCCCTGGCGCCTTCCCAGCACTGTTCGGGGTCCCTACACATCCCACCAGTGTCTCTGAAGCGGGACGTGTAAGTGGGCTCTGGACTCCTCACTAGTTTCTGCAGACTTGGCCTCTCAGCCCAATGCTGCCTTCCCTATCCTTCCCACTCAAAACGTCTCCAGGATACCTGCTTGAATGCCAGGAGATGAGGCAGTGGGGGTCCGAGACAGGCTTTTGGCTTCTCATTTGTTTTAGTTTCCTTCCCTATTCTCTTCTCCCGGTCTCAGTTTCTTCATTTGTCCACATGCTCCAGCGTTGACATTCTGGTGTCTCTTCACCATATGGAATTGAACGCCACTCGCGTTGTATTTCCACTTCGATCTTGTGTTTTCCTTTGCCCTAGGTAGATAAAATACTTGCCTGTAAAGTCGGAGTTAGAAACTTTGTGTTTCAAATCACCAGAAGGTTGTGCCTATCCCTGGTGTGTTTCAAATCACTCAGAGGGTTTTGTTTATCTCTGGGCATTATTTTCAGGCATTTTGGATAAAGTGAGGCATGGGTACTTGCAGTTCTCCCCAGGTGGTTCTGATTCAGGTGGTCCCAAAATCCTCGCTTTGACATTCTCTGCTACAGAAAGCAATAGAAAATCATTTAAACTATGAGCCACATGTGGGAAAAACAAGGTAATCAGGAAATACCCAGCACCTGCGAGGTAGGTGTGTGTGTGTGTGTGTGGGGGGGGGTTCCTTTGCACTAGAGGAGCTAGAGGGTTGTAATATATGATTCATATGTAAGATTAGTTTTTTAAATAAATATTTTTAAATACTTGGCCTCGAATTCAAGTCCAGCTTGCTTTCCGACCTAAATAAAACAAACAACAAACTTTTTTGGGGGATTTAGGAAGTTAGATTAAACCTAGACTAGGTAAGCAGGAAAAGAATGAATCCTTCATATTTGCCAAGAGAATAAATTAATATTTAAAACAATGTTTGTTTAGACAGTGTGAAAGATGTGTTTTGTACCTGTGTGTCTTTTTAGCTCTCAACCCACCCGAGTTTCTTTTCCGATAAAATTATAGCCAGATTTGGAGATTGGATAGGATTTTGATGGGAGCTAGGACAGGATATCAGGATTGATATTTGTGTGGAATGGATCAGGATTGGTCTGTGGCTTCAGTTGAGAACTTGGTCCTTGGGCTTTTTTCTGAATGGAATTAAATTTTTTTTACTTACTTTTGACTGTGTTTGGTTTTCATTGCCACATGGGCTTTTTCTCTAGTTACGGAGAGTGGGGGCTGCTTTCTAGTTGTGGCGCGCAGACTTCTCATTGCTGTGGCTTGTTGTGGAGCAGGGACTCTAGGCGCTTGGACTTAAGTAGTTGAGGCACGTGGGTCTAGAACACAGCCTTAGTAGTTATAGTGCACTTGGACTTAGTTGCCCTGCAGCAGGTAGGATCTTCCTGGACCGGGGATGGAACTCATATCTCCTGCATTAGCTGCTGGATTCTTTACCACTGAGCCACTAGGGAAGTCCGGCCCTTGGGTTTTTAAGGTGTTGCCATATCAGACTTATTTTTACTGTTCTTTTGGGTGTTTAGTGGACTTAATCTGCAGATTAATACATGTGCTGTTCAGATGAAATTGACAATAGACAAGACTTACTGCCCCCATTTTACAGATGGTGAGAATGGGTAGTATGTTAGTAGAGATGTGGTAGCCCAGGAATGAGCTTTGTCCTCTGATTCCTGCTCTCTTCCTCTTGCCTGATGTCTTTGAATGCCAGCTATTACTTTTCTGTAGAGGCCAATTTTGAGCCCTGGTGTGTTTCAGTGACAGGAGAAAAGAATAATTAAAAAACTGCAAAGTAACAAAATGGCTTTAAAATAAGCATGTGTGTGTGAAGTCGCTCAGTCGTGTCCAACTCTTTGGGACCCCATGGACTGTAGCCCGACAGGCTCCTCTGTCAATGGGATTCTCCAGGCAAGAATACTGGAGTGGGTTGCCATTTCCTTCTCCAGGGGATCTTTCCAGCCCAGGGATCGAACCCAGGTCTCCTGCATTGCAGGCAGACACTTTATCCTCTGAGCCACTAGGGAAGTCTTAAAATAAGCATGCCAGAACTTAATTCTCAGTGAGTATTGTTCTCTTTTAGAATGGCATGTGTAAGTGGTGGGGGTTGAGGGTGATACCCTGATAATGGCCTTTTGTTTTTTTCTTTTTTGCCTCCATACTCAGCTTGTGGGATCTTAGTTTACCAACTAGGAATCAAACCTGCATCGGAAGTGTAGAGTCTTAATCACTGGACCTCCAGGGAAGTCCCATTAAAAATTTTTGTTTTTTATATGGCCTTTGTACAAAATAGTTTTGAAAATCCATCTTGAAATTGTCAGAGATGTTTTTGAACCATATGAGAGATCAGTTTCACTAATACATGACACCATACAGTTGCTGCTGTTCTTTTTTTTGTTTTTAAACTACAAATGGCATGGTTAGGCAACCTGTCATGTGACCTCAGATGAATTAACAGTTCATTTGAAGTGGACCTAGTGGAAATGTGAGGTTTTTTCCTTTTTGGATGGGGGTGAGCATGTTGCATGGCTTGTGGGATCTTAGTTCCCCACGAGGGATTAAACCTGGGCCCTCGGCCGTGAAAGCATGGAGTCCTCCCCACTGGACTGTTAGGGAATTCCCTGAACATGAGTTTTGATTCTGAGTCTATCACTTATTAGCAGTATGACCTCTAACAAGTTATTTCACTTCTGAGGCTTGGTTTTCTAGTGGATAAAAATGGGAATAATACTTTGAAGAGTGGTTAAATGAGGTAGTGCATATGAAGCTTTCGGGACACAGGAATGCAGTAACTGTTTGCATCCTCAATAAAGATTTGCTATTAATGAAAATATTAAGAAAGACAAGAGTTTGTAAAAGCAAGTTGTACCTTTTTCCAAATAGGCGGATGCCTTCTAATTGTCATTTCATTATGTTTGTAGATTCATGCTCTGACCTTCTCATCCTGCCTTCTTTTTTTTTTCATTCATTTTCTATCCTTTCCTGAGTGACACTGTGCTGTGGAGGCTGTCTGCCAGTCTCTTGGAGTAAGCCTCTTTTCACGAGAGCTAATCTGAACATTCTTACAATGCCAGCCCCTTGGTTGTGGATTCCTGGGGATTTTTTTTTGTGGGGCCTCAGCTGGTGTTTGGATCACGCTCTGTAGCACAGTCATCTCTAACTCCTGGATTTGGAGTCAGTTTGGAGACCTGTTCTTGTGAGCTAATCTTTTCTCTTTCTGAGCGAGGATGAATGCTTTATCCTTCTCTGAGTAGGCTTTAAGCTGCAAGTCTTAGTCTTCTGCAATATACAGCTTCTTACTTTAATTATATGTGGTGTAAGGAAGGAATATCCTTCCCTTTTCTTCATTTACTTCCACCAAGGGTTTTACTGCCAAGTAGGGACGAAGGATAGCTGGTTGTCATTCAGGTGAGGTGGTGGGTGACCCCTGATGACCACCTTCAACAATAATTGAATTTGTCTTTGGAATAAAAACCTCATAAAAGAGGGAAGCTACTCAGGACATACGTGGAGAACCTGTCAGAATTTCCCTGATTTGTGAAGAGTTTACACCTGGCATCCTCACTTGTGCAATTTTCTACGTTGGAGACAGAATCCAGAAGCAACTGAACTATATTTAGCCCAGACTGATGGACAAGGGTGTGGTTGTGTTGGCTGGTCATATCTGCCCTCATTCTCCTAATAGGGTCCTAGGAACAATTTGAGGCCTTGAGAAGTAACTTAGTCCATTATGGGCTGCTATAATAGAACACCGTAGATTGGGTGGTTTAAATAACACACACTTATTTCCTGCAGTTCTGGAGGCTGGAAGTGAAAGATTAGGGTGCCAGTATGATCAGGTTCTTTTGGAAACTGGGTTGTCCCTTTGGACATCTAATCCGATGTCTCTCAACTTTTTGTTCATTAGCACCTTTTGAGACATTTTTTCCCCTAACTGCCCCTTTGCCTCCAATCAATGGAATTTTAATACAACAAATATACTGTGTATCTGTTTATGTTCTCTGGCCCTTTGGGCCACAAACTGTTGTAATATCTAAGATTTTTTTTCTTCTTCAGGAATCAATTTTCACCCCTTGGGGGGTGATTTTGCCTCATTGAGAATGCATGGTCTTATCCTATATTGTCTCACTAATATAGTCATCAAGGCTCATTTTTTTAACTTTTTATTTTTTATTGGGATATAGCCAATTAATGGCGGAGAAGGCAGTGGCAACCCACTCCAGTACTCTTGCCTGGAGGATCCCATGGACGGAGGGGCCTGTTGGGCTGCAGTCCATGGGGTCGCTGGGAGTCAGACACGACTGAGCAACTTCACTTTCACGCATTGGAGAAGGAAATGGCAACCCACTCCAGTGTTCTTGCCTGGAGAATCCCAGGGAAGAGGGAGCCTGGTGGGCTACCGTCTATGGGGTCGCACAGAGTCGGACACGACTGAAGCGACTTAGCAGCAGCAGTAGCAGCGTATTTATTTTTTGCTTATTGCTATTCTTAATAATTCAGAGCAGAAGTTGTTTGTCCCTTACTGAAGTTATTCTGTATTGTCTGCTTCAAAGCCTAATGATGTTAAGGGAGTTGGAGAAGAAATGGAATATGAGTGGAGGTAGGAGGGATATTTTTATCTGGACTTTCCAAATAGGCCTGAATGAGTATATTCTTTACTGTTTTTATTTTCTTCCAAATCTTAAGAGTTTTCAGGTACTGCACTTGCCATTTGTTTCTCTAGTGTCTCCTTGGCCTTTATTTATCACAGCTGAGCACAGATGTTCTTGGACTGAAAATTGAGTAGTGTCTGTTCAGCCATGTCACATGTCAAATTCACAGAGAAATGGGAAGGGGTACGTTTCTGAGGTCTGCTTGCTGGCTATGTCTTGACTGAAAGCATTCTTGATTATGCCTTTTAATTACCACTTACTGTCATCACAGGTAGAAAAACATACAGCAGTCAGTGAATTGATCCATGTCTTGCCACTTTCCTTCTGCAAGTTGTCTGCCCTTTCTGTCTTGTGAGAGAGAGGAGTTCTAGAAACTGGAAGATGAGAAATGCATCCCAAAGGTCTGGTGAGGAAGACTGATGCCAGTGGACTTTTAAATGGATATGTCTTTACATTTGTGAATACTTTCATGCTTATGCCTCTTATCTCTGTGAGGCTCCCAAGGAGGTAGCATCCATCTGACCAAACTGTGGAAAACTAGCAGGCTTCAGTTCAGAGGAAGAAACATAAAGTAGGACAATCAATACAAACATTGATTGATCATGCTCTGAACCCAGGGAGTAGTAGACATTGGAAGCATAAGAGGCCAACTCCTTAGCAAGGAGTTTAATATTGATTTTGTGCCCCTCTGCATGTCTTACTCATGGGATTTGATTTAGATTATATTCACTCATGGGATTTGATTTCGATTATAGTCAGTCTAAATTCACATCATTTCTGTGCTGGAAGAGATCATCTTAGGAGGTCTTTATATCAATTTCATTGCAAACACCAGGATTGAGTCTGGTTCAGATTAAGGGATGGCTCTTTGTGGTTTCTTGGGTGAGTAAAGATTCAGAAGGTACCCTTCTAGTTCTATCATCACCCATTGCTTCAGTTTTACTTTGATGGGTTCCTATTTTACTGATGAAATGAGCTTCAGGCATGTGAAATGGGCCATATACCTTTTTTAGGGCCACCAGCATATTAGTGGCAGAGCTGAGACTCAAGCCAGAGGGTTTGCAGAAGATGGCCATAGAAGTTGTTGGAATTATTTAGAACCTTGTAAAGATGCAAGATATAATTGCAGTTAAAAATCCCTATGGAAGGAGAAGGCCCTGCCTCCATTGACTTCCTTGTTCATTATCTTACAACTCTCACAGTTGAGGTTTTTGGGTGTCATGACGATTTTTCTCCTATTTGTAAGTGTTTGCTTTTGCTCTTACCTCAAGGAAATAGTGGAGAAGGCGATGGCACCCCACTCCAGTACTCTTGCCTGGAAAATCCCATGGACAGAGGAGCCTGGTAGGCTGCAGTCCTTGGGGTTGTGAAGAGTCGGATACAACTGAGCAACTTCCCTTTCACTTTTCACTTTGCTGCATTGGAGAAGGAAATGGCAACCCACTCCAGTGTTCTTGCCTGGAGTATCCCAGGGACTAGGGAGCCTGGTGGGCTGCCGTCTCTGGGGTCGCACAGAGTTGGACACGACTGAAGCAACTTAGCAGCAGCAGCAGCAGCAGCAAAGGAAATAGATTGAAGTTTCCACTTGTTTTAGAAACAATAAAGTAGTGCCCAGGCCAGACTGCTGTGTGTTCTATAAAGAATAGAGCCAGTGAAGCAGTGGACCTTATTTTGTGACCCAAGCAAACCTTCAAAACACTTCTAAAAGAAAAAGTGAAGGAATGGATGGTATGTCACAGTGGTTTAAACCACTCAGGGGTCCAGTGTTCATAGCAGCGTTATTTACAATAGCCAAGACGTGGAAGCAACAAGTGTCCCAATAATAGATGAATGGATAAAGTAGAAGTGGTATATATATTCAATGGAATACTACTCAGCCATAAAAAGGAATTAAATAATGGCATTTGCAGCAACATGGATGGATCTAGAGATTATCATACTAAATAAAGGAAATCAGATAAAGACAAATACCGTATAATATCACCTGTATGTGGAATCTAAAAGAAGTGATACAAATGAACTTATTTACAAAATGAAAACACAGAAATAGAAAATAAATTTATGTTTACCAAAGGGGAAAGGAGGGGAGGGATATATTAGTTTGGAATTAACAGGTATGCACTACTGTATATAAAATAGATGAACGATAAAACCTGCTGTATAGCACAGGGATCTATATTCAATATCTTGTAATAACCTATTAATATAATGGAGGGACTTCCCTGGCTGTCCATTGGTTAAGACTGTGCTTTCACTGCGAGGGGGCTTGGGTTCTATCCCTGGTTGGGGAACTAAGATGTTGCATGCCATGCATATATATACAATATATATTCTTTGTGCTTAGTCTCTCAGTCATGCCCGACTCTTAGTGATTCCATGGACTGTAGCCCACCAGGCTCCTCTGTCCATGGGGATTCTTCAGGCAAGAATACTGGAATGTGTTTCCATGCCCTCCTCCAGGGAATCTTCCCAATCCTGGGATCGAACCCAGCTCTCCCACATTGCAGGCAGAATCTTTATCTGAGCCACCAGGGAAGCCCATATTCTTTATATATATATATCTTTATAGTATATATTTATATATATTCTTTATATATACTCTAATATATAAAAATTATATATAATATATATAAACTATATATAAAGTACATATATATACTATATATTCTTACTTTATACTCTATACTATAAAGAATATAATGAATATACTTTATATGTTATATATTTATATGTATAATATAAATATGTATTCTTTATATATGTATATATTCTTTATCTGAATCACTGCTATATACCTGAAACTAACACAGCATTGTAAATTAACTATTGTTGTTGTTCGTTTAGTCTCTAAGTAGTGTCTGACTCTTTGCGACTCCATGGATTTCTTCATGCCAGGCTTCCCTGTCCTTCACTATCTCCCAGAATTTGCTCAATTTCATGTTCATTGAGTCAGTGATGCTATCTATCTCATCCTCTGATGCTCTCTTCTCCTTTTGCCTTCAGTCTTTCCCAGCATCAGGGTCTTTTCCAGTGAGTCAACTCTTTGCATCAGGTGGCCAAAGTCCTTCCAATGAATATTCAGGGTTGATTTCCTTTAGGATTGACTAGTTTAATCTTGCTGTCCAAGGGACTCTCAGGAGTCTACTCCAGCACCGCAATTCACAAGCATCAGTCCTTAAGCACTCAGCCTTCTTTATGTCCAAACTGTCACATTCGTACATGACAACTGGAAAAACCATAGCTTTGACTAGACAGACTTTTGTTGGCAAAGTGATGTCCCTGCTTTTTAATATGCTGTCTGGGTTTGTTATAGCTTTTCTTCCAAGGAGCAAGTGTCTTTTAATTTCTTGGCTGCAATCATCATAAGCAGTGATTTTGGAACCCAAGAAAATAATATGTCACTGCTTCCACTTTTCCCCCTTCTATTGCCCATGAATTAATGGGACTGGATGCCATGATCTTAGTTTTTTGAATACTGAGTTTTAAGCCAGCTTTTTCACTCTCTTCTCTGAGCCTCATCAAGAGGCTCTTTAGTTCCTCTTCACTTTCTGCCATTAGAGTGGTATCATTTGCATATCTGAAGTTGTTGATATTTCTCCTGGCAATCTTGATTCCAGCTTGTGATTCATCCAGCCCAGCATTTCACATGATGTACTCTGCATATAAGTTAAATAAACAGAGTGACAGTATGCAGCCTTGTCATATTCCTTTCTTAATTTTGAACCAGTCAGTAGTTCCATGTAAGGTTCTAACTTTTGCTTCTTGACCTGCATACAGGTTTCTCAGTCTGATATTCCCACCTCCTTAAGAATTTTCCACAGTTTTTTGGGATCCACACAGTCAAAGGCTTTAGCGTAGTCAATGAAGCAGAAGTAGATATTTTCCTGCAGTTCTCTTGCTTTTTCTATGATCCAGTGGATGCTTGGCATTTGATCTCTGGTTCCTCTGCCTTTTCTAAATCCAGCTTGTACATCTGGAGGTTCTTGGTTCACGTACTGTTGAAGCCTAGCTTGAAGGATTTTGACCTTGCTGCTGCTAAGTCATGTCAGTCGTGTCCAACTCTGTGTGACCCCACAGACGGTACCCAACAGGCTCCTCCCTCCCTGGGATTCTCCAGGCAAGAACACTAGAGTGGGTTGCCATTTCCTTCTCCAGTGCATGAAAGTGAAGTCACTCAGTCATGTCCGACTCCCAGCAACCCCATGGACTGCAGCCCACCATGCTCCTCCATCCATGAGATTCTCCAGGCAAGAGTACTGGAGTGGGTTGCCATTGCCTTCTCCTAGCATGTGAAATGAGCACAATTATACAGTAATTTGAACCTTCTTTGGCATTGCCTTTCTTTGGAATTGGAATGAAAACTGACCTTTTCCAGTCCTGTGGCCACTGCTGAGTTTCCCGAATTTGCTGACATACTGAGTGCAGCACTTTCCCAGCATCATCTTTCAGGATTTGAAGTATCTCAGCTGGAATTCCATCACCTCCACTATCTTTGTTTGTAGTGATGCTTTCTAAGGCCCACTTGACGTTACATTCCAGAATGTCTGGCTCTAGGTGAGTGACCATACTATTGTGGTTATCCAGGTCATTAAGACCTTTTTTATGTAGTTTTTCTGTGACTTTACATTCCAGAATGTCTGGCTGACATTATGGCTGAGTGACCATAGTATTGTGGTTATCCAGGTCATTAAGACCTTTTTTATGTAGTTTTTCTATATATTCTTGCCATGTCTTCTTAATCTCTTCTGCTTCTGTTAGGTCCTTACCATTTCTGTCTTTTATTATGCCCGTCCTTGCATGAAATGTTCCCTTGATATCTCCAATTTTCTTAAAGAGATCTCTAGTCTTTCCCATTCCGTTGTTTTCCTCTGCTTCTTTGCATTGTTCGTTTAAGAAGGTCTTCTTATCTCTCCTTGGCTATTCTCTGGAACTTTGCATTCAGTTGGGTTTATCTTTCCCTTTCTCCCTTTCTTTTCACTTCTCTTCTTTCGTCAGCTATTTGTAAAGCCTCCTCAGTCAACCCTTCATAGATCTCAGTGTTGTCATGGTGAAGGGACTTGCATAACTCGATGAAACTATATGACATGCTGTGCAGGGCCACCCAAGATGGACGGTCATAGTGGAGAGTTCTGACAAAACGTAATCTTCTGGAGGCAGGAATGGCAAGCCAGTCCAGTGTTCTTGCTGAGAGAACCCCATAAACAGTGTGAAAAAGCTAAGATATAAGACACCAGCAGATGACCTCCCCCCACCCAGGTCAGAAGGTGTCCAATATGCTACTGGGGAACTACAATTTAAAAAAAGCCCCACTCATGGATCAGCTCATTTGGTTTCTTAATCTTCTATTGTTAGATTTCAGATTGTTAACAAGATGCTTACTTTCCCTAAGCTTTGATTTCATGATCTGTAGAATGGGAATAGTAATACCTCCTTTTGTAGCTGTCTTGAGAATTGAGAATTGTAGAAAGTACATTCACGGGCACAGTGTAAGTGCTCTGTATATTATTATCAATAATGACAGCAACAGCAGTTTCCAGTTCCTGACCCGGTTAGAGGATAAATTATGCTGACTGTTCAAGTGTGATCTTAACCATCACATCATTGTCTTTGTTGGCTGGTTTATTATTCCTGTCAGTCACATTGATCATGCTCATGCTAAATAACTAAAAGTTGTGAACAGCAAAGGACTTTGCAGCTTCTTTGCCACCTCCATCCTTATTCGGCTTAGTTCTCGCCTTTTTGAGGTTCTCTCTACTGGCTACCCCAGTCAAGGGGCATCTGACATGGTGATTTTAATGAATCAGGGCTGGCTGGTCCAGAGCCTGACTACAGCCCACTGAGACAATGTGTTCTCCTTGTCTCTGGCCTTCTCCTTTTCGGCCAGACATGAAGCAATTAGCTCATTAAGGGAACTTTGACTTCTGTCACGGCTTTTTTCTGATTTGTATGCTCATTCCTGGCCTTGTGTGAGGTCAGAGAGGCATAGTCAATTACACTGACCTGGATTTTGTGCTCAAGTTGTCTCTCTTTTGCTTTGAGATTTGCAACTGGTTCAGCAGTGGGAGTGAAGTGAGGGAAAAGCCCCTGAAGCTACTAACCAGCTCCACCCCCATTGTATTGATTTCAAGCTGAGTTTTAAAAAATTCTGACATGATCATAACGATTGCCTGTGCCTTACTTCTGAATGAAACAAATAGGGTTAAACCTCATTATTTAGGGGCAAGACCAGTCTGCATAGGTAGAAAAACAGAAATCAAGGAGTGTTTTCATGAATTCAGTTCAGTTCAGTCACGTCCGACTCTTTGCAACCCCATGAATCGCAGCATGCCAGGCCTCCCTGTCCATCATCAACTCCCAGAGTTCACCCAGACTCACGTCCATCGAGTCAGTGATGCCATCCAGCCATCTCATCCTCTGCCATCCCCTTCTCCTCCTGCCCCCAATCCCTCCCAGCATCAGAGTCTTTTCCAATGAGTCAGCTCTTCACATGAGGTGGCCAAAGTACTGAAGTTTCAGCTTTAGCATCATTCCTTCCAAAGAACACCCAGGGCTGATCTCCTTCAGAATGGACTGGTTGGATCTCCTTGCAGTCCAAGGGACTCTCAAGAGTCTTCTCCAACACCACAGTTCAAAAGCATCAATTCTTCGGCGCTCAGCCTTCTTCACAGTCCAACTCTCACATCCATACATGACCACAGGAAAAACCATGGCCTTGACTAGATGGACCTTTTTTGGCAAAGTAATGTCTCTGCTTTTTAATATGCTATCCAGGTTGGTCATAACTTTCCTTCCAAGGAGTAAGTGTCTTTTAATTTCATGGCTGCAGTCATCATCTGCAGTGATTTTGGAGCCCCCCAAAATAAAGTCTGACACTGTTTCCACTGTTTCCCCATCTATTTCCCATGAAGTGATGGGACCGGATGCCATGATCTTCGTTTTCTGAATGTTAAGCTTTAAGCCAACTTTTTCACTCTCCACTTTCACTTTCAATTGCTGTATGGCAAAAACTATCACAGTATTATAAAGTAATTATCCTCCAATTAAAGCAAATAAATAATCCTGACTACCACACACACACACACACACAATGTTTTCAGAGATGCCATTGTCTTAAAATTTGGGGCAGGCTTCTGCTGTGTCTTTCTCATCCTGTCTTACTGCTTCCTCTGTTTCCTGGAACTGCACCTGAGTGTTTTTTTAATAAACTTTTTATTTTGTATTGAGGTATAGCTGATTAACAATGTTGTGATAATTTCAGGTGAAAGTGAAGTGAAAGTGGAGTCGCTTAGTCGTGTCCGACTCTTTGCGACCCATGGACTGTAGCCTATCAGGCTCCTCAGTTCATGGGATTTTCCAGGCAAGAGTACCGGAGTGGGTTGCCGTTTTCTTCTCCACGGGATCTTCCCGACCCAGGGATTGAACCCAGGTCTCCTGCATTGCGGGCAGACACTTTATCTTCTGAGCCACCAGGGAGGTATTCAGCGATACGTATACATGTATCCATTTCCCCCCATGCACCTGGCTTTTTATAGGAGTCTCCGCTTCTCCTTTGGCTCCCTCCAGGACATTGTGTACCACTGGCGTTAGGATCTTCCTAAATACATTTCTGATTGGAGAACACTCGTTTAGAAGATTTCAGCGGCACCTACTGGCTTCTAAATAAATTCCCTATGTATCAGTTGTCCTGGTGTTCATGCCTGTCACAGTGTATCCCTGTCCTATCACTTTAATTAGATCCTCTGTCATTACATAGGAGTACTGCTTGCTCCTGATACACTGATCCATGTGGTCCTCGAAGCATTCTGCATGTTTGTCTCAGCCAGTTGTTTTGTCTGGAGTACTCTCTCCTTAGTTTCCTACTTTATTCTGCAGATCCACCTTCTTGGGCCTTGCTAATACCTCCTCATCTGTATCTCCATAGCAACACTTTGATTATAGAATTCAGCATACTTTATCCTGGTTTGTTGTTCTGTCTCTCACTGTATGAGCTTCCCAAGGACATGGGCATACTTTATTTTGTCTCCAGTCTAATGCTGTGTAACATGGACACTATAAATACTTATTGTATGAGTGAATACATGAATGCCTGAGAAATGATTAGCAGTTCTGTTCAAATCCCAGTTCTTCCCAGAAACATTCCTTGATCCCTAATCACAGTGAGTCTGGCACACTCAACTCCCAGAGCCCTTTGTGTCTGAAACAGTCTGATTCTTTAGAGTCCGTCTTCCCACCTTGATTAGAAATTCTTGGAGGCCACAAATTGCATCCCTCATTTTTCTTTGTGTACCCAGCCCCCAGCACAATTCCTGGCATACAGAGGGTGTTTAATACACGCTTTTGAATCCAAGAGTCCAGCCATTTGGTCGGTCGCTGTGCCTACCAGTTGATCAGCCTTCTGTTACTCACTGGCCAGGGGTCTCCAACTTAGAGATGTTCCCAGGGCCAGGTTGGAAACTGTGAGGCAACAAGAAATGCTGGGCTGTCAAGTTGGAGTGCTTAGGTACTCTGTGGGGAACAGCTACTTCTCAGTCCATTTTTGCCACAGGTGAGTATGGCTTTAGTGGCCTCCTCAGCTCATATTACAAGAGAAGCTAGAAATTCAGATTCTAATATGATATCTGCAAGGACTACCAAAGTGCATGTGTGGTCCAGATTTGACCTCTTCCTATCCTTTTGTGGCCTTTGGGTTGAGGCTGAAATTTCCCAGCCACAAATTTTCTTTGTGGAAGAAGAAAGGGAGGGGAGATCATAAACTGAGGGAGCTTTTTAGGGAGTTTTGGTGAAAACTAGCTTTGATTGAGAGTATCCTGTAATTTTCTATGGGTAGTGACTTACTCTCTTGGGCTGAGTGCTATAGAGACCATGTATGGTTTGGGCTTCATCCTCTTGTATTCCCTAGAAAGATGGTGTCCTATGGACTTTTGTGATTTTTGCTTTTTTTGTCCAGCCTCAGTTGAGACAGGTTTGATGGTGGTTCTTGCCTCTGTCGATTTCTAAGGGCCTGGTGGTCAGGCTGGTACAGAGACCATTCCTGTTAAAGGCTTCCCTGAGGAGGGATTCTGGATGAGCAAGTACAACCAAAAGTGAAATATACTGAACAAAATCAATGCCTAAATGTCAGCCAAGGGGCAAAGCAGTATAATAGCCGGAAGGAAATCTGTACCTCTGTGGAACCTCCTGCAGGGCCATATCGTATCCCCTGGCTGTCCTGTTCTTTGCATAGTCTCTAAGGGCAGTGCTTACTGCTTGGTATTACTTCTGGGTCTGAAAGTGTTGCCACCAGTGGTCTCCCCATCTGTGGCAGAAAGTAGGTGATGGAATATCTGGAAGAATACATGGGAAACTGAAAAGAGTGGTTGTCTTTGGTGAGAGCCCCTGCGTGGCAGGAGAATGGGAGAAGGGAGGCTGACTTTTCACTGTGTACTTTTGTGTGCTTTCTCTGATCTGAACTGTGCACATATATTATTTTTTAGTGTACCTGAGCAAACCCAAATGTGAGCTCCTTTTCAGATTCTCTGTTGTCACTTTCTTCCTGAAGCATGTGTTTCTCTGTAAACACCTGGACCCGGTCCCTGTAGACTGTCTCTCAGAGGTGGCAGCCTCACCCCTCTGTTCTGCAGAAGTCTTTTAGGGTTTTTCACTTAGGGGTCTTTAGAATGACAGTCAGGCTTAAAGTATGTTCAACATTTTACTATTTTTATTTTTTTTTATTTTTTCTTTTTTTTTCTCTTTTCTCTTTTTTTTAAATTTTTTTAATTTATTATTATTTTTTTTTAATTTTAATTAAAAAAAAATTATACATGTGTTCCCCATCCTGAACCCTCCACCCTCCTCCCTCCCCATACCATCCCTCTGGGTCGTCCCAGTGCACCAGCCCCAAGCATCCAGCATCGTGCATTGAACCTGGACTGGCATCTCGTTTCATACATGACATTTCACATGTTTCAATGCCATTCTCCCAAATCTTCCCACCCTCTCCCTCTCCCACAGAGTCCATAAGCCTGTTCTATACATCAGTGTCTCTTTTGCTGTCTCGTACACAGGGTTATCGTTACCATCTTTCTAAATTCCATATATATGCGTTAGTATACTGTATTGGTGTTTGTCCTTCTGGCTTACTTCACTCTGTATAATAGGCTCCAGTTTCATCCACCTCATTAGAACTGATTCAAATGTATTCTTTTTAATGGCTGAGTAATACTCCATTGTGTATATGTACCACAGCTTTCTTATCCATTCATCTGCTGATGGACATCTAGGTTTCCATGTCCTGGCTATTATAAACAGTGCTGCATTGAACATTGGGGTACACGTGTCTCTTTCCCTTCTGGTTTCCTCAGTGTGTATGCCCAGCAGTGGGATTGCTGGATCATAAGGCAGTTCTATTTCCAGTTTTTTAAGGAATCTCCACACTGTTCTCCATAGTGGCTGTACTCGTTTGCATTCCCACCAACAGTGTAAGAGGGTTCCCTTTTCTCCACACCCTCTCCAGCATTTATTATTTGTAGACTTTTGGATCGCAGCCATTCTGACTGGTGTGAAATGGTATCTCATAGTGGTTTTGATTTGCATTTCTCTGATAATGAGGGATGTTGAGCATCTTTTCATGTGTTTGTTAGCCATCTGTATGTCTTCCTTGGAGAAATGTCTATTTAGATCTTTGGCCCATTTTTTGATTGGGTCATTTATTTTTCTAGAGTTGAGCTGTAGGAGTTGCTTGTATATTTTTGAGATTAGTTGTTTGTCAGTTGCTTCATTTGCTATTATTTTCTCCCATTCTGAAGGCTGTCTTTTCACCTTGCTAATAGTTTCCTTTGATGTGCAGAAGCTTTTAAGTTTAATTAGGTCCCATTTGTTTATTTTTGCTTTTATTTCCAATATTCTGGGAGGTGGGTCATAGAGGATCCTGCTGTGATGTATGTCAGAGAGTGTTTTACCTATGTTCTCCTCTAGGAGTTTTATAGTTTCTGGTCTTACGTTGAGATCTTTAATCCATTTTGAGTTTATTTTTGTATATGGTGTTAGAAAGTGTTCTAGTTTCATTCTTTTACAAGTGGTTGACCAGATTTCCCAGCACCACTTGTTAAAGAGATTGTCTTTAATCCATTGTATATTCTTGCCTCCTTTGTCAAAGATAAGGTGTCCATATGTGCGTGGATTTATCTCTGGGCTTTCTATTTTGTTCCATTGATCTATATTTCTGTCTTTGTGCCAGTACCATACTGTCTTGATGACTGTGGCTTTGTAGTAGAGCCTGAAGTCAGGTAGGTTGATTCCTCCAGTTCCATTCTGCTTTCTCAAGATTGCTTTGGCTATTCGAGGTTTTTTGTATTTCCATACAAATTGTGAAATTATTTGTTCTAGGTCTGTGAAAAATACCGTTGGTAACTTGATAGGGATTGCACTGAATCTAGAGATTGCTTTGGGTAATATACTCATTTTCACTATATTGATTATTCCAATCCATGAACATGGTATATTTCTCCATCTATTAGTGTCCTCTTTGATTTCTTTCACCAGTGTTTTATAGTTTTCTATATATAGGTCTTTAGTTTCTTTAGGTAGATATATTCCTAAGTATTTTATTCTTTTCGTTGCAATGGTGAATGGAATTGTTTCCTTAATTTCTCTTTCTGTTTTCTCATTATTAGTGTATAGGAATGCAAGGGATTTCTGTGTGTTGATTTTATATCCTGCAACTTTACTATACTCATTGATTAGTTCTAGTAATTTTCTGGCGGAGTCTTTAGGGTTTTCTATGTAGAGAATCATGTCATCTGCAAATAGTGAGAGTTTTACTTCTTCTTTTCCAATTTGGATTCCTTTTATTTCTTTTTCTGCTCTGATTGCTGTGGCCAAAACTTCCAAAACTATGTTGAATAGTAATGGTGAAAGTGGGCACCCTTGTCTTGTTCCTGACTTTAGAGGAAATGCTTTCAATTTTTCACCATTGAGGATAATGTTTGCTGTGGGTTTGTCATATATAGCTTTTATTATGTTGAGGTATGTTCCTTCTATTCCTGCTTTCTGGAGAGTTTTTATCATAAATGGGTGTTGAATTTTGTCAAAGGCTTTCTCTGCATCTATTGAGATAATGATATGGTTTTTGTTTTTCAATTTGTTAATGTGGTGTATTACATTGATTGATTTGCGGATATTGAAGAATCCTTGCATCCCTGGGATAAAGCCCACTTGGTCATGGTGTATGATCTTTTTAATGTGTTGTTGGATTCTGATTGCTAGAATTTTGTTAAGGATTTTTGCATCTATGTTCATCAGTGATATTGGCCTGTAGTTTTCTTTTTTTGTGGGATCTTTGTCAGGTTTTGGTATTAGGGTGATGGTGGCCTCATAGAATGAGTTTGGAAGTTTACCTTCCTCTGCAATTTTCTGGAAGAGTTTGAGCAGGATAGGTGTTAGCTCTTCTTTAAATTTTTGGTAGAATTCAGCTGTGAAGCCGTCTGGACCTGGGCTTTTGTTTGCTGGAAGATTTTTGATTACAGTTTCAATTTCCGTGCTTGTGATGGGTCTGTTAAGGTTTTCTATTTCTTGCTGGTCGAGTTTTGGAAAGTTGTACTTTTCTAAGAATTTGTCCATTTCTTCCTCGTTGTCCATTTTATTGGCATATAATTGTTGATAATAGTCTCTTATGATCCTTTGTATTTCTGTGTTGTCTGTTGTGATCTCTGCATTTTTGTTTCTAATTTTATTGATTTGATTTTTCTCCCTTTGTTTCTTGACGAGTCTGGCTAATGGTTTATCAATTTTATTTATCCTTTCAAAGAACCAGCTTTTGGCTTTGTTGATTTTTGCTATGGTCTCTCTTGTTTCTTTTGCATTTATTTCTGCTCTAATTTTTAAGATTTCTTTCCTCCTACTAACCCTGGGGTTCTTCATTTCTTCCTTTTCTAGTTGCTTTAGGTGTAGAGTTAGGTTATTTATTTGACTTTTTTCTTGTTTCTTGAGGTGTGCCTGTATTGCTATGAACTTTCCCCTTAGGACTGCTTTTACTGTGTCCCACAGGTTTTGGGTTGTTGTGTTTTCATTTTCATTCGTTTCTATGCAAATTTTGATTTCTTTTTTGATTTCTTCTGTGATTTGTTGGTTATTCAGCAGGGTGTTGTTCATCCTCCATATGTTGGAATTTTTAATAGTTTTTCTCCTGTAATTAAGATCTAATCTTACTGCATTGTGGTCAGAAAAGATGCTTGGAATGATTTCTATTTTTTTGAATTTACCAAGGCTAGCTTTATGGCCCAGGATGTGATCTATCCTGGAGAAGGTTCCATGTGCGCTTGAGAAAAAGGTGAAGTTCATTGTTTTGGGATGAAATGTCCTATAGATATCAATTAGGTCTAACTGGTCTATTGTATCGTTTAAAGTTTGTGTTTCCTTGTTAAGTTTCTGTTTAGTTGATCTATCCATAGGTGTGAGTGGGGTATTAAAGTCTCCCACTATTATTGTGTTATTGTTAATTTCTCCTTTCATACTTGTTAGCATTTGTCTTACATACTGCGGTGCTCCCGTGTTGGGTGCATATATATTTATAATTGTTATATCTTCTTCTTGGATTGATCCTTTGATCATTATGTAGTGACCTTCTTTGTCTCTTTTCACAGCCTTTGTTTTAAAGTCTATTTTACCTGATATGAGTATTGCTACTCCTGCTTTCTTTTGGTCCCTATTTGCATGGAAAATCTTTTTCCAGCCCTTCACTTTCAGTCTGTATGTGTCCCCTGTTTTGAGGTGGGTCTCTTGTAGACAACATATGTAGGGGTCTTGTTTTTGTATCCATTCAGCCAGTCTTTGTCTTTTGGTTGGGGCATTCAACCCATTTACGTTTAAGGTAATTACTGATAAGTATGATCCCGTTGCCATTTACTTTATTGTTTGGGGTTCGAATTTATACACCATTTTTGTGTTTCCTGTCTAGAGAATATCCTTTAGTATTTGTTGGAGAGCTGGTTTGGTGGTGCAGAATTCTCTCAGCTTTTGCTTGTCTGAGAAGCTTTTGATTTCTCCTTCATACTTGACTGAAATCCTTGCTGGGTACAATAATCTGGGCTGTAGGTTATTTTCTTTCATCATTTTAAGTATGTCTTGCCATTCCCTCCTGGCTTGAAGAGTTTCTATTGAAAGATCAGCTGTTATCCTTATGGGAATCCCCTTGTGTGTTATTTGTTGTTTTTCCCTTGCTGCTTTTAATATTTGTTCTTTGTGTTTGATCTTTGTTAATTTGATTAATATGTGTCTTGGGGTGTTTCGCCTTGGGTTTATCCTGTTTGGGATTCTCTGGGTTTCTTGGACTTGGGTGATTATTTCCTTCCCCAGTTTAGGGAAGTTTTCAACTATTATCTCAAGTATTTTCTCATGGTCTTTCTTTTTGTCTTCTTCTGGAACCCCTATGATTCAAATGTTGTAGCGTTTAATATTGTCCTGGAGGTCTCTGAGATTGTCCTCATTTCTTTTAATTCGTTTTTCTTTTATTCTCTCTGATTCATGTATTTCTACCATTCTATCTTCTAATTCACTAATCCTATCTTCTGCCTCTGTTATTCTACTATTTGTTGCCTCCAGAGTGTTTTTAATTTCATTTATTGCATTATTCATTATATATTGACTCTATTTTATTTCTTCTAGGTCCTTGTTAAACCTTTCTTGCATCTTCTCAATCCTTGTCTCCAAGCTATTTATCTGTGATTCCATTTTAATTTCAAGATTTTGGATCAATTTCACTATCATTATTCGGAATTCTTTATCAGGTAGATTCCCTATCTCTTCCTCTTTTGTTTGGTTTGGTGGGCATTTATCCTGTTCTTTTATCTGCTGGCTATTCCTCTGTCTCTTCATCTTGTTTAAATTGCTGAGTTTGGGGTGTCCTTTCTGTATTCTGGCAGTTTGTGGAGTTCTCTTTATTGTGGCTTTTCCTCGCTGTGTGTGGGTTTGTACAGGTGGCTTGTCAAGGTTTCCTGGTTAGGGAAGCTTGTGTCGGTGTTCTGATGGGTGGAGCTGTATTTCTTCTCTTTGTTCAGTCGCGCTGTGGGGAGGGAGGGAGGGATGCTGCAAACAAATAACACTGGCGTGCGCTCACAGTGCCTCAGCCACACTGGGTCTGCCCCCGCTCACGGCGCGTGTAGCCTCTCTGCCCACACTGCTCGGGCTCTAGGTTGTTCCGCCGGGAACAATCTGAGGCTGGCCCTGGGTTGCATGTACCTCCCAGGTCCAAGCCGTTCAGGTTCAGGCACTCGGGTAGTCCTCAGAGGCGCAGACTCAGTTGGGCCTGAGTTTTGTGCTCCTCCCAGGTCCGAGCAGCTCAAGTGATGAGGTGTTTGGCGAGCACCAATGCTGCAACTTATCGCCTCCCCGCCACTCGGTTATCTGGGTGTAAAACCGGCGCACCTTCTCAGGCAGATGTTAACCGTCCAGACCCCCAAAAAGTTTTAGTTAGCAAAGAAGCCTGCTTACAGTTTTATAGATAATGTCTCTCTGGGGCTGCGATTGCCCCCTTCCGGCTCTGGCTGCCTGTCACCGGAGGGGAAAGGTCTGCAGCGGGCTATCTCTGTTCAATTCTTTGTTCCGTGCGCGGGCCTGGCGGTGTCTTAGGTTGGGGCTGGCTTTTAGCGTGGTAGATATCCCACAGTCTGGTTTGCTAGCCCAAATTATTTCACTCAGATAGTGCTCAGGGTATTCAGGCCAGATTCTTACTCTAAGCGATGCAGCCCGCGCTGCGCCTCCCTGCCCAGCCCCCGCTTGCTAATGGCGCGTGCAGGCGTCTGCGCTCCTTCTCCGCTGGGGGAGTTACCGTAGGACTCGCAATCTTCGAGTTTTAATTGTTTATTTATTTTTTCTTCCTGTTATGTTGCCCTCTGTGCTTCCAAAGCTCGGCACAGATTCGGCAGTGAGAAGGTTTCCTAGTGTTTGGAAACTTCTCTCTTTTTAAGACTCCCTTCCCGGGACGGAACTCCGTCCCTCCCTCTTTTTTCTCTTTTTTTGTCTTTTATATTTTTTCCTACCTCCTTTCGAAGAGTTGGATTGCTTTTCTGGGTGCCTGATGTCCTCTGCCGGCATTCAGAAGTTGTTTTGTGGAATTTACTCGACGTTTAAATGCTCTTTTGATGAATTTGTGGGGGAGAAAGTGTTCTCCCCGTCCTACTCCTCCGCCATCTTGGCTCCTCCCTCCATTTTACTATTTTTAAAGGGCTTTCAGATAACATTGTTTTATCTGATCCTTAAAACATTCTCGCTTTCTTGAGGTTTGGAGAATCTAAGTGACTTACTTGGGGCCATACAGCTGGTCAGGATAGAGCTGTGGCTGATCTGGGTAGCCATACTTCACATTCGTGCACCTCGCTCTAAGTTCTTATGGCAGTTAAGTTGTCTTCTCTTTTTGGAATTCCCTTAGTGGTTTCCAGAGATGTTTCAGTTAGGGCAGGGGTGGAGCTGTGGAGTTTTCTCTTCTTTCCTCTTTCTAGTCTTTCCCTCTTTAGGACTCTCAGTTACAAAGACCTGTATTTTCTGGGAAAAAAGGAGTCAAAAGTAGGTTTCTCCATTTTCTATGTAGGGTGAATTAAGGCTCCATACGGGCAGTACTTTTCAGGGAAGCTTGAATTGACAGTCTGGTTTCCTATTCTTTGCTGAATATTATTGCTGCTATTAGGCAGAGGGCTGTGTTTCCAGGTTACAAATCTTTTTAGCAAAGAAGTAAATGTGGAATAGAATTGGAAGGACCCATGTAGTCCTTGGATATAATTTAATGCTCCACATCCCAGAGAGAGTAAACATTGTAAAGTGTGCAAGATGGGTTTGGATTAATATCCTGACAACATATGGTTTGGCCTGTAGGGCACTCCTGGGAGACCCTCCTCACTGTACACAGCCCGCCTTTGCTGGGTGGCCCCTTTCCACAGGTCTTCCCAGCAGCTGTTATGCACCTGGGTAAATTGTCAGCTTCCCTAAGCACTGAAAAAAATTTTTTAGCTGATGAAAGCCCTCATACAGGAGGCAAAATAAACAGACAACCTGAGAGACAGTGTGTTCTAGTACTTCTGAGTTTCCCCTCAGTTTGTCCAGGGTGTTCACTTCCTTTAGAAACACTGGCTGATCATCATCACTGGGCTCTTCAGAATACAATATTGAAAATCATCGTACCTTTTCCACTCTGTTTCCCCTGGAGTCATGGTGTGGAAAGTCTCTGGAAGCTCCAGAGAGGCAGTGAGCACCATGGAAGGAAGTCTCAACTATTCCTAAGCATTAAGCAGAAATCTTTGACATTTTACTTTTTCTATTCTTACTTAAATCAGAATTAGGTTGCCATCAAAGAGGATTCTGTGCATTAATGACACCACTCAGAGTGGGGGAGGCTCCTGGTACCTCCTTTGCAGTATCTGAAGAGAACTTGTTGGGGGCATGCAGAGATCATGCTCAGGTTATCTTTTCCTCACCTAGCCCTAACCTGTGCTGTGCCAAAGAGAGTTGTCATAGAGATATATACCAGCTAATGGCTTAGTCAAGGCCTCATTGGTTGGCAGCTTTGTAGGTCTGGAAACTCAGCTAGTTCATCCAGGTTTAAGTCCCAGTGGGGACGTAAAGCATGTGAAATTCCTAAGCATGTGAAACTCATGGGACCATCGAGCTACAGTCCCAGCTAACTAATTAACTCTAAGAAGCATGATTACCAAGTTGACTTGTGAGGACAGGTAGGAGCATTGTCTCCACCACAGGAAAGGTGAGCTGGGAGCCAAGTCAGCTCTGGAGGAAGTCAAGGTGAAGTATGGTGGAAAGCTCTTGTCTATAGATCAGTATACCCAAATTCAAACCATATACTAGCTGTGAGACATCTGAGATGAGTTATTTAACTTCTGCTCCTATTTCTTCATTTGTAACCAACCCCTAGTGGCCACCTCCCCTCCTCGCCGACTTCCTCTGGATTTTCAGATATGTATGTAGTAAGCACTCAGTAAAGACTGTCTTATTTATTTCCCTGTCTCCTTCCCTCTGCTCTTCTTTCCTTCCAGCCTTGTTCTTCTAGGGCTATGTCTATATTCTGACCAAAATACACTCGTTGGTCTTTTAGGGCACCAGGGATGCGTTGGCGAGAGATTCAATACTTTGATTTTCTAGCTTCCCTTTTATGTATCCTTTGCAGATCAGTCTTTCTTTTACCAAAGGTTACAGTAGGAACAATTAGATTCTAACTCTTCTGTCTGTTTCAACCTAATAAGTCTTCTGGTTACCATTGAATCTATAGTTCTTGCCAAGAACCCACTATGGGTTAGGTACTGCTTGGCCATGAGAATATAGTGGTGAGTGAGACAGAAACACCTTTCCAAACCCCTTCCTTAGATGGGTTACTTCTGTGGATGACTGGTCTTGTGCATATTTTTGTTGCTTCATCCTAATTTCCTTTGGAGAGGGCAGTCTTCTCCCTCGACCTAGGGGACAGTGCCCCTTTGTGTTGCCTGGGCCTTGCCTGCTGGCTTGCTTGCTCCTAAGTGATGAGCGTAGCAAGCTGAGGCTGAAGGAGAAAGCCCTGTGGGCTATTACTGCCTCGACCACACATGTCCCAAAGGCTTGCGCTTGGCACTCCTGAATGTTCCTTTTCTCCCTACACACAGATTATAGTGTTCATGGATAATTTAAATTCAAATAACCTTCCGTCTCCTCTCCTCCTTAAAAAAAAAGAGCCCTGTGTATTACAGGTTAGAGAACAAAGACAGGCAGCCTGGGTCTCCTGGTAGGGTTTGTTATATCATGTTTTTTGTGCAGCCTGGCTATGGGTTGCCTTTTCTTTAATAAGGCTAATGTGTAATTCAGGCATACTGATATTCTGCAGTCATAGAATCTCACATCTTTCTCTACCTTGTTTGTCATGTATAGTGTGACATATAGTCATACACACACACACACACACACACACACACACACACGGTGTGTTAGGGGCTTTGACTGACAGCAAGTGGAACTTGGTTCTTCACTTTGAAGTAATATGGTGCATCCTGGCCCTTAGTGGTTCCTGCATAAAGAAATAAAGAATGCCCAGTAGCCAGGTTGATGGACTTCTTAGCTTCAAAATAGGGGCCTGAAGATAGCTCTCTGTTCCCTCTTCCTCTTTCTGTTGCCAGTATGCCAGCAGTTCCCAGGAAGTGTATACAGGGAGCAGGCAGAATGGCTCTCTGGGAACCATTTATTTGAGAGGCCCCAGTGGAGAAGTGCATTTTCCTCTCCTCCTCCTCTTGCTGTGGTATGTAGCATTGTGACTTGGTACTGCTTGTCCCTCTGCAGTACTGAGGCCTGTTTGTGACTCCTCTGGCCCTGTAGGGATTTTTAGCAATAAATTGCTTGCTGCTTGGTGTTTCCCCCAAACTCAATCACCTTTCCAGGGACTGGGGAGTGTGTCAACAATTAGGGACCTAGCAGAGCCTCTGTTTCTTACACTGTGACCACTGGAAATATAGTGGTTGAGCCCATGTGAGCCATGCTTCCCACTGCTTCTGGGGTTGGGCTTCTGCAGTTGGATTTAGTGTTGAGAGTCACGCTAGAGGCTTGCTTGGAAAGTGGGAGCACTGAATAATTATTGCTTATGTACCAGTTAAACCTATCAGCCAACAGATGTCAAGTGCAGGAAAAGGTGCAATAATGTTATTGTAATGGCATAATAGTTATCATAATAATCAGCTGGCATAGCATTTGATAAGAGGCAGATCCTGTAATGAGTGCAAGGGAAGGGTTAACCTTCAACTACAGCACAGTGAATTGGTGCTTAACCTTGTAAGAGATGCCTTGTTGATGCAAGTGATTCAGGTACTGATTTGCTCCCCCCTCTCTCAGTAGCTAGAGGAGCTATGGAAACTTCAGCTGGGGTTGTCTGCCCTGCAGGTACTGTCTTTTTCATAGTGTGATGGAGCATACACCATTCTTTTGTTTAAGTTTTATCATCCTAGCACCCAGCAGCAATGGGTTTATTCCTATAGGTTCATTTGGAATTTTCAGAAAATCCAGCCTTATTTTCTTAGCTACAGTTGATGAACTCTACTCCCTGCAGTGAACTGTGTTCCATACCTAGGGGTGGTGGTGTACCTCTTTTATGTGTACATACTAATTGTGGTGGGCTGTGCTTGCAGAAGATGGCCTCTCCTCATCCAGAGAGCTTTCTGGAACTGCATTCCCACGTGGTTAGAAAGGTGGTGGTGAAGGGGTGAGGAGCAGAACTGGGCTCATAGATGACCCACAAAGGCAGCACTGGGGTAGGAGAAAAGAGTGTTTGGATTCAGGCAGACCTGGCTTTGCTCCTGACCTTGCCACTCACTAGCTGTTGGAGAAGTTATTTAACTTTGCTGAGCCTCTGTCCCTGTCTTTGTGCTCATCTGTGTCTCATTCGTTCTTCACTAAGAGCCCTGTCTCTGAAGTAACTATCACTATGCCTGCCACTAAGTAGAGCTCAGTGAATGCTTCTGCTTCCCCCATCCCACCTGCCTATCCTAAAGAGTAGAAGTGCAGGGACAAGACCCTTCTGCTTTCAAAGGGAATTTTGGCCACAATTAGAGATTAACAGGTGAGTTTCTTCAGGCCCTGGTGTTGCTTCTCTGAACCACAACCTGTAGACCTCCTTTGGAGCTGACTCATCTGGAGGACTTTTGATATTTAATGTTTCGGCGCATCTCTGCTTTATCCAGGGAGTAAAACATGGGGTTTAAAAATCACTTTGGGGAGCGGTATCCCTACTCTTGCCTCAGTCCCCTGCCGCTGTGCTCCTTTCCCCTCTTTCGTTTGTGTGGGTCACTTGGGAGCACTGCCTGCCTTGGGAAGTGCTTGTTTCTTACAGAAGCTGCTCCTTCAGTCTCTTTACTGGGTAAAAGTTACTGTATGTCTCTTTTGGCTGCATCAGATGGCACAGGGGATCTTAGTTACCTGAGGGAGGATTGAACCTGTGCCCCCAGCAGAGGAAGTGTGGAATTTTAATCACTGGACCACACCAGAGAAGTCCCAGGGTTGCTGTATTTCTATATGCCTGGGCCTTTGCTGTGGACTTTTATTTTGGAAGCTTGGAGTACTCAGACAAGGTGATATCTTCTTAGACTATTTTTGGCTGTAGGCCAGCTTATCACTATGGCTACCACTCATTTGGAGAAAGGCAGGATACAGAAGGTAACTTTTGGAAGAAATTTGGGAAAGAGGAGGGGGAAGGGGAAGAATAGTTTGTTTTAAGGTCACAAGAGGAGAATAGCTTCTCTAAGCAGAACCATTTTGTTTTGGACAGAGCTTCATTTTCCTTCTCTCTGAATTTTTCTTTCAGTCAGTAGACACATTAATAGCCTCTGTTACATTCCAGACACTGTGGTTATCCCTTTTATATACTTATCACCAAGTCAGATACAGTTCCTGTTCAGACTGTTGATGAATATAGACATTAATCAAATTATAATCTCATACATAAATGTGAAATTATGATTATAATAGTGTGTGGAAAGAAAGGAATGTGGTACCATGAGAATATTTGACAGGAATTTGACTTGATCCTGGGTTTAAGAGGGTATCAGGGAAAGCTTTGTTAAGGGAGTGATTTTTGAGTTGTAAAGAACAAACGGATGTTTACTAAGCGAAGTGACATGAGGTTGAAGGGCATTCCCGGCTGAGGGCCTAACTTTTACAAAGCCTCCCGGGGGCACGGTGGGGAGGAAAGAAACGTGACTTCTGTGGGGAGCTGAAACAAAATGTGGCCAGAGCACAGAGAGTGAGAGGAGATAGGCACAGGGTCAGGTTGCAGAGGGTGGCAAGGACAGGCCTGTTCAGCATGGCATGGCATTTTGATTGTACTAGAAGAGCTGGGAGACCTTTGGAGGGTTGTTAGTTGTGGTGAGATGATTGAATTTGCAGTATGAACAGATCACTCTGTTAGCTGGTACATTAGATGCATTTTGATGAGAGTGAGAATGAAGATTAGAGAAGGAACATTACTATAATGCGTTGCTTTTTTTCCTTCAGTCAACTGAATGGTGATGTTGATACTGACCCCATGACACGTTGCCTTATTCCTCCTGAGTCAGGTCCTCTCTTCGTGCCTACCGTCAGTGTGTTGTTAGGGCCACCTGGTCATTCAGCAGACATGGTGGCTCAGAGTGTTGGCATTTGGCATTTTGTCATCTTCCCAGAAAGAGACCTGGAGGTTTCATGCCTGTCACTTGTTAACATGTGACAGCAACAACACACTTTGTAGCCTGTTGACTTGCCATCTCTATTGGCTGTCACTAACTGGGCAAGGCCTACGCCTTTCACCTTGGACCACCTAAGCCACTGACATGGGTACATTCCTGAAATGTGATGTGCCAAGTTAGCAAAGCCAGCACCTGCGGTTTGTGTATTGCTCACTTCTGGTTGATACTGATGTGTACATGTTCTCTCTTGGCAGCAGCCAGTGTCTGGAGGGCTGGAAATGGGTTTTCGTCCTTCTTCCCACTGTGTCGCCAGGAAGACTGAGATGCAGGAGGGACCCGTGGTATCAGTGTCACATGCTGTCAGACCAAGTGTTAGACGCGTGGTAGGTGGTTCCAGACCCTAGATCAGAGCCTGTCCTCAGCAGTACTGTGGCCTTGGCCGCTGCTCCTCACTCACTCACTGGAAGGCCATGCTGCATATAGTGGTTAGGAGCATGACCCTTGGAATTGAGCAGGCGTTAGCTGGAATCTCTGCTTAACTACTTATAAGCTGTGTGATCTCGGACAAGTTACTTCACTTCTGACCCATAGTTTTCTTACCTCTAACTGGGAGATAATGATAGATTTCTGCCTCACGGGGGAGTTGTTGTGAAGTATCAGTGAGAATGTATGAAAGGAATAAACAGTATGGTTTATTTGGCTGATTTTGTTAGTTTTGCATGTCTGGTATATGCTGGACTCCTTGCTGGGTGTGGCATAAAGATGTCCTGCCTTTGAGGTACTCAGTTTTGTGGTAACTTTTTCTGCTATTTGTCACCTTCTGTATGGTCATGCTTCAATAAAACATAGAGTCTCCTGGAGAGGATCCCGGTCAGATGCCCACTTGGTGATGCTTTGTCTTCCTGTGGGCCTCTTCCTCCTCCTGTGGTCCCTGGCCTCCAACATGCCTTGACTCCTGTTTGCTCCTGGCTTGGGGGTAGGAGCGATCCACTCTTGGTGGTGTAGCCCTGCTTCTTGTTGGGACTGCACCATCTGGAGCAGCCCCCTCTTTTTGTTGCCTTGTGAGTTTCCATTTCTGGTAGTGAACACATCCTTGGGCTCTTTTGTTTGTTTCTTAAAACAGTCTATTGTTGCTGCTACTCTTCCTTTGTGAAATGCTGTGTAAGGTGGTTGACATAAAAGAGACCATGAAAAGTAACCTGGGTTGTATTTTCTGTAAAGGTTTGTTCAGTACCAAATTGGGTAAAATAAAATACTCCCCAGTGGTCTTGGGGTTGGGGAGGGGAATGATCCTTGTAATGGGATTGTATTTGGTGGAGGTGTTGGGGAAAGTTAATTTGATTTATTTGATTTCCTGCAGGGGTGGAAGTGAGGGTAAGGGAAGGTCAGAGCCTTTCACATTCTCTGAATTGGAGCCTTTATTGGCTGAGGAGGCGAGGTATGTTGGTCTAGAGTGTCAGGGCTGGAGCGCAGGCCCTGACCTGTGCCCGAGCTTTCTTCCTCATTCATGGGAGTAGGGGCCACGATGAGTTCGTTTGCCCCTTCATTCACTCATCGTTTAGTCAGCTGCGTGCACTGTGTTCTCCAGGAAGAAAGAGAGTTCCACTTCTGCTAATTGATAGTTCTTTGTCCCTGTCCTAGTGCTTCTGTGACACTTTCCTCATTTGAATAAGGTATACTGATACCCACCTACTGGGACAGTTAGGATGAAATGAGATAATGTGTATCATTGCCTGATGTGTGGTGGGTGCCCAGTGAGTGATGAGGGTTATAGTCCCTTCCAAGAACTCAGACCCCATCAAGTAGAGAAGCCAGAGGTTCTGAGAAAGGCTGGCCAAGGGCGCAGACCAGTGAGAATGGATTTGGTTTGTTAGGGAAGGTTCATGGGGAAGATACTTGGAGTCAGGCCCCAATCTGTGTTCCTCTTTGGGGAATATGAGAAGCTGCTTCAGTTTGAAATGAAGCAGTAGTCAGAAGGTTTGTGTGGTTACCTGAAAGAACTGTTATTTTTCCCCTATCCCCCAAACAGAAAGGGGTTGGAATCATTAGAGCAAAGTGGCTGGGGGCCCTGGCTCTTTCTAGTCAGATTGACCTGGGTTCCAGCTGTGGATCTGTTTTGTACATGCTGTATGGTTTTGGGCAAGTCACTTCCCCTTTCTGAACTTTGGTGCCCTCATCTGTAAAGTGGAAATGACGATATCTACTCATAGTGTTGGTTGAGGATTGAATAAAAATAATGCATGTAAAGCAGTTAGCAAAGTGCCCTTGACGTAGTACATATTCAGTGACTTGTATATCTCTTGGGAAATGAAACTCTTCAAAATTTCTGGGGCCAGGTAAACTTTTTGTAAAGTCAGTCTATATCCTGGAATAAGTTACCGGCTTTCCGCAGTAAGTTCTTGAGAACGTAGCTCCCCTGCCTTCAGTTTCTGTTGGCTTACCATCGTACTGAGAATTACATCCAAACTCCCTACCCTACTTATTGGCCTTTACCGAGCAGATCTCCCTCTGCCTGAATTGGCAGCCACATTTCCTGCACTCTCCCCCTCATTCTCTGTGTTCTGGCCTCTCTAGCATTTCTGCTCCTCACGTAGAGGACCTTTGCTCCCTTTGTACCCTCTGGCTGGAATACTCTTCCCTCGTGTTCTCTCCATTGACTCCTTGTCATTCAGATCTCAGTTCTGCTATTACTTAAGAGAGAGGCCCTTCCATTTGTTTGGTATTAAGTAACTTCTTACATCATGGTAACAAAGGTATCTGATATTTTTCTCCTTTTCTTCTTGTTGACTGTCTGTTTCCCTCCACCAGAATGTAAGTTTGTTGTTGTTCAGTTGCTCAGTTGTGTCCGACTCTGAGACCCCGTGGACAGCAGCATGCCAGGCTTTCCTGTCCTTCACCATCTTCTGGGGCTTGCTCAAACTCATGTCCGTTGAGGGGTGGTATCCAACCATCTGGTCCTCTGTCATCCCTTTCTCCTCCTGCCTTCAATCTTTCTCGGAATCAGGGTCTTTTCTAATGAGCCGGCTCTGCGTCAGGTGGGCAAAGTATTGGAGCTTCAGTTTCAGCGTCAGTCCTTATAATGAATGTTCGGGATTGATTTCCTTTAAGATGGACTGGTTGGATCTCCTTGCAGTCCAAAGGACTCTCAAGAGTGTTCTCCAATACCACAGTTCAAAAGGATCAATTCTTTGGCGCTCAGCCTTCTTTATGGTCCAACTCGTATATCCATACATGACTACTGAAAAAACCATAGCTTTGACTCTATGGACCTTTGTGAGCAAAGTAATGTCTCTGCTTTTTAATACACTGTCTAGGTTGGTCATAGCTTTTCTTACAAGAAGCAAGCATCTTTTAATTTCATGGCTGCAGTCACCATCTGCAGTGATTTTGGAGCCCAAAAAAACAAAGTCTGACATTGTTTACACTGTTTCCCCATCTATTTCCCATGAAGTGATGGGACCAGATGCCATGATCTTTGTTTTTTGAATGTAGAGTTTTAAGCCAGCTTTTTCACTCTCTTCTTTCACCTTCATCAAGAGGCTCTTTAGTTCCTCTTCACTTTCTGCCATAAGGGTGGTATCATCTGCATATCTGAGGTTGTTCATATTTCTCCCAGCAATCTTGATTCCAGCTTGTGCTTCATCCCTCCCAGCATTTTGCATTATGTGCTCTGGATATAAGTTAAATAGGCAGGGTAACAATATACACCCTTGACGTTCTCCTTTCCCAGTTTTGAACCTGTCTCTTGTTCCATGTCTGGTTCTAACTGTTGTTTCTTGACCTGCGTACTGGTTTCTCAGGGGGGAGGTCAGGTGGTCTGGTATTCCCATCTCTTTCAGAATTTTCCATGGTTTGTTACGATCCACACTGTCAGAAGCTTTAGCGTAGTTAGTGAAGCAGATGTTTTTCTGGAGTTCTCTTGCTTTTTCGATGATCCAGCGGATGTTGGCAATTTGATCTCTGGTTCCTCTGCCTTTTCTAAATCTAGCTTGAACGTCTGGAAGTTCTCGGTTCACGTACTGTTGAAGCCTGGCTTGGAGAATTTTGAGCATTATTTTGCTAGTGTGTGAAATGGGTGCAATTGTGTGGTAGTCTGAGTATTCTTTGGCATTGCCCTTCTTTGGGATTGAAATGAAAACTGACCTTTTCCGGTTCTGTGGCCACTGCTGAGTTTTCCAAATTTGCTGGCGTATTGAGTGCAGCACTTTCACAGCATCATCTTTTAGGATTTGAATTAGGTTAGCTGGAATTCCATCACCTCCACTAGCTTTGTTTGTAGTGATGCTTCCTAAGGCCCACTTGACTTTACACTCCAGGATGTCTGGCTGTAGGTGCGTGATCACACCATTGTGGTTATCTGGGTCATTAAGATCTTTTTTGTATAGTTCTTCATGTATTCGCCACCTCCTCTTAATCTCTTCTGCTTCTGTTAGGTCCATACCATTTCTGTCGTTTATTGCGCGCATCTTTGCCTGAAATGTTCCCTTGGTATCTCTAATTTTCTTGAAGAGATCTCTAGTCTTTCCCATTCTGTTGTTTTCCTCTATTTTTTGCATTGATCACTGAGGAAGGCTTTCTTATCTTTCCTTGCTGTTCTTTGGACCTTTGCATTCAGATGAGAACAGCTGCTCTCAGTCATGTGCACAGTTGTATTTCCAGTGGTAAGAACGGTTCCTGGCATATAGTAATAGATGATCAAACAGCATTTATTGAATGAATGAGCTTGTGAATGAGAATGGATTTTGTTATTACGCTGACTGGGTACACAGGTGCTCGTGTTCATACCGCTTTGTTTCCAAAGTAAATGTAATCAAGGTGATTTTCTTTCTTGTTCATTACTTATTAAGTGTCTTCCCACTTCCCCTCAACCATTAATTGGAACTTTCTAGAGGGAGGCTATTTTTCTCTGGCTTCATTTTATGTGGCTTTGTTTCTTCCTGGCATTTTGTTATTGGAAAGAGGAGTTTGTAGTTACTGGGCTTTGGGCATTGATTTTTAGGTTTTCTGTTATAAGGAAGCAGGCTTTAGTGCATTTGCTTGGAATAAAAACAAACACAGAAGCTTGCCAGGATGGCGACTTTATCTCACTCTGATTTTCTACTGAGAATTTTTGCAGTACTACCTAAGTACTTAGCCAGGGGCATTAGACAAGAATTGACAAATTGATGATGGCCAGATAGATACAAATTCACAGAATGTGAGTAAGTAGCAGGTGGAACAGTCAGGGAATATTGCTTTTTTTCTTTCTGACAGTGGCCTGTTTTTTTTTTTTTTTTTTTCCCGTGGCAATTATTAGTGATATGAGAGAGACCTGGACCAGTTAACTGTTTCCCTTGTAGATGGCCTGTAGCCTGCGGAGCTGCGGGGGCTGTGGGCTCATTGCTGGTGTGCCCACCTGGTAAGTCCTAGGCAGTCCTGCTTTGCTTTGCTAAGAATGCTCTCCAAGCTCCTATAGTAAGAAAGGAGCAGAAATGCAGTCATCTTTGTAAATGTTTGGGTCCTAAATGTTACTAGTGCTCAAAGATTTAGAGTGCTCCTGGACTTAGAGAATGAAATCATAGGCATGAACATGAGCAGGAAAGGGTGTCTTGAGCGGAGTAAGCCAGCAGACATGGGCTTAAATCCCAGAAAGGTTCTGTGTTTATTGAGAACGGTAGCCCTACAAGTCGGAGAAGGCAATGGCACCCCACTCCAGTACTCTTGCCTGGAGGATCCATGGACAAGAGGAGCCTGGTGGGCTGCAGTCCATGGGGTCTCTAAGAGTTGGGCACGACTGAACGACTTGACTTTCACTTTTCACTTTCATGCATTGGAGAAGGAAATGGCAACCCACTCCAGTGTTCTTGCCTGGAGAATCCCAGGGGTGGGGAAGTCTGGTGGGCTGCTATCTCTGGGGTCTCACAGAGTTGGACATGACTGAAGCAACTTAGCAGCAGCCGCCGCTGCCGCCACAGCACTAGCCGCCCTACAAGTACTGGTCTCTACTCATTTCCAAGACTCCCTTTCTCCCAGCTAAAGCTGCCTTTTCTTTCTCCTTGTCTCTAAGTACATGGTTATCTTACCTTGCTTTAGATATTGTTGACTCTTCACTATTTATAAAGCTCAGAAAAGGAAGACATTGGGTAGCTCTTTGTCAGTTCTCTCCTTTGCTTATTTTCCTTCTTTGAAGGACTTAGACTTGTGGTTAATTCGGGGTATTTGGTCACACTTGTTACTACTAAGTCAGTATCTTAACTTGCTATCATTACTGACCATCCTCTATCCATCTGGGGTAATCTTTATGTTTAAATTTATTTAGAAGTCCACTTTTAGTGAATTCCTCTTTACTTTTTTTTTTTTGGTGGTTGTTGTTTTAATGCAAGAATTTCAGCTATATGTCAGCAAGACAAGTATTTGAAGATTCTGGTACCAAAAGGTAGTTTTTCTCTGGGCTGAGAAATTATTATTACTCCTCACTTCTTTCACCTCTCCCTTCAGTCTTTTCTGAGCTAAATGATGATCTCTGTTCCTTTAATCTTCTCTCACTTGTGCTATATCCTGGTCCTCCTGTTGTTTCCACAATTCTTGTTCAAAGGAGTATTTTCTTTCAGAATTTTAACAGCTTTCTTCTGGCCAGGATTGTAGGTAACACATAGGCTCTGTCTCCTTTTCCCCCAGGCTATGTAAGGGTTGTATGTGTGCGTGTGATTGTAGAAATGTGGTTGGGATGGGCAAAATGCACTGTTACCCTCTCCCACCCCACGTTCACTGTCATCCATAGTCCTGGATCATTTAAAGGTGCATCAGCCAGTGAGTCCCCAGGCTAGGGGTGGTGATGATGGCCTGTTTCAGATAGCTTATCAGGGTACCTATTTCTTTTTTTTTTTTAGATTGAGGTTTTGTTGTTGTTGTTATTGTTTGGTTAAAAAGTAAACCAACTCATATCTCTTTTTATTTTGATTTGCATTGATTGTCTGTCCTTAAGTTCCAAGTGAGAACTTCTTTAAAACCAGTTGCCAGTCTTTGTGTTCACAAGGATTTGGAGGGTCAGGCCTCCCAATCCTTCTTCACCTGTGTATCTGATAGAATAATCAACTGCTGTGTACACAGTTCTCAAATGTCTCTGCTCTCTTACACATGCGTGCGTGCACACACGTGAACACGTTCTTTTTTTTCAGGAATGGACATTTCTCTAAGAGGAATCCATCTTGTTTCATGCAAATAACCTCCATTACAGCAAAATTCAGGAGACAGACTTTGAGAAAGGTAGAATTAGCAAGTTTTTCTTTTTTCCCCAGAAGACCTCAAAGCTCTTAAAATAAACCTTAAAAAACCTGTTACTCACAGCCTCAGCTCTGAGAAAAGACAAATTGCAAACCTGGTGCAGTGAGACTCTCCTTTTCTCCTCTGATCTTTTTCCTTTTTCTCTCTCAATTTATTTTAACATTGTCTTTCATGGTCTTACCTAGAAAGTTGATTCAGTCCTTCATTGCCAGCTCTTAGCTGGAGAAGCAGCAGGGTCTCTGGCCCTAATTTATGGTTTATATTTCTTCTCCATTCTCTTTCTTGGCCACCCCAGTTCCTCATCTCCCAACACCTTACTGATCCCTCCCCCATTAGAATGACAGTGACATGTAGCTTTGGAATTTGATGTTGTCAGTAGATTTGGGTAGAATTTGGCAGCCTGTTTTGTGCATGTGCTGCTAAATAAGGAAATGGGGCTTTTCTTTCTTGGTACCTTCATTCTTCCCCCTTGCCTCACTCATCCTGGTGAGCCTTGTAGCCAGGGGGAAGGGAGAACCCTTTACCTGATTAAATAGCATATTAGCTTCAGTTCAGTTCAGTTGCTAAGTCGTGTTCGACTCTTTGCGATCCCACGAATCGCAGCACACCAGGCCTCTCTGTCCATAAGCATCTCCCAGAGTTCACTCAAACTCACATCCATCAAGTCGGTGATGCCATCCAGCCATCTCATCCTCTTTCGTCCCCTTCTCCTCCTGCCCCCAATCCCTCCCAGCATCAGTCTTTTCCAATGAGTCAACTCTTCATATGAGATGGCCAAAGTACTGGAGTTTCACCTTTAGCATCATTCCTTCCAAAGAACACCGGGGCTGATCTCCTTCAGAATGGACTAGTTGGATCTCCTTGCAGTCCAAGGGACTCTCAAGAGTCATCTCCAACACCACATTTCAAAATCATCAATTCTTCAGCACTCAGCTTTCTTCACAGTCCAACTCTCACATCCGTACATAACCACTGGAAAAACCATAGCCTTGACTAGACGGACCTTTGTTGGCAAAGTAATGTTTCTTCTTTTCAATATGCTATCTAGGTTGGTCATAACTTTTCTTCCAAGGAGTAAGCGTCTTTTAATTTCATGGCTGCAGTCACCATCTGCAGTAATTTTGGAGCCCTTTTTAAAAAAACGAAGTCTGACATTGTTTACACTGTTTCCGCATCTATTTCCCATGAAGTGATGGGACCAGATGCCATGATCTTCATTTTCTGAATGTTGAGCTTTAAGCCAACTTTTTCACTCTCCTCTTTCACTTTCATCAAGAGGCTTTTGAGTTCCTCTTCATTTCTGCCATAAGGGTGGTGTCATCTGCATATCTGAGGTTATTGATATTTCTCCCGGCAATCTTGATTCCAGCTTGTGTTTCTTCCAGTCCAGCGTTTCTCATGATGTACTCTGCATACAAGTTAAATAAGCACTATACAGGCTTAACGTACTCTTTTTCCTATTTGGAACCAGTCTGTTGTTCTATGTCCAGTTCTAACTGTTGCTTCCTGACCTGCATACAGATTTCTCAAGAGGCAGGTCAGGTGGTCTGGTATTCCCATCTCTTTCAGAATTTTCCAGTTTATTGTGATCCACACAGTCAAAGGCTTTGGCATAGTCAATAAAGCAGAAATAGATGTTTTTCTGGAACTCTCTTGCTTTTTCGATGATCCAGAGGATGTTGGCAATTTGATCTCTCGTTCCTCTGCCTTTTATAAAACCAGCTTGAACACCTGGAAGTTTGTGGTTCACGTATTGCTGAAGCCTGGCTTGGAGAATTTTGAGCATTACTTTACTAGCATGTGAGATGAGTGCAATTGTGTGGTAGTTTGAGCATTCTTTGGCATTGCCTTTCTTTGGGATTGAAATGAAAACTGACCTTTTCCAGTTCTGTGGCCACTGCTGAGTTTTCCGAATGTGCTGGCATATTGAGTGCAGCACTTTCACAGCATCATCTTTCAGGATTTGGAATAGCTCCACTAGAATTCCATCACCTCCACTAGCTTTGTTCGTAGTGATGCTTTCTAAGGCCCACTTGACTTCACATTCCAGGATGTCTGGCTCTAGGTGAGTGATCACACCATAATGATTATCTGGGTCGTGAAGATCTTTTTTGTACAGTTCTTCTGTGTAGTCTTGCCACCTCTTCTTAATATCTTCTGCTTCTGTTAGGTCCATACCATTTCTGTCCTTTATTGAGCCCATCTTTGCATGAAATGTTCCCTTGGTATCTCTAATTTTCTTGGAGAGATCTCTAGTCTTTCCCATTCTGTTGTTTTCCTCTATTTCTTTGCATTGATCACTGAGGAAGGCTTTCTTATCTTTTCTTGCTACTCTTTGGAACTCTGCATTCAGATGCTTATATCTTTCCTTTTCTCCTTTGCTTTTCGCTTCTCTTCTTTTCACAGCTATTTGTAAGGCCTCCCCAGACAGCCATTTTGCTTTTCTGCATTTTTTTTCCATGGGGATGTTCTTGATCCCTGTCTCCTGTACAGTGTCACTAACCTCAGTCTATAGTTCATCAGGCACTCTATCTATCAGATCTAGTCCCTTAAATCTATTTCTCACTTCCACTGCATAATCATAAGAGATTTGATTTAGGTCATATGAAGCTACAAAATAGCATTTCAAAGCAAGAAGTCAGGGAGTGTCCCTAAAGTTCCCTTGGAAGGAGGTGACCTTTCAGTTACTTTTTTCAACATCTTTGGGGGCCCATTTGAAGAGAGCTGAAGCAATAATTGCTGCTGCTAAGTCACTTCAGTCGTGTCCGACTCTGTGTGACCCCATAGACGGCAGCCCACCAGGCTTCCCCGTCCCTGAGATTCTCCAGGCAAGAACACTGGAGTGGGTTGCCATTTCCTTCTCCAATGCGTGAAAGTGAAAAGTGAAAGGGAAGTCGCTCAGTTGTGTCCGACTCTAGCGACCCCATGGACTGCAGCCTACCAGGCTCCTCTGTCCATGGGATTCCCCAGGCAAAAGTACTGGAGTGGAGTGCCATTGCCTTCTCCGGAAGCAATAATTAGGACTAAGCAAAGAAAATGAATTTGGATCCAGAATAGTTTAAAAAGAAGCTTAAAAAACCAGAACCTGCTGAGACATAATAAATAGGTGTTTGAGTTTTGTTCTCTTCTTACTTATTCCATTCCTTTTTGCCTTTGTTTTTGGTTTCCTTCCCAAGACTTAGAGACTCTGTTATTCCCTTGATAGTGGAATAAGGATCCTACTGGTGACAGCTTGCTGATATTCAGGCAGGTAGAAGGAGCTGAGGTGGGCTCCCTTCAGATACTGCTAAATCCAGGAGTTTGGGGTTGTCTAGGGAAGGGTAAACTTTCCATTTTTATATTCCTTTGCATTCTCCCTAGGATTCTTTGGGACTGACTGTATTTTCCAGATAATTCTCTCTGAGAAATGGGGAAAGAGGAAATTTTCTGGACGGTTTTTGCCAGGCTTTCTGAGCAGTTGGAGCATCATGCCAAAGATACATGGTCTTATCTCCTTAAGATCATCTCTAGGCCTCCAGTTTGTTTGGGGAGGCTGGCAGTTTGGTATATGTAAGAGCTTGGACTTTGGAGTCAGATCTGCTTTCGAATTCTGACTTTGTCACTGATTAGTTCTGTGACCTTGGAGAACTGACCTTACCCCTATGAGTCTTAGCTTTCTGAAACATAATGGAGGGTAACAATGGTGCCTCTGACATAGGACTGTTGTGAGTCCAATGTCTGGTGAATAAATACTTTGTAAAACATTAGCTGTAATTTTAAGATACTGATAGATTATTAGATTGAAACTTCTTGGCAAGAGACAATAGGTAGGAAGTTGCTAAAAAAATCCCAAACCACTTTGGAGTCAGATCTGCTTTCGAATTCTGACTTTGTCACTGATTAGTTCTGTGACCTTGGAAAACTGACCTTACCCCATGAGTCTTAGCTTTCTGAAACGTAATGGAGGGTAACGATCATGCCTCTGACGTCAATAGGACTGTTGTGAGTCCAATGTCTGGTGAATAAATACTTTGTAAAACGTTAGCTGTAATTTTAAGATACTGATAGAATATTAGATTGAAACTTCTTGGCAAGAGACAATAGGTAGGAAGTTGCTAACAAAAACCCAAAACACTCTGATGGAAGATAGGTTGAAGGAGAGGAAAAAACATTTAACAAAAAGAAAAAGAGGAGAACGTTGGGTACTGTAATGAGTTACCTGTTGTTTTACTACATTAGTAAATCCCAAGTCTTCCCCTTTGTTAATCCAGCCAGTTGATTGTTCTCCCAGAAACACCCAGCCTTATTACTGGCTCCTCTGCAAAGATTTACTAGACACAGCAGTCACAGTGTCCTCCATTACCAGGACATTATTATTTTTAAAATGCACTGCTTTGTTTTGCCACCTGCACTTTGCAGTGTTATAAATAATTAAAGCTCACCGCACTTGTCAGAATAGGTTCAAAAAGTGCATTTGGGGATGCTGTACCTTTGCCTTGACAATGTGTTTATTAGCTTGCTTGTTAATTCCAGGATTGGTTAACTTGAGGCACCTCTGTGCCAGCCTGCTCACACCGACACTCACCTTGAAGACTTCAGCAGAGGGGCTCAGTGTGGTAGTCTTTCTTCTGTGTCCCTGAGAAGTCATCAAGTGGTGAACAAGAAAGCAGAGAACAGTTCTTGCAGCTGATATGCTCTTCCCCAAATGTGTTTGTGTGGGAAAGAACAAATCGTGGGCCAGATGGAGCAGAGCAACAGAGGCTAGGAGCTTCTTGATGTTCTGGAAAACAGTCAAGTGCAAACAAATCAATTAGAAGAAAACCTTTGTGAGACACTTTGGTTTGCATTTTCATCAAAACGTTGGACTGTGGGCTGTTTCTGTCCATTCCTGGTAATTGGAACGAATGTTCGTTTTTGCCTCTGATAAGCGTTTGCTGTGACGTGGGAGTAGGAGGAAGAGAGGCTTTTCTGGGGGCGTTGCTATAGAGGAGCTGTCAGGGCCATTGCTTCAAGTGTTGGCAGGGTCTCCTGTTAGCGCACAGGTCTGGCTTGGGGAGGCTGTGTGCAGAAGAGGAGCAAGGCATAGGGCTCAAGTGCAGGCGTGGAGTCACAAGGACCCAGGTTCACAGGCTGACTTTGTTGACTACTAGCTGGGTGTGTTAATTTCCCGTGGCTGCTGTAAAAGGTTAAAATAAGCCAGATGACTTGAAACAGCAGAGATTTAGTCTTTTCTAGTTTTGGAGGGCAGAAGTCTGAAGTCAGTATCACTAGGCTGAAATCAACATGTTGGCAGGGCCGCACTCCCTCCAAAGGCTCTGGGGCAGAATCTGTTGCTTGCTTCTTCCAGCTTCTGGTGGCTGCTGGCATTCATTGGCTTGTGGCTACATCACTCCATTCTTTACGTTCAGTATCTTCAAACCTCTGCTCTGTTTTCACATCACCTTCTCTTCCATGCCTGTGTCAAATCTCCCTTTGTCTCTTTCTTACAAGAACATTGTGATTGTAAGGAATCACACTGTGATTGTGTGTTTAGGGTCTACTCAGATAATCTGAGATAATTGTTTTAAGGTGCTTAATCACATCTGTGAAGACCTTTTTTTCTTATAAAGTGTATTTGCAGGTTCCAAAAATTAGGAGCTGATATCTTTGGAGGGCTTCTAGACTTTCACCAATATGTTTTCTTCCTTATCTTTAAAATGGTAATTGTATCTTCTGGAATAATTTCCATGGAGCTGAAATGAAATCTTGCTTGCCAGACACTCAGCAAAGTGACATAGTTGGTGCCTAGTACCTAGTAAATATTCTTTTATCGAGGGGGGGTATTTTAAAATTTTATTATTGAAATATAATTGTTTTAAGTGTTGTGCCAGTCTCTGCTGTACAGCAAAGTGACTCAGTTATCAATTCAGTTCAGTCGCTCAGTCGTGTCCGACTATTTGCGACCCCATGGACTGCAGCACACCAGGCTTCCTTGTCCATCACCAACTCCCAGAGCTTACTCAAACTCATGTCCATCGAGTTGGTGATGCCATCCAACCATCTCATCCTCTGTCATCCCCTTCTCCTGCCTTCAATCTTTCCCAGCCTCAGAGTCTTTTCCATTGAGTCAGTTCTTCGCATCAGGTGGCCAAAGTATTGGAGCTTCAGCTTCAGCATCAGTCCTTCAAATGAATATTCAGGACTGTTTTCCTTTAGGACTAACTGGTTGGATCTCCTTGCAGTCCAAGGGACTCTCAAGAGTCTACTCCAACACCATAGTTCAAAAGCATCAATTCTTTTGCACTCAGCTTTCTTTATAGTTCAACTTTCACATCCATACATGACTACTGGAAAAACCATAGCTTTGATTAGATGGACCTTTGTTGGCAAAATAATATCTCTGCTTTTTAATATGCTGTCTAGGTTGGTCATAGCTTTTCTTCCAAGGAGCAAGCATCTTTTTATTTCATGGCTGCAGTCACCATCTGTAGTGATTTTGGAGACCCCCAAAATAAAGTCTGACACTGTTTCCACTGTTTCCCCATCTATTTGCCATGAAGTGATGGGACCAGATGCCATGATCTTTGTTTTTCTGAATGTTGAGTTTAGAGCCAACTTTTTCATTCTCTTCTTTCACTTTCATCAAGAGGCTCTTTAGTTCTTCTTTACTTTCTGCCATAAGAATGGTATCATCTGTGTATCTAATGTCATCTGTATTTCTTCCTGCAGTCTTGATTCTGCTTTGTGCTTCATCCAGCCCAGCATTTCGCATGATGTACTCTGCATATAAGTTAAATAAGCAGGGTGACAAGATACACCCTTGACGTTCTCTTTTCCCAGTTTTGAACCAGTCTGTTCCATGTCTGGTTCTAACTGTTGCTTCTTGACCTGCATACTGGTTTCTCTGGAGACAGGTAAGGTGGTCTGATATTCTCATCTCTTTAAGAATTTTTCATAGTTTGTTATGATCCACACTGTCAGAAGCATTAGCATAGTCAGTGAAGCAGAAGTAGATGTTTTTCTGGAATTCTCTTGTTTTTTCTATCATGCAGTGTATGTTGGTAATTTGATCTCTGGTTTCTCTGCCTTTTCTAAAACCAGCTTGAACATCTGGAAGTTCTTGGTTCATGTACTGTTGAAGCCTGACTTGGAGAATTTTGAGCATTATTTTGCTAGCGTGTGAAATGAGTGGAATTGTGTGGTAGTTTGAACATTCTCTGGCATTGCCCTTCTTTGGTATTGGAATGAAAACTGACCTTTTCCAATCCTGTGGCCCCTGCTGAGTTTTCCAAATTTGCTGGCATATTGCATGTAGCACTTTAACAGCATCATCTTTTAGGATTTGAAGTAGCTCAACTGGAATTCCATCACCTCCACTAGCTTTGTTTGTAGTGATGCTTCCTAAGGCCCACTTGACTTGGCATTCAAGGATGTCTGGCTCTAGGTTAGTGAGCACCCCATCGTGGTTATCTGGGTCATGAAGATATTTTTTATATAGTTTCTGTGTATTCTTACCATCTCTTCTTAATATCTTCTGCTTCTGCTATGTCCATACCATTTCTGTCCTTTATTGGGCCCATCTTTGCAAGAAATGTTCCCTTGGTATCTCTAATTTTCTTGAAGAGATCTCTGGTCTTTCGTATTCTATTGTTTACATCTGTTTCTTTGCATTGATCACTGAGGAAGGCTTTCTTATCTCCCCTTCCTATTCTTTGGAACTCTGCATTCAAATGGGTATATCTTTCCTTTTCTCCTTTACCTTTCACTTCTCTTCTTTTCTCAGCTGTTTGTAAAGCCTCCTCAGACAACCATTTTGCCTTTTTGCATTGTTTTTTCTTGAGGATGGTCTTGATCACTGCCTCCTGTACAACCTCCGTCCATAGTTCTTCGGGCACTCTTGTCTATCAGATCTAATCCCTTGAGTCTATTTGTCACTTCCACTGTATAATCATAAGGGATTTGATTTAGATCATACCTGAATGGTCTAGTGGTGTTCCCTAATTTGTTCAATTTAAGTCTGAATTTGGCAATAAGGAGTTCATGATCTGAGCCACAATCAGCTCCCGGTCTTGTTTTTGCCAACTGTATAGTTCTTCTCCGTCTTTGGCTGCAAAGAATGTAATCATTCTGATTTTGGTATTGACCATCTGGTGATGTCCCTGTGTAGAGTGTTCTCTTGTGTTGTAGGAAAAGGGCTTTTTGACCAGTGCATTCCTCTGGCAAAACTCTCTTAGCCTTTGCCCTGCTTCATTTTGTACTCTAAGGTGAAATTTTCCTGTTACTCCAGGTATCTGTTGACTTCTACTTTTGCATTCCAGTCCCCTATAATCAAAAGGACATGTTTTTTGGGTGTTAGTTCTAGAAGGTCTTGTAGGTCTTCATAGACCCATTCAACTTCAGTTTCTTCAGTATTATTGTTTGGGGCATAGACTTGGATTCCTGTGATATCGAATGGTTTGCCTTGGAAATGAACGGAGATCATTCTGTCAATTTTGAGATTGCATCCAAGTACTGCATTTTGGACTCTTTTGTTGACTATGAGAGCTACTCCATTTCTTCTAAGGGATTCTTGCCCACAGTAGTAGATATAATGGTCTGCTATTGCTACTGCTGCTAAGTCGCTTCAGTCGTGTCCGGCTCTGTGCGACCCCATGGACTGCAGCCTACCAGGCTTCTCCGTCCATGGGATTCTCCAGGCAAGAACACTGGAGTGGGTTGCCATTTCCCTTCTCCAGTACATGAAAGTGGAAAGTGAAAGTGAAGTCGCTCAGTCGTGTCTGACTCTTAGCGATCCCATGGACTGCAGCCTACCAGGCTCCTCCATCCATGGGATTTTCCGGGCAACAGTACTGGAGTGGGGTGCCATTGCCTTCTCCCGATATAATGGTCATCTGAGTTAAATTCACCCATTCCAGACCATTTTAGTTCACTGATTCCTAAAATGTCATTGTTCACTCTTGCCATCTCTTGTTTGACCACTTACAGTTTACCTTGATTCATGGACCTAACATTCCTGGTTCCTATGCAATATTGTTCTTTACAGCATTGGACTTTACTTCCATCACTAGTCACATCCACAACTGCGTGTTGTTTTTGCTTTGGCTCTGTCTCTTCATTCTTTCTGGAGGTATTTCTCCACTGTTATCCAGTAGCTGTTGGGCACCTACCGACCTGGGGAGTTCATCTTTCAGTGTCCTCTCTTTTTGCCTTTTCATGGTTTTCATGGGGTTCTCGAGGCAAGAATACTAAAGTGGTTTGCTGTTCCCTTCTCCAATAGACCTTGTTTTGTCAGAACTCCCCACCATGACCCGTCCGTCTTGGGTGGCCACAGAGGGGACGACAGAGGATGAGATTGTTGGATGGCATCACCGACTCAGTGGATATGAATTTGGGTAAACTCTGGGAGTTGGTGATGGACAGGGAGGCTTGGTGTGCTGCAATTCATGGGGTTGCAAAGAGTTGGACATGAATGAGCAACTGAACTGAATTGAATGTGTTACAAGGTTTTCTGAAAGTCAGATCTTCCACCATCTTGGACCTGATTGGTTCTAACCAGTTTTTGTTACAACTTATAGCTTTGTCATTCTTCGAAAGGTTGTGTTCTGCCCCCTTCCCTCCTGTTTCACCAGGAGATTGGATTGGATATAGTTTGCTGTGCTATAGAGTAGGACCTTGTTTGTCCATTTTAAATGTAATAATTGGCATTTACCAACCCCACATTCCCAGTGAATATTCTTATTTATGTACGTATATCTTTTTTTTTTTTTAGTTCTACCAGTTTATTGCTACCAACCTGGGACCCTCTACCCTCATGCACACATGCTCAGTCATGTAACCCCATGGACTGCAGCCAGCCAGGCTCCTCAGTCCATGGACTTTTCCAGGCAAGAATACTGGAGTGGGTTGCCATTTCCTTCTCCATATGTACGTATATCTTACGGCTCTTATTATTTAGTCATCTTGTATGAAAGAGAGACGAATAGTTCCTTTAAGACTTCGACTTTGGACATTCTCCCCACCCCCCACCCACAGTTATTGTCCCCATATCCCTAGGATCTTTGGCCATAATCACCACAGTGAGCAGCTGTGTCCTCAAGGCCAGTCTGTTACCAGTCCTCCATTATCCTTTCTCAGTGCATGTTCTGATCTTTAGGAATAAGCCTCACCCTTCTGTTGATGTCCCTTCAAAATTCATATGTTGAAGCACTAACCCCTGGTATGGCAGTATTTGGAATAAAGAAGTATTGGGTTGGCCAAAAAGTTCATTTGTGTTTTTCCATAAGTTGGTACGACCCGAATGAACTTTTTGACCAATCCAATAATTTGGAAGCAGTTATTAATGTTAAATGAGGTAGTAAGGGTGGGCCCTAATTTGATAGGATTTTGGTCTTTATAAGGGAGAAGGCAATGGCACCCCACTCCAGTACTGTTGCCCGGAAAATCCCATGGATGGAGGAGCCTGGTAGGCTGCAGTCCATGGGGTCGCTAAGAGTCGGACACGACTGAGCGACTTCACTTTCACTTTCCACTTTCATGCATTGGAGAAGGAAATGGCAACCCACTCCAGTGTTCTTGCCTGGAGAATCCCATGGACGGAGAAGCCTGGTAGGCTGCTGTCCATGGGGTCTCACAGAGTCGGACATGACTGAAGTGACTTAGCAGCAGCAGCAGCAGCATGGTCTTTATAAAAAGAAATGCCAGGAACTGTTTTTTCCCCTCATCATTCAAGCAAACTGAGATGCCATGTGAAGCCTGGGAGGAGGTCACTGTGTAGAAGCCTGGAAGAGAGCTCTCACTGGAAACAGTAGCAGCCAGAACCTTGATCTTGGACTTCTGGTCTCCAAAACTATGAGAAAATAAGTTTCTCATGTTCAAGCCACCCATTGTGTGGCATTTTGTTATGATAGTGTTAGCAGACTAATATGGGGGTGTAATCTGGTTCACCCCCGCTTCTGCTCAGATATCTGAGGGGAAGCTTGGGCTCTGAAATGATTCCCAGTTACCATTCAAGACAGTTTTGTGTGTTGCAGTTTTCCCATGGATAATTGTAACTCCATAATGAAGCATAGAAGAATATTATTTTTACAGTGATATTTAGTATCTGATAGCTATTAGCCAAAAGGTACGTGTCCCCAGCGAGGTACTGTAAATATATTTTATCTGTTCCATTACCTGCTGTTTCACAAACATATCCCTGAAGCATTTTAATCTTGTTTTTCATACTTGTCTTCAAGTGAGGAATTGTTCTGATTTGCAACTTTGGGGGATAATTACTACGTTCATTAATTTCTGTTCTTTTCTCCTCTCCATTTATTACTGCTTCTTGAGAAAATTTTTGTCTAAATCTAAACTAAGTGGAAACAAGTCACTCGATTAAAGGGTGTTTTACAACAGTGTTTTCTTCAGCTTCCTTGGCATACTAATGGGAGGGCTATGAAAGCATCTTCTTACCTGTGGTTGAAGATCTTCGTGGTCTGGGCTTAGATGAGTAAGAGGCTTTTGGGAAACCTCTGACCTTAGGCTTCATTGCAGAGTGTTCTTTTTTTTTTTTTTTTGCACTGGGGGTATTCCTCGGCTGACCAACCTAGATAGCATATTGAAAAGCAGAGATATTACTTTGCCAACAAAGGTCCGTCTAGTCAAGGCCATGGTTTTTCCTGTGGTCATGTATGGATGTGAGAGTTGGACTGTGAAGAAAGCTGAGTGCTGAAGAATTGATGCTTTTGAAATGTGGTGTTGGAGAAGACCCTTGAGAGTCCCTTGGACTACAAGGAGATCCAACCAGTCCATCCTAAGGGAGATCAGTCCTGGATGTTCATTGGAAGGACTGATGCTGAAGCTGAAACTCCAGTACTTTGGCCACCTCATGTGAAGAGTTGACTCATTGGAAAAGACTCTGATGCTGGGAGGGATTGGGGGCAAGAGGAGAAGGGGACGACAGAGGATGAGATGGCTGGATGGCATCACCAACTCGATGGACATGAGTTTGAGTGAACTCTGGGAGTTGATGATGGACAGGGAGGCCTGGCATGCTGCGATTCATGGGGTCGCAAAGAGTCGGACACGACTGAGTGACTGAACTGAAGGGCAGGAGAGGCTGGTTTTCTTCCTTTTAGAGATTGTCATAGACATTAACGTAACATGTGTTATGCACTGGACACTGTATAGCGTTGTGGCAAACAAGGTTCTCCACTCATAGAGATGCTCAGTACATGTTGACTAAGTGAATGTGTGGCTAGATAGAGTGGTCTTTGCCTTCAGAAAGACTGAAGGGGCAGGCAGAGCTTCATTGGCTGGGGCCTAGTGGATTAAGGGTGCTGTAACCTCCCTGGAAGTTGGGAACAGAATTTGGAGCATCCTGTTGGAGCCATGATGCCCTAGCACTTGGATCTATAAGAGGAAGCAAAGGAGAAAGGCTGTGTTGAGGATGGTTTATTTTGCATTTAGTTTTTTCTGGTATTTTGGCTTCATGAGTCCCCTCTTTTCATTGTAGACAGGGACTGTTACGTATGTTCCTTGCAAGTGCAGATGCTTCATAAATGTCAAGTGATCACCCAAGACAGCTGAGGGAGGAGATAGAAAAGTAGTAGCTAAGACAAGTTGGCTGAGGCTAGGGCAGAGGCAGAGATGTTTGTGAATTAGATGCCCAGGAAAAGAAATGAAGAAGGGAAGAAAGCAGAAGCCAGGAAAGGATTTGAATTAGTCTGGAACTGAATGGGAGCCCAGTTTAGAGAAGTCTGATCTGGAATACTCAGGGAAAGAGCAATGGAGAGGGATTTCTATCTAAGAATGAGGAAGGACAGAGAGTTGTTAGCTTGTGATACTGAGGAAAAGGGGACACTGGGAGGAATGGCTTAATTCTTTTCTGTACCACCCACGTACCTACGTATCTCTCCTTTATGGTGCTTGTCATACTACCTGGGAATTATTTGTTCATGTGCTGTTTCTTCTCTGAGAAGATAGAAGGGGCTCAGACATCTCTCTATTTTAATTATCTAACACTGAGTCCATCACATAGCACGTGCTGCACAGGTAACTGATGAACATTCTTGAGGTTAAGGCCTGGGTGAGCCATCCATTAAGAACTGAAATGTAGTGGGTTGAGATGGGGCAGAAGGGACATGAGCATGTAACTGACTTTGTTGGGGGTGAGAGGGATAGAAGTGAAAAGTGAGATTGACACAGAATCTAAATCTTTCAGGCATTTACCAAATACTTCTTCTGTGTCAAGCTATCTGGGCAGGTGGGCATAGTCCCTATCCTTACGATGCTTAAGGCCTAGCAGTGGAGGAGGAAAACTGTATAAGACAAAGTGTAGTAGGTGCAATGCAAAGAAAAGTATGGGTGCTATATCAGTGCCTAATGGAGTCTAGTGAGGAGGGTCAGCGAAGGCCTCCTGGATGAAATGTCTTTGAGTGAGTAGCAAGCCTTTAAGGTGAGTAGGAATTTGCCAGATAAAGAGGAGGAGGAATAGAACTCCAAGGAGACATATGCGAAGGTCTGGAGGTAGGAGACAGGATGTCTTAGAGCACTGGGAAGTTCCATAAGGCCAGCTGTAGATAGGGTGAGAAAAGAGAGAAGCTGAAGACGGTGATTGGGGCTTGATATTGTGGAAGGCCTGGGTATGGAATTTGGCCTTTTCCCTGAGGGCTCTGGAAAAACATTGAATGGTTTTAAGCAGGGGGAGGGTAGGATCAAATTCATGCTCTGGCTGTAGTATAATCCATCTAACATTTAATCAAGGTGTATACTTGTAATTTGCTGATCTTTTATCCTCTGACACTGCAGCAAAGTCTGTCCATTTGCTCTTAATCATTGAGTGCAAGAGCCTGAAGAGAGTGTGGCCTGCCCCAGACCTGAGTTCCTGGTGTTTGAACCCGGAGCCCAGGCTGTGTGGCTGAGCATGTGGTGGTCAGGACTGTAGCTCCCACCTTTTCTGCAGCTCCTTCCACCCTCACCTCAGTGCCCCCTTCACAGCAGCTTAAAATTCCTCAGTCATTGTACCTTCCTCAGCTTTGTGCTTTCTACAAATTGAAAAATTTTATGACAGTGTCAAATCAATGGGAAAAGTTTTAAAAAGTAGGATTGAGAAATAAAGACCTCTTTCCCTTTTCTCCCTGCAAGGGAATTTGAAAAATATAGAAATTCTAAGTTACATGTTAAGTATCCTTGGGGTTTCGTTTCGTTTCCTTTTGAAAAATTTTTTACATTAACCAAAAATCCGACAGAGATGCTTGTGGGAAGATAATTCCTTTTGGCTGGAGCTTAAGCTCCACATTGTGAGCTTTTTAATTTTCTTTTTTCAGCGGTGAGTTGGGACCCAACTGTGCAGTCACTAGAGCTCATCACAGTCCTGTTGCTGGGCGAGGTATCTCTGTGAATCTGTATGTTTTCCCCTTGTACCTACCTAATGAAAGCCAAATTAAATCAATTTTTAATCAATGAGATGAATGACGGGTTTTCTTTAGAAAATAAACCATAAGGCCCCAAAGTACTGGAAATGGTAAAAAGTGAAGTTTTTATTTGTGTGTGCGCTGTTAGGCATGACTTTAATATCAGACAAATGGGAAGTGCTATTAAAGTAGTATTTGGAAATATGCTGTCTCAGGGACATGAGGGAGAGTGCTTTTCTCTCTGCCCTCTTTTCATAGTTTGTGCAGCCTGTATGTGCCTGGCAGCTTGCACAGGTGTCTAGTACATTGAGATCCCAGGGACACCTGAATGACTGGAGGGATGGTTTTGAGCAGGGCCATCTTTCTGTCTTGTTGCCGCCTCCCTCCACCCTCTTAGTCTCCTTATTTGTTCATTGCTTCATTCGTTTATTCAATATACATTTATTCCTTCTGGGCTTTTGTGTGGGCCACTGGTAAGGAATGGGATGAAGGGAAGTTCCCAATGAATTGAGGCTAAGAGCCATGGCTAGATGTCCCCTTCTTCTTCTTTGCATTTTATCCCTTTTTGGGGGATATTGTTTTCTAAGCTACTCTCAGCACCAGCATTGTCCTCCTGAAAGTTGCTTTCTTCTACCTGCTTTGGTGGAAGGAAATGGCTCTTTTAGGGCAGATGGAGTAGATATGAAGACTCTTTAGCTCAGTGGCTATCCCCATTTGTAAGTCTCCATGGGCTATGCGGGGTGGGGCTTTGAGGGGGCAAGTTTGCTTTGCTTGGGATTTGATTCCCATAATCATTGGTTTGGCTTTGGTCTCTGGGGTCCCAAGGCTTTGGTACCTCTAGGCACCAAACCTTCTCTGCAGCACATATTCCAGTTTGCTATTGTTATTGAGTGGGCTCCCTGAGTGATGCTCTTCATCTGAGGAAGACAGTGGCTTTTATTGAGTGCCTTTCAGAGGGGTTCAGAAGACTGGATTTGGGTTATTCCAGAAACCGTGGGCTGAGAAAAGTAACTGATTCATTAAAGCTGTTCACCTTCTGCTTCCTCATTGTGCTCATCAGCTTGGGTTGCCCTCACCTGAGAGGTGGTGGTTGCGGGTGGCGTTAGTAGTTGGGGCAGGTGAACTTGAAGGAAAATAGATAAAATAGTTGGTAGTTAATGATGGATGGGGGCAGACAGGAAGTGGGGTAAAGAGAGGGAGGTGTTGAGGCCTTCTGGGTTTCTGGTTCGTGCAGTTAAAGCTAGGCATTTCTAGAGGAGGATCAGTATAGTATCTCTGGGCATGTTGAGTGTGAAAAAATATAGAGGAGAATAGAGCAAGGCATATTCTTGGGGAGAGTGTGCCTAGATTCTCAGGCTGATTTCCTGTTCAAATTATCCACTTGGGTTTTGGGCCACTGTAGTGAAGGATAATACAGCCCAAATCCAAATTTTGTTTATAAACTAACTCCTTCTATTAATAGATGTTGAAAATTTTCGAGAACTAACAAACCCTGAACCACAAGGCAAAGGAGTGAGCTCATAAGCAGATTTCATAAACAGTGGTGACCCTCCTATCTTCTTTTTCCTCTCTCTAGTCCCCTTTTCACCATGGGGCAGTTCTGAAAAGGAGAGAGATTCCAAAGGGTTGCCTAGACAACCTAAGCTATGTGTTTGAAACCCATCTGACAAAGTGGATTCTTAACATATCACGAGGCCACTCCTCTGTAAATCCTTTCCTCCAGCATTGTTGAAATAAATACATGTTCTGAGTTTTAGGCCCCCAGGCCTTCAAAAAAGCTGTCTTGCCTCTGTTTGGGATGCTTTTCTCATTGTCTTTGGTTGGTTAATTTCTTTTCCTGTTTTAGGAAGTCCTCTCTGATATCGATTTCCTGAGGGAGATGCCTGTGCTTTCCTGCAGCCAGAGCCTTCTCGCTGGCTCCTTCAGGGCTCTTTCAACCCAGTGATGACTATAACTGCTGATTTACTTATCTATTTCCATCGCCCATCTCGAGGCTTCTGGACAGCAGGACCCCTTTTTACTTAGTCTTTGTATTATCAGCACCTGGCACATGTCTGGGATGTAGCAGGTCTCAATAAATACGGGCTGAAGGGTGAATAATCTGCTAGTTGGATGTGTTAGAGGTGGTGGCAACTGGATATATGTTCCCTAGTAAGTGGTAAGGGTTTATCCATCTTTCACAGTGAAAAAGTTTTTGATTTTTTGGTAGCTCTTCTGTATGGGAAGGTGAACAAGGTCTTTGCAGAAATATGTTTCTGGATTAGTGTGGCTCTTGAGTGCTTACCTGGGGTTGAAATGATTTTGGCGTGGGTGTGAAGCTACAGGTAGTAAGTGAACAGTTTGTCTGGGCTGTGTGGGTGTAGCGCTCTTGTGTTTTTCTTGTTGCTTTCCATGTTTTCATGAGCTACCATCCAAATATCCAACTTCTCTGAAGCCAGGGCTTGTACCTGGTTGTTGATGGGAGTGGTTGCCTTTCAGGTAAGAGATTGTAGTATCAGCCAGTCTTCGTCTACAGTGTTTCCTGTTGGCATTACCAGAGGCTGTGGTGGCTGTTTTAAGGAGAGCTGCCACAAGAGGAATCCCTGAGCAGTGGGAGACTGAACAGAGAGAGAGTAATTGGAAAGAATTGCCTCCTACTTTGTGTCAGACCAGGCCCTTTAGGCAAGATAGAAGGAGTAGGAAAGGTGCTGACTGACAGAAATAAAAATGTAATACCAACTGAGAGGTAAAAGGATAGTTTTGTAAGGAAACTAGGAAGAACTGGGGTCCCTGCTCTAAGGGTGAGGCAAGCAAGGGCCACTCGGCACACCCTTGGTACTCTGGAAATGATTCTGTCTTACTCATGACCCAGTTGGTTTGGATTCAGAGCATCTGCTGCCCAAAATGTGGGTTCCAAATGCTTACTGATCCTTAGCTGAATGTGCTCCACTTGGAGGCCAGTTGTGAGACTGATTGTTCCTAGGGTATGTTTACCTGGGCAGGTAGCTGGCATGTTATCCCCTTTCAGCAGATCTGGTGCTCTGAGAAGACTAGCTGGCAAGTCATCCTCATGGAGCCTACTGTGGCAGGAGAGACTTCCTGTGGTCCCACTGGCATCACAAGCCCACTCACTGGAACCTAGAGTCTCTTTGCAGGCTCCAGTCTGGGATACTGCTGTTGGTTGAGGTGTACTCCTGTCCGTTGCAGGCTGATGAGTCCTGACAGGCTGGGATGTGATTGGTAGCATCTTGCAGGGCCCTCTGACCCTACTTGCTGTCATGAATCCTGTTGTATCCCTCTTGTACACTTGCTTCAGCATCTCATGATATACCACTCTTAAGATAGCAGATGGGAAAATCATCCTTCTTGGGTTTATTCCCTGGTGGCTCAGACAGTAAAGAATCTGCCTGCAGTGAGAGAGACCCAGGTTCAATCCCTGGGTTGGGAAGATCCCCTGAAGAAGGGAATGGCAACCCACTCTAGTGTTCTTGCCTGGAGAACCCCATGGACAGAGGAGCCTGGTGCACTACAGCTGTGGGGTTGCAAAGAGTCAGACAGGCTGAGCGACTTGCACTTTTTTCACTTTAAATAATGATAATACATTAAAAAAATTGTAGCCTGGTTTGGGAATTTTCCTGGCTCAGGATGTGTTTGTTATGTTCTTATTGCCCTATGGAGACCAGCAGAGCTGTGAAGAGAAAGCACTTCATTAGGAGACTCTAGAATAAAACTGGGCTCTCCTGGCACTTCTTCAGGGATTTGGGCCCTTCCCCTTCCACAGTCTGTTGGGGCCAGGGCCTGGGAACTGCTCCCCAAGGTGTGCTCTGTGCTAGTGTCCAGGGATCTTAAGGAGTATAATTAAGCAACTAATAGACGTGGTGATGTTTAAAATTAAAGTGTGATTTTGTTGACATTAAGCATAGTTATTTAAATATCAGTTAATTAGTGCTTTTTAATATTGCTTCTTGAACTCAAGTTTGGTTATTGCAGTTGACATAGATACTTGACAAACCCAAGTCACTGTCGAGGCGTGGGCCACAGATGAACATGGACTTGGAGGAGAGGAAGAGAGAACACATAATTAACAGCTGTTGAAATAATTCAGCTGTTTCCCTTGCTGATTGCTCTCCTCCTCTGTACTGCTGATGCAGTGAATTTTTAATGGGGTGGGCTCTTGCTATGCCAATCAGGGTTAGGATGAGGCCTTTTTGATTGTTGGAAGTAAGCTATAAGGTTGGGAGGAACACTTTACATTTGAAACTAATGCTGTATTCCCCCTTAATCCCAGTACAGGATCTGAGCTTTGGGGTATGCTTTGGTATGAGGGTTGCAACTCGTGTGAAAGCAGGTGCTGAAACTGTGGACATTATTGACTGGGTAATGAGGTCGAGTCGGGAGATGAGAGTCTCTGGCTAAGGTTCAGCTTGTAGAGCTGCAGGTAAGCTGAGGTGCCTATAGACAGAGGTCTTAATGGAGTGGTCAATGAGCCTTCAGAGGGTCTCCTTGCCTGAAAAATCTGCTCTGCACACCTTCTGGAGTGTCACTGTTATGGATTATGGTGTTTATCTGCTCACCTGGTCATGTCTCCACCCACTCATTCTTTATTTATTTATCAGCCATACTTTTATTGAGAGTCTACTGTGTCCTAGACCCTGCACTAGCTAAGATGGAACAGTGGATAAGGAAGGAGTCTTCCCCCTCAGGGAGTTCATATTTACAATGCAGTTTGCCATTTTAACCGTGTTTTCAAGATTCATCTATTTTGCAGCATGTATCAGAACTTCAGTCATTTTTATGACTGAATAATATTTCATTCTATGTGTATACCACATTAAAAATCTATTTTAAAAAATGTATTCATCTATTGATACTTAGGTTATTTCCATGTTTTGGCTGTTGTGAACATTCACATGCTAGTGTCTGTTTGCGTTACTCTCTTCAGTTACTTGGATATATACCTAGGGGGCATGATGATTTTATGTTTAGCTTTTGAAGAATTGTCAGACTTTTCCATAGTGACTACATCATTTACATTTTCCACATCTTTGCCAATACTTATTGTTTTCACTAAAAAAAATAATTGTCCTAATAGGTATCAAGTGATATCTCACTGTAACTTTGATTTGCATTTCCACAATGACCTCTGATACTGAGCATCATTTCCTGTGCTTATTGGCCATTCGTATGTTGTCTTTGGAGAAATTTCTATTCAAGTTCTTTGCCCTTTTTTAAATTGGGTTGCATGTCTTGTTGAGTTGTAGGAGTTGTTTATGTATTCTAGATGTTAAACCCTTATTAGATACGTGATTTGCCAATATTTTCTCTCATTCTGTGGGTTATCTTTGCATTCTCTTGCTAATGAGAGGCACAAAAGTTTTTAAAATTTTTTAAAAATTATTTTTTTAATTGAGGTATAGTTGATAATGTGTTAATTTCTACTGTACAGCAAAGTGATACACTTGTACATATACTATTTTATATTCTTTCCTGTTATGGTATATTTTGGAATATTGAATATCATTTCCTGTACTCTACAGTAGAACTTTGTTTATAAAAGTTTAAAAATTTTGATGAAGTTCAATTTATTTATTTTTATCACCTGTGGTTTATGTCCTATTTAAGCAACTGTTGCTTGATCCAAGGTCAAGCACTTTGGCCCATACATTTTCTTCCAAGAATGTTATAATTTTAGCTGTTACATTTAAGACTTTGATCCATTTTTAGTCAATGGCACCCTTGTTAAAAATCAATTGAGGTAATGATGTAAGAGTGTATGTTTATCCTTATATCAATATAAGATTATATGTTTATATGATTTTCATGCAGTTTTGATTATTGTAACTTTGTGGTAGGTTTTAAAATCAGAATGTTTGAATCCTCCAGCTTTATTGTTCTTCCAGATTATTTTGAGTAGAATACCTTGATTTATTTTTATTTTTGGTTGGGCTGCATGGTATGTGAAATCTTAGTCCCCATCTAGGAATTAAACCCATGTCCCCCTGCATTTGAAGCATGATGTCTTAACCACTGGACTGACAGGGAAGTCCCTGGGTAGGGTATCTTGAAATTCCATGTGAATTATAGAATTATTTTTTTCGTTTCTGCAAAAAATGCTTGTGGGATTTTCATAGACTATGTTAAATCTGTATCTTGACAGAATATGTTGAATCTGTATAATCCTTTGAATAGTATTGTCATCTTAATAAAATTAAGTCTTTCAGCTCATGAACCCAGAACATCTTTATATTTATTTAGGTTTTCTTTAATTTCTTTTAGGTCTTTTTATTTCTGTTGTAGTTTTCAGTGTATAAGTCTTTTGCCTTGGTTAAATCTTTCTCCTTTGATTAAATTTATTCCTAAGTATTTTATTCTTTTTGATGTTATTTTAAATGGAATTTTCTTAATTTCCTTTTTGGATTGTTAGTGGCTAGTGTATAGAAATACAACTGATTTAAGTTTTGATTTTGTACCTGTGGAATTTATTAGCTCTAATAGTTTTTGCTTGTAGCTTCTTCAAGATTTTCTTTGTATAAGATAAAGTCACCTGTAAACAGATAGTCTTGCTTCTTTCTTTCTAATATGGATACCTTTTGTTTCTTTTTCTTGCCTAATTGCTTTGGCTAGAACTTCCAGTGTTATGTTGAACCTCAGTGACAAAAGCAGACATCCTTGTGTTATTCCTATCTTAGAGGAAAAACTTTAAGTCTTTCATCACTGAGTATGATGTTAGCTGTTGATTCTTCATATATGACCTTAGTTATGTTAAGGAAGTTCTCTCCTATCCCTGATTTATTGTTTTTATCATGAAAGGATGTTGGATTTTGTCAGATGCCTTCTTTTTATCAATTGAGATGATTATGTGATTTTTTTCCCTTCACTCTACCACTGTAATTTACTAAATGGATTAATTTTCATGTGATAAACCACCCTTTATTCCTAGGATAAATCCCACTGGATCATGTTGTATAATCATTTTGAAATGCAGGTGAATTTGCCTTGCTAGTATTTTGTTGAAGATTTTTCATGTATGTTCATAAGGATATTGGTTCTTATAGTGTCCTTGTTTTGCTTTGGTGTCAGTGTAATTCTGGTCTTACAGAACGGATTAAGAAGTGTTCCCTTTTCTTCTATTTTTGGAAATTTTAGAAGAATTGTCATCTGCCACCCTTCTGAATAGGCATGTTGGGTAATAGGCCATGGGCTTTGTGACATGGGGGTACCAATTTGGAGCTCTGGCATCCTTTTTTTTTTTTTGGTGGGGGCCTCTGCACCTTCATCTTGGCCCCCTGTCTGGGGAGCCAATTATACTGGTGAGGAAGACTGGAAGTTGTCTCGTTTTTTTTTTTTTTTTTTTTAAAAAAAGGTGAACTTGAGAGTTGGATTTTTAAGATTGCAGTTATTTCTTTGTGCTCTTTCTTTCCTTAATTGGTGGATAGTCTTGCTGAACAAGAACAAGACCTCTGTGATCCCAGTCAACAGAGCAAATTAGTAGATAAAGGAACAGTTTCTGTGTTGAAAATAGCATATTTTCTAAGTATGTCTAACATTTTAGGAAGAAAGATTTCATTGAAAATAGCTTCCCATAATTCTGACTTCATATCTGACCACCGAGATGGCTACAGGTACTTTTTTCAGAGTTCTGGTACTTCATACACATGTGCCATTATGTTCTGCTTCACTCAACAGTTGTTCAGTTGCTCAGTCATGTCTGACTGTTTGCGACCCCATGGACAGCAGCACGCCAGGCTTCCCTGTCCTTCACCATCTCCCAGAGGTGAGATGGTGAAGGACACATTCTCTCAAACTCATATTCATTGAGTTGGTGGTGCTATCCAACCATCTTATCCTCTGTTGTCCCCTTCTCCTTCTGCCTTCAGTCTTTCCCAGCATCAGGGTCTTTTCTGATGAGTCTGTTCTTCACATCATGTGGCCAAACTATTGAGGCTTCAGCATCAGTCCTTCCAATGAATATTCAGGGTTGATTTCCTTTAGGATTGACTGGTTTGATCTCCTTGCTAGTCCAAGGGACTCTCATGAGTTTTCTCCAGCTCCACAGTTCAAAAGCAACACTCAGCAGTATTTTATGCATTTTGTTTTCATGTTTCACTATAGTGCATATTTTCACTGACATTATTTTCCATTGTGTATGCCACATAACTCCTTTTTAGATTATTGATGCTGTTCAACTAACAGATATTTTTTGAGTGTCTGGCACAGTGCTAGTCAATCAGGATCCAGCAGTGGTTTAGGTGGACAATGGTCCCTACCCTTGTGCAGCTCCCAGTCAGATGGGTGGTAATTGTTATAGGCTCATGAAATGAAATTTCACTGACCATGTAACACAGCCTTGGAGAGGATGAGGAGGTTGTGTAGTCTCTAGCCCTGGCTCCTATTCCTGCCTTCTAAAAAGCAAGTGAGACCTTGTCAGGGCAGTGGCAGTTCTGCTTGTGACAAGGGATCTCGGTGAAGCCCAGGATGAGGAGCCCTGGGACCATGGCAGAGTCAGCTCTGAAATGGGACTGCCGCAGCAGGGAGAACTGCTGTTTCCTAGGCAATACTCTGCTTAATATTTTTAGTGCGTGGTCACGGCAGAACTAAATGTGGTTTCTGATCCCAAATTGGTAATAAATGTAGACATATATAGAGTCAGAAACAATGCGTTTTAAATCCTCTGCTCCTTAATTGTCTTGCCAAGTGCTGAGTTTAGGTTTCTTTGCTTCTTGGCTACCTACCCAGCCTCCCACCATCTCTCAGAGAAGGCACCCAGATTTTCTCTGGGTGTTTGGTGGGATTGTGAAAGCTGTGAGTTATGGCTCCCTGAGCTGTGTTGAGAAGCATCTGATTTTTGTGTTTCTCCCCACATATGTAAATGTATACATTTTAAAACTCATCCTCCTTTCAAGTTTTTAAGAATCTGGGATTATGAATAGTCTTGGATTCTCAGGCATGTTAAAAATAAAATATGATGTTTCAGTTGCTGACTTACCTGGAAGCTATAGTCAGGGCCAACATGGTAGTAGCAAGTTCAGTGCTTGGTGACCCGTCCTTAGTGCTGCCGCTAAGTATTTCTGTAAGTAAATACTGTTTTCTTGGGGTTCCTCAATTAGTTTAAGGATCACCCTAATTGTTGCCTTTCTCATCATTTCAGAGTTGTAATTTGTGTCTCCAGTTGCCCGTAACAGTATCTATTTTTTCATGGCATATTCCTTAAGAGGGCTTTCTTCTTAATTGTACTGTCTGAGACTCAGATGTGGAAAACCATACAAGTCATTGATTGTGAGCAAGACAGAAAGCACCTGAGGACAGTGATGGTGTCTTTTGTATATTCTGTTATACAGTAAGGTTCCCAGTGTGCTCAGGGGACCTGAAGTAAAAGGGACTTGTTTCTAGAGTGTGAATACTGAATGCTTATAATCTAAAGTGTCAGAGTGGCTGACACAGAATAAAGGTTACTGTTCTTACTGATTCGCAGATAGTCCATTTGTAACTATGGACTAGAAGTCATACCCTCCTTCCTGTCATAGTCCCACAGTGAGGCCCTAAACTTTGCTGGAATTTGGAGACAGCAGGCAAAGGAAAGATGAACTCTGATACCTCCCTAGCCCCAGCCTGTGGTGTGTAGATGAGAGTATGAAGTCTTTGGTATTCTTGAGGAGCAGGCTATAAAGAAAGCCCATCAGGCTTACTGTTAGCAGATACTAGTTTAAAAGGAGAGGGAAGGAGGTGGCCCTTACTCCCTGGCTAGCAGCTGACCCTGGCTAGCGTGGTCTAAGCAGTCTGTCTACTGAATTTGCCCATGTTGCTCCTGCCGTCCCTCTTTTCCCTTAGAGGTAGGAGAGCAGCAGCAGGAAGACAGGCCTAGTCACCAGGAAGCTGGGCTCTGAAGTGGCTGTTCTTAGTCAACTCTTCAGTGGGCACTGATGCAGAGCCAGCCAATATTGCTTGAAGCTTTCAATGGAAATGCCTCTGTAGCTGCTAGAGTGTAGTCCAGGTGTGTAGGAAGATTTGCAGCTCAGGGAAGTTGGTTCTAAGGAGAGACTTGTTGTCAGAATACATTTCTGTATGGGGGTGCAGTCTCACAGTTTTTGTTTATCCTGCCCTTTTCTCTAACAGTAGTGGTTAGTGAGAGCTACAGGCTTCTCAGGCTCTTCGTTTGTGTCAGGCATTGTGCTGTATGCTTCCTATCATCACATCATCTCATTTAATGCTAATAGCCATCATACAGAATAGTTACTCTTAAGTTCCTTTTTAGAAGCAGGAATTGAAACTTGGAGAGAGAGGTTAAGCAGCTAGTCCAAAGTCCACAACTAATTGGGGAGACCTGAGTGGAAATCCAGAGCCCACATTCTTTTCATTACATCAGAGTGAAGATGGAGTTGAGTAGAGCTTCTGGTAACCTTGGCTGCTGTCATCAGAAACAGGTTGATCATTCCTAGGATCTCACAGCGGGTCAGGGAGCAAGTATAAGGAGTAGATCTCCTTGCCCACAGCCTGCTAGATAGAAACTTGCAGGTTAGGGCCTAGTAGAAAGTACACTCACCCTGGCCGGGGTATCTCTACTTTGCCTTGTTGCTTGCTGGTGTGCTTAGGCAAGCCCCACTCACCTTTTTGGTCTCTCTTTTCTTCATCTGCTGTATAGAAGTAATTCTGTCCTATGTATGCCATGTGTGGAAGTAGGATCAAAGACTAGTGGTAAGTGAGTTTGAATATCATGTGGGCCAACTTTTACGCAGTAGAGGTCTCTCCTTACCTCTGCTGAGTTCTTTCCAGACAGTTGAGTGTGTATGAGGGGAGTGCTTAGTGCTGGACTACTGTAAGGGAGAGCAAGGGTGTTTTTGCTTCTTGGACAGCTGGGGAGCCCAAGTTATGGGAGGTCATGAGGTCAAGTCATACAGGGTGACAGTGAACTGGTTGCATTCTGAGTCAAAGACTTTCTTCTTCTTGAGTGTCTGTGCCTCTCCTGTGGGCTGTACTATGCCAAGGGCATTCATTAATTAAAATGTGTGTGTGTGTGTGTGTGTGTGTGTGTGTGTGTGTGTGTATGATGTGCAGAAATACAGACTTGGTAGAAGTGGTCTCTCCACAGTAGGCTCATTAAAAAAAAAATTTCTCTCCTGACACAAAATGTGTGCTTTTGTATTCACACTGTTGCAAAACAAATGAAAGGCTGATTTCATCTACCACTGGAAAAGCAGCATGGTCTGAAAAGAGCATGGGTTCTGGGGCCAAACTGGCTTTGAATCATGACTCTACTACTCTCTGGCTGTGTACACTTGGGCAAATTGCTTAACCTCTCTGAATTTTAGTCCCATCATGGGCAAAATCATATTAGAGCCCCATCATAGGGTTGTGGTGAAGAATAAATGAGCTTAGAACTTTGCTTGGAACATAGAAAGTACTTTATAAATACTGGCTATAATTAGAATTTATTTTCCTCTGGGCTGCCCAAATACTGCATTTGAATACTGGAGGATTGGGTGTCACTGGGGTATTTCTCTTTATCCTTCAATCCAAGTGCTGTAATTAGGATTATTACAGCTGTACAGAGTGTAAGGACTAAGGCTTCTGAGTGATCTGAGAGCTCAGAGAAGGTGGAGTTGTGTCTGATGGGAGTTTGTTCTTGAAGAATTTGTCTCCCTTCCTCCTTTCTCCACTGATGTGACTGTGCTCATCACTATCCTGAGGATGTGTGTGTTTTGGGGAAGCTCTACACCATCATGGGAACCTGTTGTATAGCATCAGAGAATCTCTCTATAGGACCACTGGGGCTAGTATTTTCTCTGTTATCATTGTGACTCTAGGAAAAATGTTGAAAAAACTGGATTTAGAGAAGTGGCCCCAAATCTCCAAACATCACTGGACCTACTCACTGTTTCCGAATGTACTACCCTTGTACGTCTAGTTCTTTTTTAGAAGGGCCCTCTGGCTGTCTCATTGCCAAATCCAGTGGCTTTTCTCATCCTTATTCTGACTGACCTCTTGACTTTGTTGCCCACAACTTGATTTTCTCAGGATTCTCTCCTCTTTTGATCTGAATAATTCTGCACTATTCTTAATGTTTTTCATCTTGTCCCCTGGATTGTTCTTCTTTCTTTTCCTAACCTCCAGTCATGACTGGAAAACTCTTCTTGGCCCATTATTCCTTTCTCTGTAAGTTTTCTCCCTAATAGAAGGACTCTTCTTATTGCTTTGATCGTCACTTCTGGATGATGCCACCAAAATTCTTTTCTTGCTCTAGTCCTGTCTACCTCTTTGTCTTCAACAGGCATGAAGTTGCCAGAGCCTTCCTGGATGCAACGACAAGCCCATGCCTAAAGGCATTGAACTCTGGTTATTCTGTGTGTAGATATCGATTGTTAGCAGGTCAAATGAAGACTGAGTCTTAAGCTTTCTTTTTTTTTTTATATGAAACTTTTAGTATTTTATTCATTTTCATAGTTTTACAGTATTAGTAAAAATAATGGCCATTATAAATAAGTATAAAATGGAAGTTGATGAAAAAATAATCCCAAGTCTTCCTTGACTCCCACCCTCCCACCAAAAAACTAGCTAGTATATGGCAAATATCCTTTTCACACATTATCTTTAGGCATATATTCACTTTGTAGTGGTGGATGGTTTAGTCGCTAAGTCGTGTCTGACTCTTGTGATCCCACGGACTGTAACCTGCCAGGCTCCTCTGTCCATGGTGTTTTCCAGGCAAGATTACTGGAGTGGGTTGCCATTTCCTTCTCCTTAAGCTTTCTTCTAGTATTAGATTCTTTGAAGGCTGGGGCTGAATAGGATAGGTCTGGAGAGGGCCGGGCTGGGCTCCATTTTATTCAGTCACTCTACTTGTCACTTGATTTCTTTTGATGGAGCCACTATCTTTTGTCTATGGGATTGCGGTGTTTTGCTAATATGCTTAGCTACCTTAGAAAATCTTTTTCAGTTGAAATACTGTTGATTTACAATGTTGCTTTAATTTCACATATACAGCAAAGTGATTCAGTTATACGTATCTATCTATCCATTTTCAGATTCCTTTTCATTACAGATTGTTTCAAGATATTGAGGCCTTCCCTAGTGGCTCAGATGGTAAAGAATCTGCCTGCAGGGGTGTAGGATACCCAGGTTTGATCCCTGTATTGGGAAGATCCCCTGGAGAAGGGCCTGGCAACCCACTCCAGTATTCTTGCCTGGAGAATCCCCATGAACAGAGGAGCCTGGCGGGCTATAGTCCATAGGATTGCACAGAGTCAGACATGACTGAAGTGACTTAGCACACACAAGATACTGAGTATGTTTCCCTGTACTGTATGGTAGGTACTTGTTGGTTATCTATTTTATATGTAGTACCCACTCCAGTGTTCTTGCCTGGAGAATCCCAGGGACGGAGAAGCCTGATAGGCTGCAGTCCATGGGGTCGCACAGAGTCGGACACGACTGAAGCGACTTGGCAGCAGGCAGCAGCAGCAGCAACTTAGCTACCTTCTTGAAGATCTGTTCTCTTCAGATAGGGTAGGGATGGGCTTGGTCATGTCCCCCTCATTTTGGAGTACAGAGTATTGAGAAGGGGTTAGGAATGCCCCTTCCTATTTCATCCCATCCCATGTTGTCTTCTTTCCAGAGCTGTAGTCCCAGCTGGGCCTGTGGAGCTGGGCCTGGGCCTTCTTGGCTCCATGTGCTCTCTGGCAGGGCCAACACCTATTTCTGTGTTGCTGCTGGAAAGGCTTCACTAGATCTCTCCATTGCAGGCTTTACAAGTGGATTTTGGCCTTGTAACTCTTCTCTGGTCAGGCAGAGGCTTAGGTCCATTGTGAACTTTTTACCCTCCAGTAGCTTCATCTAGTCGCTTTCCTTTTAGGGTGCCTTGGATTTTATTGAGAGCAGTCCCCATTTGCTTGGCCTTAGGCATGACTTCAGTATTTGGGGCACACACTGTTGCCATTACACAAATGGTCAGTGGCTTAAGGATGTTCCAAGTCCAGCTTGCTACCAGTTACGGTTTAGACTGGGGTTAGAAGCCACATTTCTTTTGCAGTTCAAAAGCTCTTTTCATTTAATTGCTGTCTACCTCCTGACTTTCTGCTTTATTTATGTCTTAGGGGAAAAGCCTGTTTGCCTGACCTCTTCAAACTTACTTCTCTTGTCCTTCAAATTATCCTTGGAAAATCCATTTCTTTTCCTAAGCCTTTGCACGTTGTTCTCCCTTGTCAGGGCTCTCCTTTCAGTGTTCTCTCTGCATTGTTTTTTCAGCTTCATATTTGTTTTCCTAAATTAGGTGGTGAGCTTCTGTTTGTGGAGAGGTGATTGTGTGTGTTTGTGCATGTATGAGTTTGTGTAGCACACAAATAGTAATGAATGTGTTTGTGGGAAGAGTTCCTCCTCTTTCAGTTTGTAAAGCAGAAGACTGTTTTATAGCTGTTCCTGCAAATGCAAGTTCTACATGATGGTGGCCTGGCTCTCTGGGCAGTAATATGCTGGGAAAAGCACTAAGTGGGCTAGGTCTGCCTCAGCGCTCAGCAGAAAATTGGCTTGAGTCTCACCATTTTTAGCTGTAGGGCTCCTCCTTTGAACATCTGTTTCCTTTACCTCCTGAGAGTAGATACCCAACAAAAGGCCTTGGTCCTAAATTTTGAGATGTAGGGTCAGTTAGAGGGTATGTCGATCCAGCAGGAGGCAGGAGCTCTGGAGAGTGTTTCTAGGGTGCCTGACCTGGCTCTGGCTGCCTGTGGGTCCAGGGGCAAGTTCTCATCCCCAGTCTAATGATGGTGTGATAACTAGGTGCCAGGTGCTGTACCATGTACTTTCCATGCATTGTTTAGTTTATTCCTCCCTAATATCGTTTGAAGTAGGAGCTTTTACTATGCCCATTTTATAGGCAAAGAAACTGAGGCCTAGTGAAGTGTGTCAAGGATCACATAGTTAGAAATTGGCAGAGCCAAGACTTGGCTTTACATGTGTCTGACTCTAAATTCATGTACTTTTACTTTCAACCTAATGTTTTAAATCCCTTTGCTTTAATTTTCTTCTAGTAAGATGGAAGTATAAATTCTTGCCCTTTCACTTTTTCCAGACGATTTGGGGAAACAAATACGTGGACAATACGCTATAGATTAAAAACCTGGGCATTTTATAATATGGAGTTCCTAGCGTTACCAGGCAGGCTGCTGAGGTAGTGCTCCCTGCCAAGAACACTTGTGATGTTTACCATTTCTCCCTGTGCTTTGGCCCTGCAACTGGAGAGCAGCCAGCGTCCATGGGGCCTACCAGCCACGTCAGAAGTTTTCAGAGGTCCAACAGTTTCACTCCTTCTTCTCTTGGCTTCCTGCCATCCACCATGGCATTCTTTTGTTTTCCTTCCTTGAGAGAAGGTAAAAGTTATGGGAAGATGTCATGTTTATGTAGGGCCCAGTCCTGTATGAATTGAGAAGAGAACGTGAAGCACCAGGGAGTCGTGGGCTATTGAGTCCAAGGGCCTCCTCCCACCTATGCCCTCAGCAGCTACTCTGGGCAGCAGTAAGTTGGCAATACAGATTGCTGAGAGCATCCAACCTCTATTTAAGTAGAAGTACAGACTACACATGGTCAGTTTTGATAGAAAAATGGGCATCTTAAGTACCCTATTATCTCTTTTGTCCCAAAGCCCAAGGATACTTAAGGAAAGAGTTACTGGTGGAACACTGAAATACTTCCCTCTTTCTTGGACTGAATTGATGGTATTGTAACTCAGAAGAAGGCCTTAAATATAAAGATGTAGTGCTGTCTTCTTTTGAGAGCCAGGGATGATGGGAAGGTTTGTTATGCAGGGTGTACAGGAGCAGGTGATGAGGTGAACCCAGGGTTAGTGGGTGGCAAGTGATTTGGGAAGGGTACTAACCTCAGGCCCGTTATGCCACACTGTGCCTCAATGGGATTCTGTGACTTTGGCTTTAGTTATATCATGGCCTGAGGTTTTCTTTTGCTGCTGCCACTGCCTAGGTTCCTGCTTGTGATGGTGGAACCAAACTGTGGGCTACTTCTCCTTTCCTTTCTCCCAGCCTCCGTGTAAAGCCCAGGGAAAACTTGCCTACTTGCTCTCTAGTTGCCACTTCTTAAATACGGACAAAGGCCAGGTGGACACAGTTGGAGGCCAGGCCTTAAAGAGGACAGAAGATACCATTACCCATGTCTGCATGCTGTGGAGTTTGCAGTTGTTTCTGGGTGCCCTTGCAAAGCCTGGGAAACTGTCTTACCCCTTTCTCCCAGCCTCACTGCTCCTAGGCCTTCCCAGGCATACCACCCCCCACCCCCGGCACCACCGTGTTCTCTCTCCCTCCGATTCATGGAAAAATATATGGAGGCAATGAATAGGTCAGTTGTGCAGTCCACATGGAATTATTGTGGGAGAGATGAGGGATCCATTTGGAAATCGATCTCTTATCCTTGGTATTGGCAGAAAATGCTTCTGAGATGTTAGTGTGTGTGGAGGTGGTAGTGAGCCCTGTGGAAGCTGCCATTTCTCTTGTACCCCCCCGCCCCCCAGTCCCACTCCAGGAGGTGGGGAAGCTGGTGTTTGTACATCAGCTGCCGCAACCTCTTCTTTCTCAGTCCCTTCTGGGCCTCTTCCTGCTCATTTGTCTTTTTTGCCCTTGGTTTCATTCTCATTTATCTCTTTCTCCTCATTTTTTCCCCGGCGTCAGTTCCAAGTGTGTAACCCTGGCTGTAAGAAGGGAGCTTGTAATTCTCTGTGTGTATATGCATATACACATGAATAGTCTTATGTAGGGGAAGGGAAGTCTTTTGGGATAAACCTTTTCTGTCTTAATGTATGTTGTCCTGCTAGTGCTGTGAGCCCACTGCTTCCATTTTTTATTCCTCTTTTCTCCACAGCCAAGGATGTAGAAATAAAAAAGGTATGGGACATTATAGGAAGCTTCAGGACCGTGTCCCCTTGAGACCCATCTTCCCTGGACCTTTCTAGACTTCTCATTCTTGATTGCCTCTGCCCATTGTTCATCCTCACTGAGCCTTGCACCCCACTCCCCTGCACACCTAGGCATGGCCAGGCACCTGTCCAGAACCAGTGCTGTGCTGTGAACTCACTCCGTGTCTTTCAGTGTGATTGGTGCCCTAGGGAGCCAGGTTGCTGGGGAAAGCTCATGTGGCATTCAGCCATTCCATTTTGTCTACAAAAAAAGAGGGGAGAAACTGGCAGAAAGCAAACGCTTTTGCTGCTGGGTGAGTTTAGCAGCTATTTTTAGCTCCTAAGCCTTTGCTTTCCCATTTGGCTGTGCTTTTTTAGCACAGTGTCAGTCCAGCAGGGCTGTTTTCCTTCATGGCTCCAGATGTCCTTAGGGAAAGTTTCTGTCTGCCCCTGAGAAGATGTGGGATGGGCACAGGGTAATAACTTCTGATAGTGGGTTTAGGCAGAGCCTTGGGCCCCACTGTAGACTTGTCACAGGGCCAGTTTATTGAGGTGGAACATGGAGTGTGGCAGGAATAGGAAAGAGAAAAGGTAAAATACCATACTCTCTCGAGGTGTTTCCCCTATAATTAATTCAGTTAGGACTTTATTGAGTAAACTGCCTAATGAGGTGTATTGGGGCTGAATGATCAACATGCAAACCTTTTATAAGGGTCTTGGACTGATATTGACAGGTTCTGAAGTTTTCTAATTCTTTTTTTCCCCCAAATTTATTTATTTGGCTGCCCCAGGTTCTAGTTGCAGCATGAGAGATCGTTTACTTGCAGCATACAGGCTCTTTAGTTGTGGCTTGTGAACTGTTAGCTGTGGCATGTGGGGATCGAGCTGCCTGACAAGGGATTGAACCTGGGCTCCCTGCATTGGGAGTGTGGAGTCTTAGCCACTGAATCACCAGGGAAGCCCTCTAAGGTTTTTTTTTTTTTTTTAAGTTTATTATTATTATTTTTTCTCTCTGCCTTTCTTTCTGGGGTAATTTGCCTGTTTGGGTTAAGTTCTTTTGACTTCCTCTCTAGTTTACTGACCAAAATTTTTTCACTACTCCAATTTGCCTATTCTTGATATTTCACTTAAGTAGAACCATACAATATCTATTCTTTTGTGTCTAGTTCATTTAATTTAGCCTAATATTTTTAAGGTTTATTCATGTTGAAGCATGTATCAGAATTTCATTTTTTATGACTGAATAATGTTCCATTGTATGTACCACATTTGAAAAAAAACTGTTGAATACCTAGGTTATTTCTACTTATTTCGCTATTGTCAGTAGTGATATTATCAACATTCATATGGAGGTACCTGTTTGAGTCAATGTTTTCGGAACTTTTAGGTGGAGTATGTACTTGGGGTGGAATTGCTGGATCACATATATAGTAGATCTATATTTATCTTTTTGAGGAATTGCCAAACTGTGCCACAGCAGCTGTACCATTTCACATTCCCACCGGCATTGTACTAGGGTTTTAGTTTCTCCACATCCTCATTAACATTTGTTGCTGTCTCTCTCTCTTTTTTAAATAAACTTTAGCCATAATGGTGGATATAAAATGGTACAGTGTTTCATTGTGGCTTTGATTTGCATTTCCTTAGTGATTAATGATGAGAACCCTTTCATGTCCCTATTGGCTTGTGTATATCTTCTTTGGAGAAATGTCTATTCAAGTTTTTTGCCCATTTAAATTTTTGTTGTTGAGTTATAGGTGTTATTTATATATTCTGGATACTACATCATTATAAGATAGAAGACTTACAAATATTTTTCTAATTTTTTGAGTTGTCTTTTCACTTTCCTTATAATGTCATTTGAGGCACAAAGTTAAAACTTTTAATTTTGAAAGAGTTCTGTTTGTTTTTCCGTTTATCATCTGTGCTTTGGTTATTATATTTAAGAAACTATTGCCAAATCTGAGGTTATGAAGATTTTCCCTACGTTTTCCTAAGAATTTTCTCTCTTAATACATTTTGAGTTAATTTTTGTATATAAGGGAAGAGTCCACTTCATTCTTTTGCATGTGGATATCCAATTGTTCCGGGACAGTTTGTTGGAGAGACTGTCCCTTCCCCATTGAATTGTCTAGATAATGTTGTTGAAAATCAACTTATTGCATATGTAATTATTTCTGGACTCTCAGTTCTGTTCCATTGGTCTGTATATCTGTCCTTACACCTATACAACAGTGTTTTTTTGTTTTTTCCCACAGTGTTTTAATTACTGTAGCTTTGTAGTAAGTTTTGAAATCAGGAAATGTGAGTCCTCCAACTTTGTTCTTGTTTTTCAGTATTGGGATTTTTTTTTTGGTGGAGGTTGGGGGGAGCATACATTATGCTAATAGGATCTTAAAATCCCCAACCAAGGATTGAACAGTGAAAGTGCCAAGTCCTAACCACTGGACTGTGAGCAAACTCCTCACCATCAGGATTTTGATAGGGATTGCATTGAATCTGAATATTGCTCTGGGTAGTACTGTCATCTTAGTGATATTAAGCCGCCGATCTGTGAACATGGGATATCCTTTTATCCTTGTATCATTTAAAGTTTAACAGCCATGAGGGCCTGCACTTTGGTTTGTTTGATTGTCTGAAAAGTGAAGTAAAAGGCTTTATGACTTGGGAATATTGAATTTTGCTGTTTTAGGGGATGCTAATGGTATCTGCCTTCAGGTATAACAGTAGATATGGTTAAGAAGTGAATGGTTAACCATTAGGGACTATAACCATTTAGGGACTATGTAACCTGTAACTATTTAGGGACTTCCCTGGTGGTCCAGTGCCTAAGACTCCGCACTTCCAATGGAGGGGTTAGGGTTCGATCCCTGGTCAGGGAACTGGATCCCACATGCCGTATTGAAGATCTAATATCCTGCATGCTGCAACTAAGACCAGGCAGTCAGATAAACACAAAATTTTTTAAAAAAGTGGTTATAAAGGTTCATGTGAACTTGGGCCCGTGTCTGTTCACACACAGATCATTTGGTTAGTTTCCTTCTTTCCTCACCATAGCCAATACCACCCTGTGCAACCTAATAACAACCTGGATAATGAAGAAGGAAGGGACAGGGCTATTATATTAGGTTGGAACAAACGTAATTGAGTTTTTGCATTGTTGAAATCTGCCATTTGATATTGGAATACTTTCTTAATATGGTTATTTTATACATCATTTTAATGCACATTTCTTTATACTTTTTACTAATGACTTATTCATGCTGTTTATATTTAATTTGGACTATGGAAATGATATTAGACAAAAAGTAAATTCGAGTGTTTTTCTTATTCGAGTTCAAAATGAATCGTAAAGCAGCAGAGACAACTCAACGTTAACGCGTTTGACCCAGGAACTGCTAATGAACGTACAGTGCAGTGGTGGTTCAAGAAGTTTTGCAAAGGAGACTAGAACCTTGAAGATGAAGAGCTTAGTGGATGACCATTGAAAGTTGACAGTGACCAACTGAGAGCAATCATCAGTGCTGATCCTCTTAAAACTGACATGAGAAGTTGCTGAAGAACTCAGCGTTGACCATTCTACGGTCATTTCACATTTGAAGCAAATTGGAGAGGTGAAAAAGCTTGATAAGTGGGTGCCTCATGAACTGACTGAAAATAAAAGAAATCATCGTTTTGAAGTGTCGTCTTCTGTTATTCTGTGCAACAATGCACCATTTCTCAATCGGATTGTGACTTGTGACAAAAAGTGGATTTTATACAACAGTCAGCTCGGTAGTTGAACTGAGAAGAAGCTCCAAAGCACTTCCCAAAGCCAAACCTGCACCACAAAAAGGACCTGGTTACTGTTTGGTGGTCTGCTGCCATCTGATCCACTACAGCTTTCTGAATCCTGGTGAAACCGTTACATCTGAGAAGTATGCTCAGCAGTTCTATGAGATGCACCGAAAACTGCAATGCTTACAGATGGCATTAGTCAACAGAAAGGGTCCAGTTCTTCTCTGTGACAGTGCCTGATTGCACGTCACACAACCAATGCTTCAAAAGTTGAATGAATTGGAGTATGAAGTTTTGCCTCATCCTCCATATTCACCTGACCTCTTGCCATCGAACTCCTGTTTTAAGCATATCGACAACTTTTTGCAGGGAAAACGCTTCCACAACCAGCAGAAGGCAGAAAATACAAGTTTGTCGAATCTCAAAGCATGGATTTTTACACTGCAGGAATAAACCAGCTTATTTCTCATTGGCAAAAATATGTTGATTGTAATGGTACCTATTTTGATTAATAAAGATATGTTTGAGCCTACTTATAATGATTTAAAATTCACGATCTGAAACTGCAGTTACTTTTGCATCAACCTGAATAGCTCGTGCAAAGGTCCTGGATGACTACAGTTTCAGCCAAGGCCTCTCTCCTCATATGGGGGAATGGAGGCTACTTTAGGTTGACAGTTTCAGCCAAGGCATATCTCCTCATATGGGGGAATGGAGGGTTACTTTAGGTTGTTCTACATCTGGGGTAGGAGACCTGTGATACCTGTATTCCGGAAATGTCTGTCATCATCTGAAATGTTTGACATCTGTGAAAAAAGTGAGATCATGGGAATCACTGTGTTGGGGCAGGCGGGGAGGGGTGTCAGGCACCAGCTTCATATTGACCTTCTATCTTCTGTGTTTACATTCCTCAGGCCTCTAACTATGCCTCACCAGGGCCTGCTCCTTTTTAGGATGGCTCCTCTGTGCGTACTGCTCAGCATGCTGATGGTCTCCTGCTTCAACTTCTGCCTGTGTCATAAGAACTCGGTAAGTATTTTCACACAAGTAGAGGGATCTTTGGGATCCAAGAAAGTCTCCATGCCACCAGGGCTGCTGTGGGAGTTTCTTTCTTTCTTTTATTTATTTATTTTTTTATTTTACAATATTGTATTGGTTTTGCCATACATTGACATGAATCTGCCATGAGAGTTTCTTATAGGAATGTGACCAGTGCTGGGTCACGGAATGTGCGCACTTCTTCCCCTATCCCTTAGTCCTCTGGCCTCTGTTTAAAGCTTACGGCACATTTTCTCTTTGGGGAAAAGATGGTGGTGATGATAATGATGTAATAACAATGATGATGATAATAATAAGCTTATCATGTACCAAGCATAGTCAGTCAGTCAGTCATGTCCAACTCTTTGCAACCCCATGGACTGCAGCACGCCAGGCTTCCCTGTCCATCACCAACTCCTGAAGCTTGCTCAAACTCATGTCCATTAGTTGGTGATGCCATCCAACCATCTCATCCTCTGTGTTCCCTTCTCCTCCTGCTTCAATCTTCCCCAGCCTCAGGGTCCTTTCCAATGAGTCAGTTCTTCGCATCAGGTGGCCAAAGTATTGGAGCTTCAGCATCAGTGCTTCCAGTGAATATTCAGGACTTGTTTCCTTTAGGATTGACTGGTTTGATCTCCTTGCAGTCCATGGGACTCTCAAGAGTCTTCTCCAACATGACAATTCAAAAGCATCATTTCTTCAGCACTCAGGCTTCTTTATGGTCCAGCTTGCACATCTGTACATGTCTACTGAAAAAAATCTTTGACTATACAAACTATACAAAGTAATGTCTCTCCTTTTTAATATGCTGTCTAGGTTTGTCATAGCTTTTCTTCCAAGGAGCAAGTGTCTTTTAATTTAATGGCTGCAGTGACCATCTGCAGTGATTTTGGAGCCCAAGAAAAAAAGCTCTGTTACTGTTTCCATTGTTTCTCCATCTATTTGCCATGAAGTGTTGGGGCTGGATATCATTATTTTTGTTTTTTGAATGTTGGAATTTTAAGCCAGCTTTTTCACTCTCTCACTTTCATCAAGAGTTCTGCCATAACGGTGGTGTCATCTGTGTATCTGAGGTTATTGATATTTTTCCCGGCAGTCTTGATTCCAGCTTCTGCTTCATGCCCGGCATTTCTCATGATGTACTCTGCATATAAGTTAAATAAGCAGGGTGACAATATACAGACTTGACGTACTCCTTTCCTGATTTGGAACCAGTTTGTTCCATGTCCGGTTCTGTTGCTTCTTGACCTGCATACAGATTTCTCAGGAGGCAGGTAAGGTGGTCTGGTATTCCCATCTCTTTCAGAATTTTCCACAAGCTTGTTGTGATCCACACAGTCAGAGGCTTTAGTGTAGTCAGTGAAGCAGAAGTAGATGTTTTTCTGGGATTCTCTTGCTTTTTCTATGATCCAACCAAGCATTGTATTGTGTGCTTTTATATGTATTCTTACTTAATCCCATCAAATGTTAAATAGACAACTGAAGTTATTATCCTCATTTTGAGAAGGAGGAGAACTAACAGATGCTAAGTAGCTTGGCCAACATTATAAAGCTAGTTTGTAGCAGAGCTGAGAGGGTCAGGATTTTCCCCAAGGACTGGGTTACTTGTGTGGTGAGCACCAAGACTACTACTTCTCTACTCTCCTCTTCCATTTCTGTGTCCTCTTTCCCTCTGTCTTTTGTTGCATGTTCTTTATAGTCTCCATTTCATTAACCCAGACCTCATTACTGAGGGTTTCTGTCATTGACAAAGGCAGGGGCAGAATGCCTGAGAAGGCCCTGAGCTTGGTCTGGCTGCAGGGTGTCCTGGCCCCATTTCCCTGGCCTGCCCCAGCAACAGCCTGCCCTTGACCAGCTCCCGATGCCCTCTCTTTCCTCTTCCTTGAGATGCCCTGACTGTCAACTCTCTGACAGTTTTACCCTCCCCTGGCCACCTTCCCCAACCCCAGGGGTCCTACTTAAATGTTGGTTAAAGTGCTGGAGGCTTTGGAACTGGAGGGCCTTGAAGTGCAAATGACAATTGTGATGAATTTAATAGCAATTCAGCTCAGCTAAGGTTCACCTCTGGCTCATGGCAAACTTCCACCTTCCCTCTGAAGTCATTTGTTTTCTCTCTGCCTTTCTCCCTACTTTGTGGAGCAGGAGAGAATGTACAGTTAGGAGTCACGAATCCTTTTGAGCTTTTAATGTTCTTTGACTGAGATCTTGTTGCTGTCATTTTTCTGGTCTCCTCTTCAAGGACAGTAAGACTGGAATCCCATTGGCCCCAGAGGGTGCGACTGGCCACAGAATGAGGTTGGGGCTGGCTCTGACATAGCTGGCCCAGAAAAGCACCCAAGTTTTCTGAGGGATTAGGGCTGTGTCCCCTTTAGCCTGCAGCTCTTGAGGATCTGGGTACTCCCCGTCGTGAGCTTTAGCAGATGCACAATTAACAAAAGCGTGCTGATGAATTTACTTAAGGACTGTGTGCTAGTAAGTCCCTTTTGGATAATAGTTCAACCAAATAGATGAGCTTTCGGAGCCATAATTATTCTGGCCCATTTATATTAGCTCTATTGAGCCTAGTCTCAGAAAAATGTTAATACTGACTTTCATCAGCAGAAGCTGCTTTTATCCTTATGTCTGTTCCTAAGCTGTATCCATTTGTCATAATCTTTCATCATGTGCTAAGTACAAGTAGGAATTGAAGCATCTTTTCTCTCATACCATAAAAATTGCTGCCCTGATGACATTTAAAAATCCAAATTATGCAGCCAGCCACCTTCACAACAGTGAAAATGGGGGGTGGGGGAGATGGGAGTGGTCATGATCCTTTGTTCAGAGCCTGGAGTCCAGACAAATGCTCCTGGTGACCTGGAATTGTTCTCCCCAAGGGCATTTGTTACAGGTTTATGGCCACCCAGCAAAGGTTGGCTGTGTGTATCAGGATATGATCTGGAGCCATCCTCCCCTCCTGTCGCCTGCTGTGGCGCCTCTCTGGGGTGTCACTTCTAAGGAGCAGTGTGAATGCTAAAGGGATGTATTGTGTGGTATACTCACCTTCAAGAGGTGGTAGATGAGTGGGATAGTGGAACCCAGTGTAAAGGAGCACAGAGCCTTAGTAAGCTCTCTTTTGCCTCCCACTTTGGCAGTGTAACCATTTCTGAGCTTTGTTTCTTCATGTGTAAAACAGGGTTGTAAAACAGGTACCTCCCTCTTAAATTTTAGTGTAGATTAAATGTGATTATATATATAAAGCACCTAGAATTGAGACTGGCACTGTATGGCTAATGGATGGTCAATAAATGTCAGCTGTTATTTTTTAGTATGGGGTGGCTGCTTCCATTGTTTAATTTATGGCTCTGTCAGTCAGGCTTCTATCCCAAAATGTTGCCCCCTCAGTCTGTCTCTGTCACAACAGCAATCCACCTACCCTGAGAGTTCATTTATTCTCTTGGATCTTGAAGGCTTTGGTCTTTAAGAATCTCTTATTCAGTTGCAAGTGTAAGGAAGTGTATCATGGTAAGCTGTTGTCAGTTAACACCTTAGCTGGGATTTCTTGCCATTTCAGAGGAAATTGGTATTTACAGTATTGATGGCAGAGAGAAGAGAGAATTCAGCATTGAAAGGAGCCCTGAAAAGCCAACTGAGAGGGCACCAGAGCATGAGATTTACTTCAGAGCTGACCACGGGCTGGCTGGCCTCCCACACCTCTCGGTCTCCTGTTTTGGACCCTGCTGGAGCAGAGGGAGGGTCATCCCTTTCTCTGCGACTGTGTTTCTCACCTTGTCCATTAAAGGGCAGGGGCTGTGCTGGTAAATGTGCTGGGGTGATCTCATTCCCCCACTGCTTGCTTCCCTTAGCATCCAAGGCACAACCGATAGAATACTTGACTAAGAACAGAAACAGAGAAGTGAGTCAGGATTCAGACAGTCCTGGACTTAAATCTCTGCTCTTCTCTCAGCATTGTGGTTTTGCACAGGTCCTGTGTGTGTAAAGTGGAATTAAAAGTGTGTGTTTCATAGGTGAAACTTGGATGAGTTGTGTGGCATGGAAGGCACTTAGACCAGTGCCGGGCCTGTGGGTAGGGGCTTCATAAATGGTAGCTGCTGTTTTCCTTACAACCCCATCTCCATGATGCTGCTTTTCCTGAAAACTTTTTCTGGAATTCCACCTTTGAAGTGACTGTCTAACTTGCAGTATGTTCGTGTGACCAAGCCTCCCTCAGTGCTTGCTGAAGTCACTGAGAGCCAGATTTGGTGAACAGAGTGAGTTGATCAGACAGACGAGCACCAAATTTATGTCACTTCTACTAAAAACAGGTGAACTGTAAAATAATGGCAGATTGTGAGAGAGAGAGAGTGTGTGTGTGTAGCTTAAAATATGGTTCAAAGATGATACCAAGAGGAAACTTAAAAAAATATTTTGAGCAGTGATAGGATTGTTGGAAAAAGGGGCTTTCCCGAGGCTTCAAGTATGTGTCTCAGTGGTTCATATCTTGTTGTAATCCTTCTTCTTGAACCTACTTTGTTAGTCTCATTAAAGATCTAGGGAAAAGGGCTTTCTTAGCCTCTACTCATTGAAATGAACACTAGCCTTGCCTGGATTTTGAAGGGTCATATTTTCATCATCACCATTACACTTGCCTCTTTCTTTCTGCTTCTCTTGATGTTGAGGATTTGGTTAGTTGATTACTGTTATACCTGCTAGGAGTTAACCTGGCTAATAGATACACTAAAGCAAGAGTTGTAATGTAAAGCTTAGAGATGTTTAGTTTGACTCTCCTTGTGTTCTAAAAGTAAGAAATATCAGATAAAAATATGGATTTCTGTTTCTTATTCTGCCATGAATGCCTTCATGGCAGTGGCAACTGAGTAACAGCTATGTTTCTTGATCAGGGCAGGAGGACTCCAGTTTTCACAGTTCCACTACTCCTAGTTGTTTTTACACTGAGCACACAGCACATTTACATCCGTTCCTGCCTGGCTTCTGGAGGCATTTAATCCACATACTTCAGAGGTAAATATTATTAATGGTCTTCTAGCCCTGCGGTCTAGTGTACGGCACTTTTGGCAGAGACTGACCAGCATGACTGGGCCCTGGAGTATATAGGCTCCAGGTACTTAGTGGACAAGGTGGTCTTTGTTCTGGAGTATGGGGCTAGTTCCTGGCTGTCAGCAAACTCTTTGGGCTTGTCTTCAAAAGATACACCTGCCTGTAGGAGGAAGCGCTTCTTTCATTCCTTTGTTGTGTGATTACAAACTAAGCCTTGGGCTGGGCAAGGGGTATATGCAGTGGTGAAAAAGACTGACACTGTGCCTGCCCTCAGGAAACTCAGCTGTTGGAAGTGTGACGTCCATGCCCTCAGAATGTAGGGAGCCTCCTGCCAGTCTGTCTGCTCATCAGTCTCACACACACCTACTCTTCTGTTGCTAGTTTTTCTTTTGAGCTCAGACTTGTACAGACTTCAAGTTGAAAGGGTAGGAGGAGTTTGAGGGACAAGGCTGCACAGGTGACCACAACCCAAGCCTGACGTGCCTGAGTGAAGCTATTTTGTGCAGTCCATGCTGGATGTCACAGCACAGACTCATCTGACTTGCCCCTACGGATGACTCCCTTTACGAGTAATAGGTGTAATGGCTACTGTGTAGCCAGGGCTAGTGGTTTACAGGGTAATACTTCTAACATATGAATGAGATGTTATTTCCTCTTTACAAATATAGAAACTGAAGTTTAAAAGTTAAGTAACTTTTCCTGGAGTCAAAAGCAACTTGGAATTGAACTTTGGGTTACCTGAAGCAGAGCTTCAGTTTTAAACCAGGATTCTATCAGTGCGTCTCATTACTTGTAACATGATTTAAGGACATCTTGTCCAAGCTGACTCATTTGAAAAGACCCTGACGCTGGAAAAGATTGAGGGCAGGAGGAGAAGGGGACAACAGAGGATGAGATCGGTTGGATGGCATCACCGACTCAATGGACATGGGTTTGGGTAAACTCCAAGAGTTGGTGATGGACAGGGAGGCCTGGCGTGCTGCGGTTCATGGGGTTGCTGACTGAACTGAACTGATTTTGTCCAAGATAATTTTCCTTACTGGTCCTTCAGAAGATCTGAAATTCTTCCATCTGAATCTCATGTTTTTATTTCTTGTTAAAATGTAAAAATCCTTGGAGGGGCTTTACATTGTCATCTTCAACACCTTAATCCCTTAATCTTTCCTCTGTCAGCTAGTTAAAGATCAGGACCTAAGGGACCCAGGGAGGTTCCTATCTGGACCTGGGGCACTGCTTGAAAAAAATGGCATTGTTACCTCCCATGTAGGATTAAAGTTGTTTGGGAGACCAAAATGAGATCTACATAAAGTACCTAGCACAAGTTTGGGTTCATAGGAGGAATCCATGAAAAATACTCTTAGGGGGAGAATTGGGAGGTGGGAGTGCTGAAATAATCTTCCAGTGTGCTAATGTGGGTGGTTCTTTGCCCTCCCAGATGTAATTTCTCAGAGCTCTGGAACCCTCTGGTTCCAGTTTCCTGAGGCCTTATTGCTTTTTTATACACAAACAGGTTTAAAAATGGGACAGGAAGGATGGGAGGCTGGGAAGGAATAAAATGAATAATACTTTGTATTTATATTACATCTTTCTCTCCTGAGCTCAAAGTGCTCAACAGACACCATCTCATTAATCCTCCATACTCTCCCTGGGGTGGAAGGAAACAGGTTTTAGGAAGAGGTTTCCAACCTGGGCATCTTCCTCCTTTAGCTCAGCTGGACTTGTGCCTTCCCACTTGCACCCCTTCCTCCATGGACTGGAATGTCCCAAGAGGTCATGTATGCCCTGTAGGTACCCTGGGGAATTAAGGTACCCAGGCCCTTTCTCTGCCCTGCTGGGTGGCTTAGGAATTAATTGGGCTTTAGCTACCAGCTTTTGTACATCTGAGTTGACCATTTGAGGCCTTACTGTTCTATTCAGTTGTATGCTTTTTCTTTTATAAATATCTTTAGTTTTTAATTATAAGAGTAATAGGAATTTTAAATATCAAACAGTATAGGAGCTTATCAAGTAGAAAGTTAGTCTCCTATTGTCTCATTTTGTCGACCCCTCTCCCCAGTATGTTCCTTTAAACCCCTCACGATAGTGTGGAACCTTCTGAAATTTTTAAACAGTGCATATACAAAAGTGTCACATACACACAACACATGCTGTGTGAATTGTATCATATCACCTCAGTTGTACTGGTTCTGAGACTAATCTTGTGAAAGGTCCAAACATGGCTAGGGAGGGCAGGAAATGCAAGGAGGAGAGTGTACTCCCCCAGGCCGTTTTCTTTCTGCTTGCTTGCTACCCAGCTGTTGTGGTTCATGCATGCCCTATTTTCCTTTTTCTGAAGGAATTTGCACTGACCAACCCAGAGAAGAGCAGCACCAAGGAAACCGAGAGAAAGGAAACAGAGGAGGAGCTGGAACCCAAGATTCTGGAGGTGTTTCACCCGACCCATGAGTGGCAGGCACTTCGTCCAGGTACCAAGCCCAGCCCTGTCTCCAGGAAACACACTTGAAAATCAAAATGTGTATGTCCTTTGTCTCCATAGGGCTGTTTTGGAGGAGCACCCCTCTCTGGCTTCCTTGGAGGGGAGTAGTGGTGGCTGCTGCTGCAGGACTCAGGGACCTTCACGTTCCTGCAGAACAGAGATTGCCGTGTCTGAGTGTCCTGGAAGGCAGGGAGGTGGTGGGTGGCCGAGCTTTCTGAGAAAGTGATTGAAAACTTTCTTTCCTTGCACTTCTGAAGCGCAGGAGAGGCAGTGACATGTGCCTTACTGTGCAAATGCTATTTTGGGTTCTGTTGCTCGGCTCAGTGCTGCTGAAATATTGTTCATGGGAGAGTCCTGAGCACCGGTGCAGAGTAGGAGTTTTCTATTGTTAAAGAAGCCTGTGCCAAGAAACAGGGGCTGATCCTGGCCTGGGTTTTGAACGGAGCATCCTCAGAAGGGACAACTTTTGAACCCTTTTATGGCCCTGGGCCCAGGGATTAAAATAATAATGAAATAAGCCAGCAGTTGTGGTGTTTACCATATTCAGATACTGTGCTAGGTGCTTCATGTGCGTAAGCTTGTTCAGTCTTCACAATAATAGGAGCTATTATTGTCTTTATTTTCAGATGAAAACATTGAGGCTCAGAGAGAGTAGGTGACTTGACCTATGTCATTCAGCTAACTTGTCCAACATCATTGACCCCAGCCTGGACTCACCTTCTTCCCACTTGTCCTTGGTTGGAGCCCGACTGGGCCTATTCTCAGGAATAGGCTATTTGTGTTCTGCACTGTTGCAGTGGGATGACAAGCCCTGGCAGCTTCCAGAGCATAGTTTCATCAACTCCTTGCCTATATTCATCACCATGTTCTCACTGCTGCATTGCTGCTGTGCTGGGCAGGGGCAGCATTTGTGCTGCCAGCCAACTTTCTGATAGCAATATCGCCCCTGCTGGGCTTGAGTGCAGGTAGTTACTGCCACAGAAAAGTGATGAACCACCAGGACAACCAAGTAGGTGCTAATGGTGTTGGGTAGAGGGAGATTTTAGGGGCAGAGGTACTGGGCTCAGCAAGTTCAACTTTTGTTCTGGCTGCTTTCCTCTACCTTCCCTGAGAACTGAGCCCCCTGGTCTCTGAGGACTAAAACTAGAGGGACTCTCGGGGTGTGGAAAGTGGAGGATGTGGGTTATGTTCATTGATTTTATGTGATTAAAAGTGCTTATACCACTTCTGACCAGGCAAGTGCCTGGAGCACATGGAAGTCAGTGTCCCTACCCCTACCCTCTTTTCCTGTGGCACTCTTTAAGGCCCCAGTCCACAATGCAGATCAAGCCTGAAAGTTCTGACCCAGGGCCCTTGCCCAGCCTCTGGGCAGTGGGGTTGCTGATAATGGTTGAGCAAAAGAACCTCTCTTTTTATCTTTGGGGAGGGAGGGCCAGTACCTGTGTGACAAGGGCAGGCTGAGTGCTCTAAGTGTCTCTTGGAGAGTTAGAGTGGAGTACTAATTTTTACATTTAACTTGTTGTCCCATTGACATCCTCTGCCTTCTAGTTTCTTAAGGCTCCTTATACATTGTTCTTCCCCAAGTTTCCTTGAAGCCACTCCAAAGGCTTGTGAATTGTGTTTGAGCACAGACACTCAGGCCCCACAGTGCTGAGGCAAAGCGAGTCTAGTTCCAGTTGTGCTTGCCCTGTATTCCCAAAATGTTTTCATTTCACCTACACTCACCCCCCAGAGCAGGACCAGTGAGGGGAGGAGGGAAGGTGAGAGATTTGTTTTGGCCTCAGGGTTTAACGTGTGATGATTGAGAGGTACTGTCGAGGCAGACAAGACTCTCTTCAAGATGTTCTGTGTGTACATTGAGAAGGTTTTTATATGTATGTTTGTTGGTAGGAGATTGACATCTCAGGGGTCTGTATGGATAGCTGGCATTTGCCTTTAATCAGTATATTTAATCCACCTGGGATTCTAAATTCTAAATGCTACCTGGGAACTTCCATCACAGCTACTGAATGGTTAAAAGGGATGTTACTAGTCCTGGAATGAGTAGATAAATGAGGAGGTAGTATAATTTATTAATAGTGGTAAAGAGCACAGACTTCAGACTGAGCCAGTCCTGGATTAAAATCCTAGGTTTACTACTTAGGGGATCTTGGGCAAGTCACTGAATCCCTCAGTTCCCCAATTGGTGATGTGGGAGAAACGTCCTGCCCGCCTCCTGCAGAGTCTATTCTGAGGATTTCTAACAAGAAAACATAACCCGGTACATAGCAGTTCTGATTTTAAATGGTAAATTCTCTGTGCCACCCCTTAAACTTGATTGTGAAATTGGATGCCAGTGGTTATGCATGAGTGTGTAACCTTCCTGTTCTCTCTGGCTTTAGATGGGGAAGGGAACTTAGGGTGACAGGGAAAGACTTCCATGGTCATGGAATGTTCTTCTTTCCTTCCAGGATGATTTTTGGTAAGGGAGCAGAATGGGCTAGCACAGCATTTCCTGCCTAAGAGCTAGGACATGGCATAGGAAGATGGTGGAATATCTTTGGGGGCACTTTTAAGAGAATGGCAAAATGGCTAGTTTATGTTGACAGTTATTGACTTCAGTTCAGTACCTTCTGTCTCCTTAGGTCTCTGAAGGTAGGACCTCATCTGTGTTGTCCTCAGGTCTCCAAGGAGGAGTTACTGGGCTACACGATCTGGGCTCATTTGAAGGCAGATATCCTGCCTGCTGTAGCCTGGAATATCAGGGGACCAACCTGTAACTTCATGAGCCTTCCTACCAGGCCAGGTGGGAATTGAGCCCCAGCCATCCTGCCCTGAGCAGCTGCAGGTCACTCCCCTCAAGTCTCCCTGCCTTGTTATTACTGTCAGCATCCTTGCTGGGAGTTACTTGTTCCTGGAAGTGATTTTCCTGTCTCTCTCTCTCTCTCTCGGTTTATTTTGGGATCTGTCATACCTTACGGAGGCACAGCAAGCATTTGAGTGTGGATTCAGCATCAGCTGTTCACAAGCAGGCAGAGGAAAGCTGTTTGCTGGCAGGTCCTGTGGGTTCTGGGCAAGGAACTCAGAAATTTGTCCTAAGGCTGAGCACCCATGAACCCCAGGCTTTGTGCCTGTGTACTTGTTATTAGAGAAAACTGGTCACAGCCAGATATGGTGGGCCTTCTGCTCCTTGGGCATTTTCTGTGATCCTACTTTGTGCCAAGCACTATACTGGTAGCCAGAGACAGATAATAGCTCACATTTACTGAGCATTCCCTGTGCCAGGCATCTTTTGAGGGTAGGTGCTATAACTGCCCTCATTTTTATAAACAAAATTGAATCTCAAGAGAGGTGACTTAGCCAAACGACCAAGTGATAGAATTCAGATCTAGCTTTGTTTGGCTCTAAGCCTAACCTCTACCACTGTACCATACTGTCTTTCTGGGTAACAAATGAGACATGACCCCTGCCTTCCAGCAGTTCATAGTCTCATAGAGGATACAGAGAGAAAAAGGCATTGCAATGTTTTGAGTGTCCTGGAAAAAGTGCGTGGTGCTCAATGAGGGCACAAAGGAGGGTGTGGGGAGGCCAGGCCAGGGCCTTCTCTCTATCCCTGAGATTTTGGTGGAGCTTTGAGTCAAATTTTATGATGCTAAACCTCCAAACCCACTTTCAGTTCTCTTTTTGAGCTCTGTGGCCTTGTCAGGTTGATGAGAATCTCTGAATCTTAGTTTCCTCATCTGAAAACAGGGATGAAAATACATACTTCACAGAGATGGTGTGAGACTGAAACAAGATTAACATATGTAGAATGTTTCACACGGGGCCTGGCACGTAGGAAATATTCAATAAATGGCTATAGTTGTCATTTTAAAAATATACCTTTGCTGCTGCTGCCTTTCTTTCCTTGGGACCTGAAGGAAAAGTGGAGGCGATGAGGCTGGCTGAGCAAAGTCCTCTCTTGTTCTGCCTGTTACCCAGTGCTGTATGTTGGTCCCATATGGACTCATGGGAGCTTAGACTTGGGGGTTCTTATTGACCTGAGGTGACTTCCAGGATCTGAAATTCTGTGTGAGAGCCTCTGAAATATTGTCATTAGTACAAAGAGCCACTTGATGGGAGCATGCAGGAAGCCTGTGCAGGAACACATTCATGTGAGGGGGTATTAAAAAAAAAATTTAAATCATCAACAACTGATGAGAGCAATCCAAGAATTACAGAGCACCAGCCATCTGGTCAGATCATTTCAGATCTGCATGAGCGATAGGAGGGAATTGAATTTTAAAAACCTCATTTATGGTAGACCAGCTACTCTCTTGCAAGCATTTAAGGGAGGAGTCTGATTTCCTGCAGGCTCTGGACATCTGTCTGAAGGAGCACCTGACTCTGGTCTGGGTGATGGTGGGATTGTCTCTCTGAGGTCTTCTGCCCCTTGCAGCTTAGAAGAGACCATGTGATCTTCCAGTCCTCGGATCCCAACTGCATATCCAGTAATTCAATTTAGACACTATCTAGCTGGAGTTAGTGTCAGATCCCAGTTAAAGGACTCAATCCGACTGCCTCTAATTGAGATGCTAGTCATGAGTCCCAGACTACTGGCCTTGTGACTGATCAGCTATAAATTGGAGATTCCCAGAATTCCCTCCTCAAGTTTACTAGAACAGCTCACAGAACTCAGGAAAGCATTTTACTCATGTTTACTGGTTTATTATAAAGGATACAACTCAGAGTAGCCAGGTGTATGAGATGCATAGAAGGTATGGTTGCTAAGGTTTAGAGCTTTCCTGTCCTCTATGGGCACACTGCCTTCTCAGTACTTCTCAGGTTCACCAGTCAGAAGCTGTCGAAAGCCCTCCAGGGGCTCTTATGGAGTTTTTGTTATTAGGTGTGATTGATTTAGGTGGCCAAAGTCATTGGCCATTGGAGATTGAACTCAATCTCCAGCCCTGCTTCCCTCCCTGGAGGTGGGGCTAAAAGTTCCTACTGTCTAATCAAAGCTTCATCTTTCTGGTGACCTGCCCCCATCTTGGAAATTACCTAATTCTACCCCTGCTCCCTCACCGGAGTCATTTCAGGAACCAGGGATAAAGACCAGATTTTTTTTTTTTTTTTTAAATACCACAGGCTACGATTGAGGTAAGACTATGGGCAAGTCCACCTATCCCTATCCAGCTCTGTGATTGGGAATCGGGTAATCCTCCCTTTCTCCCCTAATCAGGAGAATCTTTATGGGTTATTTCATTCCCCAGGATGGTCCACGAGAGTATGACCTGTGTGTGCCCTGTCACTCGCACATAGGCACACACACACCTCGAGGTCCATGAGCAGTGGCTGAGAGTAGGAGTATTGGTTAAGGGCAGTTCATACCTCAGCTCCTCTGGCTCATGAGAGTGAGGCAGTTGGGACTTCTTGGCTGTCACCAGGAGCTAATGGCCTGAGGGAGGGCTATAGCAGGGCACCTCTGCTGCATGATCTTTCACCCTGGCTCAAGAGCAGTGTTGGAAATGTAGAGCAAGGGCTGGGTAGAGGAAACTGTGTGGTTTTTGTGTGGTGTCTTGGTAATGTATCTCCTCTCTTGAACACAAATCGCTGTCTCCAACAACATTTGAGGATGGTGTATTCAACAGAGCTTATCTTTGGTGGTACCTCCTTCTGCGCAGTGCCTTCCTCCCCTGCTTTGAAACTTTTCAAGTCTTCAGGAGATTTCCTTGAGAACGTCATTTCTCCCTTTCCTGCCTATACTTCTAATCCATCCTCCCCTATTACTGCCACCTCCCTAGCCTTTGTTAAGTGCTTCCACTGTGAGCATCTCTTTTCCTGCTCAGGGCATAGCAGGATGCCAGATCTCTTGAGGCCTGTAGGAGCAGTGTCCGAGGCTCCAAAATACCCTGTACTGGGAGAGAAAATGATGGTGGGCTAGAATACATGCAGTCCCCACCAGGCTCCATAAGGACAGTTTAGAGCTCTTCGTTTCAGAGAGACACCATTTCCTATATGTGAACTTCTTCCAGCATAGCTGACCAGTGCTTCAGTAGCAGCCAAATTCCACATCCTGGTGGCAAAGCAGGTAGAGGCCAGGGCAGGAAGGCCTGTGACCTCCATGGTAGCCACTGCCAAGGCTAGAGGCCACGTTGAGACTAACTGGCTGAGCACTGTGCTGTAGAGATGCCCAGAGAATCTCTACCTGGGCTTTGCCTTTAAGTACAGAAGTATGAATGGGGCAGGCCAGGGTCCATTTGCATTCTATGGACTTGGGGGGTGATAATGAGCAACTGTTGGATATCCACTTTCTAACAAGCGTTTGTATGCTTAATGCTCACACTAGGCCCTTATTCGCCTCTTTTTTTTCCTCTATCTACCTGATCTCTTTGAGGCTTAATAGAGAGTCCTTAGAGTTGCGCAGCCTCAGCTTTCAAAGATCAAGGACCTCCCCCCCTTCCCCGAAACTGGTTAAAATAAAAAACTTAGACTGGAGTAGGGATACTGGAAAACTAGTTGGCAAAACTAGTCCCAGCCCTTATACCCAGGGGTTGATTTTAATTCAGAGAATCTCTGTAGCCTCGACTTCCCTTCTTTCTCTCATATTGACCTCACTTGACTGGCTAAGACTGTCTAGGCCATCTCCAAGATTGGGATTAACCAGAGTTGGGAATAGCTCTTAAGGATCAACCTGGAGCTGAAATCAAAGACCCTCTTCCAGAACTTTTTCCATTCTTAGCTTTTTCACAGTACTGGAGGTAAGAATTGATTGATAACTTGAGATAATATTCAGTTAGGTCGAGAAGAGGACAGGTAGGGAGCAGGAGTGAAGAGGGGATGACGTGAACTCTCTCTCTAAATGTGAGCCTTTATTGATCTAGTTGTAGAGGCAGGGATGTGTAGAAGAATGATGGGATGATAGTGGTGGGCTGCATCCCTTCTGTCAGGTAGCGGGTGGTGGGAGGAAAGAGAGTTGAAATACAGTAGATCTGACTATGTGAAAATAAGCGTGTAGTTTAGTCCCTTCAGGGTTAGGCTGTGAATGGGAGTTGAGGAAATTAAGAAGAGTGATATAAACTCCTGGGTTTGGGGGTTGAAAATAAGTGGGAGAAGAGAATGAAAATAGTAACTTCAGAGACAGCCATACCAAAAAATTTATTTCTCGTTACATTTGTTGAACTCTTATAATGTGCCAGGTACAGTGCTTGATGTCGGAGATACCATGGTGGGCATTAAACAGAGGCTTGCCTGCTTGGGCTTATGGTGTAGGAAGATCCCAGACAGGAATATAATGCTATGAGAATACAGAGGTGTGGCCTTAAGGAACATCTTCCCAGAGGCAGCGTCACTGAAGCTGAATGGAGAGAACTTCTGTGTATGTTGGAAGGCAAAGGGGAAAGGAGGCACTGTTGACAGAGATTTGAAATCCCAGAGAGCAGATAATTGATGAGACAAAGTTGTTTAGGTGGCAGATGGAAAGTCTTGGCCTCATGAATGTGATGAACTTGGACAAAAACAAGAAAAAGTAGGAGAGATATAGAGGGAGATTGAGGAAGCTTCCAATAGATGTCTGATTATCTGAGTCCAGACGAGGGTGAGCCTTTTACCTTGGATACTGCATGAGACAGGCTTGATTGGGTGCTTAAGGAATGGAGAGGTTAAGGAAGAACCATTGTGAAGAAGCTGTTTAGACAGTCAAGAGGTCAGAACTAAGCATTGCCCAGCATCAGGGCCCAGTTGACATCTGACAGCCAGACTTTGTGGTGGTCTGGGACCAGTGGGTTTGGCTGCGTTCTAGAGCAACGTGAGCCCTGGATAGTGAATAGCTGGAGTGTGGGGAATGATGGGGAGATCATTAAGGAGATTTGTTGGATTGTCTTTGGGATTGATGAGAGAGAGACCTTTGTCTGTCTGACCTATGGGGCAAGCTGGAGAGCATTAGTGGAAGCTTTTCTGAACCTACTCCAACCTTCCCTCTTCTGAAATAGGGATTTTCAAAACTCTTGGAAGTGATCAAGGTCAGAGTTGGGGTGGTATCCCACTGATTTTCTAGGCAGGCGTGAAAATAACCTGAACGAAGCAGAGCTTGTGTACAGGCTCTGTAAGCCTTGTGTTCCTTGTATTCTGATCAGGCTGGTTTTGTTTCTGTCCATGTTGTGTCTTGCTTTGTTACTTTTCATAGACTAGGAGGTTGTTGATCTTGCCTTATTTCCTATAATATGTTGATTTGAGACAAACAGAGATTGATTTGTATTTTAATTTGTTTAGTTCTCAGAATAGTATGTTTATGGTTTGTATAATGCTGTTGTTTGAGAGGACAGAATCATTCTTTTGAATTGAAAAGTTTTCAGATTTGATTACCTGTGGGCATAATTGGGCTTCCTTGGTGGCTCAGATGGTACATAATTAGTTTATCTGGGCAGAGGTGGTGAATTTTTATGAGTAGCAATAGGATCTTTTTGTTGAGTGTTTTTTTTTGCCTGGGGGGAACACACTACCCCCTCATCCCCTAACGAAAGCGGCCCTATAAATATTGCATAAGCATCGTCTTGTTAATCTTCATTCTGTCATCCTGGTTTTGCCAAGTCAGGCTTTTGGACAGAGAATAAGAAAGTTATTTAGTATCTCATGGCCAAGAATGACTAAGGCAGAATAGGACCCAGGAACTCTAGTCTAGCTGATGGGGAAGGGAGGAAAACCAGCACTTTGGGGGAACGCCCCTAGTCCTTGGTGCTTTGTGTATGTTACTTAAGGGAGACTTCCAGTAAAAAAACAAAACAAAACACTTCCTGTAAAGAAGTGTTTATCTCTTCTCTTGGTCTCTTGGAGCCTGTATTTGGCCAATGAAGGGGCCTCAGGTCCCATTGTCCTTCCCAGGATTTTTTTCTTTCTTCTGAAGATAGAAACTGTAGGATCACTGCTTGAAAGTAGTGCCATTTCGAGTCTCTGTGGGAACAAAATAATGTGAATTTTGGAGGCTGTTGACATTGAGAAGGGGAATTATTCAAGAGGATGAAGAATTATTCAAGCTGCTCCATCTTTGTTTCCTAGGTTAGATCTTAGGGGTCGATCCAGATGTTCCATAAGCACAGTGGAGTAAGTAGCCCTGTGTGCAGTGTGATTGGAGGGCTATTAGCTGGCTTTAGATTCCCACTGGGTTAGATTGCAGATGGAGAGGCTGGAGGGATTGTTCCCTAAAGACCATTAGCTTTTCAACCTTCAATATTTGATCAAAATAGCTAGCTGAGGATACCTTGGAATTAGACATAAAATGGTAGACTTCAGAGGAGAGGAGCTCTTTCTTGCACAAAGCTGGCAGTAATAAGAGTAGCCAAATGCAATGTCTGATTTACAGGAACCTAAGTGATGGGGTTAGGTGCCCTTTGAGGGGGTGAAGGAAAGTGGGGAGACGTAAGAGAAAGGCAAATCAAAGGGAGGCTGAGTCTTCTCACATGTTTACTGATGTCATTTAACCCTGCTTATGCATGTCAGTGGAAGTCTTGGCTCTATAGTGACTGAATTTGAACCAAAGTCTCTTTCTCTGTCTTTCCCTCCCTTTTCACACTCTCAGCTCTTCCTCACTCACTGCCTGCCCTCTTTGCATTCTTTTCTCCCTTGCTGTAATGGCCTCTACCTGCAGCTGAGAGTCAGGTGGCAGGGGTGGATAGATGTGCGGGTGTGTAGTTGGGGGGAGTGTTTTCTCAGTTCTCTCAGCATCAAAGAAATGATTTCCAAGCCAATCCTTTCAGCCATGTATTTCGCTGATCAGTCAGGACAAGAGGAAAAACACATTGGCATTGCCAGAGAGGGGGTTTGGGAAAAATCAATCAAGTGGAACTGAATGATCTAAAGTCATAATCATTAAGAGCAAATCCTGGAGTGTAGCGAGTTCTTCCCAGCCCGACTCGCACAGCTGTGTCCCTTGATGCTCTGGCCTGTGTTGCACCAATGAGTTGCGCTTTAACCTTCCCAAAGAACCTGATGCTAAAGAGAAGGCTTGTGTCAGCTTGTGTTTCCCATTGTTGGATATCTTTGGACATGACATGGAAAAGAAGCAACCCCCAAAGGTTTCTTTTTTATCCTTTGACTGCAGTGTCTCCATGTATTTGCAGAGGCCTTTGGAAGAGAGTTCTCTTGATTCTAGCATACCTACGTGTTTGTATGTTTCACTCTTTCCTGGTACTGGTCAAGGGTGAGGTCTCAGGAGAACACTGGCCTCTTCTTTGTCCTTAGGTCAGGAAGATGCTTCCTGTGAAGAGAAAGAAATTTCTGGTTGTATGGGAATAACTTAGAAATTAAAGTGGATAGTTTATCTCCCTTGGAAAAAAGACAGGAGCCTAGAATGCTCTCTTTTCAAAGAGATGGGTCCTGTGGGGAGGGAGTTGCCAGAGGGCAAAGTCCAGCCTGTATTTTGGCATCTGGTTGTTGTCACAGTGCCTTGAAATTAGCAGACAGCAGAGTTGCAGAGTCTCTCTACCCAGGTTCAACTGTGCCTTGAACAGCTGGGTAACCTTGGGCCAGTTATTTAATTCCACTAAGGGTTGATGAAATATCCTGTAGTGAAATATCATTTGTAAAATAGGGATAGTAAAAATTCCTACTTCAGAGGATTGTTGTAAGTGGGTAAATAAGGGAAGTACAGAAGTATTTACGATAGTGCCAGGTGTATGAAAAAGTGAAAGAGTTATCTGCTTAGTCATGTCTGACTCTTGGCAACCCCAAGGACTGTAACCTGCTAGGCTCCTCTGTCCATTGAATTCTCCAAGCAAGAATAGTACTAGAGTGGATAGCCATTCCCTTCTCCAGGGGATATTCCCAACCCAGGGATCAAATCTGGGTCTCCCACATTGCAGGCAGATTCTTTACCATCTGAGCCACTGGGTAAGCCCAGTGCTAAGAGTTTAGGAATAGCTTCATAAATGTTAGCTACTATTGTTTCTGCTGTAAAAATGAGTGGACACCAGACAAACTCTGATTGAGACATGACCTAAAGATTGACCAGTATTCAAGTATGTCCAGATTGAGAAAGACAAAGACGAAGAACCTGTCACAGATTGGAGGAGACTAAGGAGACATGACAGTTAAACGTGGTGTCATATCCTAGATTAGATTCTGTAACAGAAAAAAGAACAAAGGAAAAAATTGGTGAAATGCAAAAATAGTCTGTAGTTTAGTTAACTACTATTGCAGCAATGTTGATTTCTTAGTTTTGATAATTGTTATGTAAGGAGGCCTTACAAATAGCTGTGAAAAGAAGAGAAGCGAAAAGCAAAGGAGAAAAGGAAAGATATAAGCATCTGAATGCAGAGTTCCAAAGAATAGCAAGAAAAGATAAGAAAGCCTTCCTCGGCGATCAATGCAAAGAAATAGAGGAAAACAACAGAATGGGAAAGACTAGAGATCTCTTCAAGAAAATTAGAGATACCAAGGGAACATTTCATGCAAAGATGGGCTCGATAAAGGACAGAAATGGTATGGACCTAAACAGAAGCAGAAGACATTAACAAGAGGTGGCAAGAATACACAGAAGAACTGTACAAAAAAGATCTTCAGGACCAAGATAATCACGATGGTGTGATCACTGACCTAGAGCCAGACATCCTGGAATGTGAAGTTAAGTGGGCCTTAGAAAGCATCACTACAAACAAAGCTAGTGGAGGTGATGGAATTCCAGTTGAGCTATTCCAAATCCTGAAAGATGATGCTGTGAAAGTACTGCACTCAATATGCCAGCAAATTTGGAAAACTCAGCAGTGGCCACAGGACTGGAAAAGGTCAGTTTTCATTCCAATCCAAAGAAAGGCAATGCCAAAGGATGCTCAAACTACCACACAATTGCACTCATCTCACACACTAGTAAAGTAATGCTCAAAATTCTCCAAGCCAGGCTTCAGCAATACATGAACCGTGAACTTCCAGATGTTCAAGCTGGTTTTAGAAAAGGCAGAGGAACCAGACATCCAATTGCCAACATTCGCTGGATCATGGAAAAAGCAAGAGAGTTCCAGAAAAACATCTATTTCTGCTTTATTGACTATGCCAAAGCTTTTGACTGTGTGGATCACGATAAACTGTGGAAAATTCTGAAAGAGATGGGAATACCAGAGCACCTGACCTGCCTCTTGAGAAACCTATATGCAGGTCAGGAAGCAACAGTTAGAACTGGACATGGAACAACAGACTGGTTCCAAATAGGAAAAGGAGTACGTCAAGGCTGTATACTGTCACCCTGGTTATTTAACTTGTATGCAGAGTACATCATGAAAAACGCTGGGCTGGAAGAAGCACAAGCTGGAATCAAGACTGCCGGGAGAAATATCAGTAACCTCAGATATGCAGATGACACTACCCTTATGGCAGAAAGTGAAGAGGAACTAAAAAGCCTCTTGATGAAAGTGAAAGAGGAGAGTGAAGAAGCTGGCTGAAAGCTCAACATTCAGAAAACAAAGATCATGGCATCTGGTCCCATCACTTCATGGCAAATAGATGGGGAAACAGTGTCAGACTTTATTTTTTTGGGCTCCAAAATCACTGCAGATGGTGACTGCAGCCATGAAATTAAAAGATGCTTACTCCTTGGAATTAAAGTTATGACCAACCTGGATAGCATATTCAAAAGCAGAGACATTACTTTGCCAACAAAGGTCTGTCTAGTCAAGGCTATGGTTTTTCCAGTGGTCATGTATGGATGTGAGAGTTGGACTGTGAAGAAAGCTGAGCGCTGAAGAATTGATGCTTTTGAATTGTGGTGTTGGAGAAGACTCTTGAGAGTCCCTTGGACTGCAAGGAGATCCAACCAGTCCATTCTGAAGGAGATCAGCCCTGGCATTTCTTGGGAAGGAATGATGCTAAAGCTGAAACTCCAGTACTTTGGCCACCTCATGTGAAGAGTTGACTCATTGGAAAAGACTGTGATGCTGGGAGAGATTGGGGGCAGGAGGAGAGGGGGACGCCAGAGGATGAGATGGCTGGATGGCATCACTGACTCGATGTACGTGAGTTTGAGTGAACTCCGGGAGTTGGTGATGGACAGGGAGGCCTGGCGTGCTGCGATTCATGGGGTCGCAAAGAGTTGGACACGACTGAGCGAATGAACTGAACTGAACTGCAGATGCAAATATTAGGGTAAGCTGAGTGAAGGGTATATGTGAACTTTGTACTGTTTTTGCAACTTTTCTCTAGGTCAGAATAAAAAGATAAATGAAGTCCAGGTGACCTTTTAGGTAAAGGAGAAACTAACCAGGGTGGAACCATGCATAGCAGATCATACCTGACTCAGCCTTATCTCCTATGTCATGGATTGGGCTCTTGCCAAGGGGCTCTGACGCCTGGCCTTTAGTTCCTGAACACCTGCTGCATTCTGAGCAGAGGTCAGGTGGATAATTGGTCAGATGATGACCCAGACACATGCTCCAGTTCTGATTCTGCAACAGCGCCATAGCTACTAGGGTGGAGGCCACTCATTGGGCTTTAGGCTGAATGATCAGGGCATTTGCCTCTGTTCTTTGGAATATAAATGAAATACTGCCTATTTTATCTTGTTATCTAAGCACCAATCACTATGGCAATATGTTTGCAGGTCTCGATGCCTACCCCTACGCTCATGCTCACTGTTTGATCATCTAGAAGAAAGAAAAATCAGTTCAAACCAAGCTTTGCAGTAATTTATTTTCCTTCCTGTTTTAAGTGCCTTTCTTTTACACAAAGCAGGTACTTTGCTTGCTCTTTTTGGGTGCAGAAGGACATGTGCTTTTCTTATGACTGATGTGGCCATCTCTGTCATGGTATAGCAGGGTTTGTGGAAAAAAGCCCTTATCATTGGGAGAATGTGGATCTTGGAGTTTTTATTTTTGCATTGGAGTCAGCTGTGAGGGGAGGGGTTCTGAAGTGTATAAAGTCTTCCATTCTAGCACACAGCTCTCTCCAGTATTTACCTTCCGGAAGCCCATATTTTCTAAGTTAAAAAAAAAATCAATGCTAAAAAATGTTCTTTGTATTTTAACTCACTGGCCATGCTGTACTACTTTTTGCTATTGATTTACAAATTTTATTGTCACACCCTGGGGATGTGTGCGTATTAATAGTATGACAAATGGCTGGGCTCTGAATTATGTATTGTATTACGGGGGAGTTCATAAACCATATTTCTCTATAGGTTATTTTAGGCATAAGACTAGTGAACTGTCGTTTCCATGTGATTAAAAAAAAAACAACAAAAAACAGGAGATGTGGTGGCAGGGAGAAGTATCTGGCTCAAGATTGAACAATAAACTACCCATGAAGGCTTGTGAATATAGAGGCTTGAAGTGGACACACCTTGGGTGTGGAATGGGAAGATTGGGAACATCTGGGCTAGAGGAGAGAGACACGGTTGCAAATCAGACCTTTGCTCAGACTGGGTCCCCAGTGGAAAGATGACCAATTTCCTTTCTCCTGGGGCTTCTCTTCAGTCAGATAACAAGTGGTCTGAGGCCAGAGAGTCTTGCATCCTCAGTGGGCCTTCCATGCTTCTGCTTCCCCTCCCCCATGCAGCCACTTGCGCTGATGGATGTGCAAACTCTTTGCAAACAGTTTGGTACTGCTCAGCTTGCAAAGATCATCTGTCTCTTTTGAATGAGCAACTTTATGTTTGTGGCTTCTTTTCCCCGCACAGAGAGATAATGCCTTGTGTCAGCTTCTGTCTTCTGATGGAAATGTTTACCGTCCCTAGGGAAAGGCACCATTTTTTGGGGGTAATGTCTGCTGGTGCTCCCCACGCCTTGTGGGAGCGTAAGCCTGTACTCAAGGGTGGAGGAGCCATTGAAGCGTGCACAGTAGCTACCGAGGTAACCATCTGCCGGTGTCTTAGCTCGGAGCTTGCCTTTGAGGTGCCATTGGGAGGGAGTGTCTACACTCCCAGGCCTACATGCATTATGCACAGCCTATTCCCTAAATGAGCTTTCTAAGTGTATATAATTCCCTTCTACTCTGTTCTAGTATAGTCTGCCTCAGGGCACCATTCAGAATTTCCCCTAATTATGCTGGAACTCAGCTCCTAGTGTCTAGCATTTAGGATTTCTGATAATAGCTGATTTTTTTTGGGGGGGGGGATAGATTTCTAAACGGAGAAGGCAATGGCACCCCACTCCAGTACTCTTGCCTGGAAAATCCCATGGACGGAGGAGCCTGGTAGGCTGCAGTCCATGGGGTCGCTAGGAGTCGGACTCGACTCAGCAACTTCAACTTTCACTTTTCACTTTCATGCACTGGAGAAGGAAATGGCAACCCGCTCCAGTGTTCTTGCCTGGAGAATCCCAGGGACCGGGGAGCCTGGTGGGCTGCCGTCTATGGGGTCGCACAGAGTCGGACACGACTGAAGCGACTTAGCAGTAGCAGTAGCAGATTTCTAAAATTGCAGTGAGGGATTGATTTACAGTTAAAGGAAGATTTGCTTCTTAAAGGGAAATTATCAACACTGCAATGATAATAGTTTCATGGCAGTGGTATTTTGACTCTACCCAGAGCCACAGTCTAGCCCTCCTGGCATCTTCCAGAATGGACTCTGTAGTTTGAGGAGGCTTCTCAAGCAGTAGAATGAAGTCTGTGCTTCCAGTTGTAGACCACCACTTTCCCTTCCTGAGATGGAGGAGTTTTTGCACATGCTGCTTAGAAAAAAGGGATTCATCGCATGACTCATTCCTCGCCCACAGATCTAGGATTCCTGCCATCCAATAAATTTTGGCAGACACGTGGTGTAAATGGAGATTGATTCTTATCTCCCGATGCCTACACTGCTGCTCCCCGCATTGTGTATGCCTCATGGGTGGAGTCTGGGGTGTGCAGCTTTTCATCCTTCTTGCTTTTTCTCCCAAGCAGCCCCTGTGCCTCTGAGACTTCTGCTCCCCTCTTCAAGTAGCCACAGGAAAGCGCATGGTCCTGAGCTGTGTGGCTCTTGCAGCAAGGATACTGGCCACTTGGGAGAGATTTAGGGCAAGTCTGGACCAGACCAGATGTGCCTTGTTTTTAGCCTAGCCTGTGGGAAGCTCTTGTTTTAGGAACAACCTCCCTAACCCCTAAGTCTGTGTAGCCGTGTCTGGAGCTAAGCCTCTCCCTTCCAGTCTGACCTTTTGGGGCTTTCCTCCCTATTTCTGGCTTAAGCAAACTGACCTGCTGACAAGTTATGGAGCCATTGCAGCATATGGGGTTTAGCAATGACAGAGTCTGTTGCAGGGCTGCCTTTATTGGATGTCCTTTGAAATTAACTTTCCTATAGTCTGGTAAGTGCCCTCAGGGACCTCTTCAGGGATCTCAGCCTCTCTTGAACTTCATGCTCCTGCTGACTCCCACACTCATTCCTGTGTGTTTTCATTTTAAACATGGCTGGTGATGAATTGAAAGAAGGGTGTGGGGATTTGCTTTCCTCTGCACCAGAAGTGCAGTGCTGCTAATTTTATTCTGTGCACTCTGTCTCTGAGATGAGTAGGCTCCTCTGTGCCCATGTTTAGTACTGCTGTGTTGCTGGACTCTCCTGGCAAAAATTAGGCTAATGTCTCGAACGACTGCATTAGCCACTGAAATGAGGTTCTAAATTGAAGGTACTATACCAAGTCTCTCTCCAAGGTATCACCTTGTTCTCGATTTTATTATTCAAATTCATTCTCTCAATGATTCTCTGCAGACTGGCACGCTGGTTCAGTGCAGCACATAGTACTGGCTGAAAGGCAGGATCACCTTTTAAGAAGAGAGAGAAAGGAAAGGGGAAAAAAAAAAAAGCAAAAGATGAATGCTATGGTGCAAACAGTCAGCAGTTTGTTCTAAGAGCCACTTGGCCAGCTTGTTCAGTACTTCGAGATAGGGGAGGAAGAAATGAGACCTGGAATGGCGTGCAGTGGGTAGTGTGAAGGTAGGATAATGTCATTGCATTAGTGGCATCTGTGCCTTACAAGTTCACCACACTTTCTCCTTCCCTTTTGTGTTTACTGAGCACGTAAATATGTGCCTTACCAGGTGCTGAAAACTGGCACAGGATACCAAAAATCAATAAAACAGGATCTTACCTTCAAGAAGCCCTTAGTCTTACAGTTTCATGTGTGTGTGTGTGTTTTGCTGTTTTGGGTGTGTAGGTGGCAGCGGGGGGCCGTGTGGCAGGGCGGGGTTGTGGGGGGGCGATAAGGGAAGGGCTCAAGCTTTGATTCTTGCATTTTACATCAGAAGTAGGAACCTTCTAGCAATCGATGCTTAGATGGTTGAGAATTTAGCTCTTATGCGTTTGTTTTTAAAATGGCTTTATTTTTTTCCTTGCCTGCTGACAAAGTAATATGTTTCGAAGCAGAAAATTTGGAAAACACAAAAAAGCACAAAAGAAAACAACAGCAACAAAACCATACCTACTCTACTTCCCAGATGTAAAGATAACATGGTTTATGTTCTTCCAGTTGTTTACATAAAAGTGCTTTCATTCTCTACATAATATTTGGAGGCTTATATTTTCCATTTAGAAATTGGGAACTAAATATGATAGGTTTTTAAAAGCTAGAGCCTCCAGCACGTAATTAGGCACACAGTGAACATTTTCCAGATGCTGCTGTTTGTAAGAATATACCAGATTATGCTTAATTATTATTGTTACATATTTAGGTGGCTTCCAGTTTTTCGTAATTATAAATAATTCTACAATAAACATTCAAAAACATTCTGCATGTTTTTATGTGCTCTTTATGTTCTTATAAGAGATTCACCAAGGTAGAGGTTGCTTATCTTTTCTGATTGTTTTGCCCAGCATCTAAGCTGGGGCAACCTCTTGTCTGGACTGTTAAAATAACACCATGTTTTGAGTATCTCTTATTCCCATTGTGCATCACACATCAGATGCCCTGGGATTTCTTTTCTCTGTGATCCCTAGATACTTCTCCTTTGATTAGGAAATAGCTGGCTTCAGGGAAGACAGGGCAGCAAGCACAGAACCCACGTTCTCATTGTTGTGTACCAAGACTATAGGATCCCCAGGACAGAGACATTGTCATCAGTCTCTTTGATGGTAAACAGATGTTGAATGCCTGCCCACCTGTGTCCAGCTCAGTGCCAGATGAGGGAGGTATATAAAATAGGCCCCTACTTTCAAGGAGCTCACTGAACTGGACTGGATAACAGAAATGACATGAAATAATCCACACGTGTTTATCGAGCACTTGCTCTGTGGTAGGTATTTGCTCTAGAGTACTGTTGGGAGAGGGTAGCAAAGACTGAGATGCTTTTCTTCTTGAAGCTGCAGTACATATAAATAAGAACATTTATAAGTAAAGTTAACTAGCCATACAAATCAGTAAGTGATAAATATCTAGTTGTACAGGTAGCAGGTGTTACAGAGATTCAGAGATGGGCGGCTGTGAAGCAGAATGTCATTTATTATGAACCAGAATAGATACATAAAGCTCTGAGAGAAGGAAGGACAGCTAGGGCTTCATAAAGAATTGGAATTTGATGAGGTGGGGCAGGAAGAGTTTTCCAAATGGGAGGAACAGCTTGCAAAGGGATGGTGGCAGTAATGACTATATCATGATGGAGACCAGTTGCACAGCAGCAGAGGAGCAGATTGAAAGTAAAAGTGTTAGAGGAGCAGATTGAAAGCAAAAGTGTTAGTTGTTGAGCTTTGTCTGACTCTTTGTGACCCCATGAGCTGTAGCCTACCTGGCTTCTCTGTCCGTGTAATTCTCCAGACAAGAATACTGGAGTGGGTTGCCATTTCCTTCTCCAGGCAATCTTCCTGACACAGGGATTGAACCTGGGTCTCCCCATTGCAGGAAGATTCGTTACCTCCTGAGCCACCAGGGAAGCCCAAAGAGCAGATTGGGGGCAGGAAATTGCCTAAAGGTGGGAGCTCAGGTTGCATACTGAGATACCTGAGAATTATGGACTCCAGAGCAGTACTAGGTACACAATAGATGGATAAATTTTGCTAAATTTGTTTCTGATTATAGGGCAGGTAAGAAGGCCTTGATTAAAAAAAAAAAAAAAAGAAGGCCTTGATTTTGTTCAGTGCCAGAGTGCCCAGGCACAGTCTTTGGACCCCTACTCTTCTCTTAACTACTCAACACTTTGGTGATCTTGTGTGGCCTAATGACTTTACATTTTACTTGTAAGCTGATGACTCCCAGATTTTTAAAAATCTCCAGTCTATACTTTTCTGAATTCCAGACCCATCTGTCCATTTGCCTCTATGTGGGTGTTTAATCCTTAACACATCTAAAACTGAGCTCCTGTAACCTTCTCCATCTTGGTTAATGGTAAGTGTATCCTTTCAATTACTCAGAGGCCAAAATGCTCAGAGCCATTCTTGACTCCTTTCTTTCTCTCACACCCACATTCTATCTCTCAGCAAGTCCTAAACAGATCTATCTTCACATATATCCAGAATCTGACCACTTCTCATTTCCCCTGTCATTACCATTATCTCTCCCCTGGGTTATTGTAGTAGGCTTCTAACTGACCTCCCTCCTTCTGCCCTTAATGCTTCCAGCCAGTTCTCAACACAGCCAACCAGAATGATCCTGTGCTCAAAAATATCCTTTGGCTTTTCTTCTCTTGCTGCTGCTAAGTCGCTTCAGTCATGTCCGACTCTGTGCGACCCTGTAGACAGCAGCCCACCAGGCTTCTCCGTCCCTGGGATTCTCCAGGCAAGAACACTGGAGTGGGTTGCCATTTCCTTCTCCAATGCATGAAAGTGAAAAGTGAAAGTGAAGTCGCTCAGTCATGCTCAACTCTTAGTGACCCCATGGACTGTGGCCTACCAGGCTCCTCCCATGGGATTTTCCAGGCAAGAGTACTGGAGTGGGGTGCCATTGCCTTCTCTTAGGAAGAGTCAAAGTCCCTTCTGTGGCGTACGTAGCCTTGTGTTGTGTATTACCACCCTTACCTCTGTCATTTCATCTTGTACTACTCTCCCCCACATTCCCTCTCCTCTAGACACCTTGGCCTTCCTCATGTTTCTTGAATGCACCAGGCCCATCATGCCTTGGGACCTAGAATGCTCCTCTCATAGATAGTTTTGTGGGTTGCTCCCTTACTTCTCTGAGATCTTTACTCAGAAGCAACCTTCTCTTCCAGTGGCCAAAGCTGGAATGGTTTAAGCAGCAAAATAATGTAGTATTCGATTATAACCCAAAGTATAAAATAAATATACATGAGTGTGAACTTACATAAATGAATGAATGGATGAATAGCTAAATAAATGGGAGACAAGATATATCTATTACAGAAGAATTCCAATAGTATATATAGATTCTTCCCCCTTCCAGAAGGGAGAACTTAAAGTGTGATTTGGATTTAGTGACTCACTTCTAAAGAGTAGATTATGGAAAGAGAAAAATAATACCTTTACAGTGAAGGACCTGGTTAGCATTACTTGTGATTCAGGGTAACATCACCAGTGCTGTCATGTGGATATGATAGGTCTCTTGATATGATGTGAAAATAAGAGTTCTTCACCTCTGTGGTGTTTTTCCTTGAAACCAGTAACTCCATTCCAATCATGAGAAAAAAATCAGACAAATTCAAGTTGAGGAACTTTCTACAAAATACCTGACCAGTATTCCTCATACTGTCATGGCTATGATAAACAAGGAAAGACCAAAAAACTATCATAGACCAGAGAAGACAGGACATCTAAATGCAGCGAGGTATTCTGAATGGTACTCTGGAACAGAAAAAAGTGGACAAACTGATGAAAGTTTTGTTCCTAGTAATGTAACAATGTTGGTTGCTTTTTTCTTTTTTTAATTGAAATATAATTGACTTACAGCACCATTAGTTCCAGGTATACAACATAGTGACTTGATATTTCTGTACATTACAAAATGATCACCATGATAAGTCTAGTTACCATCTGTCACCATACAAAGTTGCTACAATTTTATTGACTATATTCCCCATGCTGAACATTTCACCTTTTTTACTAATTTATTTTGTAACTGGAAGTTTGTATTTCTTAATCTCCCTCACCTATTTCACTCATCCTCCTATTCTCCTCTCGCCACCTGTTTGTTCTTTAAATCTATGAACCTCTGAGTCTATATCTTTTTTTTTTTTTTAATTCCACAAAACAGTAAAATCATATGGTATTTGTCTTTTTCTTTCTGACTTATTTTACCTAGCATAATATACTCTAGATCCATTCATGTAAAAAATGGCAAGATTTCATTCTTTTCTGCTGCTAATATTTCATTGTATATATACAATAGAATGTATATATACAACGGAATATTATATACCATATAATATACACCACATCTTCTTTATCCATTCATCTGTTGACATTTAGGTTGCTTCCTTATCTTGGCTTTGTAAATGATGCTACAGTAGCATGGGGGTGGATATATCTTTTCAAATTAGTGTTTTTGTTTTTTTTTGGAAATAGAAGTGGAATTGCTGGATTGTGTAGTATGTGGTTCTCTTTTTAATTTTTTGAGGAACATCTGTAGTGTTTTTTACAGTGGCTGTATCAATTTACATTCCCTCCAGCATGCAAAAGGGTTCCCTTTTCTCCACATTTTTGCTAAAACTTTTTATTTTCTGTCTTTTTGATAACAGCCATTCTAATAGGTGTGGGGTAATATCTCATTGTGGTTTTAATTGCATTTCCCTGATGATTAATGATGTTGAGCATCTTTTCATGTGTCTAACCATTTGTATGTCTTTCTTGGCAAAGGTCCTCTGCCCATTTTAAAAAATCAGGTTGTTTGTTTTTGATGTTGAGTTTTATGAGCTCCTTATATTTTGCATATTAACTCCTTATCAGATACATGATTTGCACATATCTTCTCCAGTTAAGTAGGCTGCCTTTTCTTGTTTTTGATGGTTTCCTTTGCTGTGTAAAAGCTTTTTAGTTTGATATAGTTCCCTTTGTTTATTTTTGACTTTGTTTCCCTTGCCTGAGGAGAGAGAGCCAAAAATACTACTAAGGGACTTCTTTGGTGATCCAGTGGTTTAGATGCTGTGCTTCCACTGCAGGGAATGTGGGTTCAATCCTTGCTCCGGAAACTAAGATTCCATTTGCCACGCAGTGTAGCCAAAAAATAGAAAAAATAAAACTCCCCCCCAGAAAACCAGACCTCCAAATACCACTAGGACTAGTGTCAAAGAGTGTGCTGCTGCTGCTGCTGCTGCTAAGTCGCTTCAGTCGTGTCCGACCCTGTGCAACCCCATAGATGGCAGCCCACTAGGCTCCCCCGTCCCTGGGATTCTCCAGGCAAGAACACTGGAGTGGGTTGCCATTTCCTTCTCCAATGCATGAAAATGAAAAGTGAAAGTGAAGTCGCTCAGTCGTGTCCGACTCCTAGCGACCCCATGGACTGCAGCCCACCAGGCTCCTCCATCCATGGGATTTTCCAGGCAAGAGTACTGGAGTGGGATGCCATTGCCTTATGGTCTCAGATCTTACATTTAAGTCTCTAATCCATTTTGAGGTTTTTTTTTTTTTTTTTTTTTTTAATACAATGTGAAAAGGTAGTCCACTTTGATTCTTTTGTGCGTGACCAGCTTTCTTAACACCGTATATTGAAGAGGCTGTGTTTTTCTCATTGTATATTCTTGCCTCCTTTGTCATAGATTAATTGACCATATAAGGATGGATTTGTTTCTGGGATTTCTGTTCTGATCCATTGACCTGTGTGTTCATTTTTGTGCCAGTACCATATTATTTTGATTTTTGTAGCTTTGTAGTATAGTTGGAAATCAGAGAATGTGATACCTCCAACTTTGTTCTTCTTGCTTAAGATTATCTTGGCTATTTGCAGTTTTTTGTGTTTCCATAGAAACCTTATTTTATTTTTTTCAGTGTTTGTTTATTCCTGTTTTACTTTACATGTTTCAGTATAATTAATTGGCTTACAATGCTGTGTCACTTTCAGGTGTACAGTAAACTGAATTGGTTATCCATATAAAATATATCTCCATTCTTTTTTAGATTCTTTTCCCATTTAAGTTATTACAGAGTATTGAGTAGAGTTCCCTGTGCTATACAGTGGGTCCTTATTAGTTACCTCATTTATACATAATACTGTGTATATGTTAATCCCAATCTCCTAATTTCCATAAATGATAGAATTATTTGTTCTAGTTCTGTGAAAAATGTCATTGGTGTTTTGATAGGGATTGCATTTAATATGTAATTGCCTTGGGGGTGTATGGTCATTTTAACAGTATTAATTCTACAAGTTAATGGACACCATATATCTTTCCATTTGTTTGTGTCATCTTCAGTGACTTCCTTCAGTATCTTACAGGCTTTTCAGTACAGTTTTTTTTTTCCCCCATCTCCTTAGATTTATTGCTAGGTATCTTAATCTTTTGATGCAATTATAAATAAGATTATTTTGCCCTTTTCTTACAATTTGTTGTTAGTGTATAGAAATGCAACAGATTTCTGTATGTTAATTTTTTATCCTGCACCTTTAATGTATCCTTTTATTAGTTCTAATAGTTTTTTGGTGATGTCTTTAGGATTTTCTATATATAGGATCCTGCCATCTGCAAACAGTGACAGTTTTACTACTCCTTTTCCAATTTGGATTTTTGTTTTTTTTGTCTTATCTGATTGCTGTGGTTGGATTCCTAATACTGTGTTGAACAAAAGTGATAGTGGACATCCTTTTTTGGTTGTTCTTGAATTTAATAGTGAAAATCTGAAATCATTTCCTCTGAGTGTTATATTAACTGTGGGCTTGTCATATATGGCCCTTATTATGTTGAGCTATGTTCCCTCTTTGTGTATGTTCTTGACTTTGTGGAGAGTTTTTAATTATAAGTGGATGTTGAATTTTGGAAAAAAGTCTTTTCTCCTTCTATTGAGATGATCATATGATTTTTATTCCTCAGTTTGTTAGTGTGTTATATTACATTAATTTGTGTACATTGAACCATCCTGGCATAACTTTGATAAATCCCACTTGATCATGGTGTGTGGTCCTTTTAATATGTTGATTAATTTGGTTTGCTAATATTTTGTTGAGTTTTTTTGCTCCTGTGTTCATCAGTGATATTGGTCTGTAATTTTCTCCTTTTTGTGTTATTTTAATCTGGTTTTGGTGTCAGGGTGATGCTAGTTTTGTAGAATGAGTTTGGAACCATTCCTTCCTCTTCAGTTTTTTTGCAGTAGTTTGAGAAGGATAGGTGTTAACTCTTCTTTACATGTTTGATTGAATTCACTGTGAAGCCATCTGTCCCTGGCCTTTTGTTTGTTGGGAATTTTTTTTGAAAATTACTGATTTAATTTCATCACTGGTAATTGGTCTGTTCATATTTTCTATTTCTTTTCGATTCAGTCTTGGAAGATTGTATGTTCCTAGGAGTTTATCCATTTCTCCTAGGCTGTCCATTTTATTTATGTTTAATTATTTATAGTAATCTCTTACTCTTCTTTGCATTTATCTGATATTGGTTGTAATTTCTCCTTTTTCATCTCTGATTTTATTGATTTGGGCCCTCTCTCTTCTTTTTATTTGGATGGTATTTATTTTTCTTTCTTTATTTGGCTGTACTGGGTCTTAGTTGCAGCATGTGGGATCTTCGATCTTTGTTGTGACATGTGGGATCTTTAGTTGTAGCATATGATCTCTTAGTTGTAGCATGTGGGATCTAGTTCCCTGACTGGAAATTGAACCCGGGTCCTCTGCATTGGGAGTGCAGAGTCTTAGCCACTGGACCCCAAGGGAAGTCCCCCTTCGAATACATTTTTTATTTCACTTATTGTGTTTTTCATCTTTGTTTGGCTCCTCTTTATATTTTATGACTCTTTGCTAAACTTCACACTGTGTTCATCCATTCTTCTCCTGGGTTTGTTGGGTGTCATTATGATTATTATCTTTTACTCTTTATCAGGTAGATTGCTTTTCTCCACTTTGCTGAATTCTTTTTCTGAGGTTTTATCGTGTTCCTTCATTTCAGATGTATTCTTCTCTTGCCTCATTTTGCATAATTCTCTGTTTCTGTGTAGTAGTAGATCATTTATGTTTATCGATCTTGGAGAAGTGGCCTTATATAAGAGACATCCTGTGGGGCCCAGTTACTGTGGATGTGTTGTTTGTAGGTGGGACTAGCCCCCAGCCTACCTGGCTGCCAGGCCTATCTTGTCTAGAATTCCCCAAAATGACTGGCACCAATTTCTCTGTTCCTAGGGGGCATCCTTTTGCCTCTGTGGGAGATTCTCCTAGATCAGCAAGTGGGTCTGACCTAGGCTGCTTTCAAATTCTGCCTCTGCACTGGTTCTCAGAGTATATGAGATTTTTTTGTGTGCTTTTTAAGAGTAGAGTCTCTGTTTCCCACAGCCCTCCATCTCTTCTGTGCACAAGTATACTGGCCTTTAAAGCAGGTGTTCTGGAGGCTTATCTTCACAGTGCAGGACCCCCAGGCTGCAGAGTCTGGTGTGGGGCTTGGACCCCTCACTCCTTGGGCAGAACCTCTGCAATTGCGATTATCCTCTGATTTGTGGGTTGCCTACCCAAGGTTGTATGTCTTGACTCTGTGTGTGTGTCACTGCTCCTCCTACCAGTCTTGTTGTGGTTCCTTCTTTATATCTTTAGTCATGGAAAATTTTTTGCTTGTCTTCAGATCATTTGCAGTTGCTCTGTAAATAGTTAAAAATTTTTGTGGGCTAATGGGAGAAGGTTGGTTCTGTCAAAATCTTCCTGCTTGCATTGTCTTGACTGTACACCTCCAGTGTCGATTTTTAAAAATTAACAAATATATTAGTGTAATGAAGATCATAATATTAGGGGAACTGAAATTGGGTGAGAGGTGTACAAGAATTTAAAAATATTTGTACTATGATCATAAATTTTCCATAAATCTAAAACTACCCCCCACCCCCCAAAAAAGTCACCTTCTCAAACAAGGCCTTCCCTGGCCACCATCTAAAACAAGGTTCTTCCCTCCTTTGTCCTTTCATATCCTTTCCCTACATTATTTTGATCCTTAGTACTTGCTTGTCTAATACTATATATTTTACTAATATTGTTCACTGTCTATTTCCAAACTATAAAACTCTGAGAGAATATGGATTTTGGCCTGTCTTGCTCATGTTTGGGTCTTCAAGGCTCAAAGTTGTACTTAGTTCATAACAGGTGGTTGAGAAATATTTGTTAATGAATGAAATAATGAATTCCTTTGTATCACCCTTTGGTCCTTAAACAACATGAGGATTTTGTGTTTGGGCTTTTGTTTCTCTTTTGAGATTTCTCCTATGGTGTCCCATTTTAGTGGATGAAATGACACCTGTTGTCTCTATTCTACTTCAATTCACATGGAAATTAGAAGCATGTCAGAAGTGGGTTGTGTGCATCCAATGTGTTTACCCATCAGCAGGAAGAACAGATAAATGATATCGTTTACTACTTTCCTGGCTGAAATTGTTCCTCTTGAAGGTGAGGATTGATTTATGAGAGACACTCTTTCCCTACACTCTTCTCCCCCATGGTTAAACCTGTGTTCCAGGACTGGCTGGTTCAGCATGACAAACATGAGATGTGTATGGATAGTGAAGACAATGAGGGAAGCGTAGGACACTTTGACCTAGAGAAGTAAAGCCAGTGCAAGAAAATTCATTTAATCATGAATACATGTTAAGCTTCTCTGTGACAATCACTGAACATTTGGAGGACAGAAATGGTGGAAATGTGGGCTGTTTCAGTAGTTCTTGGTCAGTAGAACTTGACAACACTGCTTGACCTTATGGCAGCAAATTTAGGATGAACTAAAGCAAACATGCCTCATACAATGAATAATAAATATGTGGTTAAAAGTATGTTTGAGAAAAATGTGTGGCTGATAGAAGTGTAATGGGCAAAGGACAGAGAGTTTTGAGGACCATCATTGAAGAGAGGGGAGAAGGACCAGTTTCTTCCACACTCAGTCCCATGGCAGGAGGTCCTATGCATTCCTCTGATGCGTTAATGGAGGTGGTGTTGGGTGGAGAATTGCCCTGTCAGCATCTTTTCAGGTGCAAGAAGTGGGGAAATGTTCGTTGTCCGGTGGACCTGACTGAGGTCTGGAGGATTTCAGGCAGTGCTTGTTCAATGTCAAGTTTTTCCTGCGTTGGAAATATCTCGTATGTTTTTACGCTTCCTTTGGGAAGGACATACTTCCCGAAGAATGGAGTCACACTTATTTCAGGTCTGAACAAAAGGCATCGGGAACAACAAAACTGTAGGGTAAAAGATATTTCCTTTGTGCCTGGCATTCTCCATTTCCTGTTGCTTTCATGTTTCCCTTGTCTTGAGCCTGAATATATAGTGATTGTGCTTTGTTTTTGGTGCTGTGCCCATCACACCTGTGGTGCTCTGAACAAAGGCCTGCTCTCTGCTGGATACACGAATTGGCCCTGGGCCTGGGTCTGGGGTAGATTTGTTTTGGATACAAATAAGCAAGGCATCTTGCATCCCCTTCCATTTTGCCTGTGTAAGGAAGAGGCCAAGGGGTCCCCTCCCTTTGCAAGTAGAGCAGAATGTACTTTCTTAAAAGTATTAAAATATCACAGTTGGGTTCAATTATCTGCAGAAATAGAGTTATATAAAGGGGAAACTTACAAAGGAGAAATTTGTACCAAATAACAGGCTACATTTTTGTTAAAAAAATTTCTTTCAAGGCTATCTGGTTTAAAGTCTGAGTGTCCAGGAGAGAGGGGAAGCAATAAGAAAGGAAGGAAGAAAAGAAAAAGAAACCAACTACTTAAAGATTCTTGAGTGTGAATCAAAATCTTGAGTGATCATATGCTCTTTACCAGTGATGCAGCCTGCCAGGGGCTTCCTGTCCTTGACCTTCTTCCTCACCTTCCACTCCCCTACTCTCAGAGGATGGTCAGGCAGAGAAAGTGGGCCTCAAGAGCCTTAGCTATTCCAAGTGCCTTGCTCTGCCTACCTACCATCTAGCTGAACTAGATGGCCTAAGGTCTCGCAAAGCTGACTTAGTCTCATCTCTGGGTCTTGGTTTAAACCCATCTGCAGGTTTGTATTACAGATTACAGAGGGACTGTTTACTTGTTTCTGCTTCTTTCTTCCAAAACAGTGGTATAGCCATACCAGAGTTGGGGGGTTCTACCATAAATAAGGACCCACAAGGTGTAGCAGCTTCATAGGTATGAACAGCTTTTGGTTGTGTTCTCCTGGAGCAGACACTGAGATTGATGATGGGGTGCACTGTGTGTATAAGGGGTCAACATCTGTGATAGGAGGTGAAAGGGAGTAGGATTGGACAGAGGATGAAGTCAACTTGTGATAAAACCTTGATGAAGCCATGGTCATCCCAGCAAGGCATTTTGGAGTAGGTATTGTTTTTCAGCCCTACATTATAACAAAATGGTTAGATTTTTATATCCATTCCTGGCTCAGTCACCAGTTATAGGCTGTCCCTGAATATCCTGACCTTGACCAAAGTAGCTCTCTGCGGTTGAGACAAGCTGTGAAGGAGCTGACACTGTAGGTAACCTGCTGACCTGTGCATGCATGTCTTTCTTTGAAAGGGGGATCTGAGCATGTCTGCCACAGGATAGCTGGGAACCTTGTTGAAACAGCTTGGAGTTGAAGCATATAGGAAGCTGACTTTCTCAGGATGAGTCTTCCCGTCGTTCCAGGAAGTGCTCTTAGAAACTAAGTTGATGGACAGGAGCTGGGTGGGCAGGTAGAGTTGGCACCAGAAATTGCACTCAACTTCTCAGGTAGAGCTGAGAAGTTGGCTGAGAGTGGCATTTGAAGACTTGGGTACAAGTTCCCATGGGGAATGAAATCTCACTTATTAGAAAGTCTTTGTTCTCAGCCAGTCAACTAACCAGGAATGGTTTGGATTTTGAAAATGTTTCATGATGCTTTTGAATTCACTATTTTTTGTCAGAAAAATAACAAAATGGAAAGGGCACCTAGTCAGCAGTCAGCAAATGTTTGCTAAATGAGTGAATGAAAGAACCATTGTGGTTCTTCATTCTTCCAGCAGCAGCAGGAAGCCGGGGGTCAGAATTCTGTGTCATCTCTTCAGAGGAATCTGTGCTCCAGAGGTAGCAGCTTGACAGGCTTAATAATAGCTCAACATGGAAAGAGAGGGTGAGGGATAGAGTGTGAAACAGAGGCACAATGGTGGGGTAGAGAGATTCCCAAGTGATGGCAGACAGGTGCCTATTGCCTCTGCTGGCTTGTAGGAAGAGAGAGTGTGTGCCTGGAAGTGGACAGGTGGCTGGATACTTGCTACATGTAGTCATTCAGGAAATGCAGGGAGTGGTCTGGTTGTCTTTTCTCTTAGGACGCTTTACCCCTCCCCATTGTTTGAGAATTGTGTAGCTTTCCTCTGCTTCTAGTAGTACCCTCCCATAGCCTCACAGCCCTACCCACTCTGTCACCTAGAATTTAAAACAATATGACTGACCCCCCTCTCTGGTCCATTGATTGCCCCACATCCCATTAAGCTGTTGTTTTACCCCAGGGAGCCAGGCCTGTGACCCATCTTGATTCTCTGAGCCTCTCAGTGTCCCTGTGTCCTCTTAAGTGATATGACATGGAATTTCATGGCACTTGTAATTTCCAAGACACTTTATTGTCAGCCTGCTTGATTCCCTCTCCTTGTTGTCATATAGGGGAAAGGTGGGGCCATTGTAGGATGTTGGATTAGGAATGAAGAATGGCTGTAGGGTGGAAGTTAGAGTCCTGGGGTCTGGGCTGGAATTGACTAATTGCTAGTCCTAGGAGTGGAGTTGGAGCTGGAAGAGGCAGGAAGGAAGATAGCCTGTAAGTATATTTTATTATTGCATTAACTCATTTATGTAGAAGTTAAATTTGGCAAATTGCTTCTATATCTGTTACTGTAATGTGGTCCATTCTTACCTGTTTTCTTACTCCTTTTCTCCTTCCTATTTTTTAGATATAGCCATTTATCAGGGCTGTCCAGGATGAAAAGTATTGTTTCTTCTCTCTTCACTTTCTGCCTCAGGGATTTCTGGCTTCAGTCCTCTTTGCCATGCCAGGTGACTCCCAAGCCTGTGTTTGCCAGCCTCAGCCTTGCCTCCTGAACCCCCATCCTATATTTTCAGCTGCCTGATATATATCTACTTGTCCAGTTGGTGCTTCACATTCTTTAAAACCGAGTTCATTATAATTTCCTCTAAAACCCATTCTTCTTCCTGTTTAATCATGGTGTCATTATTCTTCCATTTACCTTACTTTGAAACTTGGGCATCTCCCTTCTTCCTGTCCCCTCAGCCATTCTCATCAGTCACTTTGCTTTGCCTCATCACTTGTTTCTCTTCCCACTTCTCCCTCTTGTCTTCCCACCCCTATGACTTCTTCCTGAGCCGTGGCTCCTTACCAGTTCCCCTAATTCCGTGTGCATCTGCCTTCAGGTGTATCCTGTACATAATTGGCCACTGCATCAGTCTGTCTCAGCCATTAGAACATGAAGAAACTGAAATGCTTCCCCATTGCCTAGAGAGTTAAGGTCCAACTTCTCAGTGTGGGTTGCGAAGCCCCATAACCTCTTTATTCCTTACCTCCTGCTATAATCTTGTACATACCTCATTTTCTAGCCATGGGACTGCTTCTGTATCCTGCATTATGTCCTGGACTTTCCTTCTTCGCTGCCTTTGTTGATGTTTCTTTTTGTCCTGAAGCGTCTTTTCCACTTTCCAATTTCTCTACTCCCTTGCTCCCTAGCCTACATAATTTCTCCCTGTTAAAATCATGTTGATTTATATACATTACAGTGGACTACTTTGACACTGTTGAAAAATGAAGTAGATGTGTATGTGCCGACATGGCATGATGTTGAAGGTATACTGCTAGATGACTAAAAAACATGTATGACAACATACAGGATCCCATTCTTGAAAAAACTATTAACAATAAATGTATATGAATATATACAGAAAAAAATTGGAAAACTATGTCCTTTTAATGATAATTCTTAAAGAAGAGTAATGATTATAGGGATTGTAGGATGATTATATATTCATCTAATGTTTGATTTTTAAGATGACTATATATTTCTATAGTAGTTAGAAAACATAAAGCAAGGAAAAATAAGAAAAAAAGTTGTCCCCAACCTTCAAAGTTCATCCAGATTTTCTCCTCTCTAGTTTTCCCCTGTGGCAGGTGCTTACACTTTTCACTCCCCCAGCTTCCACCCTCACCCTGCAACCTCTCCCTTGAAACTCACATTGAGCCTCATATTACAGTAATTTTTGGATTTGCCTTATTTCCCACTTATTGTTCCTGAACCAGGAGATGGTAGCATCTGAATTCTTGAATACCTGTAAGGGTCTGGTTGGGTGCTCATGCTCAGTGGCTGCTCCATCTTTGTTGAGCTGGGCTGCCCTGCCCCAGACATATCTGAGCATACTGGGGCTTTAGTGCTCTTATGCGTTGGGAGGGACTAAAGGCCCTGCTTTTTCAACAGCAGGAGCTGTATGCCTGATGGGACTGATCGATTGGCCTTTAATTTATTACCAGCTTCCGGACTAGGATCCTGATGATTATGATTGATAAGGATGTGATTGGAAATCTCATCTGTGTTCTTACTGATCCCTAGAGGAATCCATTTCCACATTGCAACCTAGGCCCTAACCTAGCATTAGATAAATTCAATTCAGCAATCCATCAAGACACAAAGTAATTGAAGTGTGGATTAGTGCCTGCCAAGAATGGCAGGAGAAAATGATGGAAGAGTTTGGGGCCAAAGGGGCTGAGCTGTCCAGCCTCTAGGGAATCTATTATTGTTCCAGCTCACCAATCTTTCTCTTGAGCTTTAATGATGTCTGCTTTGTAGGTGCATCCAGGTCCTGGATCAGCATAGATTCTGGTCTCTGCATCAAAGGATTTATACCACATAGTGAGAGACTTTTCTGTTTGACCTCAGTTAGCTTTCTTGGGGGGAGAGGTAGGCAGCAGAAGTTGTTGACAGTTAGGACCTGGTTGTTCCTGAAATACTGTCTGGCTCAGTGTGGCCTCAGCCTGGCTTAGAGACAGAGTGAGGCAATCTTGGTTGTGCAAGAAGTGCTTTTGAGGTTCTTCTTCAGGTAGACCTGGGCTGGAGGCCTGGTTCTATTACCAGTCTGAAGGAACCACTGTACTTTGCAGAATCAAAATGCCTGGTGATTTGATATTTGGTAAATATTTGTTGAGTTGGGGTAGTTGTATAACCAGAGGATTCTCTTCTGTAAAATGGGACTACCTCCCTCATAGAGTTGTCGTGAAAGTGAAGTAAGATATGTATAGCAGCTATTCTAATGCCTAGCATCAAGAGGTAATTGGTAACTGCTAATTTCTTCTTTTCTGCCCCCTTCCCTCTTACACCTTAAAGGTTAGAAATCTTATGACTTACTATGTTCATACGTAATAGACTACAGTGAGAAGGGTTTGAAGATATCTCACTTTTAGCAAGTACAGCCTTTCTCTCCCTCTAGGTTGTCTTCTGTGGTCCTTGTAGCCACGCACATGGTCTGTGAAGGCTTCATTCACATCAGTGACTCATGGCACAGCATGAGTGCAGTGGAGAGAGCCAAGGACTAAGGCAAGATACCTGAGCTCTCATCATCTGTTTTTTTATCTACAAAAAAGTAATATTTGCTTTATCTAGAATTTATATTGCAGTTCAAATCTATTTTCTGAGAGAGCATTCCCCTACCCCCATTGTCCTGAAGGATATGCCTCCCTTTTGGCCTGACTGTACTCACTGTTCTTCTCTTGAATGTCTGTCTTAGGACAGGATTTTATCAAGTGAATGATCATTGACAACACATTGTGATAACAGTGGTTAACACTGTGCTCATAGTGTGGTAGTACAACTCTTTTATGAGTCTGCCTGCTAGTTAAAAGGACTTTAAGTAGCTTTTAGTAAAAGATGTATGACTGCTTAAATATAAATTTAAACTTTCTATGGGTGTGGGATTGGGGAAAACAAACATAATAACCACCTTGTTTACTTTGGTTACAGGATCTAAACATTAAATATAAATCTGAATGTCCTGGCAGGCAAGAGAAAAAGGGAAATACGATGAGTCACATAATTATCATCTAGTAAAATAGCCAAAAATTATAAAATAGGTTGTCTTCTGAGAAAGCTTTTTCCTGGTACTAGTAAAAACTGATCTAAAAGCATTTTTATAATAGACATTAAATCATGTACTGGACAATGTCTTTAACAAGATATTTTTTTTCCAGAAAATGCAGAATTTTTTTCCAGTCTGTTCCTTATATAGAATCTGAGGGCACACAAAAGAACAGATTTCAGTGAATATTTTATAGGGGACAAATCCAGTGAGCATTCTTCTGTTTTAACTAGGATACAATATAAAATCCCCTTAGCAGGATGGAGAGAGCCTGTGTTTTAGATTGCTTTTCTCAGACATCTGCTCTGTCAGGTTGTTTTTGGTAGGGACTTGAACAGTGGTCAGATTAATACTGAAGACTTTGGCCAGGCCTTGGACTTCCCTGGTTGTCCAGTGGCTGTGAATCCGTCTGCCAATGCAGGGACACAGGTTTGATCCTTGATCTAGGAAGATTACGCATGCTGTGGGGCAACTAAGCCTTTGCACAACTACTGAGTCCTTGTGCCTACAGCCCTTGCTCCACAACAAGAGAAGCTATACTACAATGAGAAGCCCTTGCACTGCAACTTGAGGGTAGCCCCTGCTTGCTGCAACTAGAGAAAAGCCCGAGCAGCACAGCAATGATGACCCAGTATAGCCAAAAATAAATAAATAAAAAGGAAACCTTGGCCAGGATTTGGCACAATTTAACTGGTCAGTGTTTTCATCTTTCAAGACAGCACTTAATCTGGAATGATCCATTTTTGTTCATTCTCTGCGTTATGGTGATATAAAAATTATTGGACACATGTTGACTTTTTAATAAAAATCATAGTGAATTGTTTATTTTTGTTAGGATATCCAACGGTGATAAAATGTGTCCAGCAAATTTTGTGTTTGTGTATAGTTTTATTTGGAGAAAAGTATATCACTCACAATCTATTGCCAAGTGCAGTAACAGGCATCCACCTTCTCACCCCCACTGAAGATGGTAGCCTTCAGTGCTTTTGTTTACGATCAGAAGTAAATACAGGCCTAGGAGATTTGCTGAAAGATGTTAGTTGTGGCTACATGAGAGAAAGTAGAAATCCCAGGTTTTCCTATGTTTCCTTTGGTTTTTCTCCTCTTGGGACTCTGAAGTTGGCATGGAGAGGAAAAAAAGTGGAAACTGTAAAATGTTAGTATAGCCAGCGAACATTTCCTAATGTATACAATTCCTTTAAACCTCAGAAATGGAGGAAAGCCACAGAGTGTATGTGAATAAAGTGATTATGGAGTTATTTTCTTACTTTGTTAAACCTTTTGGTTTCAATTAATCTTATAAGATGCTATTCAGTAGAGTTTAATTTGCCATTTAGTTCTTTTTTGCCACCACCTGAAATTAAAGAAATCCAGGGCAGTTCATTATCCTTTGCCCCTCCTTTGTAAGTTTGTAAGTTATTTCCTATTCAGTCTCCCTCCATCTCTGAAAGGGTTATTTGAATTGTTTGGGAGGGCCGGGTATTCTGTATCTATTTTCATCTGTTATTTATGTTTGCATTCAATTATACTCAGCCTTCCTTTCAATTATGGAGATGACCCTTGAGCATTTTTGTTTCAGGGAATAGGTGTCTGTTATAACAGTTAGCTTGGAGAGAGGGAATTAACCATAATTCTTGTCCTCAGAGGAGATGTGGTACTAATGGATCCCTGGCCTCCTGTCTGACTCTGGAGAGCCACTACTCTTATTTACTCCTTGGCTTAGGGTCTCCTGAAGTGGAACTGGCAAGAGTTACTCAGTTTTGTAAATCAGATTTGAATCCTCTAGAGGAGCCTGTGCTGTACGGCCCAGGTTTTCAGCTTGTATTTGTGCTGCCCATCATGCCTCTTCAAGCCCTTTTCCAGGCAGTGTTTGGGCTCTCACAGTGCTCCAGGGATGTGCCATTTGTGAAATGTGGATCTACTTCTGTGCTGTTTAATATGGTAGTCACTAGCCATTTGTGACTATTTTAAAATTCAGTTCCTTAGTTTCATTAGTCACATGTGAGCTACTCAATAGCCATGTATCACCAAGGGCTGCTATAATGGACAGCATGGATTTAGAACATTTCCATCTCAACAGAAAGTTCTATTGAACAATGCTAGTTTATTTTTTTTTATTTTATTTTTAAACTTTACAAATTGTAGTAGTTTTGCCAAATATCAAAATGAATCCGCCACAGGTATACATGTGTTCCCCATCCTGAACCCTCCTCCCTCCTGCCTCCCCATACCATCCCTCTGGGTCATCCCAGTGCACTAGCCCCAAGCATCCAGTATCGTGCATCGAACCTGGACTGGCAACTCGTTTCATACATGACATTATACGTGTTTCAATGCCATTCTCCCAAATCTTCCCACCCTCTCCCTCTGCAACAGAGTCCATAAGACTGTTCTATACATCAGTGTCTCTTTTGCTGTCTCATACACAGGGTTATTGTTAGCATCTTTCTAAATTCCATATATATGCGTTAGTATACTGTATTGGTGTTTCTCTTTCTGGCTTACTTCACTCTGTATAATAGGCTCCAGTTTCATCCACCTCTGGACAATGTGGAAGAAATGGACAAATTCTTAGAAAAGTACAACTTTCCAAAACTGGACCAGGAAGAAATAGAAAATCTTAACAGACCCATCACAAGCATGGAAATTGAAACTGTAATCAAAAATCTTCCAGCAAACAAAAGCCCAGGTCCAGACGGTTTCACAGCTGAATTCTACCAAAAATTTAGAGAAGAGCTAACACCTATCCTGCTCAAACTCTTCCAGAAAATTGCAGAGGAAGGTAAACTTCCAAACTCATTCTATGAGGCCACCATCACCCTAATACCAAAACCTGACAAAGATCCCACAAAAAAAGAAAACTACAGGCCAATATCACTGATGAACATAGATGCAAAAATCCTTAACAAAATTCTAGCAATCAGAATCCAACAACACATTAAAAAGATCATACACCATGACCAAGTGGGCTTTATCCCAGGGATGCAAGGATTCTTCAGTATCCGCAAATCAAACAATGCTAGTTTAGAAAGTAAGTGGCAGATGCTTAGTTGACTGCTGATGTGGAAACATAACCTCCTTATATATTTGTTATTGTTCAGTCACTCAGTCATGTCCAACTCTTTGTGACCCCATGAACAGCAGCATGCCAGGCTTCCCTGTCCTTCATTATCTCCCAGAGTTTGCTCAAACTCCATTGAGTCGGTGATGGCATCTAAACATCTCGTCCTCTGTCACACATCCCCTTCTCCTGCCCTCAGTCTTTCCCAGCATCTGGGTCTTTTCCAATGAGTCTGCTTTTCCCATCAGGTGGCCAAAGTATTGGAGCTTCAGCTCCAGCAGCAGTCAGTCCTTCCAATGAATATTCAGCGTTGATTTATTTTAGGATTGACTGGTTTGATCTCCTTGCTGTCTAAGGGACTCTGAAGAGTCTTCTCCAGCATCAGTTCTTTAGTGCTCAGCCTTCTTTATGGTCTAACTCTCACATCCGTACATGACTACTGGAAAAACCATAGCTTTGACTAGACGGACCTTTGTCGGCAAAATGATGTCTCTGCTTTTTAATACGCTGTCTAGGTTTGTCATAGCTTTTCTTCCAAGGAGCAAGGTGTCTTTTAATTTCATGGCCGCAGGGAATGTCTGCAGTGATTTTGGAGCCTAAGAAACTAAAGTCTGTCACTGTTTCCATTTTTCCCCATGTATTTTCTATGAAATGATGGGACCAGATGCCATGCTCTTCATTTTTTGAATGTTGAGTTTTAAGCTAGCTTTTTTACTGTCCTCTTTCACCTTCATCAAGAGAGCTCTTTAGTTCCTTTTCACTTTATGACGTTAGGGTAGAGTCATTGTCATCTCCATATCTGAAGTTATTGATATTTCTCCCTGCAATCTTGATTCCAACTTGTGATTCATCCAGCCAGACATTCCGCATGATGTACTCTGCATATATGTTAAATAAGCAGGGTGACAGTATACAGCCTTGACGTACTTCTTTCCTAATTTGTAATCAGTCCGTTGTTCCATGTTCAGTTCTAACTTTTGCTTCTTGACTTGCATACAGGTTTCATAGGAGGCAGGTAAGGTGATCTGGTATTCCCATCTCTTGAAGAATTTTCCACAGTTTGTTGTGATCCATGCAGTCAAAGGCTTTAGCATAGTCAATGAAGCAGTAGTAGATGTTTTTCTAGAATTCCCTTGCTTTTTGTATGATCCATTGGATGTTGCAGTTTGATCTCTGGTTCCTCCACCTTTTCTAAACCCAGCTTGTACATCTGGAAGTTCTCAGTTCACATACTGTTGAAGCCTAGCTTGAAGGATTTTGAGCATTACCTTGCTAGCATGTGAAATGAGTACAGTTGTGCGGTAGTTTGAACATTCTGTGGCATTGCCTTTCTTTGGGATTGGAATGAAAACTGACCTTTTCCAGTCCTGTGGCCACTGCTGAGTTTTCCAAATTTGCTGGCACATTGAGTGCAGCACTTTCACAGCATCATCTTTTACAATTGGAAATAGCTTAGCTGGAATTTCATCACCTTTACTAGCTTTGTTCATAGTAATGCTTCCTAAGGCCCACTTGACTTCACACTCCAGGATATCTGGCTCTAAGTGAGTGATACACCATTGTGATTATCCGGGTCATTAAGACATTTTTTTTTATAGTTCTTCTGTGTATTCTTGCCACCTCTTCTTAACATCATCTGCTTCTGTCTGGTCCATACCATTTGTGTCATTGATCGTGTCCATCTTTGCATGAAATATTCGCTAGGTATCTCTCATTTTCTTGAAGAGATCTCTAGTCTTTTCCATTCTACTATTTTCCTCTATTTCTTTGTATTGTTCACTTAAGAAGGTTTTCTTATCTCTCCTTACTATTCTGTGGAACTCTGCATTCAGATGGGTTTATCTTTCCTTTTCATCTTTGCCTTTCACTTCTCTTCTTTTCTTAGCTCTTTGTAAGGCCTTCTCAGACAACCATTTTGCCTTCTTGCATTTCTTTTTCTTGGGGATGGTTTTGATCACTGCCTCCTGTATGGTGTCATGAACCTCTGTCCATAGTTCTTCAGGCACTCTGTCTATCAGATCTAATCCCTTGAATCTATTTGTCACTTCCACTGTATAATCATAAGGGATTTGATTTAGGTCATACTTGAGTGGCCTAGTAGTTTTTCCCATTTCAATTTAAGTCTGAATTTTGCCACAAGGAGTTTATTATCTGGGCCATAGTCGGCTCCCAGGCTTGTTTTTGTTGACCATATAGAGCTTCTCCATCTTCAGCTGTAAAGAATATGATCAGTTTGATTTCACTATTGGCCATCTGGCAATGTCCATGTGTAGAGCCGCCTCTTTTGTTGTTGGAAGCGGGTGTTTGCTATGACCAGTACATTCTCTTGGCAAAACTCTGTTAGCCTTTGCCCTGCTTCCTTTTGTACTCTAGGGCCACACTTGCCTGTTTTTCTATATCCTTTGCTATACTGTATCTTAAGTAGCTGCTTCATGGTCATTGTTATTTTGCTTCTTTATTAATTTAAATTTCTCAAGTAGAAAGTGCTAGATATTGCTAGCTAAAGCCGTTGGCAGCAATCCTGAGTTCTCTGGCATCGTATATGCGTGCCATGTGGTAGTGGTTCTGCATCCAGTGGGAATGGTGCAGAGTTGACAGGCAGGTTGTGAGGCGAGGCTTCTCAGCAGAGAAGCTGTACCTGACATTGAGCGTGGCCTCTGCATATTAGGACCTGCATTCTCCTGCTGCTCTGACTCCCCATCACAGAGCCACAAAGAAGACAGGTCTAGTGAAATTGGGAGGCTCAAGTAGGAAGATGCGTGGCTTTCAGGATCTACAGAGTGAAAATCAAGTCCAGAGAGTTCCATAGGAGTTAAGATGATTCCAGAAGTAAAGATTTTAACAAATTTCCCAGACACCTAAATGAGAGATCAGGAAGCTTTTTTGTCAATTACAATTTTGTCCACAATTGTATAATTCTTTGCATTTTTTTTTTCAGGCAAGGTGAGGTTAGTAACCAAATATTGTTTGTTGTGTACTTAGAAAGATGAATGTGAGATTTTAACATGGAAAAATATAGCCACATTGCGTAAGTGACCCCAGAGGTACATTTTTGCTGCACTGAGGGTCCCTGGGTTCATACAAAATCTTTCTAGATCGCAGATCTGGATATATGCCTCCTTAATCAGTGCTTTAGTTTGTCTGGGCAGCGTTAGAGGGAATGAGGACAGTGGAAGGCACACTCATATATACCACTCCTGCCATGCCCTCCTCCTAATGTACATTAAATCATTTGATTTGTCCTAGCATAAGCTAAATATTTGATTTGAAAGGTAGCTCTATAACAGTGGAATTTGATTAGTGGGATTTTGGGTGGTGTTGGGATTATAGTGTCTTTCTGGTAGCCCTGAAATCCCAACTCATCAGTAACTCTTTTGGTGCCTCTACATAGAACTTTGCCCCCTGGTTTACCCTTTCAGGTTTATTAGAGAGGGGGCTTTGGGTAAACTCACCTGTGATGTGTGGCAAGGCCTCAGTTACTAGCTTCAGGGAATATGGTGGTTAGCTATTAGGAAAAGCTAAGGTAGATTAAATGATAAATTCCCAGAGAGAATGAGGAAGATTATTAGATTGAAATTATATACTAGATAAGAGTTTGGGGAGATGGAGTATTTTGTTATAGGAAGGGACTCTGGCCTCCTCTTTATGTATTTGGGCCTGTTAGAATTTCATTATGAAAGCTGATGAGAACTCAGAGAAACATCAGTCCACTTATGGTGTCTCAGGTGGTCGTTTGTCCTCTAAGCCTCAGCATCTCTCTGTAGATCATAGCATGCCTCTCTGTTCCATTGAGCCTGCAGTCAGTGCTGTCCTTTCTAGGGATATGCTGCCATGCTGGGAACTATAAAGGAATTCAAGTTAAAAAATTACTATCTCTGTACACTGTGAGCTTGTAATTGAAAGTCACGGAGAATATGATAAGCATAACTGATGCTTATGACAAGATATGTAAAGTATAAAAGAATTGAGATAATGAGAAAGTCAGGTATTGGATAATAGAAATTTGGCAAAAATTTTGTTGATAAAATATAACGCATTTAGCACCATGAAATCTCAGAAAAATTGGGGAGAATTTTGTTTTTAGTTTATAGAGGGGAAGGGTTTGGTTAAAGAGCCAGAATTAATCCTGAGAAGGGAATAGCTTTTTATGTCTTACTGGAGTCTCTTTTATTGCTTGATTTGGGTCACAGTGGTCTTTAAGAGTGACCATTAGCCATACCAGTTGAAGGGAAATTGGTTTCTTTGTTAGTGTGCTGGTGAAATAATGGAGTGGCTATAAATCTGAACTTTTTGACATCATGCCCTCACTTTTTCAAATGTCCACCCATCTGTCACAGGCCCTAGGGATACCTAGTTACTCTTCTAAATGGAGATACTCTGAGTTATCAGAGCCCAGAGATTGATTGCAGGATGGGGCAGTGTACGAGTGACTGTATCAGTATCAAGCTTTTGCTGTTTCCAAGGTCTATATATATTCAGCCATTTTAGTGGCTTTCCATGTAATGCATTTGACTTTTAGCTTCTGTTGCTAAAGTAATGGTAACATACTCTGTTTTCCATTTGTTTATTTATGGTCTTCTTTTTTACCCTTGCAAAACTTGATATAGGTACAAAGCTTCAGAAATGTACACATACCAGAGTAATAGATAACTCTGATTCAGTTACAAAGCAATACTTTAAGTTGACAGGTTTAGCTGATAACATAAAACACAAGAGAGAAACAGGATCAGTTTATAAATGTCAGCAGAACCCCTGAGAGTGAGTTGCTGCCTTGGAGCTGACTCTGGTACTGTTGTTTTGTCTAATATATTATAAAGCGAAATAAACTGATGTCTGTGAAAATCTGGCAGACCAAGATTAAAAGAATAGGGCTGTAAATTAGCTGCTTCCTTAATGTCACTTTTAAGCAACTTTCAGAAGGGGCTAAATAACAGAATATTAAGATCCTTGGAAAGACCTGGGGTCCAGCTTCTCTGGATTGCCAAGAGGCCAAGAGAGTGGACCTGCTTGTGGCAAGTCCTACTGTGAATCAAAACTTGCCTGTTCTACGAGCTCACTATGTATGTCCTGGAGAATGGAACTTTAGAATACAGGAGGTTGTGAAGTCCAGATTTCTGGAAGCTAGACCTTGTGGAAGGTCATTATATGTTCTGTCACTATGACTGCCATAACCATATGTGAAATATTTTAGTGATTTGTAAAACTGAAATCAATTCAGCATAATAGGCATTGACACACAAGATCACTATCTCCCTCATGGAAAATAAATATTCCTGCTTTACCTTGACATTTATTCCCCATAAATGCACCAGCGTTTATGTAGCATTATCTTATGATCGTGTTTTATTCCCTGTGACACGCACACTCTGTTATTGATGTCTGCAGAGTCAGGGGAGGTGGTGGGGATTGCTTAGGGCATCTCAGAGTACTTTGTTTTTAGGGGACTAGTTCCATTTTGTAGAATTAGTGGGACTGGACATAAACTTAAGCACACATATCATTTCATACCTCTCAGTGGCTGCCACAAACTTAGAAAAGTCCTTGGAGTATAACTTTTACTCCCTAGAGCAGTTTGGACTGATGTCCTTGTTTTGAGATATCTCGTGCTGCAGAGGGAAAATAAAGTTCCAGGTGATGGAAATTTTTAAGAAGTAATGGCTTCCATCCATCTGCCTCAAGGCAGAACCCTGTCTAGGTTGGTCTGCACACCCTTCCTTCAGCAGTTTCTGTGGATAATTATGCTTTCAAACTCTGGTTTCTGATTTGTGCATTTCAATCATTATGGGCATTTAGCATGAACTTTTTTAATTGAAGTTTAGTTAATTTACAGTGTTTCTGGTATACAGCAAAGTGATTCAGTTATGCATATATACATTCTTTTCCATTATAGTTTATTACAAGGTATTAAATATAGTTCCCTGTGCTATACAGTAGGACTGTTTTGTTTGCCTATAGTAATTTGTATCTCTTAATCCCAAACTCCTAATTTATCCTTCCATCGTCTTTCCCTGTTGGTAACCAAAGTGTCATAGTCTGTTTGGAATTTTATAACAAAATGTAATGAATTGGGTGGCTTATAAACAACAGAAATTTATATCTCAGTTCTGAAGGCTGGGAAGTCCAAGATCAAGGCACCAATAGATCCAGTGTCTGATAAGAGCTCACTTCCAGATCATAACTGTCACTCCGGCCTCACTTAGTGGAACAAGCAAGGGAGCTCTCTGAGGCCTCTTATATGAGGGCACAGACCCCATAGAAAGTAACCTAATCACCTCCCAAAGGCTCTGCTTCCAAATAACATCATGTTAGGAATTAGGTTTCAACATATGAATTTTGTGAGAGAGGTGGACACAAACATTCGCTCCATAGCAAGCATTAAACATAACTCAGAGATGCTTAGCTCTGGAGGCAAGAGGGGTTGAAGGGACTTGAGTTCTCATTAAAAAAAAACTCTTTAATCCTCTCTACTCCCACCTGTCTGACCACTGTCACATGTGTACAAATTCTCCTGAAGTGCCCCTTCTCTTCCATTGTTTGGTTTCCTTTGCCTTGATGGGCAGATTGGTTGATTGGGTGAGGGTTCTGATCGAGGTCATATGGGAATAAAGGCACTAAGGTTGAACCCAGCATCTTACTGATTTGTGTTTGAGCAAGGCCCATGTTCTCAGCCTTTGGGACCACCTTTTTATAACATCATAACCATAGCAAAATACCTTTCAGGTACTATATTGCAATTTACATTTGATTGGTTGGACTTGTGTCTAATTAGCAGTATGTGTTAGAATGTTTCTGAGTAATACATGCTGTTCAGTCATTGTTTCTCAGTTTAAAATGTGTTTGTTGTTCGTATGTAATTTGTAGATAGTTCCCAGTTATAACAGTGTATTTCAAGGGAGCCTAAATGAACCCATTCTGTAGTAAGAGATTTCAAATGGTTGGTTTGTTTTTTTTTCCAGCTCCCTTCCTTTTTTCTTTTTAAAATAAATGTTTAATTTTCTGGTACTAAAAGTAATACATGCTCACCATTAAAAAGTTATAAGATGTAACATAGAAGTAGAAGTCCTTTTTTTTTTTAATTTTTTTTTTTGAAGGATAATTGCTTTACAGAATTTGGTTGTTTTCTGTCAAACCTCAATATGAATCAGCCATGCTAAGTCGCTTCAGTCATGTTCGACTCTGTGCGACCCCACGGACTACAGCCTACCAGGCTTCTCCGTCCATGGGATTCTTCAGGCAAGAACATTGGAGTGGGTTGCCATTTCCTTCTCCAATGCATGAAAGTGGAAAGTGAAAGTGAAGTCGCTCAGTCGTGTCTGACTCTTAGCGACCCCATGGATTGCAGCCCACCAGGCTCCTCCATCCATGGGATTTTCCGGGCAACAGTACTGGAGTGGGGTGCCATTATGCATATATCCCCTCCCTTTTGAACCTTCCTCCCATCTCACTCCCCATCCCACCCTTCTAGGTTGATACAGAGCCCCTGTTTGAGTTTCCTGAGCCATACAGCAGATTCCCATTTGCTATCTATTTTATGTATGGTAATGTAAGTTTCCATGTTACTCTTTCCATACATCTTAGCCTCTCCTCCCCTCTTGATAACATATATTTAATATATTCTTTTAAAACCATTTTTATTATAAAATTAGATACAGAAAATTAAATAAAAATGTATAGCCTAATGAATTATTACAAGGCGAATACTCATGAAATCCTACCCAAGTCAAGAAATAGAACTTTACCAATCACCTCAGATAATCACGATAGTGTGATCACTCACCTAGAGTCAGACATCCTGTAATGTGAAGTTAAGTGGGCCTTAGAAAGCATCACTATGAACAAAGCTAGTGGAGGTGATGGAATTCCAGTTGAGCTATTTCACATCCTAAAAGATGATGCTATGAAAGTGCTGCACTCAATATGGCAGCAAATTTGGAAAATTCAGCAGTGGCCACAGGACTAGAAAAGGTCAGTTTTCATTCCAATCCAAAGAAAGGCAATGCCAAAGAATGCTCAAACTACTGCACAATTGCACTCATCTCACACGCTAGTAAAGTAATGCTCAAAATTCTCCAAGCCAGGCTTCAGCAATACATGAACCGTGAACTTCCAGATGTTCAAGCTGGTTTTATAAAAGGCAGAGGAACCGGAGATCAAATTGCCAACATCCTCTGGATCATCGCAAAAGCAAGAGCATTCCAGAAAAACATCTGTTTCTGTTTTATTGACTATGCCAAAGCCTTTGATTGTGTGGATCACAATGAACTGTGGAAAATTCTGAAAGAGATGGGAATACCAGAGCACCTGACCTGCCTCTTGAGAAACCTATTTGCAGGTCAGGAAGCAACAGTTAGAACTGGACATGGAACAACAGACTGGTTCCAAAGAGGAAAAGGAGTATGTCAAGGCTGTATAGTGTCAGCCTGCTTATTTAACTTATATACAGAGTACATCATGAGAAATGCTGGGCTGGAAGAAGCACAAGCTGGAATCAAGGTTGCCGGGAGAAATATCAATAACCTCGGATATGCTGATGACACCACCCTTATGGCAGAAAATGAAGAAGAACTAAAGAGTGTCTTGATGAAAGTGAAAGAGGAGAGTGAAAAAGTTGGCTTAAAGCTCAACATTCAGAAGATGAAGATCATGGCATCCAGTCCCATCACTTCATGGCAAATAGATGGGGAGACAGTAAAACAGTGTCAGACTTTATTTTTCTGGGCTCCAAAATCACTGCAGATGGTGATTGCAGCAATGAAATTTAAAGACGCTTACTCCTTGGAAGGAAAGTTATGACCAACCTAGACAGCATATTCAAAAGCAGAGACATTACTTTGTCAACAAAGGTCCGTCTAGTCAAGGCTATGGTTTTTTCAGTAGTCGTGTATGGATGTGAGAGTTGGACTGTAAAGAAAGCTGAGTGCCGAAGAATTGATGCTTTTGAACTGTGGTGTTGGAGAAGACTGTTGAGAGTCCCTTGGACTGCAAGGAGATCCAACCAGTCCATCCTAAAGGAAATCAGTCCTGAATATTCATTGAAAGGACTGATGTTGAAGCTGAAACTCCAATACTTTGGCCACCTGATGCAAAGAGCTGACTCATTTGAAAGGAGCCTAAGGCTGGGAAAGATTGAGGGCAGGAGGAGAAGGTGATGACAGAGGATGAGATGGCTGGATGGCATCACTGACTCAATGGACATGGGTTTGGGTGGACTCCAGGAGTTGGTGATGGACAGGGCCTGCCACGCTGCAGTTCATGGGGTTGCAAAGAGTCAGACATGACTGAGCGACTGAACTGAACTGAAGCACCTCAGAAGCTCCTCCTGTGTCCCAGCCCGGCTACACCATCTCCTTCCCATCAAATGCAGCTGTTCTCCTGGCTTTTATAGTAATTGCTTCATTTCATCTTACAATAGCGTATTACCCAAGTGTGCACCCTAGACTCTAAAATGTTTCCTATTAAAAAAATTGTTATATCCTTTAAATTTCCTTGAATCCATAGGCTATTCCCTTTTCTGTCCCTTATCTTTACAGTTTGTCTGTTGAAGAACTCAAGCCATTTCCCAGATTGAATTTTACTGCTTTCATACTCATGAAAGTAGTTCATCATGATCCTCACACCTCAGTATTTCTTATAAATTGTCAGCTGGATCCAGAGGCTCAGTCAGACTCAGGTTCTGTCCCTATCACAAGGTTATAAATAGATTTGGGTTTTTGTATTGGGGAGTACATAATTGTACTTTCTTTTTGTGGGGTTACGAGATGGTGATATTCAAACTTATTTCTTTTTTTGCTTTTAGTTGTTTAAATTTTTAGTTGTTTAATTTTAGTTATTTAAAATTTTAAATAACTTTAAAAAATTATTTATTTGGCTGCATCAGATCTTATTTGCGGCCCGAGAGATCTTCGTTGCATCATGTGGGTTCTTTCTTTGTGGTGCACGTACTCTCTGGTTTTGGCACATGGGCTCCAGAGTGTGCGGACTTGGTAGCTGTGGAGCATGGACTTAGGTGCTCCACAGTATGTGGGATCTTAGTTTCCCAATTGGGTATCCAGTCTGCATCCTCTGCATTGCAAGGTGGATTCTTGACCTCTAGACCACCAAGGCAGTCTCTGTATAATTTTTATAAAGAGACACTGCCTCTCATATACTATTCTTTTTCCTAATTTATCCTAAATTTTATCAGTTTTCAAGATAATGAATTGTTTCCCAGTCAAGTTTTAATGAGTGATTAGAATTTTTTCCTATAAGAATGTTTAGTAAGTTTCAACCCATTGCAATGACTGTTTTTACTGAAATTGAAATTATATTGTCTTTTGTCATTTGAATCAAAGCTCTTTTGGTATTGTCATAGTAGTTATTGATAGCGTTTTTGCTATTTCGTGTGACAAGATAGTCTAGGCTCATACTGTTTATTTCCCACCTAGTTCTGAAATCAACCATTGCTCCAGGAAGCCCTCGTTTCTTTTAATAGGAAACGGTGTCTTAAGACTATGTTCTGGCCATTAGGGTTGCTCACTGATACTGTACTGATCATTGTTTCCAGGTCTTTCAGTTGGCGAGAGCTAGGAAATATATCTGATATATTTTATATTATATAAATAGTATATTATCAGATATATTCATTTATTTTACATTTTATTATACATTTTTATATACATTTACAATTATTTAAAATTTTATTATACATTTAAACAGATACTCATTCTGGAGTACAGGATTATTTTTTAGCTTTTTGGCATTACATCTGTATCTTTTATTTTACACTAAGAATTCTGGTTCTGGAATAGAATAGTATACAATTAGAATAATAATTACTCATTTGTCCTGTGTCATATTATACATATTACAGTTTCAGAATGGCAGTGCAACCACCCTGCTAGGATTACTGAAAAAAGTTTAAAAACATTCTTTTGTGTGTGTTTGATCATCATTTGTAAATAGCTGTAAATAGCTGTCCTGTTTCTATATTGTCAGAGCACATAGCCACTTCTTCATTTTAACATTCATTTAGTCTTATTTCTACAAATAATTTTATATATATATATATATATATATATATATATTTGATACTTCTCCTCCTCCTGTGGGAGGAGAAGGGGATGACAGAGGTTGACATGGTTAGATGGCATCACCAACTCGATAGACATGAGTTTGAGTAAGCTCCCGGAGTTGGTGATGGACAGGGAAGCCTGGCATACTGCAGTCCATGGGATTGCAAAGAGTCAGACATGGCCAAGCGACTGAACTGATTTGATACTTAACTGCAGTCTTAATGACAGTGTCTCTTCATAGTTATTTTGATTGTCTAAAATGGGCTTTCTAGTAGATTCTTCAAGCAGGACTCCTTGAAACAATATTCTTTGAGTTCCTGGATATTGATAAGTTTGTCTGTGGTCTTTATGTTTTAAATATAAAGTGGCTACCCAGAAGCTGCTTTGGTAGACATGAACTTTTTGGCTCACATTTTTTTCTTTGAGTATCTTAAATCTGTCAATTTATTTTCTTCTGGCAGTAGGCTTTGCTGGCCAAAACACTGATTAAGAATCTAAGTTTGGGCTTAGATATCCTAAGGATTTTTTTCCTTTAAAATCCAGTAATTTTACTAGGTTATGTTTGCTGTCAGACGTTCCTCATCAGTATTCTCTGAGGTACACTGTGTGCTCTCTTAATACATAGTTTTTTAAAACATTTTTTATTTTAGGGGAAATTTTTTTTGAATTACAGTTTTTGGTATTCTCTTTCCTTTTTGAGTTTTCTTCTTCAATGTTGGATCTTTTTTTGTCTATCTTTATTGTCAGTTTCTGATAAGTTTTACTTTTTTTCCTTCATTTTTGGTTTTTCATATTTTTCTTCATTCACCTTCTACTTATTTTATGACATTTTTTGCTTTGATTATTATTTCTAACTTTCATTGAGTTCTGGCACCTCATTTCTTATTTTTATTCTTGACTATATTGTATAATCAAAAACATGTGTTTAGCTCCTTTTAAAATAGGAAGTTGCAGTTTAGGTCTATTCATGGCCTGTTTTTCTGGCTTGTTTTTATTTTCCATGGAGATGTTATTCCTCTCCTAATTCTATTTTTCTTTCTTATAATAACTTTATAGGTTTTGAACTCAGTCTTTTTCAGGTCATTTTTTATGTGAAGTTAGATTTCTTGAATTATTAGAAAAGAAGCATGGCTTTAATTACCTTTTTAAAAAAATTCACAGTGCCCCGTTTTCTGTTTCATTATAGTATTTAAAAGCATGGCAGTTTGCTCTGTGAAGATTCCTGGCTCTATTTTCTTCCAGCATTTTTATTTGGACCTTCTCTTTTCTTTATTGCTATTATTTCAGTTCTGCTTAATTTTTGATGTCTCTTGCAGCAGTGTTTTCTCAGTGTCTCTGTTCTAACCTCTTAGTGTTCTAATAGGGAGCATTGGTTGATTAAATCTGAGAGTTTAGTAGGACTCTGTTGCTCCAGCCACTGAGTACTTACCACCAGGATTCTTGTACTTACCTATTATTAGACTGGGGAGAATCCCTCCTGGGTTCAGCTGCTGTTTTCCCCTTGGCCTGTTTTGTTGTGTGTGTATGTGTGTGAATACCTACTGATACCTGCCTACTTTGGGCTTCTCCTTTTTCAAATTTGTTGGATACCTGTTGTTTCCTGTGTCCTCCCGCACAGAGACTGATTCCATGTAGATTTGGTGATTTGTCTTCACCTGCTTCACTTCTGTCTGGGAATTTGTAGGTGTCTTTTTACTTTGTTTTGATACAAATATTGCCTGTAGGATTTGTTTTGCTGTCTAGTCATTGAGTCTGTTTTAATTGTGAAGATTTGAATAGATTAAAAGCTTATACTGCTGCCATGTTAAACATATATGTTCTTTAAAAATAAAGATGAAATTTGTAGCTTATTCTTTTTGCATAGTCTTGGTCATCTTTTTGAAAGTGAAAGTGAAGTTGCTCAGTGGTATCCGACTCTTGGAGACCCCATGGGCTGTAGCCTGCTAGGCACCTCTGTCCATGGAATTTTCCAGGCAAGAATACTGAAGTATGTTGCCATTTCCTTCTCCAGGGGATCTTCCCAATCCAGGGATCAAACCTAGATCTCCCATATTGTGGGAAGACTCTTTACCGTCTGAGCCAACAGGACATTGCAGGCAGATTCTTTTACCAGCTGAGCTACCAGGAAATCCCAGTCCTCTTTTTAGTGTCAGTATAATTCTCTCTCCTCCTTGTTGGAGATTATTGTATTCCATTGAAGGCGTAAACTGCATTGTATAATAAATCCCTTACTGATGGACATTTTGTTTTGTTTCTCATTGTCTGCAGTTATTAAAATGCTATAATGAACCTTCTGTCAATATATCATTGTGCAGTTCGGTTACTGTCTCTATTGGACACGTTCCTACAAGGGGAATCCAGTGGGTTAAAGGAAATGAACAGTTGCAGTTTTAATAGATGTTGCCAGATGCCCAAGAGCATTGCACAGATTTGTATCTTTACCTACAGTGTATTAGAATGCCTCTTACTGTGTAGCCTTCCTGGTATTGGCCTATAGCCACTCCAAGGTATGCATGTTTATATGTGTATTGGGAGAGAGATTTACAGACCTCTTTAGGAAACTGGTGAAAGCTATAAACCATCTCAGAAAAATGTAATTGTATACTAAATATTTCACATACAGTTTTATAGTCTTCACCAACTGGTCTTAGGTGACATAGTTCTTGTTGTTGCCTTCCTATCTGTCAGATCTCTCTTGCTTCTGTTTGGTGGACTTGGGAATACTTGAAAGTTTAGGGATAAAGAGAAGTTGTAGAGCTTTGGCCAATATTCATCCACTGAAGCCTGTAATCAGAGGTTATGATACTCTGAAGTCCACAGTGAACTCTGATGAGTGTAGTTTACTAACAGTTAAGAGCTCACCTGCACTTCTTTCTCATTCTGTTTTGTTGTTGTTGGTTATTCCTTTTTTCTTGAAATTTTTTTTATTGACTTATAATTGCTTTATAGTGTTATGTTAATTTCTGCTATACAGCAAAGTGATTCAGTTATACCTGTGTGTATATTCTTTTTCATATTCTTTTCCATTATTTATCTCAGGATATTGAATATAGTTCTATGTGCTATACAGTTGGACCTTGTTGTTTATTCATTCTATATATAATAGTTTGCATCTGTTAACTCTAGACTCCCACTCCACCCCCGCCCCCTCAAGCAGCTACAAGTTTGTTTGCCCTGTGGGTCCATTTCTGTTTCATAGATAAGTTCATTTGTGTCGTATTTTAGATTCCATGTATAAATGACTTGTGGTATTTGTCTTTTGCTTTCTGACTTCATTTAGTATGATAATCTCTAGTCTCATCCATGTTGCTGCAAATGACATTATTTCCTTCTTTTCTATGGCTGAGTAGTATTCCCTTGTATGTATGTATGTATGTGGCTGTGTATGTATGTGTATCCTTTTTATCCATTATCTGTTGATGGACATACAGGTTACTTCTATGTATCGGCTATTGTGAATAGTGCTTCTATGAACATAAGGGTAATAATTCTTTTCGAATTATAGTTTTGTCCAGGTATATGCCCAGGAGTGGGATTGCTGGATCGTCAGTTCAGGTCAGTCGCTCAGTCGTGGCCGACTCTTTGCGACCCCATGAATTGCAGCACACCAGGCCTCCCTGTCCATCAGCATCTCTCAGAGTTCACTCAAACTCACGTCCATTGAGTCGGTGATACCATCCAGCCATCTCATCCTCTGTCGTCCCCTTCTCCTCCCGTCCCCAATCCCTCCCAGTATCAGAGTCTTTTCCAATGAGTCAACTCTTCACATGAGGTGGCCAAAGTACTGGAGTTTCAGCTTTAGCATCATTCCTTCCCAAGAAATCCCAGGGCTGATCTCCTTCAGAATAGACTGGTTGGATTTCCTTGAAGTCCAAGGGACTCTCAAGAGTCTTCTCCAACACCACAGTTCAAAAGCATCAATTTTTCGGTGCTCAGCTTTCTTCACAGTCTAACTCTCACATCCATACATGACCGCTGGAAAAACCATAGCCTTGACTAGATGGACCTTTGGTGGCAAAGTAATGTCTCTGCTTTTCAATATGCTATCTAGGTTGGTCATAACTTTTCTTCCAAGGAGTAAGCGTCTTTTAATTTCATGGGTGCAGTCACCATCTGCAGTGATTTTGGAGCCCAGAAAAATAAAGTCTGACACTGTTTCCACTGTTTCCCCATCTATTTCCCATGCAGTGATGGGACCAGATGCCATGATCTTCGTTTTCTGAATGTTGAGCTTTAAGCCAACTTTTTCACTCTCCTCTTTCACTTTCATCAAGAGGCTTTTGAGTTCCTCTTCACTTTCTGCCATAAGGGTGGTGTCATCTGCATATCTGAGGTTATTGATATTTCTCCCGGCAGTCTTGATTCCAGCTTGTGCTTCTTCCAGCCCAGCGTTTCTCATGATGTACTCTGCATAGAAGTTAAATAAGCAGGGTGACAATATACAGCCTTGACGTACTCCTTTTCCTATTTGGAACCAGTCTGTTGTTCCATGTCCAGTTCTAACTGTTGCTTCCTGACCTGCATATAGGTTTCTCAAGAGGCAGGTCAGGTGGTCTGGTATTCCCATCTCTTTCAGGATTTTCCACAGTTTATTGTGATCCACACAGTCAAAGGCTTTGGCATAGTCAATAAAGCATAAATAGATGTTTTTCTGGAACTCTCTTGCTTTTTCCATGATCCAGTGGATGTTGGCAATTTGATGTCTGGTTCCTCTGCCTTTTATAAAACCAGCTTGAACATCTAGAAGTTCACAGTTCACATATAGCTGAAGCCTGGCTTGGAGAATTTTGAGCATTACTTTACTAGCGTGTGAGATGAGTGCAATTGTGCAGTAGTTTGGGCGTTCTTTGGCATTGCCTTTCTTTGGGATTGGAATGAAAACTGACCTTTTCCAGTCCTGTGGCCACTGCTGAGTTTTCCAAATTTGCTGGCAAATTGAGTGCAGCACTTTCACAGCATCATCTTTTAGGTTTTAAAATAGCTCCACTGGAATTCCATCACCTCCACTAGTTTTTTGAGGAGCCTCTACACTGTTCTCCACAGTGCATGTACAAACTTATATTCCCACCAACAGTGTCGGTCTCTCATTCTGTTTTGAGCTCTTGATTCCTGTTCCTTTTTGTGCAGTCCTTTTATTTTGACCATGCCATGCAGCATGGTTTCCTGACCAGGGGTCAAACATACAGTCTTAACCACTGGAATTCCAGGAATGTTCCTCTGTGCAATTCTCAGTCTTTGTACCTCTATCTCATTTAACTTGTGGGTTGAAGAGTGATACTGTGGAATTAAAACACATTTAAAAATATGTGTTGTATTTACTAGATTTTAGTTTCCAATGATCCCATGTTAAAGACTGTCTTTGCAGCAATATATCCCTTTTCCCCACATTTCAGAAAGAAGAAATTGTTTTTCATCTCATACAGTTATTTTTGTTTTGAAATATACACACAGTGGACATTTACTACCAGGCACTTTTGTTTAGTAATTTAGAAATATAAAGATGTTCTGACTTCAGGGGGAATTTAACCTACTGGGGAAAATTTATCAAATATCATGTTTTTATATATTTATTTCCCTCACTAGCCCAGTGATTTCCTTAAGTGTAGAAAGGCCATGTCTCATCCTTAATTTCCCTAAAACCCACCATATTGTAGGTGGTTAGTAAATATCTGTTGGATAAGTATCAAAGAATCCAAATGAGTAAGAAAAAATGAATAGAGGATGTGCCATTAGAGAGGAATAAGCAAGATACACAAGGTTGAAAGGGAGGGAAAACAGTGTATAAAATTGCATAGCATTGTTTGAGCTAGGACTTTAAAAAATGGATTTAAATTCAACAGAGTAAAAGCAAGTAAAGGGCAGTATCAAGGACCAAAGAAAGTGTGAATGAGTTTGGCCAGAGAATGGGGGATTTGTGGATGAGGGGAGATAATGCAGAGAATATCAGGCAGGGACTTTGCTGTATTAGGGGGACCTTGAACACCAGCTGGGGTATTGGTACTTGGGAGGGTAGCAAAGAACCACTGAAGGTTTTTAAGAAGGGGAGTGCCAACAGAGTTTCCTCAAGGATGCTCCTCCTGCCTGTATTGGCTGGAGGCATGGCCCAAGGAAGGATCTTGTATCTTTCCAGTGGAGATTAGGTCTCATGATCTCTAGCTCGTGGTGCTGGTGACACTGGAGTTGTGAAGGGTTTGCCTTCTCCATAAATTTAAAATGGTAGGGGGAAGAGGGTGTGTGGGAGATGGATTTTTGTGAGGTGACTTCTATCAAAAGGGATCCATACCAGAATCCCTCAATAGGGGGTGAATTCACTGTTGAATGGTAGTAAGCACCAAGGCCAAAACTTCCAGGCACTGCCTGGGTCCTTGTAGGGGACTTGAAGAGTGTGTAGCAGGTAGAGTGCATATAATCAAGTGACAGTTGCAGAGTTTAAGTGCTCAGGATTGGGAGCTTTGTGGGGAGGCGCAGCTGGGGGCAGCATCAGCTGTTGTGACGGGTTGGAGGTATGAAGCAGGCTGCTTGTCAGAAGTGTACACATCAGCAGGTTTGCTGAAGCACCAACCTTGTGCCCAGTGGCCTGGAACATCCCACCCATGCTTGGATGGGCACCTGCAAGCAAGATCCCCCAAGGAACATGAAGCCAGAGCAGGGCAGCTGCTTTTATAAGCCTGATGGTGCATTGTTACAGAACTGGCTTCAACCTGTGTTTGAATTAAGTTTATAGGGAAACCAGAAACCCTTCCCCTTGTTGCTGGCTGGGCACTTTTTCTCATTTAAATCCCTCCCACGTTTGCTTAAGTTATACTTATGGATATGGCTTCTGATTTCTGTTCTGACTTGGGGAATGGTATAGATAGAGACTGCTCCATCTTTTTAAAAAATGTATTTATTTATTCTTGGCTATGCTGGGTCTTTGTTGCTGTGCACAGGCTTTCCCTGGTTGTGGCGAGTGGGGACTACTTCTCCTTGCTGTGCCTGGACTTCTTATTGCCATGGCTTCTCTTGTTGCAGGGCATGGACTCTAGGTGCTCGGGCTTCAGCAGTTGCAGCACACAGGCTCAGTAGTCGCGGCTCACAGGCTCTAGAGCATTGGCTCGGTAGTTCTGGCGCACGGGCTTAGTTGCTCCTTGGCATGTGGATTCTTCCTGGCCCAAGGATTGAACTCCTTGGTGTCGCCTCCATTGGCAGGTGGATTCTTAACCACTAGACTACCAGGGAGGCCTGAAACTGCTCCATCTTAAATGGGTTTGGTTGGCCTACGGCTGGCCCCAGCCAAGGAATGCTGTAGTGTATGTTTTCAGTGTGATAGAGGCCTGGTTTAACCACCTGCCCTCTCAATTTGTATGCCCTGAAGCCTTCATTGTTACTGAACTGGCTTCAGTCCAACCTGAAAATTCTACAAAAATCATGTACTTGCTTATCCCCTACAGAATTCAGTCAGATACGTACTGAGAGCCTCTTAACACTCAGTCTAACCATCTGTAATGGTCCCTGTCCCGTAGCTGGGAAAACTGAACAAGTCACAGAGAGACAGGAGTCTGTAAACACCATTATTGAGAGTTCTCTGGAGTCTGCCCTAAGCATCCCACTTGCTTTATCTCTTACTCCTCACAGTGAACTCTGTGAACTCTCTGAAGTGAGTACTTGGAGCCCCATTCTATACATGGGCCACAAAGCTTATTGTCCCAAGATCTTAAAGCTATTAAGTGGTGGAACTGGACCTGGAATCTGGGTCTTCCTCAGCCTATGCCCTCTATCTCTGGACTGGGTAACTGCCCAAGTAACCCAGGTGCTAGAGGCTGTAGCTCCTTCTGGTGAAACTAGCAATGCAGATGAAGAAAGCAAAACACAGCACACTTAGTAGGTCTCTTAATACACATGATCCAAAACTTTAAGCTGAGAGGCAACAAATTGGGATTGTTATTACATTTTGCTAGATGAAAGAAGGCTCCGGTAACTAACCTCATTTTGTTGTTCAAGTTGCCTACATTTAAGGGGGGGCCCTCTCATAATGCAGAGGCAAAGACTTGGGACCAGTTGTTTCTTTGACTGGCTTCTCTGCACTGTATCGTTGCTTCACCTGCATCATTTCACCTTCTCGTTTGCATTCTGTCCCCCTCCCTCAAAAAGGAAGAGAGTTGAGTCCCTTCCTTTACAACTGATCTAGAGAGAAACTTAGCTCTAGGAATTTTGCTCCCCTCATACCTATGGATTTCCTCTTTTTCCACTGCAGGGAGAATCCAAACTGGGGGGCTTTTGCAGCAGACACTGAGGAAATTGTAGAGGTCAGGACTAGCTGGTACTGTTTTGAAATTATTCACACAACCATGTTTGACTGTGGAGGTAACAGGTGCTGTTGAAGAGAACAAACAGAGCCAGTTATGATGTCAGGATCCCTGGGGACTGATGGGGTAGGAGAAAAAGGATTAAAAATTAAAGCGCAGTATCTTGGCACTTTGCTTCTTAGCCCCCTTATTAAATTATGACTTCTGTTTGTGGAAAATAAATGAGAATAAAGGGTGTGTTTAGAATACAATCTTTGTGTTTTAAATTTGACTAATGAATGGTTTTAGCACTTTCATTTGGTCCTTAGTCAACTTGTGTTCAAAGTGTCAATTAACCAATAAATATTATGAAAAACAAGAGTCAAAAATGGTTGCCACTTTTGCTAATGAGCTGCTAATGAAATTGTGCCTGGGTGGGAAATGCAGGCATTCTGGAATCCCCAAGAGTCTTCTCCAAGAAATGAGCTATAGTGGAATTACGGTCCCTGACCTCTGGGAAAAGGGCACATTTAACTTCTTCACTCCCAATTGCTTTTTTTCCCCTCCTCATTATTAAATGAAGCTCATTGTCAGTATCTCACAGCGAACTTCAATTGCAGTGAGACTTTTAAAATATGGTTTCATTTGACTCAGCAATTTCTAAGTGGTGGGATTGGAGAGCTGGAAGGACTGTAGCTTTGCTGTTTATTTTATTTGCGGTTTATTTCCAACTGCCTGGCCTTTGGTCTCTTAACGGTTCCTTTCTTCTTCCAATTTTCTTGAGTCTTTACCCAGTCTCCTCATCCCCAACAGATACGCATACATATATGCACAATCAAGAATGTGAAATCTGCATATATTCAAGATTTTGTAGGTTTAAGAGAATAGGTGGGGAGTAAGTGTGTGTGCTCAGTCCTGTCTTGTCCACCTCTTTTGCTATCCTAATGGACTATAGCCTGCCAGGCTCCTCTGTTCATGGAATTTTTCCAGGCAAGAATACTGGAGTGGGTTGCCATTTCTTACTCCAGGGGATCTTACTGACCCAGGGATCGAACCACATCTCCTGCATTGGCAGGCGGATTCTTCACTACTGAGCTCCCTGGGATGCCTCAGTGGGGAGTATCTCTCTAAAAAAAGAAATGACAGTAACTAGACTCTGTCATTGATTGTAGACTCTAGCAATCAATAGGATTATTAAAAACCAGTTCCCATGGATGTAAAAGCTCAAGTGCTCTGATTAAAGGGCTGCGCTTTATCTGTTAGTCTCACTGGGTCTTCTGAGCTATAGAGGAACATGAAACATGTTGAGGGTAGAGATGAAAGGGGAACAGAGGAAACCAGTGGGCTAGGAACAGGTGTGGGATGCCCGTCTTGGATTTCTGGGTGAAAGTATCCCTCTGTTCTCCTTTACCCCTGGATTCATTAAACTGTGGGGCTCTGACAGATCTCCTGGGCTAGTGGAAGGAGGCACTGTACATGCTTAAAGCTCTTGAAGGAAGGAAGGAGGACTGACCACTGTCAGAAGAATTCCTTGTTTTTCTGATCAAAATACTGTCATCCCTTACTGCTGTCTCATTCTTCCCGTTCCCCACCCATTCCTCTTGTTCAGGCTTGATTGTATCTGATTAGGTCAAGTATAATATCTTTCTAAACAGTCTCCTTACTTCTTATTTTTCTGTTATATGCTGAGTTTCAGAAGGAGTTACTCATTGCCTCCTGAATATGCCCACTTCTTTGCTTGCCAGAAAAGTGGGACTCTGAATGTTGTTACTCCTCTTCCTTGTTTATTTCATATTCCTCAGTTCAGTTCAGTTGCTCAGTTGTGTCCAACTCTTTGCCATCCCATGAACCGCAGCACGCCAGGCCTCCCTCTCCATCACCAGCTCCCGGAGCCTACCCAAACTCATGTCCATCTAGTCGGTGATACCATCCAGCCATCTCATCATCAGTCGTCCCCTTCTCCTCCTGCCCTCAAGCTTTCCCAGCATTAGGGTCTTTTCAAATGAGTCAGCTCTTCGCATCAGGTGGCCAAAGTATTGGAGTTTCAGCTTCAACATCAGTCCTTCCAATGAACACCCAGGACCTGTCTCCTCCAGGATGGACTGGTTGGATCTCCTTGCATATTCCTCAATGGCAGCTGTTGGTCTTGTTGATGTGGTATCCTTCCTAGTGCCCAACACTGCAGGTGGCTTTCTTCAGTGGATGCACAGTAAGCTGTGGTAGAAGGAATGCCTAGTATAGAGCAGGCAGGCTCTTACCTAATCCTCAATATATGCTTGTTGACCAACCAATCGTGGACAGAGACTCACTGTGTCCTAAATACTTGGAGCCTTTGTCCTGATGGCTGTTTAGCTGAAACACAGGAAATCCTCTTAGTAGCATGGCTAGTCCTTATACTTGAAGAGCACTGCTGTTGTGAATTCTGTGGGCAGAGATTTGTGAACAGCTGTTGTCTCTTCTTGGAACTGGAAAGGAGACATTGGTTAGATCACAGCAGATAAAATTTTGGAGGGTAATTCTGGAATGTGGTGGGAGCTATCAGGATAGCTATTCCCAGAGGAAGACTGTGGAGTCTCCTGATCTGAAGGGCTGTAGTGCAGGTGATGGATTTCCACACTTGCTTGAAAGCCCTGCCAGAGAACTCTTCTAAGGCTCTGCCCAGATTGTAGATTATGTGGCAGAGTAAAAAAAAATAACTTTGGAGAATATTTTTATTTTTTCTTGTTTTGCCATTGTTAAGTCCTTTTAGGAAATGGATGAATGTAATGACAAGACAGACTGGTTCACTCTGTGTTTTGCTGCTTATAAAAAAGATCTCCATTTGTGTTTCGTTTCAAAAAACATTAAGCGTTGGTTCAGGGTTCAGCACCCTAGAGAGGTTTGTGCACATTTTTTTGTTGTTTGTTACTCGTTCAGTTCAAGTCCTGCCTTGGAGACAGGATAGATGCTCATTTGTGTGAAGCCAGGATCTTGCCAGGACTTGTTTGGGGTTTCTGAATAAAAAAGCAGGAGGAGAGGGCTGTGGTAGTTATGGCAACCGGGCTTATGAAGTCTCAGCTCTGACTCACCCTGGTTATGAGCTTGGAGGTGAGTGCCATTGCTTCCTGTCCTGTATTCCTTCTGTTAATTCTGGTCCTGGAAGTGGGGGCCAGGAGGCTGGCATTCAAGCTGACCTTTCTGGTGGCCTACTGTGTGCCTAGAGTTGAGCCTGAGCTGTGGGCACAAGTAATTGGTCCTTGCCCTTCAGAAACTCGGCATAATTGGGAATTTTCACTTTTGTTAACACATATATACCTACAGGACTTGATAAATAAAATGTCTTTGCTTCATCCTGGTTGACATTTACCTTTTTGGGTCTGTGTTTCCTGAAGTACTTTTAACTTCTTCTGAGCTCTGACACAGTGTTTTCTCATTTATTTTTCACAACAATCTAACACATTAGTGAAAGCAAGCACGATAGATTCTTGTCATTTGACACATAAGGTCATGACAATTCAGAAAGAAAAAAGAATTTGGCTGATTTTACTGGCTCTCAAAGAAATAGCCGAGTGGATAGCAGAGTTCCAGTGCTCGTGGTCGATGGCCAGTTCTCATCTGAGCGGGCCATGCTGGAGCAGCCCTAGATTTTTCTGCCGTTGTATCCACGTTTAACTTGAAAGAGCCCAGGGGTCCCTGGAGGGGGATGTTTCCAGATTGAAGCCCACAGAGGACATCCCCATACCTCTTATGCCTCCCAAAGACATATTACTCCTAGGCATCTGATGCCATCGCAGAAACCAGGACACTGTGGCATCCATCTCAGCTGGCCCTGGCTCCCCTGAAGCAGAGCAGTCAGACTATACAGAGGGCTCCTTGTGGGTGCTACCCAAGGAGGACGCTGGTACTCTGAGCCCAGGAAGGCTAAGTTTCTAATTATTGGGCAATTAGGTGAGTGGGAACAAATGTTGAGTCAGGCAAGATTTGTCAATAGGTGAAGCATCTTTTCCAGTAGTCACAAATTGGTTGTAGGCTGAATTCCAAATATAGGTATGTTTTGTTTGGCTTTTGTATTTAAAAGTTTGAATGCTTTTAGAGAGGGCATTTTTTCTTTAGCCCTCACTATTATTCCCTGTTGTCTTATAGATGGCCTTCCTCACTCATCTCTCTTACTTGCCGGTCTCCCGTGGGCATTTGAGTTGACTTCTACATCTCGGATCAATATTTCTTACTTGCCCTTCTGCCAGTATTCCTCTTGCCCAGGTGTTTGATGGCTTCAGGCTTTCTAGACTCATTTTCTTTTTCCTACCCTACCCGTAACTGTCCTTCTGGGTTTGTGTTTAGGCTTTGAACTTAGCTTTTTCTTGGCCTCTAGTAATACTTGCTGTCACCTTGGACTATATTTGATAGTCTAATTACTGTTCCGGGATTCAAAAGAAGTACTGCTTTATCCAAAGAAATGAAATTTTGAAACAACTTTATTGAGATAAAATTTATATATCATAAAATTCACTCATTTAAAGTGTACAGTGGGAATAATTCTCAAATGTCTTAGGGAACATTGGTAGAATAGATGAGTAGTTTCCAGACTATGGTATTTCATGAACCAGAAAACTTTAAAAGAAAATTCTGGGGACCAAAGGCCAGCTTTTTTACTTTTCTGAGTTAAGGACCTTAACATAGAAACAACCCACTGTCATCCTTCATCATCGTTATCTCATTTTATAAAAGGACGTTTTAACACTAAAAAGATAGAAATGATATAATTTCAGAAAAAAGGACCTCTCTTTATAGTGGACACTTTTAAATTCCTTGTTTCAGGACCGTTGGAATGAATTGTGACAATAAACAAACCACTTCAAAACTCAGCTTTAAAATGATAGTAATTTCTTTTTGTATTGCTCTCTTAGAACTGTAGTAATAGTTCACATTCACATACCCTTCAGATGCCCCAAAATAAAAAATTAAACCAGCCAGGATGTGGAGGAATGGGAACAACAAAATGGAATACAGGCACTAACAAATGAACCAAGTATTACAAATTGACAACATAATCATACTGACTTGGGTAGGGGAGAATGGAACTAAACTAAGTGGCCTTGTGAAATGATACCTTGACTAGATACTGCAAAACTAAAGACAAAGGAGCTGTATGTAAATGTTGTAATCTAGTTTGGTAAATGTGTTTCTGACAGTGGTATGGTTAGTAATTTTGAAATTACTTTGTATGTATACTAGGATTGAACAGTAAATAAAACATTGCAGATAAAAAGAGCCAGTTTTCTTACTGTTGGAGAAAGAAGTTGCAAACAAGGAAAGAGAGGGGAGACAAATGAACCCTGTAGTGTTGATTGAAATCTCAGGTATCAGTATAGTCTGTGGCCATATCACCCTGCATGCGTGCAGTCTTGTCAGAGATACCAGTATAAGCTTGTACTTTTTAATAGTTGTTGTTGTGCTGCCAAGTTGTGTCAGACTCTTCTGCAACCCCTTGAACTGTAGCCCACCAGGCTCTCTGTCCAGGGAATTTTCCAGGCAAGAATACTGGAGTAGGTTGCCATTTCCTTCTTCAGGGAATCTTCCCAACCCAGGAATTGAACCCAGGTCTCCTGCATTGCAGGTGGATTCTTTACCGCTGAGCCACCAGGGAAGCCCACTTTTTAATAGGTCCACAGACAAATAGATATAGAAATATAGATGTGTATCAGTTCAGTTCAGTTGTTGAGTCGTGTCCGACTCTTTGCGACCCCATGAATCGCAGCACGCCAGGCCTCCCTCCCTGTCCATCACCAACTCTCAGAGTTCACTCAGACTCACGTCCATCGAGTCAGTGATGCCATCCAGCCATCTCATCCTCTGTCGTCCCCTTCTCCTGCCCCCAATCCCTCCCAGCATCAGAGTCTTTTCCAGTGAGTCAACTTTTCGCGTGAGGTGGCCAAAGTACTGGAGTTTCAGCTTCAGCATCATTCCTTCCAAAGAAATCCGAGGGCTCATCTCCTTCAGAATGGACTGGTTGGATCTCCTTGCAGTCCAAGGGACTCTCAAGAGTCTTCTCCAACACCACAGTTCAAAAGCATCAATTCTTCAGTGCTCAGCCTTCTTCATCCATCCATACATAACCACAGGAAAAACCATAGCCTTGACTAGACGGACCTTTGTTGACAAAGTAATGTCTTTGCTTTTGAATATGCTATCTAGGTTGGTCATAACTTTCCTTCCAAGGAGTAAGCGTCTTTTAATTTCATGGCTGCAGTCACCATCTGTAGTGATTTTTGAGCCCCCCAAAATAAAGTCTGACACTGTTTCCACTGTTTCCCCATCTATTTCCCATGCAGTGATGGGACCAGATGCCATGATCTTCGTTTTCTGAATGTTGAGCTTTAAGCCAACTTTTTCACTCTCCACTTTCACTTTCATCAAGAGGCTTCTTAGTTCCTCTTCACTTTCTGCCATAAGGGTGGTGTCATCTGCATATCTGAGGTTATTGATATTTCTCCCGGCAATCTTGATTCCAGCTTGTGCTTCTTCCAGCCCAGCGTTTCTCATGATGTACTCTGCATAGAAGTTAAATAAGCAGGGTGACAATATACAGCCTTGACGTACTCCTTTTCCTATTTGCAACCAGTCTGTTGTTCCATGTCCAGTTCTAACTGTTGCTTCCTGACCTGCATACAAATTTCTCAAGAGGCAGGTCAGGTGGTCTGGTATTCCCATCTCTTTCAGAATTTTCCACAGTTTATTGTCACAGTCAAAGGCTTTGGCATAGTCAATAAAGCAGAAATAGATGTTTTTCTGGAACTCTCTTGCTTTTTCCATGATCCAGCGGATGTTTGCAATTTGATGTCTGGTTCCTCTGCCTTTTCTAAAACCAGCTTGAACATCAGGAAGTTCACGGTTCACATATAGCTGAAGCCTGGCTTGGAGAATTTTGAGCATTACTTTACTAGATGTGTATACACATACATAAATTTCTTATCTCTGATTCAAAGACAGAGCCTAGAAGCAATGATAACCTAGTAATAATTAGCACATCTGTTATGCAGATCAGTTCAGTTCAGTCGCTCAGTCGTGTCCGACTCTTTGCGACCCCATGGACTGCAGCACACCAGGCCTCTCTGTCCATCACCAACTCCCGTAGTTTACCCAAACTCATGTCCATTGAGTTGGTGATGCCATCCAGCCATCTCATCCTCTGTCATCACCATATCCTCCTGCCCTTGATCTTTCCCAGCATCAGGGTCTTTTCAAATGAGTCAGCTCTTCGCATCAGGTGGCCAAAGTATTGGAGCTTCAGCTTCAGCATCAGTCCTTCCAATGAATATTCAGGATTGATCTCCTTTAGGATGGACTGGTTGGATCTCTCTGCAGTCCAAGGGACTCTCAAGAGTCTTCTCCAACACCACAGTTCAAAAGTATCAATACTTCGGCGCTCAGCTTTCTTTACAGTCCAACTCTCACATCCATACATGATTACTGGAAAAACCATAGCCTTGACTAGAAGGACCTTTGTTGGCAAAGTATTATGCAGATAGTGGATTCTAAACACTGTTCTTCAATAAAAGACCTAGAACTCCTTGAAAAATGGTTGATTCAAAGGCTGGGGAAAGGAAAATTTAAGATTAACTTGGAGCTTCTTTTGGAGCCAGAAAGTAAGGAAATACTTGAAAAAAGAAAATGATGGACAAAAGGGACTTGTCAAAGGAACACAAGAGTTAACCTGAAGAAGCTCCTAGTTGCCAAAACTGAAATAATTTGAGCAACAAAATAATAATATTGGACTATAACTCATAGAATAAAATATCTTTGAGAACATATTGATAAGATAAATAAGTATATGGAGAAGTGGCAGTTTTTCCTTATAGTGAAATTTCAATTCATAAATGTGTAAGGAAGGGAGTAGAAAATTGCTATTAACTGGGACTCTGTAATAACCTAGAGGGGTGGGAAAGGGTGGGAGGTGGGAGGGAGATTCAAGAGGGAGGGGACATACATACAAATACGGTTAATTCATGGTTACATATGATAGGAATCATACCAATATTGTAAAGCAATCATCAATCAAAAGTAAATAAATATAATTATGAAAAAATTAAATTACAAAAAAAATTGCGCATAGACCATCACCACAGTGATAATTGTTGCAAGTGGATTCCCTTAATTGTGTGCAAAGGTTTGAGGAAAAAGGGGATTTGTATAATCTCAGTGTTTCTCCCATGATTTTCTTTAAACAATTCAGGGGTTTTTAGTATACACACAGTATCATGCAACCATCACCCCATTTTCATCCTCTCCAAAAGAAATAATTCTTATGAGTGGTCATTCCCCACTCCTCCCTTCCTCTAGCCCCTGGCAACCATTAATTTACTGTGTCTGATGATTTTTCTATTCAGTACCTTTCATATGAAAGGAGTCATATAATAATATGACTTTCTGTGTCTGTCTTCTTTCACTTAGTGTAAGGTATTCAAAGTTCATCCATGTTCTACTATATATTAGTATTTCATTCCTTTTTTATTTATTGTGTTTTTTATTGATTTACTTCTTTATTCCAGTTTTATTGAGATACAGCATAATGATCTAAAGTATTTAATTCCTTTTAGTGGATGAATAGTATTCTTCTGAATGGCTAGACTGCATTTTGTTTGTTCATTCCTTAGATTTGATGGACATTTGGGTTGTTTTGCCACATTTTGGCTATTGTAAGTAATGCTGCAATGAACATTCATGTAAAAGTTTTTGTGTGAACATATTTTTTTAGTTCTTTTGTGTATACACTAAGTGCAGAGTTGCTTGGTTCATATGGTAACTCTTTGTTTAACATTTTGAGGAAATGCCAGACTATTTTCTACAGTTTGCCATGATTTTTGTTTACCACAGTGGAAAAGCTCAGTAGAGATGGCTTTTGTTAGTTGATCAAGACCAGTATCACCAGTATAAGACATGTTGACATCATGAACCCTTTGATATGATGTTTTGGGAAGAGCATGACATAATTTCTCTGGTGCTTCTGTCAAGGTGGCATGATTTGAGTTTAATCATGACAAAACCCAAACAATCCTGAATAACTGATTAGTATTTCTTGAGGGTGTCAGGGTCATGAAAGACAAGGGAAGACTGAGGAACTGTTGCCAAGTGCAGGAAATTAGGGAGAAATAACAACCATGGGCCATATGGGATCATAGCACAAAATAGGACCTTAGTTTCCACTAAGTTTCCACTTAGTTTCCACACTGTTAAGGTTTGAAAAGGATCTTTAGTTTGATTACTAGTATTAGTTTCCCAGTAGTTGTCTATGGCTATGTAAAATATTAACACTGGGAAAAGTCGTGTGAGTGATGTATGGAAACTCTCTATATTAATATTCTTATAAGTTCTGTGTAAGTTTTTCCAGTGATCATGTATGGATGTGAGAGTTGGACTGTGAAGAAAGCTGAGCGCCGAAGAATTGATGCTTTTGAACTGTGGTGTTGGAGAAGACTCTTGAGAGTCCCTTGGACTGCAAGGAGATCCAACCAGTCCATTCTAAAGAAGATCATTCCTGAGTGTTCATTGGAAGGACTGATGCTGAAGCTGAAACTCCAATACTTTGGCCACCTCATACGAAGAGTTGACTCATTGGAAAATACCCTGATGCTGGGAGGGATTGGGGGCAGGAGGAGAAGGGGACGACAGAGGGTGAGATGGCTGGATGGCATCATCGACTCGATGGACATGAGTTTGGGTAAACTCCGGGAGTTGGTGATGGACAGGAAGGCCTGGCGTGCTGCGATTCATGAGGTCACAAAGAGTCGGACGCGACTGAGCTACTGAACTGAACTGAAGTTTAAAAGTAATTCAAAGTAAAAGGTTTTAAAAAGATATCCAGTCATTTATTCTTGCTCACATGTCTGCAGATGGGCTAGACTTGGCTGACCATGGTTGGGCTCAGCTCCAGTCTGCAATTTGGGTCCACATCTGCTCCATGGGTCTCTCATCCCTCTTGGACCAGAATGCTTGTAGAGCATGTTCTTCTCACAGTGATACACAATTCTGAGAGAAGCCAAACACACAAACACATTTCAAACCTCTGTGGCACATTTGCTAACATCCTGCTGACTAAAGCATGTCATAGGCCAAGTCCAAAGTCAAAGGGTGAGAAACTACTCCTAGTAGGAGGGACTGTGAGGTCACACAGCACAGGGGGTGGATGGAACAGAACTGGTAACAGTGATACAATCTACCACTCATATTTTTCCCCCTCAGGGAGCTAATGTTAGGGAAACAGACACTGCAGGCTTTGCAGGCCTTTTTGCCTTTCTGGGTTCCTGTCTTATTTTCTGATTATCCCCTTCTCCTCTACCTCCCAGTCCTTAAGTGTATCTTGTGACTTTTTGGCTCTGCTCCGTTCTTCTCCAGTATTCCGCTCCCTTCACAGAGGCTCTAGAAGGAAGCAGGTTAGATCACACTTTATCTCTAACTTGGCCTTTTTCCCAGTGGGGTGGAAACATTTGAAATACTGGGTTTTCTGTTGCTTCTGCCACTGCTGCTGCGGCTGGTTTCATGTATTTTAAATGAGCGTAACCCATATTTTAAGTTAATGTTATTGTGGTTGCTCTTGCCCCCTGTGGTGGCTTATGTGAAGGGAGTAATTTTGGAATTTTCCCTAAATAAAATAAATTGATTCACATGAGATCCTAATCTCTTCCTTGGCCAGTTTAGCACAGTCTAACTTGTTATTTTCTTGAACTTTTAAAGTCATGTACTTTTTCTCTTTTTTATTTCTACTTTTGATCAAAAGTCTGAAAATTCAAGGTATTATTATTGTTACTATTATTCTTACTGGTATTAGTATAAATTACTACTAAAAATAACTATCAACATGACTACTGATTATTATGAATCTACTTGCCCTAGTAAAAATCTTTGTTGTCATTTCCTTATACTACTAGATAACTCTAGGATTTTCTCACTTCCATTTTTAATTTTTCACTTAACAAATAGTTACTGAGGATATGCCATATGCTTGGATATGTGATAGACCCTGAGAATAAAATGGTGAGCATTTTTATTAGCCAGATAAATAAAAAACTTAAGATATAACTATTGATTGTGATAAATGTGATTGAGTAAAAGGGTCATGGTAAAGAGTTCCCTGGTGGTCCAATAGTTAGGATTCAGTGGTTTCACTGCTGTAGCCCTGGGTTTAATTCCTGGTGGGAGAACTAAGCTCCCTCAAGCTGCCTAAGAACTAAGATCTGTCAAGTGTGGTCAAAAAAAGAAAAAGAAAAATGGTCATGGTGTTGTGAAAGCCTTTGGGGGGCAGCCAGATCTGGTCTGGGGAAATACAGGATGCCTCTCAGCTTCTCAGATGGGATTGGAAGAATGAAGAGATGGAGGCTGGGGTTGGAAGGAGTGTTCTGGGTAAAGGGAACAGCAGGTGAAATGCCCTGTGGTAGGAGGAAGCATGGTTCCTTTTGTGGAATGGAAAAAGGCCATTGTGGCCTAGAGCATGGGGAATGAGTAGTGGACAGGTTTGAAGAGGCAGGCAATGGCTAGATACTAAACAGGGCCTTGTTGACCAGTGTGAGGATTTTCATCCATAAGAACTGTAGGAAGTCACTAAAAGGTTTGAGGTGGGGGAATGACATCATCAGATTTGTATTTTGGAAAAAAAAAAATCATTCATTGTAAAGAGTAGTTTGATTAGGAGGTAATTATAGTTAGTAGAGGGCAGTTGGAAAGCTTTGGGAGTATCTGGAAGAGAGATGGTGATGGTTCTAAGGGCAGTGGTGGGGAAGACAGAGAGAAGGATGTAAATTCAAGAGAGACATGGCAGGAAAAACATGAGATTTGGGAGATTGATTGGATATGGGAAATGTAAAGTAGAGAGAATATCAAAGATGATCTGCTTAGCTTCATACATTTGGAGATGGGATTTTTTTGTTTGTTTGTCGTGCATGGCTTTGGGATCTCAATTGAAGACCAGGGGTTGAACCTGGGGCCACAGCAGTGAAAGCACCAAATCCTAACTGCTAGACCACCAGGGAACTTCCTTAAAGATGGGGTTAATATTAAAGAAGTTACCTCTTAGCCCATGGTCATAGGAATAGAATAGAAGTTATTAGTTTTTTGTTGTTTTTGCCAGGATTTGGCCTCCTCTCTTCGAAGAACCAACTTCCTCAGCCATTACTTTTATTTTCCTACCCCAAACTGGGCTTTAAGTAGTGCTTCAAGCTATCAGCCTCCACAGTCCTTCCAGTTCTTCTGGCCTCTTCTGTTCCTTGCCTCTTGAATGCATCCTGTCAGTTTCTGAGTCTGAATCTTTGCATGAAGGACTCCATCTATTTGGGATTCACTTTTTCCCCAGTCTGAGTCTCACTTCTTATGTCATTTAACACCTGACTTAACCTTATTCAGGGAGCCTCTGCAGAGAAAGGTTTTCCCGTTCTACTTGAACATACCTTTTTAAAAAAATCTTGAAGCCTTATGGATGGATTTGAGGTTAGAAGTGGATCATCACACACATACACTTATGTACTCAACTTGGCTTTTAATTTTTAGTCTAAGGTAAAGAAACTCCCTGCTGAAGTGTGATGGCAGGAACAGAAAACAGTTGTCTTGGCCTGGTGATTCCTTGGCTCCTTGGTTCTCTGATGGAGGCACAGTGGTTGGTGTAGCTTGTAGTTCACTATCATCTTCCCAGAATTGAGAAAACTTGAATTCTTGTTACATCATTGCTCTTTTACGCTCAGGATTTACCTGAACATTCCGAGAGAACTTGTGCTGTATGCTTCCCTTGAAAGAATTTTTCATGTTGCAGTGTCGCTCCAAGTACCATATACCTCATAAGCCTTCTCTGTCTTCATCGCTTCTAGGTCAGGCTGTTCCTGCAGGATCCCACGTGCGGCTGAATCTCCAGACTGGGGCAAGGGAAGTGAAACTCCACGATGAGGACAAGTTTCAAACTAATTTGAAAGGGTTGAAAAAAGGCAAAAGGTACAGTGTCAAGCCTGGGACTAGGAGACTGACAGCATTGACCCTATAATGCTGAAAGTAATGACAATGTATTGTTCCTTTTTTAAAATTAATTTTTAAATTGGAGTATAATTGCTTTACAGTGTTGTTAGTTTTTGCTGTACATCTGCTTGAATCAGCTGTATGTGTATATGTATCCCCTCCTTCTTGAGCCTCCCACTCACCCTCCACTCCCATCCCACCGCTGTAGGTCGCCACAGAGCACCTGGCTGAGCTCCCTGTGCCGCACAGCAGCTTCCCACTAGTTATCTGTTTTATACATGGTGATGTATATATGTCAGTGCTACTCTCTCAATTCGTCCCACCCTCTCCTTCCCACCCTGTGACCATTCTTTACATCTGTATCTCTAGCCCTTCCATGCAGATAGGTTCATCAGTTCCACTTAATGTATTATTTCTTGCCCAAATACATGTGGATTTAAAATTTTTTGAAATTTAATAGCTTAGAGTTTATGATAAATATTTCAGGGTTTTATGGATGTTTATTTCTATGGTCTTTGGAAAGAAATAGTTTGCAAAGCAAACTGATACTTTAAAAAAAGGCTGTAGGGGAATGCTTAACCTGCTTTAAAAATGAAGTCTTTTTTCCCAGTACTTTAAGAGCACCCATTTGAATCCCAACAATTAATGCGCTGATTCCAGATGAGTCATCTATTCATTAAAACAGGCCTGTTAGGCCTTCTGCTTTACAGTAATACTTCCTTGGTGGATAATAAAATTGCATTTTAAAGTCTTTAATTCAGAGTAACTTTTCGTCTTAAAACAGGCTTTCTTATAGTATAAAAGTTCTCCAGTGGTAAGAATTGCCTACTTTGTAATAATCAGTTTAGTTGATTTACCTTTGGGCAATTCATAGTCTCTATTTTTATGTTTTTTTTTTTTTTTCTTTTTGACTTAAAAGTTTTCTTTGCTTGCTATTTCCTGTGTAAGGGAGGAGGAGGCTGAGGCATGGGGTTATAGGGGCTGTTGGAATTGTGCAGTTTGAAAGGTCAGTATAAATACCAACCATAAAGTTTCTAACACAAGGACCAGTAAATTATGGCCTGCTGCAAAATATTGGGGCTAATCCCTGTTTTTGTATGACCCACAAGTTATGTGGTTGTTAATGGTGTTTTATGGTCGAAAAAAAAATAATATTTCATGACTGAATAAAATTATGTGAAATTTGGATTTCAGCGTCCATACTTAAAGTTTTATTGGAATATAACCATGTTCCTTCATTTATGTATTGTCCATGGCTGATTTCCTGCTGCACTGGCAGAGTTGAGTAGTTGGGAAAATCGTCCCATAAGGCCCACAATATTATCTGGTTATTACAAATAGTTTCCTGTCCCTGTTCTAATATGGCCATGTCTCGTTTTATTGTGCCTCACTTTGTTGCACTTCTCAGATACTGCATTTTTCACAAATTGAAGATTTGTGGTAACCCTATGTTGAGCAAGTCTATTGCTACCATTTTCCAACAGCATTTGCTCACTTCATGTCTTTGTGTCACATTTTGGTAATTCTTCAATTATTCAAATATTTCAAACTTTTTCATTAATATTATATTTGTTATGGTGATCTATGATTAGTTCTTTGATTAGATCTTTGATGTAACTATTGTAATTGGTTTTTTGGCTTATATTGTTTTTGTCATGTATTTTTTAATTAAGGTATATACTTGTTTTTTTAGACATAATGCTGTTGCACACTTAATAGACTATAGTGTAAACATAGCTTCTATGCACCAAAAAACTGATGTGACTTACTTTATTGCAATATTTACTTTATTGTGATGGTCTGTAACCAGTCCCTTAATATTTCTGAGATATGCCTGTTCATGTAAGTATTGGGAATCAATCATGGATTGAGCAAGGTTAGTGTTACTCAGTCCTTGGATTTTTATTATTTTAGCAATATATTGAAGTTAGAGATGAGGCAGAAGGGGACCTGGCAAAAGGTCATCCATCCTGTCCATGTGGCACTCACAAGATCACAAAATAGCTTATTCAGATTTGGGCATTTTTCACTATCAGAAAATTCTATTTTGTATTATGATCTGTAAAATAAGGAGCTATTTGTCGTCCTTATAGTCACCTCAAACTGGGACGGATCTTTATTTTTCCCTGCCTCTCCAGATGGGCATGTACCTGGAGTAACACAGATTATATGATGATTACTTTCTCAGAACCATCAAAGAAAGAATCAAATCTCATTGTTGTAACCCCTGTCAATATCCCTCCATTTCTAGCATGCATATACATCTTTCAGTGTCTCAAAGTATTTAGGGAGAGTGTCTCAAAGTATTTAGAAAGTCTTTTCTCACATCTAAGCCAAGTATTATTTTTGAGTAAAAAACCTATTTTTTCCCTGGTTTAAGAATATTGAGTTAGGAACTTGGGAAGTTTGGTGCTTTTTTATTAATATTTGTTGGTTTTAATATTATGAAAAGTAATTTCTCCAATACCTGGCCATACATAGATCATCAGTGAAAGAAAGAAAGAAAGAAAGAAAGAAAGAAAGAAAGAAAGAAAGAAAGAAAGTGACGTCGCTCAGTCGTGTCCAACTCTTTGCGACCCCATGGACTGTAGCCCACCAGGCTCCTCTGTCCATGGGATTTTCCAGGCAAGAGTATTGAATTGGGTTGCCATTTCTTCCCCAAGGGATCTTCCCGACCCAGGGATCAAACCTAGGTCTCCTGCATTGCAGGTAGACGCTTTACCCTCTGAGCCACCAGATCATCAGTAGGAGCATTTACTGCTTCACCTGTTGCTCCTGTCTTTTTAGACTAGAAAGAGAACCATCCATGTGGTCTATAGTAGAGACACCATGAGAGAGGAATATTCATTCCTACTTCTGCCTCTTTACTTTTCTCCTTTGAAATGTTTCTGAGGGCTCTGCCTTGGAATGTCCTCCAGGGTAAGCTGGACATGTCTTCTTCCTTCTCAGTGTTTATAGGTAGCAACAAATCTGTTTGAACAGAAACCCAAAGACATTGACAAGGTGGTTGAGGGTGTTCAGTGCTGTGAGCTCAGTGAGTCTCTGGTGGTGACTTTCTCCTCTTGCAATGAACCTCCTTCTGTGCTCCTTTAATTCCACTTCACAGTGTCTTCCTGCTTCTTCAGTCCTGGAATGGGAACAGAGACCAAAGGGCAGGGCTAATTTTCAAATTGTTACAATATTTTGTTTACTGACTTAACTGTTTTGAGAAACAAGACCCACAGCTTTCCATCAGTCTGTCGAAGAAGTTGGTGATCCTGTGAAGTTAAGGACCACTGGCTAGAGAGATGGGATAGTCCATTCAGCCTAATCCACAGCAGCTTCTCCACTAGTCCTGCTGGGCATGTGACTGGCCACACTGCTACCTAGAGCTACAGTTTCTGTGACATCTAAAGCCCAGAAGAGGTCTCCTTACTCTGACTTGTCCCAGAGGGGTCTCTGGGCACTTGCTGAGTTCAGTGTACAGTTGGCTCTCAACTGGTGTTCCTCTTGCTATTTGTGTATTAGACATTGCCATCTTCATTGGTTTTAGTCTGTATCCCTGTCAACTTCTCCATAGTACTTTTTTTGCCTTGGAACAATCAGCTTTTTGAGTCATCCTCTTACATTTAGAGGACCAAACTGCATCCAAGTTGTTCCATATTGGGTTGTGTATTTGTTTGTGTGTGTTTAATTGCTAAGTCCTGTCTGACTCTTTGTGAGCCCATGGACTCAAGCCCTCCAGACTCCTCTGTCCATGGATTTTTCCAGGCAAGAATGCTGGAGTGGGTTGCCATTTCCTCCTCCAGGAGATTTTCTTGACCCAGGGATTGAACCTGCGTCTCCTGTGTCTCTGTATTGACAGGTGGATTCTTAACCATTGAGCCATGTAGGAAGCCCTGTTGAGAGCATTTACCACAGTATCATATGGTATAATAGTTAAGGGAGTGGGCCATGGATAGGACCATTTACTTATTCCACCATTCATTTCACAAAAGACCTATTGAGTGCCTGTGTGCCAGGCATTGGGGATACAGTAGTAAATAAAACAGACAAGACTCTAGCTTTATTGAGGCTGGCAAGCAGGAAAAGAGAAATAAGTATGCAAGTAAGGTAATTATAGATTATAATAAATACTAGGGAAGAAATGAGGTGATAAATCCCTGATGGAGGCTATTGGATTGGCCCAAAAGTTCATTCAGGTTTTTCTGTACCATCTTGTGAATAACCCAACAACCTTTTTGGGCAACCCAATAGAAAGGACGGTTTGAGAAGACCTTGTCAAAGCCTGAGACCTGAAGGATAAGGGGCACTTAGTCATGCAAGAGGTTAATTTTATAGGGTTAGAGTTAGAGCAATTCAGTCAGAAGAAACAAGAAGAGTTCCTGGCTTTGTTAAGGAAAGGGCTTTGTCAAGTTCAAGAAAAAGGAAAATGATCAGGGTGATTAATGGGTAGGAGAAGGAAGAAGACTAATATGAGATGAGATTGGAAAGGTATGAGGGGCCTAATCATGTGGAATTTTGAGGAGCATGTTGAATGTTCTTCATTTAAGTAGAATTGTAATGGTGAGCCATTGGAGGATTTTGGGTAGGAGAATTATTTAATGTAATTTAGCAAGATCATTATATTTGCTATGTATACCGAGGATAGATTGAAGGTGGACAAGAGATGAACAGAGACAATTGGAATGTCATTTAAGTGGGTGAGGTGGTTTAGTCTGTGGTGTGTAACAAAGAGTGGATGAATTGGAGATTTAATTTGGAGGCAGCAGCAATAGCTTTACAATTTAGGGGTTGGAAAAAGGGGAGTAGGGGTTCAGGTAAAGCCTCATTTGGGATTTGCATAACCAGGTACTGGAAGGTACTATTTATTGAAATAGAAAAGATTGAGAGGGGGACACATTTATGGAGAGAACTGTCAAGACCTATGGTTTAGGTGTAATAAGTCTCAGGTGGCTGTTAAAGATCCAAGATGTATCAGTAGTTGTACAGGAGTCTGGCTGGTACTCAGGGAAGGGTTTGGGTCAAAGATGTAATTTTAGGCATCACTGCCTGATAGATATTTTGAATTATCTAGGGGAGAGTGTTAGTCGCTCAGTTGTGTCTGACTCTTTGTGACCCATGGACTAGAGCTCACCAGGCTCTTCTGTCCAGGGAATTCTCCAGGCAAGAATACTAGAGGGGCTTCCCTGGTGGCTCAGACAGTAAAGAATCTGCCTGCAATGCAGGAGACCCAGGTTCGATCCCTGGGTTGGGAAGATCCCTTGGAGAAGGGAATGGCAACCCACTCCAGTATTCTTGCCTGGAGAATTCCTTGGATAGAGGAGTGTGGTGGGCTACAGTCCATGGGGTCACAAAGAGTTGGACATGACTGAGACACGCGCGCGCACACACACACACACACGGAGAATGTAGAGATAGAGAAAAGATTGTTCAAGATTGAACTCTGAGGTGTTGCAGCATATAGGATTCAGGTAAGAGATAAGGAACCAGCAAGAAGAGTTAGAGAAGGAGCAAGGAAGAGGAAAAATCCCAGAGAATGTGGCAACAAAAAGCCAGGAAAGGAGAGTGTTTCAAGGAGGGAGGGGTGAACTGTGTAAATGCTGCTGGGTGGTTGAGGAACAGGCACTAGTGAAGAATCCATTGGATTTGACCATTGATTATTGGTAATTTTGATGAGAAGTTTTAGTGGAGTTTTGGGAACAAAATCCAGGTTGATGCATATGGCAATCTAGCATTCAAGGAGGTATGGATAGTGAATGAAAACAATGTGTTCATAAAGTTTTACTTAATCTGAACAGAAGCAGAGAAATGGCATGATAATTAGAGATTGTGGAGTCAAAGGGGTGTTGGTATGCTGATGGGAATACTCCAACCAAAGGAAAAGCTGATGATGCAGGCAGGTGGGAGTGTGGTATAATTTTGGGAGTTAAAGGTTTTGAAAAGGCAAGTGGGATCTCTACCCTAAGTGCAACAGGGGCAGGAACACTGTCATCCTTTTTAATAGTAGGGAAAGCAGAAAATGTAGATTTAGGTGCAGGTTGGTATATAGACAGGGATGCCTGACGTGCTGCAGTTCATGGGATCGCAAAGAGTCGGACACGACTGAGCAACTGAACTGAACTGGTATATAGAATGGATGATGGGAAGATGAATGAGTTATTGATGATAACATCTGTTTTTCTTAGTGAAGAATAAAATGAGAATACCAGCTGAGGATAGTTGTACATGTGCCTGTGCGCATGCAGGCACACATGTACATTTGTGTGTGTGTAGCTGGGGCTACAAGTACTCTTGCCTGGAAAATCCCATGGACGGAGGTGCAGTCCATGGGGTCTCGAAGAGTCGGGCACGACTGAGCGACTTCACTTTCACTTTTCACTTTCATGCATTGGAGAAGGAAATGACAACCCACTCCAGTGTTCTTGCCTGGAGAATTGCAGGGACGGGGGAATCTTGTGGGCTTCCGTCTATCGGGTCGCACAGAGTCAGACACAACTGAAGTGACTTAGCAGCAGTAGCAGCAGCTAGGGCTAAGAGTGGGTGATTATGGATGGCTTGGGAGAGTGGGACTTTATACAGTAAATAGAGATGTAGTAGACACGATGGGGTTAATCCTAAGTCTTGGAGAAAGGAGGAGAGAATCTGCTCCTTACAGCCTTGTACATATACCATGAGGAAACTATAATCGAAAAAGACACATGTACCCCAATGTTTATTGCAGCACTATTCACAATAGCTCAGACACAGAAGCAACCTAGATGTCTGTAGACGAATAGATAAAGAAGTTGTGATACTTATATACTATAGAATATTACTCAGCCATAAAAGGAACACGTACAGTTCTAATGAGATGGAGGAACCTAGAACCTATTATACAGAGTGAAGTAAGTCGGAGAAAAACGTCATATGTTAATACATATAATGTGGAATCTAGAAAAATGGTACTGATGAACCTATTAGCAGGGCAGCAGTGGAGATGCAGACATTAGAGAACAGGCCTGTTGACACAGTGGGGGTTGCAGAGGTTGGGATGAATTGAGAGAGAGGCATTGAAATATATACATAACCACATGTAAAATAGATAGCCAGTGAGAATTTGCTGTATGATGCAGGGAGCTCAAACCTCGTGCTCTGTGACAACCTAGAGAGGTGGGATGGGGTGGGATGTGGGAGGGAGGTTCAGAGGGAGAGGACATAGTGTACCTATGGCTGGAAAAAACCAACACAATATTACAAAGCAATTATTCTCCAATTAAAAATAAATAAATTTAAAAAGTTATAGCCCTAAATACTTCACACCCTCTTCAGAGTAAGGATCAAGGCAGTGGCATTCTCTTGCGGCTAGCAGTGGGTGATTCTCTGACAGGAGAGGTGTTGTCTGTCCTATTTGGTAGGACTGTGGTAATGATTTGAATGAAATACTAGTTTTAAAGGATTGACACAGAGCCTGACACATGGTTAAGTGCTCTGTAAATGGGAATTATTAACTAATATTATTTAGTTTAGGAGGATTGGAGTTTAAAGAAGTCAAGTGTTTTTCTGAGGGCTCTATAAGGGGTCCCTGAGATGAATCAAAGACAGACCCTCTCATGAGAGCTGAGGCTGGCTAGGATCTTGGGCCATAAGACTGAGGTACTCATCTTACCTGGAACAGAGAGAGTGGTCCACTAGCCCCTTCTTCCCCGATCTCTGCTGTATCCCCAGGGATACCTGGACCACCCTCTCCCCACACTGCCAGCCGGACAGTCTTGCCATGCACAGTCCACATTCCACACTTCCCTTTGTCTGTATGTATCACTGTTCCTTACCTCTGTTCACTGAACTGAAATGAGTGCTGGTGGCAAAACCTGCCTTCCACCCCGCTGCCCCACAAATGCCTTCTCTCCAGTCAAGATGAATTGTGGCTTGGATTAGCTCCAGGACTGTTTCTGAAGATACCACTCTAGTCTCTGCCAGCTTCCTGACATTATGTCCACCTTGGTTCCTTTCGTCCCTCTCCTTGGAGGCTGGCCTTGGTTTTAGTTCTTCATATCTCAAACCCATTCCTTTGTCAGGTTGACTCGTACTCCCTGCACATAGTCTGTGCTCAGGGGTTTGTCTTAAAGGTATGAATTTATTCAGCCTGTTTTTGTAAAGATAGATTGGCTTGTCAAATCAGGTTAGGCACACACTTGGGCGGGAGAAGATTTTATATATACGGTACATGTTATGTCCTCTGTCTGTGCCCCATTGTCCCCCAGAAGGTCTTACTCTGGCACCTGCTGAGAGAGCAGCATTGCACAGACATTGCAGACTTGCTTCTGCCTGAGTAACTGGCAGAGAGCTCTCTGTCCACAGTGGGCTTCTGTCAGCCCCATGCCATTTTCTCCTCTTTTATGAAGTGACCCCATCTTTAGCTCTTTCCTCCTCTAGCTTCAAGGTGAGATCATCAAGGTTAGACTTCTGGCTGACCCATGGCAAAGGTGGGTAGTGTCCTGTGAGTTAGCCTGGCTTAGCTGGCCTTGGAGTGCCAGCCATCCAGAAGGGTGTTCTTTCTTGGGAAAGATGATACCCACCTCATGACTCTCAACTTCTCTTTGGACAGACTGGACATCAACACCAATACCTATACATCTCAGGACCTCAAGAACGCACTGGCAAAATTCAAGGAGGGGGCAGAGATGGAAAATTCAAAGGAAGACCAGGTTGGTAATATTGCTTATAGTGAGTTCATACCATCCTGAAAAATGACATGAAAGGGAGTCAGTGTTTCCTAAAGCTTTAGCAATAAACATGGGTAATAATAACAATAATATTGCAAAATAATTTAAGGAAGCCAAATAAGTAACCTTTTGTGGACTCTTAATAAATTTCTGGGAGCATTTCTGTCATCGTTTCATTAGGATTCAGATTATACAATGGAAGTGAGAAATAGATTTAAGGGCCTAGATCTGATAGATAAGAGTGCCTGATGAACTGTGGAATGAGGTTCGTGACATTGTACAGGAGACAGGGATCAAGACCATCCCCATGGAAAAGAAATGCAAAAAAGCAAAATGGCTGTTTGGGGAGGCCTTACAAATAGCTGTGAAGAGAAGAGAAGTGAAAAGCAAAGGAGAAAAGGAAAGATATAAACATCTGAATGCAAAGTTCCAAAGAATAGCAAGAAGAGATAAGAAAGCCTTCTTCAGTGATCAGTTCAAAAAAATAGAGGAAAACAACAGAATGGGAAAGACTAGAGATCTCTCCAAGAAAATTAGAGATACCAGAGGGACATTTCATGCAAAGATGGGCTTGATAAAGGACAGAACTGGTATGGACCTAACAGAAGCAGAAGATATTAACAAGAGGTGGCAAGAATACACAGAAGAACTGTACAAAAAAGATCTTCATGACCCAGATAATCACGATGGTGTGATCACTGACCTAGAGCCAGACATCCTGGAATGTGAAGTCAAGTGGGCCTTAGAAAGCATCACTACGAACAAAGTTAGTGGAGGTGATGGAATTCCAGTTGAGCTATTCCAAATCCTGAAAGTTGATGCTGTGAAAGTGCTGCACTCAATATGCCAGCAAATTTGGAAAACTCAGCAGTGGCCACAGGACTGGAAAAGGTCAGTTTTCATTCCAATCCCAAAGAAAGGCAATGCCAAAGAATACTCAAACTACCACACAATTGCACTCATCTCACACGCTAGTAAAGTAATGCTCAAAATTCTCCAAGCCAGGCTTCAGTAATACGTGAACCGTGAACTTCCAGATGTTCAAGCTGGTTTTAGAAAAGGCAGAGGAACCAGAGATCAAATTGCCAACATCCACTGGATCATGGAAAAAGCAAGAGAGTTCCAGAAAAACATCTACTTCTGCTTTATTGACTATGCCAAAGCCTTTGACTGTGTGGATCACAATAAACTGTGGAAAATTCTGAAAGAGATGGGAATACCAGACCACCTGATCTGCCTCTTGAGAAATCTGTATGCAGTTCAGGAAGCAACAGTTAGAACTGGACATGGAACAACAGACTGTTTGCAAATAGGAAAAGGAGTACGTCAAGGCTGTATATTGTCACCCTGCTCATTTAACTTATCTGCAGAGTACATCATGAGAAACGCTGGACTGGAAGAAACACAAGCTGGAATCAAGACAGCCGGGAGAAATATCAATAACCTCATATATGCAGATGACACCACCCTTATGGCAGAAAGTGAAGAGGAACTCAAAAGCCTCTTGATGAAAGTGAAAGTGGAGAGTGAAAAGGTTGGCTTAAAGCTCAACATTCAGAAAACGAAGATCATGGCATCCGGTCCCATCACTGCATGGGAAATAGATGGGGAGACAGTGGAAACAGTGTCAGACTTTATTTTTCTGGGCTCCAAAATCACTGCAGATGGTGACTGCAGCCATGAAATTAAAAGACGCTTACTCCTTGGAAGGAAAGTTATGACCAACCTAGATAGCATATTCAAAAGCAGAGACATTACTTTGCCAACAAAGGTTAGTCTCGTCAAGGCTATGGTTTTCCCTGTGGTCATGTATGGATGTGAGAGTTGGACTGTTAAGAAAGCTAAGCGCTGAAGAATTGATGCTTTTGAACTGTGGTGTTGGAGAAGACTCTTGAGAGTCCCTTGGACTGCAAGGAGATCCAACCAGTCCATTCTGAAGGAGATCAGCCCTGGGATTTCTTTGGAAGGAATGATGCTAAAGCTGAAACTCCAGTACTTTGGCCACCTCACACGAAGAGTTGACTCATTGGAAAAGACTCTGATGCTGGGAGGGATTGGGGGCAGGAGAAGGGGACGACAGAGGATGAGATGGCTGGATGGCATCACTGACTTGATGGACGTGAGTCTGAGTGAACTCCAGGAGTTGGTGATGGACAGGGAGGGCTGGAGTGCTGCGATTCTTGGGGTCGCAAAGAGTTGGACACGACTGAGCGACTGATTTGATCTGATTACATATTTGGGAAAACTGAAGCATGGAGCACAGATAGCCATACTCTGCATTACCACAAACATCAATTAGGGGAACAGAGATTAGAACTCACATCTCCTCACTTACACTTGAGTTAGACACAAGTTTAAAGGATGGGACCTAGACCAGGAAGGAAGAAGCCCAAGTCCTTGTCCTTTGAACACGTAGCAAACCTTTTCCAGACCTCAGATCCCTTAAATGTACAGTATGGGGCTGGGACAAGATGGCTGAGGTTTCTTCCAACTCTTAAATTTATGTACAAAGTATTAGGGAATGAGAAGGAGAAACAGGCAGAGTTGCAGCCCCTTGGCTATGTCCCTAATGTCTGGTTCGTGGATCCTGACCTATCAGAACAAAGACTTATTCTTATATGGATCATGAGGTCATGTGATAGCCAGAGAATGTTAAAAATCAGTCCTTAACATTTCTGCTTGAGTCCTGTCCTTGAAAGAACTTCCTCCAGTGGCTGCCTTGCAGACCTTTTTATGTTCTCCCTCCTCCCCCTCCTCTTCACAATTCCCTCTGCTTTTCTTATCTCTGCTCTCATCCCAGAATTCTTGCAGTATCTTAGAGAGGCAACACCAGATTTTTGACAGTCTGTGTGTTAGTGAAGGAAGCTTTAGATCCTTCAGAACTAAGTATTTCTGAGACAGACGGACGTGTGTGTGTGTGTGTGAGAGAGAGAGAGAGAGGACCTCAGGAGGAAGTGTTAATGTACAAGCCAAGCCTCCGTGTTTTTACTCATCTTACCAAAGTTGTATCTCAATATGAAGAGTGCGCATGGTAAGAGAAGGTGAGTAGCAGGATGGCAGCAGTAGTGGTGAAGGAAGGTGATGCGTAAAATTATATCCTACTGCAGGTGTGTATTAACTGCAGGGGTGGAGAGGTGTGAGGGAAAGCAAACCCCCTACCTGGTGAAGGTGAGGCCAGCAAAGGAGAGTAGTGCATTCCTAGGTGCCTGGAGCAGAGATCGGTATTCCTGTGTTAAGGGCTTGGGCTCATTCCCACTCATTCTCTCACCATGAGCTCCACATGGGGCAGATGGGAACATAAAAATCAGCCCTTGTTCCATGTTTTCTCTGTGGATGGAAGACCACCTGCACCCCGTCTCTTCTCTTTACTCTCTTTAGTGGTATTCTTATCTCATAATTCAATTAGTATAGAAAAGTATGAATATTATAAAAATATTTTTTAAGTGTAAAAGCAAGAGATTATCTAAGTTTTCAGTTGCTGTTTTTTGCAATTAAAAATAATTCTCTCTCTCTGCAAGAGACCCCAATAATGGCAGCAAAATGTGACACCCCTGTTCCATCTGATTGGTGTCAGCTGCCTCTTCTGACCTGTGCCTGCCACGCTCTTTCTTTACTTCTGTGGTGCTTAGGTTGTTAGTTTCTTCACCGAGGTACTGAGTCCTGGGGTCCTTTTTTCACTTTCATTTGTATCCTTCCTGGACTGACTCAGCCACCTGCCAATGTACTGGGACTGGCAAATAAATTGACTTGAAGTAGGTTGGGGAGTTTCTTACATGTCTCCAGCTCCTGGCTGCAGATACCATCATACTTTTTATCAATCTTTAAACAAAATCTTTACATGGTGATTTGCAAGTACAGGATGTGCTTTTACTATTTATAAGGACAATTCTGTGAGATATTGTCATATCTTACCAATTGAATGAATTTTTTTTGGGGGGGGGAAGGGCATCAATTCCATTATATCCATTGGTAACTTATTAGATTTAAGTGAATCAGTCCTTCCCAGAGTCTCTTGCTTTATGGAAAAGCTCTGTGTCACCCAACAGATTTGGGTCATTGTTTTTGAATCTGATCTCTCTATCCCCTTATTACCATACAGATTGCTTGATGCTTTATGTTTTATCATGTCCACTGTTGTTCAGCTGTATCCTATAAATTGTTCCATTTAAAAATATGGCCATCTTAAACTTTTGAGTCTGGGCAGGATTAAATAGACTCATTTCTTCCTATTCTTCTTGTTGTTGTTTGTTGTTCAGTTGGTAAGTCATGTCTGACCCTTTGGACTACATTGTGTCAGACTTCCCTGTCCTTCACTATCTCCTGGAGTTTGCTCAGACTCATGCCCATTGAGTTGGTGATGCCATCAAGCCATCTCATCCTTTGTTGCCCCCTTCTCCTCCTGGCCTCAATCTTTCCCAGTATTAGGGTCTTTTCCAATGAGTCAGTCCTTCACATCAGATGGCCAAACTATTGTAGCTTCATCTTCAGCATCAGTCCTTCCAATGAATATTCATTCAGGATTGATTTCCTTTAGGATTGACTGGTTTGGTCTCCTTGCTGTCCAAGGGACTCTAAAGAGTCTCCCTCCAGCACCACAGTTCAAAAGCATCAATTCTTCGGCACTCAGCCTTCTTAATGGTCCAACTCTCACATCCATACCTGACTATTGGAAAAACCATAGCTTTGACTAGATGGACCTTTGTCGGCGAAGTGATGTTTCTACTTTTAACAGGCTGTCTAGGTTGGTCATAGCCTTTCTTCCAAGGAGCAGATTCTTTTAATTTCATGACTGCAGTCACCATCTGCAGTGATTTTGGAGCCCAAGAAAATAAAAGTCTGTAACTGTTTCCATTGTTTCTCCAACTGTTTTCCATGAAGTGATGGAACCGGATGCCGTAAACCTCTTTTTTTGAATGCTGAGTTTTAAGCCAGCTTTTTCACTTTCCTCTTTTACCTTCATCAAGAGGCTCTTTAGTTCCTCTTTGCTTTCTGCCATTAAGGTGATGTCATCTGCATATCTGAGATTATTGATATTTCTCCCAGCAATCTTGATTCTAGCTTGAGCTTCATCCAGCCTGGCATTTTGCATGATATACTTTGCATGTAAGTTAAATAAGCAAGGGGACAATATACAGCCTTGATGTACTCCTTTCCCAGTTCAACGAGTTCATTGTTCATGACCAATTCTAACTGTTGCTTCTTCACTGGCATACAGGTTTCTCAAGAGGCAGGTAAGGTGGTCTGGTATTCCCATCTCTTGAAGAATTTTCCACAGTTTGTTGTGATCCACACAGCCAAAGGCTTTCATAATATTAAAAGCAAATATAAAAATATGATAAAAGTGAGAAGAAGAAGGTGGATTAGACAGGGACCTTGGAATTTGAGGATTTGAGGGATGACATGGGAGTGAGTTTCTTGCCTTTCTTCTTGCTCTCTAAATATCCCAAAGTGGATATTGGAGAAGCCTATATCATGGAAATGCCAACAGGTACAGATAGAAAAAAGGCCCTAAGAAAGTCTTGCTCTCTATAAGAAAGAACCAGGAATAGGGCAGCCTAATAAAAATATTTTTCACAATACCTATTCTCTTTTAGCCAAAGACCGTGGAAATCTCTCCACCTCCCTTAGTGCCAGTGGAAGTTAAATGTAGAATTTGGATTTCCACCTCCAGTTTGTGTGGTAGAGCAAAGCTATACTCTTACCTTCACCAGAGTGGTGTCAGCAGAAGCTGAGTGGGGAGCCTGAACTTGCTCCCCCTCTGGTGGCAGTAGATGGTGTGAGGCAGTGCTCTCCTATCTCAGCCAACATGATGTTGAGCAGAGAGCTTGAATTTCTACGTTCTCCTCAGTGAAAGATGAGTATTCTCTTCTTCTCCCACTGCTGTGGTACCAGCAGAGTCCATGTGTGGAGCCTGATTTTCATCCCTCACGGGGGTGTAGCAGTCTGCTTTTTTCTGTTGGGGTGGTGTCAGCAGAGGCCAAGAAGGGAACCTGAATGTCTGTCCCCTGCTGACAGCATCAAGGTAGTTTTCCACTTGCTTTAGCTGCAGCGATGCCAGAGGGTGCGGTCAGTGGAGAGTCTATACTTCTAACCTCCATCTGGAGGGAACAAGGCAGTGTAAATCAGCATTCTGCTTTCCACTCTAGGGTAGTGTTAATGGGGATAAATGAGGAACCTGAACTTCTACCCCTAGATCAGCAGTGATAAGACAGTGCTTTAGTTACCCCACCAGGGTGATATCAGTAGAGGTCAAGGAATGACTTCCGCTCCCAGTGTTGAGTATGCAGCAGGGACAAATGATGTTCTTCCTTCTCCTTACTAGAGAGTGGTAGTAGGATTTTGGAGGGAAGGAAGATGGAGAAAGGAATTTTGCAAATGAAGTTCTAGGAATGCTCCTTAGTGATCCACAAGAGAAACAGACCAGACGTAACAGCAGATTTAAGGATGGAAGTACAGTGTGGAATACTGCCCAGGATTTCAGATTAGCTTTGGGGGGCACACAGAGCAAGGAGACCAAAATAACACTGCAGATTCTCTGAAAACTAAATTGGCTTGGGTTCACAACCTCACAAGAAGACGAGAACCAAGATAGTAAACTTAAACAGTGTGACTGCCTACTGAAAAGGAAGATTCAGTAGAATTCAGAATCTTATAATACTCAAAATGCCCAGGTTACCTAAATTGTATCTCACGATACCAAGAACCAGGAAAATAAAAACTTGACTTAAGAAAGACAGTTAACTGATGCCAGCAGTGATATGACCCGTAAGTTGGTATTATCTAATAAGAATTTTAAGGCAGTTATCATAAAAATGCTTCAAGCAATTATGTGTACTCCTGAAATGATAACCTCAGCAAAGAAATAGAAGATATAAAGAACAAAATGGCATTTTAGAGCTGAAAATAGGGAAAAAATCACTGCATAGGCTTAATAGTAAAATAGAGATGAGAGAGAACAGAATCAGTGGATTTAAAGGCAGATAAAAGTTAATCTAAATAACAGAAAATAGATTGAAAAAAATAAATAGTGAGTTAAGGACCTGTAGGACTGACTGTAACAGAAAATCCAAGATTTGTGTAACAGAGTCTCAGAAGGAGAGGAGAAATAATATGGGTCTGAGAAAATAGTCAAAGAAATAGAGATGAAAAACTCTCCCAATTGGTGAAAGTCATAAACCTACAGGTTCATGAAGCTTAGTGAATTCTAAATTGGATAAATTCAAAGAAATCAACACCATGATGCATCACAGTCAACCTGAAAACAAAGGACAGAAAAATAATTTGAAAGCAGCAAGGTAGAAACCACATACTAGCAATAGGGAATAATGTTTGAATGATAACATCTTTTTCATCTGAGATCACAGAGGTCAAAAATACGTGGTGTATTTTTCAAATGGTGAAAAAGTGAACTGTTCACTCAGAATTCTATAGCCGGTGAAAATACCCTTCAGGAGTGGAAGGGAGGAAATCACGACACTCTCACACAGAAGAAAGGTAAAAGAATTTATCACCAGCAGACCTACCTAAAAGAATAACTGAAGAATGTTCTTCAAATAGAAGGGAAATAATCACAGAAGAAAACATGGACCATTGGGAAGAAAGAGCTGTGAAGTGCATAAAAGTAAAGGAAAATATAATAGATTACCCTTTTCTCAAATTTTTAAAATTATGTTTGATAGTTGCAGCAAAAATTATGACATCATCTTTAATTCCATATATGTTTAATATATAGTTGAACTGCCAAAGTTACTGCTTTCTTTTTCTTTGCTGTGCTTTCAACTTTGTTTTCAGTTTTATCTTTTCATTATCCATTTTTATGAAATGTTTCATGGTTTTATCCCGAGGAAGCCATACTACCACACACTTGACATCTGTATATGAATTGAATAATGGGGGCACAGTGGCCATTCACTGACACATTTTGAAATAAATTATGTGATCAGCAACTGTTCATGATTGGAATTTATATAATTTACATAGTGATTTATGAACTGAAGAGCTAGCAGCAAATTTGGTACTTAATGCAGTTAAATATATGATGGCAACTGAAATTTGAGTCATGTTGGGAGACTAGTATTATGTAAACTGTGGTATTCGAAAGTGGTACATATGAGATCTGTACAAAGCAAGGGCTGTCTGATAAAAGACTTGCATCTATCTAGAATATGTAAAGAACACTCAAGACTCAACAGTAAAAACCAACAACCAGTTTGAAAATGGGAAGAGGACCTGAACAAACATTTCACAAAGAGAATATGTGGATAGCAAATAATCATATGAAAAAAATCTAATGTCATCAGCTGTTACAGATATGCAAATTAAATCCACCACAAGGTATCACTATACATCTATTAGAATGCCTAAAATAAAAATGATAATACTAAATACTATTGAAGATGTGGAGAAACTGGGTCTTTCATTGGTGGGAATATAAAATGGTGCAGCTACTCTGGAAAATACCCAGTAGTTACACTCTTGGGCATTTATCCCAGAGAAAGAAGAACTTAGGTTTATTTTTAAGAAAATCTTTATACAAATGTTTATGCAGTTTTATTCATAATACTCCAAACCTGGAAACAGACATTCTTCAACAGGTAAATGGTTAAATTGTAACATCTGTACAATGGAATACTATTCAACATTAAAAATAAATAAACCATTGATATTTACAGTAAATTGGATAATGAGTTAATGCATCTCAAGTGCATTAAGTTCAGTAAAAAGGCAGTCTCAAAAAGTTACAGACTTTATTTGTATAACAGTCTCCAAATGCTAGAATTATAGAGATGGAGAGCAAATTAATGTTGCCCAGGCACAGGGATAAGAGAGAAGGGATGAGAGGATAAAGTGCAGATATAGAGGAGCACTGTAGAGTCATTTGATGGTGATGGAACAGCTCTGTAACTTGATTTTCTGGTGGCTACATGAATCTTTATAGATAACACTGTCTAGAATGACACACACACATGCATGCTAATGTGTACATGTAAAAGCTGGTGGAATCAGAATAAGACTTGTGGTCTAGTTAATAGTATTGCACCTATGTCACTTTTTTGCTTTTGACATTGTATTGTTATATAAAATGTTACCATTGGAGGAAGCTGAATGAAGGGCATATAGTACTCTCTACTATTTTTGTAATTTCCTTTGAGTAGTAATAATTGCAAAATTAAAAATTTTGTTAAAGGCCTTTCTGGGAGCCAGGCATGCAGGCATGAGGCAAAAATAACTAGTTTCTTATCCTGCTCACTTGTCTGTCAACCCTCAGCTTTCCTTGACCTCTTTACATGACCTTTGGTGGCCACCAGAGTCCTCTAGCAGGGTGGAAGGAGAGCATTTCACTGTTTTAGCCTAAAAGAGAAGAATATAGCATCCCATAGATGTGATTGCCCTGCTAGGAATGGTCTTTTTTAAGAGAGACTGATTCATTTCTTTGGTTGATGTTCAATGGAGTGCTTGTCACTGGGGAGAAAACCCATAGGTAATAGATGAGCAATTTGGAGCTGACAGCTGCTCATCATCCTGCTTTTTATAAATATTCGTGCCTTTTAATTATTCTCAGAAGATGGAGACATAAGCCACTGTGACCTTTCAGACTCTCTCTATAAGTACTATCCTCTGAAATTGGGAAGAAAACAGAAAGTGTCACATGTATAAAATATCTAATTAAAGTCTTTTATTCACCTCCAACATAACTTCATTTTAAAGATCTTTATATGTGTGTGGGGTGGAGAGGGACTGAGCAAAAATTGTTTGAGACTTGAGCATAGTACATACAGTAATTTAGCCACTTCAAACAGTTGAACAAATTGTACACCTGTAGTTAGATTGACAGTAATGACAGAGATTTAATTTTCATCAGCAAATTGCTCCCACTCTGACAGCTCTTTACCGACAGTTTCCTGTATCTGGGTTTCCCTAAAATGTTGCTGGATGGGTAGGGTAAAGCAAAAGATATTCTTTAATTATAGAAGAAAGAGAACCAAGGTATGGATTATTACACCTTAGATCTTGGCTTTTCCATGTGAGATTAGGGGTTGAAGGTGAGCTGAAATTGTTTACCCTGACCTCAGTGATTACAAGGAGACTTTTCATTCTTCCTGAGCATTGGAAGGCTGGCTGAGATAAGTGGACCTTGGAAAATCTTGAGTGAGTTCTTGTGGCAGAGGGCTATATGTGTAGATTCTGAGGGCTTTCTCTCTGGGCATCCTGGAAAGTACAGATTAAAGAAGGTTGTGCCCTGGAGCAGCAGTTCTTTGAGGATGGGCATCCATGGCAGACCACAGGCTGATTGGGCAGATGTCTATAGTTGATGATTAATCATCTTTTTGCTACCCTTCTTAGGAAAGGCAGGCCAAAGTTAAGCGGCTCTTCCGTCCCATTGAGGAGCTGAAGAAGGACTTTGAGGAGCTGAATGTTGTCATTGAGACAGACATGCAGATCATGGTACGATTGATCAACAAGTTCAATAGTTCCAGCTCCAGCCTGGAAGAGAAGATTGCTGCACTGTTTGATCTCGAATATTATGTCCATCAGGTATTGTATTTCATTGTCCACTGGTCTCACTTTTAACTAACACCTCCAAAAATAAACCCCTCTGCCCAAGGCCCTAAGAAAATATTGTCATCATCTTTACTTCTCTCTCAAGTCATAGAGGATTTTTAATCTAGGCCATTATCTGTTGTATAAGATACTTTCTTAGAGACTAGAGCCAAGTTCTATTTCATTCGGAGTGCTACTTCTTTTAATTTTTCAACACTGAGGACACAGCAGAGGTAAAATAGACGGGATACTTGTTCCATGTAGCTTATAGTCTGGAAGAGGGTGCAATTAAATAGTGAACAATTGAATAATGAACCAATTAACAGTTTAATAATGAGATAATTTAAGATTATGATAAGGATGAGTGTATAATGGGGGAACTTAGTCTAGTCAGGGATACTGGGGAAGGCTTCTCTGAGATTGTGACATTTAGGCTAAGCATTAAATGATGATTAGAGGTTGAGTAGACAAAGAGGGGAGATTAGAGCTTGGGGTGGCAAACTCTGGCCCACTTTTGTGAACAAAGTTTTACTGGAACACAGTCACATCTCTTTGTGTATGTATTGTTTTATTGTCTTGACTATTTTAATATTGCAGTGGCAGAGTTGAGTGGTTGTGACGTGAACCATTATGGATCATGAAACCAAAAATATTTACTATCAGGCCCTTTAGGAAAAGTGTGCCCCATTGTATTGGAGTGTTTCAGGCAGAGGAAACAGCTTGTAGAAAAATTCTGAGTCAGAGAAGAGGTTGGTGAGATCAAGGACCTGGTAGAGACTGGAGTGACTGGAGCACAGAGACCAGTGGGTGAGTGGCATAGATAAAGTGGAAAGGTTAGGGGATGAGACAGGTGGGCTTGAGAAAATCATGCTTTTTGTAATTTTATCCTTGATCCTAAGAACCATTGGAGAGTTTGGAGCAGGGAAATAACTGATCTGATTTGTGCCATAATTATAACAGTTAATGTTTATTGAGCATTATCATGTACTCGGCATATAGTCAAGTGCCTTGTACACATTAATTCATTGACTTCCATGTCTGCCTTTGGAGTAGGCACTGCTGTTAATCCCATTTTGTAACTGAGGCAAATAAAGCACAGGCCACATTTGTGATTGCCCAAAGTCACCCAGTTAGTGTAGAGCTGGGATTAGCAACAAGGTCTGTGTGACCCTAAACTCTGTGCTCTTAGTGTTTTGGATACTCTGACTCTCAACGGGGTACTGGTACTACCTGAATGAAGCCTAAGAGAGAATAGATGGATCTAAGCAGAAGGAACCAAGAGAAGTCATTCACTTATTGAATGAATTAATTTATTGCATGCCTGTTAAGTTCCAGGCACTGTTCCAGGCACTTAAAATACATTTGTGAATGGAATTGGAGCTTACCTTCTAGAAGAGGCAGGTAGACAAAAAACATACCTAACAAGTAAATTATAAATAATATGTTTGAAGGAGATAGATACTACTGAAAAATAAAAAAATAGAGCAGGATAAGGATTGGCAGTGTTGGGAAGGAAGGTCTCAGTTAGGAGCAACAGTAGGTACCATAGCCCTAAGGTGGGAGCATGTCTAGTGTGTTTGGGGAACAACTATGTGGCAGGAGCTGAGAGAAGTAGATGAAGCGCAGAGAGAGAATGGGAGGGAGATCATGGAGCACTTTGTGGGCCATAGAAAAGAATGGAATTGGACAGAATTAGAAGAATGTTGCAGAAGCATTTGATCTGACTTTCTTTTAAAGAAAGTCTGGCTGCTGTGTTGAGAGTTAGACTGTAGACTGAGGGCATGGGTAGAGGCAGAAAAACCAGATAGGAGGCTGTTGCAGTAATCCAGACTAGGGGCGATGGTGGCCTGGGAGGGCTGTGTAATCATCATCAAAGGCTTGCTTGAGATCTTCATCAAGATACAGATCTTCAGCGTCCTCCCACACATGACAGCGTCCTTGTTCTCTATAAACTAAGCTAAAAGACATTCTTTAGGATTTTGCCAGCCTTTGTGTTGAGAGAGGATGAGTGTGTACTGTATCTGCAGGAATTATGGGATGGCCTCTTCATCTCTCTCTGCTCATAATTCTTTCTCAGGCCTCAAATAGCAGGTCTGTGATCCTTTTAGAGAAGAAAATGGACCTGGGTTCTCTTTCCTCTTTCCAGTCTTTCTCTCCAGGGTAAAAAAACAAAAAGTCCAACAGCTTTTCTGTTACAGATATTTAAAGGAATAAGGATCCTAGGAGTTATTGGCCAACTCAGTCCTGCTCTGATGTTGACAGCTTTTATTTTTTCTCATCTTAACATACTTCGATGGGTCTTTAGGTGTCAGGTTTCTGTAGGCTCTTCTTTTAGCTGCAGCGTGAAAGGCCAAAATGACCTTTTATGAGAGCTTATCTTATCCAGAGGAGGTTGAGTACAGAGAAGGGTAGCAGGGCCCTAATAAATTTTATTTCCCTTGCAGGTTCTTTGGTCATCCAGCAGTATTATCACTAGGGTGACATCCCATTGTGCTTTCATGGGTCACTAAGAGGGATTAACAATTTCTTGGACATCACCAAACTTATCCTATTTATCAGTCCAGAAACTAGTCCCCTGGTGGTGACCAAACTTGATCTGTTGGCAGAAGAGTCTTAAGTATTCTAGATCATTGGTCTTTCAAGTGGAAATACAGATAAGGTGGTGGGCTGGTATGTCAGGCTTCCATGCAGTAGAGTTAAGTTGTTATTTCACAGGGGTATTGAAGAAGACATAGCTTGGCCTCAAGTTCCAGTTGTGGTGGGCAGTTAGGGTGATGTAGTGCTAGATTTGAGGGAGATAGGACTCTTCTTACAGGAAACTTACTTAGTCCACTTTTATTCTAGACTGCTGATTGGATGTTTTGAGGAGTCATGGGCTTCAAGGACCCAAACTGGCTCTGCCCAAGGATTTTCTCACAGCCATGTTTGAACTATTAAACAAGATTTGTGAAAAGCAAAATCATGTGTGTGGAAACAGCATGTGAATTATTTATAAGGAGCAGCCACTGCCTGCCCCATTCACCCTGTGGCAGTGTATTTGCCTTCCCTCACGTGACTCCTCAATTATTTACCATCATTTCTCCCTTTCTTTATTTTCTATGTTCTCTCATTGTCTTGTCAGTTTTCTGTTTCTCTTTTCCTCCTGAGTGTTGGCACAGTTCCCTACTGCCTCCTTCATTATGCACTCCTTCCTTCTACCTTGAACTCCTTTCTTTCTGTCCCACCCAGTCCTGAGAGCAGCCTGGGAAAAGTTCTGGCCCCAGACCCTGGCCCTGGTCATGCCTTCTGCTGTGTGATACTGGGCAGGGCCCAAATTTTGGAGCTTGTGTGTACAGTAAGCAGAGTGACTCTTTCCTACTTTATCTCCCATAAAATAACAAATGAGAAAACATCTTGAAAAGGCTGAAGAGCTTATGTAAATGTCAGCCTTTATAATACCCTGGTTTATCTTTATAGTAGTGAAGATAAACTGAATCTATAATAGAACCTCTGTGACTCTGGGCTGCATTGGTTTGCTCTGCTAGGAACTCATACCAACCTTGATAAGTAGCCATCTCAGGCATGGAATTACAGGGCTTTCTGAGCCAGGGTTTTGTATTTGGAAAACCTGGAAGAAGGAAGACCAAAGGAGAAGGTAGTGAATTCTTAGATTTTAAAATCAGAGTATGTAAGGAAGGAAAACTCAGTATTTATTTGTGCTTATGTCACAAAGCACTCAGCTCTGAGTCTCCCTAGTTCGCTAGGCTATGGTCCAATAATCATTCCCCTTCACAAGGACAGATTAGGGCAGACAAATGACAACCCTGGCCTGGGGCCCTTATGACAGAGCAGACTCCATGCTTTCTTCATGGCCCTGGATTGGCCATCTTTTTAGGTCTGTGGTACAAGAAACCCATTCATTTTATTGGCACGGATAGCCCAGACTGCCTTTTTTACTCACAGTGGAGTTTATTTCAGTGACCTTTTTTTGATCAAATTTATTCATTGATTGGACTTCCCTGTGGTGGCTCAGATGGTAAAGCCTACAATGTGGGAGACCTGGGTTCAATCCCTGGGTCTGGAAGATCCCCTGGAGGAGGAAATGGCAACCCACTCCAGTATGCTTGTCTGGAAAATCCCATGATGGAGGAGCCTGGTAGTCTACAGTCCATAGTGTTGCAAAGAGTCGGACACAACTGAACAACTTCACTTTCTTTTCATTCATTGACTTAATAACTGTGTATTGAATGCTTAGCTATATGCTTAGATTATTGTAATCCTTGGACCTGTACCAGTGGACAGAAAGACAGAAATCCCCTGCTCTTGTGTTTGAGAAGAATGATCTTCTAAGGGGTTAAAAACAGGCTAGGCCTACCCCAAAAGATAGGCATAGTCAAATACAGCCCTTCAAACTGGATTTCTCTGGTAGAGCCATCTTCCAGTTTGAAAGAATAGAGTCAGGTAAGAAAGGGCTTAGTGGAATATGGAGGAGAAAGGTGGGTAGTAGTCCCATTGGTGTTAGGCTTCCTGCCTCTTCCTGATGATTTGTAGAGTGGGATGAGCATGTAGACAAGAGGCAGCTTTTGTACCAACAAAGATATTTCCAAGGGAGACTGTAGCTGCTGCATAGGGAAAAAAGGATCCAGTGACCTTTCTGAAGAAGTTGAGTCTTCTTCCAGGATGCAAGTGAAGCTTGGGAAACGAGAGTCTGAATTTTGGGGCTTTGGACCTTAAGTATAGCCTAGACCAGTGTGGCCCAATAGAACTTTATGGGATTATGGAAATGTTCTACACTGTCCAGTAATAGCCACTAGTGAGTTAGCAAGGCCAAGGCTAAAGCTTTTTAGAGAGACTTTTATGCAGATTTATTACAAAGTGTCCTCAGATTCATTCAACCTTAGATTATAAAGTGGGTAAGTGGAAAGAGAAGCATACTATTGTTATTCTTCTTCTAGCATTTTTCCAGCCCTCCACCTGCAACAGAGTTCCTTTTATAGTCCCTGATTTCTAATTAAAAAGCAGCATTTTAAAGTGTCTGCTGCCTCCACTGCCCCCACTGAGGCTGGACATCACCAAGAAGCATAGTGTCATTTAATAGTGCTGATGACACCAGATCTTGGTGTTAACAGCTTGTACATTATGAGTAAGCTTGTGACTCATTATGGTAGTAGAATTTTCTAGGACATGTTTGGCATAAGCAATTGCTAGGTGACATTTTTGCCAGTTCTCACGCAGGTACTCATAAATCATGGTAGATGAATTGGGAATTCTCAAATGTAAGATTGTTTCAAAATTTAGTTGGTTCTTACAGACCCTTTCCTAATTAGTCAAAAAGGCCACCAATACATTTTACTTAATTTTTTTAGTTTGTTCTTGAATAGTTAACAAAAGAAATTCTTACCTTGATGTCTGTACTATACTAAGCAGTGCCTCTGTTCCAGATGGATAATGCACAGGACCTGCTTTCCTTTGGTGGCCTTCAGGTGGTGATCAACGGGCTCAACAGTACAGAACCCCTGGTGAAGGAGTATGCGGCATTTGTGCTGGGGGCTGCCTTTTCCAGGTGAGCAGCATGGATGGTCGTCACATTGGCCAGGATCCTTTGGACCCTTCAAGTGAAGTCTAGCTTTACTCTTGGCCTGATTGGCCTGGAGGAAGGATAGGTTTGAACTCACGCACATCTCTATCCACAGCTTAGTGTAATCTCATTGAAACTAGAGTAAGAATTTGATTCTGCCTTTATTCTAACTAGATAAGAATTTTTACCCTTGTTGTCACCATCGGTGACTCTCTCTTCCCCCTCATCTTATATGTATGGACATTTCATAACATATTTTAGGTCACATTCTCTGTTTTAGTCAAAGTTAATTAGAAGTTACACAACCATAAGTAGCTGAGAGGACGGGGAGTGAACTCCAAGAGTTGATCCTTTTAGCAGAGAAGCTTCATCTGGTGATGAATAAATAATGAACCTGACCAAGGAGGGCCTTCTTGGGGGAGATTTGCCTTCCTGTAGTTGCCTGAAACCAGTCAACGTGCCACCAGGTTATCACACTCTCTGGGTTGAGAGTTGTTTAAATTTCAGTTAGTCTGGCTTATGCTCGAAGACTGATCAGGTGAGAGGAATGAGCATCTCCAAAGGGTAGATGCAGAAAGAGATAGGAGCACCATATCATTATACTCGCCCTAAAAAAGTCAAAATGTCTTCAAGCTGCAGTTGTTCCATTTTTGAAAGTCTGTTCCTAGGACCATTTGTTCTTCTACAACAGGAACCATTATTCAAATTCTTGCTGTCGGGACATGTGTGGTGCCTATTAAGGGTTACCTTGCTTGCTTGCCAGGATTGTGATAATGTAGAAGGGCTCTTTTGAACATTATCATTGGACTCTTTGTTTTGAAAAGATTTCCTTTGCCTTTCATCTACGATTATCTTTGGTTAATCAGAATCTCAGTCTGATACTCTCTAATTCTAAAAGACTTAGCTATCTTTTCTTAGTAAATTGAGAGGCAAAGTTAGGAAAGCCAGAATTGTTGCAGGTGAGAGGCTGGGAGCACTGCAGGCCTTTGTTTCCCTTCTTGCTTACCTGCCCCATCTTTAAGCCCTGCTTGTCTTGTGGATTCCAGAGCATACCTCTCTTGCTGTTGTTGACCAGAGCCATGCAGGGAAATCACTGCCTGTGCATTTACTGGAAAGGTGAAGAATCTATAAATTTGTCATTGACAGCTGTGATTTCAGCCCTGCACAAGTTAAGATCTTTATCCTCATTAGACTTTAGAGGCTTGAGAACTTACTGAAGTTCACTTTTTGTTTCTCAAGCTATAAAATAATTGGTTCAAACATTATTAACCTCTTTTCCAGACCCTTTTTGGAAATCTTCTCTGTACTCTGAATGTGAACAGATGATTCTGTGTGTACTTTGCCATTGCTTCTGGAAACACATTTCGTGGGAGAAAAGAAACGTCTTGATGTCACACCTTGGTTTAGGGGAGCTAAGCGACTTGAGAAGCTTGCTTTGGGACTGCTTAGCAGGCTATAACTCATATGGAGGCTGTGCCAATGTGTGGTGTTATTAAGACTTTTCCATGAATCTATTAGTGTAAGACTGTGTTAACATTTATGTGGTATCACTAAAATTTAAATAGAGATAAATATAAAATATTGCAATTTAGTGTTTTGGTGGCAAGAAAACTGCCGTATTCAAAATGTTCTAGCTGGGATTTTGATGGCTCACTGGAGGGCAGTTACAGTGACAGCATGGTATGGCGCCAGAGCATTTGGAAGCCAACAGCAGGCTCCTGAACACCATGAAAATGTAAGTGTTTTATGCAAAGAGGAACTTGATGGAAGGTAAGAATATTTCCATGCAGAGGTAGGATTCAGTGGTCTAGTCTGATATTCATTATTTATTCCTGGTGTCCTAAGTATTGGTTCTGCAGCTTCCTACCTGCCCTCAGCCTGCAGGTGAGCACACACGTGGCACCCATGTATGCACACCTGCAGACACAAAGTGATTGGATCAGCTCTTTCTTTGTCAAGAGGGCTTTCAAGAGGTCGTGAGCATGTTGGAATCATGGAGTCTCATGGTTTGGGAATCTTATTTAGAGATCATTCCTTCCAGTTTTCTGCTGATGAGCAAAAACATAGCTCACTCAGTCCAGATGTTTGTTTGCAAGAACTAGGTAGACCACTGGTACATACAGTCAGAAAATCTAGGTTCAAGTCCAGTTTCTGTCATTTCCTGGCTGTTTACTTGTAGGCAAGTGATTTCACTTTTCTAAGCCTCACCTTTTTCATTTGTTATCTAGAAACAATCATAGGTTTCCTTTAAGACTGAATGAATATGGAAGAACATAATATCCAATAAATCCTGTGAAATGCTTATAAAACACCTATCAGTGACATGGGGTATAACATTGTGTTCATTGTGTGTCCTTTTTACTTTGCGTTTTCACTGTAACTCAGAGTTAAAGTGTTTCTTTTGTTTTGCATTGAAGACAAATGCAAACCTTTGTCTTCCTCATTTTCTCTTCTATTAAATGCCTACCTTCTACCACATGTATCTCTTGGTGTCAGTCTTGCTGCTTCATGAGGGTATTTATTTGCCTGCCTGGGTTAATTACTTCATAAGACCTCCACAGACATTTCCGTAGTGGGAAGCGGTTATTCCAAGATCAAGAAGAAAGAATTTACATAAACATAATTGATGTGGCCACTCGGTGTTACATGGCCACTGAAACAGTTTGTTCCCTTATTTAAATATTATTCACACTTATTATGGGTCACACACATTCATTTTCAGCTGCCAGTGTTTTTGTTGGCCCATGTGCAGGCAGGTCAGGCTCTTGCATAAAATGATATGTAGAAATAGGAAGGTAGGAGTCTGATGTCTTTGGCATCTTTATCTTTCCTTACCTCCCTTTCCTTCCTCCTTCCCTTCCTCCTTTCCTCAAGTCACATATTTTCAGTGGTCTTTCTATGACCTGCTTTCATCTTATGATGGCACCTCTCTCAGTCACTTTTGGTGTCCACTGTCCATGAGTTCTTTTATGCATATGTATGAATTATTCAATTATATCGGCTTGTAAAAGCTCACTATATGCAGTCCTTTTTCATGAACTTATGCATAGTGTAAAAAGGGAGGTATGTGTGCTGTCAGCCATAGTGCAATTATGTTCTCTTGTGATGGATCCCTGGAATAGGATTACACTCTACCCTGTCTTTGATGTCTTCATTGGACCCTCCTTAGGAAATACTGGGTTACATACATCTCTCTGTAAAATGAATGTTCACCCCACTGCTGACCTTCACCCTCTCACCCTATGCTTTGTTGGTTCTCTAATTTTCCTAGTTATACTTTTCCCATGGATATTTTACTAATTAATTTTAACCATTTGGCCAGTGTCAAATCTTTGTGTCCCATTTCCATTTGTTGGCCTCCAATTTTCAAATTTCTTTCCTGCTATCCTTGAATTTCAGTGCTTATCTGTATCGTCTCTGTCTTGCCTGACTTTTGTGGCTTTTGGGGGGATCATTTCCATTGACCTCTACTTTTACTGCTGTCATCCACTAGGTATCTTGAAATTCATTTCCCTCCCCTCTCCAGCATTTCGTGCTGTCTGCCCACTTCCATCATCTCTTCACATTTTCATCTCTCCTCTTAAATATGGTTCTTACCCTTGTCATGACCTCCATCCTCTTCACATCCTCCTTTTCTCCCCCTCACCATTCTTCTTCTTCACTGTCTTGCCACTCTCTAGGCTCCCTCCTTTTAGCCTGCAAATGTTCGATTACGTAGCCACTGTCCCCTGCCAGCCTTCCCTTCCAAACTTCTTGAAAGATTAGACAGTTAGGGATCCAATAAGTGCACATGAGATACAATCGCTGAAATGGTTCAAGAGTATTTTGTCTTTATTGACATCTCCATTAACATTCAACAATGTCAACCACTACTTTCCTTTGGAAACTTTACTTCTCAGCTGCCATGTGATTGTAGTAGTCCCTTAGTTCTTGGATGTCTGTAATTAATTACTCCATCTATTTTCTTCTTATGGCAACATTATCTTTTCAATATCTCCTGACTACAGCCATTTACCAAAATTTTCATGGCCTTGTCACTATTGTCTCTTCATTTTCTCTCCCAATGGTCCCACCTTTTCCTGTGGTTTCAAATTCTACCTCATTGTGGATAACTCCAGTGTCTAAGCCAGCTTTTCTTCTCAGGTCCTTTCCTCCATTTCTATCAGACTGTGTCATTGCACATCAAACTGAAAGAGAAGAAAATGGAATTCATTTTTGTCTATCTCAAAAGCTAGGCTTTTCTTCCCACTTCTCTATTTATCTGTTCTTGGCCTTATGATTGTCTTTGTTACCAAAGCTTAAAACTTTGGAGTGATATTTGAGTCTTGTTTCTTTCTAGTTATTTACCTAGTCACTGAGTCCTGTGGATTTTTATTTTCACAATTATTGTCTACTAAACAATGATTTCATTTTTATAAATCTGTTTTAACGAACCTTGATATTTTGAGGGCAGCAACATGTTTAGGGAGGGGACTCCCTCTCTCAGTGCTAGGAAATGAGCCCTGAATAGTTTAAATCAGGCATGGCAATCCCATTTTCTCTGGATGTAGATTGATTTAGAGGTAAGCATTTGACCCAGTTCTGGACAATGAGACATAAAGAGATGTTTGCTGGAAAAGCTTCTGGGAAGGATTTTGTTCTCTTATAAAGATGTTCAAACATGTTTTAGAAAAGGCATAGGAACCAGAGATCAAATTGCCAACATCTGCTGGATCATCGAAAAAGCAAGAGAGTTCCAGAAAAACATCTATTTCTGCTTTATTGACTATGCCAAAGGCTTTGACTGTGTGGATCACAATGAACTGGAAAATTCTGAAAGAGATGGGAATACCAGACCACCTGATCTGCCTCTTGAGAAATCTGTATGCAGGTCAGGAAGCAACAGTTAGAACTGGACATGGAACAACAGACTGGTTGCAAATAGGAAAAGGAGTATGTCAAGGCTGTATATTGTCACCCTGCTTATTTCACTTATATGCAGAGTACATCCTGATAAACCCTGGGCTAGAAGAAGCACAATCTGGAAACAACATTGTAGGGAGAAATATCAATAACCTCAGATATGCAGATGACACCACCCTTATGGCAGAAAGTGAAGAGGAACTAAAGAGCCTCTTGATGAAAGTAAAAGAGGAGAGTTAAAAAGTTGGCTTAAACCTCAGCATTCAGAAAACTAAGATCATGGCATCTGGTCCCATCACTTCATGGCAAATAGATGGGGAAACAGTGCAAACAGTGGCTGACTTTATTTTCTTGGGCTCCAAAATCACTGCAAATGGTGACTGCAGCCATGAAATTAAAAGACACTTGCTCCTTGGAAGGAAAGTTATGACCAACCTAGACAGCATATTAAATAGCAGAGACATTACTTTGCCAACAAAGGTCCGTCTAGTCAAGTCTATGGTTTTTCCAGTGGTCATGTATGGATGTGAGCGTTGGATTGTAAAGAAAACTGAGTGCTGAAGGATTGATGCTTTTGAACTGTGGTGTTGGAGAAGACTCTTGAGAGTCCCTTGGACTGCAAGGAGATCCAACCAGTCCATCCTAAAGGAGATCAGTCCTGGGTGTTCATTGGAAGGACTGATGCTAAAGCTGAAACTCCAATACTTTGGCCATCTGATGCAAAGAGCTGACTCATTTGAAAAGTGCCTGGTGCTGGGAAAGATTGAAGGCGGGATGAGAAGGGGATGACAGAGGATGAGATAGTTGGATGGCATCACTGATTCAATGGACGTGAGTTTGAATAAACTCTGGGAGTTGGTGATGAACAGGGAAGCCTGGCGTGCTGCAGTCCATGAGGTTGCAAAGAGTCAGACATGACTGAGTGACTGAACTGAACTGAAAGACAAAGATAGTAAGGAGACCTTGTCTACTTCTTTCTACCTTGATTACAATTGTCGGAGTAACAGTTGTTGGAGCTACAGCTGTTGTCGGAGCTGCAGCTGGCTTAGACCAGTGAGATGAGATGCACAGGAACAAAAAGGCAATATGCTGAAGAGGATAAATAAGGGGAAAGACAAGACTAGCTTCTTTATGATACAGTTTAGCTACTATACTGGCTTTAGAACCATCTATTTACATATTTCTGTCATGAGAGTTTTTTTTTTGTTTTAAAGATTCTGTTAGTCATTATTCTGTTAATTGCTTCTAACCATATTCGAATTAATAAATTTTAAATATCTCTTCATAGCACTTATCTCAATTTGCAGTTAAATATTTGTTTGATTACCTGTTAAATGATGATAAACCCTGTTAGTCCAGGGGACAATAGAATTCATTTTCTGTCTTAATCTTGCTGTTTCCCTAATGTATAGCCGGATCTAGCATTGAGTGCTAGGAAGTAATAATGAAGAAACTAAAGAATAAAGTGACACCTAGGAAATGAAGTGTTTTTCAGATAACGCATGAGGGCAGAGTGGGGATGCTGTCTCTATTAATGATGTAATAGTAGATGGTTCAGATATCTCGGTTCAGTCACTCAGTCATGTCGAACTCTTTGCAACCCCATGGACTACAGAATGCCAGGCTTCCCTGTCTATCAGCAAGTCCCAGAGCTTGCTCAAACACACGTCCATCAAGTTGGTGATGCCATCCAAGCATCTCGTCCTCTGTCATCCCCTTCTCCTCCAGCCTTCAGTCTTTTCCAGGATCAGGGTTTTTTCCAATGAATCAGTTCTTTGCATCAGGTGGCCAAAGTATTGGAGTTTCAGCTTCAGCATCAGTCCTTCCAGTGACTATTCAGGGCTGATTTCCTTTAGAATTGAATGGTTTGATCTCCTTGCAGTCCAAGGGACTCTCAAGAGTCTTCTCCAATACCACAGTTCAAAAGCATCAATTCTTTGGCACTCAACTTTCTTTATGGTCCAACTCTCACATCCATACATGACTACTGGAAAAGCCATAGCTTTGACTAGACAGACCTTTGTTGGCAAAGTAATGTCTCTGCTTTTTAATATGCTGTCTAGGTTTGTCATAACTTTTCTGTCAAGAAGCAAGCATCTTTTAAATTCATGGCTGCAGTCACCATCTGCAGTGATTTTGGAGCCCAAGAAAATAAAGTCTCTCACTGTTTCCACTGTTTCCCCATCTATTTGCCATGAAGTGATGGGATAAATGCCATGATCTTCGTTTTTTGAATGTTGCATTTTAAGCCAACTTTTTCACTCTCCTCTTTCATCACAAGGCTCTTCAGTTCCTCTTTGCTTTCTGCCATAATAGTGGTGTCATCTGTGTATCTGAGGTTATTGATATTTCTTCCAGCAATCTTGATTCCAGCTTGTGCTTCATCCAGCCCAACTTTTCACATGATGTTCTCTGGATATAAGTTAAATAAACAGGGTGACAGTATACAGTCTTGTCTAACTCAATGAAATTGTGAGCCATGCCGTGTAGGGCCACCCAAGATGGATGGATCACGATGGAGAGTTCTGACAAAACATGGTCCACTGGAGAAGTGAATGGCAAACCATTTCAATGTTTTTGCCTTGAGAACCTCACGAACAGTATGAAAAGGCAAAAAGATATGACTCTGAAAAATGAACTCCCCAAGTCGGTAGGTGCCCAATATGCTACTGGAGAAGAGTGGAGAAATAACTCCAGAAAGAATGAAGAGATGGAGCCAAAGCAAAAACAACATCCAGTTGTGGATATGACTGGTGATGGAAGTAAAGTCCAATGCTGTAAAGAACAATATTGCATAGGAACCTGGAATTTTAGGTCCATGAATCAAGGTAAATTGGAAGTGCTCAAACAGGAGATGGCAAGAGTGAACATCAACATTTTAGGAATCAGTGAACTAAAATGGACTGGAGTGGGTGAATTTAATTCAGTTGACCATTATATCTACTACTGTGGGCAAGAATTCCTTAGAAGAAACACAACAAAAGAGTCTGAAATGCAGTACTTGGGTGCAGTCTCAAAAATGACAGAATGATCTCTGTTTGTCTCTAAAGCAAACCATTCAGTATCACAGAAATCCAAACTATGCCCCAACCACAAATGCCAAAGAAGCTGAGGTTGAATGATTCCATGAACACCTACAAGACCTTCTAGAACTAACACCAAAAAAAGATGTCCTTTTCATCACATGGGACTGGAATGCGAAAGTAGAAAGTCAAGAGATACCTGGAGTAACAGGCAGGTTTGGCCTTGGAGTACAAAATGAAGCAGGACAAAGGCTAACAGTTTTGCCAAGAGAATATACTGGTCATAGTGAACACCCTCTTCCAACAACAGAAGAGATGACTCTACACATGGACATCACCAGATGGTCAATACCGAAATCAGATTGATTATATTCTTTGTGCCAAAAATGGAGAAGCTCTATAGAGTCAGCAAAAACAAGACCAGGAGCTGACTGTGGCTCAGATCATGAACTCCTCATGAGCTCAGATTATGAATCAGAATTCATAGGTCTGAATTATTGCAAAATTCAGACTTATATTGAAGAAAGTAGGGAAAACCACTAGACCATTCAGGTGTGACCTAAATCAAATCTCATGATTATACAGTGGAAGTGACAAATAGATTGAAGGGATTAGGTCTGATAGAGTGCTGAAGAACTATGGACAGAGGTTCATGACATTATATAGAAGGCAGTGATCAAAACCATACCTAAGAGAAACAAAGGCAAAATGGTTGTCTGAGGAGGCCTTACAAATAGCTGAGAAAAGAAGAAAAGTGAAAGGCAAAGGAGAAAAGGAAAGATATACCCATCTGAATGCAGAGGTTCAAAGAATAGCAAGGAGAGATAAGACAGTCTTCCTCAGTCATCAATGCAAAGAAATAGAGGAAAACAATAGAATGGGAAAGACTAGCGATCTCTTCAGGAAAATTAGAGATACCAAGGAACATTTCTTGCAAAGATGGGAACAATTAAAGGACAGAAACGGTATGGACCCAACAGAAGCAGAAGCTATTAAGAAGAGGTGCCAAGAATACACAGAAGAACTATAAAAAAAGATCTTCATGACCCAGATAACCATGATGGTGTGATTACTCACCTAGAGCTAGACATCCTGGAGTCTGAAGTCAAGTGGGCCTTAGGAAGCATCACTGCGAACAAAGCTAGTGGAGGTGATGGAATTCCATCTGAACTATCTCAAGTCCTAAAAAATGGTGCTGTTAAATTGCTACATTCAATATGCCAGCAAATTTGGAAAACTCAGCAGTGGCTACAGGACTGGAAAAGGTCAGTGTTCATTCTAATCCCAAAGAAAAGCAATGCCAAAGAATGTTCCAACTACTACACAGTTGCACTCATCTCACATGCTAGCAAGGTAATGCTCAAAATTCTCCAAGTGAGGCTTCAAAGTGAACCAAGAACTTCCAGATGATCAAGCTGGATTTGGAAAAGGCAGAGGAACCAGAGATCAAATGACCAGCATCCGTTGGATCGTAGGAAAAGCAAGAGAGTTCCAGAAAAACATCTGCTTTATTGACTATGCCAAAGCCTTTTACTGTGTGGATCACAACAAACTATGGGGAATTCTTAAAGAAATGGGAATACCAGACCACCTTACCTGCCTCTGGAGAAATCTATATGCTGGTCAAGAAGCAACAGTTAGAACTGGTTCCACATTGGGAAAGGAGTACATCAAGATTGTATATTATTGTCAGATATATCACCTTGACCCTTTAAAAATCTAGGTCTGTATAATACATATGTAGCAACACTCCCCACTCCCAACCCCCAACTCTTCCCCACAGCTGAAGGCCCAAAAAAGAGAAGGTTAGAGGTGGGATGCAGTCACGTGTTGGAGATGCCAGAATTTGAATAAAAGTCCAAGTGCGATTCCTAGTACTAGTTCTGACCTCTTGACTCCATAAGCTAATTTTTCACTCCTCCAGATGTAGAGAGATGCTCAAACCATTTTGTATCTCATAAATTAACTGTCATATTAACCAGGTTGGCCCAAGCAGTTGGATAGCCTTATAGCTTTTAAAGCTGCATTCAAAGTCTTATTTCTTTTTTCAAATGGCAATTAATGACAAATGGAAAATGAGAGCTAAGCCTGACCAGGGTATTGAAGAAACAAAGGGTTCATTGTGGGGAGGGAGGCACCACTTGGCTTAATGAACTTGTCCTTTCTGCATTTCTTTTAAATCTATCTCTGTAATGTTCTCCTGCCTCCTCCACATCCTCTATGGGGCTGCTTTCAGATTTTTTCAGTATTGACTACCTCCTCCTTAATTTCTTCACTGTATAACTCCAGCGCACGAAGTTCTTTCCTTTCAACTTTATTAACATTTGTTGTCTGGACTCCTAAACTGTCTCATACAACTAATTATCTGCAAATGCCAATTCTTTCCTCTGTTTTCCCAATAAAACCGAGCTTCTTGAGAGTGAAACTGGTATCCAAGCCCGTGGTAGCCACAGCACTTTATAGAGGGTAAGTTTCATGTAGCTGCTTAGAGCATTTCATGGTGCAAACTAAATGGTCCAGCACAAAAGCTGAAATCACCAAAAATAAGTGGTAGTAATGAAGCCACAAGGAACAAGGAAGCTTTTTGTTTTCTATTTTGTTTCATTTTTCCGCTAGTGAGTGTGTATTACATTTGTATTTAAAATTGATACAATAAGTAGCAAAACAAAGTTGGAAGACTTCTGTATCTAGCATATGGTGATTAACATTTCTCAAAAAGAATTCTTGGTTCAGAAAACTTGAAGATGCTGGATCTGTAACATATAAACATTTCCTTAAACATTGCTCAATTCAGCTGTCAAAAAAACTTTAGGGCTACTTCTTTGAATTCCTAAAGGGGAAATAACATATTCTTTATGTGGTAGTCCTGCAAGAAATTGAGAGAAGTTCCAGAGACACAAATTCTAAGAGATATGAAACGCTGGAAGTTACATCTGTTACGAGAACACTTGTTTCCTAATGGCCAAGATCACGTGGTTTCAACAGGTGTTAAGTTGGGAGACAGGAGATAAAAACTTGAGCCCTTGAAAAGGAGAATTAGAAAAATGAAAATCTTCTAGTTAGAAAAGGCATTTTGATTTTGAGTGGAAGGTAGAAATATTTCCAAGGAAATTCTTCACCCTTGAGTACTTTTGGACTGGAAATCATGTTCTCTTTGTGCCTTAAAAATCTCTAAGCTGGGAATTTATTCTAAAACAGTCTCAATATATAATAAAGTGGAAAAAATGTTTGCAAATTAGGTTAGAGATATAACATTAGTATTCCAATATATATATAAAGAATGCCTAAAAATAGAGAGTAGGTACATTAATAACCCTATAGAAAAATGGGATAGACACACACCGCAGAATAAGAGAGTGTAGGTGACTTAACCATAGGAAGAAATGCTCAGCCTCACTCATAAGAAGAGAAAGACCAACTAAAACTACACTGAGATACCGTTTTTCACCCATCAGGATAGCAGAAGTCCAAAAAAGTTGATAGTATATTCTGTTTGTGAAGCTGTGGGGAAATAGGCTCTTATACATTGGTGGTAGAATTTAAAAATAGCACAACCCTTACAGAATGAAATTTGACAGTAGCTAACAAAATTGCACACATATATTTACCCTTTGAAATATTCCTACTTTTAGAATTCTACCTCTAAAATAATACTGATAAAGATATGAAAAGACGTATGTATGTTCAAGGTTATTCACGGTAGCACTATTTGTAATAGCAAAAGAGGGAAATCAGTCCAAACGTCCATCAGCAGGGAATAGATGGAATAAATTATACTATATCATAAATTGTATCATTTATTCCATGGAGTGCTGCAGAGTTGTAAGAAAAGATTTAGGAATGTTTCTATATAATACAGAATATGTCTGTTGTGATATTTCCCAGGATATATTGTTAAATGAAAAAAGTAGAGAAAATTATGAATAAGTGCTATTAAGCATTCATATGTGCTTATGTTTTTTTAAAAAATGAAGGATAAATGGTTGATATAGGGAGAGGGACTGCAATCATGCAGATATTTTATGTAATTTTAAAACTCAAAGTAATTACAAAAAATTATTTCTCATAAAAATTGAGAACAAAATGAAACAATTGAATCTAGTTGTCTATAGAATTGGTGGGATAATCACACAAGGAGGAACTATTTCATGTGATTTTACAATCCAGTAGTTTAACTATGCATCCCAATTTGGTTGCATTTTAAAGACAAAGGTATCTGTAAAACTTTTTAGAAATCTTGTTGTTAATGGAAATGTTAGTGTTGTTATTCTGAGACTGTTATGTGTGTTGTGGGATAAAGCAGATGAATATTTATGCTGGTTTCTCTGAGAGCCAGGATTTTCAGCGTGACAGGGGAGATACTGATGTAAAATTGAATATTGAGTAAAATCCCTCTTAGTCCTGATTTTGGATTGAAAGTATTAGCATGATTTCATGATGAATTTTTTTCTTAAAAAATGTATTTGTTAGCTCTGTCCACTGAAAGAATCTAGAAAAAAAGATAAAGCTAGTAGCAATGGTCAACTGGGCTTCCTAGATTGTATTTTCTATTAATAAACAACATTTTCCTCTAAAATAGCATTTTTCTTTAAAAGGAACTCTGATTTCACATTGGCTCATTTCAAATCTGGAGTAAAATGTGTGCAAAATGATCTTGGATGTCTTTTTTTTTTTTTTTTTTTTGGTTGGATGTCTTGTCATAATCAAAAGCAAGAACATTCTCAAAGACTACTTGGGTCTTGTGTAAAGGACTCAGGATTCAACTTGAAAAAGTTCCCAGTGACCATAGATGGGACTCTAGGAATTTCAAGATGGATAAGAACTGCAGTGAATTGAAGCAAATAAAATATGTTTAAATCCCCAAATTCATCATGATACTTTTGAACAAATTTTAAACCTCTTTGGTAATTTTTAGAGAGTGCTGGGTAGGGAAACAATTCAAATCGAAAGTAACAAATAGAAACAATAAAGCATTATATGTTTATCTCTTCTTTCCCATATGAACTGAATCTCTGCATACTCAACTAGTTGAGGGGAAGTTTTTATTTTTATTGCTTTACTATATTGTGTTGTTTTCTGCCATGCAACTGGAATCAGCCATAACTATGTATATATCTGCTCCCTCTTGAGCCTCCCTCCCACCCCTCCCCCATTAGGGGAAGTTTTTAATAGAGAAATCCTAGGTAAAAAAGGAAGAGTGTCGTAGTTAGAATATTACTATCCTGTAACCTTTAACAAACTGATGGATCTTGGTAATGACCATGAATGGCTGCAAAAGAAAGGCAATCAAACATTATCTGCCGTGTTATGGATGATGTGGTACATATCCATTTATCAGTTTAAAAAAAATTTTTTTTTTATTTAGGCTTTGCTAGGTATTCTTTTGGAGAAGGCAATGGCACCCCACTCCAGTACTCTTGCCTGGAAAATCCCATGGGCAGAGGAGCCTGGTGGGCTGCAGTCCATGGGGTCGCACAGAGTCGGACACGACTGAAGCAACTTAGCAGCAGCAGATATTCTTTGCTGCTCGGGCTTTTCTCTAGTTATAGTGATGGGGGTCTGCTTTCTAGTTGCAGCACTTGGATGTCTCATTGCTATGGCTTCTCTTGTTGTGGAACATGGGTTGTAGGACTCGCAGGCTTCAGAAGTTGCAGCTCCTGGGCTCAGTATTGCTGTTCCAAGGTTCTGGAGCACAGACTCAATAGTTGTGATACACGTGCTTAATTGTTCGTGTGGGATCTTCCTGGATCAGGGATCAAACCCATGTCTCCTGCTTTGGCAGGCAGATTATTGTGGTTATCTGGGTCGTTGAGGTATGTTTTGGATAATTCTGCTGTGTATTCTTACCACCTCTTCTTAATATCTTCTGCTTCTGTTAGGTCCATACCTTTTCTGTCCTTTATTGTGCTGATCTTTGCATGAAATTATATCTATCCTTATACTAATCTCATATCATTTCCATTACTATAGCTTTATATGTTTGTTTCTCTATCAGGTGAAACAAATCCTTTGTTCTTATTCTTCTTTAAAATCACCTTTAATGTTTTTGGCCCTTTACTCTTCCATGTGGATTTTAGACACACTTTGTCAGGGTCAACAAAAACTATTTGTTTCCATTAAAGTAAATTTACAGATTGTGAGAATCAGCATAATTATAAAATTGTGTTCCCATCTATGAATGTGGCTTGTCTTTTCAGTTTAGTTCAGTCTAGTTGCTTAGTTGTGTCAGACTCTTTGCGACTGCGTGGACTGCAGCACACCAGGCTTCCCTGTCCATCACTATCTCCTCGAGCTTGCTCAAACTCATGTCCATTGAATCGGCGATGCCATCCAACCATCTTATCCTCTCTTATTCCCTTCTCCTCCTGCCTTCAATCTTTCCCAGCATCAGGGTCCTTTCCAATGAGTCAGTTCTTCACATCAGGTGGTCAAAGTATTGGAGTTTCAGCTTCAGCATCAGTCCTTCCAATGAATATTCAGGACTGGTCTCCTTTAGGATGGACTGGTTTGATCTCCTTACAGTCCAAGGGACTCTCAAGAGTCTTCTCCAACACCACAGTTCAAAAGCATCAATTCTTCAGTGCTCAGCTTTCTTTATGGTCCAACTTTATCTTTCCAGGTAGATGTTTTTAAATCTTTTAATTAAGATATGTAATTTTCCACTTAAGTATTAAATATCTTTTGTTATCCTTAAGTACTTTACAGGATTTGTTATTGTAAATAAGATTGTTTTCAAGTTTTCGTTTTCTAATTTGTTGTTGCTGTTGTTTGATTTTGTATCTAACAAATTTGCCAAAGTCTTATCTCTTCTAATAGTTTGTCTGTGTTTCTTAGTAGTTCTTCCTAGACAGTCATGTCATTTTAAAATAACAGTTTTCATTCTTTTCCATTATCCTCATTTGTTCTTATTGTAGTTTTTAGCATCTTTAATACAGTGTTTATTAAAATATTAATAAGAGGCATTCCTGTCTTATTCTTGTCTTTAGAGGGAATGACAATATTTTACCATTAAATACTACATTTATTATAGGCTTTTAATAAGCTAAAAAATTCTCTTCTTAGTTTTCTGGGTTTTTAATCATGAATTTGTATTAGATTTTATTGATAATTTCTTTTATCTGTAGAAGTGACTGTATGATTTTGTTTCTGTTCATTCACTGATGAGATGAATTGCATTAGGAGTTTTTCTACTATTCTACATGCCTATGATATATTTTTATCTTTAATATTTTGTTTGACTTAGCTTTTTACTCCTTAATTTAGAATTTTAAAATTTGTGATTATAATTCAGGTTAGTCATATGATTTTTTTTTTATTATACTAGTCTTTTTTTATGAGAGAGCATTTATTTTATTCTTATAGAAGCCTTAATGCTTAATAATGATCTAAATGTGACCTTAACAATATTAAGGACTTTGTTGTTCTTGTGGATTACAAAATATAAACTTGACTATTTTTATTATTTATTTATTTATTTTTGACTGTGATGTTGCAGCATGCAAGTTCCCCAACCAGGGGTTGGACCTGTGCCCCCTGTAGCTGAAGCACAGAGTCTTAACCACTGGCTGCCAGGGAAGTCCCTAATTATTTTTATTGAGATAGATATTAGGACTCCACAGACAAAGAGCTCTAAAAAATGCTTTTTTCCCCCGCAAGTATCTCATTTTTGTGAGAGAATACCATCAAAACCAATCAGATTTATATAAACTCAGATATGTTGTTCAAGTATAAATCCAGAGAAAACTATGACATTGAAAGAGTTATCAGAGCTTACTATAAAATTTTACTTGGCATAGGTAACAGGCAAGGTAAGCTCAAATTTAGTGTTTGTCATACTGTTCTTATATGTTTTGTATAAAGCTTATAGTGATGTCATAAAAGGATATGAAATGCTTTCCTTTCCTTTCTAATGTCTGGAACGTTTTGTACCAGATGGGGTTATCAGTTCCATAAAGTCTTGATGAAACTTACCTGTAGAACCACCTTGCTTGACATATTTTTTTTTTAGATTTTTTTTAAATTTCATATTCAATTTCATTAATATTTAAGTCTCTTTAGATTTTATATCTCTTAAAAAATTTTTTTTATTATAGTGTCAGGGGTACAGCAGAGTGAATCAGTTACCATTGTTCAGTTGCTAAGTCATGTCTGACTCTTTGCGACCCCAGGGACTGCCGCACGCGAGACACCTCTGTCCTCCACTATCTCCTGAAGTTTGCTCTAATTCATGTCCATTGAGTTGGTGATGCTACCTAACCATTTCATCCTTGGCCACCCCCTTCTCCTTTTTTCTTCAATCTTGCCCAGCATCAGGGTCTTTTTCCAGTGAGTCAGCTCTTCATATCAGGTGGCCAAAGTATTGGAGCTTCAGCAACGGTCATTCTAATGAATGTTCAGGGTTGATTTCCCTTAAGATTGACTAGTTTGATCTCCTTGCAGTCTGAGGGACTCTCAAGAGCCTTATATCCACTTTTTTTAAGATTCTTCCCTTGTTTAGGCCATTACAGAGTATTGAGTAGAGTTCCTTGTGCTATACAGTAGGTTCTTATTAGTTTTCTATTTTATATATAGCAGTGTGTATATGTCAGTCCCAATCTCCCAATTTATCTCTCCTGACCCTGTAACTGCTGGTAACATAACCATATGTCTGTTTTCTACATGTGTAACTCTACTTCTGTTTCATAAATAAGGTCATTTGTACCCCCTCCCCACCTTTTTAAAGATTCCACATATAAGTGATATCATGTGATATTTGTCTTTCTCAGTATGACTTACTTCACTCAGTATGACAATCTTTAGTTCCATCCATACTGCTGTAAATGGCATTATTTTGTTCTTTTTCATGACCAAGTAATATTCCATTGTATATATGTGTACACATCTTCTTTATCCATTCCTCTGTTAATGGACATTTAGGTTACGTCCATGTCATAGCTATTGTAAATAGTGCTGCAATGAACTTTGGGATACATGTGTCTTTTTAAACTGTTTTACTCTGAGTATATACCCAGGAGTAGGATTGCTGGATCATAATGATTGTTTTGTTTTTAGTGTTTCAAAGAACTTCCATACTGTTCTCTATAGTGGTTGCACCAACTTACATCCCCAGCAACAGTGTAGGAGACTTCCCTTTTCTTTGTACCCTCTCCAGCATTTATTGTTTGTAGATTTTTTGATGATGATCATTGTAACTGGTGTAAGGTGATACCTCCTTATAGTTTTGATTTGTTTTCTGCGCGGGCGCAGGAGGGCCTAGAGGAGCTATCCCACATTGAAGGTCAGGAAGGGCGGCTGTGAGGAGATACCCCTCGTCCAAGGTAAAGAGCAATGGCTGCACTTTGCTGGAGCAGCCGTGAAGAGATACCCCACGCCCAAGGTAAGAGAAACCCAAGTAAGACGGTAGGTGTTGCAAGAGGGCATCAGAGGGCAAACACACTGAAACCATACTCACAGAAAACTAGTCAATCTAATCACACTAGGACCACAGCCTTGTCTAACTCAATGAAACTAAGCCATGCCCGTGGGGCAACCCAAGACGGGCAGGTCATGGTGGAGAGATTTGACAGAATGTGGTCCACTGGAGATGGGAATGGCAAACCACTTCAGTATTCTTGCCTTGAGAACCCCATGAACAGTATGAAAAGGCAAAATGATAGGATACTGAAAGAGAAACTCCCCAGGTCAGTAGGTGCCCAATATGCTACTGGAGATCAGTGGAGAAATAACTCCAGAAAGAATGAAGGGAAGGAGCCAAAGCAAAAAGAATACCCAGCTGTGGATGTGACTGGTGATAGAAGCAAGGTCCGATGCTGTAAAGAGCAATATTGCATAGGAACCTGGAATGTCAGGTCCATGAATCAAGGCAAATTGGAAGTGGTCAAACAAGAGATGGCAAGAGTGAATGTCGATATTCTAGGAATCAGCGAACTGAAATGGACTGGAATGGATGAATTTAACTCAGATGACCATTATATCTACTACTGCAGGCAGGAATCCCTCAGAAGAAATGGAGTGGCTATCATGGTCAACAAAAGAGTCCGAAATGCAGTACTTAGATGCAATCTCAAAAACGACAGAATGATCTCTGTTTGTTTCCAAGGAAAACCATTCAATATCACAGTAATCCAAGTCTATGCCCCAACCAGTAACACTGAAGAAGCGGAATCGAACGGTTCTATGAAGACCTACAAGACCTTTTAGAACCAACACCCAAAAAAGATGTCCTTTTCATTATAGGGGACTAGAATGCAAAAGTAGGAAGTCAAGAAACACCCGGAGTAACAGGCAAATTTGGCCTTGGAATACAGAATGAAGCAGGGCAAAGACTAATAGAGTTTTGCCAAGAAAATGCACTGGTCATAACAAACACCCTCTTCCAACAACACAAGAGAAGACTCTATACATGGACATCACCAGATGGTCAACACCAAAATCAGATTGATTATATTCTTTGCAGCCAAAGATGGAGAAGCTTTATACAGTCAGCAAAAACAAGACCAGGAGCTGACTGTGGCTCAGATAATGAACTCCTTATTGCCAAATTCAGACTTAAATTGAAGAAAGTAGGGAAAATCACTAGACCATTCAGGTATGACCTAAATCAAATCCCTTATGATTATACAGTGGAAGTGAGAAATAGATTTAAGGGCCTAGATCTGATAAATAGAGTGCCTGATGAACTGTGGAATGAAGTTTGTGACATTGTACAGGAGACAGGGATCAAGACCATTCCCATGGAAAAGAAATGCAAAAAAGCAAAATGGCTGTCTGGGGAGGCCTTACAAATAGCTGTGAAAAGAAGAGAAGCAAAAAGCAAAGGAGAAAAGGAAAGATATAAACATCTGAATGCAGAGTTCCAAAGAATAGCAAGAAGAGATAAGAAAGCCTTCTTCAGCGATCAATGCAAAGAAATAGAGGAAAACAACAGAATGGGAAAGACTAGGATTCTCTTCAAGAAAATCAGAGATACCAAAGGGACATTTCATGCAAAGATGAGCTCGATAAAGGACAGAAATGGTATGGGCCTAACAGAAGCAGAAGATGTTAAAAAGAGATGGCAAGAATACACAGAAGAACTGTACAAAAAAGATCTTCACGACCCAGATAATCACAATGGTGTGATCACTGACCTAGAGCCAGACATCCTGGAATGTGAGGTCAAGTGGGCCTTACTAAGCATCACTACGAACAAAGCTAGTGGAGGTGATGGAATTCCAGTTGAGCTATTCCATATCCTGAAAGATGATGCTGTGAAAGTGCTGCACTCAATATGCCAGCAAATTTGGAAAACTTCAGCAGTGGCCACAGGACTGGAAAAGGTCAGTTTTCATTCCAATCCCGAAGAAAGGCAATGCCAAAGAATGCTCAAACTATCGCACAATTGCACTCATCTCACATGCTAGTAAAGTAATGCTCAAAATTCTCCAAGCTAGGCTTCAGCAATACGTGAACCGTGAACTTCCTGATGCTCAAGCTGTTTTTAGAAAAGGCAGAGGAACCAGAGATCAAATTGCCAACACCCGCTGGATCATAGAAAAAGCAAGAAAGTTGCAGAAAAACATCTATTTCTGCTTTATTGACTACACCAAAGCCTTTGACTGTGTGGATCACAATAAACTGTGGGAAATTCTGAAAGAGATGGGAATACCAGACCACCTGACCTGCCTCTTGAGAAATTTGTATGCAGGTCAGGAAGCAACAGTTAGAACTGGACATGGAACAGCAGACTGTTTCCAAATCGGAAAAGGAGTTTGTCAAGGCTGTATATTGTCACCCTGTTTATTTAACTTCTGTGCAGAGTACATCATGAGAAACGCTGGACTGGAAGAAACACAAGCTGGAATCAAGACTGCCAGGAGAAATATCAATAACCTCAGATGTGCAGATAACACCACCCTTATGGCAGAAAGTGAAGAGGAACTACAAAGCCTTTTGATGAAAGTGAAAGTGGAGAGTGAAGAAGCTGGCTGAAAGCTCAACATTCAGAAAACGAAGATCATGGCATCCGGTCCCACCACTTCATGGGAAATAGATGGGGAAACAGTGGAAACAGTGTCAGACTTTATTTTTCTGGGCTCCAAAATCACTGCAGATGGTGACTGCAGCCATGAAATTAAAAGACGCTTACTCCTTGGAAGGAAAGTTATGACCAACCTAGATAGCATTTTCAAAAGCAGAGACTTTACTTTGCCAACAAAATAGTCAAGGCTATGGTTTTTCCTGTGGTCATGTATGGATGTGAGAGTTGGACTGTGAAGAAGGCTGAGCGCCGAAGAATTGATGCTTTTGAACTGTGATGTTGGAGAGTCCCTTGGACTGCAAGGAGATCCAACCAGTCCATTCTGAAGGAGATCAGCCCTGGGATTTCTTTGGAAGGAATGATGCTAAAGCTGAAACTCCAGTACTTTGGCCACCTCATGTGAAGAGTTGACTCATTGGAAAAGACTCTGATGCTGGGACGGATTGGGGGCAGGAGGAGAAGCGGACGACAGAGGATGAGATGGCTGGCTGGCATCACTGACTCGATGGACGTGAGTCTGAGTGAACTCCAGGAGTTGGTGATAGACAGGGAGGCCTGGCATGTTGCGATTCATAGGGTCGCAAAGAATGGACACAACTGAGTGACTGATCTGATCTGATCTGATCTGAAGGTTGTTAAATGTATATAGATTCAGGATTCTTATAACCTCCAGATGCACTGTGCCTTATGTCAGTATGATTATTTTTATCCCTAAAAAGTCATTTTTACCATAAAGTCCATTTCATCTGATATTTATATATATATCAGCTTTCTTTGCTCTTAGCATTTTCTCGGTATATCTTTCTCCATCCCTTATTTTTCTCCCATAGTATTTTGGATATATTTTTTCTTTTTATAGCATATAGCTAGATTTTGTTTTGTTAATTCAGTTAAATACATTTGCTTTTTAGTGGGTGAATTTAATAGAGTCCTTTTATTGTGACTTGTTGACATAGTTGGATTAATTTCAGCTATTTGTTTCAGTGATGACCTTTAAGTTTTTAACATGCTTAATTGGGCTGCTGAAGTGTAAAGTTTTTTTACCTTCTCTCAAACAGTATAAGAACTGTTAAGAATGCTTTAATTCTGATTTCTCCATTCTCTGTGATTTTGTTGGCTAATATTTTATTTCCAACTTGTTTTTAACCAACTTTATTAAGTAGTCATTATTACCATAATCAGTGCTAATATTTTAGAGTTCATGCTTGTTCATATTTACCTATATGTTTATTGATTCCTTTGCCTACTTTTTCCTTCTGGAGATCAATTTCTCGAATTATTCTTTCATCAGATGTTGACCTGGTAAGCTTTTTTAGATTTTCCTGAAACTGTCATCCTTTTGCTTTCCTTGAATGATACTGTATCTAGTTATCCTTCTGGTATCTGTTGTTATTGATGGAAAATCTATTGCCACTGTAACAGTTTTTCCTTCTGTAGGCAATCAGTTTTCCCTTGATTGTTTTAAGGTTTTTCAGTTGTATTTAATTATTAGCCATTTTTACCATTATATATCCAGGGAATTTATTTTAATTTATCCTGTTTGGCTCTCAATATGCTACTTCAACCTTTAGATTTCACTTGTGGAAATTTCCTGATTTATTGTCGTTTCCTGGTTTGTTGGCTTTCCCCTGTACTTTTCTCCCTAATCTTTTATCAGGATTATATTGGACTATGTGTTTCTAACATCTCTTAACTGTTATTTCATATTTTTCATCTCTTCATCTCTCGTGCTTCTTTCTGAATGACTTCTTCCACTTTATTTTCAGATGAATTGATTCTCCAGTAGTGTCTGGTGTGTTTATTACATCCATAAAGTTGCAATTTAAATGGCTATATTTTTCATTTCTAGGGGTTTTCTTTTTGCTTCAGTGACATCCAAAAGTTTTGATATGTATTACTTTAGTGTTCATTCAAGATATTTAAAAATTTTAATTATGACTTGGTTCATTATTTATATTTAAGTGTATTTCCTTTGTGTGTGTGTGTGTGTAGCAGAGTTTTATTAAAGTAAGAAAAGGGACAGAGAAAGCTTCTGATATAGACATCAGAAGGGGGATGGAGAATGCCCCCCTCACTAGTGTTAGCAAGGGAGTTATATATTTTTTAATTAGTTATTACAATAAATCGAAAGAATGTCTGGAGGTTGTAAAGATCTAACTAGACCCACTCCCATAATTTACATTTTAAGATAACGGGATTAGCCAGAAGGTTTTCAGGAAGGAGAAACTGTCCTTAAGCAGGATACATTGTTGTTATATAATCCTTGGTGGTTTAATCACTAAGTAGAGTGTCCCACTTTTATAACCCCATGGACTGTAGCCCGCCAGGCTCCTCTGTCCATGGGATTTTCCAGACAAGAGTACTGGAGTGGATTGCCATTTCCTTCTCCAGTGCATCTTCCTGACCCAGGAATTGAACCCCGGTCTCCTGCATTTCAGGCAGATGCTTTACCTACTGAGCTGAGCAAAGCCCATATAATTCTGAGTACAGAGTTTAAACTGAGTTGTTTGTTGTGTAACCATCAGTTCCGGGCTTAAAGAAAAAAAATGTTTTATTTGACTGAGACTAAGGAATGTAGAGAAAAAAAGATGTTTGTCCTTTCCTCCTCCTTGAGAATTCCAGACGCCTATCTCCTCCTTGAGAGCCGCAGACCCCTTTCTCTTCCTCGGGGACCCTGGACTTCTTATCAACCTGCCTAGGAATTGACTCTCTCATTCCCCCCTTTTCTTATAGGAGAATTATGTTGCCAAGGGAAAGGGGTGTTGTTTTCATTCCATAACTACTTCCTGCTGAGATGGGACACTGTCCCTAAATTGTTGAGGCAACATATTCTCCTAACCCTCATATTGAGGGTCTCTGATCCAGAGGCCCCAAGTAATAGTTGGAAGAGGTTGTGGCACTCGTAGGAGCTTGGACAACCATTTTTAACCTAAAAGCTTTCAGATGGTTAGAAACAAACCCCATTTTACAGTTACAGATGTAAGGCAAAATAGTCATTAAACCGAGTTAAAATCTAATCAAAATTAAAAGTTACATTAGGTCCATAGTTACATCAATCCATCTTAGCATTGTTAGATGTCATCACAGAGTTGAAGAAAGTCCTTTTCCTTGAAGCGGAGAAACCCACGTGGGAAGTCTTCAGTTGAAGAGGAGGGGAGTGCTCTGCAGACCCAGAAATTAGACGGATTGTGGAATGCAGCATAGGAATGAGTCCAGGACAGGAAGGCGCTGTCTTAAGGGTCAAATGGCAGACTCAGGACTTTGAGAGTCAGCAGAAGCAAGCCCACCTAGATTCTCAGGCTCACCTTGGTTCCTGGCTCAAACAGCGGCTTGTTTAACTCAAAGGCTGGGTCAGGAGTTAACCTCCCGGTAATGTCTGTTGAAAAGCTAAAAGCTGAGTCACATAGTTAAATTTTAAGGCTTCAGGATCTATGACAGTCAGTTCAGTTCAGTTGCTTAGTTGTGTCCAACTCTTCGAGACCCCGTGGACCGCAGCACACCAGGCCTCTGTGTCCATCACCAACTCCCGGAGTTCACCCAAACCCATGACCATCGAGTTGGTGATGCCATCCAACCATCCCATCCTCTGTCGTCCCCTTCTCCTCCTGCCCTCAATCTTTCCCAGCATCAGAGTCTTTTGAAATGAGTCAGCTCTTCACATCACGTGGCCAAAGTGTTGGAGTTTCAGCTTCAACATCAGTCCTTCCATTGAACACCCAGGACTGATCTCCTTTAGGATGGACTGGTTGGATCTCCTTCCAGTCCAAGGGACTCTCAAGAGTCTTCTCCAACACCACATTTCAAAAGCATCAATTCTTCTGCACTCAGCTTTCTTTGTAGTCCAACACTCACATCCATCCATGACTACTGGAAAAATCATAGCCTTGACTAGATGGACCTTTGTTGGCAAGGTAATGTCTCTGCTTTTCAATATGCTATCTAGGTTGGTCATAACTTTCCTTCCAAGGAGCAAGCATCTTTTAATTTCATGGCTGCAATCACCATCTGCAGTGATTTTGGAGCCCCCAAAAATAAAGTCAGCCACTGTTTCCACTCTTTCCCCATCTATTTTCCATGAAGTAATGAGACCGGATGCCATGATCTTTGTTTTTTGAATGTTGAGCTTTAAGCCAACTTTTTAACTCTCCTCTTTCACTTTCATCAAGAGGCTCTTTAGTTCTTCTTCGCTTTCTGCCATAAGGGTGGTATCATCTGCATATCTGAGGTTATTGATATTTCTCCTGGCAATCTTGATTCCAGCTTGTGCTTCTTCCAGCCCAGCGTTTCTCATGATGTACTCTGCATATAAGTTAAATAAGTAGGGTGACAATATACACCCCTGATGTACTCCTTTTCCTATTTGAAACCAGTCTGTTGTTCCATGTCCGGTTCTAACTGTTGGTTCCTGACCTGCATACAGGTTTCTCAAAAGGCAGGTCAGGTGGTCTTGTATTCCGATCTCTTTCAGGATTTTCCACAGTTTATTGTGATCCATACAGTCAGTCTTTGGCATAGTCAATAAAGCAGAAATAGATGTTTTTCTGGAACTCTCTTTTTTGATGACAGTATCATGCTTTTTCTATGACAATATCTGTGCACAAAAACAGTCTGTCATAGAGAGTCCCTTCTTTTGGGGCGGGGCGGGGAGTTGCAATTTGAGCCCTGATTAAAGCTATGGGTAGAACTGTAAACTGACTGTCTTGTGTTTCCTGAGTTAGCTTACATGGGTGTCTTTTAATAATGTCATTAGCCTTTTAAACTTTTTTCTGAAGAAAAATGTCTCCAGGAATAGTGTAAGTGATATTCTATTCCTAGAGCTTTTGATACCACTTGAGTTACAGCAGCTTTAAAGGTGGAGCATTGTTGCTCTGAACTTTAGAATTTAAGATCCCACCTATATCATGAGAAGTCAGTACAGTAAGATTTTGCCCATTCATTAACCTTGGGCTTTAGTGGATACTGCTTTTGATGTGAAAATAGGTGAGTGTCTTGAGCTTGATAATGACAAGAACAGCATTTTGTGCTTGACCCACAGCTTTTCCATCAGCCCACACTTTAGGATTTACAGTTTGTTCCATTAAAAAGAAATGGTTCCATATTCATGAAAACAGAGGCCTGGACCTTGTTTAGTATATCCCTCCCTAGAAGGGGTGAGGGAGACTCTGGTATGATTAGAAACTCGTGAGAAAACAGCACAGAGTCCCAGTTGCCACTTAAAAGATGACTGACATAATAATGTTTGGCTCATCCAGACAGTCCCATTACAGTACTGGATCAGGAGGAAAGCGGACCAGGGGCTTCAGTGAGCACAGAGAAAGTTGCCCCAGTGTCCTAAAGAAGCCAACTGATTGGCCCTCCACAGTTATTAATACCTGGAGTTCCTCAGGTGTAATTAGGATGGGAGCTTGTGTGGGGACCCCTGGGCACCTTCAGTCCAGATTATCTTGTGATTCTGACCCTTGGGGCCTACACTTCAGAGGGCAGTCTCGTCTCCAGTGTGGTCCTTTGCAGACTGGACCTGGAGCTGGGGGCGGCTTAGATGCCTGAGGGAAATCCCTCTTGCGATGCCCCTCCTTTCCACAGTAATAACAAGTCTGTCCCTTTTCACCTGGGTCCCTCTGGGCATTTTTCTCAGGCTGTTTCTAACAGCAGGTGTAACAGCCATTGTTGGGGCTTCAGTCTTTTGCCTGCTTCTTTTTTGCCTCGATTTTTCCTCCTCATATTCTCTACCATAATATACCGTCTGAGCCAGCTGCAACAGTTTTTCTAAAGACTGATTTGGTGCAAATGCTTGTTTTTGTAACTTACGGCAGATATCTGGAGGTGACTGAGTGAGAAGTCTATCTTCCTCCTCCTGCACTTTCAAGATCAACATCAGTAAACCCGTGGAGAGCCTCCCTTAGTCTATCTAGGAATTTACCAGGAGTTTCCTTCTCTTCCTGTTCTATGTCAGCCAACTTAGCATAAAGTGTTAGCATGTGCTCACTTGAGTCCTACAAGAATACATTCAGCAAAGTTGCTCTGTTATTGGAACCACTTGGCTCCCAGTAGGAAGGAGGGCTATTTCATGTTCCCTCTTTCCCCTTGTCTCACCCTGAAGCCATTCATCTCCAGAATTGTAGCTTCCCCCAAAGCTAGAGCGCTCGTGTCAGGAGTCAGTGTCTGTCCCAAGACATAAATTAAATCTCTCCAAGTAAGCTCATAAAGTAAAGTTAGTCCCGTAAAGGCTTCTATGTACATTTTGGATCCTCTAAATAGTCTCGACTGCAATTGGGACTGTTTGAAATTCTATCAAGACTGAGGCAGCCCCTCCTAGAAGGGTGCCCTGATTCTCAACCTGTTCCATTGGAAGCCCCAGGTAAAGGGGCAAAGTAAGAGAACAGGAGGCAGCTGAAGGTTTCACACTCAAATCTGCACTCTTAGGACATAAGTCTGGCATGTCTTTCAGAGAGATAAAGAGCAACACATATGGCACTTCTATCCATTTCACTTATTTTCTACAGAACCGGTCTAGTTGTAACAGTAATAATTGAGATCCTTCAGCAGGTCAGCAGCATTTCCTGTCTTCCAAAGAATACTGTGGCCATTCAGTATCACAGAAGAAGATCAGGTGTGTCTTTTTAAATTTTGGGGATTGAACTTGTCCCAGTTTTTTTAAATACATTTTAAAGAAGTGGTTCTGAAACTGCTAGCTCCCATCTGTAAGAAAAAAGCAGCATCCACAGCCGTGGTTTTTTTCCACCAGAAGCATCCTTCCCTGCTCTAGATGGGGATGTAGACGGACTGTCCACTGAAACTTTCCTTCCCTGGTTGAACTTAGTCGGTCCCTTACCGACGCAGGCGTCTTACTCATTCCTTCAGTTTCTACCACTAAGGTCGGGTGGAGATGGCACCAGGGGTAGACCTGATGGCATCCCAGATTGACTTACTTCCATGCCACCAAGACATTTGTTTGATTTGCCCTTTGCTCTGATGCCACCCAGAGTGTAACAGAGTAGCTTTCCTGGAATGTTTCCCAAGCTAGTACTACTAGGGGAAGCATCCATCTTATGTGTGCATATGTTCATTCCTGAGTACAGTCCTGACTGCAGTAGAAGTGGCGAGTCATAAAGGGACGAACAGCAACCAAGATGTCCCTCCTGAGTGTCACCACACCAGTATATGTGATAGCAAAAGAGATGGTGGAGGGTTAGCCAGTGAAGAAAAAGTGATTTTTGTTCTTGAGCTATTAGGGCCAATCCTTCCAGTTCATTTCCACAGATTCCACATAAGGAATATCCAAGGAGTTGAGACAAAAGCCATCAGAGAGCCTCCTCTGGTCCATTAAGAGCTAGTGCTACCAAAGGAAGAAGCCCATTGCATTTCCAATCTGACCAGATCCTTCAGTTCCCATTCTGTGTACTAAAAAACCTCATGGTCAACAGCGGGGCTTCTATGCACATAGATAGGAGACACAGCCATGACAAAGACTCACTTTCAGGTCGCTGGCCCCTGAGGCAGGCAGCCAAGAGAGTAACCTCTAGCCTGAGAGACGTTCCTGGAGCTAGAGCTCTGCCTCGCTCTCAAACATGCTCCTGTAACTTTCTGCTCCTAGCAAGGCTAGGTGCTTCCGTACATGGGATCTAAGTAAAAGTACATAGTAACAGCATGGATCACAGTTCCCCTGAAAGTCTATGATCTGACAAATTAGGTTAGTAGTTGCAATTCCCCACGCAATTACAAAATAGTCAGCGACCAGGAAAAGATGACTGAGAAAGGAAAGTTCGGTCCACATGCTTTGCCCATTTCTGGTCACTCCCCTTGCAGGGACCTTGAATTTCTCTTGGCATTGGCAGGTCGGTATAAACTCCCGACAAAGCTCCCCTTTTGGGGGTTGCCTTCAGTCATTACAAAGTCATTACGAAGGCACCGCACAGGACGTGTCATTCATTCACACAAATACACCATAGAGTTAGTAAAGTAAATCAGAAAACTTGCATACTGAGAAAGCAGAGAGGCTAGAACTCTGAGTGTTCTTACCTTGTTCTGAACATCCCGGACAAGCCCCCAAGATGATAGCTTACGTTGAACGCTGTTGGATTCGTGATCTCTGAAGAAGAAGATTTAGCTTTGGGACCAGGGACCAGGCTTGATCATTCAAGAGCTTTTGTGTAGCAGAGTTTTATTAAAGTAAGAAGAGGGACAGAGAAAACTTCCTACATAGACATCAGAAGGGGGATGGAGAATGTCGCTTAAGTGTATTTCTCAATTTCCAAATGCAACAGAAAGTTCATAGTTATGTTTTTGTTAGTAACATCTATCTTGTGGTTAGATAAATACTTTTATAATTTCAGTCATTTGAAAATAATTGAGACTTTCTGTTAGTGTATGATCAGTTTTTAAAAGTGTTCACATGTGCCTGAAAAGAACATGTATTCTACGTTCTGATTATGAGCCTGTCTGCCTTTCCCTTTCTTCCTCCTTTCTGCCCCTCTCTTTCCTCTGGATATGAAATTTTATGATGACATTTGTTTTCTCTTAGTGAATTAAATGTATTATTCCATTCTGCCTTCTGTTGTTGCTGTTAAGAATCTGGCTATCAAGTGATCACTCTTTTGAAAATAATCTGTGTCCCTCAATCTCTGCCTATTTTTTTTATATTGTATGTCTTATCCCTACAAGGCAGCCAGGGTTGGGGGTTGCCAAGCTGCAGCTGGGTCAAAGGACCTTCCTCCCTCAAGGGTGGGTCTGCCCCCTTGGGGGCTGGTTTTCAGGCAGACCATCATGGGCACCGGTGGAAGGCTCCTGGGGCACAGGCAGCAGGCTTGGGTGAGGGCGTCACACTGGTAGAGCTCTAGAGGTAACACAGCATGTTGTTCTGTACCACCAGGGACTCTTCCATGGGACCATACCATTTCAGCACACAGCTGTTCTTGTCAATGAGGAACTTGGTGAAGTTCCATTTGATGGCATTTCCCAGCGTCCTCCTCCCCTTGGGCTGAATTTTCATGCACTTCCACAGAGGGTGGGCATCATCCCCATTCACACAGATCTCGCTGAACTTAACCAAATTTGATGCTGTAGCCATGGCGAACTTTTTGATCTCAGCATTGCTCCCTGGCTCCTGCCTCCTGAACTGGTTGCAAGGGAAGGGCAGAATCTGTAAACTACACTCTGCGCATTGGCCGTTCATGAGTGTAATTTACATCCATCTTGCCTCTTTGCAAGGTCACACTGGTGACTATGCATACTTAGCCTGGTGCTTATCCAGGTTAACCACGCTCTCGTCAATGTTCTTGACTGAGAATTCCTACATGGATTGTACCCAGTGCCAGATGTCACAGGACACATACATGGTGCTGACCAGGAGCAGGCAGGGCCTCACAGAGTAGTGCCAGCTTTAGCAGGTGGCACAGACAGCTCCCAACTGTCTACTTTTAAGATTTTCTGTTTTTATGATTTTTTTTTTTACTTTCCCATGATGATGTATTTAGGTGAAGATTAAAAAAAAAAATTCCTGCTTGGAGTTTGTTGAATTTATTCAATCTGGATTTGTGTCTTTCATCTGTTCTAGAACATTTATAGCTATTATAGCTTGAAATATTGTCTCTGCCTGTTTCTTTTTCCTATCTTTTTGAGATTCTAAAGAAACATATGTTAGACCTTCTTATCCAGTAGTCTTTCACATTTCTTTACCTGTTTTCCATATTTCCCCTATATATGCCACTTCTGTTGAAACCTCAGTAGTTTTGTGCAGCATGTCTTCTGGTTTACTTGTTTTCCCTTCTACTCTGTCTAATCTGCTATTGAATCTGTCCATTAAATACTCAGTTATGAATTTATAGTTCTAAGTTTTAGAAGTTTTATTTGTGTCTTGTCAAAGTTTGATTTATTCCTTTCTAAAATTTCCTATTTGCTGCAGAAATTTTAAAGGATGTCTTTTATTTAAAACTAGTATACGTATTTTAAAATACATATTTTTACAATTCCAGGTCTTTTTCTGCCAATTTGCATCAGTGGTACCTTGTTTCCTTATAAGCTTGGTGGTTGTTTTACTGTACTAGTCATTATTATTAAAAATTATTTGTAGCAGATTTGAGTTCTCTTCTGCCATGATATGGAACCATGGCAAATCAAGTTCACAACTTGAGATTTCTTAGTCTGCCCAAGAGATATGAGTCTAGATTGTAAACCATGTGGAAGCAGATTGTGACTTCAGTTTTTTGGGGTCAGCTTTTTCTTTTCCTTTTTCCTTTTCCTTCCCTTGCCCTGTGCTCCCCACATAGCTGTTGCACTGAGTATTGCCAGGGCAGTCTTTCTAATTCACCTTTAAGCTAGGAATTCAAAAGACTAAACTCTCAGGAAAATGTGGGGAGAGTTCCCACTTTGGGTGGCTCTAGACTTTGACTTTATTCTCCTTTCCCCACAGGGCTGCCAAAACCAAAACCCAAGTTGAATGAATCAATGAATGCTGCAGGGTTGAGTGGCTTTCATACTCTGGTTCTGTTTTGTCCCTTCCTTAGCTTTTGGTTTTGTAGTTCCTAAACATTTTGTTGCTTTTTTGATGCTTTTAGTGAATGTATTTTTATATTCAGGTTTTTTTGTTTTCAGAGTGGTTTGATCTGAATAATCTAACTCACTATTATTGGAAATGATTTGGCCATTGATTTTTTCAAAAAAATACTGCCTAGTACCTTACTAAACTATTTTATTGTTTATAAAAGATTTTCAGTTTATTCTTTAGTTTATACAGTCAAAATACATGCAAAGAAAGATACATATTTTCTTTTATAGTGGTATAGTAGGTAATTTGTTTTTGACAGGAATCCTTTTGATATTTCATGATTATACATGATGATGGCATTTGATGTGTATGTGTCTTTTATCTATTTTTATATGTGTTTATAGTACATATGTTTATGTCAAGTAAATATGTTAGAGTAGCATTAAGTGTGCATATATAAATTTCATTTTCACCAAGGGCATCTAAAAGAAATAAATGCAAATCAAAACCACTATGAGGTACCATTTCACACCAGTCAGAATGGCTGCGATCCAAAAGTCTACAAATAATAAATGCTGGAGAGGGTGTGGAGAAAAGGGAACCCTCTTACACTGTTGGTGGGAATGCAAACTAGTACAACCACATAGTACAACCACTATGGAGAACAGGGTGGAGATTCCTTAAAAAACTGGAAATAGAACTGCCTTATGATCCAGCAATCCCACTGCTGGGCATACACACTGAGGAAAACAAAAGGGAAAGAGACACGTGTACCCCAATGTTCATCGCAGCACTGTTTATAATAGCCAGGACATGGAAGCAACCTAGATGTCCATCAGCAGATGAATGGATAAGAAAGCTGTGGTACATATACACAATGGAGTATTACTCAGCCATTAAAAAGAAAACATTTGAATCAGTTCTAATGAGGTGGATGAAACTGGAGCCTATTATACAGAGTGAAGTAAGCCAGAAAGAAAAACACCAATACAGTATACTAACGCATATATATGGAATTTAGAAAGATGGTAACAATAACCCTGTGTACGAGACAGCAAAAGAGACACTGATGTATAGAACAGTCTTATGGACTCTATGGGAGAGGGAGAGGGTGAGAAGATTTGGGAGAATGGCATTGAAACATGTAAAATATCATGCATGAAACGAGAGGCCAGTCCAGGTTCGATGCACAATACTGGATGCTTGGGGCTAGTGCACTGGGACTACCCAGAAGTCTGGGAAGTTTACCCCAGAGGGATGGTATGGGGAGGGAGGACGGAGGAGGGTTCAGGATGGGGAACACATGTATACCTGTGGCTGATTCATTTTGATAATCGGTAAAACCAATACAATTATGTAAAGTTTAAAAATAAAATAAAATTAAAAAAAAATTTATGGTGAATTGTATGCCTTTTTGCCATCTACCTAGATGACTGTGTGATAATCCTACTGTGACCTCATTTGGCAAATTATATTTGTATATTACCCAATAGTGAATCATCTTTACATATCTGTAATGATTTTTTTAGCCAGTGTATTAGTTATCTGTTGCTGTCTGACAAGTTACCATTAACTTAGCTGCTTAAAGCAATGCACATTTTCTATTTCAGTATCTATGGTTCAGGATTCCACACATGACTCAGTGGGTCCTCTGTATCACTGCAGTGCTGCTGCTGCTGCTGCTAAGTTGCTTCAGTCATGTCCGACTCTGTGCAACCCCATAGACGGCAGCCCACCAGGCTTCTCCATCCCTGGGATTCTCCAGGCAAGAATACTGGAGTGGGTTGCCATTTCCTTCTCCAGTATCACTGCAATAGCTGACTTCTAACCTGAGGCTTGACTGGGGAAGGATATCTTTCTAATAAGCTCATGGGGGTCCAATGTTTTTTGCAGAATTCAGTCTTTTGCAGGTTGGCACATTAGGGGCTTCATTTTCTTGCTGGCTGGAGCCTGCTCTCAGTTTCTTGCCATGTGTTCATCTCCATAAATATCTCCCAACATGGCAGCTTGGTTTTTCAAAGCCAGTGAGAGAGAGAGCAAGTTCTCAGCAAAACAGACATTACGGTGTCAGGTAGTGCAGTGACATGTACGTGTTCACATACATCCTGTTACCTTTCCTGTGTTGGTTAGAAGTAAGTCATATCTTACTTAAGGGGATGTGTCTGATTTTGTTCTAGACATTATGAATTGTCTGCAGGTAACAGGAAATGATATATATAAGATAGATGTTTATTTCTCTTTCACCTAAACACGATCTTCAGATCAGCAGGGCTGGTATGGCAGCCCTGCTTCAGGTGGACACGGTGGGTCTTGAGTTCGTTCTAGTCACACTAAGATTCCTGCCCTAAGGAATAACCCTTTCTTCATCATTTTAAATGACCGGATCTGCATCCCAGGGAGCAGAGTGGAAGAAGGGACATAGAAGAGGAAGCCAGTGACGATTAAGTCTTTTAAGGAAGACCTGAAATCTGGCAAATGATGTTTCTGCTTATATCTTGTTGGCCAAAATGTAGTCTTTTTTACTTGTATTTCATTTGCCCAGCAAAAGTTTGGCTGCTGTGGAAGAATGGGAGAACAGATCATGAGGAATCACTAGCAATTTCTACCATAACTAGTTTTAAGCTAAACAAACAAACAATCAAAAAACTCTTTGCTCTGGGATGTTGTTGTTTGGTTGCTAAGTCATGTCTGACTCTTGGTGACCCCACAGACTATAGCCCTCGAGGCTCCTCTGTCCATGGGATTTCCCAGGCAAGAATACTGGAGTGGGTTGCCGTTTTCTTCTCTAGGGGATCTTCCCGATCTTTCCTTCTCCAGGGATTGAACTCACGTCTTCTGCATTAGCAGGCAGATTGTTTACCACTGAGCCACCAGGGAAGCCCTGCTCTGGGATTGTTGTTGATCAGTCATCCAGTTGTGTCTGACTCTTTGCGACCCCATGGACTGCAGCACACCAGGCCTCCCAGTCTCTCACCATCTCCCAAAGTTTGTCCAAGTTCATGTCCATTGGATTGGTGATGCCATCCAGCCATCTCATCCTCTGACACTCTCTTCTCCTTCTGCCCTCAATCTCTCCCAGCATCTGGGGCTTTTCCAATGAGTTGGCTGTTCTCATCAGATAACCAAAATACTGGAGCTTCAGCATCAGTCCTTCCACCAAGTATTCAGGTTGATTTCCCTTAAGATTGACTGGTTTGATCTCATTGCTGTCCAAGGGACTCTCAGGAGTCTTCTCCAGCACCACAATTTGAAGGTATCAATTCTTTGGCATTCTGCCTTCTTTACAGCTCTCACAACCACACGTGACCACTGAGAAGACCATAGCGTTGATTATACAGACCTTTGTCAGCAGAGTGATGTCTCTTGCTTTTCAACACACTGTCTAGGTTTGTCATAGCTTTCCTGCTAAGAAGCAATCATCTTCTGATTTCATGACTGCAGTCACCATCCACAGTGGTTTTAGAGCCCAAGAAGAGAAAATCTGTCACTAATTCCACCTTTTCTCCTTCTGGACCAGATGCCGTAATCTTAGTTTTTTTAATATTTAGTTTTAGACAGGCTCTTTCACTCTCTTTCACCCTCATCAAGAGACTTTAGTTCCTCTTCGCTTTCTGCCATTAGAGTGGCATCATCCCGCATATCTGAGGTTGTTGATGTTTCTCCCACCTATCTTGATTTCAGCTTGTTACTCATCCAGCCCAGCATTTCTCATATGTGCCTGGTGTAGTAGGTTAAACAAACATGGTGACCACAGACAACCCTGTCATACTGCTTTCTCAGTCTTGAACCATCAGTTGTTCCACACAGGGTTCTAACTGTTGCTTTTTGACCTGCATACAGGTTTCTCAGGAGACAGATAAAATGGTCTGGTATTCCCATCTCTTTAAGAACTTTCCACAGTTTGTTATGATCCACACAGTCAAAGGCTTTAGTGTAGTTGATGAAACAGAGGTAGATGTTTTTCTGGAATTCCCTTGTTTTCTCTGTGATCCAGCAAATGCTGGCAATTTGATCTCTGGTTCCTCTTCCTTTTTAAAACCCAGTTTGGACATCTGGAAGTTCTTAGTTCACATAATGCTGAAGCCTAGCATGCAAGGTTTTAAGCGTGACCTTACTCACATGGGAGATGAGTGCAATTGTCCAATGGTTGTCACATTCTTTAATATTACTCATCTTGGGATTGGTATGAGAATTGACCTTTTCCAATCCTGTGGCCACTGCTGGGTCTTCAAGATTTGCTGACATATTGAATGTAACACATTGATGGCATCATCCTTTAGGGTTTTGAATAGTTCTACTGGAATTCCATCACACCACTCGCTTTATTAAAAGCAGTGCTTCCTAAGGCCCAGTTGATTTTCGCATTCCAGAATGTCTGGCTCTGGGTGGCTGACCACATCATTATAGTAATCCAGTTCATTAAGATCTTTTTTGTACAGTTCTTCTGTGTATTCCTTCCATCTCTTCTTGATCTTTTCAGTGTTTACTAGATCTCCACCATTTCTGTCCTTTATTGTGCCCATCTTTGGGCAAAATGTTCCCTTGATAGCTCCAAGTTTCCTCAAGAGATCTCTAGTCTTTGGCCTTCTGTTGTTTTCTTCTAGTTTTACGCACTGTTCATTGAAGAAGACCTTCTTGTCTCTCCATTGCTGTTCTTTGGAACTCTGCATTTAGTTGGGTGTACCTTTCCCTTTGGGCTTCCCTGATAGCTCAGTTGGTAAAGAATCTGCCTGCAATGCAGGAGACTCTGGTTCGATAGTCATTGGCAATATGGATCAGGTTGGGAAGATTCTCTGGAGGAGGGATAGGCAACCCACTCCAGTATTCTTGGGCTTTCCTGTGGCTCAACTGGTAAAAGAATCCGCCTGCATGGTGGGAGACCTGGATTTGATCCCTGGGTTGGGAATATACCCTGGAGAAGGGAAACGCTACCTACTCCAGTATTCTGGCCTGGAGAATTCCATGGGATTCCATGGAGTTGCAAAGAGACACGACAGAGTGACTTTCATTCACCTTTCCCTTTCTCCCTTGTTCTTTACTTCTCTTCTTTCTTCAGCTATTTGTAAAGCCTCCTCAGATAGCCACTTTGCCTTCTTGCTTTTCTTTTTCTTTGGGATGTTGTTTTTCGCTGTCTCCTGTACTGTATTAAGGACCTTCGTTTCATAGTTCTTCAGGCACACTGTTAAGTAGATCTAATCCCTTGAGTCTATTTGTTACCTCCACCGCATATTCATAGGAAATTTGATTTAAGTAGTACCTGGCTGGCTTGCTGGTTTTCCCCCTTTCTTTGGTTTTCCCCTTTCTTTCTGAATTTTGCTATGAGAAGCTGATGATCAGCTCCAGGTCTTGTTTTTGCTGACTGTATACAGCTTCTCCATCTTCAGCTACAAAAAATATAATCAATTTGATTTTGGTATTGACCATTCAGTTATGTCCATGTGTAAAATCATCTCTTGTGTTGTTGAAAAAGAGTATTTGCTATGACCAGTGCATTCTCTTAACAGAATTTGGTTAGCTTTTGCTCTGCTTCATTTTGTTCTCCAAGGCCAGACTTGCCTGTTACTCAAGGTATCTCTTGACTTCCTACTTTTACATGCCAATCCCCAGTGAACATCTTTTTTGGTATTAGTTCTAGGACGTCTTCTAGGTCTTCATAGAACTGATCAAGTTCAGCTTCTTCAGCATCGGTAGTTGGGGCATAGACTTGAATTACTGTGATGTTGAATGGCTTGCCTTGGAAGCAAACTGAGATTGCACCCAAGTACTGATTTCAGACTTTTTGTTGATTATGAGGGCTACTCCGTTTCTTCTATGCAATTCTTGCCCACAGTAGTAGATATAATGGTCATCTGAGTTAAATTCTCCCATTGCCATCCATTTTAGTTCACTGATTCCTAAGATGTAGATGTTTATTCTTAGCATCTCTTGCTTGACCATGTCCAATTTACCTTGATTCATGGACCTAACATTTCGGGTTCCTGTGCAGTATGTTTCCACTTTGCTTCATTCTTTGAAGGCCCAGGTGCTTCATGCATTCTGGGGCTATTAGTAGTTGTCCTCCGCTCTTCCCCTGCAGCTTATTGTACACCTTCAGACTTGGGGGACTCATCTTTCGGTGTCATAGCTTTTTGTTCTTTTATACAGTTCATGAGCTTCTCATGCCAAGTGTACAGGAGTGGTTTGCCATTCCCTCTTTCAGTGGATCATGTCTTGTTAGAACTCTTCACAATGACCCACCCATGGATGTCTCAGGTGGCCCTACACAGCATGGCTCATAGCTTCGTTGAATTACGAAAGCACCTTCACAGTGACAACCCAGTGATCTATGAATGGGGCCCTGGGATAGTTAAGTATTAAATTATTTTTTCTCCTTTAGAGATTTGAGAAATTATTAAAAATTCAGTTTCTTTTCTGTAGAATGGGGAGGACTTGAAGAGCACAGTATGCCAGAGAGAACTGGACTAGCTTGGACCAAGTACAGTGTGGATATGAGGAAGGGTGGTTGTGGAAAAGGAGCCAGCAAGGAGCAGGTTCTTAAAGTATATTGTCTCTATTTTATCCTGCAACAACTCTTGCTGTCGGTTCAGTTCAGTCACTCAGTTGTGTCCGACTCTTTGCAACCACGTGAACTGCAGCACGCCAGGCTTCTCTGTTCATTACCAGCTCCCAGAGCTTGCTCAAACTCATTGAGTCGGTGATGCCATCCAACCATCTCATCCTCTGTTGTTGCCTTCTCCTGCCCTCAATCTGTCCCAACATCAAGGTCTGTTCCAATGAGTCAGTTCTTCGCATCAGGTGGCCAAAGTGTTGGAGTTTCAGCTTCAGTCCTTCCAGTGAATATTCAGTACTGATTTCCTTTACGATTGACTGTTTGGATCTCCAAGCAGTCCCAGGGACTCTCGAGTCTTCTTCAACACCACAGTTTAAAAGCATCAATTCTTCAGCACTCAGGTTTCTTTATGGTCCAACTCTCACATCCATACATGACTACTGGAAAAGCCATAGCTTTGACTAGACAGACTTGGTTGGCAAAGTAATGTCTCTGCTTTTTAATATGCCGTCTGGGTTTGTCATAGTTTTTCTTCCAAAGAGCAAGCGTCTTTTAATTTCATAGCTGCAGTCACCATCTGCAGTGATTTTTGGGCCTCCCAAAATATAGTCTGTCACTGTTTCCATTGTTTCCCCATCTATTTGCCATGCATGATGGGACCAGATGCCATGATCTTCATTTTTTGAATGTTGAGTTATAAGCCAGCTTTTTCACTCTCCTCTTTCACTTTCATCAAGAGGCTCTTTAGCTCCTGTTTGCTTTCTGCCATAAGCGTGGTGTCAACTGCACATCTGAGGTTATTGATATTTCTCCCGGCAATCTTGATTCCAGCTTGTACTTCACCCAGCCCAGCATTTTGCATGATGTACTCTGCATGTGCTATGGGTAATATTATTCTGGCTTTATAGAACAGGGTAATTGCTTAAGGACTCTGAAATGGTTTATGGGAGGACTCAAATTGAAGAAAGTAGGAAAAACCACTAGACCATTCAGGTATGACCTAAATCAAATCCCTTATGATTATTCAGTGGAAGTGACAAACATGTTTAAGGGATTAGATCTGATACACAGAGTGCCTGAAGAATTATGGACAGAGGTTCGTGACATTGTACAGGAGGCAGTGATCAAGACCATCCCCAAGAAAAAGAAATGCAGAAAGGCAAAATGGTTGTTTGAAGAGGCCTTACAAATAGCTGAGAAAAGAAGCTAAAGGCAAAGGAGAAAAGGAAAGATATACCCATTTGAATGCAGAGTTCCAAAGAATAGCAAGGAGAGATAAGAAAGTCTTCCTCGGTGATCAATGCAAAGAAATAGAATAAAACGGTAGAATGGGAAAGACTAGAGATCACTTCAAGAAGCTTAGAGATATCAAGGGAACATTTCTTGCAAAGGTGGGCCCAATAAAGGACAGAAATGGCATGGACCTAACAGAAGCAGAAAATATTAAGAAGAGGTGGCAAGAATACACAGAAGAACAGTGCAAAAAAAAAGATCTTCATGACCCAGATAACCATGATGGTGTGATCACTCACCTATAGCCAGACATCCTGGAATGCAAAGTCAAGTGGGCCTTAGGAAGCATCACTGTGAATAAAGCTGATGGAGGTGATGGAGTTTCAGTTGAGCTATTTCAAATCCTAAAAGATGATGCTGTGAAAGTGCTGCACTCAATATGCCAGCAAATTTGGAAAACTCAACAGTGGCCACAAGACTGGAAAAGGTGTTTTTATTCCAATCCCAAAGAAGGGCAATACCAAAGAATTTTCAAACTACTGCACAATTGCAGTCATCTCACACGCTAGCAAAGTAATGCTCAAAATTCTCCAAGTCAGGTTTCAACAGTACATGAACTGTGAACTTCCAGATGTTCAAGCTGTATTTAGAAAAGGCAGAAGAACCAGAGATCAATGGCCAACATCCATTGCATCATAGAAAAAACAATAGAGTTCCAGAAAAAACATCTACTTCTGCTTTATTGACTATGCCAAAGCCTTTGACTGTGTGGATCACAACAAACTGTGGAAAATTCTGAAAGAGATGGAAATACCAGACCACCTTACCTGCCTCCTGAGAAATCTGTATTCAGGTCAAGAAGCAACAGTTAGAACTGGATGTGGAACAACAGACTGGTTCCAAATCAGGAAAGGAATATGTCAAGGCTGTATCTTGTCACCCTGCTTATTTAACTTATATGCAGAGTACATCATGTGAAATGCTGGGTTGGATGAAGCACAAGCTGGAATCAAGATTGCCAGGAGAAATATCAGTAACCTCAGATATGCAGATAATACCACTCTTATGGCAGACAGTGAAGAAGAACTAAAGAGCCTTTTGATGAAAGTGAAAGAGGAGAGTGAAAAAGTTGGTTTAAAACTCAACATTCAGAAAACTAAGAACATGGCATCTGGTCTTGTCACTTCATGGCAAATAGGTGGGGAAACAATGGAAACAGTGAGAGATTTTATTTTTTGGGGCTCCAAAATCACTGCAGATGGTGATTGCAGCCATGAAATTAAAAGACACTTGCTCCTTGGAAGAAAAGCTATGACCAACCTAGACAGCATATTAAAAAGCAGAGATATTACTGCTGTAGTCCATGGGATGACAGAGTCGGACACGACTGAGTAACTGAACTGAACACTTTAACCCAGAACTTGATGTTAAAGCCCGTGTTCATTCTTTAGTTTGAAGAGTTAACAGATTCCCATAAAGAGAGCCATGTTTCTAAGGGTCTTGAGTGTGATACTAGTCTTTTTATTCATCAGTTATGCAAGCTCTCAATTTTGATATTTTGAAGTTGCAGGCAATGACATGAGGATGTAATCATTTAGTTGCTAAGTTGTGTGTCACTCTTTGAGACCCCATGGACTGCAGCATGCCAGGCTTTCCTGTCCACCATCTCATGGAGCTTGCTCAAATCATGTCCATTGAGTTGGCGTTGCCATCCATCTTTTTTTTTTTGGAGTTTTCTTTTCTTTTTTTTTAAATATACATTTATTTATTTTAATTGGAGGCTAATTACTTTACAATATTGTATTGGTTTTGCCATACATCAACATGAATCTACCATGGGTGTACACATGTTCCCCATCCTGAACCCCCCTCCCACCTCCCTCCCCATACCATCCCTCTGGGTCATCCCAGTGCACCAGCCCTGAGTATCCTGTATCATGCATCGAACCTGGACTGACGATTCGTTTCGTATATGATATTATACATGTTTCAATGCCATTCTCCCAAATCATCCCACCCTCACCCTCTCCCACAGAGTCCATAAGACTGTTCTATACATCTGTGGCTCTTTTGCTGTCTTGCATACAGGGTTATCGTTACCATCTTTCTAAATTCCATATATAGGCGTTAGTATACTGTATTGGTGTTTTTCTTTCTGGCTTCACTCTGTATAATAGGCTCCAGTTTCATCCACCTCATTAGAACTGATTCAAATATATTCTTTTTAATGGCTGAGTAATACTCCATTGCGCATATGTACCACAGCTTTCTTATCCATTCATCTGTTGATGGACATCTAGATTGCATCCATGTCCTGTAGTAAACAGTGCTGCAATGAACACTGGGGTACACGTGTCTCTTTGAATTCTCGGTGTGTATGCCCAGCAGTGGAATTGCTGGGTCGTATGGCACTTCTATTTCCAGTTTTTTAAGGAGTCTCCACACTGTTCTCCATAGTGGCTGAACTAGTTTGCATTCCCACCAACAGTGTAAGAGGGTTCCTTTTTCTCCACACCCTCTCCAGCATTTATTGCTTGTAGACTTTTGGAATAGACTTCCAAAAGTAGACTTTGGAATAGCAGCCATTCTGACTGGCGTGAAATGGTACCTCATTGTGGTTTTCATTTGCATTTCTCTGATAATGAGTGATGTTGACCATCTTTTCATGTGTTTGTTAGCCATCTGTATGTCTTCTTTGGAGAAATGTCTGTTTAGTTCTTTGGCCCATTTTTTGATTGGGTCATTTATTTTTCTGGAATTGAGCTGCAGGAGTTGCTTGTATATTTTTGAGATTAGTTGTTTGTCAGTTGCTTCATTTGCTATTATTTTCTCCCATTCTGAAGGCTGTCTTTTCACCTTGCTTATAGTTTCCTTTGTTGTGCAGAAGCTTTTAATTTTGATTAGGTCCCATTTGTTTATTTTTGCTTTTATTTCCATTACTCTGGGAGGTGGGTCATAGAGGATCCTGCTGTGATTTATGTCAGAGAGTGTTTTGCCTATGTTCTCCTCTAGGAGTTTTATAGTTTCTGGTCTTATGTTTAGATCTTTAATCCATTTTGAGTTTATTTTTGTGTAGGTTGTTAGAAAGTGTTCTAGTTTCATTCTTTTACAAGTGGTTGACCAGTTTTCCCAGCACCACTTGTTAAAGATATTGTCTTTTCTCCATTGTATATTCTTGCCTCCTTTGTCAAAGGTAAGGTGTCCATAGGTGCATGGATTTATCTCTGGGCTTTCTATTTTGTTCCATTGATCTATATTTCTGTCTTTGTGCCAGTATCATACTATCTTGATGACTGTGGCTTTGTAGTAGAGCCTGAAGTCAGGCAGGTTGATTCCTCCAGTTCCATTCTTCTTTCTCAAGATTGCTTTGGCTATTTGAGGTTTTTTGTATTTCCATACAAATTGTGAAATTATTTATTCTAGCTCTGTGAAAAAATACCTTTGGTAGCTTTATAGGGATTGCATTGGTAGATTGCTTTGGGTAGTATACTCATTTTCACTGTATTGATTCTTCCGATCCATGAACACAGTATATTTCTCCATCTATTAGTGTCCTCTTTGATTTCTTTCACCAATGTTTTATAGTTTTCTACGTATAGGTCTTTTGTTTCTTTAGGTAGATACATTCTTAAGTATTTTATTCTTTTCATTGCAATGGTGAACGGAATTGTTTCTTTAATTTCTCTTTCTGTTTTCTCAGTATTAGTGTATAGGAATGCAAGGGATTTCTTTGTGTTGATTTTATATCCTGCAACTTTACTATATTCATTGATTAGCTCTAGTAGTTTTCTAGTGGAGTCTTTAGGGTTTTCTTTGTAGAGGATCATGCCATCTGCAAACAGTGAGAGTTTTACTTCTTTTCCAGTTTGGATTCCTTCCATCCAACCATCTTATCCTCTGTCTTCCCCTTCTCCTGACCTCAATCTTTCCCAGCATCAGGGTGTTTCCCAGTGGACCGGCTCTTCCCATCAGGTGGCCAAAGTTTTGGAGCTTCACCTTAAGTATCAGTCCTTGCAATGAATATTCAGGGTTGATTTCCTTTAGGATTGACTGTTGATCTCCTTGCTGCCCAAGTTAAGGGTCTTCTCTAGCACCACAGTTCAAAAGTACCAGTTCTTCAGTGCTCAGCATTCTTTATGGTCCAACTCTCACATCTGTACATGACTAGTGGAAAAAAACTTTAGCTTTGTCTATAGAACCCTTTGTCAGCAAAGTGACGTCTATGTTTTTTAATACTCTGTTGTCATAGCTTTTCTTCCAGGGAGCAAGTGTCTTTTAATTCCATGGCTGCTGTTACCATCCACAGTGATTTTGGAGTCCAAGAAAGTAAAGTCTCTCACTATCCATTGTTTCTGCATCTATTTTCCATGAAGTGATGGGACCGGATGTCATGATCTTAGATTTTTGAATATTGAGTTTTAAGCCAGCTTTTTCACTGTCCTCTTTCACCTTCATCAAGAGGCTCCTTAGTTCCTCTTCACTTTCTGCCATTAAAGTGGTATCATCTGCATATCTGAAGTTGTTGATATTTCTCCTGGCAATCTTGGCTGGATGAGTCACAAGCTGAAATCAGTATCACTGGGGAGGTAATACATGGGATGTATGGAAAGGTCTCTCTATTCAGGCTGGCTGTGATAGCCAGCAGTCTGAATGGTGGTCAGGATGTCTGTCTGTTCCTTCCTTGCTTTCCATGGTCTGCTTACGCTTTAGTATGGCAGTCCAGTGGACACTGGCAAGCATAAGCCTCCTTAGGAAATTCACAGCCACTCTCTTTTGCCCATTGGAGATGAACCCTGAAAACAGCTCTGACCCACCTTTCCAGGAATGGGGCTGCTCAGACTGGGAAAGCATGCTTGGAAGTTTGCTGCTCTGGTTCATTTTTCAAAACACTCGAGTCCCTTCTGTGGTTTCTCTGTGGGATTTAAGTTACAGTGTCAGAGGTGGGGAACTTTCTCTTGTTATACTTCCTCTCTTTTCTACCTCCCTTCAAGCACTTCTGAGTGTTTTATTTATTTAGTTCTGGTCAGTTAGACGTTTTCTCTCCCAGCCGTTCATCTGCAGGTAACATTAGTCCATTAGTTACAGAGGAGAACCCAGAAAGACAAGGGGGCAGGCAGTACTTGAAGAATGGCAGGAAATATCAACCCTGTCCCTGCTGATGACAGCCATGCTTCACAGCTTGCACTTCCTGAGTAAAAGACTTGGGAAAGGGGAGTCTCAGAGCTTTTTCAGGAAGTTGGCTGCATCCCATTATCTCCAAATGTGTGCAGAGTGTTTAATGAACAGCACTGGGTACGAAGCTGTCATGTGGCTGTGGAGCAGACGGATTTGCTCATATTGGACAATTCATAATCCCTTTGTTTCAGGGAAATCTCTAAGACTGACTTCTCATACTGCCTCCCAACCCCCATTGCATACACAGCCTTGAGGTTTAAAGCTAATTTCTTTCTATCTCATTTTCTTTCAGTTTTATACTGCGTTTAATCAGTTGCTTTAGTCTCATTGCCCCTTCAGCCAGGCTTGCCAGGAAAGGATTATAGCTGGGCCCTCATGCCCCAGCTTCATCTGGAGCATCTGGTCAGCGTGCCAGAACACAGAATATCTCAGAGGCTTCCTCTGCTCTTTGACTGGTAAACACAGGGTAGTTTAAGCTGTTATGGAGCCTTCTGTTTACAAAACATCCAGAATATGTGAAGGGTAAAGGGGAAGCTGAAAGCTCTTAAAAACTAGCTGGAAAGTGCATGAAAACTAAAATGGAGTCCACCTGCTCAGTTCCCAGGAGTCCTCCCCAAGCTCCTTTTTGTGGTTAGGTCATTTAGATTCTCACTGCAAGGACTTGAGGGAAAAGACCATTCCAGTAGGATTTCTGTTTGGGTGAGAGTTCCTGAGGGGCATCCTGGGGGATTTTCCTTCATGATGGTCACTATGGTACTTCACTCTGAGCAAGTATCTTTTCACAATCCTCATTGTCTTTGTGGAAAACTCTTTTGGGTTTGTGTCCACACTGGGGTGAATATGGGGTGAATATTAAGATTCGAAAAGAAGCAAAGGCTAAGCAGAAGGTGGGCCCAGGAGTAAACTTGCTGGGCAGTTTTCAAGCAGGAAGAGAGGACAGAAATCAGCAAACCCTGGTACATACCTTTGCCATCTAACATGAAATGCCTGTTGCATAGATGCTCTTGCCAAAGAACTGTGGAAAATAGCTGAGTGGAGGAGCTTCCAATCCCCCTTAGTGTCTCTGTTGAAACGATTTATTCAAGACCACAGAGCCAGCTGGCAGACAAAATGAAAAGATGAGTCAGAAACTCTATAATTTCTTTCAAGCTAAGATGTGGCCTTCAGGTAGCATTTCCTGCATGGAGGACTCTGGATACAGAGCAGCGTGTTCCTGCAAGATTCAGATAAAGCCCCTCTCTCCAGCCCTGTAACTCACAGTAAACTGTGCATTAGATGAGCTGCAGTTTCTGCTTTTGCAAAAATAAGAAATTGTTGGGGGCTTATCAAGCTAGATAGTGCCTTGTAGGGTGTCTTACACAGAGTGTCTGACCTGCCCTCCCTCTGCTTCCCTCCACTTCCCTTTCCCCTCTCTCCTTTGTTGCTGCAGCCTTGTCTTCAGATAGTCATAGTGACCTCTTGGGTCCCTGCATCTTTCTAACTACAGCTAATCCTGGTCCTGCATTCCTTTTTTGTTTTGTTTTTTAAGTAATTTTTATTTCTTTTTGACTGTTCTGGGTCTTCGTTGCTGGATGGGCTGTCTTTAATTTCAGTGAGTGGGGCTACTCTTCATTGTGGTGTATGGGCTTCTTACTGTCGTGGCTTCTCTTGTTGCAGAACACAGGCTTCAGTAGTTCTGGCACATGGGCTCAGTAGTTGCTATTCCCGGGCTCTAGAATGCAGGCTCAGTAGTTGTGGTACATGGCTTAATTGCTCCACGACATGTAGGATCTTTGAGGACCAGGGATTGAACCCATGTCTCCTGCATTGGCAGGGAGCCCTGGTCCTGCATTTTTTTTTTTTTTTGGTCCTGCATTCTTAGTCTGCACCCAAAGGCTCACTAAAACTGCCCAGCTAAGAGACATAAAAAGCAGAGACATTACTTTGCCAACAAAGGTCCATCTAGTCAAGGCTATGGTTTTTCCAGTGGTCATGTATGGATGTAAGAGTTGGACTGTGAAGAAAGCTGAGCACAGAAGCATTGATGCTTTTGAACTGTGGTGTTGGAGAAGACTCTTGAGAGTCCCTTGGACTGTAAGCAGATCCAACCAGTCCATTCTAAAGGAGATCACTCCTGGGTATTCATGGAAGGACTGATGTTGAAACAAACTCCAGCACTTTGGCCGCCTGATGCGAAGAGCTGACTCATTGGAAAAGACCCTGCTGCTGGGAAAGATTGAGCGCAGGAGAAGGGGACGACAGAGGATGAGATGGCTGGATGGCATCACCGACTCAATGGACATGGGTTTGGGAAAACTCTGGGAGTTGGTGATGGACAGGGAGGCCTGGTGTGCTGCGGTTCATGGGGTCGCAGAGTCAGACACAACTGAGCGACTGAACTGAAGAGACGTATGAAAGTCTTGTTTTCTCCATGAAATGTAGTTAGACCTCTCTATTAGTATTTTGGCAAATGTCCAGATTAGTATCATGAGGTGACTTAGTCAAATTTAAATTTTATGTCTTCAGCTCTGATTTGGTAATATATTCACGTGGTTCAAAATTCAAAGGGCACTAAAGGCCATTGTGAACTTCCTCATACCCCATCCCTGTTCCATCCAGGTTCCCTTCCTCAAAGCAACCAAGGGTTGCCAGTTTCTTCTAGAGATATTTATGTATAGTCTAAGCAAATGTACCCATATAGTGTTTTTTCATATATTTATACAAAAGGTACTTCACTGTGTATACAGCTTACTTGTTTCCATTTAACAATATATCATAGACATCATTCTTTATCAGTACATAAACAGCTTCTTAGGAGGTGACTTTCATTTTAATAAATGTAGAATGACTCACGTAGAAACCTTTGGGGAAATGTGTGCGTTGACCCATGTTTAAAAATGACAGTGCTCCAATTAGACTTATTACTTAGGCACAATTTATTGTTTAAATGAAGGATGTATTTGATTGTTGTGTCTAAGAAGTGATTACTGATGGCTTTTTAGAGCCAGTATGACTCACAAAGCATCTTTGATGATAAGTTTAGAATGACTGTGTCATTAGTTCTGATTGGGAGTTTGTGCAATTCAGAATTTTAGTTTAAAACCTGTTAAGGGAAGAAATCAGCCATAAACTTGGTCTCCTTGGCTGCAGTGCTTCCCCTGTGTTGTGCTGGGACCATTTTTTAATAATCAGGGGGCTGCACTACGTCTGCCATGGCCACTTGGCACTTTGGATCTAGAGATGCCCAGATCTTTCTTTGCACTATGAAAAGTAAAAATAAAAAAGCTTAGCTATTTGCTTTTTCCCTGCTGAAACCTGCTGACAGTTGGGAATGCTTCCAGACCCAGGTGGCTGACTAGCTGGGCTCTGGCCCTCTTATGGTTATGTTCTTGGTAAAGAGATGATCCAAGAAAGATCAGGGAATGAGTTGGGGTGAGTAGGATGGCTCCATCTTGAGTGTTTGCCAGGGCAGCCACTTTAATGCTTGTGGGAGAGCCAGGCTATTTACAGAAGACAAAAGCCACATTTTTTGCATTGGATGAGTGTATTGGTTTAGAATCCTCAGGGCCATTATAAGACATCCAGAGGTTCTGAACACTGAAAAGAATATGGTACCCATCTCCCCCCACCCTCAAATCGCCTTCTCCCCACAAATAGGTAACTCAAAATAGAAGTAATTCCAAATTTTAAATTAAGTCTGCTAGCCCCAGGAAAGATGGCTAGTTATATTTTTTTACAAAAATATATCAAATTGACTTTGGGCTTTTTCCTCACATTTTTTGGGTACCCATGCTTTGCTGATGCCCAAGGACAAATTAAGTGTCTCTGTTGCATGATCTAACATTGAGAGTTTCTAGTTCTGCTGAGGAGCTACCCTCTTTCTAGGATTTGGATGACAAGAATTATTTTACAGTATCAATAATTTTGAAGTTTTTAAAAAGAATGTTCTTTTGTTTATTTAATATTATCTTTACCTAGACTGAACATTAGAATAGCTCTGAAATTTTCTTCCAAGAAATGCATTTTCTTCTTGAGTGCTCCATGATGAAATCAGTCTTAATTTCAGTTCAACTAGTGTGTAAAAACACACAGTGAGTGATTATTAGTCCCTGAAGGAGGCAAGACAGATGGAGCCCAGAATGAAATTGGCTTTATGATTAATTGAATCCTTGAAGAGCTGAATAGAGTTAGAGCTGATCCAGCCCAATCAGCGCCTTGAGACGGCTGGTGCTGTCCCGAGCCTGAGAGAGGAAAGGGTCACAGCAACCCAGATTTATCCTCTATTAAAATGGATTGGATGTATGTACCAGACAGTTCCCATTTTTAAGCCATTGATGCAGGATAATTGGAATGGAAACAAACAAGATTAGAACTAGATTACAGGTATTTGTGCAAGTTGCCTCCTAAATCAATCAGAGTCCATGATTTGTTCTGAGGGTGCGTTATCATTAGAGTGAATCATTGAAACTCAGCGACACATCTGGAGCCGGCCAGCCAGAAGGGAAAGAGGGAGGGGGGAGCAGAAAGCTGCTTAGGGTAGGGAACTGGACACAACTGTGGAGTGCTTTTCTGTCTTTTGGGGCAGAAGCCTTCCAGAGAGAATTTTAATTTGATTTTGCTCTTTTTTCTTTGCAGCAGAGATGCATGAGAGTATAGGTTTGAAATGACTGCCTCCTTTCCATAGTGAATAGATGGGTGTGTTCTTTTTTTAATGTTTGGACCAAACAGTCACCTAGGGCAGCTGCTGCCTATGGAGACCCTGCCATCCAGGGAGAGAGAAGGACGAAGGCCTTCTAAGGTGCTGTGGAGGACTGTGGCCACGTGAATCACCAAGTCCATTAGGATTGGGTGCCCTGGTGCCTTGCCGGGGTCCTGTTAGTACAGAACATCATGTGTGGAGCTAGAGAGCTCATGTTTGCTTTCATGGATGGGCTCCACTTTCTGGGCCAGGGGCTGAGGGATGAAGGCTAGGTTCCCTCATAGCCCTCTGCCCCACTGACTCTAGCTGTGGGCATGGGCTGGGGTGTCAGGCAGGGGATCCTCGGCCCGAAGGTGACTCTCATCTAGTCTTGTACTCACATAGGTCACAGTCTCAGATCTGGAGCCGGCTAACATCTGAGTAATTGTTTTACATATAAAAACAAGAGGAATAGGTACGTGAGGAGCTTTCTCACCAGAGACGTGTTGCCACCATCCCTTTCCTTTCTGAGCTACCTTCCAGGCACTGGTGCTCATCTCAGGTTCCTGGCAACGTGTCGGGTTTAGGCCCATAGAAGCCTCGTCTGATAGGCTAGTCTTACCCTTACCTTTGAACTGAGCTTTTTTTCCTTTTTCCCATTTTGAGCTCTTGTGAGTCAGGCTGCAGGCAACTCATTTACATGGGAGACAGTCAGAAGGCAAGCATCTTGAAGTCTACTTTCATTTTGCCATGGGAGGTGTTTTCCTGTTGAATTGCTAACCTGACAGGTCAGAGGGAATCATAAAAGATCTCGCTCATCCCTGGATGGAACAGAGTAGAGCAGAGCACCTCCGAAGGGGGTGAAAAACCTTCCTTGATGACAGTTCTGGCATTCTCTAAACCTATAGAGTACTGTCCTCAAGGGAACGAGGTGAGGTTTCTTGGTCCCACAGCAGAGAAGGTGAAGCCACAGTCCATAGTGCACACTTAGGCTGCTGTAGAGCTAAGAACTGGGCTCGCCTCTCTCCTCCCCTTTTTCCCTCCCCCGTGTCCTGCTGTTACATTGGCCCTGCTAGCTGCTCTGGCTGTGGTTTCCACTGCTACCATTGTGTCAGGCACAAAGGAGTTTAATTTGCTTGTTTTGTTGGAGTTCCCTTTATGAAGAATGGTGTCTAATCCCTGAGCTGAGAAGCATCTAATCCCCCTGTGTCTGATACAGCCTTGTTCCTGTCTGAGTCGTCTGCTCCCTTTCCAGCTCAGCCTCAGCTGGACCTTCTGCCTCTTACTAGCCTGGACCCCAAGAGCCAGCAGTGCTCAGCAGACTCTCCTTCTCGCTTTTGTGTAGGTGTGTGGGGATAGGAGGGGGGATGGCGATGTGCAGGGGGCTTGGCCTGGTTTCCTGGACCTGAAAGGACTCAACTGTGTATGGGAAAAGGAGGAATTAGTGGTGCAGTGCCAGTCTTGCCTGGGACCAAGTGGTCCTTGGCATCCAGGCCTCAGTACTCATTCCTCTTTTTGTGCTTGAGCCTGGAGGTGACCTCTCATCTGCTTAGAGCAGTGCTGTTCCTGGAAGCTCAGCTGCTCTATTCAGTGACAAGAGGACAGGCTTGACATTTAACCTTGCTTGTTAAAACAGGTGGAAGAGGAACTTAGCAGTGCCATCTTTGGTTCTCCACACTTTGGTTGGAATCTGCCCTCTGGGGCAGGGGGCAGATATAGCCACCTTTGCTAACCCCCCAAGGAAGCCCCGTATGACAGGAAGCTCTTACTTTAGTCTGCAGGTTGTCACACACTGCTTGTCGTGTGTGACGTGTGTCACACGACCTGCTGTCGTGTCCCACCTGTCTTTCCAGTGTCCAGGACTGTGGATGGGGAGAGATGTGGTCAGAGAGATGGCTGAAAGAGGCCATTCCCTGCAGAGGAAACTCATAATCTGTGGTTAGGATCTGTCTCTGGGAGGAGGGATGCCTCCTGGACTTGTGTCTCACAGACTCTTTCTGTTTGGGCTTCAGTTTTGCTCATGTTCAGAGTTTCTGCCAGGTCTTCTTGTCGCTCTTCTCTGGGGCCAGTGTCTATATTATGACTGGGTAAGTGGACAAACTCTGTGGGAAAGCCTGGAACATGGGAAACCCGTAAGTGTGGGATAGGTGGTGGAAGGACAGACATCTGCTTGGACACATTTCTCTGTATATCTCATGCAGTATGAGGGCCCTGTCCTTGCCCTGCTCCCCTCTCCGTGTGGCACCCCAGCCTCTGGACTGCTATGCAAATGTGATTCTTGATGACAAGGTGGAAGGGGAGGACTAAGCCAGGTAGCAGTCAGGGCTAAGGGCTTTCCACCAAGGGGGACACTTACTGGAATAGTGCCAGCTGCCGCCTACCACCATGGGTGAGTTGTCAAGAGGTGACTTTGTCTGCTTAGTGTCCCTAAAGAAGCATGCTGGGGAAGTCCTACAGGAAGCACAGATACCATCTAGGGATGCTGAGGGACCCACAAGCCAGGAGGCCCCACTGACTTGGACAAGGACCTTAGCCAAAGCCCTTGGCCTCTCTGCACTCTTACCTGGAATTGGGGAATAGTCTCTTATACCTCCTGGGGCCATGGAAAGTGATGAGATTATTCCAATAAAATGGCTCTGATTGTCTTGGAAGAAGAATGCTGTATCTCTGCCAGTTGTGGTTGTTATAAATAGTGACACTTGAAAATCGATAGGGCACCACTCAGAGGAGCCGCAAGTATTGCCCATGCTTGTTTGCTCTCCAGTTTATTCTCACCTTTTCCTAACGGAGGGAGGGGCAGATGCTGCCCGCGCTGCACACCTCACGGAGGGTTGGGAGGATTAGGTGTGAGGTAATGAGCACAGCAGAACTGTGAACTAGGCAGAAGCATTTGGCGGCCTTGCTTATTGCCCATGGCAAACAGGCGGAGAGAGGCCAGCTCATCTGACAAATGTTTACTGAATTTCAGCTCCTGTTACTTTCCAAAGAGATGGAAAGATGAATTTGGCATTTTTACTGCCCTCAAAATGTTTAGAGTCTACATCAAGGCGTGAAGAATGTTGAGAAATAACCAGAGTAACTGCAGTATTCCAGACACTGAGCTAAGAGGATTACGTTCATTTTGTCATTGAATTTATCCAATAGGTTACTGTTATGAATAAATATAACCATCATTTACATTTTACACATGAGGAAATGAGACCTATGTGACCTGTTTCCCTAGGGTCACATAGCTAGACTGTGTTAGAGCTAAGATGTGAACCCGGGCAGTGTGACTCAAAAGCCAAGTTTTTCACCAATGTGCCATGCCAAAGTGATGACAAATGCTGAAAGAGAGAGACATGGAAAAAGACAGGTACATTGAAGGACAGAGAAAGACAAAGACGGGGGAAGGGGAAAAAGAGGAGAAAAGATGGATGGAAAAATGAGGGGGTGAGAGAGGTTGAGAGAGGACCAACTAGATATGTGGTGGTTTTCTATTGTTTTCTCTGCCTGTGAGTGATAATCAGCCTTATTTTTTGCCTTTATTTCCATGTGCTGTAGATCAGATCCAACCCTAGGAGGAAAATCAGGATGTATATCAGGAAAGGGCAGTAGATAAGAAACTTGATTTTGGTGGCTCACCAATCCCGGGAAATGACCCTCATCAAACACTCCTGTCACAAAGGACTCTGCTGCCTTTGGAGGGTAGTTTGGGGTTTCTTCCCTCCTTTTTGATAGATTGAGTAATGGTGCCTCTGTAGTTGAATTCTGTATTGGAGTCCTTCGCTCACTTGCCCCCTCCTCACCACAGGCTCCCTTTGGAGTCTGAGAGTGTGAGTGCCCATCTCAGCTTGTGATCCTGAGCCCAGAATGCTTCTCAGAAGAAATCATCTGCTTATTGCTGGAGATAAGCACCCAGGGTGAATCCCTAATGCAAATATGAGGCTTCTGTGGCAGTGTTGGACCCACACCTCTGGGAGGAGAGTTTGCCTGTTGTCACCAAGCACAGGAGGGAGATCCTGTCAGTGGGGAGAGGGTCAAGCACAGTATTTTAAGCAAGTAATCCTTTATTGTTATTCAGCTGCTTTAAAAATAGATACCACCCTTTCTTTCTAATTGGCACCATTTGTCATTCTCTGTCCTTGATTTTCACACACTGAACTGTTCATGAATATTTATTTACCCTTCCAGGGCAACTCCATATGTGTGTTTGTGTGTGTGTGCACACACATGCTTGCATGCACCTCACAAGCTCATTCTGCCCCTCCTTTCTTTCCTGTCATGAAAGATGACATAGTGGGAGGCAGGACTTCTCGAATCCCTTTCTTTGATGCTGAGGAGTTCCCACACATGTGTTTCACATTCCTGCTTGTGAAGCTACCTCTCTGCCTGCCCTGATTGTTCAAACCTTTCCCAGAACTCAGCCAACCTTGAACTCCCATACCATACCTCTACCCTCCTTGCCTAGCTGGTGAAATGCCCCCCCTCAGCAGTGAAGTCCAGGATCCCCAAGGTGCTTTGATGAGGTACCCTGGCTTGAACCCTAGGCTCTTTAGATTTGTTGTTGTTGTTCTTGGCAATGGCTAGACAAGGGGCTTCCAAGGTGGTGCTAGTGGTAAAGAACCTACCTGCAAATGCAAGAGACATAGGGGACGTGGGTTTGATCCCTGGGTTGTAAAGATCCCCATAAGGAGGACATGGCAACCCACTCCAGTAATCTTGCCTGGAGAATCCCATGAACAGAGGAGCCTGGCAGGCTACAGTTCATAGAATCACAAAGAGTCAGACATGACTGAAGCAACTTAGCATGCACACATGCAGACGAGGGGAGCAGGGACCAGTTTTCACCTCTTTTTTCCCTCAGTAAACCCTCTGCTTGTCAGCCACAGTGACAGACAAGCCCTAGCAGTTCTGAACAACAGAGGAGCCTGGAGCCTGCCTCTGGGATTTTGTGCTGGGCTGAGGACTCTGGAGAGAACCTCCCGCTGTGGGTGAGCCCGTCAGCCTGGGATGGCCCCATTCCTGAGCCATTGTTCTGTCTTTTGGCTCTCTAGAGTGGCTGAAAGAAAGATGACTGCCTGAGCAGTTAAATGAGGGAGCTTATTATTGGTGATGTGCACGTCTCGGGTATGTTGCATTTAGCATCCCTCAGTGAGCTTTCCCTTTGCTCTGATGGAAGTCTGCATTCTCTCCGTCTTAATGTTTTCTCTAAACCAGAAATGATTTCAGATGTCGTCTTTTCACCCGTCTCCTATCAAGGAAGCCATTTTTTATAGCCCATTTCACATTTAACTGCTTCTGGTCTTAAAATTCATTTATTCATTAAAAATATTTGTATTGACTATTTACCATGTGCTAGGCTACCATAGTGGGGGAATAGTGGTGAACAAGACAGTTAGGTCTCACTTCTTAAATAGTTTACCTTTAGTCAAAAATAAGTTTTTAAAAACTAGTTAATACAACATGGATTTGAACTGCTCAGGTCTACTTACATGCAGATTTTTTTCAGTCAGTATGCACTGCAGTACTACGATTTGAGCCTGGTTGACTCCAAGGCTGGGTAAGCCTCTGGATGTAGAACCATGAATAACTAGGGCTGACTGTAAAGTTACATGTGGGTTTTTGACTGCACAGGGGTCAGCGCCCTCACCCCCTAGTTGTTCAAGGGTCAACTGTACATCATCACAATTAACAGCTTCTTGATGTTGCCTCTAAGGACAACATCAAGCAAGTGAAAAGACAGCCCACAGAATAGAGGAAAATTTTGTAAATCGTATATCTGATAAGGGACTTATATTTAGAATACATAATAAACTCTTACAATTCAATAGTAAAAAGGATAAATAACCCAATTTAAAAATAGGCAAAGGATCTGAATAGACAGCTGTCCAAAGAAGATATACAATAGCCAATAAGCACATGAAAAGCTATTCAACATCATTAGCCACAAGGGAAACACGAATCAAAACCTTAATGAGGTCATACTTTATACTCTCTAGAATGGTTATCAGAAAAATGTATGATAATAAGTGTTGGTGAGAATATGGAGAAATTGGAACCCTTATGAACTGTTCGTGGTGATGTAAAATGATCTGGCCATTTTGGAAAATGGTTGTATCAAGTTTTTCAAATGATTAAACAGACTTATTGTATGACCTAGCAATTCCAATCCTAGATACAGACCCAAGACCCCTGAAAACATATGTCCACACAAAAGTTGGTACCTAAATGTTCACAACAGCATTATTCATAATAGCCAAAAAAAAAGGAAACAACTCAAATGTTTATTGGTTGATAGTGGATTAATACAATGTGGTTTATTCATACATCGGAATATTATTTGATATTAGAAGGAAATGGTGTGCTGATACATGTAACACATGGATGAAACTTAAAATATGCTAAGTCAGAGAAGCCAGTCACAGGACTGCGCATCATATGAGCCCATTTATATAAAATGGCCAGACTAGGCAAATTATAGAGCCAGAAAGTAGGTTAGAAGTTGCCTAATTCTGGGAGGGTGGGCTCTGGAGAAAAATGAGAAGTGACTGCTAATAGGTATGGGTTTAAGGGGGAGGGTGGCTGATGAAATGCTTTAAAATTGACTGTAGTGATGGTTGCACAGCTCTGTGAATATACTGAAGCTATTAGATTGTACAATTTCAATGGGTAAATTGTATGGTATATGAATTATATCTTAAGCTATTTTTAAAAGTCAGTGATAAGTGTTATGAAGAAAATAGGATTATGTAGAGATTTTAGATAGGTTAGTTAGGGAGACCTTTTTGAAGAGATGTCCTTCTGGCCCCAGCTGAAATGTTGAGGTGAAATCAGCCTGCACATGTTAGGCTGAGATTTTTTTTTCAGGCAGAGGAATATACAGTGCAAGGACCCTGAGGCAGGAGCAAGCTTAGTCTATTGGTGAAGCAGCTGGGAGGTCACTGTTCCCTGAGTTGAGTGGAAGACTAAGAAGTGAGGTTGGAAAGTTAGCAGTGCATCTAGAGACCAAAGTAAGGTGTATTTGGGTTTTATTCTAAGAGTAATAGGAAGCTACTTTAAACAGGAGAGTAACAAGATCTCATTTGCGTTTTTTGAATGATCCTTCTGGTTGCCTTGTGGGGAGGAACTCTTCATGTCTTCAGAATTGAGAGCCTCCTATCTTAAAACTTCCACCTCTCATGGTAGGAGATTCTTCCTGGTGTCTTGTTCAAGTCATTCCTTTTCATCAGGATTCTGGGTGGTAGATCTGGTGACCATGATAATCCTTCATAACCTGGAAGATTATTGCTCTTCAGATTAGAAAGTGGAGACAGAAATTCTCTATAGTTTCTCCATGGATGTGTCTACTTTCATCATGTGGTTGTCAGTTTCCAGATTTGGGACCATGGTGTTTCCTTGGTTTTCCATAGCTGGACTGGCTCTAGCCCTAGTTCCTTGGCTCCAAATTGAGTAGGGCAATCTTTCTGCCTCTGCCAGCTAGCAGCAGACCTGTTTTCTTCCCCTGAGGTTGAGGACAGTCAGGAGGGTAAGCAACAGAAGGTGCTGTGTTGAAGCCCCACAACCCAGTTGGGTGGGCAGGGCTGGAATGAACTTTTTTACAGCTCCAGGTAGCTCTTGAGAGGCTGGTGATGTGGTGAGTTGGAATATAAGACAGGAGCAAGATGACCTGGATTTGAATCTGGTCTCCACTACTCATGACAACCCACTCCAGTGTTCTTGCCTTGAGAATCCTACGAACAGATTAGTCCACGGGGTCACAGAGTTGGACACGACTGAGCAACTAACACACACATACACACTCCACTACTCATTAGGTGTCAAATGTTAGGCAAGTTATGTAATCCCCCAAGCAGTTTCTTTGTCTATAAAATGGGGATAACCAACCTACCTAAGGTTGGTTATTGCAGAGAATTAAATGTGGTATACTTGTAAAGCATGTAGAAGACTGCCTAGCAGGTAGTGATCAGAGTGGTAACTGCTATTATCATCATCTTTGTTCACCCAAATGTTAACTCAGAGAGTCAGCTCAGGACACTTGTGTGGGCAAGGCAGTAGATGGCACATAATCTTTAGAGCTTTGCTTGCTCTGCAAATAGTTTTTAAAAATTTCATATGTATTGTCTCCTCTGACCCAAAGAAATGCATGCTCAGTGTAAGCTTTCCAAACCTTAAAGTAATATGTAGTATAGAAAGTTGAAATGACATCAAAAGGACATAGATCAGTTGCAGAGAACTGCCGATTGGTAGTTTATTCACTCATGCAACAAATATATATTGAGTGCCTGTTATGTACATCCTCTGAGTAGCATTGTGAAGAGTAAGGGAGGTAATGTAAAAACAGTGCCTTGCACATGCTGGGCAGCCAGTAAGCACTCAGTAATGATAGCTTTATTATTGTTACTGTTACTCTGACTGGAGGCAGGGGTACAGGCATTGTTTTCAGCAGGCTTTTTTTTCCCCCAGCTGGAGAGCTGGGATATATGGGTCATAAAGTTGATTATCCTCTCTTGTATAGTGTTCTGGATCTTAGGGGCTTAGTCAGAGCTTTTGCTGGCCTGTGGCCCTGACACTGGACCCAGTTCTTCCATGATGTGTCACTTGCAGGAGACAGAACACTGTGAAATGTCTTTCTTGTTTCCTTGTTGATTTTTAGTTGTTTTTATTGCTGTATAACAAATTACTCCCAAACTTAGTGAGTTCAACCAACAGTATTCATTGATTATTTCTCACAATTTCTGTGAGTCATGAATTTTGAAATGTAGTCAAAATGTTGGCTGGGCTGCATGATCTGCTTCCAGCTCTCATGCCTGACAAGTTGGTACTGTCTGTTGGTTAGAGGTCTTAGTTCCTTTCCATGTGATCCTCTTCACAGGGCTGCTCATGTATCCCCCATGGCTCCTTTCAGAGTGAATAACAGAAAAAAATCAAGGCAGAAGTGTCATTTCCTTTCATGATGGAGCCTCAAAAATCAGCCCCATCACCTCTTCTGTCTTCTTTCTGTTACACAGATAAGCCATGTTCAATGGCGGAGGGAAATATACAAAGGAATCAATACCAGAAGGCAAGCCATTTTGGAGACTGGCTGCCATACCTACAACACCAAGAACGCTTTCCTAAAAAGACCCTGTGGAGGGATACCAGGCATCAGTCCCTTTGTGGATACTTGTCTGTGAGGTCAGTGGTACCCACAACCCTTCCCCACGCTCCACCTCCGCAGTGCTGAGCTGCCTCGGAGGAGGACAGTGGTTTCATTTTTCAGTCTTTGATCATGATAATAGCTAAAGTGAGTGACAGAAGACTACTTCTTGCAACTCTGTCAGTGACTTGTGCATTAGACTCTGGATTTCTTGAGGTGGACTGACCAGTTGGCCAGCCTCCTCTTACAAGCTTTCAGAGGAGGGGGACCATTTTTGGTACATTGAAATCCAGTCATTTTAAGATGAGGATAAATGGTACTGTACTAAAAAAGGGCTAATAACATTTTCATTCCTTATAGCTCATGTGTTCTGTTAGGAAGACTCTCCCTTATGAACTGGGAGAGGTAAGAGTTGGGTGGCAGAAGAGCTTCTGGGTTAAGAACCTGGGCTCTGGATAGACAGGCCTCTTGACACTCTATATCCTGGACAAGTTACTTAACCTTTTAAATTTCAGCTTCCTCAGCCGAGAAGTGGAGACAGTGCTGCTTCACTGACTCACTGGGAGGATTAAATGAAATAATGTACATGTAGTATAAACGAAGCTCCTAGCACAAAGCATGGCACATGGTAAGCAAATACAAGAGCTGTCTGTAATAATATTGTTGGCATCAGTCTCATCATCATTATTATTACCCTCTTTGACCCTAAGTTAGAGGAGAGGGGCACTGACTTACCCAGCAGCACAGAGGGACTCTGGGCCTATGGACTCCATCCCTCCTCCAGCATGTATACCTTCCGGCTTGAATGTCCTTCCATGTGATGCCGGAACCACAAATAGAAGTTTGGGCAACTCCCAATTATCTAGTGTGAATAATTCGCTCTGAGATAATCTGTGTGCCTGGCCAGCTTCTCAGATCAGCTGACTGGATTATTCTCCTCTTTCAATTATTCAACAGTACAAGTAATTGAGAGCTGGCATTAGAATGTGAAGGCTGTGAGGTCATCTCCTGTTTTCAGTCGCTCAGCCCTGCCAGTGGTGATGTTTCAGAGGAGCATGAAGGCTGTAGAGAGGAGCCCAAGAAGGGGAAGACAAAAGTGGGGTCAGGTTTGAGAACAAAGGATGAGAGCCCTGGAATGACATCCTGGGGAAAGCAAAGCTGCTGACCTCAGACGGGGAGAGTCAGTGAGGAATGGCTTACAAGGTGCCTTTTCTTTCACCTGGGCCAGACGAAGGGCCCCTGTTGGAGTCAAGGGTCATGCTTCCCTGAGGAACTCTTTGAATTTAAATTTGACTCTGAAATGTTTTTTTTGTTGTTGTTTTTGACTGAGCCATGCATCTTCCAGGATCTTAGTTCCCTGATCAGGAATAGAACTCAGGTCACCTGCAGTGGAAGTGCAGAGTCCTAACCACTGGACTGCCAGGGAATTCCTGACTCTGAAATGTTAGATATTCCTGCTGCTGCTGCTAAGTTGCTTCAGTCGTGTCTGACTCTGTGCGATCCCATAGACGGCAGCCCACCAGGCTCCGCCATCCCTGGGATTCTCCAGGCAAGAACACTGGAGTGGGTTGCCATTTCCTTCTCCAACGCATGAAAGTGAAAAGTGAAAGTGAAGTCGCTAAGTCGTGTCCGACTCTTGGCGACCCCATGGACTGCAGCCTACCAGGCTCCTCCGTCCATGGGATTTTCCAGGCAAGAGTGCTGGAGTGGGGTGCCATTGCCTTCTCCGATATTCCTGGAGTCCCTTAAAATATGGTTGACCACCCTCTTCCCTTCTGTTTGGCATCAGGGGACTGCCTTAGGAAACTCAAGGAGCCAAGCCTTTCTGTAAAGTAGGGGCTCTACATTGAAATGATCCCTTCATATAAAAAGTAAACAAAGATTTATTTACAAATTTACAGTGCATATAAATACATAATATAAAAATCAGCTTTTATCTCTGAGGGTATGAGGAATGAGGTTTTGAGATAGAGGAACTTTTCTATTTTGCATCTTCTATGCTGTTATGAATCCTTTTTTTTTTTACCATGAGCTTATATCATTTTCTAATTAAAAGGTAGAATGAAATCAAAACATATAAGAAGTTGCTATTGTGTTTTCTGGTATGAGTTCTTTGAATTGTGGTATGTAGCCTGTAGCTGGCTTGAGTTTTGGGGTTGGACACAACAATTCGTTCAGATCCCTTCAGCCAGGTGGCCAGTGAGGCATTATTTGTGAACTCCATGGCCCAGGCTCCCTTAGAGTGAGGTCAGTGGGGCTTAACCAGCACTCCTCTGCCCCTCGTCATAGCGCCTTAGTCCCGAGGTTGCCATCCTCTCTCCTGCTGTTATTATCACCACCCTGTCCTTCCCTAAGGACCCAGGAACCATTTCCCCTGCATCCGCCAGACCCAGGGTTACCCTGAAGTTATCCATCTAGACTCCTTTTTGCTTCTGAGATGGAGGATTAAACTCTTGATCCAGATACTATTTTGATATGTGGTTTGTCCAAGATCAGTACTTTTGAAGGGAGGAGAAAGGTTAGTTGGTATTTGAACTGTTTCTCTTGAGTTAAAAAAACAAAAACTTTCATTTAGTTTGTGGCTTAGGAAAAGTTGTTTGAGCTCAGTTTGGTGTTCATAGTACTGAGGTTCATGCCAGGTCTTGACTGGTGGTTGGTTCCAGCGTGTGTTTAGGAGGAGCAGGGGCAGAGTGGAGGCAGGAGCTTTTTTGTCTTTGGGGCTCTTAACAGCAGCAGTAAATTGTGATGTGTGTGGAGCAGGAGCAGAGCCAGCTCAAAGAGCCCTGGGCCAAAGGTCCCATCTGCGGGCAAGCTGCTTTTCAGCCTGGCTGGAGGTTCTTATATCTGAGCCCAGCAAGGCTACATTAGGCCAAACCTTCAAACGTGGCTCCAGAGTACGAGGCATAGTCAGAGCATTTAGCTGCTCCACGTGGAAGCTGAGCTCCATTTTCCTGCATTTCCATTTCCTGAGAAGACCTTAGTGGCAGAGAGAACTTGGTAGACACGTGTTGGCCAGCATCACTGCTTAGGGCAGGCTCCAGGTCAGTGGTGAAGTTGTTGGAATGGCTCAGGAATGTGCAGAACTTGGAAGCTGAATGAAACCTAGAGATGCCTCTGCTGGATCTGGCTCCTGAAGATCCCTGTGATATCCTGTTCCTAGCTGGCCTTCGAGCAAAGAGGCTTCCTGAATTTGTCTCACCTCTCCCCAGGGACCCTGACATAGCCCGTCTGGGCTTTTGGAGGAAGGGTATGACTTGTTTAGGCTGAAGGAGATAGGAGTTCCCAGAATCCCTTGAGAAGGAGATAATTAACTTTGATAATTAGCCTGAGAGATGATTTAGGCTGCTGGCTGGGGCCAGATGAGGGAGTTAGAGGAGTGTATGTTGGTCTCTGGAGATGAGGAATGCCAGGGACTCTATTCCTTCAAGCCAGATTAGGGGGAGAGCCCCAGTGCAAGCACTTTGTGCTAGATGCTGAGCAAGTGGTGGCTTTTGTGTCAATGGGGATGTGGTGGGTTTTCCCTTTTTGTACCTAAAATACCTGCTTTCCTCTCCAAGAAGTAGAAATATCCTGGAATGGAGAGCCAAACTATGGAGTCATTGGCATGAATGGCAGTGATTCTGGAGGGAGCCACATACCTATTCTTAGCTCTTTATCAAATATGCTGAGCTGAAGTTTCCAGGTTTTGGGGGTCATATTCTCCATTGTTGGTGGGTGCTATGGGAAGGTTTGAGTTAGTGGGTAAGGGAAACCTCCAAGGAGTTGGTTGTCTGAAAACTTTAATACCGTGTGAGTTTCCTAACTATGAGCCTGCTTGGTGTCCACATGATCTTGTGCTTGGGCCATGGGGACAGATCTGTAAAGATGGGCCACTGTTAAAGGACTTCCCTGGCAGTCCAGTGGTTAAGGCTCTACAGTTCTACTGCAGAGGGCATGGGTTTGATCCCTGGTTGGGGGACTAAGACCCTCCATGCCACGGGGTACAGCTTCCCCCTCCCTCCCCACTCTACCCCCCACAAAAAGGGGACAAACAGCAAGCCATTTGGAGCATGTAACCTATGTAACCAGACTGTTACATACCTGGCCTGACTCCCAATCTAGCTCCAAACAGCCAATTACTATCCAGTATTATGGCTTGAATCCCATGGACAGAGGAGCCTAGCAGGCTACAGTCCATGGGGTCGCAAAAGTCGGACATGACTTAGTGACTAAACCACCAACCATTATGGCTTGAGGTGGTATGAAACAGTATGGTGAGCTGTGAAGGCTCCTGATTTATATTGTTTTTGGTCTCAAGACATTCTTCTATCTTCCTTCTTTGGAAACCACCTTCTTTCCTTTGGGAATAAGGCTGTTAGTTTTTGTGACCCACCTCTTCTGTTCCCAGTTAGGGCTTGTCATATAACCTGGATTGGACACTTGTAGTGGCTCTTCTGTCTGTGCAGTGACTGGCCCAGGGGTTGGCATATGACACAAGCAGGACCAATCAAAGTCCTGCCCTGGAATTCTGTCCCACTTAAGAGGGAGAATTCTTTATGCTGGGATTGATGCATTTGGGGGCAGCCAGTGGCCATCAGACTCACCTTTCCGTGGAGAATGCAGCTTCATCTAGAGAGAGGCAGAGCCCAGAGATGTAGCTGAGGGGGGGCCTGGCATGCTCCTGGAGCCTCTGGACCCAGCTGTCCTTTTACTTTCACCATCATTCTTCATGATGGATCCCAACAAACTAAGGTTTTCTCTTAGATGAGTCTGAATTCAGTTTTGATCCCTCAAAGAGAGTCCTGACTAATAGCAAACAGCTTCCAACTGATCTAACTCTCTGCTTCCAAATAGCCAGTATCGTGTCCAGGGAAGCTGCTTCATGGCTGGGACCCCATACAGAAAACTTGCTTCATACATGTTGGGCACTCACTTCCTGTTTCTTCCCTGAGTAGCAGCACCCTCTCCATCTGCTGCCAACCTGTGGGAGAAGGGTGGAGACCTGAGCTTGGGTCTCCCAGCTTGCCTCTTGGTGTCAGTTAATCTTGTCATCCATGCATGTATTTTTCATCTCCTTCCTCTGCTTCTGCAGAGATAAATACAAACTGTCAGTCTTGCTTTGCAGGGGCCTTGCCAAACATGCCAGTGGTGGGGAGTTGATCAGTCTACCGCAGGCTCCTGTCTTCCATATGTAGAGAGGGAACCATATTCCCATGGCGCAGTGCTGTTTGAGACTGCAAATCTGATTATGTCCCTCTGAAACTGGGCTGTCCTCTGGTGCCCAGCTTGAGCTGATGCTGAATTTATTGTCCCTAAAACATCAGGGCAGTGTTAGAGGTTCCTTGCCCACTGCTTCTTTCCCAGGCTGCTTGTGCCAGCTGCGGGGACCTCGTGAGGCTGTTAGGTGTCTCTCTGTGGCAGATTCATTGTTCCATATTTTTATTTAATTACTTACTTTTACAGCTCTTAGAATAAATCTAATTATCCATCTGTTATGCTACATTATGCCACTGCAGTTCACGCAATTCTTTCTCATTGTATGATATTTGTTAACTTGACCTTGCCCTCTTCCAGTGTTCATGCTCCCCTGTGTGGCTCTGTGCCACCTTCTCAGTGGATCCCCAGCATGTCAGTCTGTTAGGGCCCCAGCAGAACCGACCTGTGGGTGGCTCTTAGGTGAAGCAGAGGTTGGTGGAGTTTGGAGTAGTTCAGAGGGAGGAGCATGGCCAAGAAGCCACCTACAAGGCCATGCTGACCTGACTTTGGTTTGGAAGGCTGGATTGGTATTAGGGTGCTAAGAAAGAAAGAAGAAGTTGTAGCCTAAGTCCCTGATCTTTAGCCAGAGTGCTGTTGTCAAGGTCAGCCAGGTGAGGTCGACCAGGAAGGAGGTGACAGTGCCCACCTGCGGACATGTCTGTGACTGCCCCGCCATGGCTGGCAAGTGGTGCCTGGCATTAAGAGCGAGTCAGGACTGATCTCAGACACAGCACAAGTGGAAGTTACCTACTGGAGACTAATTTCAGGAACCAAGTGAAGGATCCTGGCCCCCAGATTGTTTTTTTTTTTTTTAATTCTTTTCCTGCTGCCTAAAAATTTTTAATACTGTTGGGAATTAATGTCTTGATTTTTTAAATACATCCATTACCTCTCTTTGGGGACAAATATAGATACTCCCAGAAGGGGTATGCCAGGGGTCATTGAACACCTCTGCTCTGTCCTTTTTCTCAAGCAGTTGGGAAATCATGGTGGGGACACACAGGAAGTTGATTTAGGAGTCAAACTGGAGGAGGAAGGGCAGAGAAGGCAAAAACTGAGAATATTAACTAGGGTCTGCCTTGTGTGAGCCCTTGCAGTGGGTAAGCTGCTCATAATGGGAGGGAGGTCGTGTGTCCAACCCATCCACATACCTAGTTATAGGGCTGGACCACCCAGGCCTCAGTGTCCCAGCAGGGGAGTAACACCAAGCCGGCCTTATCCTTTTAGGCAGCTGCTGCTCATTGAGTACCAGCCATTGGGCTAGACCATCTAGAGTGAGGTTACAGGTGAATAGGCAGGAAGGCATAGTCCGTGTCCTTGAGGGTGGTGACGATTTAGTAGGGGAGACAGACTTTGACCAAGTCTGTTGAGTGAAGGGGTCCCAGGAATGCATAGCAGGGGCCCTGTGTGGGAGGTGGTCACTGAGGGCTTCTCTGAGGAAACGGTTGGAGAGAGACATGGAGGAATAAGGACTAGCCTGATGAAGCTGGGGGCAGGGATGGGGAGTGTTTGGGGGAGGACACTCCAGGCAGAGAGGCAGTGGTGATGGTTGCACATTTGAGTTGAGAAATTCATTGTGGGAGCAAGTCAGTTTTTGTTTTCACATGGGCTCGTTTTCAGCGGGTTCCCGAATGGAAACCCTGAGGGTGCTTCCCTAATTCCTTGGGGGCACATGTGTGTGGCCAGATAGGCTTTCTGTGTGGAGACACTTGGGTCAGAGGCTGTGTGTTCTACTGCCTCATCCTCCAAGGTACCCACAGCCCAGGGCTGGGCCTGCTACAGTGGTTGAGGCCTCCCAACCCCCCGCCTCTGGCCCAAGCCCATATAAAAGGCCTTCTGGATGCAGGCCCGGTTTGGAGCTCATTATAGCCTCATGGCCAGGCCCTCCATTTTCCCTTCCAGGTTAAGACTTGGCAGGCATCAAAGACTGCCAGGAACACCCCACAGGCCTTCTCCCTTAATGATCTTGCTACCGCCCCCAGTCTGCATGGCCTTCTTAGCCAAGCTTTTCTCACCAGAGCCTCTGCTTTTCTTCATTCCAGCAAGCAAGATTCAGTGACTAATTGCTGGTATTTTTTTTTTTTTTTTTTTTCTTCAAGACTATTGATATAGACTGTCATGTTGGGGGTGGGGAAGAGCAAGCTGTAGTCTGGGGGGACTGGTGTCTCCTGCTGCTGCCGTCATTAGACTGAGGCCCATGTGGTATTGATGTCCGCATTTTGTCTTTGTTCTCATATTTTTTGTCGTTTCGACATTTGGTTCTTTGAACATCTAACATGCCTTTTATGCTTCTCATCTCCCACAGAAGATTGTTGTATTTTGTACCCCACCGAAGCTGTGTTTTCCTTTTGTCAGATTTCTCACTTTCTTCTTTATTGTATTTTGATCAGTGTGGCCATGTAGGTCTGGGTTTTATTGGGAGCTTTTCATCTTCTTGGCAGTGGCCCTTGGGGCCTGGGTCTTCTTGCAGAAGCTGGGCTCTGCCACAGGCCCCTGAAGCAAGCTTCTCCTGGCCAGGGCTGGATAGAGCCCAGCCTGTCATCTCTCCAGGGACATTCCAGTGTAGTTGTTCTGAGACGCAATCAGGCATCAGCACTAGTAAGACTTGTTAAAATACAGATTTCCAGGTCCCATCCCCAAAGTTTCTGACTCACGAAGTTTGGGTTGGGGCCTGAGAATTTTTACTTTACCCTTGTTCCCAGGTGTTGCTGGTACTGCTGGTCCAGAGACCACACTTTGAAAACCATGGTATTAGTATAATTCCTGCTTTACCTTGAGCCAGAGTGTCCAGGGTCATATGGAAGGGAGAATAGTGAGGGACCAGATTCCTTCTCCAAACTGGTCCAGCTCTCCAAAACTAAACGATAGCAGATGTTGGCAGTGGCAGCATAATGTTTTAAACACTTTTACAGTGCTTTCAATCACCCTGTATTGTTTGATCCTGAAAAACAGACCCCTTGGTTAAGTAACTCAGCTTCTTGACAAATAATAGAAGTAAAGTTCATATAAGTTCAGGACTTTTGATAGTGTGTGGTGTAACTCCAGTGGAATCCATGTCTCTTGGCTCCTGTTCTTGAGGTTTCAGGCCTCAGCCACTTATTAGCTATGTGACCTTGAGAAAAAAGCTACTTAACTTTCCCTGACTCAGTTTATTAATTTGTAAAAGGGGGTAATAATAATGTTTGCCCCATAGAGTTGTAGTGACAATTATGTGACTTAATATTTGAAAAGCATTTAATTGTTGTTAAGTGTTGGAACCCCAGAATCTATTCTCCTAATGACTGTGAGGGGCTGCCCTTATTTTTTGCATTTCTGCTGTCACAGAGGCCTAGGAGAATGTACCACTACTCAGTATTTGCCTCAGGCAGTCAGGACAGAGCTCAGTCAGTTTAGAAAGGTCCTCCTCTCTGTGGTCTGCTCTGAGGGAACGGTGGATGGCATGTGCCTCTTGGAGTTGGGTGGAGTGGTAGCTGCGTGTGGAGTCTGAGACCAGGAACGCAAAGTCATCAGCACTCCTCAGGAGCTGCTGCAGTTGCAGCTCAGCCCTGCAGTGGCCCTTCACAGGTTAGTTTGTTAGGAGGGAAAGCCCAGTCTACCCTTGCAGTGTTTCCTGTCTCCTGACTCCTCTCTCCACCTTCTGACGGGGGCATGTTTTAAGTAGAGGGCTGGTCCTGATGATGCTAATAGTATTCAACCTGTCGAATAGTATGTGCCAGGCACTGTTACATTGGATACCTCGTTTAATCCTCCCAATGAAACAATCCTTACTTTACAGATGAAGAAGTTTGGGCAAAGATAGTTTAATTACAATTAAGTAGAAAGGTCCAAGATTCCAGTTCAGGTCATGGGCTCCTGAGCCCATGGTCTTTATAAAGTTTTGTGAAGTTACCTCCTTGTATTCTAGCATGATGTTTCCCTCTGGGGTGTCATTTTCCCTCTCCTGTAGGTACCTAGCCTTGTTCTGTTCTCAGTATTCTTTGCTCCTCAGCTTAGTGTCCAGGACAATGGAAGGTTTTTGTTTTTTTTTTTTTAATTCACCTTTGTATATTCATAGAATTTAACACAAAACCTTATACAGAGGGTGACCATATGTTCTGTTTATGCCTCTTTTCCCAGTGCAGTAATTAATAGTGCTTCTTTTCACTCTTAAAAATGTCCCAGTTTGGACAATAAATTATGTGGTCACCCTACTTGCACATGATTGGGACAGTGGCATTTTAATAGAGGACCTTTAAGACTCAAAGAAACAAACCCCAGATGGTAAGATTTTAAGCACTTCTATTGCCCAGTGAGCAGGAGAATTTAGACAAAGGTTCTGCTCAGCACCCCACAAATGTACCAAAAAGAACTATCTCTTAAGACCAGAGTTGAGGCCAGTAGGGGTCACAAAGTCAATTAGATTTATCGAGACAGAAGTCCCACTGTGGCTGACATGCCAGGCCAGGAAGAGAGGAAGTGCAGAAAACTTAGGCTTTCCCATTTCTCCCAAGCAAAAATGATCCCCAGCCTAGCACTTGGCTGTCCGTAAGCCCCTTAGCCTTCCTGCAGGAAAGAGCTAACTGGGCTTGAGCTGTTCCACTGTGCTGAATGAACTGAAGCCCAATGGGAGTCTGGGCTCTCATCCCAGTGCATTTTTTCTGGGATTCTGCTCATCTCTGACTCTACCCCTGTACCTGGACGTGGGATCACACTCACCCACACCCTTGGTGTGTAAAAGTCACACTCCAGATTGTGTCCTTGCCCCATTTGCAGGCAGCTGAAAACTGCTGTGCATATGTCAGTTCACACTTGAACCGGTTTAATGTTTTTTTCCTTTAAGTTGCAATCTGAAATTCAGCCAGACAGGCTTTAATGAGCACTAAATTGTCAAGCCTTTTGTTTCCCTTGCTATTTCCCAAGCCATAGAGATTCTGTGTTTGATTCAGCAACAATTGCTGAATCTTAAACAAACCATTTACATTTTGACGTTAACTATTTTATGAGTGTAACTTTTTCGTTGTCGTTAGAATGCTTCTAACAGAAGGCCTTTTTAGTGACTTATTAGTAAAAGAGTTTAAAGGGTCTGTGGAAGATGATTCTTAACATTTTCTTTGAAGAAAACAAAAAAAGTAGATTTTTATCTGAATTCATTGGGTAATAAATACATGCAGACTTTTAGCCTTTCTCCTCTGAGCTGAGGCTTTTGCTCTTGCTGAGGTCATTCTAGGGTATCTTCCTGGTCAAGCCCTCCATTTTTCAGATTACAGTACACTTAATATTGAAGCCCCCGTCTTGCAAAGTTAATAGAGTCCCGCTCTGAATGTTTCTGTCAGCTGTTAATTTTGTCTAATTAGGGGCAGGAACTATTTTCATTCTTCGCTTTGGCCCCAAGATGCTTAGCTGAGGACCCTGTGCACTCTGGGCCCAGTCAAGATTTGTCGACCAGCTGACTGGACAAAGAGCCTCAGACAAATAGCATGCTCACAAACGAAACCATCCATCATTCTGTCTCTGGAAGCTCTGGGTAATTGGGGCTGTTCTCCAGTGTTTAAAGATCTCCACAGAATGGGAAGTCTTTACTTTCCTCTTAGGTTCCCATTTCAGTATCTGGTCAAACAGGCACAAAGGCTTTGGGCAAGACTAGTCCTCCCAGTTTGTTCCTGCATCAGGGAAGCTCTGTGTCTTTCTTAACCTGGAGGAGACCTGCTGAGCCCTGAGCCTGGCCAGGGAGTCTGCAGGCCCACTCCATCCAGTTTTTTCCTCTGTTACAGAGGAGAAAGTGGACAGAAGTGGCTGGGGTGCATGATCCCACAGTCACTCAAGCCATGAGATTGGCCATATGAAATAGAGCTGGCCAAGGAGGCCATGTTGATCCACCCCCATGGAAAACCAGGAGGAGCCTTGCCTCTCTTGAGGCTGTTCTTGCCTCTTGGAGCTGGAACTAATTGTTCACAAAGATCTTTCCAAATACCAATAATGCAAAATATTTGGGTGGTTCACTATATTGTTCACCATATTTAAACTGTCAGAAACCTTAAATATCTAAGCAGAACCTCAGCAAACAAAGGATATTTTGGGGACTTGTTATGTATGTTGCACAGCAGAGAGATTTGTAGTCTATACGACTTCCAAATCCTGGAAATGAAGCATTTCAGTGTTGTCATTTTCTGCTATAGACCATCCCACGATCGTTGCCTTTCGTTTTACTATTGAGAGATGGCTCATTCATAAACATTTCTGCAGTTGTGTGGCAAAAGCAAGATAGGCTTTGCTTAATTCCATTGGCTCTGATTGAGGAGATGAGGTGGTTGGGAGGAAAGGTGAGTGATTTCCCAGCACATGTCTCAGAACTCTTGAGAGCAGAATTGAAGTAAGAAAATGCCTCCTGAGCCACTAAAGGCCTGTTGAGAAGGTGTATTGCCTGCACCTTGGAACAAGGATGGCCAGTGGTCTTCCTGGGGTGCTCATACCATGCCAGACCAACTTGTCTGCTCTTGTCAGCCTTTAGCACTTAGGGGAGCTGGTATAGACCCATCTCACACCCACTCTGGGTTCTCTAATAGACTTGATAAATCTCACTGTGAAAACTTCCCATATGATTAAGCCTAAATTTCCTTCTGTTTAACTTTGTTGATCCCACTTCCCTCAGACTGAGACAATTATGGGAGACATTTGTTGAATATTTATAGGGCCACAGATAATTTCCCTTTAGCTCTCTCTCTTCCATGTTCCCCACTCTGTGGCCTCCCTTTCAGTTTAGTTCAGTTGCTCAGTTGTGTCCAACTCTTTGCGACCCCATGAACCATAGCACACCAGGCCTCCCTGTCCATCACCAACTCCCAGAGTTTACCCAAACCCATGTCCATCAAGTCGGTGATGCCATCCAACCATCGCATCCTCTGTCATCCTCTTCTCCTCCTGCCCTCAATCTTTCCCAGCATCAGGGTCTTTTCAAATGAGTCAGCTCTTTGCATCAGGTGGCCAAAGTACTGGAGTTTCAGCTTCAACATCAGTCCTTCCAAAGAGCAGCCAGGACTGATTTCCTTCAAGATGGACTGGTTGGATCTCTGTGCAGTCTAAGGGACTCTCAAGAGTCTTCTCCAATACCACACAGTTCAAAAGCATCAATTCTTCGGCACTCAGCTTTCTTTATAGTCCAACTCTCACATCCATACATGACTACTGGAAAAACCATAGACTTGACTAGATGGACCTTTGTTGGCAAAGTAATGTCTCTGCTTTTGAATATGCCATCTAGGTTGGTCATAACTTTCCTTCCAAGGAGTAAGAATCTTTTAATTTCATGGCTGCAATCACCATCTGCAGTGATTTTGGAGTCCAGAAAAATAAAGTCAGCCACTGTTTCCCCATCTATTTGCCATGAAGTGATGGGACTGGATACCATGATCTTCGTTTTCTGAATGTTGAGTTTTAAGCCAACTTTTTCACTCTCCTCTTTGATTTTCATCAAGAGGCTCTTTAGTTCTTCTTCACTTTCTGCCATAAGGGTGGTGTCATCTGCATATCTGAGGTCATTGATATTTCTCCTGGCAATCTTGATTCCAGCTTGTGCTTCTTCCAGTCCAGCGTTTCTCTGGATGTACTCTGCATATAAGTTAAATAAGCAGGGCCTCCCTTTAGCCGGTTCTAATTAGCTTCTTTGATCCTTCCTCCCTGTTTCTCCTCTAGTTTGTTAATTACACTTCTCCCCCATGAATTCTTCCTGTACTGGCCTTGTCTGTCTAGCCGGAGGAGCTGGGAATGAGAATCCAAGGCTCCTCAGTGGGAGGTATTACCTTCTTCTTTGTCCTGTACCACAGGTAGCCCCTCCCACTTCTGAGAAGCCTGAAAATCCAGGCACTCTGCCTTTCTTAGCAGAAAGGTAAGAACAGTAATTTTCATTAAAGTACAATATATCATGATTAAAACTGTTATTTGAATGCTTGGTATTTGCCAGGAAGTGTGCTAATCTCTTTATATATTATCATACTTCATACCCACAGCAATCTCATGAGATAAATATTACTAATTCCTATTTTATAGATGAAGAAACTGAGGTCTGAAGAGGTTTAGTAACATGTTGCAACCACACAGCTTGACAGTGCTGGAACTAGAACTTGAACTTGGGTCTCTCTGACTCCAGAGCAGCTTTTACTCAGTATTTGCTTTTTGAGTTTGAGCTTTTTGATAAGACGAAAGTCCAGATCACTGGCTCTTAGATCACCAAAAAACATGCTGGGATGTCAGCTATTTACCCTTAGAGTGGGAGAGGGTTTTTGCATTGAGATAATAAAACTTGGTGCAGAAGCAAGTTGGTGTGGTGCTATGGGTCTTTATATATCTGGACCCTTGGAAATACCTCCTCCTGCAAAAAACAAGAATCTCATCAATTTTTGAATTGCTTTAATTCTTAACTCACTTTTCTGATAGTTTTATCCCTCAGAAGGTTGAGAAAAACGGCTTCACTGAAATGGTATTCTGAGCATCATGAATGATTTGTTTGGTGAAGTGAAGGTGTTGGAAACTTTAGTACAAAGTGGCCATGTTCAGAGAAACCAAGGGAAATACAGAACTCTGAGTTTGAGGGAAAGCAGATTTTAGAAGGTCCAAGGAAATGTAGATATATTTGGGCAAGGGCTTTGAAGGGAAGGCTGACTCATAGTCTGAACAATGAAATGTGCTTAGTGCAGTCACAAGTGATTACTGCAAGGAACAGAGAGGAGACACCTATTCAGACCAATAAGGCCACTTGGGGAGTTGTTAGTGTTGCGCTTTGTCTGAGAGATGATAAAGGGGCCTGTAACCAGGAACAAACAGAACGAAAGGTGTAGATCTCCGGGAGCACTGTCAGGACTGGGTGCTGAGAGCACAGGACCTGCTGAGCCGTTGGTGTTCGGAGTGAGGAAGCAGGGAGGACGCTGGGCCGCCTGCCCAGCCAGGAGACTCGGTGTCGCAGGTGGCAGAGGGCTCGTTGCCGTCCTTCTGTTTTACCTCTTCACTTCTCTTTAAGGAGAATGGCCCTCCTGTCAGAAAGAGTAAAGCAAACATGGTTAGGAAGAACCTGAGGAAGGAGGGAGAAGAGCCACTGGCTTCTTAAAATTAATTAAGGTCTGAAAAATCAAATGAAAGCTCATGGATATCATCATGAGACTGTGCACATATGGATGTTTAAGCATCACTGAGAGAGGAGTAAGCAGACATGGTAACTGTTTTGCTTTTCAGAATAACAGGGCAAGTTTTGAGCCCTCATTTATGAGCATTTCTAAAGAGAGATGATCTCTTGGAGTTCGTGTGGGTTCCATGAAAATAGACTGATTTAAGGCTTCATATCCCTTCCTTCCTCCTTCTCTTCCTTCTAAAATAGTACATTCATCTTACGTGTACCACTTGATGACTTTTTAAAAGTGAATATACCCATGTAACTACCACCTGAGTCAAGAAATGGAACTCTGTCAGCACCCCAGAAGATTCCCATGCTGCCTCCTAACTCTGATGTCTTTTTTAGAAAAATTTACCAGCCTACAAGTTAAGACTCAATGTTGTAGACAAAGAGGGAACCTGCATTTCAGAAGTGTTTGTCCAAACACATAGCAAAGTGACATTTTAAATTTTGCTGTTACTAAATTTTTAATTTTATAAATAACCCACATTCATTGTTTTGTGTTTTTTTAATCTTACCATGCAGGAACAAGTATATGGTGTCAGTCCACCCCTACCATTTATAACTGGCTTTTTACCTGCTCTGCTTGTATTCAGGGCCATGTTGGGGAACCCTTGCCTCATCAGAGGGTGATAGGAACAGCCTTCAGGGATTCAACCTAGGTAGGCCCAATGTGAGTCAGTTTTGTGATACTACTACCAAAAACTTGGATATGGCCTTAGATTTTAGGAACAGATGGCCTTGGGGCAGAGGATTAATTATTTTAATTAAAAATTATTATTGAATTCCAGAACTAATGGATGAAAGTTTGATGAGGAACAGGTTGTCTTCATATCTCAAAGAATCTCCCCGCAAAATACATGTCAATTTTGAAGGGACAAGTAGTATCTTTATAGTGGAGAAATCTGGCAGGTAGCACCGTGATGAAGTAATCAAAGTGAACCCAGCCACTCTTGAGCCTGAATGACGTCACGTGCTGCCTCATATGAGGCACTGAGAAAGATAAGACGTTGCTTTTGTGTCATTCCTGCTAACATGCACTACCTCAGTCTAACCAGGAAAACATATCAGCTTCAGGCTGAGGGACATTTTACAACTGGCCTGTGTACTTCCAAACTGTCACCATCATGAAAGAAGACAAAGACAGACCAAGGAAGGCTATCTCACAGTTAAAGGAGATGTGGAGACATGCTTCTCAATTCATAATGTAAGGCCTGGGTTGGACCTTGAACTAAAATTATTTTCCTAATAAAGGATATTTTGGAGACAGTTGGGAAAATCTGAATATCTGTAGATCATGCATCATGTTAATTTCCTCATTTTGATTACTGTGGTTATGTTCTTAGGAAATACGTGTTACATTTGGGGTAAAGGGGCTTCAGATCGCAGGAAAAATGTGTAAATATATATATAGAAAATGTGGTAAAATGGTAGTAATTTGTGACTCTTGATGGAAGTCTTTTTTCATTTTGCCCCTTTTCTGTTATTTTTCTGTATAATTTTCGATGGTATTGTAAAATTTTTATTTATTTGGCTGCACTAGGTTTTAGCCGAGGCAGGTGGGCTCTTCAGATGCGGCCTGTGGAATCTAGCTTCCTGACCAGGGATTGAACCCAGGCCCTCTGCACTGGGATCATGGACTCTTAGCCACTGGACTACCAGAGAAATCCCTCTATAGTAGTTTTTTAGTGCCCAGTCTGAAATGATTTGGACTTCCCAGGTGGCACTAGTGGTAAAAAAAAAAAAAAAAGAAAAAACAAAAACCAGCAGCCAGTGCAGGAGACGAGAGGTGCAGGTTTGATACCTGGGTGGGGAAGATCCCCTGGAGGAGGGCATGGCAAGCCACTCCCATATTCTTGCCTGGGGAATCCCATGGACAGAGGAGCCTAGTGGGCTACAGTCCATGGGGTCTCAGAGTCAGACACTATTGAGCAACTTAGCTCCCACATCAGTTCAGTTCAGTCACTCAGTCGTGTCCGACTTTTTGCGACCCCATGAATCGCAGCACGCCAGGCCTCCCTGTCCATCACCAACTCCCGGAGTTCACTCAGACTCACGTCCATCGAGTCAGTGATGCCATCCAGCCATCTCATCCTCTGTCGTCCGCTTCTCCTCCTGCCCCCAATCCCTCCCAGCATCAGAGTCTTTTCCAATGAGTCAACTCTTCGCATGAGGTGGCCAAAATACTGGAGTTTCAGCTTTAGCATCATTCCTTCCAAAGAAATCCCAGGGCTGATCTCCTTCAGAATGGACTGGTTGGATCTCCTTGCAGTCCAAGGGACCCTCAAGAGTCTTCTCCAACACCACAGTTCAAAAGCATCAATTCTTCGGCGCTCAGCTTTCTTCACAGTCCAACTCTCACATCCACTGCAAAAACCATAGCCTTGACTAGATGGACTTTTGTTGGCAAAGTAATGTGTCTGCTTTTCAATATGCTGTCTAGGTTGGTCATAACTTTTCTTCCAAGGAGTAAGCGTCTTTTAATTTCATGGCTGTAGTCACCATCTGCAGTGATTTTGGAGCCCCCAAAAATAAAGTCTGACACTGTTTCCCCATCTATTTCCTATGAAGTGATGGGACCAGATTCCATGATCTTCGTTTTCTGAATGCTGAGTTTTAAGCCAACTTTTTCACTCTCCTCTTTCACCTTCATCAAGAGGCTTTTTAGTTCCTCTTCACTTTCTGCCATAAGGGTGGTGCTGCAATGATTTAAGGGTGGGGCAGGGAATGCCCCAGAGGACTGTGAGGCAGCGCTGTGAGCTCCCAGATGTCAAGAAGATTCTTCAGCGCCCCTTCCTCTGAGTCCCCTTTGTCTCTCCCAGGGTGGGCAGGTTGTCATTCTGTGTGTGTGTCTGGAAAGGTGTTCTGGAGATGCTCCTGTGAGCTGTATCATTGTGGAGAACTGTGGGCATCCTACACTGGCTTCTGTGACTGGCAGCTGTTTGGGGACTGTATTTGAATGGGTCCTGTGACACTCCCTTCTTTTCTTCAATGTCCAGATGGAACTTCTAAGAGGCCCAGTGTGGTTCCCACCACAGTTACATGGTTTGAAGCTCATTACAGGCTTCAGTGTCTTTATTTCTCCTGGCAGCTTCATTTTCATGTGGAAGAGTTGTATGTGTTGTTTTTTTTTTTTTTTCCCTAAGTTGGTAACTGTCCATGTCTTGATTGATTAATTGATTGCTTAACCACATTAATCCCTAGATGGTAGGCTAGTATAGATCTTTAATGAGCCTGTTTCGGGAGTACACATCCTGCAGGTTCTTGTGTTCACAGGTGACCCAGGGCCACTCACTGTCTGAGGCTGTCAGAGAAAGGACCTTTCTTTCTCTGAGCATACACAGCGTCATCAGGCAGGATCACAAACGATTGAGCCTGAGGTTTCCCCCTTTCCCCACTGCACAGCATCTTCTCAGAGAGCATTTCAGAACAGTGACACCTTTGTCTTCTGTTATTAAGACAGAAGGAGTAATGATTGTCCTACCTAGAAATATTGCAGGGACTCATGAGAAAGCACATACCCTCTGTGTCCCCAGCATGCTGTGAACAGGCCTGACATCTCGGTTTGGGCTGGGACTCTGGACCACACAGGCTCTACGCCAGGGGTCTCACCTTAGAATCTCCTCAGCCCCCACTGAAGCCATCAACCCAGTCCGTATTTCCTGTTCTCTCCCTTTCTGTTTTTCTCCTTTTCTACTGATTCAGACTCCCTTTTTAGCCCTTACTGTTCTGATTCACCCATGAGCATGCTGGGTGAGCAGATTCTGTGCATTTCCTGTTTCTGGGCACACGCCCCCGCTGCCAGCAGTGCCTGCTCCACGGCCCCCGTGCATCGCAGAGGACCCCACAAGGTAGAGGGCCTGTGCTTGACTTACTGCTCTGCTCTCCCCATCTTGAAAGCCCTCAGTTTTGGAACAAGGGTGCCATGTTCCCTTGAATATTATGTAGCTGGGTCCTGAGTGCCCCGGAGGGAAAAGGCGCTGCCTGCCTCTAAAGTGAGCAGCGTTGTCCTGAGCCCCCGTGGCCAGGCCTGGCTGCCCACCCTGAGATCAGCTCCACCACCCCTCAACACCCCCTGACACTTGCTCAGCCTGGTTAGCTAAAACATGACCTCTGACCCTTGGCAGGTTCCCACATCAGTCACCCCAACCCAAATTATTTGGTTTCTGCAAATGCAGTCTTTTTCCGTTTCTGCAGTGCCCCCTCCCCCCAACGCCAAGATTTACCGAGGAGCAGCTGCTACTGTCCCTCTGCACTCAGACAGCTGACTCGCCTGCTGATTGTGAACATCCCAGTAATCCAAGTGCTAATGGTGTTTATTCAGCCCAGCCGGCTTAGCCCTGAACAAGGTTTATTCTCATTTATCTCATGGGAGACGAGCTACGTCCTTAATATCCTTCTGTTGACTTTGAGCACACCAGCGCCACTGATGTCGCTGAGAGACATGCCAGGCCCCTGCCCTTTTACTCACTCAAAGCCTCAGTTGTCAGGACACCCATCGTCTGGCCGGCAAGACACCCTCACCCCCATGCCCGCCCCCAGGCTCTGTGGCTGTGGCTCTGATCCTGAGTCTGTGGACTGGGAGGAGCTGAGACCAGCATACGTGTGCCTGGGCCTCTGGGCCGAGGAGAAGCTGTGTTCTCGAGGATATGGTCTGGCCGCAAAACGTGTACAGCAGATGCACTGATTGTAATCTCCCAGTCACAGTGTATTGGCTAGCATTTTGGTGCTCACTGGCTTTTCTGTCTTTAACTCAAGGTAGTTTTAGCTCTGTCTCCCAGGTGAAGACTCTGAAGCAAAGGGACTCACCCAAGGCTATCAGGCATTGTTGACAGGATTCTCGCTGAGTAATCTCCGGGCCCTGCCCCTTGCACATGCTATAGACCTCACTCTGCTCTGTATGGGGCACTTCTTCCCCCAGAACATAGCAGAGAGCATTCAGAGCCCAAGGCTGAGGTCTCGGGGAGAGGTTCTCTGAGAGCAGGTTGGTGTCAGCCCTTCCAGGGCTGACTGCTCAAGAGAAGCCCTTTTCCACTGTCCCTGATGGATGGACTGCGTGACATCTAGAAATACGAGATTGGTCTTTTCCACCCTCCGGCTGTGTTTCCTCAGCCCCTTGACTGGACAGCACTAGAAGGCTGTTTTCAGAAGGGTTTTGTATGGAGTCTCTGGCATGTCCATGGAACCACTGAAGCCCTGAGCCCTGGGGTAGGGCCTAGAGTTATGTGGGTTCTCTCATTCAAGCTGGTCAAGGTGTAGGCCCAGGGCTGCCAAGGCCACACTCGGCCACAGGCCCACATTTGGCCAATGGTCCTACTCTACTCATGCAGGTCTTCAGGACTGTGCTGCAGGTGGGAAAGAGTAGACTGAATACCTCATGAAAGTGATTCTGTCAAGTGGCAGGAGGCCCGAGGCTTTCCCTTTTTCTCACTGGTGTACTTCTGTGTTTGAGCTCTATTCTTTCCTACTGTGGATGGGCTTTCCTCCATTTAAAGGGGTCGGGACGAACCTGGCTGCTCTTGGCTGTAGGTACCCCTGGCTTGCAGCACACTGTCTGCCTTGTGGAGAAGAAACTTCTGTGTCCTGACTCCAGAATCAAAGACTGAAGGGCTCTGATGGCCCATCCTCAGCAGCCCACTGAGGGCCTGGTGAAGGGGGAACATGATGAAGCAGTGCTGGGCCGCAGGCCCTTACCCATCAGGACCACAGGGAGTGGGAGAGTCAGTCACAGGAGGAAGGGAAGAAAGGATTTCAGAGCCTGGTGAGGAGAAAGGATGCTGGGCAGATACACACAGCGCACCACAGCGCCAGCCTGACCTGCGAGGGGTGGGCTGGCCTGCCTCAGAGTGTCCCTCCAGGTCCTCTCCCACCCCGGGTCACTGTCCTGACACGGGCCCTCCTCCTGGGCCCTCTCTCTCGTCTGCGTGCCCTGGAGGCACGTTTCCAACTCCCCAATTTGCCTTGCAAGTGTCGAGGAAAGAGAAGCAGGAGCAAGTTCCACTTACTGGGCAGGTTATGGGTCCTGTGTCTCCCCTGCTCGGTCAAAGCCTGACCTGCCTTTGTGTCAGGGGTCAGCTGCACCTCTCAGCCCCATTCTCGATGGTTCTTCAGGGCAGCCTCCACTGAATGGTCTCCTAGCCTCTCTGGACGTGCTCATGTTGTTCCCTGAGCACATGCTGGTCTTCTGGTCCACAGACCGTCTTCCCCACCTGACCTCCCAGTCTCCAGCAGTCTTGCTTCTTTCGGGCAGCCTTGCTGGCTCTTCCAGACCAGACTTTCCTATTCTTTCTCTGAAGCCCCACAGACCGTAGGTTCAGAGCCACCTGGCAGGGCCTAAAGTTACGTAGCCATTCACTTATTCGCTCTGCACCCTGTAAGTGGAATATGGTGGTGTGGCGTCTCTCCTGCGTGTGGAGCCTGGCTTGTCAGTGTGGAGCAGCAGCAAAGAGGCTGAGTGTCCGCGAGGATCTGTTCTGCACGTGGGGCATCTCTGAGCAACTAACTGCCTGGCCTGTGCCTTCCTCTAGATCTTCCCTGGCACAGTGCTGTGCGGCCCTTTCTACCCCACATCAGGCTTCTGTGGACAGAAATACTGGGAAGCCATGTCTCTTCTTAGCTTTGGGCATTCTTTGTTTACTCCCACTGGCTTATTCTTCCTCTGGAGGATCCTAGGGATTTGCCCACAGACTACGTGCCCACCCCTTGGCCGCTGGTAGTCTGTTTTTTACTGTTTGTGCTTTGGTTCCCTCTGGGGTTTGGGTCTTCTCTCCCCTTCTACCAGCTGAGACCTGGGTGGGCAGAGACCAGTCTTCTTCGTGTCTCTCCCCTCCCCCAGCACTGCCCAGGCTGGTGACAGGGAGGCGCTCCAGGGCCGCTCAGGCTGGGCTTCCCTGGGGGCCCCTCTGCTCCTGAGCTGTGTTGCCTCTCTGGGTCTTGTTCTCAGCAGATCTGTAGATGAGAACAAGGTTTCACATGCCGTCTTTGAAGGAGCTTGTCTGTGCCGCTCTGGGGCCCACTGGGGACGGGGCTCCTCTGTGCTGTTCCCTGAGGCCGATGCGATGTTGGGCCTCCTAGCCCCCTCTTCCTTGGGAGACTGCATCTGACGTTTGTATGAATTTTCTCAGCGTGGTTGACTTCTTTTCCTAGACCCTGCCTGTTCCGGGTGAGCGTTCCTCAGACACATGATGGCAGAGACAGCCCTAATTAGCTCACCCTTTGATGAAGCAGCTGCCTGTCTCAAGTTGGGGGAGCAGGGGGTAGGGGAGAGGCTCAGTGCCAGACTCCCGGCATCAGCGCCCACCTGCCTGTCTGGAGAGGAGCTGTCAGCCTTCCTCCCCGGGGACCCCAGCCCTCTTCTCCAGACGGCTGTTCAGACATGAGTGAAGTTGCAGTGGGAGAGGCCGGCACCCACCCTCGTGTCCTTTCTGCAGAGGAGATGCAGCGGGGTGCGGGCTTCTCCCATTTTACAGCAGGAAAATTGGCCCTGTGCGCTCGGTCTGCACCAAGCTTTGAGGCTGCTGCCTGGCAGGAGTAGAGGGTGGGCTGTCAGGCACTCACTGGGCCCCGTGACCGTACTGTCCGGCCAGGGCCTCTCCTCTGAGCCGCCTGCTCTCTCTTCTTGTCTGCCTCCCCTTTCTCTGGGTTTTGGACCAGGAATCGTCTCTGTGATTTGTCTGTATCTTGAGCATCCTGCCTTATTCTCCCCATGCTGTGAGGGCCCCCTGCCGAGGTGGGGGTTTGGAGAAACAGGTGCTTTTTGGGTTTCCAGTCTACTTTTTGGTGGCCAGAGCCCGGAAGAGAGTGGGGGCCGCCTGTGTGCTTGCGTCTCACCTCGGGGCCAGCCCCTACTCCATCCCCTTGCTGCTGGTCTCTGGCTTTCACTTGCCTGCCACCTTTCTCAAGACCTTATAAGCTGCTGGTGAAAGCATCTCAGTCTTCCTCGAGGGCCTGACTACACAGGCCCCTGCACTTGGCTCTCAACCGTAATTCATCACCAGTTTGGTCTTAGAAAGCAAATGATTCCCAGCATGTCCCTGTCTGGCACCCTGCCCCAGGGGAGGTCTCACCCTTCAGGCGCCCATCCTTTCATCCGGGAGGGCTTTGCCTGAAATGTTTGTTTGAAGCTCATCCTCACTCTTTTCTCCAGCCCAGAATGGGGCCTGGAGTCCCAGGGGCAGCCCTGGGTTTGGAGTGTTGCGTTGCTGCCTGTTTGCTGCTTGATGCAGTCACGGTTGTCCACGTGTCAGCTCCCTCCCCCCTGTTGCTGGGGCCTTCGCCTTGGCAGAGCCTGCACTGGGCTGCAGGGACAGGCACAGAGTGGAGAGAGCAGCAGGGGCAGCTGGGTTGGTCCTGTGTCGGGATCTCCCCAGGACCAGAGGCTCCCTGGATCCTGTTCTCTCTGCCTGCCTTCCTCCCCATGCTCTGTCTGTGTGCGCCACCCGGGAGGGGAGGGGGCGGAAGACACCTTGCAGCTCCACACTCCTTTAGTGTTTCCCCAGAGCGTGATGCTCCTGGGATCCTGGAGGCAGCGGGGGAGCAGGTATGGCTGCCTCAAGGAGCGTGGAGGAAGGCTTTCCATTGGAGGGACCCTGAAGGAGCACGTTGAGCACAGTGGGATCTTAAAATGGGACTTCCATCCCCAGATCATGCCAGCCTGTTGGCTGATGTGGAGTGGACACTGGCCTGGGGCCCTGGGCCCTGTCGCCTGGGCTGTGGCCACTGTACCCAGATGGACCCGCGTCATTTTGTTTTGTTTGCCCAGCTAAGTCCTAGCCTGTCCAGAGTGGGAACCCCCCTTTGTTCTTCACCAGGGATGGCCGCTGTGGCAGCAGCCCCCTTACCTGGGCTGGGCATGCCCCCAAGTTGGTGAGTAGGTGCAAAATCATGCTCTCTTGTTCTTCCCCCACAGCAACCCAAAGGTCCAGGTGGAGGCCATTGAGGGGGGAGCCCTGCAGAAACTGCTGGTCATTCTGGCCACAGAGCAGCCTCTCACTACAAAGAAGAAGGTGTGTTTCTGCCCTTTTTTCTTGTTCAGACCTCAGCACACCTGTGAAACCTAGAAGGCGAGGAGGGTCCCTCTCCAGACTGTACTTGTAACCCTTGGGGGCCTGAATGGTCATCCCTGGGTGGCATGGCGGGGAGGGCCTCTCTCTGAAGCAACCAGGCAGCCTGTGAGGCATCTGAGGCCTGGGTTCAGCTCCCAGGTTCAGAACCCCAGCTCCTGCCCTGGGCCTCTGTTTGTCCACTGGGTGATGTTGAAGGTGTCTGATGTCTCTCCTCTCTCAGCCTTGGGTCCTGGGGTGCAGCTAATCCCAAGGGTGGCGGGTGGAGCCAGAGAGAAAGGGGGCTGGGCTGGGATACTTGGGGCTCCTCCAGGTGCCTGCCCCAGGGCCTGGTTTCTGTAGCGCCTCACCCATCAGGGTCTGTTTCTCCCCAGGCCCTGTTCGCCCTGTGCTCCTTGTTACGACACTTCCCCTATGCCCAGCAGCAGTTCCTGAAGCTGGGGGGGCTGCAGGTGCTGAGGAGTCTGGTCCAGGAGAAGGGCATGGAGGTGCTGGCCGTGCGTGTGGTCACCCTGCTCTATGACCTGGTCACCGAGAAGGTGAGTACTCAGGGCCCGGCCACCCCTGCCCTCTGCTTTGTGTGTGCTTCTGGTCATTGGACCTCCTCCTCCCCCAGTATCTTCCGTCCGTCCCTCCACCCTCATAGCAGAGTGACCTGAGCAAATGTGCCAGCCTGGAGCTGGGCAGCGATGCTTTGGAGCCCAGGACTTCTGAGATGTCAGGGCAGAAGTCCTGTGGGAGGTGACTGCTGAGCTCACACCTGAGAGCTGCACGGAGTGGGAGGGAGGAGGGGACGCTGGCAGTGGTCAGGGCCAGGTGTGCAGGCATAGGGGTCAGTATGACCGAAGGCCCGAACAGCCAGGATCAGCCCTCCATGGAATGAAAGGTCATGTGTGGTGAAGCGTAGGGTGGGGGCAACCAGGAGCAGGTGGGATGGAGCAGCTTGTGTCTGGAGCCACCACAGCAGCCAGGAGACCGAGGAGCTGGGCTGGAATAACGCTGAACCTGAAGATTCTGGAAACCTGAAGCTGCCTCCTCTGGTTTGGGAGCTTTGGCTCTGGGCCGGGCTCAGACTAGCTGCCATCAAGGGCCCCAGGGGCTTGCTGCCTGCAAGGAGACTTGGTGCCCAGCCTACTTTGGTCTTTGTGAGCTTGGAAAGTGTCTTAATTAAGGAGAGGGTAAAACCAGCCAGGCCTGATTTCTTAGTTCAGCTGCTGCAGAGAGCTCTGGCAGGGTTTTCTCTGTTGCCTCTCAGGGGCCACACTCTCCCCACAGCTGACTCGGATTAGGGGAGCAGGGCTGGGCAGCCGCGGGGACCATGCTGGAGACAGAGGGCCTGCCCCTTCCTCACCTCGCCTCCCGGCTCTGTGCACCCCTCTCCCAGGCCTCAGGCTGGATCAGGGTTGTCCGTTGCTGCTTTTCTCTCCACCTCTTGGCTTTTGTTTGTGTGCACTCGCCTCTTTTCCTGTCTCATCTCTCAGGCTGTCCCTCTCCCTCTCTCTCCCCTCCCCCTCTCTCTTCCTTCACCCATCCAGGCTGCAGAAACCTGATTTCTCAGAACAGCAGGCAGCCATGTGGTGCTCACATCCAGTTAATAAGGCCTGGGCACAGTTGACGTCCTGGGAACAGGCCAGCAAGCCTGGGGAAGGATGTGTGCATTGGTTGGCATTTCCCGGGAGAACCCTGTCACTTTCCCCTGGTGTCCTGGGTGTCTTTGCTGCCCCCAGCCCTGGCACAGGGCACTGTGACTGCCTCATCCCAGGGGAGCCGCCTCTGGCAGTCTGACCAAGGCTCTCTGAGTCAGCTGGCCCAGGAGCCAGACTGGAGGCTTTGGGGTGCCATGAGGATCAGGGAGGGCCTGGCGTTTCTCTGCAAACAGCACGAAGACAGCCGTCTGTCTGCAGGAGGAAGATGGTGGAGGGGTTTCAGCTGGAGCAATAGAACAGATGGCAGGTGTGCTCTACGTGTAAGGCCATCAGGGCGTCTTGTTCTGTGGTTTCTCAGAGAGAATACACTGGGGATAGGTACAGGGCTCGCAAAGGAAGAGGTGTGACAGGGTGGAGGGGTGCCATGCTCCCTGAGGGCATCTTTGGTGTGCAGAGGTAGTGGCTGGACTTCAGAATTCCCAGGACAGTGTGGACCCACCTCTCAGATTATCAGGCTCCTTGGTCCTTGCCCCTTCCATCGTCTGCCAAACCCCAGGCATTTCTTCTTCTGTCCCTTGGCTCTGGGCAGGCCCTCTACTAAGAAACTGTGTCCTGACATCTGGGCTCCTGCAGAGCTGGGACGCCTACCTGTGGTTATGAACCCACATCTTCTTGTGCCTCCATGAAGCTGAAGGGCCCTTCCGCAAGTGTTGCCTGGGTGTCTGCCTGCCCCGTGCCGTGCCCGGCCCACAGTCCCTGCCCTCCTGGTGCTTCCAGGCAGACATTTACCAGAGACCCTCCTAGAGTGTGTGGGCCCTGGAGGCTTACCATCAGGGCCCTGACTCTTTGGGGCAGTCAGGAGAGTTGCTGAGTGAGATCTGAGGGTTGAGTCAGATTGACTGTGGAGTTGGTGCTGGGTGAGAGGGTGCCGGGAAGTGCGAGCTGCCCCTGCACAGGCCCTAGGGGAGGGTTAGTGTGACAGGTGCCGGAGTGAGGGCACCAGTGGGGAGGCATCTGAGCGCCCGGGGGGCAGGGCCTGCAGCGCCTCCACGTCCCAGGGTGGGAGTCTATCTTTATGGTCAGAAATGCCCAGTGTGAAGGGTTTGGGGTGAGGTCTGGAGGGGGCAGGCTGGGCCCGGGAGGCAGGGGACTGAGAAGCACAGCGAGGAGCAGGGCCCCAGGGCACAGAGCTGGCAGGACTGGGGTGTTTTGCGGGTGGAGCTGGCGGGATGGGAGTAGGTTAGGAAACGACAGCCACATCCCTCTCAGCCTTTTCTGTGTCAGAAAGCTGACCCTCTCTGCTTCCCTGCTTCCTCTGCCGGCTCTGAGGAGCCCCAGAGCCATCAGGTGGTCTGCTGTGGGCCCTGAGCTTTTTCTGGGCTTTCTTCTTGCCTGCCCTGTCATGCATGCCCCATTCTCCCCTGGAGTTAGGGCAGCGAGTCCTTCTTTCTTCCTGAGAGTGCGTTTAGTGTGCCCACTGCTGCTCCTTCGTCTCCGCATACCTTCCTCTGACGGGTGAAGTGAGTTGGTAGACTCCTGGTGGCGTGCTGTGATCGTGCAGTGGTTAGTACTCTATGTAATGAAATGAGGTGGTAATCTGTCAGGTCTAAGGTGTTCCCTTCCCTGCCTCTGAATGCCTGCTAGGATTGGTTCCCACCACATTCTGTTGGAGCTGGGTTTCTGCACATCACCGACACAGGCCATGTGTGGAACTTCCTGCCCAGACTTCCCTTGGCGTAGAGGCCAGGGATGCCCAGGGCTCTGTGTTCTGTGCCCAGCCTGGCTCTCGTGCCCATCCACCGTAACAGCCTGCTGGGCTGCAAACATGAGATGGGCCCAGGCCTCTTGTCACAGCCCTCCATGTGTGCGAACCCTCCACCCTCGTCCCCTCAGACAACTCCCACAAGCCTCGCAAGACTCAGGGAAGTGCCAGCTTCCTCTCCCCACCATACCCGACTCCTCTCAGGGAGTGGATCCGTGGTTGTGGTGGTGATGCCGCCGCTGGCACAGCTGACATTTGACGATGGTAAAGCTCACTTCGTTGGTGGGCTCCGTGTGCTGGGCACTGCGTGTTCGCTGTCCTCTTAAGTCCTCCCAACCATCCTGAAGGGGCTTAGTCGTCTCGTCCACTTGAGGGGTGGTGACAGTGAGTCCCAGGGAGGCTCAGTGCCGGCCCAAGGCCGTTTGGTCATTCAGCTGTCAGTGGTGGAGCAGGATTTGAGCCCAGACTGTCTGCCTCTGCCCCGCCCTGCTACACGAAATGCACCGTGACATGTAGGACCTGCTCCCCCAGATCCCGAGCTGCTTGAGGGCAGGGATCCTGTCTCCATCCTGGTTTCTCCAGCACCTGGCACACTGTAGTTTTTTTTTTTTTTTGGATGAGTGGATGGATGGACAGATGGGTGGACATGTGGACGGGCTGGAGAGCATGTGTGGAGCTGTGAATCCAGCTGACCTTCCCCCTGAAGGGCCTTTGAGGCCCAAGGATCTGGACAGAGAAGGGACAGACTCGGGTCAGCCAAGCGCCTTCAAGTCTGAAGGGCGGAGCTGATGGCTCTCTGTCTGTTCTCTGTCCCGTGTCCCCCCACCCCCGCCCTGGCCATGCGGATGGCAGATGTTTGCGGAGGAGGATGCCGAGCTGACGTGGGACATGTCCCCCAAGAGGCTGCAGCAGTATCGCCAGGTGCACCTCCTGCCCAGCCTGCAGGAGCAGGGCTGGTGCGAGATCACCGCCCACCTCCTGGCGCTGCCAGAGCACGACGCCCGCGAGAAGGTGCTACAGACGCTGGGCGCTCTCCTGGCCACCTGCCGGGACCGCTTCCATCAGGACACACAGCTCCACAGGACACTGGGCACCCTGCAGGCTGAGTACCAGGCACTGGCCGCCCTGGAGCTCCAGGAGGGTGAGGACGAGGGTTACTTCCGGGAGCTCCTGGACTCCATCGACAGCTTGCTGACGGAGCTGAGATGAGGCTGCCCCTGACACCGGGACGCTACTTGTGAGACTGAGGGGCACCAGCTTGGGTGGGCTCCTCAGGGGGTACCAGGCAGGAGGGCGGGGCTTCCCTCCTGGGGCCTGGGCATCATCTGGGCAGTGCTGGCTTGGCCATTAAATGGAGGCGTGACGGCCAGTGTCTTGTTTGTGTCTGTGTGGTCTGGGCATAGCGCTTTGGTGGTCACTGGGTGGCAGGCTGCTGAGGTGCCCTGGTGATGTGCTGGGTGGTCGCCTGGTAATGGGCCCTGTGGGAAGGATCCAGGCCCAGGAGTTAAGAGAATCCCAGCTGGACCCAGCTCTCTCCCACCAGTGGCTCTGTAACTTTGGGTGACACTTAGCTTCCTGGAGACTGTTTCCTCCTCTGTCAGAGGAGAAGGCCATTAAACGTGAGAAGACACACGGAGAGCACCACACCAGTGCCCAGCACTCGCGCTTGCCCCTCCTCACCCAGCTGTGCAGGGCAGTCTGCCCCTCCATCCCGTGCCTGCATGTTAGTTTCAAGGCTGGTGGCAGAAACTTGAGGGCATCTCCACACACAGGGGTGCTGTGTCAGCCCAGGCCAGGCAGCTGATGGGTGAGGCTGGGTCCTGGGTGGTGGGACTAGGGGCGCTCGGTGCACTCTGGAGGCCTTTGGGTGGAGGTATCACTCTGGGAGAGGAATAATCTCTCCACAGCTGGTAGTGGGAGCCCAGGCTGGGCCCACCTGACGGAGCAGAGGGGCCTCTCCGTGCCCTTGCCTCTCTTCTGCGTCCATGTGCTCTGCGCTGAGCAGGAGGTGGCAGCCTTGGAGGCAGGGGAGGCTGAGCCTGACAAGCCGCAGCCCCCACCCCGGAGAGGCTGAGCGCCAGGCTGGGAGCCTGCTGCAGGTTGCCACAGCAACCCTGCTCTGGGCTTTCCTGATTTGGATTCTGGTGCGTTTGTTTTTCAGCTTTTCCCAATGCACCAGAGGCTCACTCCTGCTGCTTAGGCCGCCCCTCCCAGCCTCTGTGTAGAACTCTCCCCATTCTGGCCTTGCATGTAGAAATCGTGGTTTCGCTGAGCTGAGGGCAAACTGAGGCCCAGAGAAACCCGGGGCAGGTCAATGGCTTCAGCCCTGCTCCTGCCCACGGAGAGCCTGGGAGGGCTGCTGCAGCAGAGCATTCTCCAGCGGGGCGGGAGGGAGGCCAGGGTCTGTGGAGTTGGGGTAGGATGCCTCGGGGCCCAGGCGTCACGGGGATCAGTCCACCAAGTTGGATGCCTGCTGGCTCGGGCATCATGGGGCTCAGACCAGAGTCCTCCGAGTTGGATGCCTGCTGGCTCGCAGCCTCTAAACCTGTCAGTAGCCTGTACATTTCACAGATGAGGAAGTCACGGCCAGGGAGGCTGAATGATCTGCCTGAGGTCACAGAGGCAGCGAGGGGCAGAGCTGGAGTTTGCTGGGCGGAACACGCTTTGAAAAGTTTGAATGTTTGGTTCAGAAGAAGATCATTTTAATTAATCTGACAGGCAGTGGTGGGAGGGCCAGGAGAGACGGCTGAGCAGGCCAGGTCCAGAAAGGTTCTGGAACTCGGGAGTGAGTGAGGGGAGGCAGACAGTGCCAGGCAACTGAGCCCACAGCCAGGTGATGGCACTGCATCTGCCGTCTCCTTCACATACATAACACAAGACGTTGGCAGGGGTGGAGCTTGGGCTGCAGTCTGCCTTCTCAGTGGCCTCATCCGGGTCATCCAGGGCCTCTGCCTTCTTGGTCCTTAGTCTCGGGTGGATTCTGGTTCCACCATCCAGTTCATCGGTGACTGTTGTCTGCAGGTCTAGGAAGAGCCTCCGGGACCTATAGCCAAGGAGCACAACCTGGGCTACGTAACATGATGTCTGACAGTGAATGCTGAAAACTAAAGAAAAATAAAGCCCAGAATGGGGGATGAGGAGTGTCAGGGAAGGCCTCTCTGAGGAGGTGCAGTGTGAAGAGAAGAAGTGAGGCAGTGAGCCCTGTGGGATCTGGGGAAGTGCTTTGTATATAAGGAAATAGCAGAGGCAGGAACATGGCTGGGTGTTGGAAGAAAAGCAAGAGTTGGTGGAAGGGAGGATAATAAGCACCGTGAGGAGGGCGGACTCTGGCAGCTCTGGTGAGGACTGGAGCCGCTGCTTTGTGATGGGGCCATTGGAGACTTGTGAGCGGAGGGCAGACCTGACGTGACTGACATTTTAACAGGACCACGCACGCTGCTGTGGTGAGAACAGATGACACGGGAGCAAGGACGGAAGCAGGTGGCCGGCGCAGGGTCTGATGTAAAATCCAGGTGAGAGCTGATGTGGTGTGAACCAGGGTGATGATGGAGACAGTGATGTGGTCAGACTCCACTGTGTTTTAAAGGTCACCGTGAGAGGACTTGCTGACTGATTGCATGTGGGGTGTGAGGGAAAAAAAAGAGTGAAGGATGAAGCCTTACCTCAGGACTTCAATAAAGTTGAAGTTGCAGCAGCAACTGGACAACCATGTTTTAGAAGATGAACCTTGACCTATAACTGTTGTCTTACCCAAAATTTAACTCAAAACCAACTACAGACCTAAATGAAAAACTGTAAAATGAAAAACTGTAAAACTTTTAGAAGAAGAGAGGAAAATAAATATTTGTGACTTTAGTTTTTAGCTATACCACCAGAAGCACAATTCATAAAGTTAAAAACTGATGGATTGAACTATATCAAAATTAGAAACTTGTTCTGTGAAATTAAAATAAAGACAAGCCAAAAACAGGGAGAAAATATATACTTGGCAAAAAGGATTTGTATCTAGAATCAATGTCAAAAAAAAATACTTGACAAAGGATTTTGCATCCAGAATATATGAAGAATTCCCAAAGCAAGAAAACAGTCAACCCAATTTTCAAAAATAAAGATTTGCAAAGACATCACCAAAGTGGATATACAGATGACACATAAGCAGGTGAAAAAAATGCCCGTGAGACAGCATTCCATTCTTATTCCTAGGTATTTACCCAAGATAAAAATCCTTGTTTATACAAAAACTTGTACTTGAACAATTATATCAACTTTATTTGTAAAAACAAAACTGGAATTAGGTAAAATGTCCCTTATCTGGGGGTGGATGGACCAACATGGAAATAATCCCCACGGTGCTCTGCTCCACACAGAACAGACAGCTATGCCCGCGGCACTCGCGTGCGTCTCAGATGCATGCTGCGGACTCAAAAGAAGCCAGGCTCAGAAGGCTGCATACTGTTGATTTATGGGACATTCTGGAAAAGGCAGAACTATAGGGAAAGGGCCTGTTCAGGACTTAGGGGACATTTCAACGACAGTGGGGCGGCACAGTGGAATCTTGGGGAGCATGTTGGAAATGTTCTGTGTCTCAGTTGTGGTTACACAACCACTACATGTGTCAAAATTCAGACACCCCAGAAAGTGAATTTTACTCTGTGTAAATTACAGCTAAAAAATTGTAATAAATACTTCCCTGGTGGCTCAGATGGTAAAGAATCTGCCTGCAATGCAGGAGGCCTGGGTTCGATCCCTGGGTTGGGAAGATCCCCTGGAGGAGGAAATGGTAACCCAGTCCAGTATTCTTGCCTGGGAAAATCCCTTCAACAGAGGAGCCTGGTGGGATCCATGGGATCACAAAGAGTTGGACACAACTGAGCGACTGACACTTTGAAATACTCAAACGTTTCCTTTCCTAGCATTTGACTGTTATCTGTGCTTCTGAGATTACTTAATGTCTATCGCATCTGATGGTGGAAACACTAACCGTGCACTCGAACTTCTTTTCCTAGCTCCACCAGCAGGATACCTCGTGGGTGGCTGGAAATCTGATGTGGTGGGAGTATTTACACCAGGGAAGTCGGGAAATGTTACAAATCAAGGCTTAATTTATTGTTTTGTTGATTGTCTAGACTTTAAAGAGGGTGATGAAGAAGACATTAATGCCAGTTAAGCTTTGTGTGTCATCTATATTTAGCACAAAAAAATGAAATTATCTTACAGTATTTGACAGATATTATCTGATTCAGCAAAGTCATCATTCACTGACAAGTGAAATTCCCACATTTATTTTTGTTCTTTCACTTCCTTACTCCTTAAGGTAAACAAAAATATCAACCAACATTCATGTCAGAACTAGACTCATTTGTCAGTTTCAACCATAGGTTGGCTATGGATGCAAGATTTGAGCAAAAATCAAAGAAGGAATTTAAGCTGTGTGGAATCGAGAGTAAAGAATATTGCCTATTTCGTTAATTCTGAGTTGTGTACTGTAATTCCTTTATAGGAGTAAAATGTGTAACAAAATATATGGATATATATATGCAGCCTCTCCCCATCCCTCCCTGAAAACCTGGTTGTTGTACATTATTGATCAAGCAGAAGAGAAGCAAGGTCAGTGGCCTGGACTAGCTGAGTGTTAGAGACCAAGAGGGGGAGCATGTTAAGGAGACTCGAGCAAGGTGAGTGAGGATGTGATGGTGGAAATCTGGAGAAAGCGTGACAAGGAGGGAGCGTGGCTGCCAGCAGCACGTCAGGCCGAGAGGAGGGCTGGACCGAGCGGGGAGAGTGGTGGTGGGCACTGGAGACGGTCCCAACGTTCCCCTGAGGAGCTCTGTCTCAGGGGAGGGAGACATGGACCTGGAAAGGCTTTTTGTCCCCTTGTTTTAAACTCTGGGGTCTATGACATATTTTTGTGTGCTGATGAGAACCACTGAGGGAAGGCAAACTTGGTCAGGCAGGAAATGGGGGCGTGAGAATTGAGGGCTAGAATGCTTTGGACTGGGATCCCGTGACCAGTGACAGGGTGACCTCACCCCCTGGAGAACCCCTGCACGCTGACACGCAGTCCTGAGGACCCGTGCAGGAATGGGCAGGTGCGGTGGGAGTCTGAGGGCGTCTCTGGGGAGAAGAGCCTGCCCTCTGGGGCTCCTGAGGGCTGGTCTGAACCTGGGGGCGTTAGAGGGACTGACTGAGTGGCTGAGAGGAGGGGCTGGGCAACTCGTGAGCTGTGTGACTTGGGTGAGAGAGTTGGTCGCCACTCCTGTAGAGTTTGAGGGGCAGTAATAGCGACACGTCACGAGCAGCAAACAAGCAACTGGGGGATGTGGGTGAAGGCCTACATGGGCCCTGGGTGTGCCCAGCATGAGGCAGCTGCTGCTCTTCTTCAGTGGGGGGCAATCCTTGCCTGGGTGGAGAGTGGACGCTGTGAGCATTAAGGGTGCAGAGGTGAGGGGGACCCTTGGAAGCGTCTGCCCGGGGGTTGTGGGAGGCACTGCCCTATGGTTAGCAGGGCAGGGGGGAGAGCAGCGGGGCTGTGCCCAGCCTGCGTGAGGTCATGGCCAGAGCAGGGGCACGGGGCAGCTGGCCCGTAATGCCAGGCTGAGGCACCCAGGGGAGGAGCTGGCCTGAGGTGTCACCCAGGGAGGTGACACTGAGGGTCGTGGCTACCCTGGCTGAGAAGCAAGAAGCCTCGGGATGTGAGGGGAGACACCCCTCTTAGCGGTGGCCAAGGGGCAGGAGCAAACCCCACACAGACACGGTGAGTCTGGTCTCCCCCGAGCTCAGCCCACGGTCTGTGAGGAGGGTGGAGGATTCAGGATCGCTGGTTAAGACCTCTGGTGCCGCCTCTGTGACCTGCTTTCTGCTTCCCAGTATCTTCTGATTGACTGGTTTAAATAAGCAGTGAATCATCTGAACAGTTCAACTATTTCTCAAGCACGTGCCAGGGCCTTTGAGAGGTTACGGGGTCACCAAGACCACTGCCTTTTCCCCAAAGAATGCCAGAACAGCCCTGTGTGAGCTGGCACTGCAACGCCACATGCTGGGGGCAACAGGGCCAAGGCCTGGTGAGAAGGGGGTGGTCGTGGGCCACGCTTGCCCGTCGTGGCACAAGGGGAGATTTTAGGCGCTATAGCAATGAACACTTTACTAAAGCGAATTTTAATGTGTATTAGAAAAACTGTAGCACATCAAACATTTCATAGCTATTGCTTAAGGAGGAAGTGAAGCTCAGTAGAACTTTCATCTTTTGGGAACGTGTGCTATTAATGTTGGGATGGTGAGGGTGATGCCTGGGACATGCAAGTGATGGGCTCATGGGGGGCAGCGTGTGGACATCCTAGGAATCGCGTCCAGTGGGCAGTGTGGGTGTAAAGGGCACGGTTAGTCCAGATACTCCCAGGGCAGGCATGGGGTCCCTGAGGGCTGTGTGCAGAGGACTGACTCTTGAGAAATGCTTTTGGAAGTTTCTTTTATCACTTGGTGGAGAGTGGGTAATGGATGCTGGGGGCTGAGGGAGGGGGCTGTCTAGACCAGGGTGGGCTCAGCCTCTGAGAGAAGTGGATGGGCTGAGCAGACAGGTGGACTGGATGGTCTACATGGCGCTTGGGTGCAGGGCTGTAGGTCACGGCAGCAAAAGCCATGAGTGTTCCAAGTGTCAGCGTGGATTCTGAGTCAGTAAGGAGGAGGGGCCGAGTGAAGGGAGGTCAGCGTCTGTGGGCCTGGCCCCACAAGGGACCCCCAGGTCCCCAGGGTACCTGTTCACTGTGTCCTGGGCCTTGGAGAGTGGATTCCTATCCCTGTGAAGCAGGGAGGCAAAATATCAGGGGAAGTCTTTCTGATAGACTTTTGACAAGACATCTGAAGGAGATCTTGAGAAGGAATTGGGAGGGGGGTGGGTCTCTGGGGAGAGCAGAACCAAAACTGGCAAAGGGCAGATATGCAAAGAACGGTGAGAAGAAAGGCCAGAGACAAAAGCGTCCACACTCACTATTAGGACTCTGGCTTTTAGGGCATGGAAGCCACTGGAAGGTTGAGCTAAGAGAATGACATGCTCTGGCTTGTCTCTGAGGGGTTACTGTGAGCCATGGAAACGGTGATTGGGGACGCCTGGTGGGGGTTGGGGGGGCGGTGCGGGGAAGGAGCCTACTGCAGCGTCCACATGCAGACGACCGTGGGAGCCACCTCCTGCCTGTGCCCCTGTGTTGTCCCCTCCCACTGTGGGCCAAGGGTAGTTTGTGTCACCAACATAACACTGAAGGCATCACGTATTGCTTTTGGGATCAGGTTTTTAAAACGCGCCGTAGGTTCCATCTGGTTGCCATCCTCTCGGCTCGCTCACTCTGGTGGGGGCGTGAGCCGCTCTGTGGGAAGGCAGGCCCACCTGGCACGGACCGCAGCCTCCCACCCCCGCCCTGTGAAGCAGCCTGGAAGTGGGTCCTCTGCTCACAAGCATCCAGACAGCCTTACAAGAGACCCAAGCGTCAGAACCTTCCACTCGGCTGCTCCTGGATCCCTTATCTTCAGAAGCTGTGAGTGATGCTTGTTGTCTTGGCTGCTGAGTTTGAGGGCAGTTTGTTACATGCTAAGAGAAGCTAATGCAGTGATGAGGTCTTGGACCAGGTGACGGCAAACAGAACTGGTGAGAAGTAGCTGGCCCCAGCATACATTTCAAAGGGAAGACTCTGTAAAATATGTATAAAGACATCCAAGTGGAGAGTTTAGGAGACCGCCAGTTATAGAAGTCTAGTTCTAGGAAAAGTTGGCATTTGGATGGTATTTAAAGCCAGAAATCTGGCTAAGATCAGGAGTAAGCAGAACCAAAGAGAAGAGGTTGAGGACTGAGCCCTGGGACAGATAGCGCAACTTCGACCAGCTAGGAGGAGGAGGAGGAGCACCCTGTGAGGAACAGGAAACCGGAGTGAGATGCTTCGGAGGCTGAGGAGGAGCTGTGAGCGGGGAGGGCCTGTGCACCTTGGCCACTGACGGTGCGGAGAGGAAGATGGGCATGCAGAGCTGACTGGAGCGGCAGGAAGTGAGGAAGGGGAGACAAGGACGACACTCTCTAAGGAATGGGGACGTAGGCTGGGAAAGGACAGCAGCTTCAGGAGGTTTGTAAGGCAGCCATCATCTTGGTACAGTTACAAACCAGTGGGGATGATTCAGAAGGGGAGGGTGACCTCCAGGGAGATGTCAAGGATGCCTCTGAGGTTCTGCCCTGCACCCTGAAGTACAGACATGTGAATTCCCATGGTGGGCGTGGCCCTCCCAGCCGGCCCAGCCTGGAAGCTCCAGGGAGGCACAGCCCTGAGCCCTTTGCACAGTCTGCTCCCTCCCTGGGCAGTACCATCCAGGAAAGAGGGCCAACGGGAGGCCGGAGCATGGCAGATGCTGGGGGCAAATCCAGGAGATGTCTGATGTAAAAACTCCACTCTATGGGAAGGCAAAGAAAAGAACTCTGGCCCCTTAGACTTGGTTTCATAGTGGACTTTATTGGGAAAAGTTAGTGTAAAAACATTCAAATTCATAAAATTTAAATAAAGTAAAATTATACCTTGTAGTTATAGTAATCGCTATAGTAATCACAAATAAGGTAAGTCTAAATCATTGCCTAAGCAAACACTATTTTGTCAGGCTTCTCCTAAGCCCAAAGCAGGAAGCGCTGCAATTATTAGAAGTGAACCCAATGATGAATTTACATTTGGAAACTGAAGGAAGTTAAAAGAGCATGTTCTGATTATGGCATCACAACATTCTAGCCTGAAAAAAAGCAACTTTATTAATGTCCCACAGCAGAGTACATTAGTAATTGTAACCATGCATTAAAATCCTCCTTTCATGTTATAAAGAGAGTAATCCATTTTCTTTGTGATACATTGTTTTCATTAGTTTTGTGTGGTCTGTCCCTCTAAAGACCTGTCTAGGAATGTTCCTTTCTCCAAGGCCTCCTAAGACGCCCGGGATGCTTCCTCCGGGTCGTCTTTGGTCATTTACTACCAGCCAAGTGGCCAGAACTGGGGGAAGCCCCTCCCTGAACCAAGATGCTGGTAGATCCCCTCTCCCAAACCTACTGCTACCACCACTGGGAGGACAGGCACCTCAACTTGGTCAACAGTGTTACTAACACATTCATGTGGGAGTCTCTTTGGTTATGGAATTTTTACTTTTAATTATTTAGGAGTATAAAAAATATAGCTAGATATATGCCCCTGAATTCTATGACTTAAACACAAGTACGTCCTTACAAAATTCACCAGGTTGGCCAGGTCTCAAGAATCTATTTCCCTATGGGATCTAACATCAGTGTTCTATTTAGCAAATATATGTGAGTGAAGAATGATGAGGGATCTTTAGGAGGGCCCGGGCAGCCTTAGATGCTGTCCATAGCTTTGAACTCACTGAGGGCCTGCACGGGGTTCACGTGCTTCTTCTGAGATGCTCTTTTAATCTTGGTCTGCGTCTCATCCTGTTTCTCTCTCTTCACCAAGGGCTTTTTCTCAGGCGCCTTCATCTTCCACGACACAGCAGGGAGGTTGAGGGACGCCATCCCCTGGGACTTCTGGTATTTGGTGGAGGCCACGTACGATGCCTTCACTGTCTGCACCACCGCATTCATCAAGTTCTTTGCGGCTTGGATCAGGGACATGGCGCTGTCCACCTGAGAGGCACAGACAGGAGGTGAGGAGCACGGGCCAGGGTCTGGGGTGGAAGGTCCAGCTGGCCTGTCGGTCCCCGACAGGGAGTCCCCACTCTCCTGGGGCCCGGAAGCAGCCCTCGTTCCTAATCAGCTCTCCCAACGGCTAGGTGCTCTCATCCAAACACCCTGAAAATGCCTGTATTTCAGACCTTCTGAAGGGAAGAGTAATAAAAACGTAAGGTACCATTACCTTACCTGCCCTAGCCCTCGACAGTTTTCAAACAAGGCGGGGGATGATCCGCAGAACAAGCACTGTCAACAGCCACAGGCATGGGGTGGGGGGCTTAGGTCAGCCTCCTGGACAGAGCGCCCCATGCTTTGAGTAATGACCCAGGGGACTCCCCTCACATTTAGAGAAGATGGGTAATTGTCCCCAGAGACAGGGGCATTTGATGTTGGAGCAGGTAAACAAATGGTCTAAGTATGTCCAACATTCAAAGTTCTTTGAAAGGAAATTGTGTGGGGTTTAGCAGAAGCCACGGGGCTTCCATGGAGTGAGGTGTCCTTGTTCCCCTAGGGTGACAGGTCCAGAACTGTGTGATGTGACCTGCGAAACAGACAAGGGGAGAGAGTGTACTGGGGCTCTTTGAGGGTGGAGGGGGTTTGAGAAAGGCTGTATGTCTCTGCAATTTCTGAACAGGCTCACTTTCTCTCTAGAAGAAGAAAAAAAAGGAGGATAAAAATACTCTTTCCCACAGAAGCAAAAGGGAAGAGGCCAGCACAGTAAGGGCTCCTAACTGTCACCAACCGTGTTCAGCAGAGCTGCAATATGCACAGAGGAGCCGACGTGCAGCCCTCAGCCTCCGAGAGGAAACTATGGGTCCTCTCCCAGCACTTCCTCCCACTGACAGAGGAAACTTACCCCAGAGACGACCAGCTCCCCACCAAGGTTCTGCACCTCGGCCTTGACTTTGCTGCAGATGTTGAGCTGGTGGCAGTAAAGGGCGATGCGCTGAAGGTAGGCCAGCAGGTCCTGCTTGCAGGCTGAGTCTGGGCACTGACGAGAGAGCGGACTTAGCACCAAGCACTCTTGAGCCCAAACACACCCATTCCTAGGGCTATTCTGACAGGCTCAGTCAGTGCTGCAGCAAGGATGAGAGAGGATTATCCAAGTACCCGGGCTGTCACTACCCTCAGCAACTCTGCTGGGGTCCCTGCCTCTGGAGAAAAGTGACAGTGTCATGAGCTAGAGTGAAGGGCTGTCTGCTCAGAGGGCCCAGATCTGCTCAGTGGTGCACACTCTAAACACCTGATGAAAGGAGAGTCATTTTAGGCAAAGATGGAGAACAAGTGCGTCAACCAAAGCAAGCAGAGCACCTCTTAAGTGTTGACGCCAACACCTCCCTTCTGTGAGGCTGGGGTTTTTTATTCTCAGCAGCTCCTGAAGCATGTTAGAGCCATGCCTCATTTGCATTTTAAGATGGTTGTGTAAGAAGACTGTGTTGGGAGCTGTGTGGAGGGCGGAGCAGGGAGTCAGTGAGGAAGGCCATAGTCTTGCAGGCACAGGCTGTGCACGATGGACTGAGTGGTGGCTGCTGAGAGGAAGAGACCAGATGGTGCTCACATTCATGTGGCCAGTAGATGTACTGGGGCTGAGTACCAGATATAAGCCCTTACAGAGGGGCGTTAAGGAGGGCTTCCCAGTCTTTGGCTTGAGCACTGTCACTGTCCTGCAGCCCTGGTGCAGGCTGAGCATGTGGACACTTGAGGGAAAGCAGTGGGAAGGCTTTGTAACTATAGCTGAAAATAGCTTGTAAACTTTCCTGGAGGTTTACACAGTTTTTTCAACACATCAGTAGAGAAAAGGGATGAAGGCTGGGTGGCTGGGAACACAGACGTCTGTCCCCACTTCGGCACATCATGCTTCCAAAGCACCAGACCAAAGAGCTCCTGACTCTTACGTGAAATACACCCACAAGAGGCTCTTAACGCACTTAGTTTCAGTATATTATTGGGGCTTGCAGAATTAGCTCCTACCCAGAGCTGACATTCTAAAGAGATCTGAAGAGCTAACAGTAAAGGCTGGTTTTAGCTGTCAATCAAAGCAAGATTTTAGGACATACACACCTATGTGTGTATGTGATGTAATGCAGAGATGTGCTGTAATGCAAACTGGGCCTGTCTTATAAAACTTGTCAAAGAAACAGGAATTCAGAAATCCTTAAAACTCTATGCTGATGTTAATCAAGCAGGTTGGTGAGTTAAGAACACTGTTTGAGATTAGCAAAGTGCTGTGGCTCATGAAAAACACTGTTACCACCCCTGGGCTGCCCGAGTCCAGCATGAACTTTAAGGCCTGTGGGGCAAGTCTGTTACTTACATGGTCTGCAATGGTGCGGCCAAGCTTATCCATCCTGGAGCCTGCCTCAGCAATTTTCTTGGCGGCACTGATCACATCTGATGTGTTTTTGAGTGGTCCTTTACCTCTGAAAACAGGGAACAAGGATGATTGTTAACTAAAGCCCTTGTAGGTGGAGATGAACAGCAAAGGATGTACGGAGCAGCACATCCTGCCTGCGTGAGGTGGCCTGCAGGGAGGAGCTGCTCACCGGGTGAAGTCCGTCATCTCCATCATGATCATGCACATCTGCTTGGCCAGCACGATGATGTCATTGCCACTGTCGTCCCACTTGGACACCTCAGCGTCCAGCTTGCTCTTTTCTTCCTGAAAACTGGCCACCTGTTCCGCAATCTTTGCTTTCTGCTCCTGGGGAAGCTGAGCCATGATCGCCTGAAATCAGAAGCACAGAAAGCTCTTACATAAAGAGAATATGAAGTTCTCACAGTGCATTAACCAAGAATATTTCCACCAAGCAATCTATGACATAGGTAGGATGATGCTTTAATAGGTTTCATTTTGCCTGAAGAACCATTTATTCTCATTTTGTGAAGTTTATAGCTTCCCGACCCACTTTCAAGAATAACGGTGTGAGGAGTTGTAGGCTAATGTACAAGCTTCCTGATCACACCTGCACAGGGACAAAACCTGCTTAATTCTTTAAAAGTTTCATCTTCTGAAGTCAGAAAGACAAATATCACATTATATTAGACATAGGTGGAATCGGATTTTTTAAAAAGATACAAATGAACTTATTCACAAAACAGAAACAGACTTACAGACTTTGAGAACAAACTTAGGGTTGATTACCAAAGGGGAAACGTGATAGGGTGTGGGTAAATCAGGAGCTTGGCATGAACATACAGTATTTTATACATATAACCAAGAACATACTGTATAGCACAACGAATTCTACTCAATATTCTGTGATAACCTATGAAAGCATCTAAAAAAGAATGAATATGTGTATAACTGAATCACTTTACTGTACACCTGAAGTTAACATAACATTGTAAATCAACTACAATAAAATTACTTTGAAGAAAAATAAACTTCCATTAACCTTAAAAAAAAAAATGTCAACCTCGCCTCCTGCCATGGGGATGAGGGAGGGGCTAATGCATGCAGGCCTTTCCCTGGTGTCAGTATATACATCTCCAACTTTGCAAGATGACCCAGAAGTAGTCTTAAAATGTAAGTTTTAAAGGAGGCAGAAGAGAACCTGCTGCAGAGCACACTTCTCAGGCACTCACACCTAAGCCTGCGGCACCTGGAGGCCCGCCGCCTACCTCAAGCCCCAGACTCAGGCCTAGGGCTCCTCTCGACTCAGCTCCCCAAGGGCTAGGACCCAGTGGGGCTTAAAGCAGAGATGAACCCGCTGTTCAAAATGACTTCTAAGGGGTGAAAAAAGACTCCTTAGTAATATTTCTTGGCATCCTCCCAAAAACATAAATGCAATTGATTGAAGATTTAACGACTCAAATGAATGCAATGGCTCTGATTTTCTTGAATGTACCACTGTTATTTTTTTCCCCATGAATAATTAAATAGTTCATGCCCGTGGTATCATTGAGATAGGCAAAGACAGCAATCTTTTTTGAGTTTCACTGTCCTATTAACAAACATTGCATTGACTGGAGCATAGCGCTTTCCTGACTCGGGGCTCTTCATAAACCAAAGCCTCAGGGTACAGCTGAGGGGGCCATGTTCTTGCCCTGCTCTAGCTGAGGAGACATTCTGGATGAACCTACAATGGACTAGCAGGTGCCACAACTTTAGGATAAGGTTCCACTGCCAGAGAAAATGAGAGGAAAAATGGTGTTTTCAATAATGAGAGAGTTCTTCTGGAAAAGAAAAAGCTAAGAACAGGGAGAGACAGGAAGGTCTGCAGGACAAGTTAAACCTGATCCTTACCCGGGCACTCTGGCCAGCTATTAGCTGGTCATCTTCTGTCTGGACACTTGTCCTGCTTCTGACATCGAAGTCTTCCGTCTCAAAGTCAGAGTCATCCAGCTCCTCAGGGGTCTGCCACCAAGACAGAAATGACAAGTCAAACACAACCCTGGGCCGCCAGCAGCCCCAAGCCCCTGGGCCCACAGCCCCAGGGTCTGATGTAAAGACATCCAGAATTTTCTGCAGTACTCTAAACAGCCACGAGGAATAAAGTTAAAGTTGCTCAATATTTGAACCCTGCTTCACCGATGCATGTGCCAAGCAGTCCATTCAACAAACAGCGAGCAAAGGCACCACACCAGCATTCCCAAAGGACCTGGAGGGTTTCAGTTTCTACCAAAGAGTCAAGACTCTGCTTGACAAAAGGTTTTCACTTCATGTACTTCTCCAACACCTGCATCTTAAGACAAATGTGAGAGTTGTTCTGGGTGGAAAACGTACTGTAGTAAAAATAGCAGTTTCATACATTAAACAGATTCTTATAACTTTGCCATTTTTTAATGGAAAAAAGAAAATTAACTGAATTAATACTGGGATTCCTCTTAGGTTAGCAAAGGTTGATCTGAGGAGTAAAAACAGGCAGTGTGTTTTTATGTACTTTTATTAAAGGAAAAGAGAATATGGCAGATAAAGTCTGAGTAAATACCAAAAGAACTGATCACTTTTTTGCTTTAATTATGAAATAAAAATTCTTATTTTGTATACCCTCCAGCCTCTCGTGATTAGCTGCTGACTTAAAACATAATGTAATCTTCGGGAAATTATCAGCAACAGGGCAGCAGGCAGAACAGCTGAGGTTGGCTCTTGGCCCAGCCAGTCGGCCTATGACAAGAGGGCAGTGAGGCGAGTCCCTCATCTGCACCAGGACCTAATCCAACCCCAGCCTGAGGGCTTCCTGTGAGGAAGCATCCGGACTGCCCAGAGTATGTTGGGTTTGTACACAGGTGAAGGCTGGGCCGGTCCCTCTGTGTGGAGGTGAGGACAGTGGGGGTCACCTGAGGCACCAGTGAGTTACACGTCAGTGCAACACCTGGGGTCCAGCTGCTGTTGGCCATTGTGATTCTGGAGTGACAGACACTTGAGCCTTGTAGTGAGGGGTGCCTCTTAACAGGATCTCTACTTCCCCACCTTCCTCCACAGCCCATCACAGCCCAAAGAACTGTTCTTACCAGGGAAACCAAATTATCTTCTATCTGTTCATTCACTTGTTGAATCTCTGTGTGCCAAGCAAGCAGTTCTGGGCTCTTAAGGTACAGAATGACAGAGACAAACATCCCTGCTCTCACAGATACAAGACTGCAGGCACCCAAGGATGTGAAGAGCGAGACTGAGAAGCAGCTGCATGAATCCAGGTGAGAGGTGCTGGTGGCTTAGACCAGGGCAGTAACCATGTTCAGAATCCCTACTTATTGTGAAGGTAGACCCAACAGGATCTGCTGATAAATCAGATTCAGTGTATGAGGCAAAAAGTGGAATCAAAGGTGAATCTAAAATTTGGGCCTAAGCAAGTGGAAGACAGACGTGCCATCAACTGATGAGAGAGCAGGGTGGAGAGATGCGGAGCTCACTTTGGGGATGACAAGCAAGGGGCAGCAAGCAGGGTGGCTGGAGGAGTGGACCATGGGAGTCAGCCTCTCGCTGGTTTTCTCATCTTTATGCTCCAAGCAAATGAGTACAGTCAGAAAAGAGACAGGTGAGAAACTATGCTACAGGGTGTACCCGTGGTCACGGGCTGTGAAGATGAAGGATGAGGAGAAACCAGCAAGACTGAGGAGGAGGGGGCCAGTGGATTTTCTTACAGTGGGAGACATTAAGGCATGTTTGTCTGCTGGGGGAAAAGTGCTGGAGGAATAGGGAACAAGACCCAGTGCAAAGAACAGGCTCAGCCAGGAGCAGATGTTCAAACCACCTCAGGATCCTCGGAAACGATGGATCCCTGGTGGTTCAGAGAGTGAAGCGTCTGCCTGAAATGTGGGAGACCCAGGTTCGATCCCTGGGTTGGGCAGATCCACTGGAGAAGAAAAAGGCAATCCACTCCAGTATTCTTGCCTGGAAAATCCCATGGATGGAGGAGGAGCCTGGCGGGCTACAGCCCATAGGGTCGCAGAGTTGGACATGACTGAGTGACTTTACTTTCAGGGCCAGACAGGTAGGATGGGGCACAGGTGGGGAAAGGGGAGAAGGTATGAAGTGTTCCCAGACTCTACGGCTGTGTAGCACCAACAGTCCCCTGACATCCTGGGTCCAGTGACCCCAGTCAGATGACTGTACTTTTATGCACCACATTCAGCAGGAGACAGAATTTCACTAGGGTTGTATTTTGAAAGGCAAATAAGGGGAGTAAAAGGGTGCAAGAGAGATTGTACTGATGAAACAGAAGCTGGAATAGGAGTGAGGCAAGGACCCGAGAGGCTGAGTGAGGGTTGCAAGTGGGGAGGACCAACCGGCTGAAGATCTCGACGGACTCAAAGCACTGTTGGGAGTCACAGAACCAAAGGGAGCAGCTGACCAAAGGGATGATGGAGATGCTGGTTATGACAAAGACCAGGCAAGAGTAGGCAAAAGAGGCTGAGTATGGGGGAGGACAAGACATCAAGAAACCAAGAGGCCCTGGGGTTGGAAGGATGGTTCCTGAATTAAATCAAGACAAAAAGGAGCTAAACCAAGGCTGCTGCAGACCTACTTGTCCTTGCTCTCTGAGCCCTCCCAGGTGACCACACCCAGGTTCCATCTCACCACACCTGCCAGGGCCTCTCATACTTACGATCCAACACAGCAGTGAGCACACAGGAAACAGCTACTACATGCCAGGTCCTGACCTGAGCACGTTATCTCCAATTCATCCCATCAAAGCTATCAACACCATCATCTGCATCTTAAGAGAGATGAGGGAACTTGCTGAGAGTCTCAGATGTGAGGAGGAATCCTGCTTCCACAGAACAGGCCCTAGATGTGCAGGTATCCTGGGGTGTGTGCAGTGCCAGCTCATTTAAAACCCCAAAGGCATTCACCTCAGACACTCAACAACTCATGATTATTAATGTTTCTTCTATTCTCTGTCTGCACACAAAGAACTTTGGAAAAACAGGGCTGCATTTTGCCACACTGGTGCGCTTGACCCAGGGATCCCTTCGCACCTCTGGAGGCCAGGCCTCCCTGAGCATGGGCTGCTCTCCAGCACAGCAGCAGGGGTGAAGAAAGCAACAGGCTCCCCCAGATCCCCTCCCAACCCCCATTATGTGCAGGTGACCCGGGCCTGCAGGAACAGCCAGGAGCCAGCCATACAACCCTTGAGCCATTCTCGTTGCTCCTTACCCGAGAGGAGTGCAGTAATGCCCAAGTGTTTTTACGTTGCATACAGAATGCATCCAGCCTGATGCAACTACTTAGGAATGGCCTCTGGTAAAAAGGGGGACACAACCCTGTCCACCTTGGAAGGTCTGACCAGCAAACCATGAAGGTGTAATGGAAACTCCCTGACATGACTAGACTGTCAACAGAGCCCAGCAACCGTCTACTCAGCAGGCCTATGTTCCAAATGCTGGCTCTGTGGCTACAGCAGGGCTGGCCCGAGCCTGGGGGCATCCAGGTGACCCCAGGAAAGCTTGGCACAGGTCCTGCTCTCAGCTTCCAGAGCAACACATTCATGTTCAGAACAGCGTGTGAGGGATCAGCTGCTATGTGAGTCCCAGCCTAAGACACAGGATGATCACAGAGGAGGTGTTGGTTTCTCAAAACCCCATTGTTCATGTCCAGGGGACCCCAGACACTGTCTCAGATGGTGAGAACTGCCGCTGGCTCAGAGAAGACGGGTCAAATGGGGCCCAGAGTGGGTGGCATTTCCCTTCAGCCATGGTGAGAGGGCTCTTGGACACTTGGCCCTGAGATCAGGAGCATCACCGAGGGCTGCACAGCCCCTCATCTTCCCCCTCAACACCCTGGGGCTCTAGTGCCCTGCCTGCCTGCCACCCCTCTGAGGTGAGGAGTGCTACATGTAAAGAACAGCTTCAACCTGAATAAGGGAAATACTCCCTTCTCTGAAATTCACTGAGGAGCCTTTATTTTCTGTCACTGCCCTCTAACTCAAGAGGAAGCCTCAACTCATACTAGGTCCCCTTTTCTCAGCCCAAGTTTGGGCTCTAACTTGCAAGTAAAAGTCATTTTAGACAACGTAATTAAACATATCTCCTCCTAACAGCCCTTAGATTCATGGTTTTAATATACTGCCAACACATCTGTTGAGTTCCAGAATGATGCATTGCTCAAGTTTAGCAAATGATAAGAAGGAAGCTGTTAAAACATCTAAAATGCAGTTACTCACCCTTATCATCAACACCGCTTTCCTGATGTCCCGGATGCCATCATACACCAGGCGGGAGGCATCGATAAACTCGTTTTCATCCATGGGCTGGGCAGGGTCTGAGCTGAGGGCTTCCACAGCCGCTTCCACTTGCTCAGTAAAACGCGGCATGACTGCAGAGAAGAGAGATGATAACATCACCACCAGCCCTCCTAAATCCCTCAGTCAGATGCAGAGAGGCAGAGTGGATGATGAAGAGCCTCTGCTTCTACCTATGTGAGAGGTATTTATGGTTCAAATAAATTAAATGCCATATTTTACAAAGACTTGAATCCGCTTCTTTGTCTCTGGCTAGATTCTGCAACACAGGATTTAGATGGCTGAGAATTTGAATTGGGATTTGGACTGAGGAGCCTGGTGGGCAGGAGTCCATGGAGTCACTAAGAGTTAGACACGACTGAGTGACTTCACTTTCACTTTTCACTTTCGTGCACTGGAGAAGGAAATGGCAACCCACTCCAGTGTTCTTGCCTGGAGAATCCCAGGGACGGGGGAGCCTGGTGGGCTGCTGTCTATGGGGTTGCACAGAGTCGGACACAACTGAAGCGACTTAGCAGCAGCAGAGGCCTTGCTAGAATGGGACCCTCCTTAATTTAGTGTGTTCATTAACTAGAGATATAACTCAGAAGTTCATCTTAAAATACTGAGTTTAGAGTGACTCCCATTACTACCTGTGGGACACAAATAAGGGAAACGTGTTTGTGTGGTCTTACTGTGGCTGACCAATGACTCATCAATCTGATGTACCTTCCAGAACTCTTGTTCGAAAATCAAACTGAGTCCCAATGTCCTACTTCCTAACCACGGGGCCATGTGTGTGTGAGGAGCACAGGTAAGGGAGGGAATCCTGCACCTGTGTTGGAGAGCAGCTTGGTTGCTTCCAGCACCTTCTCTGTGTAGACCCCTGGTTCATAGTTGTCCATCTCTGAGGTTACGACATGAATGACCCGGGCAGCCCGGCCTCGAATTGCACCAGCTGTGCGGTCCAGCCCATCCACATCTTTCTCTTGGAGAGCAATGACACATTTGTTCACGTCTTCCAAAATGTGATTCTCTGAGGAACAAACAAAAACAGCCGAATGAGGGAGGAGGCCTCCCACCAGAAGGGGACAATTTTAAGTTGGCACCTGTCACTCATCCAGTGCTCACTGTGTGCCTGCTACTGTGCCAGAAGCTTTACACACATCATTTCACTCGAGACCAGATTACCCATGGGATCAACTCTCCCCTGGAAACTGGACCTGTAATCACCTCCAAGAATAACCATCTTTATTCCAGGTTTAGAAGAGACAGGCAGAGATGCCCATCTTTCAGAATCCTTGATAATTTCTCTTTCCCGTAAACAATTTCACTGATTTTATATCCCGAAGTCTAATTAGAAGACAAGGTTCACTATTCCCAGTCCCTTGCCCCTTGCTCCAGGAGATGCCAATGGTATTCAGACAAACGACCAAGACATCAGGACAACTCTGGAACATGAGAAGGGCCTGGAAGGCAGGCAAAAGCCTCGATGGAGTTGGATTTGGAAGATCTACCAGAACTGTTTCTCCTCAAAGACAAAGCTTCACCCTGGGTATCGGGAACCCCAGAATGAGGAGTTCACGTTAACCGCATCTATAATAGCGAAGTGGGAGCAACCAAAATGTCCCAGAATAGAGTAATAAATTATGGGCACTGTGCAGCCATTGAAATGGATGAGGATCTGCAGGGGCTGATGCAGAATGGGAAAGGGAATGTTCTCACCACCAGGAACTGTGCAGTCCACCAGCAGACAGCCCTCATGACAGGGCTGCCCACACCGCATGGGGCTGGTGGGTGAGCGACACAGTCTCCAGGTCATTGTCTGGCTATTTTCTTCCTGCTCAGAAAGCAGCTTTCCTTAAGACACACAAGAAATCTGAGAAGCATTGTCTGTTAAAGACATGCTCCCTTTCTTAAACCAAGACAGTTCATGTCTCAACAGGTGAAAGACTAATGGCTCTGGTTTTTCTGGAAGAGTCAGGACTGTAATGTAATCTGTTTAAAAAACACATATGGGGACTCCCCTGGTGGCTCAGTGGTAAAGAATCTGCCTGCCAATGCAGAAGGCATGGGATCAATCCCTGATCTGGAGGACCCCACATGCCACGGAGCAACTAGGCCCAGGTGCCACAACTACTGAGCCCACACGCCTCAGCTACTGAAACCCGAGAGCCCACACACCGCAACAGGAGCCCCCGCTTTCTGCAACTAAAGAAAAGCAGGTGCAGCAAAGAGGACCCAGCAGAGCCATACATAAATAAAATTATAAATAATAAAACCCGAGAAACACAGCCGACCATTTCTTTGCCATTCTGGTTACCTTATGTTTTTGACCTGTCATTATCTAGGACTGGTTCCTGATTTAATTCCCTTCTAAAAGTCATTACCCTTCCCTCTCAGCCTCTGCTGACACAGTCATGTTACATAACACAATGTCTAGAAGAGTGATTACAATAGCTTTACCTCCTCAGATACCTCAAACAAGCAAGTGGACATGACGCTGTTTCCTCTTATCTCAAGGGGAGCCAGAGGCAAGTGCAAGTACTTAGCAGATCCAGCAAAGAACAGAGCCACCACAATGCCCTGCCTGTGGGCTTCCAGATACCTAGCAGGCTCCAGGAACAGGGCCCTCCATTTTGTAGTTCCCTGGAGATGGCAGGCATGGCTTGCAGCTACAAAACTAAACATACTCTTACCATGTGATACAGCAATTGCATTCCATACAAAGCCCCGCACACAGATGTCTACAGCATAACTACTCATAACTGCCAAAACTACGATGCAATCGAGGTGTTCTTCAGTAGGCAACCTGAAATACTGTGGTACATCCAGACCGTGAAATATTATTCTGCACTTAAAAAAAAAATGTGCTATCAAGGTATGAAAAGACATGAAGGGACCTCAGGAGTTGCCAGGTTCTGGAGCAGGGAAGAGTGAACAGGTAGAGGACAGAGGGTTTTGAGGGCAATGAAAACACTCTGTATGACGCTGTAATGATGGCTACATTGGTACACTACCAAGAGTGAGCCGTGTCACTGTAGGGTCATCAATTATAATGAATGTGCTACTGTGATGGGGGATGTAGATAACAAGGAGGCTGTGCATGTGTAGGGGCAGAAAATAGATAGAAAAACTTTGTACCTTCTTCTTAATTTGGCTTCCTCTCAAATTGCTCTAAAAGTCTTAAAAAAAATTTTTTTTTATATCATCAATTAAATATCTTTCCAAGGAGCCAAAATACAGCAGTAAAAAAAAGGCGGGGAGGGGAGAATGAATTACCACAAGACAGCTAACAAGACCATAATTCAGCATCTTGCTCCTTGGAAGGAAAGCTATGACAAACCTAGACAGCGTATTAAAATGCAGAGACATCACTTTGCCAACAAAGGTCTGTATAAGTCAAAACTATGGTTTTTCCAGTAGTCACATATGGATGTAAGAGTTGGACTAGAAGGCTTAGCACCAAATAATTGATGCTTTTGAACTGTGGTGCTGGAAAAGACTAATGAGAGTCCCTTTGACTGTAAAGAGATCAAATATGTCAATCCTAAAGGAAATCAACCCTGAACATTCATTGGAAAGAATAATGCTGAAGCTGAAGTTCCAATACTTTAACCACCTGGTGCGAAGACATGACTCACTGGAAAAGACCCTGATGCTGGGAAAGGCTGAAGGCAAAAGGAGAAGAAGGGGACAGCAGAGGATGAGATGGTTGGACAGTATCACTGACCAAATGGACATGAGTTTCAGCAAACTTCAGGAGACAGTGAAGGACGGGGAAGCCTAGGGTGCTGCAGTCCATGGGGTCAAAAAGATTCACACATGACTTAATGACTGAAAAACAACAACAAATTCAAACATTAGGAGACTTTGAGTTTATACCACTGCACTATTAAAACATAAAATGTATTGAACTTTTCACATAAACCAATTTTAGGGGTAATAAATGAACAGACTGGTCATAGCAAACATCCTCTTCCTGCAACACAACAGATGACTCTACACATGGACATCACCAGTCTGTCATTACTGAAATCAGATTGATTACATTCCTTGCAGCTGAAGATGGAGAAGCTCTATACAGTCAGCAAAAACAAGACAGGGAGCTGACTGTGGCTCAGATCATGAACTCCTTATTGCCAGTTCAGACTTAAATTGAAGAACACAAGGGAAAACCACGAGGCCATTCAGGTATGACCTAAAGCAAATTATACAATGGAAGTGACAAATAAATTAAAGGGATTAGATCTGATAGAGTGCCAGAAGAACTATGGACGGAAGTTCATAACATTGTACAGGAGATGGTGATCAAAACCATCTCCAAGAAAAACAAATGCAAAGAGGCAAAATTGCTGTCTGAGGAGGCCTTACAAATAGCTGAGAAAAGAAGAGAAGCAACAGGCAAAGGAGAAAAGGAGAGGTATACCCATTCGAATGCAGAGTTCCAAAGAATAGCAAGGAGAGATAAGAAAGCCTTCCTAAGGGAATAATGCAAAGAAATAGAGGAAAACAATAGAATGGCAAAGACTAGAGGAATCTTCAAGAAAATCAGAGACACCAAGGGAACATTTCATGCGAAGATGGACTCAATAAAGGACAGAAATGGTATGGATCTAACATAAGCAGACGAGATTAAAAAGAGGTGGCAAGAATACAGAAGAACTATACAAAAAAGATCTTAATGACCCAAATAAGCACAATGGTGTGATCACTCACCTAGAGCCAGACATCTTGGAATGTGAAGTCAAGTGGGCCTCAGGAAGCATCACTACAAACAAAGCTAGTGGAGGTGATAGCATTCCAGTTGAGCTCTTTCAAATCCTGAAAGATGATGCTGTGAAAGTGCTGCACTCAATATGCCAGCAAATTTGGAAAACTCAGCAGTGGCCACAGGACTGGAAAAGGTCAGTTTTCATTCCAATCCCAAAGAAAGGCAATGCTAAAGAATGCTCAAACTACTGCACAGTTACACTCATGTCACATGCTAGTAAAGTAATGCTCAAAATTCTCCAAGCCAGGTTTCAACAGTATGTGAACCAAGAACCTCCAGATGTATAAGCTGGATTTAGAAAAGGCAGACAAACCAGAGATCAAATGGCCAACATCTGCTGGATCATAAAAAAAGCAAGAGAATTCCAGAAAAAACATCTATTTCTGTTTTATTGACTATGCTAAAGCCTTTGACTGTGTGGATTACAACAAACCATGGAAAATTCTGAAAGAGATGGGAATACCTTACCTGCCTCCTGAGAAACCTGTATGCAGGTCAAGAAGCAAGTCAGAACTGGCTGGACATGACACAACAGACTAGTTCCATATTGGGAAGGGAGTACATCAAGGCTGTATATTGTCACCGTGCTTCAGTTCAGTTCAGTCGCTCAGCCCTGTCCGACTCTTTGCGACCCCATGAATTGCAGCACGCCAGGCCTCCCTGTCCATCGAGTCAGTGATGCCATCCAGCCATCTCATCCTCTGTTGTCCACTTCTCCTCCTGCCCCCAATCCCTCCCAGCATCAGAGTCTTTTCCAATGAGTCAACTCTTTGCATCAGGTGGCCAAAGTATTGGAGCTTCAGCTTTAGCATCAGTCCTTCCAAAGAAATCCCAGGGCTGATCTCCTTCAGAATGGACTGGTTGGATCTCCTTGCAGTCCAAGGGACTCTCCAACACCACAGTTCAAAAGCATCAATTCTTCGGCGCTTAGCTTTCTTCACAGTCCAACTCTCACATCCATACATGACCACTGGAAAAACCATAGCCTTGACTAGACGGACCCTTTGTTGGCAAAGTAATGTCTCTGCTTTTGAATATGCTATCTGGGTTGGTCATAACTTTCCTTCCAAGGAGTAAGCGTCTTTTAATTTCATGGCTGCAATCACCATCTGCAGTGGTTTTGTCCTCTTTCACTTGCATCAAGAGGCTTTTTAGTCCCTCTTCACTTTCTGCCATAAGGGTGGTGTCATCTGCATATCTGAGGTTATTGATACTTCTCCTGGCAATCTTGATTCCAGCTTGTGCTTCTTCCAGCCCAGCTTACTTATGTACAGAGTACATCATGAGAAATGTCTGGCTGGATGAAGCACAAACTGGAATGAAGATTGCTGGGAGGAATATCAATAACCTTGGATATGCAGATGACACCACCGTTATGGCAGAAAGGAAAAGGAACTAAAGAGCCTCTTGATGAAGGTGAATGTACAGAGTGAAAAAGCTGGCTTACAACTCAACATTCAAAAAACTAAGATCATGACATCTGGTCCCATCACTTCATGGCAAACAGATAAGGAAACAATGCAGTGAAAGACTTTCTTTTCTTGGGCTCCAAAATCACTGCAGATGGTGACTGCAGCCACTAAAAAGACGCTTGCTCCTTGGAAGAAAAGTTATGACTAACCTAGACAAAATATTAAAAAGCAGAGACATTACTTCGCTGACAAAGGTCCGTATAGTCAATTCTATCATTTTTCTAGTAGTCATGGACAGTATGAGAGTTGGACCATAAAGAAGGCTGAGTACTGAAGAACTGATCTTTTGACTGTGGTTTGGAGAAGACTTGAGAGTCCCTTGGACTGCAAAGAGATCCAACCAGTCAATCGTAAAGGAAATCAGTCCTGAATATTCATAGGAAGAACTGATGGTGAAGCTCCATTAATTTGGCTGCCTGATGCCAAGAACTGACTCACTGAAAAAGACCCAGATACTGGGAAAGATTGAAGGCAGGTGGAGAAGGGGACGACAGAGGATGAAATGGCTGGATGGCATAATTGACTCAATGAACATGAGTTCAATGGAAATAAGTTTGAGCAAGGTCCAGGAGATCAGGAAGGACAGGAAAGCCTGGCATGCTGCAGTCCATGGGTCACAAAGAGTCAGACACGACTGAACAACAACAATGAACCAATCATAAGAATAAAGGGATTTAGAGCTCATGTTTAGATCAGAAAAATCTTTTATATACTTATTATATCAACATTTATATAAATAATATCTACATATTACTTAAACTAAGCAGACTGGTACTGAGCCTGCCTACAATACTAACCCTAAAAATTGCTACTTTTACTGAATCTAACACAACATCTGGAGAAGGGGAAGAGAAGGGAAAAAAAGAAACAATGTTGCTAATTAAACTATGAACCAAAGTTTTCACATATCACTGATTTTCAAGACTCATCCCAGTTTCAGGATTATTACTACTTGGGGTGGGAAAACACCTTTGGCAATCATTAAGCACAGCATTCTTTTTCATTCATTAAACAAAGTGGCCCAAACTTCACCAAGGATTTATTAACCTTCATCTTGGGCAAGTAGTTTTTAAAAAGCAATTTAGATTTTCTTGAATTCATACAGGTTTTCTTCCAGACGAACCCAAACCAGGGAAGGGCCTGCCATTCTTTAGCCACCAAGGAAGGCTTCTATATCAGGAAGCTGACTGAAGTAACATTTTCTACCCTCACTGAGACAGCCCCAGCCAGCTGAGGCCACTACGAACCCAGGACACAACCAACCTGCTCTCTATACTTGAGCCCTAAGGGAGAAGTGAGTTCCCACTGGACATACGTGCAAAGATAGGAGGGTTGGAGGTACCCACACTAACTTAAGCCATAAGTTACTTTAACAGAATTTCTAAGGAAACTCCATTCCGAGTAGACACACCAATCTGGATCCCATTAAAAACTCTGATGGTTCAATATAGTCTTTATCTGTAGATGCTTCAAACAGGAAAACACACACACAAACACAACACTCTTATCTCCAAGGGATCATATTATGGACATTAATATATCTGGTTTTCATTTGAAAATCTTTCTAGGACTGCCTCTGCATATCTACCTCAGCCACGTCAATGGCTGTGCTGTACCCTACTGAACAGACGAAGGGCCATCATTTGCTTATCTAGTCTTCTCTTAGGCGTTTTGGTTGAAGTGAACATATTTGCAAGGTATTTTGGCAAACATCTGTGTACCCATCCTCAGGAAAATTTCTAGCAATGGGATTACTAAGTCAAAAGGCAAATGTGTATAAAGTAGATGTATGATGCCTAATTGCCCTCTGGGAATCAAGCCAAATGGTATTCTCCAAAAAGCCTGCATGAACTTACACTCAGTCCACAATGTCTAACAGGGCCCATTCTGCCCTCCCCTTGCTCTGGATATCTTTATCAGTGCAGCCTTAAGCATACACAAGAGATGATAATATTGATACTCCATATAAAGAATGTACTCCACTATTATGAGAAGAGCCTGAGTGCCTGACATTTAACTCACTCTATAGTAACCATTTTTTAAAAAATCACTATTAATTACTGTGGAAACCAGGCACAGAACTATTGAGTGACTTATTCATTCAGGATGCATGGGAGTCAGAGATCAAATATCACCACTTTCCTACCTTATCTTCAGTCCTGGAGTTTTGTAATTAAACAACCAACCAACGAAAAAAAACTAGGTACAAAAGTCCTTTTATTTAGACCAATCAAACCAAATTATTTTGGCATAGTGACAATGAAGCAGAGTACAAATTACTACTCTTATTTGTTGCCCCAAAGTATCTAATGCATTATATTGTTTCCAAGAGCACTTGGTTAAGAAAAAACAATAAACCCAATTATAACCACTCTAACCAACCACTTGCAACCTAAAAAAAAAAAAAAGAAGGGAGGGGGTAGGGTGCGGGAATCAAAACTTCCACGTGAAAGCTGAGTAAACAAATGAGAAAGTAAACTGCATTTCCACGGAAAACATTTATCAAATACAATTCAAATGAAATTCAAACAGTCTTTATCGCTTTGATAAATTTCAAACCACTGTCCTTAAGGAATCAGTCCATATAAATATATTCATGGTTTACTGAATGTTGTGTAGCATCCTAAATCACCCCCAATATTTACAAGGCAACATTCTGAATAGAACAGCTTAGGGAAAACGAGTGCCCCTCCCTCTTCCCTCAAGTGGCTTGCACGTCCCTTTTATTTTCGAGTGCCACTGGCTCACACCTGACACACAGTGACTCAGGTTGCCCCTGCCCTGCAGCCTCATGAAACACTGCTATCAGGGTCTTGGTGGCTTTACCAAGTTATACACAATATGACCATTATTTTTTAAGCTGTAAAACTTGGGATATAACTTATAATAAGCACAAGGGAACTTCTGGAACCAATGGGACAGAATATGCAGAAATAATGGAGCTAAAACAGCAGAGGGTCCTTTCAGTCCTATCCCCTAAGTAACTTACCCTTGGAAGGGCTCTCATGAGTAGACAAGGCTACAGCAAACACACAGGCCCCATGGATTCCAAGAGGGACTGATGGAAAAGTCATTACTGGAAATATTCCTCCAAACCTATCCCACTGAAAAAGGGCCACAAAACCCCAGGACATGGGAAAACACCAATACTCCAAGGAGTCAAGTCGCATTCTTACTTTTCATTAGGTCAAATTTCATGAAGTGCACCAACCTTAAGCCAGAGCCTGTGCTGGGCAGTTGCCGAGCAGCCCCTTACTCAGAAACATGCCCACTTTGCTGAGGGACTACTGAGCACCACTGTGCCTCTGGGCGATGGGAAATGGCAGAGAGGGCAGACCTTGGCTTCTGCTGGAAAGACTGCTAAAAGCACACAGCTGCTACAGATGGCACCTGCTGTCCAACCTGCGGGGGGGGGGAGGGGCGGGGGCGGGGGCGCCTCTCAAGAGGCTGTGAGCTGGGGACCACTGGGTGCCTGCCCACTAGAAAATGGGATTCCTCTCAACGAAAGCCAGTCTGCTGGGTGAGACGGGGAGATATGTCTAATCTGCCACATAAATAGTGCTAAAGCTGCCATGGATGAGGTTAGTGTGTAAGGGTATAAAGGAATCTAAATGCCAAAACTTAACTGATCAATCCAGTAGCACTCTACACAGGCATCTGCCTGTCTCTTCCTTTCAAACCAAGCCCCTGAAAAGCACACCGTGACAACCAGAGGAATTTTGAGTAATAGCCTTGTCCTGTTAATTAATTAATTACCTGATAACTAAGCAAGCCTATGACAAAACCTTAGAGAAACACACTAATGAGGGTCTCTGAAATTCAGATGCTCTGAAAGCACTACCATCTCCTGACTGAGACTACTGTTCTGTGTTTATTTGCTAAATGGAAACTGTCTGAACTCTTTTCCATCAAGTCAACCCTTCTATTTTCCCACATTTGCATAAAAATTGAACATACTCACCAGACAAAAGTTATCTGTTAGAAAATCTGATTTCTCTTTACTGTTCTTCTGTTTTATGTCATATACCCTAAAGATATTGCCTGGATCCCACTAAATGCCACTGCAAAATCCCCTTTGTTCTCTGATCTGAAGAATGCTGCATGAGGGACATCTGATTCTATTATATTTTATTCTGCTGTAAGAGGACTAGAAATCCCTTGAGACCAAGCCTTACTTGGTAAGTAAGTTTAGGAATGTAATATCTATCTCCAGAGGGGGGCTTTGCATTTAGATTTCAGAATTGGTTGTTTGCTTAAAAGTGTGCTGTGAAGGTGGAATGTTTTTCTCTAAACCTATGAAAAAGAATAATTCAGTATTTCATTGGGAAAACAACAGAAGGCCAAGATTTCCCAAAAAAGCAATTGCTGCATTTTTGGCACCTGCAAAAATGTGCTTGCAAATAGGTTTTTTGTTTTAAAGTACCAGCACCTGCAATTTGGCAGTCCTGCAGCAGCATGGTTCACCCCCTTGTTTTGCAGTTTACAGACTCCCTGCTCCCCAATCTTTCAAGCAGAGCCAATGCTCCAGTCCCAAGGAGAGTGAGCAGAGACAGGGGAACATTGGTATGCAGAACACAGTGTCACCTTATATAGGTCACTGCTGGAGGACTGTGCTGTGCATGTACTTAAGTAACGCTTCTGTTTCAAGCCCCATTGCCGCTCACATCTCCCACGTTCCAGATTGTGGTTCCCTGGGGTGACAGGTAGTTTCAGCCCTACAAGGACCAGCCACTGACTGCCCAACAGGCCACTGGCCTCACGAAGCCTGGCACCTCCAGAGAGCAAGCAGCGTGGCCAAGGGCAGCAGAGGCCTGTTAAATGGAGAATGCATTTATACTTGCTCAACTCTAAGGAGATGGATTGAAATTTATCTGTGTGATAAACAGGGAATTGCAGTTGACAGACATTTTCTATATGAATGCAATTTACTATGTCATTACCAGTTTATGTTTATATAATGAAATCAACTGTTTTTGTGAGGTGAATTACCCAGATTTATTTTTTGCAAGTTCATAATTAAATGGTACTTAAAATATTTCCTCTCTGTTTTCTATCTGTGCATCATGCAGACAGAGTCTTTCGAAAGTAGGCAGTTAAACTACGATCATTTCTGAGGGAGAGAGAGATGCTTTCCAAGCGGAACAATTTTTACAAAAGAAACTGAAGCTGATGATGCTGGGAATCCTGTCTCCAAAGTCTCACAGGCTCATTAACAAACCACCAGTCCAGCAGGTCAGTGTTTTTTCTACACACAACAGCAGCAAGAAAGGTGGATGCTTATGGAGTTGTACAGGTCACAGCTTCAAAATGTTACTCCACACAGAGAACAACTTCCTCCAGGCAGTTTCCTGATTCATACCTCTGAGATTGAGACCAGCCCCACCACAAGCAGAACAACTCCAACCCCATGTCCAACTGCTTGGGAGTCACTGGTAGCTGTTTTCTTTAATTAAAATGAAAACCATCATAGTATTATTGCTAGAATAATTTACCTGGCCAGACTTGGGGGTGTTTTGATTGTCCATTATTGTAACATAGGTGAAAGTAATTATGCACATCCTCACATACTTCTCTGGGGAATCAGCTCATTACCTGAGACAGCCAAGAAGTCATCAATGGAAGTAATGTCATCGACAGCATCTGTGAGAACTCGGACTTGTTTTTCCCACTGTTCTTTAAAAAGATCCATGTTTTCTTGGGCCAGTTTACTCTGTGGTTTTGCTGCTAAAGCCAATGCAGCATTGATAACCTGCAAAGACATTAAAGTTCATTGTATGCTCTTTCAGAGTCAAGAAAATAAAATAAGCCAGACACTTTGGTCGGTGGAGTGGCTATGGTTTTGTCTCCTGTGCATTTCATGAGGACACACAATACCACATGCTCCACTTAAACAGTTATAACGATGGAAACAGAGAAGTATTAAACAAAAGGCTTTACATATGAATGGGAAGCAATTCATCAGAAATACAGTACTGGAAATACTGGAACTATGGGCAGTAACAAACACAAATTATCTCTAATCTCCCTACTCTGTGACAGCAACTCTTCACAATTTCTGACATTTATATTCCAGGCTTTTTCTCCTCACATACACATGTACATGTGCCAAGTCAAAAAATTCACAATTAGAATTATATGCTAATAAAACTGACTATCCTGCTTTGTTTAAATACTTCTCCATATCATTAAATGTATGTTAAAACATTAACTGTTTAGAGATGCACCTTATAGATGCACATCACTACTCCGACTGCAGGATGCCTATGTTTGTTCCAGTCACCCATCATTCTTAGTCTTGGGATGAACTTTGGCATTTTAGGCTCTTGGTACGTTCTCAAACTACATATGTGAAAAATGTTTTTCTGAGGCATACTGTACCTGACATACAACTTCAAAGAAAGTATAATATTTATTAAGTTTAAAAGTTATTTCTTCTAAAATAATAAGAAGTCATTTCTTTACAAAAAAATAAGAAGTCATTTCTTTACAAAAAAAACAACAGCTTTACTGAGATATAATTTATATGCCAAACAATTTACCCATTTAAACTGTAATATGCAAAGATTTTTAGTCAGTTTTGTAACCATTCAGTTCAGTTCAGTTCAGTCACTCAGTTGTGTCCAACTCTTTGCGACCCCATGAATCGCAGCACGCCAGGCCTCCCTGTCCATCACCAACTCGCGGAGTTCACTCAGACTCACGTCCATCGAGTCAATGATGCCAGCCAGCCATCTCATCCTCTTTCGTCCCCTTCTCCTCCTGTCCCCAATCCCTCCCAGCATCAGAGTCTTTTCCAATGAGTCAACTCTTCCCATGAGGTGGCCAAAGTACTGGAGTTTCAGCTTTAGCATCATTCCTTCCAAAGAAATCCCAGGGCTGATCTCCCTCAGAATGGACTGGTCGGATCTCCTTGCAGTCCAAGGGACTCTCAAGAGTCTTCTCCAACACCACAGTTCAAAAGCATCAATTCTTCGGCGCTTAGCTTTCTTCACAGTCCAACTCTCACATCCATACATGACCACAGGAAAAACCAGAGCCTTGACTAGATGAACTTTTGTTGGCCAAGTAATGTCTCTGCTTTTGAATATGCTATCTAGGTTGGTCATAACTTTCCTTCCAAGGAGTAAGCGTCTTTTAATTTCATGGCTGCAGTCACCATCTGCAGTGATTTGGAGCCCAGAAAAATAAAAGTCTGACACTGTTTCCACTGTTTCCCCATCTGTTTCCCACGAAGTGATGGGACTGGATGCCATGATCTTCGTTTTCTGAATGTTGAGCTTTAAGCCAACTTTTTCACTCTCCACTTCCACTTTCATCAAGAGGCTTTTGAGTTCCTCTTCACTTTCTGCCATAAGGGTGGTGTCATCAGCGTATCTAAGGTTATTGATATTTCTCCCGGCAATCTTGATTCCAGCTTGTGTTTCTTCCAGTCCAGTGTTTCTCATGATGTACTCTGCATAGAAGTTAAATAAGCAGGGTGACAATATACAGCCTTGACGTACTCCTTTTCCTATTTGGAACCAGTCTGTTGTTCCATGTCCAGTTCTAACTGTTGCTTCCTGACCTGCATATAGGTTTCTCAAGAGGCAGGTCAGGTGGTCTGGTATTCCCATTTCTTTCAGAATTTCCCACAGTTTACTGTGATCCACACAGTCAAAGGCTTTGGCATAGTCAATAAAGCAGAAATAGATGTTTTTCTGAAACTCTCTTGCTTTTTCCATGATCCAGCGGATGTTGGCAATTTGATCTCTGGTTCCTCTGCCTTTTCTAAAACCAACTTGAACATAAGGAAGTTCACGGTTCACATATTGCTGAAGCCTGGCTTGGAGAATTTTGAGCATTACTTTACTAGCGTGTGAGATGAGTGCAATTGTGCCGTAGTTTGAGCATTCTTTGGCATTGCCTTTCTTTGGGACTGGAATGAAAACTGACCTTTTCCAGTCCTACAGTCATTTTTAGAACACTTCTATCACTCCAACAAGAAACTCCATATCCACTAGCAGTCCCTCCCTATTTCTCCTAATCCTTTCTTCCAGCAACCACTAACTTAACTTTGTGATTTTTTAAATTTATGTATTTTGGTAAATTTTTATGAATTACCTATTCTGGACTTTTCCTATAAATGGAATCGTATTAATATGTATATTTTTGGAACTAGCTTCTTTCACTTAACATGTTTCCAAGGCTCATACACACTATAAAATGTATCAGTACTTCACCCTTTTTACTGACAAATAATATGCCATTATATGAATTTACCACATTTTCTTTATTCAATTATCAGCTACAGACATATGAATTCTACTTTTTGGTCATTATGAATAACGCTATGAATATTTACATATGTGTTTCATTTATTTCCACTGTTTTTTTATATGTAACTAGGAATGGAATTGCTGGGTCATATGGTTAACTTTATGAGGAACTGCCTATCTTCCAAAGCAGTTGAACCATTTTACATTTCCACCAGCATATATGAGAGTTTCAATTTCCTCATATCCTTAACACTTGTTTTCCCTTTCTCCCTATTCCATTTTTTAAATAACAGCCATCCCAGTGGGTGTGGAGTGATATTTCACTGTGGTTTTGATCTCCATTTCCCTGATGGCTCATGATATTGTCTGTTAACGTACTTATTGACCCCTAGTGTCTTTGGAGAAATACCTTTCAGATCCTTTGATATATTCACTGAATGAATAAATAATGAAAGTAGTTTGAAAAAGAGCTGAGAGAATCATTAGGAAGATCTCTAGGTACAGGTGCTTATGGGTTATTGGAAATAAATGTGTTCATAGTAATGCAACTTTGAAGGTAAGCAAGGACAGGGGAAACTGGTAGTGATGGAGTTGAGATCTGCGAGGTAGGACAGCAGCTATCACAGAGTCATTTGGGCATCGTACCTGAGAGCAGGAGTTTGGGATCATGTTTTTTCGGTGCTACAGAAACCGCATGTCTTCAGGTCATGTCTGTAATTCCCAATATATTGGAGGGGTATCCAAGAGTGAGGCTATCAAATTACCCCTCAAAGACTGTAATCAAAAAACTAAAGAAGAATCAGACCCACTTGACTGGTATAACTAATTCCTCTTTCCTCCCAGCTAACTGGAAGGGATAAATTATCAAAACTATCAATTATAGATTGTAGGTTTTGAAGACTAGGCCAACCCAGTTACTATTAATAGCCCACTACTTTCAAAAGCTTCCCTGGTGGCTCAGAGGTTAAAGCGTCTGCCTGTAATGCAGGAGACCTGGGTTCGATCCCTGGGTCAGGAAGATCCCCTGGCGAAGGAAATGGCAACCCACTCCAGTATTCTTGCCTGGAGAATCCCATGGATGGAGGAGCCTGGTGGGCTACAGTCCACGGGGTCGCAAAGAGTTGGACATGACTGAACAACTTAACTTTCACTAACTTTCACTTTCAAAAGTGAATGGGTTTGGACAATAAATTACTTGTCAAAAGTATCCTAGCTTTCCCATGTGTTACACCATGGTCTCCCCTATTTTCATCATTTCCAGCCTTGTTCTTTGACCTCTTTTCCTTCTTCCCTTTGTTTCCCACTGGGTGATTCAAGATTGTGGACTACTCTTCATTAATTAACTCATTAATTCACTAATGTTATCAATGACTCAGAGTGGAGCTAGACCTTGTAAGAATACCTGGCTGAAGAAAATGTTTCTTAAGAGGGCCAAGTAAACACCAGCAGGGAATTAATTATATGTTTTAAATACTAAGATAATTTTCCCTTACAAAGAGAAAATTGCTCCCTTTGTTCTGTAATCTTTTCTCATACAGTATAATGGAGGAAAAGCACCTTGTCTAAGGTGAACTTTCTTGTTTTGATTACAAAACTGTGGGACATAATAAATTAAATACTATTTTCTGATGTATTGGGACTAGCTGCTAAGTCACTTCAGTCGTGTCCGACTCTGTGCGACCCCATAGATGGCAGCCCACCAGGCTCCCCCGTCCCTGGGATTCTCCAGGCAAGAACACTGGACTGGGTTGCCATTTCCTTCTCCAATGCATGAAAGTGAAAAGTGAAAGTGAAGTTGCTCAGTCGTGTCCAACTCTTAGCGACCCCATGGACTGCAGCCTACCAGGTTCCTCTCTCCATGGGATTTCTCCAGGCAAGAGTCCTGGAGTGGGGTGCCATTGCCTTCTCTGGTATTGGGACTAGAAAGATACTTAAAATAATACTTTGAATAATCATCCAACATGACACTTATTAGGGAAAACTCTAGAATCATTTACTTTAAAAAAGTCAAGATGTTATTGACCGAATACCTATTGTCATCATTACTTAATTAATGGTCTTTCTAGCTAATGAAATAAAGTGGGAAATGGAAATAAGAAAAGGCTGTTTAGAAAGTAGACAATAAAATTACTTTTCAATGTAGAACATCTTTGTTTATCTAGAAAACTGAAGTAAGTCAACTGAAAAACCTCTTAGAATTAATAAGAGTTCATTAAGGTAGCTAGAGACAATGTAAATATATAAAAATGAGTAACATTTCTATATACCAGAAAACAGGACATAAAATGAAGGGAGTATCAGCTCTTTATGAAAACAATAGGAAATATGTGAATCTGTAAAGAAACCTAAAGGACCGAGATATCAAAAGTAACTTTTTCCGAATACATTATAAAAAAAAAACTTGAATAAACAGAAACACAGTCCATGTTTAGGAGTAGGGGGACTGACCCATTTATTCACCAATTAATCTGGAATAGTTAATGGCTGAGAGCAGCAAATATATACATGGGATAGAGATCAGGAGGAATGAAGAGTTAAAATGTAATACAAAGCTAAAGTAATTGAAAAGAAAAATCTAAAAACACACCCTATCATAAAGCAGAAGTCAATATATGACAAAAGAGACATCACAAATCAGTGATGGGGGATGGTCCATTTTTACATTTGATGGGCTATTTGGAAAAAAAATAGTCAATGTCTGAACTTCATACTTATATTTATGTGCAAAATAAGATTGTTCCCAAATAGATAATGAGTTAGATTTAACATGATATGGCTAAAAGAATGTGTTTAATTATGCACTTACTGAACAAATAAATATTTCTTATGTTTTAGAATAGTTAAGGTTCCATGCTTCCACTGCAGAGGGCACAGATCTGATCCCTGGTCAGGGACTAAGATCCCACATGCTGTGTACCAACCCTGGCCCCACCAAAAAAAAGAGAAAATTCTCTGCTTACATTTGTATTTAAGTATACATGACAGATGAAGTATATAATGTCTGACAAATCAGTAAGGAGAACGTTAAAATACTGGTATAAAATGGAGGTAAGACATGAACAGCCCACCTAAAGTGACCTAGTTAAGAAACAACAAGAGGGAAATATTTACTCTCACTTCTAAATTAATGTGACTCACTATCCTTGCTCATTATATTTGCAAAGAGCCACAAACTAGGCACTACCACCACATATCAATGGCAACTTTTTAAATGCTACTGTAGGCTAAGACCTCCAGTACAACACTGAACAGGACATTCTTGTCTGGTTCTGATCCTAGGGGGAAGTACTCAAGCATTTCATGATTGAGTATGATGCTATCATGCTGAGGAAATTTTCTTCTACTCCTAGTTTACAAAGTGTCTTTAATCAGGTCTGGATGTTAGATTCTGTCAAACAGTTTTCCTGTTTCATTCCCACTATTCTGGTTACTTCTTCTGTGTCTCTTTTGCTGTCATCTTCTTCCACTAATGCCGGAGTTCCAAGGCTTGATCCTATGCTGTTCTATACTTCTCCCACCTGTGAGCAATTTCTAGTTTCATGATTTTACATACCACCCATCTGCCAACTACTCCCACATCTCCATCCCAGACCACTCATTCTAGCCCCCACCTCATTTCCTAACCATTTCCTACCCAGCACTCTACTCAGATGTCTCAAAATAAACATGTCCAAAATAAAACTCATGATTTCCTGCTCCCAACCATGTTGAATGCATCTCACTTTAAAATACCTATCACTCAACTTCAAGAGGACTCACAGTGTTGGGGACAGCAAGAGAACTAGATTTCCTTAGTCCAATCAGTATCTTCCTCTCCTCCAGTCTGGACTCTAAAAGAGTAATCATTCCATATCTTCTCCTCAAACCTGTCACACTTCTGAGAGCATCATCACTCTCAGCTTATAGCTCTGCTTCCTATTTAAATGAAAAGATGAATACAATCAAAAAAGAATGTCTGCGAATCTTATCACTGCATCTACCCATTTACCTGCATTTATGCCACATGCTCTGTCTTACATCTTTTTAACTGTGAATGTTCCTATCTATGCTCCCATCTCAGAACAGTCTTGCCACTTATCCACAGGATCTCACTTCCTTTCCTCTACTGTAGGACAATATCCTAGTAATTCTCTCCGCTTTAGTCTTTATTATCTATATTTCCCTTCTACTGGATTATTTCCATCAGCTGAACGTTAAAAAAAGCCCCCAACTAAAAATAAAAAGTCACTCTCAACTCCATATGTACTACATGCTACCACGCCATGTCTCCATTATCCTTACATTTAATTTGAAAGAGCTATCAACTTGCTGTATTCATCTCTTTTCTCTTGAATCCACTCTAGTGGAGCTCCTAAATTCTACCTAAACTTCTTTGTCCAAGATCATCTATGATCTTTATATGTTGCTCAATCCAAGGATCAATTATCAGGTCACATTCTATAACCATCTGACATGAATAATGACTCTTTCCTAGGAACATTTTCCCCGCTTGTCTTCCCAGATAGAGTGAGCTTCTGGTGCTCTTCTGGTCAATAATACTTCCTGAATCTCCTTTGCTGGATACTGCTCACCTCCCCAAACTCTAAATATCAGGGAACCCCAGTTTTATTTCCAGACCTTTTTATTCTGGGGTTACGCATTCCATTGGTGAACTTATCAAGCCTCATGTCTTTAAGCACCACGTGTGTGTTAAAGAATCCCACATTTATACATTTTGTCCAGACCTCTTCCCTAAACTTGACTTTATTGCGTGCATGTCTAACAGGCACCACAAAATTAAATGATAGCTCCGTCTTTCTGGTTACTAGGATCAAAACCTGTAATTTTTCCTGATTCTTCTCTCTCCTCACTTCACTAAACCTTCAGTAAATTCCACCTTCAAAATATATTTGGACTCTATAACCAGTGCTTACCACTTCCACTGTACTCTTGCCTCTGTTTCGGTCTCCTATGCTGCTGTAACACATCATCACAAAACTAGTTGTGCTTAAAACAACACAAATGTGTTATCTTACAGCTCTGAAGGGCAGAAGTCTAAAGTGGGTCCTACAGAGCTAAAATCAAAGTGTTAGCAGAACGTTCATTCCAGAGGCTCTAGGGGAAAATCCAGTCCTGGTCTTTCCTAGTCTTTAGAGGTTACCCACTCGCCTTGGCTTGTGGCCAGTTCACTCCAACTCCTGCTTCCATGATCACATCTCCTTCTCTGATGCCACCACCACTGCTTTCCTCATATAAGGACCCTTGAGATTATATTAGGGACCTTCTGGATAATCTAGGTTAATTTAACCATTTTAAGATCCTTAGTTTATTTACCTCTGCCAAGTCCCTTCTGCCATACAAGGCAATATATTCACAGGTTTTAGTAATTAGGATATTGGGGGTGGGGACAGCACATTATTCTGCTTACCACAGCTTCCTAGGGGGTCTCTCTAACTTTCCTCACAGAAGTCAGAGAGTTCTTGGTAAAATCAAAGTTAGATCATGTCAATTCTCTACTCAAAACCCGTCAATGGCTTCCCATGTGACTCAAAGCAAAAAAACCAAATGCTTTACCATGGCCATATAAAAGGCTCTATACCATTCACACTTCTGTTAGATATTTCACCCTTCTTCCTCAAATTCTATTTGCTGTTCCCTCTTCCTGGACTGCTCCCCTCTCAGACACTGTCCCTGGCTTGGTCTATCATCTCCTTTCTGGTCTTTGCTTCTACATCACTCTCTCAGTGAGGTCTTTATTGATCATCCCAATCACACAATTTAACATCCACACCAACATTGTGTATGTGTGTCTATGCTTAGTCCTGTCCAAGTCTCTGTGACTCCATGGACTGTAGCTCCTGCCAGGCTCCTCTGTCCATGGGCCTTCCCAAGCAAGAATATTGGAGTAGATTGTCATTTCCTACTCCAGGGGATCTTCTCCACCCTGGGATTGAACCCAATCCTTGTGTCTCCTGCACTGGCAGGCAGATTCTTTACCACTGAGCAATCTGAGAAGCTACACACCAACATTACAAGTTACATTAGAAGAGAAGGTCTCAAATCAATGATTTAAAAGCTTCTAACTTAAGAAACTAGAAAAAGGGGGAAATAAACCCAAAGCAAGCAGAAGGAAAAAAAATAGAGTAGCAATTGATAAAATACAAATTATCAAAAGTCAGTCAAGAATAAACAGCTAATGGTTAAACAAGTAATCTGAATATCATTATATCTATTAAAGAAATAATTTATTGTTTAAATAATAGTTTAAACAATTTAGTTTAAAATCTTCCCATATAGAAAATTCCAGGCAAGACGGCTTCATTGATAAATTCTCCCCAAACATTTAAAGAACTAATACCAATTATATAGACTTTTCAAGAAAATGGAAGAGGGAAACCTTTTACGGTATGGAAAACAGACTTTACAACAAAACAAAACAACAGACGAGTATCAATATACAAGGCTTACAAGGAGACTAGAGTGTTTCTGGGGCCCTGTTACCTACAGACCTCCATGGGAGGGGGTTAAGGGAGGAAAGAGACACAGAAAATGCTGTGAGAAAACTTTTAGTCAGAAGCATCTCCTTTGAGCTCTTCTGTGCAACTGCTGTGTAAAAATGTTAGAGAAAATCAGAAGCGGAATAACATATGAATGAGAGCTTGATGCCACAGGCTTCCCTGGCTGGTATGCTTTAGCTCATTAAAGAGCTATATATTTTCTCATTAACTATTCAAACCAGGCCTGTCTGAGTTTATGCTTATTTGATAGGGACTGAACAACAATAAATGCTTATCAAGCCTGTTAGCCACAAAAATGATCAGAATTTCCATAGCACAACGGGAGAAGCAATAATATGAAAGATAAATCTAAGTACGCAGAAGAAAAAAAAATAACATTTCTTCTTTCTCAATTCAGTTAGCGAGAAATCCACCCCTCCCCCCAAAAAAAGGACCAAAAAATGTAGATAAAGCAGCAGCTTCAAAGACTTGATTCACCCTTGCTTAAATTTCCAAGAAAGGCCATGCATTAAACCCAGCCATATGAAATATTAAACTGCCAGATTTGTATTAACTTAAATGTACAATGCTCATTCTTGCATAATGAACTATGAAAAATAAAATATTAAGTCAGATCATCTCCAAAATGCCATTCTCCGATTTTAAAGACTCAATTGCCAAAAACCTGCTGTTGGCAGGGTTTTTCCACTTTGTTTTGACCAGCATTGGATGAACTGAAAAATGAAAATCTTTTAAGCAGCTACCAAGGAATAAGACTTGAGCACACCATGAGGAGATGATGTGGGGAATCAGGTCCTTTTCCAGAACAGTTTGATTTTTTTTTCCCCTGATAAGAGCATGTGAGATTGGTGCTATCTGCTCAGATGGAGGTAGGTCCCTGTTCTGGAGAACAGAGTGAGATACTGCAGACACAAAGCAGAAGGCAATGCAGAGAGTGCTGACCTACTTTCTTCCCTACTCATGACAACAGTAAATCACCAAAAAATGGGGTGCTTTTCTCCCCCAAGCAACAAAATAAATCCACCTTCAGGTTACTTCGTCTGAACTCAACTTTAATACCACAAACATTTGGAGTTAAAATTGCTTTACTCCTAAAAAGTTAGTACTTTAGAACAGAATTTCCCATTTCCAAAAGTGAACAGAAAGATGGGGAAGAAAGGTTTCTACAGGTTCCATCTGTCATCTCTCCCCTCCAGAAAGGAACAATAAGGTCTAGGAGCCAACTCCACACTGTGGGTGGGGGTCACAGAAAAGCCCCCAACAGAGGGGCCAGGGCTGCCTGAATACAGCAGTGTGGGTACAGCTACTGACATAAAAAGAGACTGGAAAAACCCAACACACAGTCTATACTGTGAATGGATGCTGACAGTAGCCTCAAAGAAACATATACTTTAATATTGTCTACATGCTACAGCGTATTAAACACCATGTTAAACTACTGGTGAATTAACTAACTAGTTTATTCAAGTTGATTAGCTTGCCTAGGCTTTATCAAACAAGCCAGTGATGCCTGACATCACTGCCCATACCAGGCTGAAGAGAGGGACAGCCATTAGCCACCTTAAAGGAGAGGTCCTTCGAGTATGAAACACATGGGCCAGGGTAGGTGAGATGCAGCTCCTAGAAATTTGCTTTATCCTCCTCAAAGAATTTCAAAATGTTAGTTACCAATCCTTTAAAATTGGGACTTACCAAAAAATCTGAATTGTTGACTTCTCTTTACAAATAATGAAAGAATCTAGCAATAATAGGCTGGAATGAAGTCACAGTTACCTCATTTAGAAATGGCACCTACTATCCAGTTTGTCATTACCATGCCCGCAATGTCTGCTGTATTTGTTGTCATTGAATCTGCCTAGCCCTATTTGCAAGCCAGGGTAGGATGGAGCCTGGGAAGGAATCTGGGAGAACAATCACAACAAGTAACACCTTTTTATCAAGGACATATACCAAATGGCAACTAATGGCACTCCAGTACTCTTGCCTGACAAATTCCATGGATGAAGGAACCTGGTAGGGTACAGTCCATGGGGTCGCAAAGAGTCGGACACAACTGAGTGAATTCACTTTCTTTTCTTTCTATACCTAATCCTAGGAATCATCCAGGTATTGTCCTGGGGTCTGCTCTAGTAGGAGAAATGAACTACAGAAGAGAGGGAGAAAGGTTGCCTCAGAAAGCACCTAGAGCCTGGGCAACAAGCCCGAGCCAAACGTGACTTATGCACACCAGCACTCCCATTAGAATCTACTAGACTCTCTTTTTCAAGGCTTTAATATCATTTATATAAATACTCTTAGTAGGTGTGATCAGCGTATGTTACCATCTGTTTCAGCCGATATGTGAAAGCATTGTCGCTTTTCAAGCATTTCAAAATCAAATGGAGAAGCAAAGGTATTAAAAATAAAGCACTGATAGGGTAATAAGGCAAGCCTGAGAAAAGAATGCCAAATCTTTAAAACCTGCTCTAAATTTATTTCATACAACTTGTTCATCCATGAACTTTCTGGACGTGATTAAATTTACTGTGCTTATTATCTGTATAGCTACTGACTGGCCAGTAACAGACTTAATGACTGGGTTAAAGCTGAAGAAACACTGATCAGATCATGTGGATCCACAGCTGACCCAACACACTAACACCCAGAGGAAGCAACTTTCATTTGCAAACTAACCCACATGGTTGAGAATGAGAACAAAGGCTCTAATTAACCTGCGTACCAGTCAGGATCCCAGATTAATCACCAGTCTTTACTTATTTTGGTCAGGAATCATGCATATGAAAGAGCCAAAGTAATGTTTATGGTGTATCTTAAAGCTGGTGGCAGGCATAACACGGAAACTTCATTCCTGTGATCTCTTATACTCCAGTTCCCTTGATTTATTCCTCTTTATTTGTGGTCAATGTCATCTGGCAGGACATTTAGAAAGAGGTTTAGGGTATGTCCATGACCATTCTCTGCCTCAGAAACTGGAGAAGCAACCTCTTCACCAAAACAGCACTGACACTACTCAGAAACCCCTATGAGGGGCACGGAGTATCAAGCCACACAAACACGATCAGCACACTTCACGGCAGAGAGCAGCTCATCTAACATTTAACAAAACAAGCATTCTTCTGCGTGCTTCAGTGTCTTTCTAAAGCCCCAGATGCTTAACCTAGCCTAATCACCAGCCTTACAATATGCCATTGGAAATGGAGAAAAGTTCTCAAGTTTTACCAGTAGCAGGCTGAAATACGTTATTAATATCTGTATCATAAGGGTACTTCAGGACACAGCAGATTAAGGCTTCCAGTTCTTGAACCTCATGCCCTCTAACAAGATCCAAACACTGGGCATAAAGATGGAGTGTGGGTGGGCAGCAGTTATCCTTTCAGGCTCATGGGGTAACAATCCTGATGCCAGGACTACCACATGTTGCAGATGGCCCTCCCTTAGAAAGGCCCTTAGCAATGGCCACTGCCTGCCCTCCATTTGCCAGCAGTGAAAAAGGCTATACATTTCAAATGAAGGGCAAGGAGACAGTAACGCATGACGCTTAAGCAAATATCACTGGAAGTTAAACATACATTTCTCTACATGGACTGTGGATCAGTATTTTGTCCTCAAGGCTTCTATCTAAGATCCTAAAAATGAAACTAATAAAATAAAATTGATTTCCACTTTAATAACCCAAATCCAATTGGTGATAGCTTAAACACTGCTGGTTGTACTTTACCTGAGGACAGAGGGCTTCTAGCTGGCTTGCAGACATTCGAACAAGCTTTACACCTTCTTCATTGTTGGAGATGGAACAGGCCAAGTTGGCCACCTAGAAGAAAAGATAAAAAAGGTCTTTGAAGATTTTTCTCTTTTGACTGCAAAGGAAAACAAATGTACATCTACCCCATCCCTGACCTTTAGAGAACAAATGAAAAAAGCACCAAAGGTGTTTTATTTCTCACAGACTGATTACCTGCTTATGAGGACAAATTTTTTAGCTCTGTGCTAAGGAAATTAAACAGACTCCTAACACATGTCACATTGTTGGTGGCAGAACCCTGAAAGATCCTAGGGCTTATAACTCATCAGATGTACATGGGCTCTAACCTGCCTGAACAGTAACCTCAGAACAAGGGTCTGCTGGTGTGGGCAGTGATGTGAGGAAAGCTAAGGAACCGAGGCACTAAAGAATCACTGGTACCCTCAACTACAATAAAAATGTATTTTGCAGCTATTCCTGAAAGAAGGAAATCGAAATTCTAAGTTGCTATTCTCATTTGACAGGTGAATGGATACTTAAAAGTCAAGATGAGTTTTATTTGAACGCAAGGCTATTTTTCAAATAAAAAAGAATAGCATTAACACATTGAGATGGAGGTAAGGCCATCCTCATAAGAAATGGGAAAAGAAACAGAGATGATATCCCATAGATAAGAACAAAACTGTCCTTCAACTGGTTTCTTCAAAGCACTGACAGCTGGACTCTTTCCTGAATGATGCTACTTCATTTGAACTAAAATCTTTACCTTCCCATCCAACTGCCTCAATGACACTACTCGTGTAGCCAGAGACAATCTTTCCAAGTTGTGTCATATTTCTTCTGCTGAAGCTCTGGCTGTGCTGAGAATGTTGCTCTGTAGTGGCTGCTAGTGCCATGATCACTTATCCACATTTCTAAATAAACAGGTTTGCCAATTCTGTTAGCAATACCAAGGACCAACTGAATACATGGTGCTAAGAGATACCTTCTCCCCAGTTGCAAACTGAGTTATGAATGATAGACGCATAGGCAGTTGAGTATCAGAAGCACACTCTGAAAACTTAAAATGCCAGAGTAAACAAGGGCAATTGCAATAATCTTTGATTTTCACTGCTTTACCCAAGTTAAACACATAAAGACACAAGAAAAATTACATACCATTACTGTTGTTTGCAGTGTTACAGTTAGGGATTATAAGCTTTCTGTAAGACTGCTAACTATCGTAACTAGAATCCTGCAATGCTTAATCATAAGGAGAAACAAAAGAACATGCAATTTAAACACAAAAATGTATGGAAAAAGAAAATTAAGTCAGATTTTAATGTGTAGGGGCCTTCAAAATCACATACAGAAGTAACATTTACACTCCCTAAAGGTTCCAACTCCACTTTCCAGTGTCAAGTGAACCTGAGCAAAGAGGCACTTCTATTCATGATGACAAGCTACAGAGCTGATTGTTGATTTCTATTTCTTTGCTTTAAAGTGCTGCAAAACATGACATAAAACTTTTACAAACATTATTCCTCAAATATACATTTTATGGTGCTCTACTGAAGGAGAAAGCTTTAATTAGAAGTGTTTATGAAACCATAGCTTCTATTGCTTCACTGCCTTAAGAAGGCATTTTGAAACCAAATAAGAAAGCATTTTGAAACCAAATATAAAATTGGAGGCTGATGACTGAATTAGCAATTTGGGACTAACAAAGACGCCTGGTCCCGCCCCATGCCCAACATTTTAATTTTAGGGGGCCAGTCAAATGTTAGATTCAGGAAGGTCTGTCACTGTTTCTGCCTTCAACTCTCTGGCCACCACACAATTTCACATTCTCCCAATTTTATAAATCTGTAAAACTCAGAAAAAAATATTTAAGTTAAGAAACAAATTGAATTCTGTACACCATCATTCCTGTTTTCTGACACAAATCCTAACAAAACAAAAGTTATGGAAGACTTATTCTTTATTTTAAAACATTAAAGTGTTTCTGATGTACTGTTGAAGCAGTAATGTTCTACAAGAGTACACTGCCTGTTTCAGGAGGCTACCCCGCCTGCCCTGGAAGGAGGAAGCGGGCGCCTGTCACTGACAGTCTTCTCCAGATGAATGAGCTTCAATTCACCCTCCAGGGACAGGGCTACTCACTTCTTACCATGGCAAATGTGCAAATGCAACATCTCAACCACAGCTCTCTTAGAAGCTAAATTCATATACTAGCGCCAGGCTTGACTGCCATGAAAGCTGGGTATAAGGGAAGGGGCTTCCTAAATAATCTCTTTGTGGGGCTCTAGAAATTTGGATAGCAGCTAACTAGACTGAAGAAGTTTCTAAAATCTGAATTAAAAACACTCAAAGCAGCTGACTTCCATAGAGAACCTAACAGAGCTGAAACTTTGGAGAGTGATGAGTCTCTAATTTGCTTTGGGAATAAATTGTCTTATCTTTGCAACCACAGTAACTTCATGTATTAATAATTTAAATGTCTTTGATTCCCACTAATCTAAGAGGTAGGCTAAGATTGACACTATGACTCCCACCTTTGAAATTGTGACACTGCTTCTGCACCACCTCTGCCTATTCCATTTAAGTGTGGACCTTGTAGACAAGCACAACATTTCAGAAAACATTCAACTACCCAAAAAAACAGCCCTGGGCTTTTGCTGGGTTTAGTAATAATCTGTGCTGTGTGGAAAAAAACTGTCACAGCCAGGCTGTGTAAAATCAACAAATATGACATCTGTACATGACAGAAAAGACAACTTTTCAGACACTGAGGAAAGCTCCAGAACTTCTTTATTAAATACAAGTTATTAAGCAAAGTTATAAGGCAGAAAAACTATATAATTATGACAAATTTTCCTGTTATACATGTGTTGGTGACTTTAAATAAATTTAAAATTTAAGTCAAACACAAGTTGCTTCCCACTGCCCCTTAAACTGGAACCTTTACAGGAAGAAAAGAAGAGATTTCTTTTTGTTCTTAGTAATAAATTAATGACCTACTCTCATAGTAGTCTATACCTGTTGTGGAGGTGAAACAAGTAAGAAGAACTGTGAAACAGGAAGCTTTTACGTCTAAGTAATGACCCCACAACCTGAGTAGCAAGCCATAAAGTTGAAGCTCAAAACCTCTATCACTTGCTACATGGTTTTAGGTCAAGCTACCACCTGAGATTTCTTTAAAAATGGTTAAGCTATCTGTACTCTCAAAAAAATCCAAAGTAATAATAAAATCAACTTTTCTAAACTTGTCAATATAGGAAGACAGAAGTTCCAATTGCACATCACATAAATATCAGAACCACACAAGAAATTTTTAACAATCATTTCCAAACCCACAGAAGAAATGATGATGGAACAGAGATTAAGCTTCTAACTTTCCATTTTCCAGGAAAGGGTCTTCTGACAGTCTTATTAGGAGGAATAAGATAGCTTACCCAAAAGTGAAGCACACAGGGGTGACAGAAAAGTTCCAAACTGGACTATGATGATGACTGCATAATTACAGTTACATAAATTTAGTAAAAACAACTGAATTGTACACTTAAAATGGGTGAATTTTATGGTCTGTAAATTATACCTCAATCATGTATTAGTATCTGTAAGCAACTGGCAGAAGTAAATATCAATGGAAATTTTTGGTGATGGAAGGTAATCTAAACCCAGGCATCAAAGAACTCCCACATGTGAATACCAGAATGTGAACCCACCAAACTCAGCTGGTAAAGAATCCGCCTGCAACGAGGGACACCTGGGTTCAATCCCTGGGTTGGGAAGATCCCCTGGAGAAGGGAAACGCTACCCACTGCCGTATTCTCGTCTGGAGAATTCCACAGACTGTATAGTCCACGGAGTGGGAAAGAGTCAGACACGACTAAACAACTTTTACTTTCACTTTCATACAAGGAACTGGGATCTTGGGCAAAAGTCAGCAAAAGAACTGTGTAATCAGATCTATGACTGCAAATAATCAAATGATCAAAAGTGGAGTATTAAAAAATGTTTTTTTACATTAATGGAAATAACAAAGTATACAAAATATAGAAAAGAAAAAACACACTCAAAAATAACTAGGCAGATTTGAGAAGGATCAAAATAGAATTTCAAGAGAAAAGTAATAATGACTACCATTTCTAGAAATTTAAAATAATACTGACAAGACACTGCTGAAAAGAGAATTATTAATCTGGAAGGTCAAACTGAAGAAATTATTCAGGAAAACTAAGACATTTTCATGACACGGAATCCATAAATTAAGAGACATGCAAGATAAATTGAGACTGTCTACTATTCAACTTTGAGGATTTCAGGAGGGAATACAGGGAGAATGGGGAAGAGGCCATACTCAAAGAGGTAGGTGAGGATGAAACAATTTTTAGATTTGGGAAGACAGATTTCTAAGCAGAGTAAATAAAAAAGAAATCTACACTCTGATACACTGAAGTAAAGCTTTAGAACAAAGCCAAGATGATTTTAAAAACAGCCAGAAAGTAAAAACAAATTATCTACAAAGAAAGCTCAGTGAGACTTCCTGTTGCTTTCTGAACAGCAACAATGGAAGCCAGAGAAAGGGTAATATCATCATCAAATCCCTGAAGAGGATAGTGAGGCGGAAATCCTCCTACGATTATATGTCCAATAAACTACTGTATTTTTTCAAGAATTAAGGCAAAATAAAAAATGAAGTCAAAACAAAACCAAAAACAATCTCAGAGCACTTATTCCAGACAGATCTTTCCTGCCTCAACTAAAGGCGTTTCATACAAAGATGCTTCAGGGAAAAGGAAACAATCCCATAAGGTTTAATGTCCAAGAAGAAATGAGAAGCAATGAAAATAGGGTATCGAGTAAAATTTATACAAAGTTGAAATAAGTTATTAAAGAAACACCAATGGTGTCTAACTCATGGGGCTAAAAATTAGAGAAATGAAATACTGTACAAGAATATTTAAGTTAGAGAATAACTAAAGTTAAAGCATTCTAAGATTCTCATATTGTTTCAGAAGGAGAAAAAGATACTCACTAACCTCAACCTCTGAGTTAAACATACATGCTTAAAAATATCTGGAGTTGCTACTAGTAAACAGAGTGTATGATTTCCAAACAAGAAGAGGGGGTGAAAAAATAGGAAGAAGTGGGAGGACTCAACCAATCCCAAAGAGAAAAACAGAGTCAGAAATAGAGGAGGGATTGAAAGCAGCGGGTTAAAAGGAAAGAGAGAATAAAAACGCAGTGGTAAGAATGAATCCACATGTCATGCCACACTTCAGTGAACAAAAGTAATCAACAACAACAACAACAAAAACCCCTGCTAACCTGAGTAACAGTAACTAAACTTATGCTATTTACAGGACACATTTAAAGCACAAAGAAACAGAAGGGTTGAACATTATTTTAAAAAAGAAAGCAAACTACACTGGTGTGATCGGGAGAAAGCACTGGACTCACAGCCCCTTAGTTCCCCTAATATTTTCATAGGGAGGCTGAAGGACAAGTGCTGGGTTAGCCCCTCAACAAATAACAGATGTCTGGACTCAACTTGGCGTCAACTGAATGTTATGACCTTGCCTTTTTAGAGAGAATGTACAAGCGGGGAAGAAAATGCATGGTACCTGCCACTACATTTATTACTAAAATACTGAGGGCCCTATCTATTAACTCATTCACTGTTCCTTATGTGAAAGTGCCACATTAGGAATTTTTTTTACTTTTTTACAATAGGCTTATTTCCCATGAAAAAGTGGGTATACTTCCTCCATTCTAAAGACAAAAACTAGACAACCAATTGTGTTTCTTCCTTTCCTCCATGCTACCAGGAAGTGCAATGCCACAATGAAACACAAGCATGGCAATTATAGTTCAGATGAGAAGTGTATGACTTCTCATCTGCATCACGATTTTCAACATCTGCCTTATCTTATGTTTTTGTTCAAAATGAGCCATACCAAATCAAATTTTAAGAGGCGGCAGGATATAAATATAAGGATCTCCGGTAACAGGATTAGAACTTGAATTTACTAAAACATCATAAACTATTTTAGACAGTTTTGTTATTTGATACTTTTAAAAAGCTTTTTTTTTTCATGTATAGATAACCACTCAGATGAAACTGTCATCATTTCCATTTACGTGTTACTATATGGACCACTTGAACAAGTTCCCTATTTCTGTCTAACCTCCTGAATAATCAGTAAGTAAAGCTAAGAATGGTGCCTGCCTAAACACTAGTCCATCAACTCTACTGGTGAGGCAACAGGATTATACTCTTTTCTGAAGCAGAGTGATTCCTTCTCATTCCTACCAAGGCCCTAAGAGAAAAGATTCTCAATGCTTCTTAAGAACAAAATGCATCCATCACCTTCACCTGACCATCCCAAAATTTGAGTAGGTGGTTAAATTCAGCCAAAAAAGCTGGTTAAGGTGTTAAAACAGTACATGCAAGACACTTTTGTCTTACACACCCCATTTATCTGAAATTGCACTCTTGAAAATTTGAGAAAATCAAGCTCAGTATGCTTAGGAAGTTGTTCCTAATTTCAAGGTCAGCATTCTCCCCCAAGAATACTTCACTGCTTTCATGCAAACATCCTACAGTACTAGAAAATTGAAGCTTCATTTGATTTGCTGTTTGTAAGAATTTCAGCCTACAGTATTGTACTGAGATACTGAGAAAATATCCAAGATGTCACAGGTAGATAGTATAAGGTCCTTGTTTAATTCAAATGCTCCTTACAGAGGCTTCTTCAAGGTCACTTTCCTGCGTATTATCAGCACACCACAGAATAAAAGTTATAATGCAGATCACTCAATTTGCAGTTAAAATACACGTTTCAAGCCAATAAAGCCATACCCTATGAAGTCCCGGAAAATGGGAAATACTTGGACCTGGGGTCGGGGGGACTGGGGGAGTGGCATAGCAAATAATGATAATCCAGCTCAAAATTGTACCAATTATATTTACTTTTTGGTTCTTAATTCACAAGACAATGAATGAAATACTATCTTATTGTAGCAAGTTCATTATAATAAGAGGCCTGTTTTAATACAATGTCTGGGACTGAGGGGAAAGGGATACTAAATGATAGTTTTTATAGGCAAGATTTCATGAATTATATTTTTCCTATTTCACTCTCAATTTGTGAAATCGAAAAAGGACCCAGAAGACAGCAAAATTAAAAAAGGAAAACTGATTCCTCTTTAGTTATTAAGCTGCTCACAGCAAAGGAGGTAGGCAAAGAATGAGGCAATTAAAAAGGACACGTGGATGTTGCACTAATGACAAAAAGGTTAATATTTCTGACAGAAAACAAATTTTTCACCTCAATACACTAAATTGACAAGCAACATAAAGAAATCATTAATTTGATATGGGAGAAAATCAGGTAGAAAAGGTGTTACTGTTATTATGAAGCATAGCCATGCCCTTTCATAAACAGATCAAAGACAAGCCCTCAGTGCTATGCTCCAGAACAGAAGAAAACAGTGGCGAGAAGGGTCACCAGCTCATTAATACTGACCCTTAGCTCCTGCTCCCCTACTCACTGGCCTTGAGACGCACAACCTCTATGTGCCCTTCACATAAGAAAAGGAACTCAATACCATGTGTGGAGCTAACAGATCCCACTGACAACTGTAGTGAGGCGTCAGAGGTCTTAGTCAGACCCTGAGAAAATAAGAGCAGTCACACAGCAAACACTGTTATTTGCTTTTTCCAGTAAAACCACAAAGTCATTTAATAAGGATCTGGTAGGCAGCAGGCACCACACAACCTTCCAAATACTATGCCCACACAGAGGGGCTGGAGAAATTCACTTCTGCTCCTAAAATCTTAAGAGTCAGTATATGATTTTTATTCTTCAAACTAATCTCATATTTTCAAAATGTGGTGTACAGAGAAGGCACCATAAAAGGTTCCCATTTCTCAGTGAATGCTATCCCTAATACTACTCAGAAACCATGAATACATTCAAAGCAACTTTACATGACATCCCAAATTAAGGCATTTTTTTACATTATTTTATTGGGGGGACAAAAATTAAGGAATTTGTAACTGATTGAGCAGTAAACTATATACAAAGAATTGTACAATCAACACAATGATTTCTAGTGGCAATGTGAAAGGTTCTATCCTATGCCTTGTCTCAGACAGTATTTTATAAACATCAGATTGGATAAAAGGAGAAAAGATATGCTTACTTTTTAAAAAAGAAAGAAATGACTAGTTTGGAAGGTATTGTCAATAATATTAACAGTAAAGCCAGCAACAGTCCTGACAGATAGAACACTAGACTGAATCTAAGAAGTTTATTCTGGATGAGTGTAAAAACAGAGAGAGTCCAAAAAAACGCAACTGCCCCGACAATGACCAGAACTGAGAAGATGGACCTGAGCAGCAGCACCTCTGAAGGCAAACCCTGGAGCTGGCTGACTGTGAGGTTACTGCCCAATGGCAGCTTTGGCAGTCCGATTCCGTCTATCCACCCACCCATGGAGCAAGTGTTTGACAAGGGCTGGCACTTTAGTAGAGAGCATTCAGAGAAGAGGCAGAATGAAGAGAGCCTCTCAAAGGCCTGAGGAAATCATCCAGACTAGTGCTGTCCAACAGAAATACAATGTGAGCCACATTAAGAGGTGAGATTAGAAAAAGTATTTAAACTCAAGATAATACATTTCAACATGTAATCAATTAAAAAGTTAATGATATCTTTTAAGTACATTCTTTTTCCATATTATATCTTTGAAATCAGGTATGTATTTTACACTTATAGCTCCTCTCAATTCACTTGTGCGCAGCAATAAAAAGATGGACAGGAGTAGTTCCAGAGAAGATGACTGTGGCCCCCCCATTCCTACAACCAGAGAATCCACCAGTGGAATGTGATGCCTCTGGAAAAAGGGAGTCTCCCACTGCTGAAGGAGTCTAAGAAAGGTTAAGTGTCAATGCATGGGTATTAAACAGAATGGGATTTACACATCAGAGGGACAATCAATACTTCTATGAGAAAGGACCTCTTACTTCACAGAGAAGAGATGGACTCAATCAGAAAATGAGGCTCCATAAGGGCAAACCTCCAGCGAAAAGTAGAACAATGCAAGGAACACCAGATAAGACAAGCGGTAAATCACTGGGTAATTGGCCACCAATAGGATCAACATAAAGCTGCAGCACACAAATCTGCCCTGTCTCACTTACCCTGTGTGGTGTTTATGGCTGGGTAGCAAGCTAACTGAAAACCATATACTCCATGTACCTTCAAGATGGGGAGGTGTTGTGTGTACACACACACACACACACACACACACACACACACACACACACACACACACACAGAGTGTGGTCTTTGCACTGGATTACTTCTGAATTCTTAGGAGATTTGAGGACTGTCTTTGCTACTCATTACTTATGCTAACGAGGTAACTCGAGGTGAGCCACTACATGTTAGACTAATGAGACAACTCAGGAAGAGGAGGCCAATGTCAACCATGTGATTAGAGGACTGAGGCTTTCAGGAAAAACCTAGATCTAGGGGAGGAAGGGATCTTATCAATCACACCTACATAATGAAATTTCAATAAAATCTTTGGACAATGAAACTCAGTGGAGCTTCCCGGCTGAATCATCGATGTGCCAGGAGGGTGATCCATTGAGAGAAAACAGGAAACACTGTCTCTGAGACCTTCCCAAACTTCACCCTCTGTGTCTCTCCATTTGGATGGTCCTGATTTGCATCCTTTACACTAAAATGGGAGTCATAAGGAGAACACTCTCCTCGGTTTTACGAGCTGTTTTATCAAATTATTGAACCTGAAGTGGGCCAAAGGAATCCTCCAAATTTGTAGCTGGCTGATCCAAAGATTGGGTGGACTGGGGACCCCCAAACTTGCAGCTGGCATTTGTAATGAGGGCAGTCTTGTGAACAGAGAGTGAGTTGGTCATGGGAATCCTCAAATTTATACACAGTTGGGTCCGAAGTACAGATGGGATAGGGACCCCCTAATTTGCAGCTGGCATCTACAATGAGCTCAATCTTACTGGGCTTTATGCCCTCTACCTGTGGAGTCTATCCTAATTCCAAGTAGTTAGTGGCAGAACTGTATTATTTTAGAACAAAAGAATCTGGCAGAATTCTCAGTGGCTGCAGAATCTGAGCCCTTCCTTTCCTGCCAGAGGCCTATCAACACCAGCCCTTCCCAACTTTCACTTAGCACTCTCACTTCCTCCAAACCCTCAGGAAAAAAACAGCAAATGGCCCTAAAACCAAAGCTGGCTGCAGACATTTATTCCACTCAAGACGGGAAATTAATAGAAAGAAAGGAAGATGGCAGGAGATTAACAAAATAATCACAATGGAGTATTTTACCTTTGCTTAAAACAAGTCTCTCTCTAATTCAGTGTTTCATTATAATACAAAAGTACTAGTGTGGGGAGGAGAAGGCCTGTCATTGAAGTATCAAGTTACTCTTTGAATCAGGAATATGAGGCTTCTATAACAAACACTTTAAAAATTCATTTTGTTTTTATGCACACATGCAATTATTTATCTTAGTACCTCTATTACCATGAAGTAATTTAAATGTTTGCAGAATGGTACTATAAGGCCTTTGGTTTCTTCTTCTGCTTCTAAGTCGCTTCAGTCGTGTCCGACTCTGTGGGACCCCACAGACAGCAGCTCACGAGGCTCCCCCCTCCCTGGGATTCTCCAGGCAAGAACACTAGACTGGGTTGCCATTTCCTTCTCCAATGCATGAAAGTGAAAAGTGACAGTGAAGTCGCTCGGTCGTGTCCAACTCTTAGCGACCCCATGGACTGCAGCCTACCAGGCTCCTCTGTCCATGGGATTTTCCAGGCAAGAGTACTGGAGTGGGGTGCCATTGCCTTAGGCCATGTGTCGTTTAATATACATATATTATGTGTGGGGGATGGTAGGGGTGGAGGTCACTGAGAGGGGAGAGAGGTGAGAAACAAGTCAGAAGTGAGCTGTGACAGGGAATATCAAACTCTGAACACTACCGGGTGCCTGGTTAGTTCAGAATGAAATAAAAAGTATGAGCACTGACAGAGTTCCTAGAGTAAGGTCTGCAAAGCCACCAGGCCCATCTAGTGCTTCTTCTTGGGCACAAGGCTGTCTACTACACCAGTGAGCCCGAGTGGCACAGCCTTCAGTGTAAGAGGGATTTAAGTTACTTAACTTCCCTAAGTCTCAGTTTCCTTACCTGAGAAATGAGGAATGTACACTGTATTTGCATATATTGCGTCCATACATGGTACACAGTAGGTGCTCAGCAAGTGTCAGTTCTGCTGGATGGAGAGGATGAGGATTGTACACCAAGTCCTTAAAAAGTGACCTTCCTCCAGCTGAAGAACAGACCAGGACTGCCCTGAAGGTTCAGCCTGCCACACCCTTTCAGATGCCCTTTCCCATGCCACTACAGTAGCCTTTTACCCCAGGCTGTGGGCTGGCAGCATCCTTGCTTCCTATCTCACAGGCACACTTTCTGAGATGCAGGCTACTTACGGGAGGCTGGCTTCCTGAAGACAATCTTTGTATATTTGGAGGTTATACCTCATGCAGTCATACAACTATTGTGAAAAGATTATGCTTAATGGAGACACAAACTGCAAGCCTTTGGACCAAATGCCAGAATCATTAACTTGAATAGAAGACTGACCTACATATTTTGTACATAATTAATTCAGTTAAGGATAATGATCAATGTTCAAAGAAAACTAGATGTAAAATTAGTAACATGTTTAATGTAATAACTGATGCTTTCCTTAGACTATTTTACAGTGTTAACCTGGCCTAATATCACTATAAATCCAAGTGTGCAAGACACACATTTTACATAAAAGGCTCATTTTCTGTTGTTACATAATGACCAACTTACCAAATGGTCTATAGAATATTTCTTCCAAATATTAGGTGTTTTACATTTGGGCTACAAAATTAAATAACTTGCCATATACTTACTATGTGTCAAACTTTTGAAATATAGTAATAATGAATCAATTAAACAGTAATATAATTTCAGTAATCAAAAGGTAGGAGCAAGCCTAACTTATCTGGAAATTAAATAGCGACTTACTCTTTCTTCTTGTCACCTTAACAAACAGACAATAACATACAGATTTCTACTACTCAAACATATCTAATTAGTAGCATGTTAGGGCTGTTTCTTTAGGGCCAGGAGGTGGCGGCTGTGTTGCATGGCTTGTGGGGCCTTAGTTCCCAACTAGGGATTGAACCTGTGCCGTTGGCAGTGAAGTGTAAAGTGTTAACCACTGGAAGGCCAGGAAGTTCCCAATTTCTTTAGTTTTATAAAAGGGTGATGGAGGGGAGGCTGTTCTCAGGCAAAGGGTTAAGCACTTGACACACATCATCTCTTAAATCTCAAAATAATACTTAGATAGGCATCATTAGTATATTCTCATTTTATGGAAAAGAAATGGCATTCAAAGGGATTCAGTAACTTGCCAAGATGCAAGCCCAGGCAGTATGACTTCTAAACTCCAGCTTCTAGCCACTATTTTCTACAGTGTCTTCTGAGATTAAGCATGTCATGATCTATCTGTATCTGCATTAAAACTAAGTGGAAATGTTAAGATTCCAGGAATAGGGACTATTTTTATTTAATCAGGTACATAATTAACGTAAACTTAGCAAAATGGTAGTTTGGGATAGATGTTTAAGTAATTATGAAAAAGACTTTTGTCTTACACATATTGTAAATAACATGAGTCCCTAAATTCTTTAGCTGATTCAATAATACGGTTAAAAATCACCACACTCCACCAAGTTACCCATAGTTAATAAAACGGCTAACATACTTACCTCAATTAATTTGTTGGCATGTTCACGGAAAACTTGGGCATATTCTTTAACTTCTTTCTCATTTCCATTCTTCGCAGCCTCAATCAATACTAAAAGTGGAACGTTGGTTTCCAGAAATGAATCTGAAACATGGTCCATGACAGCTTTGCGGAGCTAATAATTAAATTGTAAAAATTTGATTTTGTTTCTACCAAAAAGCTAGACTGCTTTCTTCTCTTGCACTTCTAAATCTAATGGAAATTCATGACAGTTTGGCTGCACTTATATGAGAACCCCTCATGTAAGCCATGCAGTTATATAATCTGCAACACAGGAAACACAATTGCGGAGATAACAGCTTATACTACAGTTAAAGCATTTCAGCAACAGAATCTCAGTTTTCAAAATAAAACCCTTTTTTCTTGGGAATTACAAAACTAAAGCTTCTCTCTTAAAGGAGTGTTTAAAAAAAAAAAAAAAAAAAAACTAAACAGAAATGACCTCTAGGTTGAATTAGCACATAGCCTTGGAATATAATTGGCCTAATTGGCTAAATAAAAATGAGAAGGGAGAGGGTGTTAGCACTTTCTGAACAGGGTTAGCACACTATGAACCTTAAAACTGAAAAGTTATCTTTATAACCATGTGTGATATTACTTTACTAAAAGGATGATGGGTAGCTACATTCCATCTTTAATTCTGCTATATACCAGACATGAACAATAAAATATTTCTCCACTAAGTATGGAAATTGTTTGTATTACAACAATTACAACTTCTTTTTAAGTCTTAATGTTGCTTTACGAATTCAATCCTATCTTTTTTTAAAAGATTAATACTCAATTTGCTCCCAAAATGTTAATGAGATTCTTTAACATTAAATGAAGAGAAAGACGTCTATACTTACAAACTCAGAAAATTCAGAGCCCCAAATAACTATACTCTGCATATCTGTACTAGAAACACATCTTCACCAAGAATCAAAATCAGAAAAGGGGCAAGTCAAATACATAATTTCAACTTCTATCTCTACTGTTTGTAAGTTAACACCACAAGATCCTTCAGGGTATTTTCTGAGGTCCCCAAGTCATTTTAAGTTGATTTTCTTACCTGAGCATCATTTTTATAGCATAATTTATTCAGTCCATTCCAGTAGGACTGTATTACTCCAGGTCCCCAGGAGATTTTAGTAGCCATTTAACAGAAGCTTATTAGCAACAAAACAGTCAAATTTCCTGTGAAAAGTCATCCTTTAATTCAAGAAAGCATATGGGTCCAGTATCTGTTGGAATTTTAACCAAAATAACAAAACCAAGAACTTGGGAAAGCAATCAGCACTTCTCTCAGCTTACCTGCCTACGCAGGTCCCTGGTCTTCTTGGTCATTTTATCTATTGCAGAATTGAGTGCATCACTTCTTTCTTTACGTCCAGCCTGGAACACAAGGAAAGAGGTGCACATTGTAGTAATTTATTTATTTATTTTTTGGTAGTAATTTATAAGAAAATTTAATGGCAGTCAATAACTAAGTTCAAATCAACATTGAAAAATCAATTTTTTAAGCCCCAAGTTGGGATACACATTGGGGTGAGGAGAGAACCATGTGGCTTTGTTCATAAAACCCTAATTTTAACCCAACTCTTAGGCTCCATATTATATCATGATGGAAACTGAGGGCGTTTTGCCAAAACAAGAGAAGCCAAAAGGCAAGACTTTTGCTTAAAGTTCTGCTAGAAAAATTAAATGTCTATTTTAATACAAGGTTCAGCATACAATTTCATTAATGAACCAGTTCTCCTTGAACTGCAGGCAAGAAAAGGTAATATCTGATTTTGATGAACTCTTAAGATATGAGGAATGTCAAAATGTGAAAGATGGCACCTGGCACTAAAACAATGTGAAACAATGTTTTAAAACAAAGATGTTTCATAATGGACAGGAGTTAATAATGTATTTTATGCAGCTCAAATAAAAAAGTGCTTTATAAGACTACTTCAGTTAATACTGTATATCATATAGGCCAAATAAGAATGCTTTGTAAGATTACACAAAAAGCCTAGGCTAAGCTTAATGCAACTGTATTGCATAGAAAAGAACATATCAGCCACTCTGAGAGAGTATAATGCTATATAAATCAGCATTTCTTAAGAGGGCAGGGGGCTGAGTGGACATTTGCTTGGGGAACATTCTAAGCAGAATCAAAATTGATGGTAGTTGAAAGAAAAGGGACAAAGGTAGTCATCCCAGGTAGAGCTGGCTAGCCATGTGCTTAGAAATACCTTGTAAGACATCAGGTTAAACTATGAAACACATTAAAAGCTTTTCCTTACAAAATGCCCAGTCAACAAATGTGGCTCATTCTGTAAAGCATGTAGTAATTACAGAAGAGATATAAATGGACAAAGGAACTTAACCCAGTGTTCCTCTAGCCATGGGTGCCCTCAAGGTATTCTAATATAGATATACCATCTACCTAAGTCAGTATAGCAGATGAGAGCCAAGAAGATGTAGTTATATACTTTCTGAGTGCCTTTTAACATTTGTTATTTAATTTCTCCCTTATCCCCCATCTGTTGAATGTGGACAATGATACTTGTCCCTCTGCCTCTATCTCTGGACTCTTAGGAAAAAAGAGAAGGAATATTTAGGGATATAGGTTATGCAGCAAGAGAGAGGAGGAGACAAAACATTAAAAGTTGAAATACAACCAATACATTGATATGGTCCCTATCAAATCTAGTCAGGGCCACATTCCAAATCTTTCCTCTACCTGTACTGTCAATAAAATTAAGTAATTCACTAATATTAATGGGTTTAAGAAAAAAAATCTCAACAAAAACTGAGGAAGTATGAGAATTTCTTCTACCTTTAGGAATGAACTGTGATTTATTCATGGGCATCAGTCAGAAAAGAACTTGACAAGCATAATTAGTTACTGACAACCTTAAAGATCAAAATACAAGATCTAAGGCAAAGGTGGCTAAAGTTAAAAAAAAAAAAAAAAAAAACTGACCTCATAATTAATGCTTAAATCAGGAAAATCTCAGCACATTTCTTAGAAACTCAAGCACTCATTTAGAAGTAAACCTAGTACAATCTGTCATATCTAGCTGTGTGTGTGTGTGGGGGGGGGGGGTTCTAACAGATCATTTATTTCAGAAAACATGTTATCTGAAACTCAAAGGTTGAGTTCAACGACCTCATGAGCACCTAATTACTTGCAACCACTGAATGCCAGAAATGTCCTCAATTTGGGTAGAAGGATTTACTTAGAAAGTTACATAAAAGCAAATTCTTAAACTTGACTTTTGAGGGAATTACATTCACACAGCAAAGTTCACTTTAAGATGCAACACACAATATGAATCTGTTAATCCTTTGTCATACTATCTTAAAAATTAATTTGTCTTTCTTGTTACTTTAGGAAATAGAGGCTTATGCCTCATTAATTGGCGGGGGGGGGGGGGGGGGGGCCGCCGCAGTTCAGAAGCAGTTATTTACTGACGTTTTTAGGTTATGCTAGATAGATCATCTTTTAAATCAAAGCATCCTGTTAAAAAGAAAAAAACAAAGAACCAGTCCAAACAGCAAGTTTATAGTTACAATCATTTATAATAGAGGTGAGTACACACACTTACAAACTTAAGCTTGAGAAAAGCAGAAAGCTTGCTGACCTGTAAAATAACATCTTCTCTTTGAGATTAAAGCTGTTATGATCTTTTGTTTCTAGCTTTGGCTAGACCAAAGTAAAGTTGCCCAATGAATTTAAGTAAATTCTTGGCTCCCACCTAACTGAGAGACTATCCCACCAAGTAGAGAGACCACCTAGGCTCACTCAGTTTTGATACGTATGCCCCTGCTAAGCAGTGACAAAGGCATTCTAAGAAAAACATAAGGCATGTTTGGGTTTCAACATAAATCTCCTCCTCAACAAGTAAATATCAGATGAGAGACAAAGGTTATTAGCTGCGACTGCCTCTAAGCAACTAGGTTTTGGTTGAGACAGTAAAAGGGCTTTCAAAACCCATTTTCAAGAGAAGCATGAGGAAGCCACTTCACCTTCCTCCTGCTTCTATTTATTTAGATATTCTTTAGTGAGTACTCTGCATCCATGGGAGCAGGCAGGACTAGCAGTAATTCTTTCTCAGAAGGTTTCTATCTGAGATAAAATAATTCAGAGCAACTCCTAATTCAGCAAGACCCTGTCTTGTGCTGGGCCTGACAGGACTTCTGAATGACATTAACAGTGGTCAGAGCAGTACATAAAAGTCATACAGGAAGTTACATTTAAGTTTGGCATTGATTTTTTTTTTTAAGTATTAAGAACTAGAATTTTCTGGAGGATTTTACCCATTTTGGTGGTGACTTCTGAGTGAACAAACTTTTTTCTCTTCCAAAAAAGTCTCCTGCCTCAGAAACAATAAGCATTCTCTTATAACAAATCTACAACTCTCAACCATTCAAGATGATATTGAAAGAGGAAACAGAACAGGATCTATCTTGAAAGCAGGACTCCATCTTGGGCCGGACTGTGGACTTTGAGCTATATGCCCAGCATCTATCGAAAGACAAACCAACTGGAAAACCAGGCCCCAGGAAGGAAGATCCCCAGGGCTCTCCATCGCCTAAAAGAATACCTTAATTATATGTGTAACCGAATAGAATCATACATTCTATTATGCTTACTGGGGTATGATCACAAGCCTATTGATAATTGTCCACTGTTAACCACCTAAGCTTAAGGCATGAATCATGGGTTAACTTTGATTGTATCTTTCTTTTTCCTTTGGTCAGACTAGTTTCAGGGAACCGTATACACTTGGGGTATACAGTAAGTAAGTGTTAGTAGCTCAGTCGTGCCCAACTCTTTGCGACCCCGTGGACTGCAGCCACCAGGTTCCTCTGTCCCTAAGATTTTTCAGGCAAGGATACTGGAGTGGGCTGCCATTTCCTTCTCCAGTGGATCTTCCCGACCCAGAGATCGAACCCAGGTCTCCCGAATTGCAGGCAGATTCCTTACCGACTACAAGGGAAGTGCCTGGGGTATATAAGGTTTTCACAAAGACTGGTCGGGGTCCTTGGCTAAGAGGAGACTCTGCCTTGGGCCCGCCGGTGTAATAAACTGAACTCCACTATCTGCATTGTCCTTCTGAGAGAGTTTGTTTCCCAGAATGCATGGCTACAATACCAGGTGTCAGCACTGTGTCTGGCACATAGGTCCACCAATTCCTTGCCCATACCCTACCATCTGTCCATTCCCTAACTTCATTCTAACTCTTCCCAGTTGGAACGGGATGGAATATGTCCCTCGCACTGTAGGTGGCATCTCAAGGCACATTATTCCCTAGACGCCATGTGATAAAGGTTCCCAGGTGAACGCCCAAAAAGTAACAGCACAAAATAAACACAGTGCTTCCAGGGAAAAACACAAAGTGAAGACTTCCACAATACTTCCAGGGTGAAAAATACACTAATTTGAAGATTCTGCATGATCCATTCAGGGCTCTTCTACGAGAGGGTTCCTTCTCCTAATTCTGCACACTCAACCTGCCAGAGCCGAGCCACTCCCATCACTTCACTGCCTCTGGTCACTCAAGATATGATCCATCCACACACATTTAAATTCTTCAGACATGCCAAGCTCTCTATCACCTACCTGGAATACTCTTCCCATCCGTCTTCTAACTCCTTCCTATCCTTTAGATGAGGTATCACATTTCCTTGTATAAGTTCCCTGTGGCCACCTCCAACCCTAAGTTTCATTTAGGTGTCCCTCTGGGGTGCTTCCACGGCACCTCATTGTTTCCCCTCATAGCCATTCTCAAATCATACCCTGGGACACCTGTTAACATGAACAAGATGAGAAACCAGTGACCACAGACGTGCTTAAAAGTCATAGGACTTAGTGTGTCATCTACATGGCATATTATCAGTTACTGCTTTCCTGTTATCAGTGAAAATATAAGGCTTTTCAAACAACCTCAAATATTGTCTACCAAATACTTTCTATATTTAATCTAGAGTAAGGCTGTAAGAGAATAGCAGCGGAGGATAAAATCCAATTTAAGGACTATTTAAAAGGGAACATTTAAGAACGATTTAAAAGGAAATAGGACGTTCCGATTAATTTAATAGGAAGGTCTAGTTCAATACAATGCCTCCATCAGCCATTAGAAAATTAAAATTTAAACACTAAGAACCATGACATTTCATAAGATTCAAGTCAGAATGGGCATCTGAAGCCTCTTTCCCCCAATGACAATGAGAGAGAGAGAAAAGAACAGAGCAGCATTGTTACTTGCAGGTACAAAAGGGGAAAATGAGGCCTGTCATCCACTATACTGCCATCAGGTAAAGCTGGGGATAAGGAACTTTAGAAAGAAGTGTTACCAAGATGCTGCTGGAAGACTTCAGAGATGAACAGGGGACCTGATATTAAAGAAATTCTCAAGAAAAATATTTTGAAAACCCAGGGAGACTTGAGTTCAGTCAGTATCCTCACACATGCTAAGTCGCTTCAGTCATTCCAACTCTTTGTAACCCTATGGACCATAGCCTGGCAGACTCCTTTGTCCATGGGATTCTCCAGGCAAGAATACTGGAGTGGGTTGCCATGCTCTCCTCCAGGGAATCTTCCTCACCCAGGGACTGGGTGAGAAGTCTCTTATGTCTCCTGCATTGGCAGGAAGGTTCTTTACCACTAGCGCCATCTGGGAAACCCTATACCTTCATAAGTAGGACTAAAAAGTTTGCTGTGGGATGGGCAACACATTATCATACAATATACATTTGGTAGATAACAGAAACAGCAATTTGACCCTTCTTGTTTTACCTCGCCTACACATGGCTGACAGGCTTTGTATTAACTGAATGTGACAAGAGTTGAGGCAAAGATTAAGTAACTTAATAGAATAAAATGGTCAAATAGACCAGCATTCCCAAATTTCTTTCAAAGATACCCTCTCACTCTGGTTGCAAAAGACAACTTTCTGGTTTACCTAATGTTACCTATTTCATCCTAAAAATGTTAAAACTGGGTAAGAAACTCGAATGTTACATACTATAACCTTGCTTTCTTTCTCTCTCCCCTCAAAGAAGGCATAAGCTTAGAAATGAGCCTTACTGGTTCATCTGAGTATTTTCTCAGATGATAGCCAGCCTTGCTTACTACCTTTAGATTTTTCTAGGCCCCATGCCATATTACACCTGAAAATGTGCCTATAAGGTCTAACAAGCTTAGGTGTTACAACCACCATTAACATTCCACTATGGCTTAACTATGCCATGTCCCTTTACATGGCCACTATAGCACAGAACTAAATGAACTGTAGTGAATATGTTGCAACCTTTCCACCAAATCCTGGGGAGACCAGAATGAATGTATGAACTACCACTTTCCCTTCCTGGGGAAAACAAAATCCATGATGGAGAAAAGAACAAACTGAAGCATGTAGCTGAGATATTTCAATCGCTTTTGAGACACCAGTTTTCTTCTTAAAAAACCATCTACTTGTTAAATAGGTGCTGTGCATAGTAACTTGGGAAGCTGTCAGATGCGCAAATAGGTATACAAATTAAATATATAAAGGTCATTTTAAAAGGCCTTAATTTTGAAGCTACTAATAATCCAGGAAAAAATAAAATGACTCAAATGTAAAGATATTTCAGAAGGATTTTTTTTCCTTTAAGAACTGTAGGATCTTTTTTAAAATTTATTTTTAATTGAAGGATAACTGTTTTACAATATTGTGCTGGTTTCTGCCATACCATCAACATGAATCAGCCAGAGGCATACATATGTCCCGTCCCTCTTGAAGCTCCTTCCCACCTCCCACTCCATCCCACCCCTCTAGGCTGTCTCAGAGCACCAGTTTGAGATCCTTGAGTCATACAGCAAATTTCCACTGGCTCTCTATTTTACATATGGTAGTGTATATGTTTTCATGCTACTCTCTCCATTCGTCCCACCCTCTCCTGCCCGTGTCCACGAGCCTGTTCTCTATGTCTGTGTCTCCATTGCAGCCCTGCACAGAAGGATTTTTAAAAGCTCAGTTAACTGGTAAAATCAGGTTAAGATTTGTGATAAACCAGGAAACATTTCTGGTTTCTGCATTGATTTAAAAATAACCTTCTGAAGGATCTGATCCTCTTCTCTGCTAAAGATAATGGGTTAATAGGGATTCTCTGTTTACTGAAGATACTACAAATTTCATGTTCACCAACTTGTACTGGATCGTTACCGTAATATGGCAAGTGTGTGTCTTAATATTAAGAAAGATTATCACCTGTTTCACCATTCATTAAAATTAAGCATATATAGCAAAGATCATAAAACCTTTAAAAGACAAATGACTGACTGGAGGAGATATTTGTAAAATATGTCACAAACAAAATTAGCTTCTTTAATAAGCAAATAATCCCTGCAAATCTTTAAAGAAATGACCAACTGTAGGAGTGGGGAATGGAATGACCAAATGAAGTACACAATCCACAGAAAAGAACAAAACTAACAGTATACCGACATCCAAAATGATGCTCAATCTCACTCATAACACATCAAAGAGAGCATTTTTCACCTATCAGATTCACAATTTTAAAGTCTGCTTTATGGTGTTAGGGTGAGGGGAGGGTTAGTATACATTTACAGACTACTGAGGGAAGTATAAATGGTTTAAAATTCTTTGGAAGGTAATGTGGCAATGTCTATCAATTTTAAATATATACCCCCTACAACCCAACAATTTTTTGTTAGGAACTTACCTTATATATAAACTTGCCTAAGTATGCAAAGATATTAAAAGAATATTCATTTTACACTGTCTCAAAGGCCTCAAAAAAAACTACATGTCCATAGATTATAGTATAGCCATACAAGGGTAAAGCTATGAAGCTATTAGGTACACGTGTATGCTCACACACAGGGAAAAATTATGAAGCCATTAGATAGACCCCCACCATGTTCTCACTTTCAAAAGCGCAAAAAAAAAACAGAGGAAAAGAATCAGCTCCCATGGGAGCTCAAGCCTTAGCAACATGGGGTCAATATATCAACAGCAGCTATAATGTTGACATGCTGCTATAAGCCATTCCTAATAAGAAGTGATCTTGTTCTCTTTGGGCCGAGTTTTTGTTATTGGATTTCTCTGCATTGACAATATCACATGTTCAAATACTTTGCTTGCCTTAAGCACATGTTGCCATCTCTCTACCCCAGAGGACACTAAGAGGGAGGAACGGCATTTCCAAGCTTCAACAACCAAGACTGCATATAGCTGATATACTGCAAATTCACCCACTTAAACCTAGCCAAGTGGGTCAAAGAGCCCACTAAAATTGAAAGAGATTCTTCTAAATATGAATGGGTATCTCAACTCTTAATCCTATCCTGTGCAAATGGTTTCGTATAGCCTGTGGTCGTCTATGTAGGCAGGAGGAAACATATCTAAGTAGAAAGCTACTCTAAATGCAGAAAGGGAGAAGCAGCAGGAAAGATAAATCCAAACTTGGCTCTATTTCAGAATAAAAAATGAAGCCTACCACATACAGAGGATGGGGGAAACATGAACACAATGAAGCCACGGGCAGGCAAGAATAAGAAATGTGTGTGTGTTCAGTCGCTCAGTTGGGTCCGTCTCTCTGTGATCCCATCAACAGTAGCCCACCAGGCTGCCCTGTTCATGGGATTTCCCAGGCAAGAATACTGCAGTGGGTAGCCATTTCCCCCTCCAGGGGATCTTCGAGATCCAGGGATCAAACCTTCAAGTCTCCTGTATTGGCAGGCACATTCTTTACCACTGAGCCACTGGGAATCTTCAAGGGCTTGGTAATATAAATTTCAATCAGTCTATGTACTTATCAAGACTTCAGGACTGTTCTGTTTGGTTTGGGTTGGTCTGATGTCTACAATAGGTAAAATAAAAGATCTCTGTGGTTTAAAAGCACCTCAGCTCAAACTTCTATGGAAGATTTTCCCTTAGCTAAGATTTATCACCCTAAGATTTACTGCTGAATTTTCTAGCTGTGGGCACAGAACACAATGTTAGCACACGACACTAGTTCTGCCATCCTGCCAATAGCAACAATTGCCCAAAAACACATGTCTCCAAAACTAGGAGAAATCCCACATTTTGAAAGTCACAGCATCAAAAGGAACACAGCTCATCATCATCAGTGTAACCATCACTCCTTCTCTCTGCTCTCTCAGTCATGTTTAATGAAAGTAACAAAAGAACTTTTAAAATATCACAATCAATGAAAGGCAAGGACGGGATCAAACTGTGGATTCTGTAGGCCTAATGTAGACAGTCTGCTTCTTAAAAGGCTTTTGGAAGGAAAGATTCTCAGCAACAGAGATACTTACTAACACTCAAAGTGGTCCTCTGTGTTTTCACCAAAAATCTAAGGGCCTAGAATTTTGAATGTTCTCAGATTCTCTGGCTCTACCTAGGATAATCAATTAACTTGATGATTAATTAACTACTCTTTAGCCCATGTCTAACATGACAGATTGGAAAGGCCATCAATCCTTACATATTCTATCTGCCTCTGTCAGACAGATTCTGTTTCTTGGGAAGATAACAAGCTGATGTTTAGTGCCAAACCCCAGTAATTTCTTAAAGAGCAAATCACGGACTTTCCCTGTGGCCCAGTGGTTAAGAATCTCCCTTTCAATGTATGGAATGCAGGTTTGAACTAGAAACCAAGATCCCAAATGCCATGGGGCAACTAAGCCTACACAGCACCAACTACTAAGCCAGTGCACTCTAGAGGCTGTGCTCCACAACAAGAGAAGGCTATACACTGGAACAAAGACCTAGCACAGCGAAAAATAAAGAGTAAATCAAAAACTTAATAGTCAATCTTTGCCTCCAAACACATGTTTAAAAACAGTGAACTCTAGGATTTATTATAATTTTCTCTCATCCTCGTTCCCTCCCACTTCTCAAAAAAGGCTAGTATTGATAAAACTCACTGAAATAAAGATACTGATACCAGCATCTTTAGGCCCAACTGTGGCTGCCAACTAAGAATCCTAAAAGGTTCTTGGGAAGGGATATATTCAGACCCACAAATCTTATATCTTTTTGCAACTTTTTGATAATTGTGAAGAGACCTCCAAAGAACCATGACCAAGACTGGTAGCCAGAAGATTTTCTTTAACCGAGCACCTCTGGGATATGAAAATTTGGGGAGTCGGGCACGATTGGTTAAGAAACACCTGAGTTTTCAGCATAAAGCAAAATCCAGCTCCCTAACACAAAAGATTAGAAAATTTCACGTTATACATCTGCTTTTCCAAAGAGATATTTATTCCTGATTAGCAATATATGTTAAAAGCAAACTTTCATGAAAAGTAATGCAGATAAGTATTAACACCTAAACCTGGCCACATGACTCATTTAATTTGCTTAAACCCATTCACAGAGAGGACAGACAGGCTAGATTTTACTTGTCCTTTGCCTTGTCACGAACAACTATAACAGTGAAAATTGAAACAGATGATATCAAGAGTACTTTCCAGAGGTTGTATTGCCACTTTAATTAAGTCAAAGGCATATGTATGCAGAATAAAGCCGTTGTGAAATGAAACCAAGAAAAGGTTTAATTCAGAAAGAACATGGGTTTCTTTTTAGTCCTTCTAGCTAACGAGAGATAAAGATCAAAAAACGATACAAATCTCCCTCAATAGGAACAGTGTACTCCAACCCATTTTAAGACAAACATCACATCTTCTTTGATTCCACAGCCTAAACCTTTTGAACCCAAAGAGAAGTCAAGTGGGCAAGACAGCTAATGACCTAGACAGACCGTGCTCTCTGGGTACTGTGGTATAGCAGGCATTACTGCCCACTTCTCTAGGTGCATCAAAAAATACTCTTGATTGCACTGGTGCTTTTCTGAACAATTTTCCTTGCCCACAAATCTGTTATAATAGTATTAGGATAATGTAATTTAAGGGTTTTTTATCTGTTAGTATACTGTAAGTAGGCCAAGTAGACTACAAGAGCAGAAGGGAACCAAGAGTTCAAGGGGAAGGAAATGCTTTTCCCTCTAAATTTTCACATATAACTCATTCCTAATCATGGTTGCTCTAATCCAATTGATTTCAACACTTTTCTCCACATGGAACTAAAGTGGTTACTTTAGGGGAGAAATTAATCCAGCTCCTCCTGCCTTGCAAAGGTTTTTTTCATCAGAGGGTGACTAACTTCAGTAAGAGCATTTATAGTATCCCCAGGACTTCTTTTCCTTAAAAAAAAAAAAAAAAATGAGAGACCACCCTTACCAGACACCCCTCATTGGAAGCTTTGTGAACAATTCTGTTCCCACAGAATGGTCACTCTGAAACCTAGGGTCACAGACTCTAAGAATTTGATTAAACTTTATTGACAGAAAAATGTACAAGTAACACAACTCTACAGGCCAATTATGGACTCGGGTTAAGAACTTCCAGCCTACAGAGAGAGAGACTGTGGAAAGGATCCAGGTCAGTGGAGGAATGGCATCCTGAATTCTAAACGAGGACCTCTCCCTCTCTTCCTTAACCAGGGAACAGGAAAACTGGGAATACTAGTTCCTGAGAATAAGGGGTTCCACTCGTGGGCAATGTTGGCCTGGGGACTTCTCTCTGGCCTGGAGAAGCTGACTGAGAACTGTCCTGCTGGTAGGGTCTGTCTTTCCCCTCTCCTTTCACAGGTGTCAGACATGCCCCATGGGTTTTTAGACTCTACCAAACCTAAGGAGTATTTCTGTCATCTTCTCTCTCCCTTTACACATTCCTGGCATTTTCCTCAATAAAATTCTTATACCTCTAATCCTATCTTGGGGTCTGTTAGAAGGAGGAGCCAAACTACACACTTGCAATTGCTGCTGTCTCCACAGAGACCTGAGGGAAGCACCGTGGAGTCTTCAGTCCTCACTCTGGCACTGCATTCCAACACAGACACAACACCCCTTGAGAAAATAACTTCTTACACACACCCCGTGTGATAAAGCGCCTGGAAGCCAACAGATTGATGGTGTTCTGGTTTCACAGATACCATGGGGCAGTTTTCAGATTTCTGCCTTCAAGTCTGAAACAAGACCTACTGAGGATAAGTATGAGAGAAATGGTATGAGAGAAATGGCCAAGAAGGCCAAATCAGTAATGTCAGGTGTACAAGAGGCCTTATCTTCATCAGGCCTGAAACTATGACCCTAACTCACACTAGAAATAACTTTCATGTTTATACAGTAGTAAACATGGAGCTGTATATTCGTAACCAAATTCTGAAAAGTGATACTATTCAACAGGAGAAGATAGTGTTAGGTCAAGTAAAAACAGCTAAAGCAAAAATTCTATTCCAAAGTATAAGTGATCTTTTGTATTCCCTAGAGAGATTCTAACAACAGTTAGTATGAGACTCAGTTCTTAAGTGTGCCAATAGGCGCTGTTGAGCATGCAAATGCTCTATTGTTTGAGGGCCACAATACCCCAACCCAGATCGCTAGAGGCTTTTAGCTTTAGGAGTAAGTGAAATTCTGAGGTAAATACAAACGACCATGTCATAATCTAGCCATGCTGTACCACCTGTCCTAAATTATTTCTGTTCCACTGTTAACACTTAGAGCATGCAATATTAAATGACTATATCAACCTACCCTTTTCTCCTACCAAGACATCCAAAGATTTCTGGATTATTATTTTTCAGTTAGTATTGTGATAAAACACTATTATATAAAATAAGACAAAGAAGGAGAAATCATTTTAATTAGCTTTCTCTTAAAATTCTCAAAGAGTAGAATAACCAAATTCTTTGTTTTCCAACCTTTTCCCTCCTTTATTCTTGGTTTTTAACGCTAAATTGTTAATGGCAAAGAAGCAAAGCCTATTGAGCTAGTTTACCAACACATCTGAAGCAAATCATAGTCGTAACTTCTATTTTAACCAAGCATGACAACCAAGTGATTGAGTAGCTTTCCAAACTACCAGAGCAGCAGGCACTCACATAGAATGCTGTTAAATCAGCACTTCATAAATCGTACAGGCTCCTGCCCATTTAGATGCTCTCTCTATGCAGAATCGGCAGTCTAATGCTGGCTCTTCCAAGCATTAAAAAATCGTCACTCTGCTAACCCAACTCACTGTTCAGAAGGATCTTCTTGAATGCAGCCTTTATTACAACCTCACTGCTGCTTCCTACACTGAAGGAATACCATGTTTTCAGGTCAGGAGTTCTTTTTTCTCGCTTTATTATAATCGGGGGTCTTACAACGACCCCGACATTGTTACAAAGCACGCTGCTTTATAACAGTAAAGCTTCTGGAAAACCCAAACAAAAGACACGTCACCCGGTGACGTCAGCCTATATACAGTTCTGTGTGGTCGCAGCACATAAGCAAATCCATTCTTGTGCCGTTTCTCGGAAAAGCTTTTCAGTAAATGCACTCATGCTGCTCCAGGAGCTCTTCTCTGCAACAAGCCGCCCATCTGCCATCAACAAGTTAAGACCGAGAGAACTAACGGCTGCGGAAAGGAGAGGCTGAAGCTTTGATTAACCAGCTGAGCAGTTAGAGGAGGACGAAATTAATAACTTATATTCAAAACTGATTTAGAGTGGTCAAAGAAAATGAAACCAATGCTTTCAAGAGGAATATCCTAAGGAAAAAACAACTCGCCCTGGTGGATTTCAATTTTACTCGGAAAGCCTGGGACACAGAAAACAGGAAACTGGTCAAAGGCTCCTGCATGTTAGAGCCTTTTACAGACTCACTGCGTTGAGTCTGACAACCGAGACTGAATGCAGCCTCCAATGTGCTCAGAAGAATGGGTAAGTCCATGTATTTAATGTGTCTTGTACAGTAAGCAAGGAGTCACGCTTTTAAAATAAGCCATTGAATTCACATTTTATGAGAGAAATCACTTGTCACATTTTTGGATTTTGAGGTTTAGGTAAAATATATATTGCTGATGACAGATGTGTTGTATCTCCTTAATGGTTTAAGTTTTGTTCTAGTCATACTAACAAGGTTAGTTTTTTTACAGCAAATGAAAAAATAAGTTATATGTAGTGAAATCTTTTGCCATAACGTTGTTGTTGTTGTTGTTTTAAAAGCCCGTATGCTCTGCTGAAAAATATTCTATCTTCTTGTTTTCCTTAAATTATATTCTGCAGGCTTACATTTCAAGTGGCCATTAGGGGCCCCTATGCTAGCAGCAATATATGCAATGAGTATGGTTTTAAAAATGCTGCCTGCGCTGGGTATGGCGTGCCCACCCAAATGCCGCTGTGAGAAGCTGCTCTTCTACTGCGACTCTCAGGGCTTCCACTCAGTGCCAAACACCACAGACAAGGGCTCTCTGGGCCTGTCCCTGAGGCACAATCACATCACAGAGCTCGAAAGGGATCAATTTGCCAGCTTCAGTCAACTCACCTGGCTCCACTTAGACCACAATCAAATATCAACAGTAAAAGAAGATGCTTTTCAAGGACTATATAAACTTAAGGAATTAATCTTGAGTTCCAACAAAATATTTTATTTGCCAAACACAACTTTTACCCAACTGATTAACCTGCAAAATTTGGACCTGTCTTTTAATCAGCTGTCATCTCTGCACCCAGAGCTTTTCTATGGCCTCCGGAAGCTGCAGACCTTGCATTTACGGTCCAACTCCCTGCGGACTATCCCAGTACGCCTGTTCTGGGACTGTCGTAGTCTGGAGTTTCTGGATTTGAGCACAAACCGTTTGCGAAGTTTGGCTCGCAATGGATTTGCGGGATTAATCAAACTGAGAGAGCTTCATCTAGAGCACAACCAGCTGACGAAGATTAATTTTGCTCATTTCCTACGGCTAAGCAGTCTGCACACGCTCTTCTTACAATGGAACAAAATTAGCAACTTGACATGTGGGATGGAGTGGACCTGGGGCACTTTAGAAAAACTAGACTTGACTGGAAATGAAATAAAAGCCATCGATCTGACAGTATTTGAAACGATGCCTAATCTTAAAATACTCCTCATGGATAACAACAAGTTAAACAGCCTTGATTCCAAGATCTTAAACTCCCTTAGGTCCCTCACAACCGTTGGCCTCTCTGGCAATCTGTGGGAATGCAGCCCTCGAATATGTGCTTTGGCCTCCTGGCTAGGCAGTTTCCAAGGTCGGTGGGAACATTCCATCCTATGCCACAGCCCCGACCACACCCAGGGAGAGGATATACTAGATGCAGTCCATGGATTTCAGCTCTGCTGGAATTTATCAACCACCGTCACTGCCATGGCTACAACTTATAAAGATCCAACCACTGAATATACAAAAAGAATAAGCTCATCAAGTTACCATGTGGGAGACAAAGAAATCCCAACTACTGCAGGCATAGCAGTTACTACTGAGGAACACTTCCCGGAACCAGACAATGCCATCTTCACTCAGCGGGTAATTACAGGAACAATGGCTTTATTGTTTTCTTTCTTTTTTATTATTTTTATAGTGTTCATCTCCAGGAAGTGCTGCCCTCCCACTTTAAGAAGAATTAGGCAGTGCTCAATGATTCAGAACCACAGGCAGCTCCGATCCCAAACACGACTCCATATGTCAAACATGTCAGACCAAGGACCATATAATGAATATGAACCTACCCATGAAGGACCCTTCATCATCATTAATGGTTATGGACAGTGCAAGTGTCAGCAGCTGCCATACAAAGAATGTGAAGTATAATATCTACCCATCATCAAAAATTACATCAGATAAGTAACCTATTTTACATAGTAGGGGCTAAATACATATCTAATTTTTACCAATGGTGACATTAAGCCTAATTTTTCCAAACCAAGTGGAGACTTAGGTTTCTGACGTGTTGAAGTATTTTTAATTTTTTTAAATGAAACCATATTTTAAGTGTTAAATGAAGCAATGCTCACATTAATTTGCACTCTTGTGGGAAAGTCTAAAAATGCTTACTTCAAAATAAGACATTTCATGTATGTAATTATATACTATTGTGTGTAAACATTTACACTAAGGTCTCCATATGCTATTTTTTTCTACTGAAAACAGTTTGGAAAGACGCTACTGAGCAGAAAGAGATATGGATCAATACTTGTTTGATCATTGCTCTCCACCCCAAGTACCACAACTGGCTTGCTGCTTAAAAGGAGACTTAGCAAAGTTCTCTTGTATGATAATTTGGTATTTACTCAAACCTACAATTTAATGCCAGTGTGGGGAGTAGAATTTTATGTATGCTGAAGACTGGTCAATATTAAACACTCTTCTTCCAGAGTTTTTGCCTGGGTTAGTAGGTATTATCAAAGTCCATATTATGAAATCAGAACCCTTTATGTAATTCTAATAAGCTGAGTAAGTCTTTAATATATATAAACAATGAATCCAAGTGATTGTGAAAAGGTCTCATTACAATGAAATCTATACTAAATAATGACACTGACTTCGTATCATATCTCTAGTTTGACTTATAATGGACATGTTGATTTTTGTGGCATTTAGATAATTATTTTAAACTAGTGTTAAATTATCACTTTACTAATTAGTTTACTAAATCCTATACTTACATTTATATGTGAAAAAAGATATAGAAATTATTTTGGAGAGAAAAGAGATAAACTGAGTCAATTTAACAATCTTATGACCAGCTTCTCACTCTAGTTTGAAAGCACACACAAATACACCCTCACTCCCTGTCTCTCTCTCTCTCCCCACTCTCTCCTCCCTGTCCCCCTCTCCCTGCCCTGTCCCCCTCTCTCCCTCCCCCTCCCCTCAACTGTCATGATCAAAGATGCCTTGACAAAGGGGTTTAAACCTCTTTCCTCTGCCTTTCCTTGATCTTCAAGCCTCAAAAAGCCAAATTAAAAATAACTGGCTAGCAACAGGCATAATACTGATTCTTGTTAGAATATATTTTAAAAGAACCATTTTTAAAAAGTACTTTCTAAGTATTACATGCTAAATTTTGACCTTTTAATGGATATCAATTCTTACTGTTTAAGAGCAGGTCCTTCTAAGTAAAGGGAACAACACAGATTTGAAGCAAACCTTCTCATGGCAGAACACTCTACATGCCTATGCAGCCACACAGTGGTAACTCGAAGGAGGTGAGGAGATGAGAGAAAGGCAGCATTTTGAAATCTAACTCTCCCTGAAACAGGTTAGCAAAGTTAAAAGGAAGCAAAGCAAATGGGCAACTATACATGATCTGAATCAAACAGGGCAAAGGCCCTGGGACCTGCAGCTGGAAAGGGGTGAGGGGGGAGATTCTCTGTTATTAATATAAATGTTCAGCAATTTAAAAATGATAATGATATCACATTTCTCGTGTAGAAAAGAGCCACAAGTATTTTGTTTATTCAATTATGATTTCCCCAGAGAGACTATGACATATTTATGATTTAGATATAAGTTACCAATTCACACAGAATTTTTCCATAAATGAGGTTCCACTAGCAAAAATACTAGCAAAAACCATGAAATTAGACTACTGACTTGATTTTTAGAAGATGAAAACTGACATTTGATGATGAAGAAAAAAAGGCATAAATTCTTAGAGAAAATCATTACCATAAAAAAAAGTTATCCTTTACTTCATTCAAGGCCTATTTCTTCCCAGGATGGAACTGAAACATGTTAAGACTATAGTTTAACCCATGAGATTTAATACTGAAAGATGTCTACCTACATTTCAAAGAAAATGTGTCTCAGTAAAAAGCAGACAAGATCACAAATTATAGTAAAAATGTGCTCTCTACAATTTCTAAGGTGGGCAGATTTGTTTGGTAAAGTCTCAGTCCACCTCAGCAGATCTTGAGCAGTGAACATTTCATCTCTTAATAAAACTAGACCCTAGGTCTGCCTGGGCAAGGATAGAAGCTGATTTCCCAGCATAGGGCACAGCTCACACTTTCCTTTCAGAAGGGCTGGATCAGAAGCCCCTGTAACAAATGAGAGCTCCAGTAGCTAAAATTTACCAACCCATTTATCAGGATAAGCATGGCCATTTGTAAGGGAACAGCTTTGTCACAATACAATTGTGTCTTAGACATACAAGATTCCACTAGCTCTGAAGGATAGCAGAGTACTTTCCATCATTTCAACCACAACCCCAAATTAATTGAAACTGTGAGCAGAAGGGTGAGAAATATTGGCTGGGAATCCCCACATTAATCCTAAAGATTACAGTTAGTAAAATGGACCATCAGTCGGCAAAATCCTTAATGTACATAGGAAAGTAAATTGGAAAATCAAGCCATTTAGTAATTCAGGGGAACAGCATAGCCAAGGCCACCAAGGCATACTTTTCAGTTGAAAAATAACAGATTTTTTTGGCCCTTCATCTTTTGGGCAATGCTCTCTGAGAAAAGTGAATAACAGTGCCAAACAGCGCTTTCCTTTTCCATTTAAAGAGCAAACTTCCCTTTTCAAATGCCTATAGAAGGCAAGATTCCTTTTAATTTTGGTCTATTTGTATTTCTGTATCAGCACAGGCTTGAAGATGAGACTGTTAGTCATATGTGCTCTCTTTACCAACTGGTTCGGGTGGAAGACCATCACAACTACACTGCAGATGCTGGCAATATAATGTTAGGCCTTTTTTACTGTCTTATTCTCTTCAACTCCCCCATCCCCCCTTTTTCATTTTTAAGATTAGAAGAAAATGACCACTTGAAAACCAGAAAAATAAATCTCTCTGGAAAAAGGAAGCTAACGAAGGCTCTGATACTGTACCCACCTAGTAACCAATAGCTAGTTTGGAATTATTTATATTCATTTCTGTAGCTTGCCAGGATTTCAATCACCTTTCTGAAATTAGAGTGAGTTGATAAATTTACAAATGCATACAACTCAGAGAATACCCACTGCCAACAACAAACAGAAAAGATACTAATTTTTAAGCCAAAAATCTGCACTAACACACATAATTTCTTAATGTGGCTAAGTTAATTTTTGTACCAATTCACTGAATGGAATTGACTGAACTTCCCAACTCCACTAATTATTAAAATCCATTTGCTTATTCTAATGCTGGTCACCAAGATCTAGACTCTTTCCAATAAAAATGAGCCCTACCTATGTAGCACTAGGTCTTAACCCTAAATTCAAAACAGGCACACCGTTTTCTTTAGGCATACCTCCTCTACACAACGATGGGGGGTGGAGACTATAAATGCCCTGTTCTCTCTAAAGTATGGGTATCAATATGAAATTTTGAAATATTATTTTTACATGATCATTTTCCTAATAAAGCAATACGACAGATCTGACTCAAAAATCTGTTTGTGGACATGCTTTTCATACCTTACAGGTTAAACGGCTTCAACTAGAAAAAGATAAAAGAGATGAAGATAGATAATTAAATATTTCTGTTCCTAACCTAGGGCAAACACGTAGTACTTAATTTAAGGTTAAAACAAATAGTAAATGGCTATTTAAGCTTTCATATCGCTATTGCAAACATTTTGGAAATGTCTGCTACTCCTGCAATTAACCTGTTCCTCCTTGGTAATTTTTAAAAGCCTAATCTATGGAATGTTTGATGAACCTTCCGACCAACACTGGAAACTAAAAGTACAGTCCAAACATATTGTGTTCAATCACCCTAAGAGCCATTTTTTGTGGGAGTGGTAGGGGGGTGGGGTGGGGTGGGAGGTGGTCAAGTGGGTTGGGGGGGAAGGGAGAAGAAAATACTATTATACTGGGGCAGGGGGTAACCAAGTGCAGTGTACAGGGAAGTTTTGTTATTAAAATTGTGTATACTGTAAAAAGTGAATGTCTGTTTTTTCCTGAAGCTTTTCCTTGGGAACCTATCAATTCTGACATGTGAAACTTGAAGAATCATTTATGACAGATACAGAAACCTTAAATGAACAGTTGTTTTGTACCATGTTCTCTATAATGCCAAATGTGCCAGTTGGAAATAGGGCAGCTAATCATCACCTGTCTTCATTCAAAGACAGGCAAAAAACTAGGCCAAGAAGTAAAGCGGGGGAGAGGGGCAGGCAAAAAAACCACCCAGCTGATAAACAGCAGTCATACAATAAGAAGCTACTCTATCACAAGCCTTTGCTACTGGACAAACAGCTGTCTATGGGGCTCACCGGGCCCAAGGCTGGCCACCATCCCTCACCCCTCTAACATTTGTGTTCTGCCACAGCCTGGGGAACCTCAAAAATGTACTCAATTGCCTATACCCAGCAAATAGCAACGTGGCCTCTACCTCAGGGATCTGTTAGTACACATCCTAGCAGTACCCTGCACACCACTCCTGGAAGGGAAGTCCACAGGTGCTGACCATGCTGAGGTCTCTAGGATCCCTACATGATCCACCTTGTCCCAGACAGCAGCTCAGTAAGTATGGATAGGGGAAAGGAAGGGAATATTCTTAACCAATCTCTCCTTGCTTGGCATAAACATCCCAAGGACAGGGCACTTTGCCTGGGCAGCACTGTGGGCAGAAGCTAACCTGGCCTTGAGAACTGACTGCCACAGGTCGCCGTACTTGCCAGGATGACCTTAACAGTTCTCCAGACCAGCAGTGCAGCAAGACCAGATAGACAGGAACAAACATCCAGGGATGAGGAGATCAGAGGGGCTAAGAGAGTTCTTACACCAAGAACCTCAGCAGTAATTAGAGCAGAGGCAGGAAGCACAATACAAAATTTGACTCAAACTAACTCATACAGTATGCACTAGAGGGCACAGGTGATTGTGGTTTCAAGTTACACAAAAGAAATGAGATCCTATCCTTTATGGAGTTAAAAGCAGAGTTTATTAACATAATTCTCGTACATTTTAATCTTGAAAATCCCATGTAAAGCTACATCTGATTTCTTTATCGGTTATTTTAATTAGTTTTGCCTGTATGCCACAGCATTCTCAAGTTCCCACTCAGATTTATAATAGAATTATTCAAGGTCTGTTTAAAGAGATTTTTTTCTTTCTTTAAATATATCTAACCAGCTGGGTACTCTGGTCTCCCTTAGAGAGACAAAATGTACTACAAATTGTCTTTTACAAAGAAAGAAAAGGAAAAAAAGGTGAAAATCATAGCTATTCCCAGTATCTCCCCATAGCATGAGTTCCTCATCACTAGACAATGTTTTGGGAACAGTCTTAGGGACAGATGCTGAACCTCCCTAAAGCCCTATCTGAAGGAGACACTAAAGAGCAAGAAATCTCCAAAGGCAAGTACAATGAAACATGCTATCCTGTAGAGCCCACAAACTGAATATACCATCCTTTTATACATGGAGGACCTAGAGCAAAGCTAGCCCAGGCCTCCTGGCTAGAAACCCAACATGACGGAGCACCTATGAACAACCACCAACAACTCTGAAGGCCGGTGGCTACACCATCACCTAAAGAGAAAAGGCTCTTTCCTCATTTGGGACCAGATTTTAAAACTGTGGCCCCAGAGACAATTTCCAAAGACTTTTCACAGCTTCCATGAAGAGACTTCACCAAGAACCACAGTGAAGAGAAGCAAAAGTGTCATAACTTGACTGAATATTGATTCACAATTGTGCTCAGTGCACAAAAACTCCACCTTTATGCCCTGGTATTTCTACCAAACACACACACACACACACACACACACACTCTCTCTCTCTCTCTCTCTCTCTCCAAACACACACACACAATCTCCAGTTCGCATTTTCTGGAAAACCATAAGATAAAAACTCTATAGCCATTTATATGTGTCATTATCATGAGAACCAAAAATGTTCCCCTGGCCTTGCTGCCAAATATTATACATAGAAGGCAACTGCTCAGTACCTCAAAATCTCTGAAAGCAATGTGTTTATTTACATAGGGTCTACTTCTATAAAGTCAAGGAAATTGAGTTAAATACATTCACACATACAGAATGGTTGAAATACCGATGCAAAAAGATCAAAGGCAGGGAGTCGAGAATGTTTCATAGGATGCCAAGAATTTCTTGAAACTATATTGTGAATATTGTGTATGAATCTAGAAATTTTACCAGATCCTAAACCGTTTTGGTTAACTCACCCATAAAGCCCTAACAGAGTATTCTAGTATACACTAGTTTGGCTTTGATCTTCCTGGTAGTCAAGGGAAAGAACAAAATCAACAGCTTTCATCTGATAAAGGAAGCACGTCAATTTATTTGGGGGGAATGATACAAATCCAAAAGTCTGAATTGCCTTTTTTTTTTTCTGAATTGCCTTTAAAAAAGAGCCAGCTGTAGGAACAATAAGGAAAACATGTCAGTACCTCCAAAGAGCTTTTACAGAATAGGTAAAAAGTTGATGTTTTTCACATCAACTCTTGAAAAAACTATAGAAAAGGAGACTACGCACACATGATGCATGCTCTATAGTATGATCTGGCCTTTGTGGTGACCCAAGGCAAGAGCCTATAAAGTCAGCAAGAATGAATATGTATCCAACTTGGAAGTACAGTTTGCATTTCCTCCTTATAATATCCCTGGGACCCAAGCTAGAGTGTTCATCACATAGGGACATCCAGTAAATTCCTAACCTACCATTACATTATAAATCTTCTAGGCTAGGAGTACAATTTAAAAATCTTTCACTACATCATGAATGAAGAGAAGCACATTTCATGCATCTCTAGTTATGTTGATGATAATCATAAAGAATGATTTGGATAAGAATCTATAAGATGATTACCAATTTCCTAAGAAAGAACACACTTAAAAAGATAAAGCATTCACTAGTGTGAATAGCTGTCAGAAATTTAACTGTCTTTAAAATTTAAAACTCATTCTGTATGTCATTAGCAAAACCTTCTACATTTCAACAAGAGCAAATAGACACCTGTGATTAGAGACCTGCTCCACAGTTGGGCCTGTCACGCTGGACAAGTTCATCAACCTTACTGTGCCTTGGGTCTCTAACTCCTAAGATGGAATTAATAGCAGTTTAATTTAATACATGCAAAGTCCTGAGAAGAGGCCGGCACACAGTAAATACTTAACAAATATTTGCTATTTTTAATAACAATATGTGAGAACTAGATGTGACAGATCCATCTTTAATCCCATCAAAGACATATTAAGCTCCTGAGTTGCTCCCAGAAACTCTCTACTTTCCAGTATTACTTTCTACACTAAGTTAACATATGGTATCCAAAATGAAGATTGATAATTAGCAAGAGCTTTTTAATAAGCCAACAACCTGGATACACTTCTTATACCTAATACTAATATAAAACTGACCACATTATCTCACAGTCAAGTAATCTGCTTTATATAAATGTACTATAATATTAGACACAGCATTATTCTGATTTGGCTTTATGAATCAAGGCTAAATTTAAAGATTTAGAATTCCTAATTCCAAAATTCCTTCTGAGTAAGGCACTTAAAAATCAAGTAATTACATAGGCCAACACATATTATCCATTATCATAAACAGATATTATTTTTCAAAAGACATATAAAATAATCTCATTGATAGCCTCTGACAATTTTATTTTAGGACAAAATACATAACTGAAGATTAAGGATCACTATTATGTTGGGGTTTTTCTCCTTAGGAAAAAACATACTTCAAGTCTACATCTAATTTAGGAAGCAGCCCATCCAATTGTGGAGGATTTGGGTCCTAGGCAGATCTGCCAGAACTACTGAGGGGTCTGATCAAGTGAAGTATGAGAATTTTAAGACAAAGACAACCTATCAGTCAAACAGAATATGTTTCATGATTGCTGGACAGTGTAAAACTTGCACGGAATTAACCTCTCAGAATGAAGACCTACATTTGGTCATATCAAAATAGATCATGTGGCCCAGATTTTTCAATTCAAGAACTTCTTTCTTGATATTCTCTTTTCAAGATCATTATCTGGTTTATCCAACAAGGCAAACTTCTGTATCTGTTCCTTTACCCATAACTTTTCTGCACTTTCCCACATCTCTTGACCCTAATTGCTCTCTTTCCTTTTTTACAACCACAATCCACTTCTCTTCATGCTTTCCAAAACTCGAAAGGTAAGCTACTCTATTAAGAGGGAAAAGTTCAACTGTCATATATCCATTGCTAAGCAACCCCTTTTAAAGAAATAGCCATAATTTCAAAAATACTCCTTGATTCCACAAAACCAAATGCCCATCAGCTGCAAATGAATCTATACAGCTTGGGAAATACTATTAGAAACACAAGTACACATCTTGAGTTGTCTTCTTAGTCTACCCTTCCCTTTGTATAGATTCAAGTATCAAATAATATTATTCACCATTCTTATACTGTCAAAAGATAAGAAATATGAGCCATTTAAGGATAGTGACTTTTTTGCTCTTAATAAATAGCACTCACTTCAGGTCTATGACCAAATAAAACCCCTAACACTCTTCACATATATAACATTAGTAGTTATTTTGCTGGGTTAATGTGGGGGGTGGGGAATGCACCCTAGGGGATAAAGGACACAGGTATAGAGAACATGGCATGGTTCTAAAAATTTCAGAAGTGTAGAGTTCTCAAGATCATAGATGGTAGTCTTTACTTCCCTCATCTGTGCTCTAAATTTTCATATACGTTTTGTCAGAATTCCATTGAATTGACAACAAAAACACTGATCTTTCATGTGAAAGTATTTTCTGCCATAGCTTTTGCTCCAAATAGAAAGACAAGAGCATTAGGCGCTTCATGCTAGGACTGTCACCCATGGCACATGCTAAGAAACTGGGTCCAGAAATAACCCTGCCAATGATACCTTCTCTCTGATCAATCTCCCTAACTCTCCCTTGAAATTCAAAAGGGAAAATGGCAGTAAGCAAAAAGGAAAAAGAATATACCACCTTCAGCACACTTCTACAGGCATTCTAGGACAGTGCCAGGTCTTCCTTTTGTCTCCTGACAATCCCTTCAGGCCAGTAGGTGCAAAACTGCTCTCTGACATTTGCCATCAACTTCCAACAACTACAGCCCATTTTATTATTGTGGTAAAACTGCTAGTCTAAGATTTACCTACTCCTCTACATGAAAACCTAATAGCAGGTGGTCAGGAATTTTCTTCCTTTTGATGCAGCATTCCTAAAGTGTCAAAAGACATTATAGTGCATAAGCAATACCATCACCTAGACATCCAATTTGTGCTCACTTAGAATTACATGTGAGATGAATTACAGGTAGAAGTCAAAGAAAGAGTCAACTTATAAAAGGGTTTATCTAAAGTGGGCTTGACCTTCCCAGCAAAGACATCACCCTAAGTTATTACAAAAACAATTAAGCAAATATAACTGTTAAAAATACAAACTGAGCGCCTTCACTTTCACTTTTCACTTTCATGCATTGGAGGAGGAAACGGCAACCCACTCCAGTGTTCTTGCCTGGAGAATCCCAGGGATGGAGGAGCCTGGTGGGCTACCGTCTATGGGGTCCCACAGAGTTGGACACGACTGAAGCGACTTAGCAGCAGAAGCAGCAGCTTCCCAAAATAATAATCAGTATTTTTAAGATCATGCCTTATAAATATTTTATGTCAATTTTCAAACACACATACACACTCCTCAGTTTAAATTGAAGAGAGGATGGGGGAGGGGCCTAGGGATTAGATAAAACCTATGAAAGGCTACATTCTTTAGTCTGATTTATGAATTAGAATTTAAACTAATTGAATTCCAAGACCTAATATCAACTGGGAGTAAGAACACTACAGATGGCAGACATTGAGAAGGGGAGGAGTGGAAAAGATTAAGATTCTGCTTTCCACATGTTAAAAGCTGAAATTCAAGTAGTGGATGACAAATTTAGAATAAAGACCAAGCCCAGAAATATAAATTTTGAAATCATCCATGATTAGAGGAATTTTTAAGTCATAAGACTGAATGACTTCAAGGAACTGAGAGATGGAGAAGGGATTCATAAAACCACACTCTTCTCCTACTCAATTTGAGAAACCTTTAAACAGTTATCTATCAAATAAGTCAATGAAAAAAGGACGGGATGCAAGCGCAGCACCCTCCTCTCAACATCAAAGTCACATGAGCAAATCACATTCTATTGGAAAACTAACAGGAATAAGGTCAACTTAATTCATGAAACACTTCATATCAAAGGAATTGGTACTATTAAAGATCCACATTACTTTAGGAAGGGAGAATGGTTACTACTACAGTAAATCCACCATTAGTCACACCTCTAAGTATGTTCTGAAACAGATGATCCTGCCCTCAATGAGGTCTGTGTAATAAACCAAAGATCCAGTAAGAGAACATGGGACAATCAGAAAAGCAGGTTTCAATATGGGGGGAAATGTATGACTCATTTACTTGAAATACAAGGCAAGTATTCAATAAAATGATAATCATATAATGTTCTCTATCTTCATAGAGGGCTGGGATACAAAGTGTGTGCATTTAGCAAAACCTATCAAATATTTAAAATTTGTACATTTTACTGTATAAAATTCACCATAAAAAATTAAACAGATGCACGCTGTAACATTTACAGATGAAATATGCCAAATATCTGCAACTGACTTTGAAATGAATCAAAACAATAATAAGATGGACTTTCCTGGTGGTCCAGTTGTTAAGAATCCACCTGGCAATGCAAGGGACACAGGTTCAATGCTTGCTCTGGGAAGATTTCACATACCTATGGACAACTAAGCCCGTGCGCGGAAACTACTGAGCCCACGCACCACAACTACTGAAACCCTCGCACCCTAGAACCTGCGCTCTGCAACAAGGTAAGCCATTGCAATGAGAACCAAGTGCACAGCAACTAGAGACAGCCTGAGTGCAAAAATGAAGACCCAGCACAGTCCCCCCACCCAAAAAAACCTCAAAAATAAATAGAACACTAATATGATGGACACAGGAATGGATAAATATGTGATAAAGGAAATATCAAAAAACCAATCACAGAATCTACAAAATAGGTGTGTGTAAACATGCATGTTCAATTGAAAAATTCTTTCCAGTTCTATATACGTATGAAATTTTTCATAACAAAATATGGGGAGGAAAGGGAATATATAATCACAAGTCTAATTTATGGTATGGGCCATTTAATACACTATTCTTCTCAACTGGAACTATAGTGTTGCATGGTGGCTAAGAGCTTGAAATCTGGAACCAGGCTAAGTTCAAAGTGTAGTTGTGAACTTACTTACTACCTGTGAGATCTTAAATAAGTCATTTAATCTCTCTGTCTTAACAGTATGAAGCTCATGTTTAGAAGATTAAATGGGAATGTGTGTGAAATACTCAGAACAATTCCTGGCACACAGTGCTAAAGTGTGACCTGTATTACTACTACTACTTCGTAATATATTTAAATAATTCAACAAGTACTTCAACTTTCACTATATGAGATGTTCAGGTGATATAGGCACTTGCCCTCAAGAGTTTATAGTTTAGTCAGAGGTTAAATTTCAAAGAGTCAATAAGTAACTAATAAAAGAAGCCCCCAAAATGTGAATTGGATGATGCCACCTAGATCGCTGATGGATTTAGAAAGGGGGGATGGGGGTGGGGGGTGGTCACTGAAGAATGCAGTGGAGAAAACAGCCTTAACCTAGGTACAAAAGTACAAGCATGATTTCAATATGACTGGCTGTGTGGGGTGGCCAAAGCCCTCTGACAAACTGATACCAGTAAATGAGCAAAGCTAAGTCCAAATGCCAAGGGGCTTCAGGGACCAGGAAAGGTGCTCAGATTTAACATGGTCAACAAGAACAGCCAGTCCAGATTTGTGGAGATGACTAGAATTATGATGGTCAAAGTGGTGATTTAGAAAAATGTATTTTAGCAATTTTTCTTGTTTTGCTGAGAAAAACAAAACCTATAATTTTAACTATCAGAGAAGGACTGTAGAAGACGGATAAAAAATTTATATGAAGGACAGACAAAGGGTAAGAATCAATGGCCAGTTGAGAAAAAAACAAATGACTCTCTCAGAGCTTTGCTCAAGAGAAATGAGGGCAGCACGAGGGGCAAAAATGTAAGAAATCATTCCTTCACTAGCATGTACTAAATAGAGCGTCCAAATTCCCATGTCAATTTCAAGTTTTCATTATTAATCTCCAATCTGAAACTATTTTCTGAGAAGATACATGGTTTCTTCATGTTTTCATATTTACAACTTTCTTTTCAAGTGTCAATAAGGACTCCCTCTCCTGAATGAAACACAGAAAAGGTAGAACCAGTTTCTACTTTTTGAAGTATGGAGCAAATCCCTTGCTTGGGTTCCCTTCACTCTAATAAAATCTACTATGCACTCTTGAATTCTCTGTAAGCTAAAATTTTAAACTTTGAGAACAATAATTTCTGATTCCCTTGTATGGCACGAATATTAAACAGAAATGCAGGAGGACAGTGTAGTGACAACCTGCTAATTTAACTCTCTCACATACTACAAAAGAATCTTATTATAAGGTTTAATCTGTTACTTTCATATATAAGAGGTTCATTAATGGCTTCACTGTTAGATACCTCAGTGAAATTGCTACTTTTTAAAAAACTGTGGAATGGCTGCCAATATAATTTTAATAAAGCCCCAAACGTTATCTACATACTATCTTAATAACAGAAATTGAAGATGAAAAAATGACACCTTAAGGGTTACATTTCACAACAGCAACAAGTTTCAGAATTTCAGAATCCTTTCATCTCCTATCCGAATTTAATACCATCATGTTTTTGGTTCTGTCTATAATCAAATACTTTCTCTTTCTTTAGAAAGACTCAGAAACCACCATACTTTTAAGAGTTCTTCGGTGTGTCGAATAAGAAAATACATTTTTATTTTTCCAGATTTTCATTACAATCAAGACTACCTGAAAAAAAAAAAAAAAGAAGGGAAAATTGAAAACATATAGGGCAATTTGAGCAATTTTTTAAATACACCTGTACAAAAGAAATGGAAAAACTGTGTAAGAAACTTGTGTATTTTTTAGAGTACATGAAAGGAGAAAAAAAGAATACATCAGTTTTTTCCTTTTTAAAAAAAGACTAGCTGATAAATTTCTCTATTTAGGCAAACCATGAAAATTATCAGATATACAGATTTTTTTGTACAAACTTAAGAATTCTACAGTCAGAACCAGACAGAGAACCACAGATGGGTTCAAAATTGCTAAAGTAGTACATCAAGGTTATATATTATCACCTTGCTTATTTACCTTATATGCAGAGTAAGTACATCATGGGAAATTCTCAGGCTGGATGAAGCACAAGTTGGAATCAAGACTGCCAGGAAAAATATCAATAACCTCTGATATGCAGATAACACCACTCTTATGGCAGAAAGTAAAGAGGAACTGAACAGTCTCTTGATGAAGGTGAAAGAGAAGAGTGAAAAAGCTGGCTTAAAACCCAACATTCAGAAAACTACAATCAAGGCATCCAGTCCCATCACTTCACAGCAAATAGATGGGGAAAACGTGGAAACACTGACAGACTTTATTTTCTTGGGCCCCAAAATCACTGCAGCCACAAAATTAAAAGACGCTTTCTCCTTGGAAGAAAAACTATGACAAACCCAGACTGTATAGTAAAAAGGAGAGACATCACTTTGCCAACAAAGGTCCATCTAGTCACAGTTTTTCTCAGTTGTCACGTACAGATGTGAGAGATGGACCACAAAGAAGGCTGAATGCCAAAGATTTGATACTTTCAAACTGTGGTGCTGGAGAAGACTCTTGAGAGCCCCTTGGACAGCAAGGAGATCAAACCAGTCAATCCTAAAGGAAATCAACCCTGAATATTCACTGTAAGGACTGATGCTAAAACTGAAGCTCCAATTCTTTGACCACCTGATGCAAAGAGCCAACTCACTGGAAAAGACCTTGATCCTGGGAAAGATTTACAGCAAGAGGAGAAGGGGATGACAGAGGACAAGATGGTTGGATGGCATCACTGATTCAATGGACATGAGTTTGAACAAAGTCCAGGAGACTGTGAAGGACAGGGAAGTCTGGTGTGCTTCAGTTCATGGGGTCGCAAAGAGTTGGACACGACTGAGCGACGGAATAACAAAGAATTCTACATAATTTTTGACTTAAGGTACTTCGTCAGCAGTCCAGTAGTTAAGACTCCATGCTAAAAAAAAAAAAAGCATAAAGATAAGTTTTCTATAATAAACTCATTATATTCGATTAAAAAAAAAAAAAGACTCCATGCACCCACTGCAGGCAATGCACAGGGGTCACAAGTTTGATCTCTTATGGGGGAACTAAGATCCCAAGTGCCATGCAGCCAAATTGTGTGTGTGTGTGCATATAGATTATAATATATATATATAATTATATAATTTATATTCAGTTAAGTTCAGTTGCTCAGTCATGCCCGACTCTTTGTGACCCCGTGAACCGCAGCATGCCAGGCCTCCCTGTCCATCACCAACTCCCAGAGTCGACCCAAACCCATGTCCATCGAGTTGGTGACGCCATCCAACCATCTCATCCTCTGTCGTCCCCTTCTCCTCCTGCCCTCAATCTTGCCCAGCATCAGGGTCTTTCCAAATGAGTCAGTTCTTCACATCAGGTGGCCAAAGTATTAGAGTTTCAGCCTCAACATCAGTCTTTTCAATGAACACCCAAGACTGATTTCCTTTAGGATGGACTGGTTGGATCTTCTTGCAGTCCAAGGGACTCTCAAGAATCTTCTCCAACACCACAGTTCAAAACCATCAATTCTTCAGCGCTCAACTTTCTTTATAGTCCAACTCTCACATCCATACATGACCACTGGAAAAACCATAGCCTTGACTAGATGGACCTTTGTTGGCAAAGTAATGTTTCTGGTTTTTAATATGCTGTCTAGGTTGGTCATGACTTTCCTTCCAAGGAGTAAGTCTTTTAATTTCATGGCTGCAGTCACCATCTGCAGTGATTTTGGAGCCCAGAAAAATAAAGTCTGACACTGTTTCCTCATCTATTTCCCATGAAGTGATGGGACCGGATGCCATGATCTTCGTTTTCTGAATGTTGAGCTTTAAGCCAACTTTTTCACTCTCCTTGCAGGTATTTTTAAATTTAACCAAAGTAGGGGAAACTGTAAATGGGGATATCCTACCACATACCAAGTTCTGTTGTTTTCTGCAGCTCTTTTTACAAGAAAAAAAAAAGGGACACGCTTTCCCCTTCTGCTAGAGACGGAAAAAACGGAGACTGTCTCACTGTCTCACCCACCAAACACTGAATGTGTGAGACACCAAAACATCTTCTGTAAGGGTCTGCAACTAGAACCATTGGTAAAATACAGTTCTCAACAAAGTACAAATTTTTAGGAGACAGGTGGGGGAAAATGTTTTACCCACTATGTATTAGATTTTCTCTTTTTTTCTGGAGGATAACTGCTTTAGAATGTTGAGTTGGTTTCTGCCATACAATTTAAATCAGTCTTAATTATATATATAAACTATATACATGCTCCCTCTTGAGCCTGTATTATATTTTCTGTATTGGTATTACAGGGTTTCTATTGGAGTATCTACAATTTCCCACATCCACAATAACTTTTATATATACAACTGGCTGGTTAGTAAGCTTGGTTAAAAGGCCAGTCATGGGGTTTGGTCATTGTAGAGATCAGATTTGCTCTTCACAGTCTGAACTCAAACCTTTTTGTCTGTGAAATTGAAAACATCTGTCAATGGTTACAACTGGTACTCAAAACTGTGAGGATATCAGTGAAAAGCATTTTCACTGAAAAGCTAAGGAGAAATCAACAGTATACATCCCATGAAGTAAGAAATATCTCTACATACAGTATAATATAGAAGCAAACCTTATCCCTTTTAAATGAATAGTACCCACATGAGATAAAGAATAAGATGACATCATAACAAATTAGTCCGGTGAAGGGGGGTGGGGGAGGAACTAGAAAAAATGTCTATAGAAAGGCTTAGGGGGATTTTTTTTTCCTAACACAGGGACACAGTAGGTCAAATGAATCCCACCGTAAAATTCTTTACTGTCACTGTATCACAAAATGTCTGTATTTTATACTACTGCAGCCAGAGGAGTTTGTCGAACTGTTCTTTCTTCCTCCTCTTCTCTCACTTAAGTTTCTCTCCGGTGACGCTTGGCAGCCTACTCATTCAGCCTTTCCTTACTTGAGAGCTTTCAAGCATTTACACTTTTAACCTAAGTCTATGGACGAGAGTATTTCAACACGAGAGTGTTCAGTTGGGGAAAAACAGAAGTAAAAAGACCTATGTCAAGACAAAATAAAACAGCTTTTATTTGTCTCAAAGAGAATGCCATTATTTAGCTCATTTCTTGTCGAATATTTTTTTTTTAAACTTTGGCACCTCTCTCTGATTTCAAGTCTTGTACCAACATTTTTACTTGATTAAAGAAAGATGCTCTTGCTTGAATATGTATAGTTACATTCAATATTTGCATTCAAGAACTTGTATGTCCATAAGTAAACTACAGATACCCAAATTCTGCAGACATAGGTAAAAATAAAAACAAATATTCTTAAAATTATTTACAAGTATAGAAATCCTGCAGATGTGATGTCAATGAGAATTGTGAAAGACAAGTTTACCATAGAATGTTATATAGAAGGAAATGTTCTGAAACCCTACACTAAACCAGCTCTATGATTGGGCTTCTTCCCTTTCCTTCCAAGACAAATGACTTCTATTCCTAAACAACTAAAATAGCCTGTGTGGGGGAAAAATCTTTTTGGAAAATTATATAGAAGCTCAAAGTTAGGCAATTAACTTTGTATTCAACCATGAAATTTTTACAAAGGAATTTGAACTTGGATTATGTCAATTTATATGATACTCTCATTTGAAAAGTCTTTTCCTAGAACCAGAATAAAACAATCTTTTCTCTTTTTTGGGTACTACTTCTGCATATACACACACAGCAATAGCTTATTTAATGAACAATTATAAACATACGTCCAACCAGAAGAAACATTGGAGCATTTATCTCACATCAAGCAAATGAAAGATTGTGATGGACTTGTGTTGGGTCAATTTAGCCAATTCAGAACTATACTTTCCAGAATTCCCTTCCCTGTACAGTTCGTTTCGCCTGTGTAGAAAGCTATGTACGTGTGTATGGGTGTATATAAATTTTAAAAGAATTATCTTTGACTTTATAATTTCTGTATTGTACAATTGTACCTGTTAAAAGTGAATCCTAATTTCTTATAATTGTATTTTAAAAGGTAATATAGAGTCTAAAAAGCAGCTATAATTAAACTATAGTAACCACCAGATTACTATACAGAGGGCAGACACACTGAAACCATACTCACAGAAAATTAGTCAATCTAATCACACTAGGACCACAGCCTTGTCTAACTCAATGAAACTAAGCCATGCCCGTGGGGCAACCCAAGATGGGAGGGTCATGGTGGAGAGGTCTGACAGAATGTGGTCCACTGGAGATGGGAATGGCAAACCACTTCAGTATTCTTGCCTTGAGAACCCCATGAACAGTATGATAAGACAAAAAAAGATAGGACACTGAAAGATGAACTCCTCAGGTCAGTAGGTGCCCAATATGCTACTGGAGAAGAGTGGAGAAATAACTCCAGAAAGAATGAAGAGACTTACCGAAAACAAGACAAAGCGAAAACAATATCCAGTTGTGGATGTGACTGGTGATAGAAGCAAGGTCCGGTGCTGTAAAGAGCAATATTGCATAGGAACCTGGAATGTCAGGTCCAAGAATCAAGGTAAATTGGAAGTGGTCAAACAAGAGATGGCAAGAGTGCATGTCGACATTCTAGGAATCAGCGAACTGAAATGGATTGGAATGGGTGAATTTAACTTAGATGACCATTATATCTACTAGTGCGGGCAGGAAATGGGGTAGCCATCATGGTCAACAAAAGAGTCCGAAATGCAGTACTTGGATGCAATCTCAAAAACGACAGAATAATCTCCGTTCGTTTCCAAGGCAAACCATTCAATATCACAGGAATCCAAGTCTATGCCCCAACCAGTAACACTGAAGAAGCTGAAGTTCAACAGTTCTATGAAGACCTACAAGACCTTTTAGAACTAACACCCAAGAAAGATGTCCTTTTCATTATAGGGGACTGGAATGCAAAAGTAGGAAGTCAAGAAACACGTGGAGTAACAGGCAAACCTGGCCTTGGAATACAGAATGAAGCAGGGCAAAGACTAATAGAGTTTTGCCAAGAAAATGCACTGGTCATAACAAACACCCTCTTCCAACAACACAAGAGAAGACTCTACACATGGACATCACCAGATGGTCAACCCCGAAATCAGATTGATATTCTTTGCAGCCAAAGATGGAGAAGCTCTATACAGTCAACAAAAACAAGACTAAGAGCTGACTGTGCCTTAGATCATGAACTCCTTATTACCAAATTCAGACTTAAATTGAAGAAAGTAGGGAAAACCACTAGACCATTCAGGTATGACCTAAATCAAATCCCTTATACAGTGGAAGTGAGAAATAGATTTAAGGGACTAGATCTGATAGAGTGCCTGATGAACTATGGATGGAGGTTCGTGACATTGTACAGGAGAGAGGGATCAAGACCATCCCCATGGAAAAGAAATGCAAGAAAGCAAAATGGCTGTCTGGGGAGGTCTTACAAATAGCTGTGAAAAGAAGAGAAGCAAACAGCAAAGGAGAAAAGGAAAGATATAAGCATCTGAATGCAGAGTTCCAAAGAACAGCAAGGAGAGATAAGAAAGCCTTCCTCAGCAATCAATGCAAAGAAATAGAGGAAAACAACAGAATGGGAAAGACTAGGGATCTCTTCAAGAAAATTAGACACCAAGGGAACATTTCATGCAAAGATGGGCTCGATAAAGGACAGAAATGGTATGGACCTAACAGAAGCAGAAGATATTAAGAAGAGGTGGCAAGAATACACAGAAGAACTGTACAAAAAAGATCTTCACGACCCAGATAATCACGTTGGTGTAATCACTCATCTAGAGCCAGACATCCTGGAATGTGAAGTCAAGCGGGCCTTAGAGGGCATCACTACGAACAAAGCTAGTGGAGGTGACGGAATTCCAGTTGAGCTCTTTCAAATCCTGAAAGATGATGCTGTGAAAGTGCTGCATTCAATATGCCAGCAAATTTGGAAAACTCAGCAGTGGCCACAGGACTGGAAAAGGTCAGTTTTCATTCCAATGCCATAGAAAGGCAATGCCAAAGAATGCTCAAACTACCACACAGTTGTGCTCATCTCACACGCTAGTAAAGTAATGCTCAAAATTCTCCAAGCCAGGCTTCAGCAGTACGTGAACCGTGAACTTCCAGGTGTTCAAGCTGGTTTTAGAAAAGGCAGAGGAATCAGAGATCAAATTGCCAACATCTGCTGGATCATGGAAAAAGCAAGAGAGTTCCAGAAAAACATCTATTTCCTGCTTTACTGACTATGCCAAAGCCTTTAACTGTGTGGATCACAATAAACTGTGGAAAATTCTGAAAGAGATGGGAATACGAGACCACCTGACCTGCCTCTTGAGAAATCTGTATGCAGGTCAGGAAGCAACAGTTAGAACTGGACATGGAACAACATACTGGTTCCAAATAAGAAAAGGAGTACGTCAAGGCTGTATAGTGTCAGCCTGCTTATTTAACTTCTATGCAGAGTACATCATGAAAAACGCTGGGCTGGAAGAAGCACAAGCTGGAATCAAGATTGCCGGGAGAAATATCAATAACCTCAGATATGCAGATAACACCACCCTTATGGCAGAAAGTGAAGAGGAACTCAAAAGCCTCTTGATGAAAGTGAAAGAGGAGCGTGAAAAAGCTGGCTTAGAAAGCTCAACATTCAGAAAACAAAGAGCATGGCATCCGGTTCCATCACTTCATGGGAAATAGATGGAGAAACAGTGGAAACAGTGTCAGACTTTATTTTTCTGGGCTCCAAAATCACTGCAGATGGTGATTGCAGCCATGAAATTAAAAGATGCTTACTCCTTGGAAGGAACATCATGACCAACCTAGATAGCATATTCAAAAGCAGAGACATTACTTTGCCAACAAAGGTCCGGCTAGTCAAGGCTATGGTTTTTCCTGTGGTCATGTATGGATATGAGAGTTGGACTGTGAAGAAGGCTGAGCGCCAAAGAATTGATGCTTTTGAACTGTGGTGTTGGAGAAGACTCTTGAGAGTCCCTTGGACTGCAAGGAGATCCAACCAGTCCATTCTGAAGGAGATCAGCCCTGGGATTTCTTTGGAAGGAATGATGCTAAAGCTGAAACTCCAGTACTTTGGCTACCTCACGCGAAGAGTTGACTCATTGGAAAAGACCCTGATGCTGGGAGGGATTGGGGGCAGGAGGAGAAGGGGACGCCAGAGGATGAGATGGCTGGATGGCATCACTGACTCGATGGACGTGAGTCTGAGTGAACTCTGGAAGCTGGTTATGGAAAGGGAGGCCTGGCGTGCTGCGATTCATGGGGTCACAAAGAGTCGGACACAACTGAGCAACTGATCTGAACTCAATCACCAGATTCACTGGATCCTGGGAAGGAAAGTACGACAGTGTAGAAAGGAGGGGGTGGGACAGAAAAAAGAATGAAGGCAGTGAAAAGAGGATATACAGTGGAAAAGAGGCTGGAATCGCTGTCCTGGAAAATTGCCAAGAAAGAGGTGAAAGTAGCTCCCTGAACTGGAAGCAGGAAATGTTGATGGAGGCAGGGGTCAGGGGTGGCTAATAGCCCACAGCCCCACAGGCAAGGCCCATACTCATGAGAATGCACTGAGGCACTGTTAAAAGTGCTGCAATATCTCACACACACACACCCACACCAATACTTAAAAGGTTAATGCCAAGCCTGATAGAGGCTTCCAGAATCCTGCCCCAGTACAACAGCATGCTGACTGGGCACCACCCACATTAACCAGTTGTACCTATAATAAGTATCTCTCCGACTTAAAGACAGAAACCATGCATTCCCATCATGGTTCACCTTTACCCACAAGCACTGCAGCATAACTTACCAAGATGACCAGTTGCCTTGATCAACTGGAAAATCAACTGAAGATGTGAAGTTTAGGGACCTAAAAGCCCAGGTGTCAGAGATCAAGCATAATAGTGTCCAGCAATATAAGAAGAGAGGCTCAGTGAGACAGGAGCCCAGTGAAGGCAACATGGGTTCCCCTCTCCTGATCACCTATGATATACTCAACACAGAATATTTTGTGAAAGTATCCCTAAAACTGCACTCGCCAGGCACCTATCACTGATTACCTTACTGCATGTTTTCCACTGGCACAAGGCAAAGAGTACTTTTTGTTTATTAATAGTCTTTCTTCCTATAGCACAGTGTGGGAGTATTTTTACCATGGCTATAGGCAATGCACAATATCCCCTAAACTGAATCTAAAAACTCCTTCTGTTATGGCTGAAGTTAAAGGTCCAATATTAGAAAGCAGAAACTACTATCTGTCACAAAAAGACTTATTAGACAGGGTTCCCCACCCCCCAGTAGTGGTTAATAGGCAAAAAAAGTCATAGAGGTATTATCTTTGGGGCTCTAAAACCAGAAACCATCATTCAATGTTTTTTCTGGACAAGAGCCAGAGTTAGGATTTAAAGACCACAGGAATTCTCAGATATGCAAAACTGAAAGAGACTATAGTGAAAGGATAAAACCTTGAAAATTATTATAGTGAATGAAGACTACTAGAAACCATCTGTGATGAGAAAAGGTAATAAATTATGAAGCGTAGAGATCTGACACTCTGAAATAAACATTTCAAAGAGAACAGTAAATGCCTATTGGCTATACAGATAATACACTAAGATGTGCTGTCATAATAGTAATTATTTGTTAAAGAGAAGTAACCTCAATATTATACAAAACAGTCAATAATCGAGCAGCTAGCCTAGGGCTACTCAATCTGACTTGGTTGAAAAACAATTCAGACATGAAACACGACACAATGACTACATTCCAAGCATGTGAGGTTTAGACTTCATTACAATAAGGGACCGAAACTGATGCCCCAGTAGAGAGAATAAAAGAGAGGTCACAGATTAAATACCTAAGAAAGTAGCAGGAAAGCAATGACAAACAGGAAACAGCTTTCCTAAGAGTGAGAAAAGATTGCAGAAACTTCTGACCAAAAAAGGGGGCTGTGGAATACAATTCAGTGGTCATATGAGCAAAGAATATACTTAAGAAAACACTTCTGGGGGGGGGTGGGGAACCCAAGCAGAAGTCAGGAGATTATCTTAAAGTCTCTTTTACAATTAAGTGATGGACAGGGAGGCCTGGCGTGCTGCGATTCATGGGGTCACATAGAGTCGGACACGACTGAGCAACTGAACTGAACTGAACTGAACTCTCAAAACAGACATCTTTAATGGGGGGTGTGTGTGTGTGTATACACTTTACTGTATCTACAGAAAACATTTCTGGAAGGAAACAAAATATAAGAAGAAAAAAATGGATGGCTAGAGAACAGGAATGAAAGGGGACTTCATATATACTCACTATACTCTTTTATACCCTTTTAATTTTGCACTATGTAAATATATTACCTATTTTAAAAATTAAAATCCCTTTTATTAGGTAGAAAGCAATACCGTAGTCATAAGGATCTCAGCTTAACAATAAAGACCTACATTTTTCAAAACAAACCTATCAGAGTCAGCAAATGAAACACTTCCCCAGTTTCCCATATCATTTCTGAAGCAACTAACCATTAATCCGATGAGTAAGTTCACAGATAACATCTGAAGGCAACTGTTCATATCTCCTAAGTGAAGACTGATGATGTCAGCCAGCCCACATGCCTCACTTCTAAGTCAGCCCAGCTTAACTACAAAGATTTTTCCCTTCAGCCATTTTAGAACTCTAAAAAGAAATAAAGATTATAAATATCAAAGGGTAAAGAAACCTTCTAGACTTCACATTACCTGTTCTAGTGTCTTTTTAATACTACATATGCAACACCTAAACATTGTTTCGGTTAATTATTTAACCAGCTCTACGGAGTGTAAATTCTCTTAAACAGTGAGCTAGTGAGTTTATTAAGACTAGAAAAAGTTTTATTCATAACATCATTTTCTGGTGCTAGAAAGAAGTTTCAATAAACTACAGAGAACAAATCAACGTGACTTGTAGAAAAACGAATGAAAGGGACCTCCTGGTGGTCCAGTGATTTAGACTCTGTGCTTCCAACTCAGACTGGACCCCTGGTCAGGGAGCTAAGTTCCCACATGCCACAAGGCACAGCCAAACAAAAAGCAATAAAGAAAAGAAAAAAAAAGAGAGAACAAGAAAAGAAACTATATGGATAGTCATAGTATTCAAATTTTTAGAAATCTACTTCAAATGCAGTCACCAAATAAATCTAAAATGAGCAGGAAAGAATAATGAGGAGATTTTATACAGAGATGCCTATACAAAACTCAATTCAGAGAATGAACACTGACAGTCAAGAGCCTCGCTTCTCCATGCCAGGAAACTTGGAATTATCTATAAAGTATGCCAGACCCAAGCAAAGTATATGTTTTAACAGTAAGGAGAATATATTATGAATCTGGGAATAAGGCCACCAACTTCAGGCAAGACAGTTAAAACAAATGGAAAGAAATAAAATAACCTCTGCAACACTCAGTAGGGGTGTATTTGCTAAAAATTAATACAATCTTCAGATATTATTACCAGAATGCACATAAGAAAGAAAAGATTCTCCAAATGAATTTGACCACTGCAAAGAGAGAGGAGAGGAGAAGGTAAAGGGAGGAAGGGTAGAATTAAGCTCTTTGACTCAGCAGGAGAAATGCAACTACTCTAAGAAATCACTGGAAAGCAGGACAGGTAAAAATAAAAAACAGAGGCCTTAAAGTATTAACCATTTAAAATTCTAAACTTTATTAGAATAGTAGTGGTAGTCGTAGCAGTAGTAAGAACAGCAGGGGCTGTTTCACAAGCTCCCAACCAAGCTGTGTGCGTAGGCACAACCATCATCCTGAACTCAGTGTTGAGACGACCGAGATTGGGGAGTGACTCTTCCTGTTCAGTGAAGCTGTCAAGAAACAGAACAACATCACTCCACTGACAATCCTTTCAATAAGAAATTTACCTTAATGCCAACCATTAAACATTAAACCATTAAAATACCAGTAAACACAGAGTTGAAAGATCTCTGGATGGAAAACAAAGCTTCCAATTAGGTAGATTTCACCACCCTAGAGCAGGCCTCTAAATCCCAACAAAGCAAAAAGAATTTTAAACACACAGAGGAGACACCTGATTTCTCTGCAGAAACATAAGCAACATTAGGTGGAGCCGTGGTAAAGAATGAGCCTGCCAATGCAGGAGACTCAAGAGATCTAAGTCCAATCCATGGGTGGAGAAGATCCCTTGGAGTTGGAAATGGCAACCCACTCCAGTGTTCTTGCCTGGAAAATTCCATGGCAGAGGACCCCTAGTAGATACATTCCATGGGGTTTCAAAGAGTCAGACACAAACTGACTGAGCATGTACACAATCATCCCTGACAACTTCACAACTAATGAGAAATCCACTAGCCTATACAATCTTTGTCATTTTCAGCTTCTATTCAACTCCTCAGCCCCAGATAAAGAAATATCAACATCATCAGAACCAAACTCCAAGCAGCAACAACAGAACTAAGAGCTAGAGCTACTCAAATAGTCCCTTTCTATAATCCATTGAAAATTTACTTGGGGCAGAGAACATTTGCTCTGTCTCCCAGGACATCAGCTTGAGAGAGAGATTCCCTACTCAAAATAGGCTTCACAAACACCTGTCCACACTGATCTGAGGGTGACTGTATCTACCAAAACACATCTTTTCTTACTTTCTGCCATTGTGCCTGAAATTCTATCATCAAGCTTCTCTCTGAGAGTCTTCTTTAAGGGGAAAAAAAAGGGAAGAGGTACAAATATCCCCAAACAAAGTGACAACAAAAACTGGGGAAAAGAGATTATATTTGTCTATTTCAACTGACATTTTAAGTAAGAAATTATGACAGCTAAAAATGAATGTTTACAGTTTTCCCCCTTGTTTCAGAAAAAGCTTAAGAACTTCTGAAAATTCCTTCTCTCATATGAATGTTTTTGGAGCCTCTAACAGTTTGGTCTGGTAGAAAACACTGGGAAATAAAATGTACTAACTACCTAGCAGGTTAACATAAATGGAAAAACGCTGAAAAGAAGTCATTATGGTTAATTTGAACCCTTGTTAGTAACTGTAATTTTATATATATTTTATACACGAGTTATTTTAAGCTTGTATAGTTGTTGTTGATTTCTATGATGGAACTGAACATACTTCTGAAGTCCAAGAATCACTGAAAGCTGGAAGAAGGCTGATAACTTCTGCCTAAATTTTACCATACATAAGCCCCTTGGGTTCACCTGACAGATCTGCAGTTTAACTCCACAAGCAAACCCTATAGCAGCAACCATGCTGTTTCGGTAGGTGTAGCACAAAGATCAGAAAAAGCCAGTTTGACACAAACTGAAGAGCCATACGGTTGATCTACAAATAATAACCCACAAAGGAAAAAAAAATCTATTATAGGCTAACAAAGTAATATTGCTTTACACAAGCCACTTCACTTACAACCTCTGCTACATCTTTTTTGGGCCAAGTGGGCCAAGAACATAGCTATGAGATATATATAATTTAATGAGAACCACTATTTCTATCAAAATCCCTCCTTCAAATCCTTTATATTCCTGTGATCAAAAAAAGTTTTTACTCTAAAAAGACTATGTAATTAATACAAAAGCTGATTCCTTTTCAAAGTTCTTAGAGTTCTAAGCTAATCAAATTCTAGTGATTATATGCAGAATCATCACATTAAAAAGTCCATAGTACTTAAAATGTGATAGCTTAAGGGCCATCAATATGCATATTGTACAGATTCACCACTTTTTCAGAGACGAAATAAAAATAAAAATAGTCACTCTGAAATGACACATGTTCAATCTGATTTCTCAGTTTTTAAAATTATTTTTGATTCAACAATTCTTTACTTGACATATTCATAATTTAGATGAAATAGCCACAGAAAATTACAGGCCATTAGTTTGTTCAACAGAAAGCCAGAAAATTAAAGAGGCCAACTTAAATACACAATGTAGGCTTTTAATGTGGCCAAAGTCATTCTGACGGCAATAACAGACACAGGCCCCACCTCAAAACGGGGAAAACAGTCTGCTTCACACAGGATAAACAAGTTGCATCAATCTATAGAAAATATAATCTAAAAAACTCATCACATCATTAGGATACATACATGTGAAAAAGCATGTGACTATTTTAAACAGCTTTATTAAGATATGTATTAAGATATATGTACTTATTATAATGTATATATTAAGACATAATTGATATATAACTCACCCAGGTAAAGTATACCACTTGATGTTTTATAAAGTATATTCACAGATATATACAACCATTACCATTAGAACATTTTTACCACCTAAAAAGGAGCCCTGTATACCCTTTAGCTATCACTCTTCCAATCATTAGATGTGAATATTTAAGTATCAACATTAAAGTTTCAATATCCAGGACACAGTGAGCATACTTGGTTTTAAGTATTAATGCCCTAAATTTGTTGTCCTTTTCTTAAAAGTAATTTTAGAATTCAGTCTAAATTTGTTCCTTAAACCTCCACAATCACAATTTTATCCATTCTTCAGGTAATTTCTGTTTGTGAAAAAGGGTATCAAGGCAATCAACTCTTAAGTACATTCCCTCGACAAACAAAAATACATAAAAACAAAGCCTACAAACACATTTTAAAATGTGTCTATCCAATACTATCTACATAATAAGTAATCATCCTTATTCTATGGCACGTGCCTTTCTTGGGTTTAGAAAAGTAGAAACGGGCTCCAAGTCCAACTGTGCCAAAATTAACAGGGCCTTAAAGAATGTAAGACACTCTTTTCTTCCACCCACATTAAATATACACCCCAAAAACTTGATTTACCAGATTTTCGGCTGCCAACGAAAGTAGACTAGCTCAGTGGCTGACATTTCCTTTTGGCAGTCATTAGTCCTTAATGTGTCGCTGTCTAAAGGCTAAATGCAATGGTTTCATTCCTTTCTGCTTTAGTAGATCATTTTTTGGGGCCTGAGGAAATATATCAAAGGCTAAAACCACCTTACAAGAATGCTGTCAATCAAAGATGTTATAATATAAAAGTAATATGATTACAACTCCTCTCTCCATAAGCCCTTTATCACTAGAATTGGAATAGTAACTTTCTACATTGGTGCAAATTAAAGGGGAAAAAGCAAACATTTCCCAACACCTCTAACTGTCAGCGAGCCACCCACTAACAGGAGAAAAGAGGACTGCTTCTAGCAAATCTTCCTTGTGAAATGGTACCTTAAGGGTTCTTCGTTCCTATCAAGCCAGGTTTGCCATCCCCTGTACAATAATTAATTGCTGATTCTATATCTATTACTGTTGTTTCTCCCTTCACCCACTCTTCAATGCCAACCTTGTCTTTCTGTCTTCGAATACCCTATTTGGTATAGTCTTAGACTTGCTCCAGTGTTTTATAATAAAATAATTTCATTTGTGCTTTTTTAAAAAACTTTATTGCACCAGCATTATCTCTTCTAAGCCAGATTGCCTCATTCTGGTTTTTGCCCACAAAAAGAGTGCTAAAAAAAAAAAAAAAAAAGAGGGGGGAACGCAACAGTACAAAGAATGTTTATATTCAAGCACCGTGTTCCCTAGCTAGAGGCCATGCATTTTCATAATCAACAGTGAAAGCAAGGAATCTGAAACCATTATGGCCAACAAAATACTGTTAAAGCCACCTAAAATTGTGCTGAGGCAACTTCTTAATCAGTAGGAAGTCTATAGGAGATAAGTCATGTGATGGGGGGTGGGGGGGCAGGCCTGGCTAATTACTGTCATTTATTATATTCTGTTCAAAGTTTAGTGAACAACAAAGGCAACATCACTACTAAATTATACAACAGTCAAGTATAGATAAACAAAAATTTCTTACTACACATGATAGAGCTTTAAAACTATGATTCAGGGGAGGGCAATGGCTGTGATAATGCTTGAGACAGTAGACTACAGAACGCCTAGATGATTAAGTAACAACCATTTCTGACCTTCTAAAAAAGTGCTTGCTAACAATTTAGCCTAGAACACTGCATCATTCAATGACTACACTAGTTACACTCCTTTTAAAGAATCAAGGAACTCAAATCAAATACAGTGACAAAGGGTTTACTTCAAGGACAAATGCACAAGAAACCAAGCACAGCTGGGCAACGGGCCTCAGAAGCAATACAGGAAGCCTAGGATCCTCCTCCTAACTGGCTGCACCACTCTCCAGTCTCAAACGCCTGACCCAACGTTACCCTCCATGGGGCCTAACTAATTCACAGCTGCTGCCCACCCACAAATTCATTTTGCCATGACCCCTCAAGACCTTGACTCTACTTAATGGCATAAGTTCTTACTTCAGTTTTCATTTACTAACTGCATCGTTTTCTCATTAATTTTTCCATACAAATTCCCAAGAGAATTAATTAACCTAAGAACTGGGGACTGAGAAGGGGGCTGGATAGAATAAAGCAAGCTCTTTAAGACTCTGCAAGACCAACAAATGCCTTCAGAAAGGCTGTGCCGCTGTTGCTGCTAAGTCACTTCAATCGTGTCCGACTCTGTGAGACCCCATAGACGGCAGCCCACCAGGCTCCCCGTCCCTGGGATTCTCCAGGCAAGAACACTGCAGTGGGTTGCCATTTCCTTCTCCAATGCATACATGAAAGTGAAAAGTGAAAGTGAAGTTGCTCAGTCATGTCTGACTCCTAGTGACCCCATGGACTGCAGCCCACCAGGCCCCTCCATCCATGGGATTTTCCAGGCAAGAGTACTGGAATGTGGTGCCATTGCCTTCTCCATAGAAAGGCTGTAAGACATGGCAAAGACTGTGCCCTTAAATATCTAATATGCCGGCATCTACTCAAATAACCATAATAATAAGATATGCCTTTTAACTTTTATTATGGGATTTTTTCAAACATCCAAAAAGATTAAGACTAGTAAAAAGAACTTCCTTATGCAGTATTACCAGCCATCAACTTTCTGCTTTGTTAGTTTTGGGGTAGGGTATTTTAAAACAAATCTACAACATCATGTTATTTCATAAGGCATTCATCATAAACCTATGTTCATCTCTGGATGGTCAAATCTTGAGGGTTAAAAGAACTGTCATTTGTCCAAAACCTCAAATTGCAAATATACAGTTACTGGCCTTTATCATCAAAACCCTAAAACTAATAAAACTTTTTTATTTTTCTGGCTATACCTCATGGGTGGGCAGAGAAGGCAATGGCAACCCACTCCAGTACTCTTGCCTGGAAAATCCCATGAACGGAGGAGCCTGGTAGGCTACAATGGGGTCACGAAGAGTTGGACATGACTGAGCAACTTCACTTCACTTTCACTTTTCACTTTCATGCATTGGGGAAGGAAATGGCAACCCACTCCAGTGTTCTTGCCCGGAGAATCCCAGGGACAGGGGAGTCTGGTGGGCTGCTGTCTATGGGGTTGGCACAGAGTCGGACATGACTGAAGTAATTTAGCAGCAGCAGCAGCATGGGTGGGATCTTAGTTCCCTAACCAGGGATCGTGGTAGGGCAGAGTCCTAACCACTGGACCACCAGAGTATTCCCAAACTACTGTAATTCTTGATTCAGAGTGGTTTTAAGAAAATAATTAACTTTGCACTGGCAGGGAAAACCAAGTTAAAAAAAAAAAAGTTTGATTCGTGCTCTGGAGTTTGCCAAAATGAAAGCTCTACAGATAGCAAATAAGAGCTAGTCAATGGAATCCGTTTTAACAAACACTATGATTAGAATTCCACTTTTAAATGGAAGTTTTTGGTAAATGCTACAAAGTTCAATATTGCTTTGAAACATAAAAATTCAACAAATGTCTTACTAATGATTTGAAGTCCACTTCCTAAATTAAGACATTTTGGTAGCCTAAGATAAACCATGTTTGAAAAGGTTTAAGGAGACAAGGGATTCCTTTATCACCAAAAAAGTGACTCAGTAAGAGTACCTATAAATGACCAACTTTAAAAAAACTATTTTCCAGTATTTTCACCAATACAGAATCTTAAAGGCAACATAAACACATACATCTATTTCCCAGAAACAAGTGCATTTATTGTCAGGAGCTTTAAAAATTATAGTTGGGTACACTGATCAAACATCTAGAATTTTTCTTATAAAATATTTCAGGTTATGCAATGTTCATATAGAAACAAGGGCAAGTCAAAACACAGATCTTTTTATTCCTAGAGGATGAGTTTATGTGAGTTTACAAAACCAATAATTCTCCTTCAAAGCAGGGAGAAGTAATTCAGGATAAGTAAGTTCTGGAGTTAAATTTAAAGAACAATTAGCAAGGAAGCCTTGAAGTAAGATGCCACACTGCATCTATAGGTACAAACTGCAAATTATAAAACCCGGAGTTAGAATATCTGCAACTGGAGTAAAACCAGGAGGTCAATCACTTCACTTCACGTGAAAATAATACTTGTAAGACAATTTACTGACTAGTTATTATTTTAGCATAAAGCAACTCAAGTGAAATATCTTCTTTATGGTACATTTCCAAATTACACCATTATGAAAAGGTCTTATGCTGTTTTCAGAGAATGACCAAACAAAATCCGTTCTTAGCAGTCTCTGGTTCTAAATACTGAATATTCCACTTTAAAATAAGTAAATTATCAGCTGTCAAGTACTTATTTAGCAGTCATCTGATGTGAACACAGATTCAACATAAAAAATAAAAGGGACATCCAGAGAAGAAAAACATCACATTCCACTGATTTTTGTGATGAAGAAATACAAAAACCAAAGTAACTTTCAAGAGAGCAGGCATGAAATCACAGAAAGAAATTTCCTGGCAGCCAGGGCTACATCTCTCTCTGGCAAGGACAGTCTGGAAACTCAATGAGTTCTTTTTAACTAACTACCTTAGGTCCTCTAAAACACACAATTTAAATTAAAAAAAAAAAAATTTTAAGATCATTGGACAGAAAATATTAGGGTAGAAAGTTATGATTGATAAGCTTTTAATTTAACATTTTGTCCTATATGGGTATTCTAGACAAACAGGCTTATTTTATTAAAAAAAAAAAAAAAAGCCTAATTTGCTACATTTAAACAATGAAACTATTTTTAATGAATCGATTTATTCTCAACATGACAACTTTGCCAAAAGGAAAAAGAATAGATGAGGAAGGAGGAAATGTATTATTAATTTTCCAAAACAATACCAATTTACACACATACACAGCATTTTCTAGTTTTATGCTCACGTCAAACATGGCATCCCTTTTCCTTTCCACACTCAAATGAGGTGGGGTGGGAATAAGATCCTCTGTCAGCTAAGATTAGATGCTTGAACTACAAGATCATGCAGACTGAGGGTGGAGACTGCTGTTTTGGCTCTCTGCTATAGACAGAGCAAGAAACCAAGATATCACGCAGAGCCAAGAAGACAGGACAGCAGCTTCAGTCACTGACGACCCAGATCCCTGTTCACCTTGTTCCAGGCTACAGTTCATTTAATGCTCTTTTCTCTCAAGGCGTTTTGATATTTTGCATTGCCACCATCAGTTTTCCCATCTTCTTCATTTTGCTTGTTCTTGAGTGGTTCTCTGTGCCTTCTAACAAAGTCAGGCAGAAGGGCAGCTATTAATGGCTGTCTCACAGCTGAGAAAACAGCTATTGGGGAGGCTCCTGGATCAAGCTTTAATGATACCTATTCGATGTAAGCATTATTACCTACCATCCTCGGCATTACATACGAAAGGGACCACCAAAAATAGCTCTGGACTAAAAATCAGAAGTCTCAATTCTAATCTTAACTACTCTTACCTGGGTATGATCAGGGCCAAGTTACCTCCAGGTTTTAGGCTGTTTTGAAAATAGGTGATTGGTTTTAGTTCTGATTAAGATGGGGTAAACACATTCTACCCTGTCTATCCCAATGAATGCAACTAAAAACCCTGGAGAGAATACAGAGTAGCAATCTTGAGAACTGCAATGAAAAAGGGCCAAAGTCACAATTATAGTTGGCAGACAGGGCTCTATCTGTCTCAGTAACTATCAGAACAAGCAGACTCTAAATAAACAAATAAACAAACAATCAAGGTACAGAAGTACTAAACCAACTGAATCAGTCAATGTCATCAACCTGAATCTAATTAGCATATATATTAAAAGAACACTCCAACCAACAATAGCAAAAAAAAAAACCCCATAGTCAAGTACAGATAGAACATCACAAAGGTAGCACTACTGGGTCATAAAACAAATCTCAATAAGTAATTAAAAATACTAAAGTCACGCAAAATATGTTCTCTGACCATACTGAATTTGAATTAAGCTAGGAATTAGTAAAGGCTTCCTAAGCAGCACAGAGGTAAAGAATCCGCCTGTCAACGTGGGAGATAAGGATTCGATCCCTGGGTCGGGAAGATCCCCTAGAGTAGGAAATGGCAACCCACCCAACAGAGGAGAATAGTGGGCTACAGTCCACGGGGTCACAAAAAGTCAGACACGACTGCGCACACACATACACAAGAAATCAGTAACAGAAATAGAACAAGAAAATACTTGGAAACTAAACATAATGTACTTCCAAATAATCCACTGGTCAAAGAATAAAACTCAAGGAAAATTTTTAAACATTTTAAACTAAACAAAAATGAAATATGAAGACAAAGCGGGGCTTATATGGAAATCTGCCCTAAATCTTAACACTAAAAAAGAGAAAAGGTCTCAAGTCAATAACCTAATTTCCTACCTCAAGGAACTAGAAAAAGAACAAAATAAACCTAAAGGAAACAGAAGAAACAATGAAGAACAGAAATCAGTGAAATTAAAAATAACACACACAATGAAACCATAAAAAGCTGGTTCTTTCAAAAGATAAATAGAATTGATAAACCTACAGCAAGACTGGCAAAGAAAATGGAGAGTCTAGACACAAATCACCTACACTAGAAATGAATTACAGAATATGGCTATAGACTCCCCACAAACACTGAAGGGATAATAAGAGACTGCTACAAACAAGTTTCTCATATAAAACTTGATTAAATGGATAAAATTCCTTAAAAGCCACTAACTTTAAGAATTTATCTAAGAAGAAATATATACCCTAAATAATATAAGATTATATAATAATTGGATTATATAATAATTATATACTTACATAATAATTGGATTATATAATAATCCAATAAGAAAAACTGAGTTTGTATTTTAAAACCTTCAAAAAATTAGTTGGCTGGACTAGATTTAAAGCTTGGCAAACTTCTGTAAAGGGCCAGATAGCAAATATTGTGGGCTTTTAGGCCCATTCCATCTCTGTCACAACAACTTAACTATGTCACTGCAGTGGAAAAGCAGCCATGGACTATAAGTAAACAAATGAGCGTGGCTATGTTCCAATGAAGTTTACAAAAATAGATGGCAGGCAAGACTTTACCTGATAAGTTTGTCAACCCTACACTATGATAACTAATGTTACTTTCAAATTCTAAAATTTATAATTCTATACTGGGGAGGCCTTACAAATAGCTCTGAAAAGAAGAGAAGCGAAAAGCAAAGGAGAAAAGGAAAGATATAAACATCTGAATGCAGAGTTCCAAAGAATAGCAAGGAGAGATAAGAAAGCCTTCCTCAGCAATCAATGCAAAGAAATAGAGGAAAACAACAGAATGGGAAAGACTAGGGATCTCTTCAAGAAAATCAGAGATACCAAAGGAACATTTCATGCAAAGATGGGCTCGATAAAGGACAGAACTGGTATGGACCTAACAGAAGCAGAAGATATTAAGAAGAGGTGGCAAGAATACGCAGAAGAACTGTACAAAAAAGATCTTCACAACCCAGATAATCATGATGGTGTGATCACTGACCTAGAGTCAGACATCTGGGATTGTGAAGTCAAGTGGGCCTTAGAAAGCATCACTACGAACAAAGCTAGTGGAGGTGACGGAATTCCAGTTGAGCTATTCCAGATCCTGAAAGATGATGCTGTGAAAGTGCTGCACTCAATATGCCAGCAAATTTGGAAAACTCAGCAGTGGCCACAGGACTGGAAAAGGTCAATTTTCATTCCAATGCCATAGAAAGGCAATGCCAAAGAATGCTCAAACTACCGCACAGTTGCACTCATCTCACACGCTAGTAAAGTAATGCTCAAAATTCTCCAAGCCAGGCTTCAGCAATACGTGAACCACGAACCTCCAGGTGTTCAAGCTGGTTTTAGAAAAGGCAGAGGAATCAGAGATCAAATTGCCAACATCCGCTGGATCATGGAAAAAGCAAGAGAGTTCCAGAAAAACATCTATTTCTGTTTTATTGACTATGCCAAAGCCTTTGACTGTGTGGATCACAATAAACTGTGGAAAATTCTGAAAGAGATGGGAATACCAGACCACCTGACCTGCCTCTTGAGAAACCTATTTGCAGGTCAGGAAGCAACTGTCAGAACTGGACATGGAACAACAGACTGGTTCCAAATAGGAAAAGGAGTACGTCAAGGCTGTACATTGTCACCCTGCTTATTTAACTTACATGCAGAGTACATCATGAGAAATGCTGGACTGGAAGAAGCACAAGCTGGAATCAAGATTGCCGAGAGAAATAACAATAACCTCAGATATGCAGATGACACCACCCTTATGGCAGAAAGTGAAGAGGAACTCAAAAGCCTCTTGATGAAAGTGAAAGAGGAGAGTGAAAAAGTTGGCTTAAAGCTCAATATTCAGAAAACGAAGATCATGGCATCTGGTCCCATCACTGCATGGGAAATAGATGGGGAAACAGTGGAAACAGTGTCAGACTTTATTTTTCTGGGCTCCAAAATCACTGCAGATGGTGACTGCAGCCATGAAATTAAAAGATGCTTACTCCTTGGAAGGAAAGTTATGACCGACCTAGATAGCATATTCAAAAGCAGAGACATTACTTTGCCAACAAAGGTTCGTCTAGCGACTGATCTGATCTGATCTGATCCTTTAAAGGTCAAATATCACTGATAAATAATTGAAGAAAAAGGATAATGCAAACCCTATCACAGAGATAACTGACTCCCCCCCCCCCCCCCTGCCCAAAATGTGATGGGTTTATTTTACTCTGATGCAAAACCAAAGATTTCTACAGAGATCAATATATTACCAGATCATGAAAAAGTGGTGTGGGACATGCAGGACATGATGGACAACTAGAGGGTATGGTCAATTCCTTTGTAACATGACACTACACCATCACTGCAGAACACACTGAAAAGAACACTGAGGAACTGAACTGAAATGTGGACGAACATGACAACCTCCAGGCATGCCTTCAAGCACCTCCCTTAAGGTGGACTCGGTACCTAAGCTTCAGTGTGGGCAGGATTACAGGAGTATTACAATTGTTTGGAAGAATAAAAAGTTCACACTTTCTGAAATTTAAGGTCAAAACATAGTGGGTTCATTTCTCTTCACCTCCAGGAACAAAGCTGATGCTTTATTCAAAACCACATTAAGCTTCTAGTTCAAATCCCAGTCTGACCTTGTGCCCTCCTGCATTGAAGTTCTTTCCATTGATTAGAGCTGACAGGGTCAGTTTCACTCCTGGTCAAAGGGTCTGAGTGTAACCCAGTCCCATCAGGCTGGCATTGTTTACTTTAGCAGAGAGAGTTCTACAGTCCAGCTTGTACTTAGCAGCAATGCCAAGGCAGGTGGTCTTACTGCCGGTTGTCTACGCGAGGTTTATCAACATTTCAATCTTCTCATTCACCTTCTGGTAGATCGACCCTCCAAACTCAGTGCCATCATTCACACGAGTGTGCAGCTGGAAGTCTGCGGCCTTGTAACCCAGGGCACAATTATTCTGTGACAGTTTGGATATGGCTGAGTCAAAACTCATCTGATAGCCAGCAAGCCAACCTTCAAAGGCCAACATGGTCCAGCCACAGATGGTTGGTCCAGAAAAATCTATATCAACATTACTGCCAAAACTGAAACAATCCCATTAATACGAGGCCTTCAATTTCCCACTCTTCTTTCCTGTGTTCGGTACAAATATGGGATCAAAAGTCAGTTTCAACCCTTCAGCCAACTTATTCTCCCAAGTGATTTCTATTTCTGTCTGTTCCACTTCTGGGTGAAGGTCAGTCCAGTTACAGATCCTGTATTTGGTCTCTAGGTTGCCTGATGCTTTCCTTTTATTAGCGTAAGCATGACCAGAAGTAGAAAATTTCACTCCACTACATGACTTGGTTCTCAGATCTATTTTGACCATGCCAAATCCATATCCGTTGTTGAAGACATCTTTGGCAGCCTTTCCTAGATCACAGTAAGTTGGTGTGTTACATGTATCTCTGACCAGAGTGCCTGTTCCCTCCGAAAGGGCACCATTAAAGGTCTTCTTCAGACCAACACTGTTCCTAACTGATTGTTTTGATCAAGACTTGCTACAAGTATATACTGTAGTAAACAAAGTACCCTCCTCCCTCCAACAACTCACTCTCTCAGTCAAACTAGTCCTAAATGAATCATTACCTCAAAAAAAAAGAATCACATTGTTAAGGTAAAGGCTAAAACTCAATGCATCTGCAGCCTGACACTGGACAGGCTTCTGGGCCTGCTCCATCATCCTAATTTCAAGAGACTGCTCCACTACTGCTCCATTAAGCCAGTGCCATTTTATCTAATATATAAACATGCATCTTTCTGTGTACAAAAGGTTACGATCTTGCCTGTTAAATACTGCAAATCATAATGCCAGAGTGGCATAGCTAGAAGTACCTCAAACCTCTTAGAAAGCAACATAAAATACAACTAGAGACATCTTCCTCAGACTTAAGGTCTTTTAAACCTCTCATCTCACACCACAAGAAAATCATACAATTTTTGACAAATATGCTTTCCAAATTACATAAATATCAAGAGGAAGAAGTCCTACACATGCTTGAATTTTGCATTCAATGCAACATCTATTTATACCTAAATTCTTCAAATATGCTAGGCAGATCACAGAAAAGCTTACACTGCTGCTGCTGCTGCTAAGTCGCTTCAGTCGTGTCCGATTCTGTGCACTCCAGGCAAGAACACTGGAGTGGGGTGCCATTTCCTTCTCCAATGCATGAAAGTGAAAAGTGAAAGTGAAGTCGCTCAGTCGTGTCTGACTCTTAGCGACCCCATGGACTGTAGTCCACCAGGCTCCTCCATCCATGGAATTTTCCAGGCAAGAGTATTGAAGTGGGGTGCCACTGCCTTCTCTGAAGCTTACACTAACAAATCAATAAAATCATACAGCTACAGAACTATGGACTAGCAATACAGGGAAGAGTCTACTGCAGGAAACCCAAGGGTTCACACAAAGATGGAAATCGTAGCATATTATATAACAAAACTCAGGCCCTATAGCTGCATATCATAGAACCAACTGAAACATCCATGACATCAAGCAACACCAGAGAGTCTAGCTTTGCAGGATACTCTAAAAGAGCTTTCTTTTCTTGTTCAGCTCACTTCAAGCAGCTATACAAGACCTGGGTTTACCTTATTTACTGTGAAGTATTTCGGTAATAAGTTTCATTTATAGAGCTATACAGTGAAAAACTCCATGATTATTAAAGATGATGGTATAAAGTCATATTTTCTGACTTACAAAGATGCATTATAATAAAAGTAGTAAGTGTTCAGATTTTCAGATCACAGGGATATGAGTTCAAACCGCAGCTATATGATTACACATTTCTGAGCAAGTAACAATTCAATAAGGGTTACTATGGTAGTCAAACAGGTAATAATATATGTCTCTCAGCACAATGACCAGTATATGGTAAGCACTATAATATTACAATAATCCTTAGTTCTGCTATCAAAAAAATAATAAGAACAGATAAATGTGTACATACACACACAGTCCAAATGAAGTCTGGCATGCTAGTACCAAAAATGGTGATATATAATGAACAGAGAACTTCATAATCAGAAATAAAATAACCTATTCTAATTCTGAAAATTAGAAAATGTAGCCACAAAATAACGCAGTAACAAGCTCTTCGAAGAGTCCTTCCAAAGCTTGGAAGCTCTGGCTCTGCTAAAGTGGTTCCAGGAAAGCATTTGCAAAACTGAGAAGAGATCAGCATTTGATTAAGTGCTTCCCTTCACTGCAATAACAATATATCTTTGAGAGCGAACATTAACTGCACCTTATTCATACATTCCATATCTATTATCTTAATCAGATAAAAATTTTATACCTGATATGTTAACATAATCAAACCCCTCAAATACAGGCCCAGTCCAATACAAAAAATGTCTAGCTACTTCATTACTCTTTAAAGGTCCTAAAGTCACTGTCTCCAATGTTTCAGGGCAAGAACAAAGACAAATTTAACCTTAAACAACATCATCCTCACCAGGTCTCAAGCTGTACCAATTTTATTCTGTCTAAAACTAGTTTAAGATATAAAAAAATACAAGCTATAATAGCTACTATGTAAGTTACTATCCAGACACTGAAGGAAGAAGTTGATGGCTTAACTCTTTAGCTACTCCTCTTAACTGGTTGGCTATCCAGTAGTTGTAACTATCCAAGAGAAATATAAGGCAAGCAAGAAATAAAAACTACATATGTAATCTAAAATTTTCAAGTAGCCATAGATAAAAAGAAACAGGTAAAAAAATAAGTTTAAGAACAAATTTTAACCCAATATATCCAAAACATTATCAATGAGATAGAGGTATTTACAGCTTTTTCAGTGAAGTATGTCTTGGAAATTTGGTGTATAGTTTACACTCACAGCACATCTCAATTTGGATCTGTCACATTTTAAGTGCTCAATAGACACATATGCCTACTGGTTACCACACTGGATGGAACCAAGCTAAAGCTACTCAAGCCCAAGACATGTACTTCTTCTCACCAATTACAAAGTCTAATTCTAGTAACTCAACACACGACTGAACTGCTAGACAAGACTGCTAAGCTCCCAACCAAGTGGGATTCTGGGAATTCCCTAGTGGTATAATGGTTAGGGCTCTGCCCTTTCATTGCAGAGGTACTAGGTTTGCTCCCTAGTGAGGGAACTAAAATCCCATAAACTGTGCGTGTGGCAAAAAAACAAACAAAAGACACCCACATGGAATTCATTTCAAAGACTGAGGTCTTTTATGTTTCAGACATTGTGTGAAGAATTTTCAGACTGGGGGGCAAGAGGGTTTTGGGTGCGGGGGAAGGGTTATTCACTTGTTTATTGAGGGGAATGTGAGTATGGTAATAGAAACATTTGGTCCTAATAAATTCTACTATTGGGAAAAACTCAAAGCGCATGGCCTAACAAAGGAAGAAAGAACCACATTAAAGATCAGCATATCCCTTAGCAGAAGGAAGAGTGTGAAATAAAGAATTCAGCTGTACCAAGTACAGAGCTCTTCAGAAGGAGGTGTTTCACTGGCACTGAAATATCTTCAGAGAATATTATAACACAGAATTGGGCTCCAAAGTCAACTACACATTTAAGAAACAAATTTGAACATGTTGAACTAGTAAACGGTTTTAACCTGTTAACCAGGTTAAACCCTGGTTTAACATTTAACACTGTTAAATTTAAAATTGTTAACATTTAACAATTAACATTCAGGTTAATTGTTTTTTCATTTTGTTCATTATTATTTTTATTATGTTAATTGCATAACATAACATTTACCATCTTAGTCAATTTTAAGCATATAGATCACAAGTCTGAAGAACATTTATATTACTGTGTAGCCATCACCACATCCATTTCCAGAACTTTTCATTTTCCCAAACGGAAACTCTGTTCCCATTAAACAGTAACTCAACATTCCCATCTCCCCCAGTGCCTGGCACTCCCACTCTCCTTTCTGTCTCTATGAATTTAACAACTCTTAGGAACCGCATGGAAGTGGGATCATAGAGGATTTGTCCTTTGTGTCTGGCTTATTTCACTCAGCATAATATCCTCCAGGTCCATCCATGCTGATGTCCCATTAACTTAACAGTTTGAACATTCTATGAATATCTTATGACTATGTAGAGAATATTAAGAGGGTTAAAACATTATTTTAAAATTTAGAAAACAATGCATACAAGAAAATGGACAAACTGGAAATACATATACCTAAATGTTAGTAGCCATGGTGGTTCAATCATTTAATGCACATGTGTGACTTTCAATTAGAAAAAATAAACAAAGTGGCAATAACTTTTTTCAAATTCAATTACATTTCAATTTCAATCCATTCACTTTTAAACCCATCCAGGCCGTTTTTCTTTCCCTAGAATCCTCACAGGCAGAATAACCTTAGGTTGATAAAGCAAGAACAAATTAAACTTAACCACAATAACCACATTTCATATCAAGGAAACCCGGGAAGTCATTTGTGAAACTACAGACATCCACTGAACAGTCAAAAACCCTCTACTGTCAGGCATCTGAAGTATTTCCATAATGTTAAGTAAGCAGGGGTCAAATGAATTATTTTTAACATCAATGTTTCTTAAAGCTTCAGAATAAGTCAGCAACAGATCTAACATCATCTCTTAACTCTCCAAACTTACAATGCAAGAAGCAGCATTAAGGCTGCTGACCTTCTGGCCCTCGGAGCCTTTAAAAGAGAGTTGGGCCCTCACCTTATAATCATTTACCCTCACAGCTTATTTCAGAGTATCTAATTTTTTTCAAAAATGTCATCTGTATACTGAAAAACTGAAAAATCTACCAGAAGCAGGGGTAAACCACCCATGGCCTCCTCCTCCATAACGCTCTAGAATGTGACCAATAAGAACAAGAATCTTTATTTTTTTCACTAATGTATCCCTAGCACCAAGAATATCCCAAACTGTTCACTTTATCCATTTTTCCCAAGTCAGCATGAGTTCTTATGAAGCAAGCACCTACTGAGTATCTCTTCTAGCATTACACTGGACCCTGAAAGAATATTTTAAAAATAGGCCCATCTTTCAAAAACTTTAAAACCCAGCTGCAGAAATTGCACAGATAAAGGAAATACAATTAAGCAACAATTCAAGGAACAATTGAGTGCTACTTGCTTCAAGTAGCAAGAAATAATATAGAATGGTGTAGTGTGAAATGGCCTTCAGCAAAGAGATGGGGGTGGCGGGGGATGGTTGGGAGGGTGGGGACAGAATGTCAGCCTTGAACGAAGAGCAGGTTAGATTTAATCAAGTAGGAAGGGAATTTCAAAAACATAATAAACAATGTCCTACTGAACGCATAAGCTCAGACTGACCTGAGCAGGTAGAACAAACTGGAAATGGAGAAAGTGAATAGAGCCTGGAATAAGACAATGGCAATGGAGACAAAAAAGGACAAATGTAATAAACCATCTTAGCAGTTTCTCCACCTTACCTGTACATTGGCATCTCTTGGGGAACTTTTAAAAATACTGATGCCTGGAACTGAATCTGGTAATTTTGACTTAATTTGGGTACAATCTAGACGTCAGGATTTCTAAAAATTGCCCAAGGATTCTAATTTCCATCCAAGGTTAAGAACCACTGCCCTATCTTATCAAGTGTACATTTTGAAAATAAAACTTTATTAAAAAGAATCATTGCCTCAGAGGAAACACCAGTGTAACTTGTTAAGTGGCAACACAGGATGAAGAAGGCAGGCTCAAGAAATTACAACAAAATTTTTGAAGTATGTATCTATAAAAATTATGACATGACTGGGAGAATTCAAGAGGAAAAAATAAAAATACATGAGCCTTTCTGGATTTTTACCACTCCATCAGCAAGTTTTATGTACTAAACCAGTTTTAATTAATCCAAACTGTCCCAATTCTCCATATACCATAATTACTCATCTAATATTTTTCAAAAGAAATAATCAAAACTGAAAGTGAGCCATTTTTTAAAAATCAAGATAAAGCTCAATGCAAAGACTATAAAATAAATACTTGATAAATTGCCTCAGGTTTCCCAGCTAGAAATAAACTCACCCTCCTTCCAATTCCCATGGTATTTTAGTAAAACCTATGATGGCACTCACAAAAAATGTACTGTAGAGGTGCTGTACATTTCTGAAGGGAAGGACCAGAGCCTCATTCCTCCTCTTACACAGTGCCAAGCACACTACTCTGCAGATGACACACAGTATAAACTGAGTGACAAGAAGATACTGCCAGGTAAGTTCTGACTGTCACTGGAGGTTTTCGAATGCTTCATGAATAAGTAAACCCTATCCCCAGTTGATTCTGCTTCTTGCAGATCCTTTTACCCTAAGGTTTCTTCAAATGTGCTTCACTGCCCTCCCACTTTATCCTCACTCCAATAGTTCTGGACAGGACACAGCCTGATCACTGTTATGTGAGTCAATTCAAGCGAACTATTAAAATATTTTTATCTTCAGGAGAAACATGCTCAGAAAATTTTTTTCTAAAATGTATTTCTGATTCTTGACATAATTCCCTTCAAAAACCCCATCATAATCCTTTAAATTCTGCCCAACATCAATCACTGTTCTAGCTTTCACTTACATAGTAAGATGTTATGTAAGATGACTGTTATGATCCCCACATCTTCAGCATAAATGAATATCTCCCACTTTTACTTATATCCATGGCACAAAATAGAAAGTACTATTTAAAAGAATCCAAGAGGTGATTCACAACCAGAGGTGACTAGCCCGAGACCTGACCAAACCTAGGACTGAAGGAATATTTTTTTAGACTGGTTAGGAAGCTCTGGTATGGAGCAACGAGAACAGATTTATCACATACTCTCCCCTACAAAGGCTGTTTTTAAAGTGGCTTCCCAATCATAACTATTAGACACTTTCACATCACTTCAGCACTGCACATGATAGCAGGGAACTGATTCACATACATGCCTTAAGGCCTTTGTTTCCCTCTTTAAGACTCCAGTATCGTGAGTTAGTCTTCAAATTATTCATTTTTTACATTTTCTGATTTCCAGGCTTACGTATGGGTTTTTAAATGTGTCCCACATTTTCACTGTTGACTTATCAACTGCTTTTTCCATCTGATTTAACTAAGCCTCTAATCTCATTTTTCTGAGGTAGACTGCGTACGATCAAAACATGGCAATGGCTTAAAAAAATTCAATATGCTTGACTAATTTCGCAATATGGTAGAAACAAGATAAACATTCATTTTCACCCCAGGAATTCCATCATGACCCACCATTATATGTTCACTTATGTAAGAATATAAATGAACAAACAAGATGTATGGCAAATGAACATACGAGAAAGTACCAAAGATCTTCTCCTGAAAACTATTAAGTAGACAAAAATCACTAGTTAGAAATAATTTGCATTGTCCTTCTTCCCTTTAAAATGATTCTCTATAATTTTTATTTAATTTATTCCTTCTTTGCCACAGTAAAATATTGGGTACAAGATCTAAACTATAGTAACCCTAAACCAGCATTAAATAATTGAAATGGAAAAGTATTAAGGAAGTAAAAAAGACATTACTGATAGAGAAAACAAGTACAGTATTTTCCACAGCAAAAAAAAAAAAGTGTTAAATTTCACAGTATTAGTTTTTAAACACAAATCTTAAAGTTCAAAAACACTACTCACTTCACCTAACACAACAGTTCAGTTCAGTTGCTCAGTCATGTCCTACTTTGCTCTACTTGGCAAAAACCTAGTCTTATCACATTGTATACAGTTCATTCAAGAAACTTCATCTGTTATAAATATTTTCAATATTCCCTTTTGCTCAAAATTATATGGTCACCTAGATGTGGTAAAAGAATTTCAGGGGTGTTGAAGGTTACTATCCATGTAGACACATGCTGAAATATGTAGACAAAGGTGAAGAAATACAATTTCTGCAAGTTACTTTCAAATGTTGCATAGAAAAAAGGGGTGTATATACACACATACACACACACACAACATATATTTATACACACAAACATATTTATCTGTTAATTGGTGAATCTAGATAAGGGTTTACTGTATGATTTCTATAAGCTTATAATTTTTCACACTAAAAAGTTGTGGAGAAAGGGGACACACAGTAAGCTATCTATCCATTCCTTTAAAAATTTTACTCCACCCAAAAATCAATAAGCTAAAAACACATTTGACACTTACAGTTAAAATACCTCAGACCCAACACTTACTACAGAAAACTCTTGTTACTTCAAAGAAAGTTTTGAAAAACACCTCAGAACCAACACCTGTCAGAGAAAATTCCTCTTACTCACATTGCCCATGTACTCCGAGAGTAGGTCCTGCAAGGCCTGGCGGACAGCATTACACTCTGCCACGATTCTCTCACGCCGGTCATCACGTGTGCAGGACGAATCAGCCATCAGGGCAGCCCCACTAATGATGCTTTCCAAGCGCTCCTCCAGGGAAGGCCTAAAGCGCTCCTCGCTGAAGCTCAAGGGGTCCACAATGATTTGTTTCTGCAAAGGAAGCGTTAGTGACTATTAGTGTCATCTCTATTTCCTCCAGTATTCAAGAAGGTGAGGAAAATGCTGTTTAGAAACACCAACATATAACACAAAAAATTTCAATGCCTGAAACAAAGTTATACTTGTTAACTTTATACATTATACAGATGAGGGGCATTCCACACAAGTTGGCTAATGGTGGATTACTTCTTAAAAAAGGCACTGGAAGCAATACTTTCAAGCTGAAGGGGTCTGAATAAGGTATGATATCTCAAATGCAAACAGAAATATGTCAGCATAAAAATTATGTTCATGCAACTTAATATGAATATCTAAAGGTCTAGTAAGTTACCAAATGAGAATTACAAGAAAAATAAACATCAGCATTCTTTTTCTATGTACAGAGTGTAAAACTGTCACATGATAGTAACAGAACTGTTTCATCACACACAAAAAATAAAAACACTGACTTTTGTCTTCAAGGTTTCAGAAAAGTCATTTATAATCAGTTTCAACTGTCCTCACCTTATACATTTCAAAGTTTATAAATGATTCAGTCTCAAATTTATTCTGCTAATTCCAAATTAAGAGACTTTATTACCTCAAAGACCTTCAGGTAATTCTGTAAGAGATGACAGTAATCTGTCCCAAAAAAGCCACTCTCTAAGATACAATTACCCCCAAAAGAATAAATCCTTCCTCTGTCTCCCCTTTACTCCCCCGACTCCACTCAAATTGAGATTTACCACTGATGAATAAAGTCTGGTCACAAGTAAGCTATAGGTACAAGGTCTAACATCAACAGTCGCAAGACAGGATCTACTGGCCTTCCATAGACTTTCCACTTGATATAATTCATCCTCACACCAGTAAATGTCTGTACAAATATTTTGCCTTTATTTTTCTTTATAGGGACTATGTTCTTATTGATTTCAATTTAAATGCCAAGTTTTTTTCCCCTGTAAAAAAAGCCTGCCCTTTTCCAATAAGTATACATTTCTTCTTTCTTTTCCAAAAAATCATCTATTTTAAAACTGAACATATGATTCCTTCAGTTTATTATTAACCTACATTATAGCTGATCATTTTTCTTACCAGACTAAGTTACTGCAGTTATTTCTCTGGTCAAAACTGAATACACAATGCCTTCTTCACAATGACCAATAGGAAGGAGGAAGGAATGGTCACAGGATTTTAACAGTCACAGAACTTCAACAGACCTATAAACATTTAGTCCAACCCCCTCATTTTATGAATGAAGTTTCATTGTACCCTGAAGAGGTTAAGTGACCTCTAATAGATACTACTCAACTTAGGGCAAAATGTAACCCTTATTGCCTTGAATGAGGCCAGTAGCTAATACTGTCAAATTTGAAAGGGAAAAACAACAGTGCCAGTTAATTGTAAGATATATCTTAAGAATTTGCTGTAAGTTCATTTAATGTTTAAGGCTCCAGGGTAAAAATTCAGTTCTAATATCATAGACTTTTGGCGTAACACTGTCTTTACCCAAGCCAAAGTACCGAGGTGAGACAAAGGAAAAAAATATCAACAACTGTTAAAATGCACTCTACTATATTTATTCTATACTTCAAAGCATTCCTACTTATGAAAGGATGCTTGTCACCTGGAAGGTAATTTTCTCTTAATGCTAATTTTTTAAAAAAAATTAACAGCTGGGTTCAAAACAAACAAAAAAAAACCTTAAAGAAATCTTGAACTGCTGCCATCTACTGGAAGCCATGAGGCATTGTGGGTAGAAATTTAAAACCATAAAATACATCCCCCAAAATTACGATTAGAGTTGACACATAGGATAGTGTGTGCACAGAATATATACACAGAACATATCTGGGACATCATTTATAAAAAGTGATTATATGGCCTTATGCTAACAAAGTATTTTAATCCTAAATTTGCTCCTACTTGATTAAATCTTGTCTTTATTACAATTTAGTTATTGAGAAGTGTGTCTAGGCAAATAAGATTAAGATGACAGCACTTTTGCTGTAGTCGTTTATGATGTGTCTATAAGTCTCACTAGACTGTGAGTACCTGGAGCACACAGCCTAAGTGCACTTTGCCTCTGTATTTTCCATAGGTTCACATCTCCCAGAAGGTTAAAATCTTGGTTGAAATGAATTGAATTCATATCTCAAGAATAACCTCTTAGGAAACACAACATTAAAAAAATTCAGAAGTTTAACTAAAACTAAAAAAGAAAAGAGAAGGGACGGTGAAAAGCGACAGGAGGGGAGGGGGAAGAAAAGATAAATGCTTTAGGCCAAGATCAAGTTGAATGATGGTTCATAAAATTTCTTTCAACTTACACTGCGAATCTAAGTCGAAACTGAGCTATCATGAGAAACCTTAATCACATTTCCCCACAAATCTGTTAATTTTGAGGGATCATCAAAAGCCTGAAGTCTCCTTCCAAGTATAACTTACATCAAAGTTGTTGAGGGCATATGCCAGTTCTCCTCCTCCTGCACCCGGGTGCTGAGAGGCATCATCTGATGCAGTGGCCTGGGCTGCATTAGAAATTCCTGTGACTGCCTGTTGCAGCTGCTTGTATATCAGGTCTCTGTTGGCCTTGTAGGCTGCAACGTCAGGGTGCTGTAGGCATGCCTGGGATGCAGTATAGAGGATTGGAACGTTTTTCTGCAGGATTCCTCTGGCTGCAGCCATCTGATCACGATGGCCCACATCTTTCAGTTCCTACAAAAGTAAAACAAGAATATGGGTTCTACTCATAAAAATTTGTCAGTGAATTCTAAAAAGTTAGAATTTCTGCTAATTAGATGTTATTTTCATTAACAGTTTGGCTTGAAAGTTAATCACAAAGGACACAGTATGGCTTAGTAGCTGAGAGTTCAAACTTTCCCGAAACACAAAGACCTGAATTTGAATCCCCAGCTCTAGTTTTTACTATTATGATCCTATTTAAACTCTCCATACTCACTTTCTCCTTCTGTAAAATAGGAGCAATATTTTGCTCTCTTACAAATGCCTTGAGGATTAAATGGAACAACGCATGTAAGGCATCTAGAAGAGCACTAATAAAAAACAAAACCATGAAAACTAACATCTTGATTACAACCTTATTAAGATGGATATACCTATTTCAACTAAAATACAAAAGATAAAGAGACATTTAAACAGAGCAAAATTTATTATGAGGACTTCTTTTTTATTAAGTTATAGAAGTTCATTGAGAGAGTTTTGTCAAAATTGGGATGAGATACCACAGATATCTCAAAACCACAAACTACTCAAACCAGCCAGGTGAGGATGTGGAAGCCTGTTCTTCCAAGTACAGAACATCTCGTTTCCCCTTTCTCATCCCAAAGACCACCGTAGGACCCAGATTATTAGGGCATAAAGCTGAAGTCCATGGGCTCCATGACTTTAACCCAAAAGGTTTGTATTAATATTTCACTATAATACTCTATAGACATGCAATCTTAGGTGAACTGTCCTTTCTCAATTTCCTCTATCCCATAATTATAATCCACAGTTAAAATGATTTGAGGTTCCTAACATGGTTTCAACTACCAGCATTTGCTTGGTAAATCTGGGTGAATATGCTAAGTGACACCAACAATAAACAAGATGGGAAGGGAGTACTTCTGGTATTCCTATGTTACTGCAATTACTCAGAGAAAACTAAGTCTTCAGTAAATGTGGATTTGCTACCACAGAAGAAAAATGTAAGTGATAACCATAACTGACCACCAACTGTTTCAACTCTATTTTATGTGTGACCCTAGAATTTAAACATTAATGTCATCAACTGAGTCCTAGAGTATAATTTAAATGTTTTTAAAGTAACTACAACACGTGCAAACAGTAAGAGAAAACTGACTTAGAAAGGCCAAAGTCAATTACTCAATTTAAAGTCTGACTTAACTGTTTATGGGTCATCTTTCTAAATGAGTTCCTAATTAAGCATTAGAGACACCACACTGGCTTTTTTCTGAAACTTCATCTATGTTTTAGGTTTGCATCTTTATTGAAACTTTGTACAATATGACAGCTTACTTTTCCTGCTAGAATTCTTTTCTCATTTGGAATTTGAATTTGCCAAGTAATAGCTCATAGCACTTCAAATGCCCTGTAGCACAGTACATTAGGCTAAATATTTAGAAACAGGACCCCTTGGATTTTGATTATCAGTGATCATTTCAAGACTCAAGCTATGACAGGGGGTTGAGGCTCACCATTATGCTTAAACAGCTGGTGCACATGTTCTGTGTGGCATTTCCTTAATGTCTTCCCTCACTACAACCTCAGGGACTTTTACGCTTTCTAAGAAGGCATTTGCCTTTATAATATCCTCTATTTCATAAAAACACTTTGCAATCAACTTTGTGGATACTTCCTAAGTATCCACAGCCTAAATCAGCATAGTCTGTTGCAAAGGTTAAGCAAAGACACTTGTAGTCACCCAAAGCTACAATAGGTACCACAATTCCTGTTCAACACATAATTTTTCTAGAGCCACTTCCCGGCCTGGTATGATAAACTCCTACCTTCCCAAAGACTACATGAGGTTCAATACTCAAAAAGGACACCATGGACTTAGAGGATGATCATTTTAAGACTCAAACTACGACAAAGGGCTAGGGCTCACCATTATATGAAAGCCGCTGGTGCACACGTGCTGTGTGGCATTGTCTAAAGATCTTGCCCTCACGACAATGTATCTTTGACAGACTTCTTTTTACAAGTAAGGAGGATGCATTTGAATCTATGATGAAAATGACAGCTACCATCATTTGTCCTAACTGCTAAAGTGTTCTATCTTCTCTCTTTTTAGAAGTGCTTCTGCCATAGCATAAAGAACTAGATTTTAAGTAAAGATAGGAAAACAGACACTATCACAAGGCAGCACTATTTATTATAATAAGAAAAATGATCAATCATAAGAATTCTTTTCAAAATATACAGTGCTAGGACTTCCCTGGTGGCCCAGTGGCTGAGACTCCATGATCCCAATTCAGGTCTGATCCCTGGTCAGAGAACTAGATCCCACATGCTGCAATTAAAATCCAATGCAGCCAAAAATAAGATACACGGGTCTCGTAATTAATCCAGATTAATGGGGGGAAATAAAGTATTAAGCAATGTAATAGATTACATACAAAATTTAGAATTCCTTGGTCTACTTCAGGCTTCATAATTCCCCAGTGTGACCAAACAAACTCAGAAACAAACAAAACAAAGTGGAAATGACTCCTTCCAACATAATTTGAACTAACCATCACACAAGTAACCAAGAAACAGAAGCTAAATTCTAAGCAATCCAGAACACTTTCTAACCAAGATCTGGAAATTCAAATGACAATTTCCTCTCATGTACCTCTTAACAATATAAAATTGCAGCCATAGTTACTTTTGATCAGATGTCTTCTCTTGGATTCAAATTACTACACTTAAAAAATGGTCCATGGTCAAACTCATCCAGTCCACATGATTTACACATAAAACAGACAGTGGCAATATTATCCATTACCAATTTGTTCACGCTTTCAGAAAAATAATCACGAAAATCAGAGTTGACAGACTAGGTAAGAAGCACTATGTTTTTAACAAACCCATCTCAACAAGCTCCTGTACCTGGGTGGGTGGAATGTAAACATCAAAGCAGTCCATCTTTAGCATACCGGGGAGGCACAGCTTACAATGTAAGGCAGAAGTAGTCCTCCTCAGAAAAACCAGCGTCAGTGCTATGGCAGATCCTTACCCTTACCATCTATTTCACCTTGACAGTCAAAGAGTCTGCAGCCAGTCTAATGGAAATTCAAAATCTTCTACTCAGCAAGTAATATTCTAACCCAAGAAAGTAACAGATTACGGCCACACACAGAATCCCTTTGCAGATGGATCTGCAGTACAGCAAAATGGGGTTTTTCAATCATTTGTTAAACAAGTATTTATTGAACACTATGTATCTAGGCAGTGTTCTAGGCACTAGGGATTACAGCAGCAGATTAAACAATGTGCCTGTCTTCTGGAGCCATACAGCCTAGGTTCAAAACTGGCTCTACCACTTCTAGATGAATGTCCATGCCAAATTAATTAACCTCTCTACACTACAGTTCCTCCATCTATAAAATTAATATCTGATCAATTATATGATCTACTTTATACTACTTTTGTGAGGATTAAACAAATTTGTACTTACAAAATGCTTATAACAGTGTTTAGTGCATAGTGAACACCTTTTGAAAGTTATTCACTATTATTTTCAACAACATCCTCAGCCCTACACCATGTTCCAAAAAACCCTTAAAGACAAACTGGTAAATTCCAGAGCTCCTGTACACCTTATAAGGTTCAGCATTTCCTCACTGGGTGGCTGTTGCTTAAATGGTACAGGGGAGCTAAAGCAGCCAAGTATGCACATCATATCCAAATACTGCTTGTCAGGAAATCCCTTTTCTGGACTAGGGTTGCCAATAAAGATAAAAGGCTTGATGAGGAGGTGAACTATTACATACCACACCTGGGGAGAGAAGGAAAGGTCAAAGGTGAAAACAGTCTAGGACACTAAGCATACAGCAATAGAGGAATTCTATTCTATTCTACAGGAAACACAAAGTGTGAAAAACTGTGACCAGTAACTAAAGGAGGCCAGTGGAAACTACCTAAAAGGGAGAGTGAAGATTTCACCAGGCTGGCACATTAAGATAAACAGAATTGCTATTTAATTCCCAAGAAAAGTATTTAGTTCAGTTCAGTCACTCAGTCGTGTCCGACTCTTGGCGACCCCATGAATCGCAGCACGCCAGGCCTCCCTGTCCATCACCAACTCCTGGAGTTTACCCAAACTCATGTCCATCAAGTTGGTGATGCCATCCAGCCATCTCATCCTCTGTCATCCCCATCTCCTCCTGCCCCCAATCCCTCCCAGCATCAGAGTCTTTTCCAATGAGTCAACTCTTCACATGAGGTGGCCAACGTATTGGAGTTTCAGCTTCAGCATCAGTCCTTCCAATGAACACCCAGGACTGATCTCCTTCAGGATGGACTGGTTTAAATCTCCTTGCAGTCCAAGGGACTCTCAAGAGTCTTCTCCAACACCACAGTTCAAAACCATCAATTCTTCGGCACTCAGCCTTCTTCACAGTCCAACTCTCACATCCATACATGACCACAGGAAAAACCATTGCCTTGACTAGATGGACCTTTGTTGGCAAAGTAATGTCCCTGCTTTTCAATATGTTATCTAGGTTGGTCATAACTTTCCTTCCAAGGAGTAAGCGTCTTTTAATTTCACGGCTGCAATCACCATCTGCAGTGATTTTGGAGCCCAGAAAAATAAAGTCTGACACTGTTTCCACTGTTTTCCTATCTATTTCCCATGAAGTGATGGAACCGGATGCCATGATCTTCGTTTTCTGAATGTTGAGCTCTAAGCCAACTTTTTCTCTCTCCACTTTCACTTTCATCAAGAGGCTTTTGAGTTCCTCTTCACTTTCTGCCATAAGGATGGTGTCATCTGCGTATCTGAGGTTATTGATATTTCTCCCGGCAATCTTGATTCCAGCTTGTGCTTCTTCCAGCCCAGCGTTTCTCATGATGTACTCTGCATACAAGTTAAATAAGCAGGGTGACAATATACAGCCTTGACATACTCCTTTTCCTATTTGGAACCAGAACCATGTCCAGTTCTGACAGTTGCTTCCTGACCTGCATACAGATTTCTCAAGAGGCAGGTCAGGTGGTCTGGTATTCCCATCTCTTTCAGAATTTTCCACAGTTTATTGTGATCCACACAGTCAAAGGCTTTGGCATAGTCAATAAAGCAGAAATAGATGTTTTTCTGGAACTCTCTTGCTTTTTCCATGATCCAGCAGATGTTGGCAATTTGATCTCTGGTTCCTCTGCCTTTTCTAAAACCAGCTTGAACATCTGGAAGTTCATGGTTCACGTACTGCTGAAGCCTGGCTTGGAGAATTTTGAGCATTCCTTTACTAGCGTGTGAAGTGAGTGCAATTGTGCGGTAGTTTGAGCATTCTTTGGCATTGCCTTTCTTTGGGATTGGAATGCAAACTGACCTTTTCCATTAGTTTCAAGAAATACACACCAAGCCCCAGGTCCTATAAAAGGCTGTATTATGATCGTGGGCACACAGGCACCCATAGCCAGCCTATTCAACAAATACTACTGTAGGAGGATAAAGGTTAAAGAATCAGGCCCAAGGAAAACTGTAAGTGACCATGAAATACTACAAACCCAAGACAAACTTTAGAATCTATCACTCAAGATACCAGCAGAAAACAGATGATAAGATCAAACTAGGTAATTCAAAAATGTTTATAGAGACTATGCTTCAAAATTATAGGGGTAAAGTACAGAAAAACCACAGGCTATTAGGGCACTTGGGCCCAAAGAGACAAAATGAGACAGGAGTTACCAGAAACCAGGGAATGAGGCAGAGGGAGAACATAATCCAGAAGAGGCTATGACATTTAGCCACCAAGGACAACCAAGAGGTAGGGATAAACCCCAGTTTACTGCCCTCTGATCTCCTAATGGTGCTCCCACTAGCCAACCCAACCAGAAGCCAGAGGGGAAAGAAGCCCCTGGATGCAGTCCTGTAGATAGGTTAGGTTCCTCGGGCAGACAGTAGGGTGATCAAGGGCAGAAAACAGATATGGAGGAGCTTATAGAAGATCTTCTGGCACATTAATGAGTAACTTCAAGATTTTTATGACATCTTACTTGGGAAGTGTTTTGTTTTTTTTGTTTTTTAATACATCAGGGGATTATAATTAAGGAACTCTTCATGGACTCAAAGCACACAGAATTAAAACTCAGGTAACTTTACTCTCCAGTACGTTTCTCCAGTAGCATACAAAATTCTGGACTATTACTGTGTTTATCTCAAAAACATCATCAATTTACTTATTCCACCATTTTGAAAGATACGCAATCAGATCAGATCAGTCGCTCAGTCGTGTCTGACTCTTTGCGACCCCATGAATCGCAGCACGCCAGGCCTCCCTGTCCATCACCAACTCCCGGAGTTCACTCAGACTCACATTCATCGAGTCAGTGATGCCATCCAGCCATCTCATCCTCTGTCGTCCCCTTCTCCTCTTGCCCCCAATCCCTTCCAGCATCAGAGTCTTTTCCAATGAGTCAACTCTTCACGTGAGGTGGCCAAAGTACTGGAGTTTCAGCTTTAGCATCATTCCTTCCAAAGAAATCCCAGGGCCGATCTCCTTCAGAATGGACTGGTTGGATCTCCTTGCAGTCCAAGGGACTCTCAAGAGTCTTCTCCAACACCACAGTTCAAAACCATCAATTCTTCGGCGCTCAGCCTTCTTCACAGTCCAACTCTCACATCCATACATGACCACAGGAAAAACCACAGCCTTGACTACACAGACCTTTGTTGGCAAAGTAATGTCTCTGCTTTTGAATATGCTGCAATAGTGTCAATCTAAATGTTCTCACTTTCCTCAAATAATAGTAAGTCTTCATAAATCAAGATCAGACTAGGTTTTAAGAGAGCAGGACTATTCATCAAACTTTATTTTCTAAATATAACATTTATTTCACATATTCAAAAGAGAACTTATATCAAGAACATCCAGTAAAATCAATTGTGAACGTAATTTTGGCAGCTTGCCATATTTATAGAATAACCATACCATCATACAACAAGTTCTTCTTAGGATTAAACAGGTCCAGCAAAAAGAAAAAAATTATTGTGATTTATGTGATAGAGACATAAGCTAATTCAAGGACAAATGATAAAAGTGCACTGAGCCTACATTAACTAAATTACTCAGGCAATACAACAAATCTAGCTATATTATCATATATAATACTAAGTACTGGGAACATAAAATCAGGATCCCGTATGTGCAGATTCAGTCTGATCACATCTTATAGCTTGAAATATGAGCAGTAACTACTATTCACCAACTGCCCACTGCTGAGGGCCTACTAAGAATCTGGTGCTATATTAAATACTTTGCATACATTATTTAATTCAATCTTCTCAATTTTTATTCTAATGTTAATGTAACCAAAGTCTAAGTCTCCAAAGCTGAAGCTGTAATATACTGGACATTTACAGTACTGACCCCATGTTCCTCATGCCTGTTAGAGCGCTCTTGTTGAATGTTCCTGTACTCAGGAACGTTTACCCTGTCACAGCAGAAAGGAGATCTTCTTTACCCTGAGTCAGATATAGTTAACTGCTTTCCTCTTTCCAATGATCAGTAAGGAATGGGCACATTATACAATCCATTATTTAGGGCAAATCTGTTAAAGGCTTCTAGATCATTTGCTTATTAAGAGAGACATATGGAAGAAACAACCTTTTCTTTCCTCACTGGACATACTGACTGTGCAAATGCCATGCCTACAGCTTCTTCAGTGAGGCACACTGAAGATGGCAGTGCTGGAAAATGTAAAGATATGGAAACCTTGATGATACTCGCAAAACCTTTAAATTTAACAATCCTGAAGTCACTTAACCTATCCTGGGGCTTCTAATCAGTGAGAAAATAAACCCCCCAATGGTCATGCAATTTAGGAACTAGGTTTTCTGTAAACTGCAGTGCAAAATTATCCTAACCAATATAGGTATCAGCTAACAATAATAAGAATTCATCTTTTCAGGACTTTTAAAAAATAAGAATAGCACAAGCTTAATCAGGGCTATGCAAGTTATTAGAGCCAGATGGTGACACATGCATCCCCTCTAGAGAACACACATCTAACACACAGCATCCAATAGAAAGGGCACAGGAAAACTTCAAGCATCCCAAGAGCAAAACACCGAAGGGTGAGCAAAAGCTGGAAAAATAAGAACACTGATCCACATGTCACACAACATAAATTCCTAATACTATAAAATCTAGTAATAACAAATGACAAGAAATACTTAAAAGTTACAAAATATGGAGGGCAAGGTACTTTCTGATATAGAATTCCAATATGTTTTTGACTGGATTTTTTAGAAGTCTGAATTAAATTTCACCATCAACTCAAGTTCATCCTTGAACACAGAGAAGAACGGTGTTTCACTTCTCAGAATGCTATCACAAACTGCTAAGGTACCTAAAGTAAAATTTTCACAGGAATCAAAATAGGAGCATAATATGGATACAACCTAATTCTACCTTTAGTAACAATACTGAAGGACACATCATAAACTAAATGTCTTAATGGAACTATATTAGAAGAGGGAGATATTGGCACCTTTTGAAGACTTAGGTTAAATGGATTTTCCCCAATAGGTAATAATATAAACAACTTAAATATATCCCCAAATCATGACCGTACCTGTTGTCTTTTGGCTGCCATAATGTTCAGTTTATCCACTTCAGGTTTCAGGGCTTTATACTGTATTCCCAAGTCCTGTTCAGTGCCAGCATTCCTCAGTTTCAAGATACCATCTTCTACCTATAAAACACACCCCCACAAAAGTAAAATTCTCAACAATGCTAGTCTGTACATAAAGAAGATCTAGAACTTTTTATTCCTTTCAACAGCTACTCAGATAGTAATCCAAACTTCCTCTTAAATTTACATTTGGGCAGGTACCACATGGGAATTTTACGGGAGGTAAGAAAAGACCGTATTATTTTGACTTTCATGTAAAAGGATATAATTTACCATATCTTGATTTCTCAACTCTGGAACTCTGCTGGTACAAAGAAATGCTTAATCACTACCACAAAAAGGGAAGAAGTCAAAAACAATACCTTTTCTGCAAAGACACCATAGGCCCACAGCACAGCCAGTATGATGTCCACGTGGAATAGAGGAGCAAGTGGAAATTAAAAACATTCCTGGTCCACTTAGGTAAACCAAGTTCATAACCAAACTAAATCCTAAGGAATGTTGAACTAAGTATGGCCAGCAGCAGCCTTGCTGTGATAGAACAAAGTACAGACATCAGCCTGTACTTACAAGTTTCAGCTGAACAAGTAATTTGTAGACATCTGCCATGTCAGCCAAAATAAGCAGCCGGGTAACAGCAGAGAGCAAAGCCCGAGCTGCCCGAACCATGTTGCCACGCTTCACGGAAGAGCAGGGATCATCTGCAAACTCTCCTGCAGCACTCTTCATCAAATCACCTGTTTTACAGAATGGAAAATAAATTTAGCAGGAATGAACCAAATAACCGGTCTACATTTTAAAAAACGGTAATTCAAACTTTGTATATTCATACACAGAATTTAAGGATTTTTATTTCTGCTATTTTCCTCTTACATTTGTCTTCTAGCTGTCACTAAGACAAGCAACCACATATATTCCTGGTAAAAGCACAGTATCTGCAAAGTGATTTAGCACTACATATCAAAAGCCTTAAAAATACTTTTTCCCAATAAGAAAAAAAATACTTGTTTCCATTGATCTAGTAATAATACTCCTTTCCAAAAAGGACCATTATATGTATCCTAATCGAGAAAAAAATTCAAGATTTGAATGGGAGGAAAAAAATGGATCTAACACAATCTACCCGCACATCCAAAGAAAGATACAGAAACATAGCAACCATTATGAAGGACCACCACACTTCATTAAGCATTTCAACTATCTAATGCATAGAGCTCAAACAGAAACTCACTGGTATGTGAAAAGACAAGAGCTTGTCACGGATTCATTCATTTTCCTCATAGCAAAACACTTCCAACAGTTCAAATGCCCAAGCAAGCATCTAGTTAAGTAAATTAAGGTAAAGCCTACAATTGACTTTTATGCAAATATTAAAATATATATGAAAAATGTTAAAGTTTATGAAATCTTAAACAGAAAAAAGATGAAATGATAAATGTATGTAATCTGTGCTTTAAAAAAAAGGAAAAAGATTGGAGTAAAAACACAAATAACAATTATATAAGATACAATCTAATTCTACATCATTCTGTATTTACAAAAACATTTTCTATAACAGACATCATATTCATAACTTTAAAAATTAACCTAAAAATATATACATTTTACTACAGTTATGAGGAATATCCAATTCATACAATCCCACCTTCAACAATGCCAAGAAGTTCTAACATTTCCTAGAAACTTGTAAAGTAACTTATACTTTTTTGTTATGTGTTTCTAATAATAATCATTGAAGGTGCTTATCGTTTTCTCTTTTCTTATAGTTGGAAGTAGCAGGAGTGCCAGGGTCTGTTCCTCTCTATGGTGACTATCTTTGGATTCCTGAAAAAGCAATTACTCCCTCCCTCAACCTCAGATTAAAGCCTAAAGGCTATTCACTCTCTTATCTCTTCCACAAATGTAAAAAAAAAAAAAAAAGCACATTCTCATGAAGCCACGCTAATTCTGAAGAGACCTACAAAACTTCTCTTAACTATCAAAATTTTAGTTGTAGAATATGAGCCTTAGCGGGGGAGTTAAATTCACCCTCAGTTCAGTCGCTCAGTCATGTCTGACTCTGCGACCTCATTGACTGCAGTACGCCAGGCTTCCCTGTCCATCACTAACTCCCAGAGGTTGCACAAACTCATGTCCATCAAGTTGGTGATGCCATCCAACCATCTGATCCTCTTTCGTCCCCTTCTCCTCCTGCCTTCAATTGTTTCCAGCACCAGGGTCTTTTCCAATCAATCAGTTCTTCAAATCAGGTGGCCAAAGTATTGGAGCTTCAAGCTTCAGCAACAGTCCTTCCGATGTATGTTCAGGACTGATTCCCTTTAGGATGGACTGGTTTGATCTCCTTGCTGTCCTAGGGACTCACAAGGGTCTTCTCCAAGACCACAATTCAAAAGAATCAATTCTTAGGCACTCAGCTTTCTTTATGGTCCAACTCTCAAATCCATGCATGACTACTGGAAAAACTATAGCTTTGATTAGATGGACCTTTGTCTGCAAAGTATATGTCTCTGCTTTTTAATAAGCTGTCTAGGATGGTCATAGCTTTTCTTCCAAGGAGCAAGCGTCTTTTAATTTCATGGCTGCAGTCACCATCTGTGGTGACTTTGGAGCCCAAGAAAATAAGTCTCTGTTTCCATTGTTTCCCATCTATTTGCCATGAAGTGATGGGACCGGATGTCATGATCTTCATTTTTTGAATGCTGAGTTTTAAGCCAGCTTTTTCACTCTCCTCTTTCACTTTCATCAAGAGGCTCTTTAGTTCCTCTTCACTTTCTGCCATTAGGGTGGTGTCATCCGAGGTTATTGATTATTTCTCCCAGCAATCTGAATTCCAGCTTGTGCTTCATCCAGCCCGGCATTTCACATGATGTACTCTGCATATAAGTTAAATAAACAAGGTAACAAGATACAGCCTTGATGTACTCCTTTCCCAATTTGGAACCAGTCTGTTGTTCCATGTTTGGTTCTAACTGTTGCTTCTTGACCTGCATACAGATTTCTCAGGAGGCAGGTAAGGTGGTCCGGTATTCCGATCTCCCATCCAAGTACTAACCAGGCCCGACCCTGCCTAGCTTCCGAGATCAGACAAGATCGGGCATGTTCAGGGTGGTATGCCCATAGACTGGTATTCCCATCTCTTGAAGAATTTTCCACGATTCACACAGTCAAAGGTTTTGATGTAGTCAATAAAGCAGAGTAGATGTTTCTCTGGAACTCTATTGCTTTTTCAATGATCCAACGGATGTTGGCAATTTGATCTCTGGTTCCTCTGCATTTTCTAAATCCAGCTTGATCATCTGGAAGTTCTTGGTTCATGTACTGTTGAAGCCTGGCTTGGAGAATTTTGAGCACTGCTTTGCTAGCGTGGTGAGATGAGGGCTATTGTGTGGTAGTTTGATCATTCTTTGGCATTGCCTTTCTTTGGGACTGGAATGAAAACTGAACTTTTCCAGTCCTGTCGCCACTGCTGAGTTTTCCAAATTTGTTGGCGTATTAGTGTAGCACTTTCACAGCATCATCTTTCAGAATCTGAAATAGCTCAACTGGAATTCCATCACCTCTGCTAGCTTTGTTGGCAATGATGCTTCCTAAGGCCCACCTGACTTCCCATTCCAGGATGTCTGGCTCTAGGTGAGTGATCTCACCACTGTGGTTATCCAGCTCATTAAGATCTTTTTTTGTATATTTCTTCTGTGTATTCTTGCCACCTCTTCTTAATTTCTTCTGCTTCTGTTAGGTCCATACCATTACTGTCCTTTACTGGGCCCATTTTTGCATGAAGTGTATCTAATTTTCTTGAACAGATCTCTAGTCTTTCCCATTCTATTGTTTTCCTCTATTTCTCTGCACTGATCACTGAGGAAGGCTTTCTTATCTTTCCTTGCTATTCTTTGGAACTCTCCATTCAGATGGGTGTATCTTTCCTTTTCCTTTTTGCCTTTAGCTTCTCTTCTTTTCTCAGCTATTTGTGGGGCCTCCTCAGACAACCAATTTGCATTTTTGCATTTCTTCTTCTTGGAGATGGTCCTGATCCCTGCCTCCTATACAATGTCACAAATCTCCATCCATAGTTCTTCAGGCACTCTATCAAAGCTAATCCCTTGAATCTATTTCTCACTTCTGCTGTATAATCATAAGGGATTTGATTTAGGTCATACCTGAACGGTCTAGTGGTTTTACCTACTTTCTTCAGTTTAAGTCTGAATTTTGCAAATAAAGAGCTCATGATCTGAGCCTAGTCAGCCTCCGGTCTTGTTTTTGCTGACTCTATAGTGCTTCTCCATCTGTGGCTGCAAAGAATATAATTAATTTGATTTTGGTTTTGACCATCTGGTGATAACCATGTATAGATTCTTCTCTTGTGTTGTTGGAAGAGGGTGTTTGCTATGACCAGTACATTTTCTTGGCAAAATGTTGTTAACCTTTGCCCCGCTTCATTTTTCACTCCAAGACCAACCTGCCTGTTCCTCCAGGTATCTCTTGACTTCCTACTTTTGCATTCCAGTCCCCTATGATGAAAAGGACATCATTTTTTGGTGTTAGTTCTAGAAGGTCTTGTAGGTCTTCATAGAACCTTTCAACTTCAGCTTCTTCAACATTTGCAGTTGAGGCGTAGACTTGGATTACCGTGACACTGAATGGTTTGCCTTGGAAACAAACAGAGATCATGCTGTCGTTTTTGAGATTTTGAACCCAAGCACTGCATTTCAGACTCATGTTTTCTATGAGGGTACTCCATTTCTTCTAAGGGATTTTTGACCACAGTCATCTGAATTAAATATGCCCATTCCCGTCCATTTCAGTTCACTGATTCCTAAAATGTCTACGTTCACTCTTGCCATCTCCTGTTTGATCACTTCCAATTTACCTTGATTCACGAACCTAACATTCCAGGTTCCTATGCAATATTGTTCTTTATAGCATCAGACTTGACTTCCATCACCAGTCACATCCACAACTGGATATTGTTTTCGCTTTTTCCTGTTTTTGGTAAGTCTCGTCATTCTTTCTGGAGTTATTTCTCCACTCTTCTACACTAGCATATTGGGCGCCTACCGACCTGGGGAGTTCATCTTTCAGTGTCCTCTCTTTTTGTCTTGTCATACTGTTCATGGGGTTCTCAAGGCAAGAATACTGAAGCGGTTTGCCATTCCCTTCTCCAGTGGATCACGTTTTGTCAGAATTCTCCGCTCTGACCCATCTGTCTTGGGTATCTCTACATGGCACGGCTCATAGTTTCACTGAGTTGGACAAGGCTGTGGTCCATGTGATCAGTTTGGTTAGTTTGGTGTGACTGTGGTTTTCATTCTGTCTGCCCTCTGATGGATAGGTTTATGAAGCTTCCTGATGAGAGAGACTGACTAGGGGAAACTGACTCATGTTCTAATGGGTGGGGCCATGCTTGGTAAATCTTTAATCCAATTTTCTGTTGATGAGTGGGGCTGTGTTCCCTCCCAGTTATTTGGCCTGAGGCCAAACTAGGTAGGGCTAATGAAGGCAATGGAAACCTCCTTCAAAGCATGAACTGTTGTATTCACTGCCCCTGACCCTGCAGCAGGACACTGCAGACCCATGCCTCCACCGGAGACTCCTGTACACTCCCAGCAAGTCTGGCTCAGTCTTATAACAACATGGTAAGTAAGCAAGTCTTACTAACAAGATGGTGTAATAGAAGGACATGCACTCATCTTCTCCTGGGAGAACTCCCAAATTGCAACTCACTGCTGAAAAACCATCGACCGGAGAATGTTGGATCCCACCAAAAAAAATAACCCACGTGCAAGGGCAAAGGAGAACCCCCTTTCGCAAGAGGGGCGAAATCCTGTTTAGAATCAAACCCCATACCCGCCAGAGATGCTCAGAGAGCTCAAACAAAATTTTGTGCACACCAGAACCCAGAGACCCCTCAGAGACTGACTGAGCCAGACCTGCCTTTGAGGGTTCGGATCAGCAGTGGCCTGCTGCAGGGACAAGGGCTCTGGCTGCAGCAGACTTGGATCACAAAGCGTGTGGCATAAGCCCTCTTGGAGGAAGTTACCACTAGCCCCACCATTGAGCTGCTGAGCATATGACCCACAAACTGCAGAACAATTATACCAAAGAAATTCTCATACTGTTAAGAAAGTTCTAGAACCCACAACAGATTTCCCAACCTAGGGATCGGCAAAGGAGCTGAGAACTACCAGGGAATTTGACTTTGGAGGCCACTGGATTTGATTACAGAACTTCCACAGGACTGGGGAAACAGATTCTTGGAGGGCAGAAACAAATTCACCCTCAGATTCATATATTAATTAGGCTAAGAAGAACCATACAGTATTAAGAGTAAAGACAAGTTCTGTGTATGTCTATGTGTATTGTAAGAAATAACTCACAATGAAGAATTTGATAGTTAAGTTTTCCTGGATCTAAGATACAGACACATGACAATTACGTGGATGTTTAACAAAAATGTTATTTTACGGTACTTAAAATGAGTGCTCAATCATTTATTTATTTATTTATTCAACAAATATTTGAGCACCTCAAATACTATATTAGGTGCCAGTGATACAGTGCTCAAGAAACAGCCCATGTCCTCCTTGAGCTCTATGGAGGGAGAAGACAGACAAGCAAACAATTAAAGCTGATTAAGACAAGGCATCTGTACTCAAAGGGCCCACAAATCAGGGAATATTACAATGCAACCAGAATTAAAATAGCCCTGTGGACAAGATGCTATGGGAGTACATTAGGAAAAGCTATTTACTCATGTACGAAGTTGTCTCTAAAGTCTTGCAAAAAAGATATTTGCCTTAATACTAAGCAATAGAGTTCCATCTATTTATTGAGAGCTTATTACACACTAAAACAAATCCACTGCCAGGGATATATGAAGCTGAGCAAGACTTACTTTCAAATAGTTTATAAATCAAAAGTGATCATACAGAAATTATGTGTCATTTTTATTTTTTTTTAGTAATTTTTTTTAAATATTTTATTTTATTTATTTATTTTTTTTAAATTTTTTATTCCTTTGTTTCTCATGTGTTCCCCATCCTGAACCCTCCTCCCTCCTCCCTCCCCATACCATCCCTCTGGGTCGTCCCAGTGCACCAGCCCCAAGCATCCAGCATCGTGCATTGAACCTGGACTGGCATCTCGTTTCATACATGACATTTCACATGTTTCAATGCCATTCTCCCAAATCTTCCCACCCTCTCCCTCTCCCACAGAGTCCATAAGACTGTTCTATACATCAGTGTCTCTTTTGCTGTCTCGTATACAGGGTTATCGTTACCATCTTTCTAAATTCCATATATATGCGTTAGTATACTGTATTGGTGTTTTTCCTTCTGGCTTACTTCACTCTGTATAATAGGCTCCAGTTTCATCCACCTCATTAGAACTGATTCAAATGTATTCTTTTTAATGGCTGAGTAATACTCCATTGTGTATATGTACCACAGCTTTCTTATCCATTCATCTGCTGATGGACATCTAGGTTGCTTCCATGTCCTGGCTATTATAAACAGTGCTGCGATGAACACTGGGGTACACGTGTCTCTTTCCCTTCTGGTTTCCTCAGTGTGTATGCCCAGCAGTGGGATTGCTGGGTCATAAGGCAGTTCTATTTCCAGTTTTTTAAGGAATCTCCACACTGTCATTTTTAACATACAAGCTTTAAGAAAGGCATAAAATAGCATAGGGCCAAAAAAGGAAGCACTAATGACGAGGTTGGGATATAAGTGAAATGCCAGCAACAGTTTTATGGAAGACACAGTAATCTGAAATAGAATCTACCATCAAAGGACAGGAAGAATTTGGGGCAGTAGAATTAAGGGAGTTAGTACCTCAAGCAAAAGAAACAGCAACATACCAATATCTAACATTTATTAAATGCCCACTCCATGACACTACGCATATTTTATTTAATCCTATCCACCACCGAAAAGTAGGTGCTATTAGCCCTTCTACAGAAGAGACAACTCAAGTTTAGACAAGTTAATTAACTTAACCAAGTCACCTAATAGTAAATGACAGAGTCAGGCTTTGTAATGCTTAATGCTTATGGTCTTAGGACCATGTAACAGGCTGCATATACAATAAAAAGGTGTATTTGAGGGCTGAGTAGTCTAACTTGGAAATGAGGGATGTGTATAAAAGCAGGCATCAGATGATGGAGGGTGGAAGGCCATAGAGTACAAAGAAGAATCCCTAAGCCAAAGAAGGAAATCAAAGTCAACCTAACATATAATAAACCTGGCCAGAGATACGGATCACAAAGCCACAAGAAGAGCCCAGGAAAGGGGACTTCCCTGGTGGTCCAGATGGCTGAGACTCCAAGCTCCTAATGCAGGGGGCCTGGGTTTGATCCCTGGTCAGGGAACTAGATCCCACATACTACAACTAAAGATCCTGTGTGCTGTAATTGAGACCTGTAGCAGCCAAATAAAAATAAATAAATTTGGGGAGGCAGGGAAAGAGCCCAGGAAAGAGCAATAGTAAACTATAAAGGCTGGGGTAAAATGATATGAAAACCCTTGATTTAAGAGTGAGGGAGGGAATTCCCTGGCGATCCAGTGGTAACAACTCTACATTTTCACTGCCATTTGGGTTCAATTCCTGACAGGGAACTAAAATTCCACAAGCTCATTGGCATGGCACTCCCACCAAAAAAAAAAAAAAAAGGAGTGAAGGAAAAGAAGATCACTTGGAAGATCACTTAAAGAATTCAAGGTACACCAGTCCTGAGATGGAGAAGAGAGCCAGAACATACTAAACGTGTGCACATGAACCAGGGAAGATTTTTAAAAAAAAAACTGGAGTCCTTTAGACTGTGGATTTAGTAGTAAGGGAAGGAAGACTCTATGACAAGAGAAACAAGGAGATCCAAGATGATAAACTGTCAAAATCAAGAAGTATTTGCATACGAAAGTGGTCAACAAAGTCAAATATATACATGTAGATCATCAGGAGAGAATTCAGAATTCAGAAATATAATGAACTAATTTTCAACAAGGCTGCCAAGACCATTCAATAAAGGGGAAAAAATATTTTTAACAAATAGTGCTAGGACAACTGAATATCCACATACAACAAAATGAAGCCTGACCCCCAAACTCGTATCATATACTTTCAAAATAGATCAAAACCAAATTTAAGAGCTACATTTATAAAACACTTAGAAGAAAACACTGATATATCTTCAAGACCTCCAATCAGGCAATAGTTTCTTAGATATAACACATTAAGTACAAACAACGAAGAAAAAAGACACAAACTGAACATCATCAAAATGTAAAATGTTTGTGTTTTTAAGGACAGGCTCAAGAAAGTAAAAAGACCCACAGAATGGGAGAAAATCTGGGGTGCTGATAAGGATCAAAGTACCAATAAGACATAAAGAAGTCTTGGGTTTCCCTGGTGCTAAGTGGTAAAGACTCTGCCTGCCAATGCAGGAGACAGGTTCAATCCCTGATCCAGGAAGATCCCACAGGCCACAGAGCAACTAAGCCCATGTGCCACAACTATTGAGCTTGTGCTCTAGAGCCCAGGAGCCACAGCTACTAAAACCCACAGGCCTTAGAGCCCTATGCTCTTTAACGAAAGGCCAAAGCAATGAGAAGCCCTCGCACTGCAACTAGAGAGTAGCCCCAGTTCACCACAACTACAGAAAAGCCCACACAGCAACAAAGACCCAGCACAGCCAAAAACCATTTTAAAAAAAGGAAAATGCATATCAAAAAAGGTACTCTTTAAATCAACATTAAAATACAAAAAATCCTATTTAAAATAAGCAAAGGGGGACTTCCTTGGCAGTCCAGTAGTTAAGATTCAGAGTTTCCAATGCAAGAGGTATGGATTCAACCACTGGTGGAGGAACTAAGATCCCACATGCTGTGTGGTGTGGCCAAAAATAAATTAACTAATTAAAATAGGCAAGGGAATTATACCACATCTCTCCAAAGAAGATACGTAAATGGCTAATAAGCACATGAAAAGATACTCAATCTCAACTGCTCTAAGGGCAAAGCATGTCAAAATCACGGAATATCACTTCATATCTACTAGGATTGTTGTTGCTGTTTAGTTGCTAAGTTCTGTCCATCTTTAAAAAAGACAAACAGCAACAAATGTTCCTGAGGATACAGGGAAACTTGAACTCTCACAGCCCACTGGTGGGAATATAAAATAGTACAGCCACTTTGGAAAACAAACTAGCAGTTCCTCAAAAGGTTAAATACAGAGTTACCATAGTTCTTCAGTTTCTAAGTCATGTCCGATGCCTTGCAACCCCACGGACTGTAGCACGCCAGCCTTCCCTGTCCTTCACTATCTCTCAGAGTTTACTCAAATTCATGTCCGCTGAGTCAGTGATGCTATCTATATATTACCATGTGATCCATCAATTCTGCTTCTAGGTATATACCCAAGAGAACTGAAAACAAATGCCTACACAAAAACAAATATATGAATGTTTACAGAAGCACTATTCTTAACAGTTGACATATGGAAACAATCCAAACACTCATCAACTAATAGATAAAGAAAATGTGGTGCATCTACACAATCAAATATTTAGCCATAAAAAGGAATAAAATACTGAGACATGCTACAACACAGATGAACCCTCAAAGCATTATGCAAAGTGAAAGAAGCCTGTCACAAAAAGCCATATATTGTAGTACTCCTCTTATATGAAATGTTCACAATAGGTAAATCCATAGAGACAGAAACTATCACCGTTGCCAGGGGCTGGGGCAGAAAGAAAGACTGAGGATTACTAGCTGCTAATAGGTTTGAGGTTTCCTTCTAGGGTAATGAAAATGTTCTGGAATCACATAGTGGCGATGGCCTTTATAACCTTGTAAATACACTTAAAAACCAGTGAATTTGTATCCTTTACAAGAGAGAATTTTGTGCTATGTGAATTATGACTCAATAAACAAAGACAAAGAAGAGTATTAAATGCAGTGACCTAAAAGTGTACTCACTGTGGAGTTAGAGGTTAGCTTAAGGTCTGACTTTGACACTTACCAGCTATGTGACTAAACTCCATAGCCCGTTTCTTCCTTTGAAATATGTAGAGGGTACCTTGCTGTGAGGGTCAACTAATAACACATATAAAAGGCCTACTTTATTACCTTGCACTGGGAGATAATACAGGGTTGGTAGACATTATTACCATTAGGCAAAACACAATGAGAAGACAGAGAAAAGATCTTCATTGCATTTCCTGAGTATTTAAATCTGTCCAACAATGTTCCTCAAGGGCGTTCTTGCCTTTTTTCAGCAAGTGTTTACTGAGTTCGGGCTATGAGCCAGGCACTAAACACTTGGTATAGAAATTAACCAGACAAAAATTCCTGGTTCTAGGGAGCCTACAATTTAATTTGAAGGAATGATAACAAACATAATAAATAAATCAATTATGAAGGGGCAGTAAAAGAAAGGACAGAGAAAGGGGATATAAGATACAATTTAAAATGGGGATCTAGGAAGGTCTCAATGAAAAGGTACACTTGAGGAGTCTTGCAAAACGCAGCACAGGAGGGATGTGGCTGTCTCAAGGCAAGATTCCAAGCAGAGGAAACATCAAGTAAAGACCGTAGGATAGATGAACTCTAAAATGATCTTGGAAGGCCAAGAAAGCCAGTAGAGGTAATGAGGAAGAGGGACTGGGGGAGGTACAAAAGCCAGATCTAATGGGTAACAGAACCAGTTAGAAATAAAACTGTTCTTTCAAGAATCTGATTTGCTCCTAGGAAGAAAAATCAACAGCCTATTAACAAAAAAATTTATTTTGTGCAGGATTAGAATGTGGAGAAGGAAATGGCAACCCACTCCAGTGTTCTTGCCTGGAGAATCCCAGGGACGGGGGAGCCTGGTGGGCTGCCGTCTCTGGGGTCGCACAGAGTCGGACACAACTGAAGTGACTTAGCAGTAGCAGCAGCAGGAGTAGAATGGAAGAGAGTATGATCATGAATTTACAAGTCAGACAGAAACTGTAGCTTCACCACTACCAATTCAGTTTCCACAGTTGTGTAACAAATAATACAGGTGACCCTCACTTTGCACAGTAGTGCAGGTCTATAAAAATGATCACACAAACTGAAACAATGCAATATGATCTTAATTACCAATGGGAAAAATCACAACTGTCTTGTGATCTTCAAAATTTTCTCTTAAACAGTTAAAAGCTTACTATTCCTTACACACACACACACACACACACACACACAGAAATGAAACTAAAATAGTACAACTAGTATTTATTTAATATGTAGCTTAAAACATTATGAACACTGAGAACTAAAATGTTTCCTTGTATGAAAACTACTCAAAAGTAGTTTTTGAAAAATGATCACCTTTTTCAACATGATACAGAGTGCGCATTTTTTCTCACTTCACAAATTATCCTATTTCTTTCTAAGTCTGGATCAGTTTCAAACATTTTATCCTTTGCACTTTCACAGTCATGAACTATCTCCAAGAGTCCCTTTAATGTGAAAGTTTTGATGACATCACTTCCTCTTGGACATCATTATCCTTTTCATCACAACTACTTATCTCACTTAGAGTTAGCCTTCACAAAGTTACTCTGAGTATCTAAACTTTCTTAAACAGCAGCACTGTCAACATTTCCTCAGGCAGCAAATTCCTTCTGTAACTTGGATTTATTACTTTTCCTTTCCTTGCTGCACTTTCATCTTTGCAAATTCCCTCCTTCAAGGCTCTCTTATAAAATGGCTCACGTGGGTTTATCACCGAGATACAAGGAGGCAATGCAATTACACATTGCATGAACTGAACAGTTGCAGTGATCAATCACTAACAGACCATGAAAGAAGGAACATGATTCGTCAGTGATCTCGATGCACACCTTTTATTTATGTAATGATTTGTACACTTCACAGTTAGCAGCAAAGTCTGTACTTTATGCAATCACTCAGCTAATACACTAATATCTGAACCATGTTATTGGAGGACTGGTAATACTAAACTGTGGTAACAAATCTGAGCACACTGGATATATGCAAAGTGAGAACTGCCTCTATCAACTTCCCAGGCATATGAAACCCAGTGTTTAGGAGAGGGGTTAGAACAGTGCCTGCACTCACATACTATCCTTTTTATTGCTATTGGAATTAGTTACAGACAGATTGAGCAGGGAAAGGATGCAAAATGACACTAAAGACACATATTAAAGAATGAAGATTCTAGATCAGGGAACACACATCATCAGGACCACAGGAGGAAGTGAGAGCCATGGTTCTTGTACCCTTGGGTAAGAAGTGAAAGCAGAGGCTTCCTGGCAGTATGAAGTTCAGCACTGCTAGAGAATCTGTTTTCTCAGAGGCAGTAAATGAAGCTCTCCTAAAAAACTGAAGATGGAAATGGAAATGAGGGTTTGAGGAGAGTGGAAGAAACTCTGAAGCAGCTGCTATAGAAAATGAAAAAGGGAATTAACCTGAGGTAAATGAAAGAACTGTGGGAAGAACTAAAGGCCCAGAGTGAGCCAAACAGGACGAACTGAAAGTAGATTCTTAAAGCTACAGACCGTCTAAATGAATCAAAACTATTTAATGATTAGCTTACATTCAAATGGACAAGTATAAAGTCTTAAAATTTAAATTTAACTTTAATTACTTAATCTCACTGTAATAATCCACCAATTTATTCCCAGCTCTAATTTCTTTTTGCACTGTAACCCGCTCCTTCCAAATTCTCATTCTGACCCAAGTTCCTCTTAAACAATTTCATGCCTCTACAGCTAGCATGGTATCATTCCAAAATAGTATCAAGTCAGGTAACACGTAAATGGAACTGAAAGGAAGAATCAAAGTAAATACATTCACATCCACCCTCATCTCTCTTAGCTCACAACCATAATGGCAAATCTTTAACTTCATAGCTAAACATACGTTATCAGGAACGAAAATATACATGAGAAACATACTGTATGATGCATTAAAACATACATGTTTTTTTGCTCACAAAACTATAAACAAATATGAAAATATCTCTTTAGCTTTACAGCAGGGGGCTCAAATTCCTGCTAAATGGTTATCTCTATAAAAGGAACATGACACTTTGAGACTGAACTGATGGTTAATAAGTTAAAAACAATAAAATGTAACTCTCAATTAGTTTACAATGCAGACATGTAAAAGTTACCACATGCACTTTCTGTACACAAAAAAGGCAAACTAGGAAAACTGAGACAGACTGCTCACAGTCAGCAGTACAGGTTGAGAATATAGCTGGTCTTCTACCCATGACTCAATTGTCTATAGAGCCTACTACTTGGCATCTCTTATTAGCCAAGATATAATGGACATGGAACTTAAGAGAACACACTACTACTGTTCCATCAACAGTAAAAACAGATCTGTCAACAAGTCCGTTCCCTGGAATTTTCCCCTAACTAAGCTGGGGATAAAAGTTAAGCTCCTCTGGAGTTCAAAACAAGAACAAAGGGCAACTGTAAATAAAGTAAACTAAAAACCACAGTTCTACATTAGAACAGGACAAAATAAAGGCCTTCTGAAGCAAATACCTTGAGTAAATTCCCTCCAAAACAATCTTAACTTATAAAAAATTATGGGGAAACGACAGGCTAGAAAAGTGTGTGTGCGTGTACAAGAAACAGACACACACATACAGACAGGAAAAGAAAAAAACAGAGAGAGAAGGCTTACTTTTTCTAACTTAAGCCTAGGAAACATGAGATATTATCAGAGATTATATTGCTCCTTTAAAACAAAGGATGTAGCTATGTTAGTGAATATACACTTCTCTCCGAACACTGTCTGGCATAGAGCAAACAAGATATTTGAACTTGGTCTGAATCCCAACTTGGCTATTTGGGGTAACCTCAGGTTGCTTCCCTGATGGCTTAGAGGATAAAGCATCTACCCACAATACAGGAGACCCAGGTTCCATCCCTGGGTAGGGGAAGATCCCCTGGAGAAGGCAATGGCACCCCACTCCAGTACTCTTGCCTGGAAAATCCCATGGACGGAGGAGCCTGATAGGCTATAGTCCATGGGGTCACAAAGAGTCGGACATGACTGGGTGACTTCACTTCACTTCAGGTTGCTTCAGCTCTGTTTTCTCTTCTGTAAAATCAGAATACTATCTCCCACCCCCACTGGGCTGTTTTGAAAATTAAATGAGGTAATAAATACAAAGCTCAACAATTATTTCTGTGCCCCTTCCACTTTCCCACCTACCTTCTCCAATTCTTAAAACTATTCAGAACATTGTCATTGCTCTCACATCAATCATTTCTTAATTTTCAGAAATAAGGTCATGTTAGCAAGTTTCCTAAATGATGAAGGAAAAATTGACTTTTAATTTGTAGTGATGAAGCAGTAAAAGAGGTGCCTCCTTCACTCCAGTCTCCATAGTGCAGAAAGTGGTAAAAACTGATCCTTTTGTGATAACTACAAGCAAAGCTATAGTTACCCTTGCTGGGGGCTTCCCAGGTGGTGCTTGTAGTAAAGAACCTGCCTGCCAAAGCAGGAGATGTAAGAGATGCAGATTCAATCCTTGGGTTGGGAAGATACCCCTGGAGATGGGCATGGCAACCCACTCCAGTATTCTTTGCCTGGAGAACCCCATGGACAGAGGAGCCTGGTGGGCTACAGTCCATGGGGTTGCGCAGAGTCAAACATGACTGAACTGACTTAACATGCATGCACAGCTGGGTATTTTAGCTTTTCCATCTGATTTTTAGAATTAAGAGAGGGAGAGACCCCAGGGGAGGGGTAAGGCGGGAATTAAGCCAATCTGAAGTTCCTCTAAATTTGTAAAAATCTGTCATCTTCCTCCTATATCCTATTTACAACTTCTCATCCCCAAAAGCCCATGCCATACCATAAGAATGGCTTCCAATCACAATGCCATAGCAGAGGATACCAAGTCCTCAGAAATTTAGCTATGGAAACATCTCAAGGAGACTCAAAAGATAAAGTTATATTTCTCTTGGATAAACATCCAAGGGGCTCCCTGGTGGCTCAGAGGTTAAAGCGTCTACCTGGAACTCGGGAGACCTGGGTTCGATCCCTGGGTCAGGGAAGATCCCCTGGAGAAGGCAATGGCAACCCACTCCAGTACTCTTGCCTGGAGAATCCCATGGAGGGAGGAGCCTGGTAGGCTACAGTCCATGGGGTCGCAAAGAGTCGGACACGACTGAGCAACTTCACTTCACTAAACATCCAAGGAGACTCAAAAGATACAGTTATACTTCTCCCAAAAACAATACTAAGGTTTGGGTAAACTCTGGGAGTTGGTGATGGACAGGGAGGCCTGGCATGCTGCAGTCCATGGGGTCGCAAGGAGTTGGACACGACCAAGAGACTGGACTGCACTGAACTGAAGGATACTTCTAGTATGTTCCTTGGCCAGAACTTTTACTACCTTTAGGTCCAGAAAAAAAGAACTCTGCCAGCCCAGCAAAGGAACATGGTTTATCTTCTGTAAATTACATAATCCACCCAACTTCAGGTATCTTTATTAATGAAAAAAAAAAAGAATTTTTTTAAAATTTCCATCTTAAATCACAGATATACAAGAATCTGTATGCACAATAAGAACAGAAATCACAACGTGTTTACATCATTAGGGTGGGATGGGGGAGGTGTTTCAACATACATGAAAATACTAACACAGGTGGTTTATCATCAGGTTGTATAGCACGATGGGTGATTATTTTCTACTCTGTGTGGGTTTTCTTTTTGAACTTTCTAAAATCAATGTATTTTTAAAGAAAAAAGTCTTCAAATGATTTTAAAATGTAAAATATCCTTAATTCACGTTTGTGACACATGAAACTCAGGTTTTCCTAAAAAAGAGTAACTTAAAACACTCCAAAACAGCCTATATGCAAAATTTCTTTTTTTAGAAGTATAAAAAAAATCCCATGGCTACTAGTGTCAGTGCAAAAAAGGAAAATTAGCATACATTATGAAATAAAAGCTTTGTATAATCAGCTATCTTGAGAAGCTTATCCAAAATATGGAAAAGCAAGGAGTAAAATAAAGAGGGGGCCCATTTGCAGCCCCAGTCTCACTGTCATTATTTTTTGTTGAGTTGCTGCAGGACAAGTTCAATTATTATACAGACCTTAATAGACATTTCTTAAACAGAACATTTTATAAAAGCATATTTTATCAACTGCCAGATCCAAAAAAAAAAGGTATTTTAAAACATCCACCCAAATATGCTTTTGAAGCCCAACAAATACAGTTCAGTGTTAAAACAACAGAGGTGTCCAAGAGAAGAGTTTAAAGCCATTTATCATCTTAAAGATGTTCCAATTATTTATTCACTTCATGATCAATTTCATGACCATATGTGGAATTCTGATTCCCCCTCTCCCACTAATTTCCTGGATGACTTGCTCAAGCCACTTTGATCTCTTCATTTCAAAATGATTTTAACTGGCTAAAATTTTTCATCCTCTCAGATATCTCATACTATCCTTGTTAACATTGGCAGGTTCAGTCTTTAAAACTGCCCTATTTATCACACTCCTTTTAGATTTCTGAAAAGTGACTAAAACTCTGGTCATAACAATATTTAAAGAGGAGTCATTAGTTTTCAGGTTCAAAATAACCTCCTTAAATCATATTACTCCATAGAGGGTATTATTCAGCCATTAAAACTTATGTTATAGTAGAGTACTTAAAGATACTGAAAGTTGTTCAGGATCCATTAAGCGAAAAAAGTAAAATTAAGCAAAACATAATTCTACCCATATGTCAGTACATTCATCAAAGACATGGGTATAGCTATGGCTGATTCTTGTAGATGTTTGGCAGAAAACCACAAAATTCTATAAAGCAATTATCCTTCAATTAAAAAACTAAATAATTTAAGTGGCAAAAAAAATGCAGACATCCCTGGTGGTCTGGTGGCTAAGACTCCGCACTCCCAATGCATGGGGCCCGGGTTTGATCCCTGGTCAGGGAACTAGATCCCACATACCACAACTAAGGCCAAATAATGTTTTTGTTTTTTTTTTTAAACTGGAAGGGTCTAGATTAAAATATTAACCATTGACTTCATCTATGGGTAACAACAAAACTATAACTGATTTTTAGTCCTTTTTTTGCTCTATCAAAAACATGTTAACTGGAGAAAATTAACTTTTGCTAAAGGAATTTTTTAGTTCTACCCAGAGCATCCAGAGGAAGAAGAGGAAAAAAAAAAAAAAACCAAGCAACCAACATCACAATTAAGTCTGTTACAAACTGCCCTGTACTTAACAGATGAGCATTTTAACACAGTAGAAAGCAAAAAAAAAAAAAACCAACCCTAAATTTGAATACCTAGAACTTTCCTATCACAGGATTCCTAATTCTTGAAAGTTACTTTATCACTTTAGTTCCACTGATAAAACTTATTTTATACCAAATTTTCTAAATTTATCTGATTAAAGGATCTCACCAAAAACTGATAACTGTTTTTATTTATCATTCCACCAACTTTCTTTTTATAAAATAATAAACTGACAGGACCAAGTCTTCATAAAGTTATTTGCCAACTTCAAGATAATCAAGGATTAGCATGCATTTTCCAACCTGTCCCAATCCCTTCCCCCCAGTCCTCAGAATTTTTAAATTCATTTTCCATGATCTGGTAATAGAGTAAGACATCTTCCGTGCTCATCAATGAAGACAAACTGGCAGTACACTTGCAACAAAAAATAGATTTTATAACATAGTACTTATGGGAAGGAACCAAATGGTGGAATATATCTGGCATAATTCACACGCCCTATGACACTCAGATGAGCATGAATAAAACAGTTAATCCTCTTCGCCTTCACCTTTCCATTCATCAATGAGGGATATTTGGCAAAAACCACAGAGCCCTGAATGACAACTCCACAGTTATAGAAAAACTGACCATGATTAGAAGAATTTCTGACAGATGACCTTTTTAATGGCATCTCTTTTCATTTTCCTGGGATGCCATTTTTAATCCACAAAACTGTTTATCTTTAGAAAATCAACCCAGAATACTTAATATCATGTTATTTAAATACTGTAAGTCCATCTGAATCAGTTCAGGGAACACCTAGAAAAACTCTCAAACTACACCCTTCTCTATCCACTGTGGGTAAGAAAAGGAGTTTTGAATTTCTACTTTTTCTACTAGACAGAATGGATTTTTTAAAAAAATTAAAATAGAGTACCACACATATTCATGTTCTCATTTTCCTTACTAATTCAAGTGTGCCCTGCTGCTATTCAAAAACACTCCAAAGAGAGGCACTTACTTCCTGATTACACATTCAAATAAATGCATAACATGCATTTCAACTTGGAATCACTTTCTTAAGAAATTAACTAGTAGAAACCACTTTTCTATATCATGGTTGAAGTCAGGCCAAAGTCAAAAATTCAGTACCTAACTTCCTCAGCTACAGTGTACAAATATATTAAGGCAGGAATATTATCTATCGACTGTATCTTAAAAGTATTATTATCCTGGTTAGTACTATTATTTTTGTGAGTTTAACAAGACTTTGGAGAAGGCAATAGCAACCCACTCCAGTACTCTTGCCTGGAAAATCCCATGGACGGAGGAGCCTGGTAGGCTGCAGTCCATGGGGTCGCTGTGACTGAGCGACTTCACTTTTACTTTTCACTTTCATGCATTGGAGAAGGAAATGGCAACCCACTCCAGTGTTCTTGCCTGGAGAATCCCAGGGACGGGGGAGCCTGGTGGGCTGCCGTCTCTGGGGTCGCAGAGAGTCGGACACGACTGAAGCGACGTAGCAGCAGCAGCAGCAGCAGCAGCAACAAGACTTTAAAAAAGGGGAGGAGCAATTTCAAAATGACAGGAAACATTAGAATTTAATAACTTCATTCTCCTTTCCTCACTCTCAAGATGGCTACACCGGAACCCAAGTCTCTGCGATAGCACATGCTCACACAAAACAGTGATCCAGGGGTGGTCAGCATCCCTAACACATCCCAAATGCAAGAAAATACAGCCTTCACCCTCAAAGGCTTACCATTTAAGTCAAACAGATAACTTTAAGACATAAAACACTTGGATGACAACCAGTTAATGATTTTTTGGAATTTATATTTTGCTTTTCCTGCTCAAGTTAAATGAACAGCAACAGAAAATGGATTAAATAGAGTAGAGGAACAGGGGTCAATAATGAACAAGTTTTAAATTAATCACAGTCCTCAGGAACATATGAAGGGTAGGAATTGGTAGCCCTTTAAACAACAGATACAGCCATCACAGGATCACACACAAAGAGACATCCAGAAAAATAAGCAGTGAAAACAGGATGAAAAATCTACTGAGATAGCAAGGGGAAAAGACAGGATAACAAATGAAAAGGCAGAACTTAAAGCAAGAGTATGAGAAAAATCAGCAGATTTCTTGTTAAGTTTAATGAAGAAAGTGATTACACTAATCTGGAAACCTAATTAACTTAAATTTAATCTTTTTCAAAATGTTAAATGTTTCTCTGCTATTGCTCTTCCATAGCATCATTAACACTTTTTGAAGCCCGTACTCAATATTCCAGGGTAGTAATACTTGTCATTTTTCTCCTGTGAAAAATTAAAGAGCCCATGTATAAGATCCAGCTCATGATCCAACCTGAATAAAACCACACTAACAGCACCAGACAAATTAAAATGCAGTCTCTCTCACACACCCACACAAAGCTCCTTGAAGCTATGTTTCAAGTCTTCGCATCATGAACTTAGCAAGCCCAGACTTCACTCTGTCTCCTGTCTACCTCTCAAATCCTACTCGAAACAGTCACTGACAGCTGCTTTGTCCTGATCACATCTGCCTTTTTTAACATCTATCTTGCAGGCTGCCTATATTAGATGTGGGTACATCAGTCTAAAGCTGTCAACATCTGCACTGGACAGGAGACCAATTTTCACCTCCTTCAATCTGACTAGTCAGTTGCCAGGGAAAAAATTATGCCTCAAGAGCCTGACAGCTTGTGCTCAATATTCTTTTGTCGGGGATAAAATACATCATTATTTTCCCTAAAACTGCCTTGCCAAGATTTACAATAAAATAAATACACACACACACACACGTACACTCACACACATATACCTGTGGGTGCACACGCATTTCTCCATATGTATATACCATTTTCTCCCTTTATACAAATCATTCACACACATAACAAGGAAGAAGACCTCTCTGTCCTCAATTTCACTACATAATTACTATGATAAATAAAAGAATATCTCTTAGTACCAATTTAAAACCCTCACTGCCTATCCCTTCTTTATGACAATGTCCTTAAAAGACAATTTTATCAAGTAATTCTGTACTTTCAAGATTTAAAAAAGCTAAGAAGACATTTGTGCAACAAGTCCAAGTCACCAATGAACTATAACTGCTAAATCACAAGAAAGTGGTAAACTCAACAGCTTTAACTATTGTTTTAGAAGACCAATAAACACTGCTTTCTTGCTCTAAGTGACAAAACACGTTCTACAGAAAAGACAGTTCCTATAACAAATGCAACTAAGTACTGAACAACACTGACTGTTCTCATAAGCTAAAGTCCTTCTTCTACTCAAGGATAATGGGCTTGCATTATAATCAAAGTTTACCTGAAAAGGAATTATGATCCCAAAACCAGAACTGGAAAAGTCTCCAAAAAAATCTTAACACAAATACTGCCTAACATAAACAGACACAAAAGGTGGAAAACTATAAGCCAAACATTAAAATGTCTGCTTTCTGTTTACTGAACAAAGACATTTAGTAAAAAAATGTACTTATTTTCACCTTCTATCCATTTAGAGAGAAGGGGTATGTAGGTGTTACTATTAAATGTTTTTCCAATATTAGAGAGATAATACTGGAGAGGATTATTACAGTGAATTATCTAGATATTTTCATGTTGTTCACCATGTGAATAATAACACATACATGAGAGGTGACCTTAGTAGCAAGCAGTCATGGAACAAAAATCAAAACAAATAGTCTGTGAGGCAGTAAGAGCCATGGATTTAGCTGCGGTCTTTGGTCTATTCAACAGAACTCAACCACCTTTTCAAGGACTACCATAAATCAGGTCCCACCATTAAAATCACTACAGACAGACACAATCACGTTTTGATTCTCAACTCCAAGTTAATGCTACCTCTGCATACCAATAGACTAGCGATGAGAAACCTAGAAGATTAGCATCTCCGGGCCAATAAGCCACATCTCAATTTTTGAAAACCTGGCAGAATTCAAATCAATAAGAAAAATAACAGGGATTCAACAAATCTGCAAAGGAGCACTATCATTTATAAATACTTATCACTGCCCTAGAGACTCTCACAAGCACCATCATGTTTCACATATATTCATAAACACAAAGAAATGGTCAACATCAATTACTGCAAATAATGCAAATTTTAAAAAAGAAAGTAGCATTTTACACCTCTAAAGACAGCAAAAAATATTAATGGACTATCCCATTACTTTTCAAGAAGGATAATTTGTTTTCATTAAACATCATATTATTATTATATTCTGTGTTCCTTTGGAGAACGGGGAGCTCCCACATTCCTTGTGTCCTGGGGTGAACATGCTAAATAATCTCCTTTGGCAGTAGGAAGTGTTTCAGTGCTGAACATGACCAAAGCAAAGCTAACCAGTCCTCTCCATGACTAAGATATAAACACTAAGAAAAGTTTTATCTGCTGGGATGAAAAAACTAGTATGACCACTTCCAACTAGAGGTGGGCATCTTATCCAATATGTATATATGGAAATAGAGGTAAACACAAGGAGACAAATTTGATGGAAGAAAGTCATGCATCCTTGCAGTCAGTCGTATCTGGCTATGCTTGAACTCTGGATCTACTGCTGGAATTGCCAAACTAAAACTCCTAAGAATTTCCCAGGTGGCTCAGTGGTAAAGAATCCACCTGCCAAGCAGGAGACACAGGTTCAATCCCTGGGTCAGAAGATCCCCTGGAGAAGGAAATGGCAACCCATCCCAGTATTCTTGCCTGGGAAACTGCATGGACAGAGGAGCCTGGAGGGCTACAGTTCATGGTGTTGCAGAGTCAGACACAATTTAGCAACTCAACAACAACAAAGACCCCAAAAGTCCCTTTTTGTTTAAACAAGTTTGAGTTGAGTTGCTGTATCTTGTAATGGGTGAGGTTATATGAATATTAAGCAATATAGACAGATATAACCCCATATATGCTGGGCTGTGCTAAGTCACTTCAGTTGAGTCTGACTCTTTGTGACCCTATGAACTGTAGCCCACCAGGCTCCTCTGTCTATGGGATTCAAGAATACTGGAGTGGGTTGCCATGGCCTCCTCCAGGGGATCTTCCCGACCCAGGGATCGAACCCATGTCTGTTACGTCTCCTGCATTGGTAGGTGCGTTCTTTACCACTAGTGCCACCTGGAAGCCCTACTAGAGAACAATTTAGAACATTTTGAAGTCCTAAAATCTAAGTCCCTGAGAAAACTTTCTGAATGGTTAGATGAGTACACATATATTGGAAACTCCTCCAAACTGTACACCAATCTGTATACTTTGCTATATATAACGTAAATATATACTCTTCAGTTCAGTTCAGTTGCTCAGTCGCGTCCGACTCTTTGCAGTCCGACTCCATGGACTGCAGCACGCCAGGCTTCCCTGTCCATCACCAACTCCCGGAACCTACTCAAACTCATGTCCATCATGTCAGTGATGCCATCCAACCATCTCATCCTCTGTCGTCCCCTTATCCTCCCCTCTTCAATCTTTCCCAGCGTCAAGGTCTCTTCAAATGAGTCAGCTCTTTGCATCAGGTGGCCAAAGTACTGGAGCTTCAGCATCAGTCCTTCCAATAAATATTCAGGACTGATTTCCTTTAGGATGGACTGGTTGGATCTCCTTGCAGTCCAAGGGACTCTCAAGAGTCTCCAACACCACAGTTCAAAAGCATCATTCTTCGGCACTCAGCTTTCTTTATAGTCTTTCTTTCTTTATATACTCTTAATGTTTTTTTAAAAGATCTGTGCCCCTATATTCCTACTCCAGGAAATATATCTTAAAGATACAAATTTTTTTTAAAGGGAAAACATTATACATATAGGGTTCACTTACAACAGCATTTTTATATCAAAAACATAAAAATAACTAAGTCCAATAATAGGGAAATGATACAATAGAAAGTATATAGTTTTAAAGATTATAAATACCAAGGTTATAGTAAATCATAAAAATAATGCCTGTAATTAGTTTAAAATTTTTAAAAGAAAACAGTAAAATGGTATAAGCTAGAAATAAAATGCATATATGTAGCCAAGGAATTAAAAAGAAACAGAAAACTAAATAAAGACTATAATAACCCCCCCAAAATGTAAATCTAACAAAATATAGAGGATATATGTATTGTATATACCTGCTGCTAAACACCAATGAAAGAAATTTTAAAAAGATCTAAATAGATGAAAATGTATTTTGTTCATAAAAGACTCAGAGTAAAAATGTTGACTCTCCCCAAAGTTTAATGTAATCCCTATCAAAATCCCAGATTTTCTATAGACAAGATTATCTAAGATTTATGTGGAAAAGCAAAAAAACAAAACAAAACACTAGAATAGCTAAAACAATTTAGAAAAAGAATAAAGAGGGAGAAATCACTCAACCCAATTTTGAGACTCATAACTACAGCAATAAAGATTGTGAGCATTGGCTGAGGGATAGACACATAGATAATAGAAAATAGAGAACCCAGAAATAATCCCACACAAGTACAGCCTGACTGATTTTTTTCCCCCAGCTGACTGATTTCTAACAGGGTGCAAAAGCAGCTCATTGAAATATTCTTTTCAACAAATGATACTGGAACAACTAGATGTTCACAAAGGAAAAAAGAACTCAACCTAAACCTCATATGCTATACAAAAATAATCCAAAATGAGCCCAAGAGTTAAAAGTAAAACATAGAATTTCTAAAAGAAAATAGGAGAAAATCTTCATGAGCTAAATAAAGCTTGTTAAAGAATTCTTAGACATGACACCAAAAGCATGATCCATACATTGGGAGAGGGGGATCAATAAATTGGACATCACCAAAATTAAAAACTTAGTATGCTATTTAAAACTTAGATCTGTTAAGAGGGTGAAAAGACAGGCTACATCCACATCACGGAGTACTCACAGTATACCTGCCTGTAATTAAAAAGCTACATTGGAGGGCTCTCAAGGGCAGCATGTTGAGTTGTGTGTGTGTGTGTGTGTGCGTGTGTGTTGGGGGGGGGGAGTGGGGAAAGCCAATCTCAAAAGATCATACATTGTATGATTCCATTTATACAATATTCTTGAAATGACAGAATTAGAGATGGAGACAGATTAGATGCCAAGGGTGAGGGATGATGGGGAATGTAAGCAACATGGGTATAACTATAACAGGTATCAAGAGGGAGAGCTTTGTGGTGATGGAATAGTTGTATATCTTGTTTGCAGAGGTGGTTGTACAAATCTTCACAAGTTAAAACCAGAGAATTGCTCTGCCAATGTCAATTTCCTGCTGCTGATATAGTACTATAGTTCCATAAAATGTAACCATTGAGGGAAACTGGGTAAATGGTATACTGGACTACTCTATACTATATTTGCAACTCCCTGTTAATCAAAATTAAAAGTTAAAAAAAAAATCGGTTACTTAACTTTTTATTAGTGTAAATAAACACTGAAGCAAACAATGTAACAGAATTTTTCATTTGACAGAAGACTGCACAGCAAAATCTGAGTGGCTCTAAGTTGATGAGAGTATGTTAATGTTAGGTAATTCACCTGGAGTTTTTAGTAGCACACACTGCCTCAATATATACCCTAAGTGATTAATGTCTGAGGAAGATATTTTAATTTTTCACATACCAGGTCCCTCAGCTTTATCTATAAAGAACAGCCATCTATACAGGCCAAGCTGGCAGTAAACCTGCATGCATGTGTGCGTGCGTTTAGTTGCTAAGTCGTGTCCAACTCTTGGCAACCGCATGACTGCATGACAACTGGCCAATTCTCCCTTTCCATGATCTGTCGCAGCAGTCCCTTCCTTAACAGCACATCTCACCTCCCCCGACCCCAATGGTTTCCTGACTGTTAGTCCAGCCTCCAGGCTCTCCCCCAACCCCTTTAAGGCTTCCTGTATACACCTGAGAAACTAATCTTCCCTAAACACCACTTCTTTTCATAGTCCATGTTATCCAGATGGTAGAACTTCTTAAAACAGGAACAAAGTTAAGGAGACATATTTCAGTTTAATTTAAGAAGAAAAAGGCGTTAAAAATAAACACAAAGCCATGTTGGAAAAAGCTGCTTCCAGAGGTGCAAGTCCTGTGTCACTAGATATATTTAAGTATATGGGAACCTGAACCTGGGAGACCTATTCCAGCCACAGAACTCTCTAACTTGGTATCATTTCCCTGATAGTTCTCCCTTCTTCACTTGGCATTCCAAGCCACCCTCTAAAACCTAGCTCCAAGCTCTTTTGTATCCAACCTCTCCTCCCAGCACTCCTCTCCAGTCAGAGCCTTCACGGTTCCCTGTGCACATCTTGCTTTGTCTGCTGCTTTTCTTACCTGAATGACTTTTTCTCCCTCCCTTCTTTTACCTTTCAAGATCCAGTACACCTTCAGGAAGCTTTTCTAATCCCATGCGTACATTCTTATTCCATTCCATTCTTTGCATGCTACTCATGCTATTAATTTTTTATGTCCATATGTCCTGATTATAAGCTCCAAGACAAAAAAACAGTAAAAACAGCCTCCTGTCTGCTAGAAGACAGTCTCTCTCTCCTTTTTTAATATTATTTTGGCCACTCTGCACTACATGCTCAATCCTAGTTTCTTGACCAGGAATCAAACCCAGGCCCCCTACAGTGGAAGCACAGAGTCCTAACCAATGACCCTCCAGGGAATTCCCCAAAATAGTCTCTCTTCACAAGAGACCGCACGTAGTCACCCAGCCCTTTCCCCACTCTGGCCTAACACAAGCTTCTCCCCAGGAAATCCACTGTTGTGAACCTGCAGCTCACCAATCATCTACCCCTTTGCTGAGAAGAGTATCTTTAGAAGCGGTGTGAGAATATGAGAATACACAAAGGTGCACCTGAGACTCTTGGGACCTTCTCCCTCATTCACCCAGAAATGCCCATGAGCTGTAAGGAAGAAGTTACTGATGCAGCGGCAAGTCTCTGTTCTTGGCCTTTGAGATCGACTGTAAATTGTAGCTAATGGATTAAACAACACTGTTCTAGTAGAAACCATTCCTCATCACTTAACTTCCTATTTATTATTATCATCACTGGTCTTCCTTTTTAAAAGTCTCCCCCCTTTTCAAACAAGTGTCAATTAGGCTTTCCCATCTCTGCCTCTTGGATGTCCCCTAACCAGTTAAGAGCCCTCTTTTTCTCATCAGAGCCCTATTCAAGTATCCATGAAATACTTTTAGATACTCTTTGCAACACACAGGTATTGTTAAAGCATGTATGTATAAGGAAAGGCTGCTAATGGGTATGAGATTTATTTTGGGAGTGGTGAAAATGTTCTGGAATTAAATAATGGTAAACCTGTACAACTTGGTGAATATACTAAAAACCACTGAATTATATACATTTTAAAATGGTGAATTTTGTGTTAAGTGAATTATCTTTTTTTTTTTTTTTAAAGGTAAGATTCTCCACCAGTATCCCAGTACTTACATTTGGCACTGGGGCGAAAATATCTTAATTTTTAAGAAAACACCTTTTCTCACATACTTCTTGGAGAACATAGTCAATTACCTTCCTCAAACATTTAAGTGCCTATCATAGACAGGCACCATGATAGCTGCCACAGAAAACAATTGCCAGACCATCACAGAACCTATGCTGCTAGAGCCTAAGAGGGGAAGGTAACTAGCTGTTTAACTATCACTGTGCCAAGAGCTAGGAAGAAAAAGTATAAAGGTAAGAATGACCTAATCAGAGTGGGAAATGTGAGGATGGGCAGGGTCCCCAAAAAACATTATCTCTAAGAGACACATGTAAGCTTCAGCCCATATCAGGTAGTTAACAACTAATTTGGGCTGACAAGCAGCACAACAAAACCCCTGTTTCACAGGGGTTTGCAGGCCATGCAATTAATAACTGGTTCCCATCCACCACAGGAGACTCACCTGGTCTTGAGGTAAAGCAACCCTGCATTTATATATGTGTATGTTTTACCCACTGACAGTGTTATGATAAGGTTTTAGTGTCCTCACAAATGTTTGTGTTTATTATTCATGTAATCAGGGGCAAATACAAAAAGAAAATTAAGTTATGCTGAAAAACTGCATACATTCAAGTCTCTGATTATTAACGATTGCACAGAAGAGCACAGACAGGGCTTATACAAGCTCAAAAGATATAGAAGGTTCATTTTTGGCTCAAAAGCATTATAAATAAGAACATAAATCAACTATTTATTTGAAGACAGTAAGCTCACATCTTTAACCCTAGATTAGAGGTCAGCTAACTATGGCCTGTGGGTCAAATCTAGCCAATCCACCATTTTCATAAATAAGTTTTACTGGAATATAGCCATGCCCGTTTGTTTTTACACTGAATAGCTGCTTTCCCAACACAACTGCTGAACTCAATAGTGTTAAGAAAAACCTTATCGCCAATACGGTCTAAAATCCTTACTACTTGGCCAACTTGTACTAGATGACAGTAGCCCACACTGATTCAGAACAAAAACATCTTTTTATACATCCTTCAGCAATTAAAGGATGTTCCAGTGGATAAGCAACAGACTTGAAATGCAAAGAACTCTACTTCATTAGTCAATCCACCATGGAGTTCTTGATAAATTGTAATTACATTTTATATACCAGTAAAATTCAGAGCAGTTAGGTCCGAGTTTTCCATAAGTGCTCAGGATTGCTGAAAGCAGGCCTGGGAAAGGTTTTTGTATTAATTATATATTCCTGCCCAATAAATTACCCCCAAGTAAGTATCTTAAACATTTATTATCTCCCCAAGTTTTCTGTGGGTCAGGAATTCAGGGTTGGTTGGGGCTGCCATCATCTGAAACTTAACTGTAGTTGGATGATCTTCTAAGGTGGCCTGGTTACATGCTTGGTAAACTGGTACAAGAGACATCAGCTCCTCTCCACAAGACCTCCTGAGTGTCCTCATAACCTAGCCAGCTTCCCCTGGAGTCAATAATCCATGAGAAAGAGATAGGAAAACACAACATTCTCCTTACGACTTTGCTTTGAAAGTAGATACTGTAACTTCCACACCACATTCTATTTCTTTACAGAACTAAGTAAGAGTCTCTAAGTACAACACATATTCAAGAAAGTCAAAGTTAGGCCTCATTTTTAAAGGAAAAGGTGTTAAAAGAATCTTCATATATTAACATCACTTCAGGGTTTCAAATGATGAGTAAACAGCTTCAACAACATAACCTACAAGGTTTGGTTGACTCAAGAATCTGTGCTTAACCATTATCATACCATGTATTTTGTTCTATTTGTCATAGGAGAGAGACAGTATCACTATTTGTTAACATTCACCAAAGAAAAAAGTAAGCCAACAGAAGAAAGGCAAAGCACTCCAGTTTTTCACATCTGACACAGTAACAGTGATGGGAGGCAGTTATACATTTGCTTTAGTTTTAGTTCTGTTTTGTTTTCCTGCAAGGAGAAGGAAAATTATGGAGACTAGATCATGAACAGATCAAAAATAATTGCAAAGTTGTACCGGAACAGATAGCATTTATGATTCAGTGCCACATAAAAAATTTTCTCAGATACAAACAATAATAACAGAAACTGAAATTTAGATGTGCATTCACAATTGGGAGGGGTGGGGCTGTGCTTGGGAGGTGGGAGGGTGTATTATATCACAATTGCTACAGATGTGTATCAGAGTAACTTCTGGAACAAGGAACATATTAGTAGAGGGAAAAAGTTATTTGTTACAATTCAATGTATTTTGAAAATAAATGTCTCTGTAGACCCATAAGCACTTGACCAAATTCACCTGTTAATACTGTGAGTTTCATTAGGGGAAGCAAGAAGACCAAGGAAGCAAAACTTTCTCACAGAGGGCAGAGAAATAACAGTCATCCTGATTTCCTCAACAAAAAGCTCAAAAATGGTCCTGAATCAGACAATTAAATCACTTTAAATTCAATCAAAATTCACTCTGCCAGGTTGAACAGTATCCCTCCAAAATTTAGATCCTCCCAGAATCTGTGAATGTGGCTTTATTTAGATACAGGGTCCTTGTAGATATAACCAAATTAAGATGAGGTCATCCTGGACTAGAGTGGACCCCAATTCAATGACTAACATCCTCTTAAGAGGGAACTTGGCAACACAGATACATGGAGAGTACCATGTGACAAAAAAAGCCAGATATTGGAGGGACCTGTCTACCTGTCAAGGAACACCAAGGACTGCCAGCAAAAAGCAGAAGCTAGGAAAGAACATGGAACAGTCTTCAACTAAGGCCCCAAGAATGAATCCTGCTGACACCTTGATTTCAGATATCTAGCCTCCAGAATGCCAAAAAAATAAATTTCTGTTGTTTTAAGTTACCAAATTAGTAGTCATTTACTATGGCAGCCAGAGAAAACTAACACATCCACTCAGCTAGGATTATGCAACTTAAGTAATCTCACCATTTTCAGTATTAGAAATATGTATTCACAAACTCAGAACAATAGGAGACAGCATCTCCATTTAATGCCTTGCCCTTTTTGGGTACTGTCACAGGGATGAATCTGACTTAAGAGTCCAATGGACTATGTATGCTGCTGTCAGCCAGAAGGCCACTGAGGCTCTCCCAAAGACCAGTAGAGCACATGCACAGAGCATGGGAGTCAGTTCACCTTAGCTGATAGCCAACAGCCCTAAAAAAAACAAAACCAAACCTATGTTTTTGTTGAAGTCCTCCTGCTAGACCAGAAGTTTAACAAAAAATTACAGGTCAAGAAGTTATTCTTTCAGATTTAAAGTCCTCTTATCTAGATAAGCAAAAAGGACCTACTATAAAGCACAAGGAGCTCCGTTCAATATTCTGTAATAACCTAAATGGAAAAAGAATTAAAAAAAGATACATGTATAACTGAATCACTTTGCTGTACACATGAAACTAACATTGTTAATCAACTACACTCCAATATAAAATAAATTTTTTAAGTAAATAAAGTCTTCTTATCATGATTATTGCATCATAGTGATGGCAGTCTTTCTAACAGTAACCACTGGTAAACTGTGGGTTACCATTTCACTTCTTATTACTTCTGAGTTTCCCAAAACATGTTTCCTAAAAAAAAAAAAAAACATGTTTCCTTTAAACTCTCATTTAAATTATTTTAAACTCAAGCCAGTGCAAATATGCATGGCTGATTTAACCTATCAGTCTGACAGAAAGAGACACTGTCTAGATTATTTTCAGAATTGCTAAACACTTTTCTATTTTATCACCCCTGTATCTTTAGCACAAATTAACACATATTACGCAGGATAAAAGATAAACTTCTGCCCCATATCAGTTCAGTTCAGTTGCTCAGTCGTGTCTGACTCTTTGCGACCCCATGAATCGCAGCACGCCAGGCCTCCCTGTCCATCACCAACTCCCGGAGTTCACCCAGACTCACGTCCATCGAGTCAGTGATGCCATCCAGCCATCTCATCCTCTGGCATCCCCTTCTCATCCTGCCCCAATCCCTCCCAGCATCAGGGTCTTTTCCAATGAGTCAACTCTTCGCATGAGGTGGCCAAAGTACTGGAGTTTCAGCTTCAGCGTCATTCCTTCCAAAGAAATCCCAGGGCTGATCTCCTTCAGAATGGACTGGTTGGATCTCCTTGCAGTCCAAGGGACTCTCAGGAGTCTTCTCCAACACCACAGTTCAAAAGCATCAATTCTTTGGCGCTCAGCCTTCTTCACAGTCCAACTCTCACATCCATACATGACCACAGGAAAAACCATAGCCTGCCCCATATATTTCCCATCAAATTGTGTTACAACATTCCTACAACTATTACTTAGAACATTGGAGAGAACTGGATTCAGATTCTCCAAAAAAGATGTTCGTTAATCACTCCTGATTAAAGCTTAAGCCAGTACAACTTAATACATTTCCAATAAGTGAATATTTGTAGTTACCTGAGCAACTGGAAATATATAAGAATGAAAATATTGACCACAAAGTCACCTTCAAGGATTATTTTTCTAGAAAAGCCTGGCTCTCCCCATACAAAAAGTGGTATTGACCTACCTTGTTTTCGAACATCTTCTACAGCAGCCACAAGCTCCTCCTTGAGAAACTGACTCTCCTTTGCAATTTTATCCCCCTTCTCCAAGAAATTTTCAGTTGCTTGTTCAACAGATGCAGCCAAAACATGGGCCTTCTTAGAACGACCTCTCTTCTTATTAGAGGGCCCCTTGCTATTGGTGTTTACCAAGGTTGTAACCTAAAAGTTTCAATTTTGAAAATTAAACTGTAGCCAACTAAAATTAAAAGAAAAAAAAAAAAAACACACTAAGAGTAACATCTTTACAGATAGCAAGAATAAATTACTCATAGTAAAATGAAACATCACATTTATGAGTCTAGTAAGTATTAACAAATAAGATAAAATTCTCTCCATATTTTAAAATATTCAGCAATGATACGCCATATTTAGTTTCCAAAATAATTTAGCTATCTCAATATGTAAGTTAAGATTTATAATTAATATTTTAATTTCTCAAACATGATCATTAGGTTTTTAAGCTTCATTTTACAGATTAAAAACTAACAATAAACAAATTACATGTCTCTATTATGTCATCAAGAAGTTTAGAAAGGGGTTAACAATGAATTCTGGAGCCCAAGAAAATAATTTACTTACAATTTTAAAATATTTATTTTATATTTATATTTAAAATATTTATTTTCTTGAGCTCCAAAATCACTGCAGATGGTGACTGCAACCATGCCACTACCTCTCATTTTTGTGCTCGAGTACAATGTCTGTCTCCCTCACACTCACACACAGACACATACACGTGCCAAAATGCTACATGTGCACAGCAAGTTGCTAACACTTTAATGAAATGGCATCACACTGTGATATTTGTATTTGTAACAGAACATACCAAACCTACGCTCTCAAATTAAATGACCTTCTAACTGATCCTGGACAACAAAAGTTGTATTAAGCAGGGTGAACAGACTTAATAGTCAAGGTTCCATATCCTATCTTTCTTAGAAATACTTTTAAGTATTAAGTGGTGTGCACTGCATACCACTAGCCCCTATTACTGCCAATCAAGACTGAAGAAAATGGCATCAAATATATTTCTAAAAGGCTAAATGAATCCACACATAAATATTTAATTATTAGTGAAGCCAAACTGTCTCATTACTATCAGCCTAAACTCAACCACTCAAATTAAGGCTTTGAACTAAACAACTTTGCCCTGTGTTTATTACCCAGGCCTACTATTATGGAACCATATAACAACTATGTATTTGTTTGCAGATTCTTACCTGGGTAACAAGAGGCTCTAACAGTCTTTCAACTGCCAGAGTCCTGATCTCTAGACTTTTGGGGTCCCATTTGAAGTTTATGTTGCCTGTGTGGACAGCAGTCATTTCTGAAAGAGAAACAGCCAGTCAGGCAAATATCAAACACACATATGAAACATAAAAAATTTTCTCCTACTCAAGGACTTTTTTACACCAGGAAAGTTACAATCACCACAAGATGAAAGAAATTCTTACCAGCCTGCACATGAGGGCCCAGTAACTCTTACAACCTCTTACACATAAGATTTTGAGTTTACAAACATTATGGGTACTACAAGAAGGCATTCCCAAATCATGAGCTTTTCCCCTTGGGCTTCTCTGGCACCAAGGCACTTCTACCTCCAGTTTTTTCATACGAACCTAGAATCAGGATGAAAAGCTCGAGGAAAAGAAGGCTAATACAGAAGATGCTGATTTGTCTTATTCCGCAATGGTTATAATACACTATTATCTAAAAAGTAAACCTCACTTCATTTTCTGATGGACTCTTAGAGAATATCTTATCTTACTGTATTAAAACCTAACACTTCAATCTACTGTCTTCTGCACCTACAGCTATTATCACTCACAGCCTGAAGAAATTTCAGGTCACACCTAGTCAAGTATCACTGTATCACTGTCAAGGTAAACTTCCATTAGACAGAGGCTTTAAGACTAAGGGAAAAGACTTCAGCCACAATACCAAGCAGTTGGTGTTTGCTTCTAAAAGCAGTGCCTCAAAGATTAAACAGAAAAACAGGTGAGGTATGTAGATGAGGTAAACACTAAACAACCTGTTCATAGAAATACAAATCTTAAAAGGGTGCGTTCTTATGAATTTTTACCTCTTGATTTTCACTCTAAAGGAAAAATGAAGGTCCATGGACAAACCTGGGTACAATGATGTTCACAAAAGCACTATATATGGTCATTAAAATCTGGAAACTACCTATATTTCAAAAAATATACCACTAAATAAATAAACCACAGAACCAATCACAAAATGGGATACTGTGCTGCTCTTAAAAAACTACAGTAACAAAATTTAGGAAGAAATAATAGTATTCTCACTGCCCAGGTCTTTATTTCTATTAAGTACTAATTCCTTTAAAAAAATTTTTTTTAAAAAAGGTATATTCCAGGTCTGATATATCCTATCGTGCAGAAAGCAAGGAAAGACACAATGACTAACAAGAGCATATTAAAAAGATATAAGAACCAAGGGCTCCACTGGCTAAATTCAAAAGTTGAATATCAAAAAGATGACTATAACTGCCTATTAGCTATCCTATCACCATGCATGGTCAGTCGCTTCAATTATGTCCAACTCTTTGCAACCCTATGGACCATAGGCCACCAAGCTCCTCTGTCCATGGGATTCTCCAGGTAAGAATACTGGAGTGGGCCGCCATGCCTTCCCCCAGGGGATCTTCCTGACCCAACCCATGTTCTCTTGCACTGCAGGTGGATTTTTTACCTCTGAGCCACAGGGGAAGCTCTAAGGATCCTCAAAAGGAAAGAAAGGGGTGAGAAGAAAATTTCTGTACCATAAATGTACAACAGAATTAAAAAATGACCATTTTGTAAACCCCAATGTAATAACTGATTCAAACTAGGACTCTCAATGGATATTAACACCATTAGGTGATGGACTACTGGGGAACAGACTATTTGTAAGGTGCCAAAGTATCACCTGACAGGTTTCACTTCTATAATTACAAAGGGGGCAAGACATAGCTTTACAACACTGAGATCTAATGGCCATCTCCTTAAGTAACAAAATTTAGCATTGCTAACAATGCAACTCTGATATTACATGCCTCACATGCCATGCCTTGGCATGTGAAGTGCCCTATATGAAGTGCCCTATATTCCCTAAAAAGTATTCTTAATGAAAAAAAAAAAAAAGTTCCAGATGTTTTTCAAGAGCCCCAGTATTATATAAACTGAGCAAAGTTAATTGTCCAAGAGAAAAATGAAAATTAAATATTTAACCTGAGTCTAATGAAGCCTCTGCATAGGGATTCTAAGCCTTTTTCAATGCATGGATCCCTTAAGCAGTCTAGTGAGTCTTATAGACTAATGTTGTCTGGTAGAAATATAATACAAGCCACCTATGCAATTTAAATTTTTCTAGCAGCCACATTAAAAAGTAGAAAGAAACTAATGAATTAATTTCATAATATTTATTTAACACAGTATATCCAGAATATTATCATTTCATTATGTAACTGATTTTTTAAAATTACTGATTACATAAGATAGTTTAAAAGTACTATGTTGGAAATCTAGGATGTGTTTTACACTTAAGGCATATTTACATTCAGACAAGTCACCTTTCCAGAGCTCAGTAGCCACATGTGGATAGTGGCTTCAGTACTGCACGGTGCAGCTACAGACTCTTCCTCAGAATTTTTTTTTAAATGCATGAAATACAATTCAAAAGATTACAAAGGAAACATATATATTGAGATTAAGCTATCAAAAGCAATATATATGCTCTTTATTTACATACTAAATAAGATGTCAAGAATTCTGATAACTACTTCAAAGTAATAATGAACACACACTTTTTCAACATAGATTACAATTACTTCATGTATGAAAAGCCCTGAGATTCCTCCTGTTGGGACGAAGTTATAGCTTCAACTGAAGTTGGAGTTTGTTTTCTATTGTTAATAATAAATTCCTATTAATAATAACAAAGACAAAACTTTTCCAATCCATATTCAGTGCAGGTTAAAAAACCCTAACCTGAACTGAATTTCACAGAAGTATATAAGGGATACAGATGCACGTTAAATACCACCAGGGAACAGACAATTGGAATATAAGGCATTCTTACAAGACAATGTGGCCTTAACTCTTCAAAAAGTCAATATCGGGGTGTGGGACATAATTTAGACTAAAAGACTCAGGAGACAAAAGAATCTAATGCAACACACATATCTCATTTGGATCCTGGTTTGAAACAAAAAGCTATTAAGAAGACATTTGTAGGAAAACTGGTAAATTTTTATAATAAATATTATATTCACTGGAGGAGGAAATGGCAACCAGCTCCAGTATTCTTGCCTGGAGAACCCCAAGGACAGTATGAAATGCATGCCTGGGGTCGCAAAGAGTTGGACACGACTTGGCGACTGAACAACAACAAATTAAATTATATTATGGAATTAATGCTCAGTTTCATAGCTGGCTTCCCTGGTGGCTCAGGGGTTAAAGCGTCTGCCTGCAATGCAGGAGACCTGGGTTCGATCCCTGGGTTGGGAAGATCCCCTGGAGAAGGAAATGGCAACCCACTCCAGCATTCTTGCCTGGAGAATCCCGTGGACAGAGAAGCCTGGTGGGCTACAGTCCACAAGGTGGCAAAGAGTCGGACACACTGAGCAACTTTAACTTTCACTTTCTTTCTTTTTTTCTTAGGTATGATAATGAACTGCAACTATATAGAAAAAGGACTATTTTTAGGAGATGCGTACTGAAATCTTTAGAAATCAAATGTCAGGATGACTGCAACTTTCAAATTCAGCAAAAGTAAACATACACAGAGAGACCACAAATTACTTAAAAATATTCATAACTATTAAATCTAGATGGAGATCATGTGAAGTGGCTGGGTACACCTGAAATTTCTCATCTTAAAAATAAAGAAAATGTTGTAGAGGTTTATGAGAAAATGTTCAAAATACATACTACTGAAGACAGAAAGCAGATTTCAAAAACAATATGAAGTATAACTGCAGTGGGATATATAAGCCAAAATATTAACAACGATGTTACATCTTAAGATTGGGGGATTAGGAGTGGTGTTAACTTTCTTTTTTCACAATTGTATTCTCTGATTTTATAAAATTACAGCTATTTAGAAAGTTGCTTTTGTAATAAAAGAAGTAGAATCTTTATTTTACAAGGTGCAAGGAGGACAATATAATCAGAAGGCATGCTTGATCATCACTCAACCACTTTGAACTTGTTTCCTCATTTATAAAACAAGGCTATCATTTACTTTAAAAAAAAAGATTATCACTATCTTTAGAGAGCTTGTGTGAAAATTAAACAGACTATGATCCACTGAATTAAATGAATCCATGATAACACCAACAAAGAAGGAAAAATTTTTCCATAATAGGAAATCAGTTAACATATAGAGAAGGAGTAACACATATAGAAAAATCACCATTTAAGAAACCTCACAATACATTCAAGAATTAGCAAAGAATGCTAAAGCAAACAGGTGAAAAGTTTACTGAGTATTAACCCAGTGCTCTGTGCCAACCTAGAGGAGTGGGATTGGGGAGGAGGGGGGGTAGTTCAAGAGCAAAGGGATATATGTATATTTATGACTGATTCACATTGTTGTTGTACAGCAGAAACCAATACAACATCGTAAAGCAATTACCTTCCAATTAAAAATAAATTTAAATAAAAAGGAAACTGAGTATTTACATAGTCTCATAGTAACTCCCAAGAGATTACCAACAGATTACCAAGGGGGAAATAAAGTATTTAACTCTGCAGAGCAGAAACCTGGCAAACACCACCTTAGCCAAGTGACAAAAATATCCGTAATAATGGGAAAAATGGACATCATGTACTTCCTATACAATGCAATAAGAAGGATACACCATTGCCTTCTGTGGTATTTCGAAGTGACATAACCCCCAATCCTGTCAAAAGGAAACATCAGACAAACTCAAAGTAATGGATATTCTATAAAATAACTAGCTACAGTCTTCAAAAATGTCAAGGTAGGAAAAACAAAGAGGCTGAGAAATACTTCCAAATTAAAAGAGGCTAAAAAAAGACATGAAAACTAAATGCAGTCATTCTGGACTGAAAATTGCAGTAGGAATAAGAAACAATTGAGACAACTGATATAATTTGATCAGGGATTCTGAAATAGATAATAAATAGTAATATATCAATGTTAAATTTTGAAAATTCCCATCATCGTATTGTAGCTATGTCCTTATTACACATAATGGGAATGATATCTACAACTTACTCTCATATGGTTTAGAAAAAAAAATAATTTCTTAAATATATACATATACTCAAAGAAGAATGAAAAAATGCGAGGCAGAAGAGAGATAATGAACAGAGGGAAACTGAATGGAAGAATGTGGGATAGGGAGAAGGAAGGGATGGAGAGAGGGAGCGGTAGCAGGAGAGAGGGAGGGGAAGCAGGGGCGGGGGGCGGGGGGGGGGGGGGCTGGCAAGGAAGGAGAGAGACGTCCTGAAATGGCTAATGTAGTTGAGAACTGATTTTTTTTAAATTTTTATTTCATTTTAATGTTAAATAGCCACTAATGACTATCTCATCAGACAGCACAGTTCTAGACCCTCTACAGAATAACAACAGACATCTACATCTCATATTTGAATAATGACCAGGACAAAGTAGAACTGCACGTGTCTGTGACTAGTCCACTCCTAACAACTTTAATATAAAAACATCGGTCTGTATCCTCTTCCCTAAATGAATGCTTGAGGCACAAATAGATAAGACTGCTTTAGATATTGCTGAAAATATTACTGCAAGCATCATCTAACATTTCACAAAGACTTATGTAAGCATCAAAAATTCTAGAACCTAGGCTTCCCTGTTGGCTGGGTGATAAAGAATCCACTTGCCAATGCAGGAGACATGGGATCAATCCCTGGTTCAGGAAGATCCCACATGCCACAGAGCAACTAAGCCCCTTGGCACCATCACTACTGAGCCAGCACTCTAGAACCCATGAGCCACAACTACTGAGCCCACATGCCACAATTACTGAAGCCCAAAAACTCTATAGAGCCTGTGCTCTGCAGTAAGACAAGCTGCCACAATGAAAAGCCCATGCAAGACAACTGGAGAGTAGTGCTGCCCCCCACCCCCCAACACCGCTCAGCACAACTAGAGAAAAGCCCATGCAGCAATGAATACCCAGCACAGCCAAATAAATGAATAAAATTAAACAAATTCTAAAGTCACTGAAAATAGGATGCCAAAAGGAATGTAGATTTGCTTAATCTGGTAACAAAGAATGCCAGTTTCCACAGAATTTGTCTCACCTCAAGTGGGCAAATTTGCTCTCTCTACACTTATACTGTGTAAAGCCTATATTCTGGTTTTTAAAGGTTATTTGTCCACTAAACTGATCAATCCAAGTCAGTAAACCTTAGGAGATGGGACTAGTCTATATCGCTACAGAGCTGACAACTGTAGCTCAAGCAAATGTCATGAAATGTCAAAGATAAGACATTTCAGAAGGAATGATTTTCCCCATGTAACCCACATTTCTGTATCCTAGCATTCCAACCACTGTATCAACACAAAACAGAAAATATTTCAAAGGTTGTAGAGGGAATGAGCCCAAAGATAACTTAAGTGAAGCTACTTGCAAGTAGACGTGTAGTCACATTTTCACATTTGGATTTTAATTATTAAACAAGTACGACACACAACAATTCACTTTCCCAAAGAAATATGCTCATTTTTTCTTGAAATAAAAAGCCTTCATGAAAGGAGCCCAGAGAAAAACATTAGGTCAATCCCTGCCTGGGGAAAAGCACCGAGCCTGAGGACTTGATCACTTTTGAGAACCCGCAAATCAAAATCCAAACACCATACACATGCATTCTTATTGCTTGAGAATTCACAGCTCAAGCCCAGTGAGCAAAACTGAAGACCAGGATGAGAATCCTTAGCTAAAAGACAGGGTTCAGGCCACAGAAAAGCTGCCAAGGAAAAGGAAAGCTATTCACAGATACCTCAAAGAGGGAACAAGCTGCCCAAAGTGAGCCTGGGCAAACTGGACCAGTCCAGTCATGGGGTAAAAAAGGCTTCAGACACTTGGAGAAAAACTAGAATTGCCTTAGAGAAAGAACAAGAGTCCCCTGATTATTGTACACATGTTGGAAAAAAGGATCAAAACATTCTCAAAAAATGTCTTTTCGTCTTTTGTTTCCCTAATTTTGATACTCTGGGGTATAAAATAATTTCACTTTCCTGTTAACTGGAAAAAAAGGCAGAGTGTAAACACAATAACAAAATTCAAACAACCCTGATCTCTCTGGGTCTGGGAACTGGTAAATGGGAAAAGCCTGTGCCCAGCTTCCCATGAGCCGCAGCAGTCTTTATTACACACATCTAAGGTTGGCAGATCATTCAATTTTTAAGAGATCCGAACATGCAGATTTTTATGTTAAATCTTCCAAATTTAATGTTAGAAACTTGTTCCAAAAAATGTTACCACCATATGGGATAATCATGTCTGAGTACTATGTTTGCCCTTTCGGTCACCACTTTGCAGTCACTAAAGATTTCCCCATGAAGTCCTTTCTGATTATACATTCCAGAACTCCACATCCTCTTAAGTAATGTCTCTGAGGAGGTCTTCAGCCTCCCCCATAAGATACACTAGATTCAGGCTCCCACTAAAGATGTTAAGGCAAAGGACTCACTCACTCACTCACTTCCATTGAGAAACTTGAAATATACTGACACTTGAAAACTGAGAACCCATTCAGTGTGTTTTCAAGTCTTAACAACCATGAAGGAAGCAGACTGCTTTGTGACGCATCTTTAATCAAAGGTCCTGCCATGAGTGACACCAAAGGTTATTAAACCATATTACAAAATCAAGTTATGCTTTTGTGACTACAACCCTAAAAGGATTTCAAAAAGTAGAGGTAGAACATTTAAAATCTAATGAAAACACATTCTCTGGAAAGAACATGGCTCCTGGAACCAGCTTCATCATTTATTTTTTCTCTGACATCAGGCAAGTTACCTCAGCTTTCTGAATCCTCAGTTTTCTCATCTACAAAATGGAAGGGGTTGAATTCTAAGCTCCAAGTCTTTTCAGTTCTGAAATTCTAGTATTCCCTTCACTGAAATGATCTCTCAATAGCCTCTGAATTGTTTCATTAAATATAATTTAATTTTCCCAGGTTTAGACTGTGGTAATCCTAGCTGTACTGTAAGTTTAAAGATGACAACTATGCTTATGCTTCTTTACAAGCCTTAAGTTGCTGGCAAGGTGCTTTAAGCAAAGATGCTTTATGCAGAGCAGACACAGGATTAGCTGAATTATATTTATGCAATATGATTTTAAAATATTTACAAGCCTATCACGACAAAGCTCCTACCTCAATCCTAGTTATATCTTCTGCTTCTCTACAATTAATGACATCATTTAAAGTAGCTAAACAAATAACTTTTAAACTCTAGGCAATTTCTAGTTTTCCAATTAACTTACAGAGTACTCCTTCACAACATCTATTACAAAACCTACTAGAGCTAGCCAACCTTAATGAATTACAGCAACCTGAGGTTTTTCCAGGAGGGGATCATGCTTGGTGAAACTAAATAAAACGTTAAACTGTAGTTATTCAGTCTTCAATATCTTATAAATAGCAATCCTAGCTATAAAGCAAAAGTTCACTATAAATTCAGAAAGGGGAAGAGACAGTGGGCAGTTGACTAGCAATCTTCATGAGACAAAGAGAGATGGAGAAGCAGAAAGTAAAAGCACAGCTCCTCCAGAACCAAGGAGGCTGATTGTTGGCAAATGGCCTCATTCATGCAAAGAGCTACATACCTTCTCCAAAGACATTAAATGTTCATTTACAATGGAATGGCCACATCATTCTTAAAATGTGTCTGCTCCAAAGCTTTAGGCTATCCCTACTTAGCTACTCAATGCCAACTTTTTTTTTTCATATAAACAGCAAGGTTAAGTTAATGCAATGGTTGGATGGTTCATTTAAATGCAAATCAAGAAATTTAGAAATTAAAAGTACCCACAGCAATGCTAACTGTCACAGTGCACAAGATACAGGATCGTGGATTAATCAGTGCAGTCCTAGGGATGCTAGGCTACATCTGTATTAAACAGAATTAACAAAGCTGTTGGGATCTTAACCTTCAAATCTCCAGAGTACTGTAAAAACAAAAAAAAAGGAGAAGAAAAAAACAAAACAAAACCTTATGATTAAGACTGACTGACACCTGTTTATTTGACTAAATCCATCCCCAAGCCTGGGTTTCTTCCCCAGTGGTCCTATGATGATCTTGGATCAGAAAGATCCCCTGGAGTAGGAAATGGTAACCCACTCCAGTATTCTCGCCTGGAGAATCCCATGGACTGAGGAGCCTGGCAGGCTACAGCCCATGGAGTCGCAAAGAGTTGGACATGACTGAGCAAACATGGGTGCACCCACAGGTCCCCAAGCCCATCACTTTCTCCTAAAATGTAAACTAGTTGGGAATAGGGGGAAGAGGGACAAGGAGGGTAAGAAAATAAGATGTATAAAACCACAGGTTCATGTAAACAAAAAGAAAACTTGTTCCCTTCTCCCCACTCCAAAAAAAATGCAGTCTCTTTCTAATTACAAGTACAGGATCATCACCCGCCCATTCCAAAAAAAATACTTAGCCTTGGTCAAACCTGGGAGCCAAAACATAATGAGTAAAAAGTTTGCATCTACAGCAGAGTACTGGATTACATAAACCATCATCTTATGTGATCCACTCACATACAAATACATTTTATACCATTTATATGGCACACAATACAAATTGTCACTCAGATATACAGACCTAGAAGAAAAAGGACATGGCTAGGTCTTTGTTTTATTTCAATGTTGTAATATTATGATGATTTTATTACTGCTAAAGGTTATAATTATTTTTAATCATAATAAAACATACCATCACTCTCATTTTCTTATCTTCTCTAGAGTATTGAAGGTAATAGGGTAACACAGGAAACACAATGATTACCAAAAGCACTAAGCAAAGGACAAAAGGTAAACCTAAAAAAACAATGGTTGGTCCACTAGTCACTTAATCAAATATTTTACTGCCTTCTCTGCACAGACACTATTCAAGACAAAAAAAAAAAAAAGTCTTCATGAAACTACACTGTAGTAACAGCATAAGTAAGTAAACAAAACAATATCTGTGCTAGAAAGAAAATTAAGCAGGGTAATGGTAATGAAATGAGGTAGGATCCTTCCAGGACCTTTCTATCTGGATAACACTTGAGCTGAAAGTCAATAAAGAGCCAATCAAGTGAATTATTTGGGGGAGGAGCATTGAACACAGAGGTAACAGAGATAAGACAGAATCTCCCAGGACTTAGAGAAAGAAGTGATCAGTGTGCCTGGAGCATAGAGAAGAAGTAAGAGATCAAATGAAGAGAACAACAGAAACAAGCTCCAGAGCTGCTGGAATAACTGCACTGTGGGCCGGATAGCTATGTCCATTTACTCAGCTTCCATTCCACATGGTTGAGACCATTAACAATGCAAGTGTTTAAGAGAAAACTGCACCAAGCCCTCACAACAGATAACTGATTATGGATGCACAGGAAGTCCCTTTTTCCATAAGAGACTGGATGGTCTGAAAAACAAAGATGAAGCCAGCATCTGGACTGGAAGCTCAAGAAAACAGAGACAAAAGGGAAAAGAGGGTTTTGTTTCACAACAATGGGACTAAAAGGCAGAGAAACTTCTCACCCAGCTGAGAAGCTACACAGGAATAAGAAGACTGTACTTTTCTTAGAGAGCCAGGAGACAAGATGCCCAAACTTGACTAGAGGAAGTACTGAGAAAGAACTGAGGAAAAAAAAAGAAATGTCTCTAAAACTTGTAGCATATACCTTTGATGATTTGGTTACCATTCATTTGTCAATGACTGACCAATTATACATTCTGAGGATCCTGCTAGGTGTCAGGGACACAAAGACTAATCAGAAACCACTACCAGATCATCATAGCAATCACAGCAATCAATTAGTAAGTATAAAAGGAAAAATGTGCCTTTACAATGGAGCTATCTGGCAGATGCCACTTAATCACAAGTGTTTAAACTTATTAGCCTCACCACAGGTGGAACAACCTGACAATCATTTCAATGCTGAGAAAGGTACATCATCACATATGTACTGTTCTTGCCACAAGTGGAAACAATGAGACAAATCCAAACTGCAGACATTCTCTACAATTGGCCTAAACTCTCCAAAAGTGTCAGTCATAGAAAAAATAAAAAGACTGACAAAACCAAAGGAATACAACAACTAAATTCAGTACAGGATCTTTTATTGATTCTTGCATTAAAAAAAACACACTATGAAGGACATCACTGGGACAACTGGTGGGATTTAACATGAATATGGATTGTACAGGAGATCAGGACTTCTAGGAATCTTGTTAAAGGCAAATTCTGCATCCGTAGGTCTAGGGTGATATTTAAGAGTCCGCATTTCTCACAAGTTCCCAGGGCCGGCAGACATTGGCTCTGGACTACTCTTTAAAAGTGATCATGTTACTATATCAAAGTAAAATTTCTTATATATTATAGCTAGTTAAGTAAGGCAATGTCCTTACTCTTAGAGGAGTTACATGCTAAAAAACATAAGGGTGAAATACTTGGTATCTGCAGTTTATTTTCAAATGCCTCAGATAAAAAACTTATATACAGTAATGGAGGAAATCTGAAAAATGTTAGCAATTGATGAAACTAGATGAACTGAAGAATCAAGTACTCATTGTATTACTTTTGACTTTTCTGTACATTTGAAGAATTTCAAAAAAAGAAAGTTGAGGGAAATGCTCACAGTCTAGAAAGAAAAACAGTTTATAATACAACAGAAAGTATAAAGTCATAAAGCAATCCACTGGTGCAAGAGGAGCACCCGGGAGGGAATCCCCAATGGGGAGAATCATCACTGAGGATCCGCTGTCCTAGGAGGGAGGGCAGTTGTTTCAGGTTGTGCAAAGGGACCAAAGGCCTTTGGCATCTTCCAAGAACCACAGGTGTGAAGGAAAAATATTAGTGAAATGTCAGAAGATAAGGCTGAAAGATAAGCAAAGCAATTAAGAAGGCATCAGAGATTATCTTAACTTAAAAATACAATTTTATTCTTACTATTTATATTACTTGAGAAATCCTGAAAAGCACCCCCCACCAAAGAAACACAAAGATAAAAGGCAAACCACCCCCCGCTACAATAACCATATTAAAAACCAAAAGCCAGTACCATCCTGGCCAGCAGCACTTCCCCAGTCTAAAGGCCTTCACACCCACACTGGAGAGTTCAATTCCTCAAAACCCACAAGGCCAGAGCCAAGCATTTTCCTCCTCATCTACTCTCCCTCTGGTTCTCCTCATCTCCACTGACCAAAGCTCTACCTAACTAGGCCCGTTTCTTCCTCTTCCTTCCCCTCCTTGCACCTTACTTTACTTACCCTCCCTGTTTTCAGGAATGTTCTCATTTCCAATCATTCTCCAGATAGCCCCAGACAGTTATCATCACCATGGAATCAACTTCCTCTGAAAAAAACACAAGATTGCTTCCCCAGCCAAAGACAGTATAAAGCTGAAACTCCAACAAACCAACCTTACTCACATTGGTCTGTCAACCTCATCACCTGCCTGCACTCCAAACTCTTCTCCAGGGAGTGCATGTCTCCAGATCTTTGTGTAACCCAGATCCTCTGCTCAGGGCAGACCTTCAAATTCTTCCATCTTCCTTCAAGGCTCACACAGATGTCCTCCGCTTCTAAGAGCTGTTCCCTCTTTTCTGGTTCCCCTATCATTTTACAAGCATCTCTATTACAGCACTTGCTGCATAGCATGATAGCAGTGTGTCCGTCTCCCATAAAGCTGACAGCTCCTTTGAGCACAGGGACCATGCCTTTTGTGAGCACGGTAACTTTCATCTAACAATTCTATAAATGATTAACTGAATTGGCTTAACTGTTTTAAGATTTCACCTAGTAACACTGACACATGTAGAAAGAATTAAGAACTCTCTCTCTCCTGTAATACTTTAGCAAAACAGGTACAGATATTACCAAAGTAAATGTCATTAGTTTGTAAACTTCTTGAGTTTAGCAATGGTGACTTACACACTTTTTTTTTCTTTTGGGCACACCACACAGCCTGTAGGATCATTTCCCCTAAGAAGGATGAAACCTGTGTCCCCTGCAAGGAAGTACCACTTGCACATTCTTAACATCTTCCCTAGCACCTGCTTTTAAAGTCAGGCTTAATAAATCCACTGTATTTAACTGAACCCTTCCTTGAAGCTGAGATACAGCAAATATAGCCTTAGACTTTAACTCAATAAAGATACCTCAAAAATACCACCTTTTCCACTGGTCTTAGTGACTCCAAATAAGTTTAAATTTCTCTCAAGGGTTGCCATACTCCATTTCCTTGAATTTTTTCCTTTCCTCCCAAGGGATCAAGCTCACATTTCACTTTCCCACTTCTGTGCAAAATGACAGGTTTCTAAAGATACACTTCAAAGTCAGTCCAGAGCTTTTCTGAGAACATGATGACCCCAGGTCCAAGGAAGCAAGAAAATGGTAACAGATGATTTTAAGAAAACTTTGCCAATTTAGAGATCCCCAGGAACAGAAAATCCCCATGAACACTGACTCATCAATAATAGTAACTTACCCTCACAGCTCTGCCTTACTCAGTGCACTATCATTTTTCATAAACCATGATTAACAGTCTAGATTAATATTGAAATATTTAACATAATGAAATATTCAACATATCATGAGGGACTAGTTAACAATGCATCTTTGCTGGGAAACAAAGTATGTATCGGTGCTGCACAGGGCAAATGGACCATTAGCAAAGGCTCCTATCCTTCATGTAACTTGAAATGGGCCACTGTGAATGCGTTTTCTGAGTTAGGACCACACTTTCAGTTTCAAGAACAGCCTGCACTTTATCCTGGCTAAAAAACCAGTACAAGATTATGTAATCTGGTAATTAACCAGGCTTCCAACTTACTCCTCAATTTATAATGTCTAATACTAACAAAATAAACCATAGCAACAGAACATTTTCAAAATATAATTGATGTTCCACTTGTTTATGACAGTATTTAACAATGAAATCTCAGAGCAAGAGAAAGAAAGTAATCCACAGCTCAATATAATGAAGTAGAAGAGCCAAAATGAAGTAATCCAGAAAAGAACTACTCTTTAAATTAGCAATTAAGGAATAACATCAGTTATTTAACACTAAGATTAAATTGGATTAAATTATTTCATCACAAAAATTTAACACAAAAGAGAACCAAAAGAGAAAAAAATATAACAGAAATGTTACATTTTTTTCTTCAGTAAAGCTCTTGAAGTCTTTTTTCAAAAACTCTTACAGATGAAAATAACTTCCACAATATAATTCCCCCTCTTCTTTTACTACAATGGGAACACTGAATAGACAAGAAATTTTAAAATCTAATCACACTACTCATACAATACTTGTTCCAAACGATCAAATCTTTGCTACAAATATTCAGAAAAACACTCAAAGTTGCCTTTCTAACTGTATTTGCCTTAAATGCACTGCTCCAAACTTGTAGCCAGTGAAAAAGCACAAATTAAATCCCAATCAAAAGGGGGCTTGATAGATGACAGTCCATCAACAAGTAAACAGAAATGCATGCTCATTTCAAGCTCCATTAGAAATGGGGTAGGGGGTATGCTTACACATGGAGAAAGTTTGTTATTAGAAAGAAAAGAAAAAAAAAAAAAAAAAAACTAAAGGGGAAAATGAACATTTGGAAGCTCCAACAGAGAAAGGGCAATGCTGAAGTTTTATTTTGAAGCAGTTATTTCTGCACACTCTGAACTTTCAATAATGGACAAATTTAGTACAGTGCTCTTGCAAGTGAGCAAAAACAGCATGAAACAGGGTAAATCAGGCCAGATTGTTCACCTCACCACCCTGTTCAGCCCATTCAGCCCAGGCCCACAACATGGGGGCTGAGTCAATCACCACAGTGCATAAGCAACAAACAACATTGTCACCGTCTCAAAGCAAGTATACTGGCACCTGGACAAATTTCAGTAACTGATGCTTTGTAAGACTCTCTACAATGCCTGGTGTATTTAACTTTTTTTCTTAAGAGAAAACAGAAGGTACTAATAAGACTTAAATCCTCCAACACATAAAGTATAACCAAAATTGCTTAAAGATTTCTAAGGGTATGGCTTCAAAGTCACTCAAGAGAAAAAAACTTAATTGGGCTGGGAAAGCATAAAGGATAATTGATTTCATGTTTTTCACTATGTGTTTATATGGAAGGTCAAACTTTCAAAATACAGATTTTTTTAATGAGTTTATTTTTACCTGTTTTTCTTTTTTATATGCAGTAAATTCACTTCAGTTTCCTATTCTACAGCTTTTGAAAAATTCACAGTTGTGTAATCACCTCCAAAATCAAGAGACAGAACAGTTAAAAGAATGTTATTTTCACAACAGCACACACATTGAACTAAACCACACAAGATAAATGTACAAAAATTTACTTCAAGATCAAATTTGGCATCAACTTACTGCAAAATTACAGTAAACAATGATGTGGTGTTGGCATATATCCTTGACGTATTCCTTTTCCTATTTGGAACCAGTCTGTTGTTCCATGTCCAGTTCTAATTGTTGCTTCCTGACCTGCATACAGATTTCTCAAGAGGCAGGTCAGGTGGTCTGGTATTCCCACCTCTTTCACAATTTTCCACAGTTTATTGTGATCCACACAGTCAAAGGCTTTGGCATAGTCAATAAAGCAGAAATAGATGTTTTTCTGGAACTCTCTTGCTTTTTCCATGATCCAGCAGATGTTGGCAATTTGATCTCTGGTTCCTCTGCCTTTTCTAAAACCAGCCTGAACATCAGGAAGTTCACGGTTCACGTATTGCTAAAGCCTGGCTCGGAGAATTTTGAGCATTACTTTACTAGCATGTGAGATGAGTGCAACTGTGCGGTAGTTTGAGCATTCTTTGGCATTGCCTTTCTTTGGGATTGGAATGAAAACTGACCTTTTCCAGTCCTGTGGCCACTGCTGAGTTTTCCAAATTTGCTGGCATATTGAGTGCAGCACTTTCACAGCATCATCTTTCAGGATTTGAAATAGCTCAAGTGGAATTCCATCACCTCCACTAGCTTTGTTCGTAGTGATGCTTTCAATGATGTGCAAAATACTAGACATTTCTCCAGAGATGATATACAAATGGCCAATAAACCCATGAAAATATACTCAGTATCACTAATCATTTGGGGAATACACATCAAAACTATGAGATAACCATCTCACATTCATTAGGATGGCTACTATCAAAACAAAAGAAAACAGGGGAAAAAAAGTGTTGGTAAAGATATGGAAAAAAATTAGAACTTCTGTGCCCGGCTGGTTAGAATGCGAAATGGTACAGCCACTGTGGAAAACAGTATGGCAGTACTTCAAAGAGTTAAAAATAAACTTACCATATAATCCAGCAATTCCACTTCTGGGTATATACTCAAAAGAACTGAAAGCAATGTCTCAGAGATATTTGAACCATGTTCACAGCAGTATACTATTCACAGTAGAACTATCCAAATGTTCATTAACAATTGAACAGATAAGCTAACTGGAATATATATAAAATAATGTTGCTGTTGTCCTCAATAAGGCAAATATATGATTCCATTTATATGAGGTACCTAGAATAGGCAAACTGATAAATAAAATAGAAAAGAAGTTACCAGGAACTGGGAAGAGAGCAGGATGGGGAGTTGCTGCTAAATAAGTAAAGATCCTGTTCAGAATGATGGAAAAGTTCTGAAAACGGATGGGGATGATGTAAACGCACTTAATGCTCAAAAATAGTGAAATGGTAAACTTTACGTTATATATATTTAATAACTTTAGTTAAAAAAAAAAAATTCTTTTAAGAGTAGCAAATCTTTCCCTGGGGAATTCCACTCCTAAGAAGTTCCCCGCCTCCACACCCGCCCCAAAAAAAGAAGTTTCCCTTAAGATGTCAGGACAGGCAGAAGATTCAGCTGCAAATTAAAGCAACTCTGGAAGCAAGCTAAATGTCCAACAGAGGACTGATTAAAGAAGCTATGTTGGAACAGTAGGGGATCATTAACATGCTATGTTAACACTGTGAGATTAACATATTTCATCAATTCTAAAGCATACATATTTCACATCTTTAAGTCTCTAAACTTTGGATGTGTTCTAAAAATGATGGTAGTTCCTAGTGTATTTAGTAGTGTTTACTTCTTGTGTGTGGGCTCAGTCATGTCCAAGTCCCTTCGACCCTATGGGCTGAAGCCTGTCAGGCTCCTCTGTCCATAGGATTTTTCAGGCAAGAATACTGGAGTGGGTTGCCATTTCCTACTCCAGGGGAATCTTCCCAACCCAGGGATAGAATCCACATTTCCTATGTCTCCTGCATTGGCAGGCGGATTCTTTACCACTGAGCCACCTGGGAAGCCCTTATTTTTTCTCAGTGGTACATAAAATAAAGGTTAATCTTAATGCTATTAACAGGGGAAATGTTCAAGTATGATAAATGGACAAGAGCAAATAAAGTAAAAATCTAGTTTTTATAAAAGTTATAATCAATACACTCTTAGAAAAAATATCAGAGGATGTACACCAAAATGTTAATAGTGTTTATCCCTAGGTGATAAAAATGAGTGGTGGTTTTATTAAAAAAAAAAAAAAAACTGGATGTAGGGACTTCCTTGGCAGTCCAGTGGCTAAGACCCTATTCTTCCAATGCAGGGAGCTGGGTTTGATCCCTGGTCAGGGAATGTGCCATATGCCACAACTAAAGATCCCGTGTGCCGCAACTAACAGTCAAATAAATAAAAATAAAACGTTTAAAAAAAAAACAAAACTGGATGTAAAGCCAAGCTGCTTCCACCCCCATATCAATCTGGCAAATCCTATATATAGCATACCTACTCACATTAGACATGAGTCAGGTATCACAAAAGACTGAAAAATGCGAAAGAATGTAATGGCCTTGAAGGAACTCATCATGTAGCAAAAGAATTTATGGTCCACAAGAGCCTTTAGGAAGGTAAATCAGCAACTCAGTGCTATGTAAATAACAGCACTCCATAAGTAAAATAATAAATTAGCATTTTATCACATCAGACATTAAAAATAAATATCCTTTATGAAAGTGAAAGTCGCTCAGTTCTGTCCAACTCTTTGCGAACCCACAGACTGTAGCCTGCCAGGCTCCTTTGTCCACAGAATTCTCCAGGCTAGAATACTGGAGTGGGTAGCCGTTCCCTTCTCCAGAGGATCTTCCAACCCAGGGATCAAACCCAGGTCTCTCGCATTGCAGACAGATTCTTTACCATCTAACCCAATAAGGAAGCCCAAATTATCCCATAAGTTCATCACACTTATTACACAGATGACAAAGTTCAGATTCTCCAGCTGAGATCCATTAAGATTAAAAACCCCTAAAAGCAGTTGACTTCTCTGGTAGCTCAGACAGTAAAGCGTCTGCCTACAACGTGGGAGACTGGGGTTCGATCCCTGGGTTGGGAAGATCCCCGGAGAAGGAAATGGCAACCCACTCCAGTATTCTTGCTTGGAAAAATCCGTGGACAGAGGAACCCGGTAGGTTATAGTCCATGGCGTTGCAAAGAGTCGGACATGACTGAGTGACTTTAACTACAAGCAGGTTATCATCATAAATCAGGTAACAGACACATAATCAATACAAATTAGCAACAGCAGAAAATACCCTGTCATACAATTACTGTTTGTTATGATATTTTAAGAATTACATTAAAAAAAAAATTCTCTTCATAAGTTTTCCTTCCTCACTATGTGCTTACTGTAAAGAGGTCACAATAAAAAACTTTATCTCCTGTCCTCAAAGAAGTCACAGCTCAGCTGAGGAAGGGGTGCAGGGGGAGACACAGAGAAAAGCTCTATGACAACGGAGTTGGCAATGATTTCTTAGAAGACACCAACAACAACAACAAAATAGATAAACTGGACTTGATCAAAATTTAAAACTTTTGAACACTAAAGGACATACCAACAGGGTAAAACTGAGAGAAAATATTTCAAGTCCTGTATCTAATAAGGGATTAACAGCCAGAAGATACTAAGAAATCCTATACCTTAACAACAAAAAACCCAAACAATTAAAATGGGCAAAGGAGTTGAACAGAGATTTCTTCCAAGAAAATACACAAATAGCCAATAACCACATGAAAAACAGTCAACATCACTAAACATTAGAGAAATACAAATCAAAACCACAATGAAACATCAACTCACATCTATCAGGATAACTTATTAAAAAGTAAACAAATCTTTGTAAAAATTAAAAATAGAAATTAACAAGTGTTGATGAAAATGTGGAGAACATGGAACACTTACACATTACTGTTATGAATATAAAATAACACACCTACTGTAGAAAATGGTATGGCAGATCCTCAAAAATTTAAGCACAGAATTACCATACCAAATGAACTAGAAATTCCATTTCTAGGTATATATCCAAAAGAGATGAAAGCAGGAACACAAACACGTATTTGCATACCTGTGTTCACAGGAGCATAATCCACAGTGGCCAAAATGTGGAGGCAACCCAAGTGTTCATCAACAGATGAATGGATAATGGAGTACTCAACCCTTAAAAAGAAGGATATACTGACAACATGGGTAAAACTTGAAAGCATTATGCTAAGTTAAACAAGCCAGGTATTAATACAGTCAAATTCAGAGACAGAAAGTACAATGGAGGTTGCCAGTGGGCCAGAGGGGGAGAGGAAATGGAAAGTTATTGTTTCACGGTTATGGAGCTTCAGTTTAGGACAATGAAAATTTTTTCTGGATAGGGACAGTGACAGTGGTTACACAACAAAGTGAATGTACTTAATGCCACTGAAGTGTACACATAAAGATAATTTAAATTGTACATCTTGTTATGTATATTTTTAAAAGATAATGAGAATGTCATAATCAGGTGCAAATTTCAGAATTTCCAGTAAGTTAAAGATCACTTTCAACAACAATGATCAATGTCTCAACAGAAGAGGCATATCGATCAGATAGATAGCATTTGTGTCAAGAGAAGGACTGAGCATTCCAGAACAAATGCCTGGCAGATGCAGAGACATATAGCAACAATTCACAATAGAAGATAAGGCTGAAAAAGTAAGGACTCAGAAGGTGTTAAATGCCAATCTAAAATTCTGACTAGTGCAGCAACAAGACAGCAGTGTATCTCCCCAAAAGAATAAGTATCGCTTGTATGTAAAAGACTGAATGGTGGAGGGGAAAACAGTAAGAAATTCAGTTAACTTTAGCAGATGTTTATAGAGCAACAATAATGTTCCAAATTCTCAGATCATAAAAACTGAAGGGAGAGGAGGAATGGGTAGCGACTGCAAAGGGATTTCTAGAGTACTAGTAATTTTCTGTTTCTTGATCTGGGTGGTGGACATGGTGGTGTTCACTCAATTCATTAAGCTGCTGCTAAGTCGCGTCAGTCGTGTTCAACTCTGTCCGACCCCACAGACAGCAGCCCGCCAGGCTCCCCCGTCCCTGGGATTCTCCAGGCAAGAACACTGGAGTGGGTTGCCATTTCCTTCTCCAATGCGTGAAAGTGAAGCCGCTCAGTCCTGTCCAACTCTTAGCGACCCCATGGACTGCGGCATACCAGACTCCCCAAAAAAAGTCCCTCACTGTTTCCATTGTTTCCCCATCTATTTGCCATGAAGTGATGGGACCGAATGCCATGATCTTGGTCTTCTGAATGTTGGGCTTTAAGCCAACTTTTTCACTCTCCTCTTTCACTTTCATCAAGAGGTCCTTTAGAAAAATGTATATATAGAAATTATGCTATGCTATGCTAAGTCGCTTCAGTCGTGTCCGACTCTGTGCGACCCCATAGACGGCAGCCCACCAAGGCTCCGCCATCCCTGGGATTCTCCAGGCAAGAATACTGGAGTGGGTTGCCATTTCCTTCTCCAATGCATGAAAGAAAAAAGTCAAAGTGAAGTCGCTCAGTCGTGTCTGCCTTTTAGCGACCCCATGGACTGCAGCCTACCAGGCTCCTCCATCCATGGGATTTTCCAGGCAAGAGTACTCGAGTGGGGTGCCATTGCCTTCTCCAATAGACATTATAGAAATTTCTAAATATAAATTATATAAAATGTAATTTTGGTTTCTATAAATATATTAAAATATACATAAAGTATAAAACAATTTATCCAGAGAACTACAAGCAGTTTTGATAGTTCAAAAATTAATCTAAACTAGAGTGGAAGCAGAGAGAAGGGAAAACAAGAACTTATAAGAGGAAGACAAAATGGAAAGGATTTCATCTGATTACAGCTGGATGGAAAGGAGTAAGAATGAAATGAACATAGTTATCATTCACTCAAAGTATCAACTTGGTAGTCAAGGCCCTCCATTATCTGACTGTTGCTCATCTGTCATAGTTCCACCCACAAGCCAGACTCCATAAAGAAAAGACTCCTTCCTCCTTCATTCAATGGGCATCTAATGTTTTCTTTATTCTCCAGGCCAGATACCATGCCAAAGATCAAGGCTCACTTTCTAACAGAAAAGACAAACAACGATATCAATAACAAGGTATAGTGTAATGGAGTACACCACCTGGTGGAAGAGATCTGCTACCAAAAAGGAAAGTGCTAGCTTAAAGTCTTGTAATAGGATAAAAATGATGGAATACAAAGGGGGAGGGGGTTCATCACTGAGCAAACAACATGTCCAATTCATATTTCATATGTTAAACTTATCTCATTTCTCCAAAATACAGCTCCCTTTATCTCACCACTCTCAGTCCCACCATCTTCCTAGCTCAACTCCCTACTTCCATTTGTACACAATACAAGCCCTGTAAGCACTAGCAGAAGTGATCTTACAAAGGAAATCAGACCATGAAACTCACTACAACGGTTTCTTACAACTCTTAGAAGAAAATCCAAACATGTGATCTGGAGTTTCCTGGCAATTTCATGTGAGGCCTTCCCCCTACTCTAAAAGAACTTAAAGCTACATAAGTCTTCTCTTAGGTCTCTAAACACATGGAGTTCTTTCCTGTCTCAGGACCTTCAGGCAAGCAGAGATCCCTCTTCCCTCTGTGCAGATCTTCATCAGCAAACAAACCACAACAACCAGCTCTATCCTGTCTCACACTGTCCCTTTTTCAAAGAAATCTCAGGACTCTGCCAGTTACTGCCCATCTCCACATCTGGTTTAGGTATAAAAAAGAAAAAGGTATCTCATTTTGGTCCTCGAGTTTGAGAAGCCTCTTGGGACACCCAAGCAGTTCTCTGGTGCACAAGTGACCCTATGGATCAAGTGAGACTTTCTAATTCAAAAAAGAAGCTTCCACTTTAGCATCAGTGTTGGATTTTTAACCTAAGTTTGATGACAGGAAGACTATGTAGAAAAGTGATTCTCAACTTAGAGGAAGAGGGCACCCCTGATCTCTAAGTCACTGTATGGAATGAGATGTTACTAATGAAAGGAGGGTGACACCCCATCAATGATGTAAGGCTTTCGAGATACGTTGGATAGAATCCTTGATAAGAGTGCATAGAACAACAAGTAAAAAAAAAAAAAAAAGAACAAGTAAAACCAAAACAAATACAAAAACAAAAACCCAGACTGAGAAACAAGAACCAAGAGTAAAAGGAAAACCAGGAGAGACTTAGATCACAATTCCATAAACTCCGTTGCCCTTTTATGCTTCCTCCTAACCAAACCCTACTCCTGTTTCATCCAGTTCAAAACCTGTCCTCCCCTGGAAGCATTCTGGTCTTATCCAAACAAAACTCATTAGCCCCCTTTCCATGTCTCCACCAGTTTTTATCATTATTATTATGTAAGACTGACCATTCACAAGCTTCTTATCAATACTATTATGGTAGTAAACGCCATCATTCTTGTACTACACCTGGGGTGTATGTGTCTCTTTCTTATTACAGTGTGAGGTCTTGGGGTTAGATATCATTTCTTAAAATTAATGGATAAAAAAATATTTCACTTAGTAAAACTCAAAAACAGTAAATAACTGGGCAGAGGTTCTGGATAACTTCTCAACCCGTTCCTCTTGTAAAACAAAATAACATCCTAATTAACATGATTTCTAAATTCATACTTTCCTAAAGGAACATAACACCTGTAGCGTCTTTAAAAATCACTGCTAAAGAAAATACCCTCTTATCGAAATGCCTATCCTGTTGCAACAATACAATGATGTAATCATTTCCTTCACCATAAACAAGAAAAGTCCTTAACTTGGTTGGAGACTTAACACAACTTACTCTATTCTAAATTACTGTAAGTTTTGTCCAACACACACACACACAAAGTATTACGAAGACGCAGGGGTACATTAAGAGGGTGTGAGTCCTGGATCTGAGCCAACTGCCGCCCGCATTATTAGGAAGCCATTCCTGCCAAGCCAAGGTTAGGCATTCAGTCAATATTTTTTCCAACAAGTGTTTCACACAAGCACACTCCTTTAAAAGTTAACAAAAAGAGATTCCAACGCCACTCGTGAAAACTAGGACTAATCAGAATTAAGTATTCAATTAACCAGCACAATAAGTCAGAGTAATTTCAAAAACAAAGGTTAATTCGGTGCACGCCAAAAGTCCACACACGGGTGTGGCGCCCATTCCCAGCCAGGCTGTGTCAGGGAAAGGGCCACAAACTTTCCATTTGCTCCGGCCGGCAATGCGGGGCTGCGGGCTCAGCCCATGTCGCGTCCACCTGACCTGGAAGTTTCGGTGGTGGGGGAGGGGTGCGACCACAGATACCACAAACCACACTTACTTCAGAGGAAAACTCAACTCCCGGAACCACCCGCACCTCGAGCAACGCGCACTCTTCCCCGCAAGCAAGGCGGCCGCGGGGGCCCAGCGCGGGTCTGGCGCGCGCACCGAGCCCACTTGAACAAAGTTTAGACACCCGGAGAAACTTTCCAGAAAGGAAGCGCCGCGGTAGCGCGGGGTCCGCCAGTCGCTCCGCTCCAGCCGCCGCGGCCCCTCAACTTCCCGAAGGCCAGGAAGCGCCGGCCCCGCCCGCCGGGCCAGGGCCCAGGCCGGGGGCCCCGCCAGGGAAGCGGGCCGAAGGCCGCACAGGCGCCGGCCTCAAGCCCGATTCAGGGGAAGGTCGCTGAGGTGACCGCGCCCGGCCCGCCCACTCGAGGAGCCCCTCGGACGGCTGGGGAGCCCGCACCCGCACGAAGACGATTACCTGCGGCGAGCTGGGCGAGCGCTGGAAGATTCCAGAGGCCAGAAGCCGACGGGCCGTCGCTTTGTCTCCCCCAGTCCTGCTCGGAGGAGGAAATGGGCCGCCCGGCGCCCCCGCCCCCGGCCCGCCCCCCGCCCGCGGCCCCCGCCCCGCGGCCCGAGCCCCGCCCGCCCTTCTCAGCACCTCCCTCCGGCGCGCTCTTCCCAGCGCCTCCCGCTGCCGCCCAGCTTTCCCAGTTCTCCCTTAGGGGGCGAGTCCTCGACCAAAGAGGCTGGCAATGGCAGACCCGGACCCCTAAAAGGACCTCTTGCTCTCCGCCCTTCACCTCTGAGTTACTTCATCCCAGGCTACTAGAAACCAAAGATGGGAGTGACACCCCTCCCACCCCCGAGAGGAAGGAGGAACGCTCACTCCTGGAACAGCCCGCGAGCTGGGGAGAGCAGGTGAGTCACCGCTCTGCGCACAGGTGAGTACCCGGGCGCGGCCGGCTCAGGCCCCACCCCTTCGCTGGTGCCCCAGGGACCGGGCGAGGAAACGCAGAGTCCCGGGCACGCTCCTCTGAGGAGTGCCACAGGTGTTCCTCAATGACCGGCTTCTGAAAAAAAGTGCTCTAGCCCCCGCTCCTAGTTTCACAGCAAGAGAAACTGAGGCCCCGTAGCTTGAGGCGAAGTGGAGCTAGAATCCGACTCTAGGGACCTCATAAGGTGCAATGGAAGCCCTCCGAGAAATAAGCTAATCCATCTGTCACTTGACAGATGGGGTAACCGAGAGCTATCCTGATCGAGGACAAGAATCTTGTCACAGAGGTGTCCCCTCCAGAGATTGCCCCCAATCGCGTGCGCGCGCGCGCGCGCACACACACACACACACACACACACACAAATTTGAAGGACCTGGCATCTGTCCCTATCCCCCTGGCCATTTAGGGAATTTTATTCCCTGTCTTCCTTTCTTAACTTCCTGGTAAATGTTCCCCCAAAAAAACTACAAGATAAACAAAATACATATTCACTATCAGCCTGGTACAGAAAACACTAATGACATTTTTCTCCATCATGGGATGATGAACACGGTTGATTTCAGTCAGTTCAGTCGCTCAGTCGTGTCCAACTCTTTGCGACCCCATGAACCGCACCACGCCAGGCCTCCCTATCCATCACCAACTCCCGGAGTCCACCCAAACCCATGTCCATCGAGTCGGTGACGCCATCCAACCATCTCATCCTCTGTTGTCCCCTTCTCCTCCTGCCCTCAATCTTTCCCAGCATCAGGGTCTTTTCAAATGAGTCAGCTCTTCACATCAGGTGGCCAAAGTATTGGAGTTTCAGCTTCAACGTCAGTCCTTCCAATGAACACCCAGGACTGATCTCCTTTAGGATGGACTGGTTGGATCTTCTTGCAGTCCAAGGGACTCTCAAGAGTCTTCTCCAACACCACAGTTCAAAACCATCAATTCTTCAGCGCTCAACTTTCTTTATAGTCCAACTCTCACATCCATACATGACCACTGGAAAAACCGTAGCCTTGACTAGACGGACCTTTGCTGGCAAAGTAATCTCTCTGCTTTTTAATATGCTGTCTAGGATGGTCATAACTTTCCTTCCAAGGAGCAAGCATCTTTTAATTTCATGGCTGCAATCACCATCTGCAGTGATTTTGGAGCCCAGAAAAATAAAGTCTGACACTGTTTCCACTGTTTCCCCATCTATTTCCCATGAAGTGATGGGACCGGATGCCATGATCTTCGTTTTCTGAATGTTGAGCTTTAAGCCAACTTTTTCAGTCTCCTCTTTCACTTCAGTATTGGTCTATAAATCCAAAATAATGCAAGACAACAATACCCACAGAGCACTGAACAAGGTGCTAGGGAGACCTGCCGTCAACATGTTTACCCTTTACTACTTATATCTCCCTTTCCCAGGAAATGCAAACTCCTAGAAGACAGCAGCTGTGTTCCCTACAGCACCCAGCACAATGCTCATCCCCTAGGCAATTAATGTCTGTGGGTGAATGTGCCCGCTGTAATTCAAAGCACTGTGGATCTGTGCTAGTTGGGAGTTGCTGACAAAAGGCAGTAGGACCATGAAGGGAGAGAACAACCTTAAAGAGAAAGACCTTAACAAGGCAACTTTTGTCCACCCACATCTCATTCTATGTCTAGCTTCAGAACCTTTGCTCCTATGGCCTCCTCTGCCTGGAGTGGCTATGGCTTCCCTCCCCCTCCCCCACTGTACTTAGCTACCTTAGAACATAGTATTCAATCAATAAATATTTGAACCAACAAGAGATAAAGGAGTATGTTCCATAACTTTGTATATTCATCACTTCACTGAAGTACCAGTTACTTAGTTTGCAAGGTCCCATGTTCAAAAATTGCTAACAATTACAAGATCCCAACATTGGAGCATTAAACCAAGCATGGGGCTTCCCAGGTGGCACAGTGGTAAAGAATTTGCCTGCCAATTCAGGAGACACAGAAATGTGGGTTTGATCCCTGAGTTGGGAAGATCTACTGGATCAGGAAATGGCAACCCACTCCAGGATTCTTGCCTGGAAAATTCCATGGACAGAGGAGCCTGGTGGGTTACAGTCCATGGGGTCAAAAAGAATTGGACACAACTGAGCGCACGCGCATACACACAAACACACACACATACAAGAAGCCTTCCTAAGCATAGGGCCCTGGTACAGACTGAATGTTTGTTTCTCCTCTCCCCCAAATTTATGTTGAAAACCTAATGCCCTTGGTGATGGTATTAGGAGATGGGGCCTCTAGTACATGATTAGGTCATGAGGGATTTGTACCCTTATAAAAGAGGCCCCAGAGATCTCCCTTGCCCCTTCTGCCATGAGAGAACAGAGCTTTGACTATGAATCAGGAAGAGAGCTCTCCCTACATGATGATGCAAATGTCTTGATCTTGGACTTTCCAGTCTCTGGAACTGAGAAATAAATTTCTGTTATTTATAAGCTACTCATTCTGTGGCATTTTGTTATAGCAGCCCCAAAAGACTAAGACAGGCTCTAAAGATGAAAGTGTGGATTTGTTTGAGGAAAAGAAGGATCAGTTCAGTTCAGTTCAGTTCAGTCGCTCAGTCGTGTCCGAATCTTCGACCCCATGAATCGCAGCATGCCAGGCCTCCCTGTCCATCACCAACTCCCGGAGTTCACCCAGACTCATGTCCATTAAGTCAGTGATGCCATCCAGCCATCTCATCCTCTGGCATCCCCTTCTCCTCTTGCCCCCAATCCCTCCGAGCATCAGAGTCTTTTCCAATGAGTCAACTCTTCACATGAGGTGGCCAAAGTACTGGAGTTTCAGCTTTAGCATCATTCCTTCCAAAGAAATCCCAGGGCTGATCTCCTTCAGAATGGACTGGTTGGATCTCCTTGCAGTCCAAGGGACTCTCAAGAGTCTTCTTCAACACCACAGTTCAAAAGCATCAATTCTTTGGCGCTCAGCTTTCTTCACAGTCCAACTCTCACATCCACTGGAAAAACCATAGCCTTGACTAGACGGACCTTTGTTGGATCAGGTGACAGAAAAAGAATATGATAAGAGACTTGCAGTGTTCCCTGTAAGCTATGGTGAGTCACCTCCTGACCCCTGAGAAACCATGACAAGCTTACTAGGGGTAACTTGAGCATTCATTAAGTCCAAGGTACCTGCTATGTGATGGAGCAGCAACAATGAATAAAACTGACTTTAAAACTGAGATAAAATTGAGATCCGTGTTCTCACAAATTTGAAATGTAATAGAAGAGACAGGTATTAAAACAAGTAAACTACAAAAAAAAAAGGTCAAGTGTGAAAATAGGGTAGAGCAACAAGTCGATTTAGGGGAAAATTAACCTAATCTGGGGCTTCCAGTTGGTGCTAGCAGTAAAGAACCTGCCTGCCAATGCAAGAAATGTAAGAGATATGGGTTCAATCCAACCTGCATCCCTTGGAAATGAGTCCAAGATGGCAGAGTAGAAGGACATGCACTCATCTTCTGCAAGAACTCCAAAATTACAACTTGCTGCTGAACAGCCATCAACAGGAGAATGGTGGGTCCCACCAAAAAAATACACCCCCCGTCCAAGGGCAAAGGAGGAGCCCCAGCAAGACTGTAAGGGGAGTGAAATCCCATTTAGAATCAAAACCCATACCCGCCAGAGATGCTCGGAGGGCGAAACAAAACCTTGTGCACACCAGGAGACCCCACAGAGACTGAGCCAGACCTGCCTTTGAGTGTTTGAGTGTCTCCTGAGGAGGTATGGGTCTGCAGTGCCCTGCCACAGGGGCAGGGACTTTGGATGCAACAGACCTGGGTGTGGCATAAGCCCTCTTGGAGGAGGTCGCCATTAACCCCACCATAGAGCCACCAGAATTTACACAGGACTGCGGAAACAGAATCTTGGAGGGCACAAACAAAACCTTGTGCACACCAGGACCCAGGAGAAAGGAGCAGTTAACCCACAAGAGACGGACCCAGACTTGCCTGTGAGTGTCCAGGAGTCTCCAGCGGAGGTGTGGGTCAGCAGTGCCCTGCCGCAGGGTCTGGGGCACTGAGTGCACCTATGGGTGCACAGACGTTTTAAAGCAGGTCACCATTTTCTTCATTACAGGTCAAACAACAGAGAGGGACCACAGCCCTGCCCATCAACAGAAAATTGGATTAAAGATTTACTGAGCATGGCCCCACCCCTCAGAATAAGTTTCCCCCATCCCCAGTCTATCCCGTCAGGAAGCTTCCATAAGCCTCTTATCCTTATCCATCAGAGGGCAGACAGATGAAAACCACAATCACACAAAACTAACCAAACTGATCACATGGACCACATGAACCAAATGGATCACGTATGGATCCATGTGGATCCACATGGATCAAATGGACCACAGCCTTATCTAACTCAATGAAACTATGAGCCATGCCTTGTTGGGCCACCCAAGACAGATGGGCCATGGTGGAGAGTTCTGGCAAAATGTGGTCCACTGGAGAAAGGAATAGTAAACCACTTCAGTATTCTTGCCTTGAGAACCCCATGAACAGTATGAAAAGGCAAAAAGAAAGGACACTGAAAGATGAAATCCCCAGGTCGGTAGGTGCCCAATATGCTACTGTAGAAGAGTGGAGAAATAATTCTAGAAAGAATGAAGAAATAGCCAAAGAGAAAACAATGCCAAGTTGTGGATGTGACTGGTGATGGAAGTAAAGTCCAATGCTGTAAAGAACAATATTGCATAAGAACTTGGAATGTTAGGTCCTTAAATCAAGGTAAATTGGAAGTGGTCAAACAGAAGATGGCACAACAGAAGATGGCAAGAGTGAACATCCACATTTTAGGAATCAGTGAACTAAAATGGACTGGAATGGGCATATTTAATTCAGATGACCATTATATCTACTACTGTGGGCAAGAATCCCTTAGAAGAAATGGAGTAGCCCTCATAGTCAACAAAGAGTCCGAAATGCAGTACTTGGATTTACTCTCAAAGACGACAGAATGATCCTTCTGTTCCTTTCCAAGGCAAACCATTCAGTATCACAGTAATCCAAGTCTATGCCCCAACCACAAATGCCAAAGAAGCTGAGGTTGAACAGTTCTATGAAGACCTATAAGACCTTCTAGAACTAACACCCAAAAAAAGATGTCCTTTTCATCATAGGTGACTGGAATGCAAAAATAGGAAGTCAAGAGATTCCTGGAGTAACAGGCAAGTTTGGTCTTGGAGTAAAAACTGAAGCAGGGCAAAGGCTCAGGTTTACCAAGAGAAAGCACTGGTCATAGCAAACACCCTCTCCCAACAACACAAGAGAAGACTCTACATACACATGGTCATCACCAGATGGTCAAAACTGAAATCAGGTTGATTATATGCTTTGCAGCCAAAGATGGAGAAGCTCTATACAGTCAGCAAAAACAAGACCGAGAGCTGACAAGGCTCAGATCATGAGCTCTTTATTGAAAAATTCAGACTTAAATTGAAGAAAGTAGGGAAAACCATTAGACCGTTCAGGTATGATCTAAATCAAATCCCTTATGAATATACAGTGGAGGTGATGAATATAGATCCAAGGGATTAAATCTGATAGAGTCCCTGAAGATCTGTGGATGGAGATTCATGACATTATATAGGAGGCAGGGTTAGACCATCTCAAAGAAAAAGAAATGCAAAAAGGCAAAATGGTTGTTTGAGGAGGCCTTACAAATAGCTGAGAAAAGAAGTGAAGCTAAAGGCAAAGGAGAAAAGGAAAGATACACCCATTTGAATGCAGAGTTCCAAAGAATAGCAAGGACAGAAAAGAAAGCCATCCTCAGTGGTCAATGCAAAGAAATAGAGGAAAACAATGGAATGAGAAAGACTAGGGATCTCTTCAAGAAAATTAGATACTAAGGGAACATTTCATGCAAAGATGGGCACAGTAAAGGCCAGAAATGGTATGAGCCTAACAGAAGCAAAAGAGATTAAGAAGAGGTGGCAAGAATACACATAACTATATTAAAAAGATCTTCATGACTCAGATAACCACAATGCTGTGATCAACCACCTAGAGCCAGACATCCTGGAATGGGAAGTCAAGTGGGACTTAGGAAGCATCACTACAAACAAAGCTAGTGGAGGTGATGGAATTCCACTTGAGCTATTTCAAATCCTAAAAGATGATGCTGTTAAAGTGCTGTACTCAATATGCCAGCAAATTTGGGAAACTCAGCAGTGGCCACAGGACTGGAAAAGGTCAGTTTTCATTCCAATCACGAAAGGCAATGCCAAAGAATGTTCAAATTACTGTACAATTGCACTCATCTCACATGCTAGCAAAGTAATGCTCAAAATTCTCCAAGCCAGACTTCAACAATACGTGAACCATGAAATTCCAGATGTTCAAGCTGGATTTAGAAAAGGCAGAGGAACCAGAAATCAAATTGCCAACATCCTGTTGGATCATCGAAAAAGCAAGAGAGTTTCAGAAAAACATCTATTTCTGCTTTGACTACACCAAAGCCTTTGACTGTGTGGATCACAACAAACTGTGGAAAATCCTTAAAGAGATGGGAATGCCAAACCACCTCACCTGCCTCCTGAGAAACCTGTATGCAGGTCAAGAAGCAACAGTTAGGACTGGACATGGAACAACAGACTGGTTCCAAATTGGGAAAGGAGTACATCAAGGCTGCATATTGTCACCCTGCTTATTTAACTTATATGCAGAGTACATCATGTGAAATGCTGGACTGGATGAATCACAAGCTGGAATCAAGACTGTTGGGAGAAACATCAGTGACCTCAGATACACAGATGATACCACCCTTATGGCAGAAAGCAAAGAAGAACTAAAGAACCTCTTGATGAAAGTGAAAGTGGAGAGTGAAAAAGTTGGCTTAAAACAACATTCAGAAAACAAAGATCGTGGCATCTGGTCCCATCACTTCATGGGAAATAGATGGGGAAACAATGGAAACAGTTTTAGATTTTCTTTTCTTGGGCTCCAAAATCACTGCAGATGGTGACTGCAGCCATGAAATTAAAAGATGCTTGCTCCTTGGAAGAAAAGCTATGACCAACCTAGACAGCATATTAAAAAGCAGAGACATTACTTTGCCAGCAAAGGTCCATCTAGTCAAACTACGGTTTTTCCAGTAGTCATGTATGGATGTGAGAGTTGGACTATAAAGAAACCTGAGGGGAGGGAAGTGGAAGGGGGGGGGTTCAGGATGGGGAACATGTGTACACCCGTGGCGGATTTATGTTGATGTATGGCAAAACCAATACAATATTGTAAAGTAAAAAAATAAAATGCAGATTGCTGCTGCTAAGTCGCTTCAGTCATGTCCAACTCTGTGCAACCCCATAGATGGCAGCCCATTAGGCTCCTCTGTCCCTGGGATTCTCCAGGCAAGAATACTGGAGTGGGTTGCCATTTCCTTCTCCAATGCAGATTATCAAACCTAAAAAATAAATAAATAAATAAAAATATCAAAGCACACACACAAAAAAGAAAGCTGAGTGCCAAAGAATTGATGCTTTTGAACTGTGATGTTGGATAAGACAGTTGAGACTCCCTTGAACTGCAAGGAGATCAAACCAGTCAATCCTAAAGGAAATCAGACCTGAATATTCATTGGAAGGACTAATGCTGAAGCTGAAACTCCAATACTTTGGCCACCTGATCCGAACTGAAACTCCAATACTTTGTCCACCTGATGCAAAGAACTAACTCATTAGAAAAGACCCTGATGCTGGAAAAGATTGAAGGCAGGAGAAGGGATGACAGAGAATAAGATGGTTGGATGGCATCATCAACTCAATGGACATGACTTTGAGCAAGCTCTGGGAGTTGGTGATGGACAGGGAAGCCTGGTGTGCTGCAGTCCATGATGTCGCAAAGAGTCTGACACAACTGAGTGACTGAACTGAACTGAACCTAATCTGGGGTTCAGTGACCCAAGGAAGTCTCCTTTATGCTGTGACCCACTCTTGCCAGACTTTTTCACTCACCTCTCCACCCAAACTCCACCCTTTATCAAGGTCAGTAATGACCTCCATGATGCCAAATCCAGTGATCAGTCTCTGCCCACGGTTGACTTGTACCATCAGCAGTGTTTAGTCACTCTCCCCCTTAAAATACCATCTCCATTGGATCTCCAAGCACTAGGCTCTTCTGATTTTCCTTCAGTCTCCCTGAATACAACTTCGGAGTCTTCTGTATTAATTTCCTCTACATCTTCGCAAACTCTAAATAGTTTCCAGAGTTCTCAAAGTGCAGTCTAAGAACTCCTGAAACCTTTCCAAGGGATTGTAAGATAAAATCTATTTTAATAGTAATACTAAAATAGCATTTGCTTTTTCCATTCACAATCTCTTATGGAGTAGAGTGTTCTACAGGTTGCGTGCATGCTCAGTCGCTAATTAGTGTCTGACTCTTTGTGACCCCATGAACTATAGCCCACCAGGCTCCTCTGTCCATGGGATTTCCCAGGCAAGAACACTGCAGTGGGTTGTTATTTTCTACTTCAGGGAATCTTCCTGACCTAGGGATCGAACCTGGGTCTCCTGCATTGGCAGGCAAATTCTTTACCACTGAGCCAGCTGGGAAGCATTCTATAGGTTATATGATGTATAATATGGTATCACTCAGAATGCAGAAGCAGATACAAGAATCCAGCTACCTTTCATTAAGCCAGACGTTTAAAAAATTTGCAAAAATGCAAAACAATTACATTTCTCCCCTTGAATTTTCTTTTGTTTTAGAAAACACTGTTATTTTTCTTTTTAAAAATACTGTTTACTTTAATGCCTATAAAAGCAGATCTGCCAAAATAAACTTTAAGACTTTCTATATTAAAAAAAAAAAGTTATTTATGATAACATGCAATACTGCAGTCAATACTGACAGATAAAACTCCCATAAAGAAAAGCTCTTCAAGATGCTCAAAAAATTTTAAGAGTGTAAAAGGATCTTGAGACTTAAAAGTTTAAGAACTGCTGTTAAGAGTGTCCCAGGACTCCATCCTTCAACTTCTTTTTCTGTCTACCATCAACCCACTGGTGATCTCATCCAATCTTTTTGCTTTAAATATGCTGGCAACTGTAGGTTTGTATTTCAACCTGAACCTTTCCCTCTGAATTCTAAACTTGCAGACCGAGCTCCCTACTTGATACCATCATAAGAATATCCAGAAGGCACTTAGGCATCTCACACTGTATATCTATGTGTCCAAAGCTGATTTCCTGAAACCTCTGTCAAAACCTACCAATCTAATAATTTTCTTCATTTCATAAATTGCAATCCCATTCTTTAGTTGTTTAAGCCAAAACTTTGGAGTCATCTTTGACTGTTTTATTTCATGCACACATTTCATATTTGATTCCTCAGCAAATCCTGTGCCTCTTTCTTCAACATATATTTGGAATCTACCAACTTTTTACCATCTCCACTGTTAACATCCTGAGTCAAGCTATCATCATCACTTAGCTTGAATTTCATGTGCGTGCAACCTCAGTCATATCCGACTCTTTGCAATCCCATGAACTGTAGCCCTCCAGGCTCCTCCATGGGATTATCCCAGCAAGAATACTGGAGTGGGTTGTCATTTCCTCCTCCAGGGGATCTTCCTGACCCAGGGATTGAACCTGCGGCTCCTGCATTGGCAGGCAGATTCTTTACCACCTGAGAATTTAACAGGAGACTCCTAACTACTCTTCCTACTTCAGCCTTTGCTTCCCTCAGTCTTTTCTCAATTCAGTAGCTGGAGTGATTCTATTAAAAAATTTAATAAATCCAAACATGTCACTATTACTCTACCCCAAACCCTCTAGTGGCTCCTGTCTCAGACTAAAAGGCAAGTTCCATATAAGGGCCTCCAGAGCTCACCTGCCCCCACACACCCCTCTGACACACTGGCCTCTTTACTAATCCTGGAACACTTGGAGGCAGGCTCTCGCCTTAGGGCCTTTGCTTTCTGCCTGGAATGTTCTCCAAATAGCTGCCTGACTCACTCCTTCACCTCCCCCAGGTCTTTTGCTCAGCTTTCACTTTCTTGGTGAGGCTTCTTCTTGGCCACAGTATCTAAAATCGCATTCCCTCCCCCCAGCATCCCATCCTTCATTGCTTTATTTTCTTCCTTAGGATGTATCACCATCTTACATATAAAGTCATATAGTATATATTTATACATATATTTTCATAATTATTGTTTTCTCCTAACTCTCACTAGAATTTAAGCCCCATGAGGGTTAGACTTTTTGTCTGTTTTCTTCAGTGCTATATCCCTGGTACCTGGAATATACTTCTAGCAGAGGACCTGAAGGACATGGTGGTGGTGGTAGTTTAGTTGCTAAGTCATATTCAACTCTTGCAACCCCATGAACTGTCCAGGCTCCTCTGTCCATGGGATTCTCCAGGCAAGAATACTGGAGTGGGTTACCATTTCCTTCTCCAACATAGCAGGTCCCTCAATATACATTTGTTAAATAAATGAAAGAAAGAATGCATGAGATATATAGAAAAGTCATTGACTGTATGGATAGAGAAGGAAGGAAAGAGTAATTCTAGACAAGGGACAAGCAAGTTTGACAGCCCCAAATCCCACTACTGGAAAAGAAGTTCTGTGATTTGGGAGCAGTAAAGCAGGCAGAGGCCAAACTGGAGAAGGCTTTGTGAGGCTTCAGACTTGATTGTGAGGGAATGGGGACCATAGAGGATTTCAAACAAAGAGGTAAGTTGATCACATTTTTTTTTTTTTTAATTCATTTTGCAAAAATGCAGATTGTAAAGCAATGCACATAATATCCCATTTATGTTTGAACACTGTATACACATTTGTTTTAATGCTCTTTTCTCACATCATCTGAGCCATTTAAATCCCACCATCTGTTCAAAACCTCCAGGTCTTCCCATCTCACTCTAAAGAGTAGTCTTGCTCAGCAACCTCAAACCCGTCTCTGGCTTTTCCCTTCTATCTTTCCACTCCAACCTACACTGGAGTCCTAGACATTCCCGTAACACAATGAAGCACTTTCCTTCCTCAGGGCCTTTTCATTTCCCATTTCTTCTGCTTGGAATGGTCTCCCAGATAGCTCCTTAGCTCACTCCATGGCTTCACCAAGATCTGTGTTCAAATATCATCTTATTTAAGAGGCTTTCCCTAGTAAAATAACATTAGCACCCTTTCTTCCCCTCTCCATTTTATTTCTTAGCATCTGTCACCACCTAACATATTAGGGGTTTCAACATCTCCTGGTCACAGAGAACTTCCCTGACCACATCCTCTACACCCCAGTCCCTCTCCACCCATGTTACTACATTCTCTTACTTACAGCACTTATCCCTTCTCTAGAATTGTCTTGTCTAATGACTTCTTTTCATTATTAATAATTTTATGTATTTATTTATTTTTGCTGTGCTTATTCATCCTTGCTGCACAGGCTTTCTCTAATTGCAGTGAGCAGGGGCCACTCTTTGTTGTAGCACATGGACTTCTCATTGCAGTGGCTTCTCTTGTTGTGGAGCACAGGCTCTAGTGCACACAGGCTTCAGTAGTTGTGGCACATAGGCTCTAGAGAACAGGCTCAATGGTTGTGGTACAAGGGCTTAGTTGCTCTGGGGCATGTGGGATCTTCTCAGACCAGGGATTAAACCTATGTCTCCCGCACTCCGGCAGGCAGATTCTTTACTACTGAGCCACCAAGGAAACCCCTGATTTATTTTCTCTTTCCTCTATTATATTATAAACTGCATGAGGACAGGAATCTTGTCTGACATTTTTTACTTCTCTGCTCAAATAATTTAGCACAGTGCCTGGAAAATAAAATACACTTTAAAAATACTCAGAGAAAGAATGAGTGGCCATAGATATAGAAGGAAAGCCAAGTGTCATTAAAGTCAAGGACTTGTTCACTAATGTCAGTTGATGGTATCTGGGTTGAAACTTCACCTTTCAACTTCAGGTTGATTAACATGCATCAAGGATGTTAAGAGGACTTCTGTGGTGGTTGAGTGGATAAGAATCAACCTGCCAATGCAGGAGAAATGGATTCCTGGTCCAGGAAGATTCCATGTGCTTGGTCCAGGAAGATTCCACATGCCTTGGAGCAACTAAGCTTGTGCTCTACAGCTACTGAGCCTGCGTACCTAGAGCCTGTGCTCTACAACAAGAGAAGCCATCGCAATGAGAATCGTGCATGCTGCAATGAAGAGTAACACCACTTGCCACAACTAGAGAAAAGCCCACACAAAACATGAAGACCTGGCACAGCCAAAAATAAAAGATAATAAATTAATTAATAAAAAATAATAGTTCTAAGAAAGAAAGAAAGTGAAGTTGCTCAGTCGTGTCCGACTCTTTGCAACCCCATGGACTGTAGCCTAACAGGCTCCTCCATCCATGGGATTTTCTAGGCAAGAATACTGGAGTGGGTTGCCATTTCCTTCTCCAGGAGATCTTCCCGACCCAGGGATTGAACCCGGGTCTGCTGCATTGTAGGCAGATACTTTACCATCTAAGCCACCAGGGAAGTCTAATAGTTCTAAACAAAACCCCTGCAAAAAGGATGTTAAGGAAAAAATGGTCCAAAAAAGTCAATCAGAAAGACTTCATGGAGTATTATGAAAAGTAACATAAAATAATGTCAAAATGTCAATAAAGATGAACCATGAGAGATCATTTTAAAGATTTTCTACATTACATTGTGGTGGTGTTTAGTTACTAAGTTGTGTCCAACTCTTTGTGGCCCCATAGACTGCAATACGCCAACCTTCCCTGTCCATCACTATCTTCCAGAGTTTGCTCAAATTCACACCCATTGGCCAATGATACTATCCAACCATCTCATCCTCTGTCACCCCCTTCTCCTTATGCCCTCAATCTTTCCCAGCATCACAGTCTTTTCCAGTGAGTCGGCTCTTCGCATCAGGTAGCCAAAGTATTGGAGCTTCAACTTCAGCATCAGACCTTCTAATGAATATTCAGGATTGATTTCCTTTAGGATTGACTGGTTTGCTCTCCTTGCTGTCCAAGGGACTCTCAAGAGTCTTCTCCAGCACCATAATTCGAAAGCATCGATTCTTTGGCCCTCAGCCTTCTTATGGTACAACTCTCATATCTGTACATGACTATTGGAAAAACCATAGCTTTGAGTACACAGACTTTGGTCGGCAAAGTGATGTCTCTGCTTTTTAATATGCTGTCTAGGTTTGTCATAGCTTTCCTTCCAAGGAGCAAGCATCTTTTAATTTCATGACTGCAGTCACCATCACCATCTGCAGTAATTTTGGAGCCCCCCAAAATTATAATCTGTCACTGCTTTCACTTTTTCCCCCATCTATTTGCCATGAAGTGATGGGACCAGATGCCATGATCTTAGGTATTTTTTTTTTTAATCTTAGTTTTTTGAATGTTGAGTTTTAAGTCAGCTTTTTCACTCTCCTCTTTCAGCCTCATCAAGAGCTTCTTTAGTTCCTCTTTGCTTTCTGCTGTTAGAGAGGTATCATCTGCATACCTGAGGTTGTTGATATTTCTCTTGGAAATCTTGATTCCAGCTTGTGATTCATCCAGCCCAGCATTTCACATGATGTACTCTGCATATATAAGTTAAATAAGCAGAGTGACAGTATACAGCCTTGTCATACTCCTTTCCCAATTTTGAACCACTCCATTGTTCCATGACCAGTTCTAACTGTTGCTTCTTGACTTGCATACAGGTTTCTCAGAAGACAGGTAGGTGGTCTGGTATTCCCATCTCTTGAAGATTTTCCACAGTTTGTGGTGATCCACACAGTCAAAGGTTTTAGCATATTCAATAAAGCAGAAGTAGATGTTTTTCTGGAATTCCCTTGCTTTTTCTATGACCTAAAAGGTGTTAACAATTTAATCTCTGGTTCCTCCGTCTTTTCTGAATTCAGATTGTACATCTGGAACTTCTCAGTTCATGTATTGTTGAAGCCTAGCTTGAAGGATTCTGAGCATTACTTTGGTACCATGTGAAATGAGCACAATTGTATGGTAGTTTGAGCATTCTTTGGTATTGCTTTTCTTTGGGATTGGAATGAAAACTGACCTTTTCCAGTCCTGTGGCCACTGCTGAATTTTCCAAATTTGCTGGCATATTGAGTGTAGCACTTTAACAGCATCATCTTTGAGGATTTCAAATAGCTCAGGTGGAATTCCATCACCTCCACTAGGTATGTTTGTAGTAATGCCTCACACTATAGGATGTCTGGGTCTAGGTGAGTGACCACACCATCCTGATTATCAAGGTCATTAAGTCCTTTTTTATATCATTCTTCTGTGTATTCTTGCCACCTCTTCTTAATCTCTTCTGACTTCTGCCATTTATCATGCTCATCCTTGCTTAAAATGACCCCTTGATACCTCCAATTTTCTTCTTCAAGAAAAAGATCTCTAGTCTTTCCTATTGTGTTGTTTTCTGCTGTTTGTATTGTTCATTAAGAAGGCTTTCTTGTCTCTCCTTGCTATTCTCTGGATCTCTGCATTCAGTTGGATATATCTTTTCCTTTCTCCTTGCCTTTGGCTTCTTTTCTTTACTCAGCTATTTGTAAAGCCTACTCAGACAACCACTTTGCTTTCTTGCATTTCTTTTTCTTTGGGATGGTTTTGGTCACTGCTTCCTGTACAGTGTTATAAACCTATGTCCATAGTTCTTCAGGCACTCTATCAGATCTAATCCCTTGAATCTATATTCATCACCTCTATTGTATATTCATAAGGGATTTGACTTAGATCATACCTGAATGGCCTAGTGCTTTTCCCTACTTTCTTCAATTTAAGTCTGAATTTTTCAATAAAGAGCTCATGATCTGAGCCTTGTCAGCTCCCTGTATTATTTTTGCTGACTGTATAGAGCTTCTCCATCTTTGGCTGCAAAGAATATAATCAATCTGTTCTCAGTATTGACCATCTCATGATGTCCATGTATAGAGTTGTCCCTTGTGTTTTTGGAAGAGGGTGTTTGCTATGACCATTGTGTTCTCTTGACAAAACTCTGTTAGCCTTTGCCCTGCTTCATTTTGTACTCCAAGGCCAAACTTACCTGTTATTCCAGGTATTTCTTGACTTCCTACTTTTGCATTCCAGTCCCCTATGATGAAAAGGACATCTTTTTTAGTGTTCTAGAAAGTCTTGTAGGTCTTCATAGAAACTTTCCACTTCAGCTTCTTTGGCATTATTGGTTGGGGCATATACTTGGATTACTGTGATGCTGAAAAGTTTGCCTTGAAAACAAACAGATCATTCTGTCATTTTTGAGACTGCACCCAAGCACTGCATTTTGGACTCTTTTGTTGACTATGAGGACGACTCCATTTCTTCTAAAGGATTCTTGTCCACAATAGTAGATATAATGGTCATCTGAATTAAATTCTCCCACTCCCATCCATTTTAGTTTACTGATTCCTAAGATGTCGATGTTCACTCTTGCCATCTCCTGCTTGACCACATCCAATTTACCTTGATTCATGGACCTAATATTCCAGGTTCCTATGCAATATTTTTCTTTACAGCATCAGACTTTACTTTTACCACCAGACAACTGAGTGTCATTTCCCAGCCTCTTCATTCTTTCTGGACCTACTTCTCTGCTCTTCCCCAGTAACACATTGGATACTTTCTGACCTGGGGGGCTCATCTTCCAGTGTCATCTTTTTGCCTTTTCATACTGTTCATGGGGTTCTCAAGGCAAGAATACTGGAGTGCTTTGCCATTCCCTATTCCAGTCGACCACATTTTGTCAGAACTCTCCACTATGACCATCGGTCTTGGGTGGCCCTGCATGGCATGGCTCATAGCTTCACTGAGTCAAGCCCCTTCACCACAACAAGGCTGTGATCCATGTAGGGCTATATCATGAGGATTTCATTATTATTTATCTACATGTGCTGGTAAATAGCTTACCAGTTTACAAAGCACATTCCTGAATGTTATCTCATTTGAGGAGGGAAGAACCAGAATGAGTAAAGATCTAAAAACAATGAAGATGAGAACTGACCTGGCAGCTTTGCAGTCAGAGTTTGGGAAGACTTTACCACTTGTTTGTTGCCATGAAATGATGGGTACCCCCTCCCCCAATAAGGCCCATGTACATGGTACTAAGTTGCTTCAGTTGTGTACGACTCTTTGCAACTCTGTGGACTGTAGCCCGCCAGGCTCCTCTCTCTGTGGGATTCTCCAGGCAAGAATACTGGAGTGGGTTGCCATGACCTCCTCCAGGGGATCTTCCTGACCCAGGGATCAAACCTGCGTCTTCTGCGACTCCTGCATCGTGGAAGGATTCTTTTACCACAGAGCCACTGGGGAAGCCCAATAAGGCCCATAGAAAAGATCAAAAGGACTCTTGGATTAGCCTGAAGAAAGCCAACAAACAAAGTCAGATTTGGACAGGAGAGAAAAACACTAAAGGTAAAACCTAAAGCTGGGACCATATCAGGGTCAAAGGCAGTTGGATGCCTGTTGGTCCTGCTTGCCTTTCCATTCCCTTTCAGATGAGTAGGGGAAAGCCATAAAGCCCTGCCATCCTGGCAGAGTTATCTATTAGCTTAGCTAACACCAGAGATTTTCCTCATTTCTGTGTAGCTCAGTTCACAATGCTATCTGTACCTTCTTAGGTAGGGACTAAGCATTTTAAAAATCTCCCTGGGTGGACTTCCTTGGAGATCCGTTGGTTAAGAATCTGCATGCCAGTGCAGGAGACACAGGTTAGATTCCTGCTCTGGGAAGATTCCACTTGTCAAGGGGCAACTAGGCCCATGTGCCACAACTACTGAAGCCCACATGCATAGAGCCCACACTTCACAAGAGAAACCACTGCAGTGAGAAGCCCATGCACCAAAACTAGAGAAAGCCCACAAGCAGCAACAAAGACCCAGCACAGCTAAAAATAAATATATATATATATACACATATATATAAAAAACAACAATAAAAGATATCCCTGGGTGATTCTCCTGTGCAGCCAGAATTGAGAATCACTGATAATTTATCTAAGGCTGGACAGAAAATAAAGTCAAATCACACATACCTAAAACTCACTCATTAATTCATTTCTGCACACAATCATAATTATTTTAATACTCAATAACTGAAAATAAAAACAATTTATAGAGAGTTCCAGAAAAACATCTATGTCTGCTTTATTGACTATGCCAAAGCCTTTGACTGTGTGGATCACAATAAACTGTGGGAAATTCTGAAAGAGATGGGAATACCAGACCACCTGACCTGCCCCTTGAGAAATTTGTATGCAGGTCAGGAAACAACAGTTAGAACTGGACATGGAACAGACTGGTTCCAAATACGAAAAGGAGTACGTCAGGCTGTATATTGTCACCCTGTTTATTTAACTTATATGCAGAGTACATCATGAGAAACGCTGGGCTGGAAGAAACACAAGCTGGAATCAAGACTGCCAGGAGAAATATCAATCACCTCAGATATGCAAATGACACCACCCTTAGGGCAGAAAGTGAAGAGGAACTCAAAAGCCTCCTGATGAAAGTGAAAGTGGAGAGTGAAAAAGTTGGCTTAAAGCTCAACATTCAGAAAACGAAGATCATGGCATCCGGTCCCATCACTTCATGGGAAATAGATGGGGAAACAGTGGAAACAGTGTCAGACTTTATTTTTGGGGACTCCAAAATCACTGCAGATGGTGACTGCAGCCATGAAATTAAAAGACACTTACTCCTTGGAAGGGAAGTTATGACCAACCTAGATAGCATATTCAAAAGCAGAGACATTACTTTGCCAACAAAGGTTCGTCTAGTCAAGGCTATGGTTTTTCCTGTGGTCACGTATGGATGTGAGAGTTGGACTGTGAAGAAAGCTAAGCGCCGAAGAATTGATGGTTTTGAACTGTGGTGTTGGAGAAGACTCTTGAGAGTCCCTTGGACTGCAGGGAGATCCACCCAGTCCATTCTGAAGGAGATCAGCCCTGGGATTTCTTTGGAAGGAATGATGCTAAAGCTGAAACTCCAGTACTTTGGCCACCTCATGCGAAGAGTTGACTCATTGGAAAAGACTCTGATGCTGGGAGGGATTGGGGGCAAGAGGAGAAGGGGACGACAGAGGATGAGATGGCTGGATGGCATCACTGACTCGATGGACATGAGTCTGGGTGAACTCCGGAAGTTGGTGATGGACAGGGAGGCCTGGCGTGCTGTGATTCATGGGGTCACAAAGAGTCGGACACGACTGAGCGACTGATCTGATCTGATCTGATATTTACTAAGTCTTAGATACATGTTAAGAACTTTTATTCCATGTTAAGAGCTTCACATGTCATCAAAACTTCTTAACAATCCTAAAGAAGTTACTATTGTATTCCTCATTCTGTAAATGAGAAACAGAACTTTGGATCACACTGGGAACATGGCAGTGCTCGGACCCAGATCAACCAGAATCCAGAACAAGACTCTTAACCTTGTCCCACTTAGCCTCTGAAATGTCAATGGCTTTTAAAAACTCTTTGTTGACCTGCTACATTCAGAATAGTTTTCATTTTAAGACTATATTATGATGGAGGTAATTTCAATCCCTAGTTGTTATACTATTACAACAATGTGATAAGTGGGGCTGGTTGGGGGTTTTTTAGGAGGTGGGGTGCCAGGACAGGTGCTCACTTGTATCCTTTACAGGCCTCTTCTAATAAGAGCATGCTACTGGCTTTAATCAGTGAGTTAAGTTTTAAATAAAAACAACCAAACTTAGGTCCTTGACACTTATGAAACATGCATAATGTTCTCTTTTTTTGTGTTACTCATCTTCCCTGTAGAAACTAAAATCAAGATTTAGTTTTTAAAATCAGTAATCAGTGGGTGTTCATGATTCTTTCTCCTCTGATATGATCAAAGACGTTTACACAAAAACAAACACTCCCCTTGCCCTTTCATGCTGGTATTTTTATTGATAACAATGGAGAAAGAGAACCTGAAAAGAGAAAAGTTAAAGACAACCAAACACAGTCATATCTAAAAGAAGTCTTTTAAAAAGGGAAGGAGATGGAGATGGGTGTGGTGCTTTATTCTTCTTTTTAAAGTATCAGTAGGCTTTATTATAGAAAGCTTGTTGTTTGTATTCACCATTCTAAAAATTCTTTGACATTTTTAGATTTTTATAAGGGTATGAAATGCTCTATCAAGATAAGAATTGTGGCACAGTAATATAAACTAATTAATACACTTTAGATTTCAGATGTATTAGTGAATGAGTCCAAGTGGAAGAGGCCAAGCACAGCAGGAGCCCAACAGGGGAAGGCCCATCGTACTGGAAACCGGGACAGTGAAAAACGAACTCAGCAGAAAGCTCACGCAGCCCAGTCTCAGATTCCAGAAGACCTCCAGTTAAGAAACCTTGGACCACTGGACAAAACCCCAAGAGGGATTGTCAGAAGATCCTCTGACCAATCCTGAGGAAGTCTGGTACACTGATGGAAGCAGCTTTGTCTTAGATGGAAAAAGAAGAGCCAGGTCAACCAGCTACAACATGCAGTGCCAGTTCAACAAAGATATAAAACTACAGCTGACCACAGAAAATATCACACACCCTTGGACACTGCTATAAGGACTCTGAAGATTGAGACTAGCAAGAGGGGGAGGCCCAATACCCGTCACCATCCCAGTTCAGCAGGAAGTAGCCAGAAAGACCTCGACACCCCTATTCCCAAAGAATTGGGAATTCTTGAGGGGGCAATGTTAGGTAGGTAGAATAGGAAAAAGGAGTCCAAAATGGAGGTGGCTAAATCCCATGGACGGAGAAGCCTGGTAGGCTGCAGTCCATTGGGTCGCTAAGAGTCAGACATGACTGAGTGACTTCACTTTCACTTTTCACTTTCACACATTGGAGAAAAAAATGGCAACCCACTCCAGTGTTCTTGCCTTGAGAATCCCAGGGACGGGGGAGCCTGGTGGGCTTCCGTCTATGGGGTCACAGAGTCGGACATGACTGAAGCAACTTAGCAGCAGCAGCAGTGAATGAGTCATTTGTCTCCATTCATTGCTTTCATTGCTTAACAACAATTTTTCTAAATTCCAAGAAATTCTGAGAAAAAGAAAACCTGTTTGAACAGAGCAGAGATATACATCTGCCAAGAATCTTTAATGCCCACGTGTGTCCCAGATGGACACTGAATACAGGAAAACTTAAAGTAGAAGCCGGGCAGCCTTTGTCTTTGGTTTGCCCAGAATGAATTTGATTCTGGGTTGACTGGAGTTAGGAGGTCAAGTAGGCCCTAGGATTCCTAGACTCTATGAGCTCACAGTAGAGTCTGGCCAACATACATTCCTTCTTGTCTGTCTCCCACCATCAGTTCTTACCAGTCCAGCTTCTTTATTTCTTTAGTCACAGTAACTCACTCTTCTATCTGCCCTTGAGTTTGGCAGGACCTGCCCCTCTATCACAGAAGACAACTACCATATTCATTCATTCATCCATTTGTTTGCTCAGTCAACAAATATTTTAGAGCACCTACTATGAGATGTGCATTGTACTAGATCCTAGAAATACAGTAGTGGGCAGTCCTCATGAAATTTACATTCCAGAGACAGAGAAAGACAATAAGTAACAATTAAATAAACAATGTGATTTCAGATAGAGTGACTAGGAGGAAGCATGCTTATTTGGATAGAAAGGTCAGGAAAGGCCTCACTGAAAAGGTGATCTTTGAGCTGAGACCTGAATGACCATAAAGAATCCTGTGATGGGGCAGAATATCTCATGGGGGGAAACAGCAAGTGTAAAGGCCTGAGGGTGGGGAAAAGCCTGGCATATTCAAGGAACATGAAAAAGCAAGTGTGTAAGGAGTAAAAAATGAGGAAAAGATAGTACTACATAAGGTCAGAGGCATAGGCAAGGGCCAAATCATGTAGGACCTTGTAGGTGATGGTAAAAAGTTTGGGTTGTTCTTTAAGAGCAATGCAAACCCCCTCAGACTATTAAGAAATGAAGTGACCATGATCTGATTTGCATTTTTAAAAGGTCACTGGACTGCTATATTAAGAATGAAGCGCGGTTGCACAGCAAAGGAAACTGTAAAAAAAAAGACAACCCTCAGAGTGGGAGAAAATATTTGCAAAGGAAGCAACCAACAAAGGAGTAATCTCCAAAATATACAAGCCATTCATGCAGCTCAATATCAAAAAACAAACAACCCAAACAAAAAATGGGCAGAAGACCTAAACAGACATTTCTCCAAAGAAGACATACAGATGGCCAACAAACACATGAGAAGATGCTCAACATCACTAATTATTAGAGAAATCCAAAGCAAAACTACAATGAGGTATCACTTTACACTAGTCAGAATGGCCATCATCAAAAAACCTACAAACAATAAATTCCAGAGAGCGTGTAGAAAAAAGGGAACCCTCTTGCACTATTGCTGGGAATGTAAATTGATATAGCCACTCTGGAAGACAGTGTGGAGGTTCCTTAAAAAACTAGGAATAAAACTACCATATGACTCAACAATCCCACTACTGGGCATATACCCTGATAAAACCATAATTGAAAAAGATACATGTACCCCAATGTCACTGCTGCTGCTGCTGCTGCTGCTGCTAAGTCACTTCAGTCGTCTCTGACTCTGTGCAACCCCATGGACTGCAGCCCACCAGGCTTCTCCGTCCATGGGATTCTCCAGACAAGAACACTGGAGTGGGGTGCCATTTCCTTCTCCACCAATGTCACTGCAGCATTTACAATAGCTAGGACATGGAAGTAACCTAAGTGTCCATCGACAGATGAATGGATAAAGAAGCTGTGGTACATATATACAATGGAATATTACTCAGCCATAAAAAGGAACACGTTTGAGTCAGTTCTAATGAGATGAATGAACCTAGAGCTTATTATACAGAGTGAAGTAAGTCAGAAAGAGAAAAACAAACCGTATATTAACGCATATATATGGAATATAGGAAGATGGGTACTGATGAACATATTTGCAGGGCAGCAAAGGAGATGCAGACATAGAGAACAGACTTGCAGACACGGTGGGGAAGTAAAGAGTGAGGTGAATAGAGTAGCTTGAAAACATGTACATTACCATATGTAAAATAGCCAGTGAGAATTTGCTATGGCTCAGGGAGCTCAAACAGGTGCTCTGTGACAACACAGAAGGGTGGGTGGGGTGGGAGGTGGGAAGGAGGTTCAAGAGGGAGAGGACATATATATACCTATGGTTGATTCATTTTAATGTATGGTAGAAACCAACAATGTTGTAAAGCAATTAATTAAAAAAAAAAACTCCGTGCTTATACTGCAGGCGGCAGGAGTTCAATCCCTGGTTAGGTAACTAAGATCCCCCATACCTTGCTGCGGGGTGTGGCCAAAAAAAAAGAATGAAGTATAAGAGAACATGAGTGAATGCTTGTCATCATACATTAACTTATTCACATATTCAAAAATATTTTTTGAGCGGCTAACTGCCAGACCGTATGCCAAGCACTAGGAAATCATGGTAAGCCGAACAACATTCCTCCCCTCAGGGAGTTTACAAGATAACTGGAGAGACAGAGAAGTATAGAAACTGTTATAAAGAGCTAAGTGCTGTGCTGGGAGTAATCTCCATTTGTTAAGGGTACCCAGGGAATTCATTCATTCATTTAATAAATATTTATGTGCCAAGCTCTTGGAATGCAATGATGAACAAAACAGACAACATACATACCTCCATGGTGTTTACAGATTAATGTCAGAAGCAGACATTAATTAAACACTCTCACAGACATATCATTACCCTCTGTGATATGAGCTATGAAAGAAAAGTAATGTGAGAATGTATAAGCTTGGATTAGTCTGCGAGGATGTGGGAGACAAAAGATGAGCTGCAAGTAAAAAGGCAGGTAAAAAAGGAAAGGAAGATTGTCAATTGTGTCTCAATAAAACTGGAAGAAAAAAAGGGTGACTTCCCTGGTGGTCCAGCAGCTAACACTCTGCACTCACCATGCAGGGGACTCAGTTTCAATCTCTAGTCAAGGAACTGGATCCCACATGCCACAACTAATAGTTTGTATACCTCAACAAAGATGGTGCCTCAACTAAGACCTGGCACAGACAGATAATTAAATAAATAAATATTTAAAAATAAAAAAGGAAACAATGCTGGGCTGTTGGTGGTAAAGAGAGGACATTCCAGAGCAAAGGAATAGTGTGTGCAAAGGCAGGAAAGCAAGATGTTCAATATGGCTGGGCTATAGATAAGAAGGGCACAGCAAGGTTAAAGAGAATAGAGAGGCAAGCAGGTTAGAATCATGCCATGCTAATAAATTCTTTTGACTGGTAAAGGATTTTAAGCAGGGGAATGATGAGGTCAGATGATTAGAAACGTCTCTGGACACAGACAGGAAAGTTAACTCTGCCCCCCATAACATGCCACACTTTTATCTAGAGCAGCAGATCCTACTAAATGTGAATGTTATGCCCTCGGTGAAAGCCGCCTTGGGGTTTCCTGGCTTAAGTGAGGTCCAATTTAGCAAATGAAATTAGCCACCTTATTACTACTTCTCCCCAGCATCCATAGCCTAGCTCAGGACCAATAGCAGCCATGAATGCAGAAGACATCTGCCTGTTGTGCTGAGAAACAACCCATCAGTGCCTCCAAGACTGGGCACACGAGCTTCCTCTGCCTCATGAGCCATAATGGAGTACACAGGGCAAGGTCCCCTTAGGTCTCAATGCCTTATTCTTTTCATTAATTTGCTTAAGGTGAGGAATGTGACCCCCTGACTGCTATCATTTGCCCTCAGCATTTTGCTCTTACCTTGAGTTTTCAGCCAAACATCTGGCTGTCTGGACCAAAGCACCTTTTACTTGGTGGTAAGTAATACCTTCTGACTACCCTGTCCATCAAGGGGTGTTTCAGTTTAGGGGGTAGGGAGAAGTTGTCCTGTGTCTTCACTGAGGCTGAGGCCCAGGAGACTAGGGTAAGATTTCCAAAATGTGGCCTAGGCAGGTACTCCCTGCCTCAGGTGGCTTACCATTGTTACAGGACCAAACCTAAACAATTTAGCCTGCCTCCATGGCCTTTGGGGATCTGCCTCTTCTACCAGCTGTTCCCTGCCTGGTGGGCTCTTTCCCCACATCTCTCTATGGCAGTGCCTTCTTATCATTCAGGTCTCAGTCTAAAGTTACTGCCTCAACTCAGCCTCCCTGATCACCCACGCTAAGGTAACTGGATAGTCACTCTCTATCCCATCACGCCGCTGTCTTTTCTTCGTAGTACGTGTCACCATCCAAAATTATTCATATTTGTCTACCCACTTATTATTTGTCTTCTCCCATGAGGATGTAGCCTGTCATCTTGGACCTTGTCTGTCTTGGTTCACTGGTTTATCCCCAGTACCTAGAGAAATATCTGGCACATAGTAGGTGCTGAACGAATGAATGGTGTTAACTTATCTTTCCAACCTTATCCACTCAATTCCTACATTCATTCCCTGAGCTTTGGAAGGATGGAGGGTTATGGAGATCCTAAGACCTGCTTCACTAATCAAAGCCTCTAATTCCTTCATCGTGGAACAAGTTTCCTCTTCTCCCCACCACCTACCTTCCTACCCCCACAACTATTCTCTTTTCTTACAAATTCTGAAATCCTCCCAGATATTCAAGGCTGGTACACACCTCTGTCAAGGCTGATCTTCCCGTATTGCAATGAGATGTTTACCTGTCATCTACCCCACTTGCCCACATCTGTAAGCTCCTCAAGGAGGCGTCCATTCACCTCCTTATCCCTAGCACACAACACAATAACCAGCACACGATAGATACTTCACTAATGTTTGCTGACTGATTAAGAAAAATGTGGTTCAGAGAAATATGGATTAGGAAACTGTGGTCATTTTTATGGCAGGAGTAGGATGGGTTGTTATAAATCTAGACCTAAAGCAGAGAGGCAGCCCCTTCCTATGGACCAAACCAGAAAATAACACCATATTAAATCCTGATAACTAAGAACAAAAGGCTAAAGGTGTGGCCAGAAAGATGCTACTTCTAATTATCCATATACTCCCAAAGTGAAAAAGAGCAGTGACTTTACAGGTGAGAAGTACAGGAGCATTCTCACTATCAACTCTGGCAAGATCAAGCAAAGAGGCCTCGGAGAAGTGCTAGCTTCTGAGCTAAAGTGCTTCCCACTCCTCCAAGCATGTCCTCAAGCCTTATCTCACTAGGGTCTTGGGGGAAGGAAAGTAGGTTTTATCCTATCAAAGAGGCTCAGAGAGCTGCCTGCTCAAGGAGACATCACCAGGAGTGAGTTGCTCTATAGCTGTGCTTTTATCCTGCTATTTGGGAACTCTTAACATGCTCATCCAGAGAAGGCGATGGCACCCCACTCCAGTACTCTTGCCTGGAAAATCCCATGGATGGAGGAGCCTGGTGGGCTGCCGTCTATGGGGTCGCGAAGAGTCGGACACGACTGAAGCGAGTTAGCAGCAGCAGCAGCAGCAACATGCTCATCCAAGGTTTAGCTGCTAAGCTCCTAGAAGTCTGTATAATTACTGCCTAAAATACAGAACAGTAGAATGTGTAATTAGATGCTTTTAATAAAGGCCTTTTGGGTGATGCTGCTGAAGATGATAGCAGGTTTGAGAATGATAATGATGCAGAGGCTATCCTTGAGGACAAGGGCCAAGAGGGAACCCTTGTCCTTAGAATGGAGCAACAGCCAATACCTCAGGCAAAGGGCTGATCAAGATACAGCCCAATAATTGTTTGAACTCAAGCTGGGGCAACAGTGACCACCTCAGGGCTTTACTTCTGATTGGCTGTGTAACCCCACCAAGCCTCAGTTTCTCCATCTCTAAATGGAGAGAGATTACCTCTTAGGTTGTTGGGAGGCTCTTTGGAAGTAACCAAATAAGCTCTTTATCAGAGAGCCTATACCACAGTAATTGCTTCATGATAATACTAGTAAATACAAACAGCATTACTTTATGACTGGCAATGGTCTAATCACTTTACATAGATTAGCTCATTTATATAATACCCTATAAGGTATGAACTAATACCATCAGCCCTTCTATAGATAAAGAAACTAAGGTGCACAAAGGTAAGCTGAGTAATTTGCCCATATCACAGAGCGAGAAAGTGCATGAGCTAGGTGCTGAACCTGGGCAGTTGAAGTCCAGAGGCATTACACGCTTGTGGTGGCTATGGTGGCCAGTGATGTGCTGTTCAGATTTCCCTTTGCGAAAACTCCTACAGTGAGCAGAGGTGACTGACTTCAAGATCTATCACAGCATCCACACCAAGGCCACGCATCCTCCGGGCCGCACTCAAGCTACGACTGAACCTAGCAGGGGTACTGGAGTTGGGTCATCCTTGCCCTATATGGGATTGCTATTTTTGTGTGTATGGTAAAATATACATAACATAAAGTTTATCATTTTAACCATTTTAAAGTGTACAGTTCAGTGGCATTAAGTGTATTCATATGGTTGTGTAACCATTACCTCCATTCATCTTCAGAACTTTTCCATCTTTCTATCCATACCGATTAAACATTAACTCCTCATTCCCCGCCCCCCACCCCAACTGAAGCCCTTGGCAACCACCATTCTACTTTCTATCTGTATGAATTTGACTACTCCAGGTCTTTCATGTATATGGAATCCTACAGTATTTTTCCTTTTGTGACTAGCTTATTTTGCTTAGCATAAGGCCATCAGGGTTCATGCATGTTGTCATGTGTTAGAATTCCTTTCTTTAAGACTGAATAATACTCTGTTTTGTATATATGATATTTTGTTTATTCTTTTTTTAATTAATTAAAAAATTTTATTTGACCATGCAAATTTCTTTCCTTTTTTTTTTTTCATTTTGTTTATTCTCTGAATGGATTGCCAACCTTTGCTCAGGACTGTCAGTGAGCCTGGCTGAGACTTTTTCAGAACTGCACTTCAGTCTGACGCTCTTTCTACCCAAGTCTCCCTTATTGCCCATCTCCTTTTCCAAGTTGTTTAATCTGCACTATAGTCAAAAGACTCTCATCATCTCCCCTAGCTCCCTCTCCCTTTATCCTTCACAGATGCTCCCCCATTAATCTCTTGCATGCCTAATCTCATCTTGATGTCTATTTCTCAGAGGACCATACTGTCACAACAGCTTCTTAATAAACATTATTTATCATTATCATTATTTCTTGGGAAGGGGAAGAAGCATATAAAGCAAATTCATAAAAATAATTTAGGACAGTTATATAGCATAACTGTGCATAGTAATTTCTTTTGGTATATATATCTCATTGTAGAAAAGTTAGAAAACACACAAGTAAAAAGAAGAAAATTAAATGTACCCATTATTGTACTATCTCATATTGTTTTCAACCATTAATGTCATTACTGTTTCATTTTGGGGTAGCTCTCTCTAGATGTTTATCTCTACATATGCAACATCAGTTTCTTTTTAAGCAAACTGGTTTCTTTCATAGAATGGATTGAGTAGAAATGACTATGGAATTTGGATTGTATAAAATAATTTAGGAATGCATTCATTTGTTCACTCATTTAACACATATTTGTTGAACAGCTACCAAATATCAGGCCCTGCTCTAGGCACAAGGGATGTAAGACAGATAGCTCTTGTCTGCAATGTAACCAAAGACGCTCTCTAGGCATTTACAATGTGCTGCTGTATAGACACAGAGCAGGGCCACCCAGCCCAACTTCCCAACTTGTTTGCTTAGAGAAGGTGGTATCTCATTCCAGACTCGAGGGATGGCAAAGAATTAACCAGCCAGAAGACAGGAAATTTTAAGAGGCATTGTAGGGCTAGAACCTAGGTATAGGGGATCATGCATAGTAGATTTGGTTGCTTAAGGAGCAGCTGACTCTGTAAACAACTAACTCTGTGTGTGTGTGTGTGTGTGTGTGTGTGTGTGTGAGTGATTAGCAGCCACTCAGACTCAGCAAGGGATAAGGCCTTAACCAGTCCAAGAATCTTGGGCAGACGTTCTCAATGGAGGTGGCAGAGACCCAGGAACCCACTAGAGGAGAGTAGCTAACTGATCCCCAACTTTAGATTGGAAATACTGGCCAAGCATTCAGCTCTCCAAGGGCAAGGATGGCAGCTACTCCCCCTCTGTGGAGACTTTAGGCCCAGGACAAAGCCAAGTAACAGGGTTCTTAATTATGACTAGTGCCCAGGGATCATTGTTTCTCAGCCTAAAGAGGTCTCAGGCTAAAGAATCACACTCCAGACACTTCTGGCATCAACATGAAGTATAGACTCCAGGGTCTTGGAAGTAATGCAGAAAAAATACGAAAGCCTAGCCTTTCTCTGAGAAGATCTGAATTATTTATCAACAGCAGTAGCAACACTGCCCATCACAGAATTTCCAAGAGATGTTAACGATCAACAAAAAGCGAGTATTGTTTCAAGAATTATTTTGCTATAAACTTTTTTTTTGGTTGGCAGCAGCTGACGTCTTATTTTCTGCATCCTATATTATTGTTGGCCAAGTTCTATTTTAGCATATGACCATAAATGAAATTCTTCAATTAGATAATATAAAAAGGTCTCAATGTGTACTGAAAGGCACCATCATCCCATTAAATATGAATATAACTTGGGTTTTTGAGGAAGAAAGTGGTAGACAACCATGCTTTGGTATTTTTAGGTACGTAGGTAAGGTAGGCACTCACACATGTCACCACATCCCTCTGAACAATAGAGACAGCTCCTCACTTCTCCTGGACCAAGAGGGATGGGCTGAGGTGACGTGGCAGTACTTCCTCAGTGTCACCTTCCTTGAACATCAGCAAGCCCCCCATTCCACTTATAAATTCCATGCTTAGCAAAGCAGCTGCCAGCAAGTGGCCTAGGGAATGAACGCCCATCTCTGTGGTCAGGGAGGCCTTGGCATTGAGATGGACAGGAACATGCCCAGACCTGGCAGCTGGACCCTCTAAGACAGGCAACCACAAAGATCAGTACTGGTCAGGGGTCTGATGTCTTTCCAATGCAAGAAATGTCACCACCTCCCTCAGGGACAGGCCTGGGTGGGGGTTGTCACTGGGTGGGTGAACACCCACTGGTCTCAGCCAATTTGGCAGTCAGGGTAAAAATAACAACAGGAGCATCATTTTCCAAAATTAAGGGTGATGCTATAGCAAATGTATGCAGATGTATACAGACACAGATGGGAACAAGTGTATTTAATTGTAAATGAGTCAGAACGGAGCAAATGAGATTTCCCTTATATTTGGGTTCCAAAAATTACAGAGAAAATGTGCCTGAGGCAGAAACAAACCAAAAAAACCACCAGAATAAAGCGGTGGGGAGAGGGGGGGTAGATTATTGATTCAGAAGCCACATGGGAGGGAACCTTTGGCATCCAGAAGGGGTGGCTTTGGTTTTCTCCGGGGTTTATGAAAGCGTCCTGGCTCCCAGAGACCCTAAAGTGACAAAGATGGCTGGACTCATGGTGCTCTGGTCTCATCTGGCCCGTAGATGCCAAAGAAAGTGGGGAAAGGAAGGGAGGGCCGTAATGGGCCATCCTCAGGAAGGGAGCCAAAGGTCCGCTTTTGTGACCTCAGAAAAACAAGCTGAGGTGGAGAAAAGAGAGAGGGAGAAAAAACATCTCTGCCTAGCTCCACGTGGCTAAAGAAAGAGGAATGACTACAGAATACTTCCTGTTTGGAAAGTACCATTTCACTCCAACAGCTTTAATGAAGGCGCCGAGTAGAGTGCCTGGCTCTTGGCAGATGTTCAGTAAATACTAGAAGAAGGAAAGGAAAGAGAAAACGTGGAAAGAAGGAAGAATATATCATCTTGCAAGTCCCTCCCACTCAGTGGACGGAGGCAGTGCTGGAGTGACGAACCAAGGAAGCAAAAAGGCAGACTGCCCAAGTGAAGGAGACATGCTGCTCGGGGGAGAATAGATACGTGTGTATGTATGGCCAAGTCCCTTCCCTGTGCACCTGAACCTACCACAACATTGCTAACTGGCCATTCCCCAATACAAAAAGTTTTAAAAGTGAATAAATAAAGGAACATGCTGCAACAGACACAGCTGTGTCCTCTTTTGGGGTTCAGGGGGATGTGGGAGATGGGCTGGAAAGTGAGGCACACTGATCCTGGCAGGCCTCCTACCCTTGAAAGCTCATGCCCTCCATAGGCAGTAGTCTGGAATTCACATCTACCCCTGTGCCTGAACTATGGTAATCTGCACCTCAGAGGACAGCAAAGACTGGTTTCAGCATAGCCGGCGAGCTGTCCTTAAGGGCAGCAGCCGGACACACAAGTTGAAAGCTCTGTGCACCTCGGCCGCCTCTGTCTGAGCGCAGCACCTCTGGTAATAGATGCCTGTGAGTAGATGAATATATGAATGGAAGCATAAGTGAATGAATGAACACAACAAAGGCTCTTCCCACCCCAAAATGGTCTCATTCCGTGGTTTGAACCCTTTACCACTCCCTTCCCCCTTCCCGGCCTTGTTTCCTGTGTCCTAACGAGTCTCTGCAAACCCAGCCTTTTCACTGTGGGCCAGGCCCCTGCCTGCTGCAGAATTCCAGGAAAGCGTGAAGCACAAAGGCTCCTCTCTGGGGCAAGGGCAAAGGCAGCTTTCATCCCCAGTCACCCTGCATTCTTTGTCAGTTTTGCAGTCTTTGCATTCTCTCCCCAGAACACCCAGAGGGCTAGGTTGGCCTTCTAGACATTTGACCTAAGGCCCCCCAACCCCCACCACTCTCCTAACCCCTCTCTTGCCTCTGCTCCACCCCCAGGATTTTAGCCTTGAAGAAAGCCAATACTGTGTATCTAGTGATGGGCAGTTAGCTCCAGGGAGGGTTCTGAGTGTTACAATCCAGAACAGTATATGGTTCAGCTCTGCAGGTCCCCTGAGCCACCCCTCCCAGTTACCAGCAGACACAGAAGCAAAAGAGGAAACTGAAGAAATGCCACACAGCCTCACACAGTACAGCTGTGAGCAGCCCAGCAGTCACTGCAGCTTCAGTCTGCCACATGCCAGCCTGGCAGAAGGGTTCCTTAAAATGAAGTCAAGGAGCGTTGAAGAACCGCTTCAAGTGGAGGCCCATGTCTGCTATTCACAGGCTGTGCCAACACTGGCTTCCTACAAAAGTTCAGTGCCCAAACTCGTTCCTTTCTGTAACCTGCCTCCCCTTGCCCTGCCCTTGCCTTTTATGCCAGACTCTGCATCAGGTGTCTTACTTTATAGACTTTCCACCTCCCTCCCTCTGTCTTCCTCTTCCTCCTTCTTCTCTCCCTCTTCCTCCCTTCTTCCATTTGCTCAATACCACCATTTATGAAGCTCTTTCAGGTAAGATGAGTTCAGTGGCATATGTGACAGAGCAGGGACTGTGGCACATACCAAACTAGGGAATTAGAAGGCAGGCTTTGAAAAGATGGAGAAAGAGAGATTGTTGGAGAAAAGATATATTATTAGTATAATAACTACCAGAGCTAGACCATAAGAGGGAAAAGCATCTTGTAGATGCTTCAACCTGACTTTGGACTTTGGAAAAGCAGACCCTGTCTTGCATCTCCTCCAAGCAAGACCTAAAGACTAACATCTCTGCCAGTGTTTTCTGAGACATCTTGTTTTGGATTCCCACAAAACTAACCCTGAAACAGGGATTCAGGTGCAAATTGTTTATTTGGGAGGTGGTTCCAAGAAACACTTACTCCTTGGAAGGAAAGTTATGACCAACCTAGATAGCATATTCAAAAGCAGAGACATTACTTTGCCAACAAAGGTCCGGCTAGTCAAGGCTATGGTTTTTCCTGTGGTCATGTATGGATATGAGAGTTGGACTGTGAAGAAGGCTGAGCGCCGAAGAATTGATGCTTTTGAACTGTGGTGTTGGAGAAGACTCTTGAGAGTCCCTTGGACTGCAAGGAGATCCAACCAGTCCATTCTGAAGGAGATCAGCCCTGGGATTTCTTTGCAAGGAATGATGCTGAAGCTGAAACTCCAGTACTTTGGCCACCTCATGCAAAGAGTTGACTCATTGGAAAAGACTCTGATGCTGGGAGGGATTGGGGGCAAGAGGAGAAGGGGACGACAGAGGATGAGATGGCTGGATGGCATCAGTGACTCGATGGACGTGAGTCTGAGTGAACTCTGGGAGTTGGTGATGGACAGGGAGGCCTGGTGTGCTGCGATTCATGGGGTCTCAAAAAGTCGGACACGACTGAGCGACTGATCTGATCTGATCTGATCTGATCCAAGAAACAATGGTAGGGAAGTAAGAAGTGAGACAAAGAAGGAAAGGAAACCACTGAAGGGTGTGTTATAAAGTTACATGGACCACTGGAACTCAGATGTACTGGGGACTGGAAGATAATGTGAAGGTGCTCCAGGGTTACCTGCTGAGGGATGAGGAAGCTGGGCTACATGCACCCTCCCATTACTGGCTGACAGCAGTGCTCAGAGCTGAGCCATTAACTCCCTGGCGCTCCCTGCTTTCCCTGTGTCTAGGCCAAGTGTGCTCCTTTGGCCAGAACAAAGCCTTCAGGCAAAGTCCCCTGTGTTTGCAACAAGCAGCCTCTGGTGAGTAGAGGTGAGCACTGAGAGGATTTGAGCAGGGCCACAGCAACATTTTCTTCCCTGGTGGCTCAGTGGTAAAGAATCCACCAGCCAATGCAGGTGACATGGGTTCAGTCCCTGGGTCAAGAAGATCCCCTGGAGAAGGAAATGGCGGCCCACTCCAGTATTCTTGCCTGGAAAATCCCATGGATAGAAGAGTCTGGCAGGCTACAGTCCATGGGGTCTCAAAAGAGTCGAACACAACTTGAAGTGGCTAAACAACAGCGATGTTTGATACAAACTGCTGTAGCCTTCCAATCAACACCCTTTAACTTGAGCCACTTCGAGTTGGTTTCTATCCCTTGAAACTAAACAGCCCCTCACTAAGCTATCCCCCTCTCCCTTATCATCCCTAGTAGCTAGCTATGGCAGCACGAAACCCCTCACTCTTCCTCTTTTCTCTTGTCTCTATGGCCTTAAAAGGTCCCTCTTCTCTACCTCAAAATATTCTTGAACCTCAACCCATGTTTATTTTCTATGCTCTTTTCTTGGAATATTTCCCTTTCATCTGAGCTTCTGCATGCACGCACGTATGTGCCTAAGAGCCTGCATACAGACATACATAAACACACACATACACACCTCTTGCTTTCTCCAAGACTTTGTTCTATTATCAGTTACCCTCCTTAACAGAGGAGCAGGAATATTAAAGAGAGTATTCCAGGCAGCAGAAGCCATAAGAGTCTGCTCATAAATCAGGCCTAAGGGTGCCCCTCCCAGTGGCTTCCCATCACCCAGGATACAAAATTCCTGAGCCTGGAATTCAATGCTTTAATCCAATTTACCATTCTTTACCTAATCTACTTCTGTTTTTTCCTATGCATCTCATTAATCAACAAACATCAAGGGACTTCCCTGGTGGTCCAAAGGCTAAGACACTGACCTCCCAATACAGAGGGCCCAAGTTCAATCCCTGATCAGGGAGCCAGATTCACATGCTGCAACTAAGAGTTTTCATGCTGCAACTAAATACCCTGCATGCTGCAAGGAAGATCAAAGATCCCGTGTACCACAATTCTAAGTCCTGGTACAGATGAATAAATTAAAAAAAAATTTTTCTACATAACAAGCATGGGTCAAGCACCAGGGAAGAGCCAAGACAGACACAGTTCCACAGTTTCTTTCCTTACAGAGTTTATAGACCTTTAGGGGTACAGAAGGGAGAGACAGAATGGAGATCATAGGAAGACTGCCCTTCTTTGATCCAAAAAACATTCTGGGAGGAGCCCAGATCCAACTGCCTTCCTGGTCTCTGTGCCTCTCCCATCTGTATTCAGCCTCCAATAAAAGCTGTCTGCTGGTATTCACACCTGGTGTGGCTTCTTCCCACACTGTGCCAGAGTCAGTCTATGTGACCAGTAGAATATGGCAGAAGTAATGTGAGAGTTGGACTGTGAAGAAAGCTGAGTGCTGAAGAATTGATGCTTTTGAACTATGGTGTTGGAGAAGACTCTTGAGAGTCCCTTGGACTGCAAAGAAATCCGACCAGTTCATCCTAAAGGAGATCAGTCCTGGGTGTTCATTGGAAGAACTGATGAAGCTGAAACTCCAGTACTTTGGCCACTGTGAAGAGTCGACTCACTGGAAAAGACCCTGATGCTGGGAGGGATTGGGGGCAGGAGGAGAAGAGGACAACAGAGGATGAGATGGCTGGATGGCATCACCGACTCGATGGACATGAGTTCAGGTAAACTCCGGCAGTTGGTGATGGACAGGGAGGCTTGGCGTGCTGCGGTTCATGGGGTCACAAAGTGTCGGACACAACTGAGTGACTGAACTGAACTGAACTGAATGGTACATCACTACTGAGCTTAGGTTATAAAAGACACTGCAGCTTCTGTCTTGGGCTTTTCTCTCTCACATTATTTTCTCTCAGATTCCATTGCCGTTTCATAAGCATCTCTGGAGACAATGAGACTTCTAGCAAACAGCCATAACAGTGACTCATCTTAGAAATAGATCCTCCAGCCTCAGTCAAGCCTTCAGATGACTGCAGTCCTAGGCTATGCAATCTCCTGAGAGACCCTGAGCTAGAACCATTTTGCTAAACTGTTCCCCAATTTCCATCCCTCAGAAACTATGGGAGATAATAAATGTTTAAAGCTACTACATTTCGGGGAGGGGGTACTTTGTTACACTACTACTACTACTAAGTCGCTTCAGTCATGTCCCACTCTGTGCGACCCCATGGACTGTAGCCTACCAGGCTTCTCTGTCCAGGGGATTCTCCAGGCAAGAGTACTGGAGTGGGTTGCCATTTCCTTCTCCAATGCATGAAAGTGGAAAGTGAAAGTGAAGTCGCTCAGTCGTGTCCAACTCTTAGCAATGCCATGGACTGCAGCCTACCAGGCTCCTCCATCCATGGGATTTTCCGGGCAACAGTACTGGAGTGGGATGCTATTGCCTTCTCCCACAGCAACAGCACTAGCACTGCCTTAATATACCTCCTTCCCCCTGATATCCAAAGCCTTTCTGCTTGTCCCACATCGTTCTCATTGTCCGTCTGCTCACCAGCATCTCTTGCTGGGCCTAGTAGAAGGAATCACAACATGATTCCCAAGATGCTTTCAAAGCTTCAGAGTTGGCTGAAACTCTGCCCACTTTACTTTCCCTTAGCAGTTTTTCCCCTTAATTTATGTTCCCTTATTTATAATTCAAAGGAAAAAAAAGAAGCATTAAGTTCCTGATTCGTGTATACTTAACTTTTTCCCCATGGCCTTGAGAAAGGGCTTTTGGTGTAAGAGAGGTCTATCTTTGAGCCCCTTAAAGCTTCTACTCTTAAATAATGTCTGTTGGCTGGTGGGATGGATGATGAGTATGTGAGTGGGTGAGAAGGTATGTGGATGGATAGATCACTGGTGGTATTAAAAAAAAAAAAGTTTCTACTCTTTGTGAACAAAAGAAGTGAGCTTACCAAGAGAAAACAAAACTTGGACCTCAAAACATTGGAGCTGGATTTTGAATCTGGAATTTGTGTTCTCTAAGTGCACTCCAAACCTGGCCGCTTCCTTGTCCTCCTCTGACTCAGTCCCTCTGCCTCACTGGACAGCTCTTTCCATCAGAGATATGCAAACACTCCCAGGGTAGTTTCCTCACAGAGCACAAAGGAAATACACAAATACAGACTTATTTTAAAGCTATAGTGCAGGATTTGGACATACTGAGAATTGACTTATAAGGCTGCATTCTCTATCAGCAGAGGATTCAAGCTCTTAACTCAGTTTTCCCCTTTTTGTTTTAATTTTCTATCCTGAGAAGTAGCTCTGAAAATTCCCAAGGGAAATTAAATCACCTGCCTGCCCCAGGTCACCATCATAAGATTTGGCATTGAGGAACCATTTTGCTAGGTTTGAGATCATCCAGAGCTGGACGTAAGACAGAAAAGAGAGACGCAGTCTTGCTTATTTTGGCAGCTTTGGTTGTGCTCCTCTCCTTTGGAGTGAGTGCAAATGGTTCTGCAAGGTCCAAAGGAGATAAAGAGAACACAGAATACTGTTTATTGAGCTCCTACTATATACAAGGTTGTTATATCATTCCTCTCAGGAACCAATGAGGGAGGAATTCGTGGCAGTTTGAAAGCATGGCTTTAAATTTTTATTTCTCCTTCCAGCAAAAGGTGATATCTATCCTGTGTTGTCTCCCCTTGAATCTGGGCAGGCTGGTGACTTCTTTGACTACAGAGTAGTGTACAAATGATGCTATGTGAGCCCCATGGCTAGATCATCAAAGGCCATGAAGTTACTGCCTTGCTGGCTGGGACATTCACTCTCGGAACCTAGAATCATCATGTAAGAAGGCCAAGAGGCCACCATGCTATGAGGAAGCCCAATCCATGCAGAAAGGCCATGGTCAACAGTCCAAGCTGAGCCCAGTTTCAAGTCAGCCCAGTGAAGCCCTAGATGTCATGAAGCAGAAACAATTCATCTCCACTGTGCCTTGTCCAAGTTACTAACCTGCAGAATCTGTGAGCATGACAAATTGGTTTGTTTTTTTTTTTTTTTTTAAAGACAAACGTGTGTGTGTGTGTGTGTGTGTAGGATATTAAAAAAGCAGAGACCATCACTTTGCTGACAAAGGTCCATATAGTCAAAGCTATGATTTTTCCAGTAGTCATGTACAGATGTGAGAGTTAGACCATAAAGAAGGCTAAGAGCCAAAGAACCGATGCTTTAGAACTGTGGTGCTGGAGAAGACTCTTGAGAGTCCCTTGAACAGTACGGAGATCAAACCAGTCAATCCTAAAGGAAATCAACCCTGAATATTCATTAGAAGGACTGAGGCTGAAGCTGAAGCTCCAATACTTTGGCCACCTGATGCACAGAGCCGACTCATTGGAAAAGACTCTGATGCTGAGAAAAGAGTGAGGGCAGGAGGAGAAGGGGACGACAGAGGATGAGATGGTTGGATAGCATCACTGACTCAATGGACATGAGTTTGAGAAAACTCCATGAGATAGTGAAGGACAGAGGAGCCTGGCATGCTGCAGTTCATGGTGTCGCAGAGTTGGACATGACTTTGTGGCTAAACAACAAAGTGGCAAAGGTTTCTGACTATAAAGCCCATTGTTCTTCCATGAGGGACCCAATCAGGGATGAGATATCAGGACAGCTGGGTTGTAGGACTGGGAGAATCATATGGTCGTGCTTTTCCTTGGTTGAACCCCAAATCCTGCATTCACCTTTCCATCTCAGGGCAGAAATGCCCATATAGTTCAAGCCCCAGGGACATTTGGCAAAGATAAATCCAGGTTCTTTGTTACTGTCTGATGCTCAGCATGAAAAGCTGGAACAGAGTTCCTGGGTCTGTAAGACTCATCTCCGTACACATCAGAGCTATATGCTGGCGCCTGATTCACTCATTTTTTAAGCAGATCCTGACCTCCAGGAGATGCTGTGAGCTAGGATCCCTTTGAGAACCAATCAAAAGCCCTTTGAAGATGGGCTTAAAAAAAAATATGGATTTACCTGTAGGGTGAAGGTGAGGTGGGTTTGATCCTTTGTCTCCTTTGGCAAGAGGAGATGGGATCTGATTTTTCCACTCTCTTCCCTGTTTACAATGGTGCTGAGGGTTTCATTTCATTAGTTCTACAGTCTCTGAAGTGTTTCAGGTGTCAGGTGCTGTAATAAGTGTGAAATATAATTTTTTTTTTATCAAGATAAAAAATCCAACCTCAGAGATTCAACTACTGGGAATCTGCTCATAAAAGGCAGGAACCCTAGTGTCGACTTTAAATAAATTGCAACTGAAGCATAATCGAGCATCAAATTATCACTGCAAATCCTCTCAGGAATTCTCTATCAATAGATAGACAAAAAGACCCCATCCCATCTAGGAAGGGGGCCAGATGGAGGTCCTGCTACCTCTCATGTCTAGGGGCTTCCCTGGCCCATTTTTTTTTCCCTCAGAATGTACAATTCTTCCTGTACAGGTTCCCAATTCCACTCCACAGACCTTCCTTAGCACCCTCCCCACATCCTCTCAAACCCACTTTCCTGCATAGCAATTTCTGGTGAGTGCTGTAGGCTGAGTTTTCCAAAGGTACAGCCCTGGCCATTAACCTTTAAAGAGCAAAATGCCAACAGTGCTGCATCACAGGGGGCACACCTTCTATTTACAGCTCCTTTTTCAGATCACAAGGTACGAGGCAAAGAGAGAATTTTGCTTGACTAACAGGAAGTGCTTAGCATTAATGCAGGGGGAAAAAAGCCATGATATGACCTGAGTAGGTCATGGACAACCCAGGTCAAATAGGAGATTCTAGGCAGCATGTTAGAGGGTTTTGGGACCAAAGCTACAATAAGCAACTCTGGGCAATTCTATAGGAAGGGAAAATTAGCATTTACTGAACTCTTACTATGTGCCAGGTGCCATGCGAGATATTGTACATATATTATTTATTCCTCATTTCAGGCCTGGGAGGTTCCATTTTATGAATGAGTAAACTGAGACTCAGAAAAAAGTGATTAAGTAACTGAGGTTAATTGCCCCAAATCACACACCTAGTGTGGGAAGGACCTGGGATTCAGATTTGCTAACTCTGCATTCTTCGTTTTACCTACTGACTGTGAGAAGTATATCCTTGCCTTGGCACAGACATCCTAGCATGTGACCCCCACCCTCCTCAAAATGAAAACAGGAGAGATTGAACATTATTTCCAATATGTTTATTGAATGACTTGAATGAAAGGCTCTTTTACAACTCTTGAGAAGTTTCTAGAAGAAACTAAATGTTAACTGTAGGACTCAGAATCTAGAGTCTATGCAGCAGAAGCACCTAACTCCGCCTCTGAATCTCCCAGTTTCCCCGCCACGACCGTCCACAGTGCCTCAGTCCATACACAAGGCTTCTCAAGGACCTACACTTCTTTCTCTACTCTAAACGCATGTGAAGTTCTGTGCTCAGTTGTTAAGTCACCTCTGACTCTGTGCAACCCCGTGGGCCATAGCTCGCCAGGCTCCTCTGTCCATGGGATTCTCTAGGCAAGAACACTTGAGGGAGTTGCCATTTCCTCCTCTGGGGGATCTTCCCAACCCAGGTATCAAATCCGTGTCTCTTGGGTCTGCTACATTGGCAGGCGGATACTTTAACAACTGTACCACCTGGGAAGCCCAAAGATGACTCCAAATAACCATCTCTTGAGGCTGGTAGAACACTCATGTCTAATCATTTACCCACCCTCACAAAGCTCAACGTCTCAGGCAGAGTCATATAGATTCTTCCACACGTCAGCCACCCAAGCCACCTCTGACACACCCTTGGCCCCAGCCCCCTGGTGCCTTTGGATCAGGAAGCTTTGTTACTTTAGGGTGGGTTCTTGGGGTGCCAACCTCTCTACTGCACTCTCTCAGAGGTTCTGCCAGGAGTAGGGTTTAGGTCTGCACAGTTTAGAATATTCCTGACTTTAGATTTCTTCCCAACCTGGCTGCCTGCCAAGGCAGCTTCCTCTCTCCTACCCACTCTAGGACCCTAGTACAGCCTCATCAATGAGCTTAGGTTGGGAGAAAAAACAAAACAATACAAAAAGGAAACTTTCTGCTCACTTTCCATTATTTTCCACAGTAGGAAATGAAAGCACTGTTTCATTCAACCTCAAGCCAAAAACTTAAGCATCATTTTCAATTCCTTTCTTCTACACTATATAATATTTAATCCATCAGTCTCTATCTTCTATATATATCTATATTTTGAAGCCTCTATCTTCAAAATATAACCAGAATAAAAATAAAACCACTTGTTTACCACGTCCAATGCTACCACCTCAGTCCACACGCTTATCACCTCTTATTTGGACTACTGCATTCATAACCAGTCCTTCTGCTCAGTTCTCAATCCCCTTTAGTCTGTTTCATGCTCAACATCTAGAACTGCACTGTCTACTATATTAGCTACTAGCCACACGTGGAGGACTTCCCAGGCAGTGCAGTGGCAAAGGATCCACCTGCCAATCCAGGAGCCACAGGAGATGCAAGTTTGATCCCTGGGTTGGGAAGATCCCTCAGAGGAGGAAATGGCAACCCACTCCAGTATTCTTGCCTGGAAAATTCCACAGACAGAGGAGCCTGGTGGGCTACAGTCCATGGGGTTGTAAAGAGTCAGACACGACTGAGCACACACACACACACATGTGGCTATTCAAGTATAAATTTAAATAAATTGAAATTTTATTTCCTCAATCATATTTACCACACATTGCATGCTCAATAACCACATGTGGCCAACAGCTATCACACTGGGCAGAGAAGACAAAACATTTTCATCACTGAAGAAAGATTTTTTGGGCAGCATCGACCTACAGTGAGCCTTTTAACACTTCAGTCAGATGTCTGGCACCTGCTCGATGTGCTGCAGTGACTTCCTATCACACTTAACCACCTCCTCCCAAAAAAGGAGGTGACCAGGTTTTGTTCTGTGACCAGGTTCCTGCTGTGCCTCCTATCTAGTTCCCTTATTGCCCTCTCCATCTCTCACTCCTTCCAGCCCTCAGCCTCTTTGAAATTCCTCGAATGTACCAAGCATGGTTCTTCCTCAGAGCCTTTGCCCCTGCTATTCCCTTTGCCTTGAACATGCTTACCTTAAATACTCATATGGCCTACCCCTCACTTCACTTAAATCTCTGCTCACATGGCCCCTTTCCCACCACTATTTCGTCTGATTTTAAAGGAGTTACACCCTCTCTCTCCACCCCTAGTTACACTCAAACCACTTATTCTGCTCTATATTTCTTTACAGCACTTCTCACTGCCTGACATTCTATGATACCTGTATTTGTTTTTAGTCTCTCTCTCCCACTAGAACCCTTATTCCATGAAAACAAAGGCTGTGTGGTTTGTTCACTGCTCTATCCTCTTGTGCATAGAACCCTGCCTGGTGCATAGGAGACTCATGAAAGTTTATTTATTGATTGAATGACTGCATGTTTTCTATTCTGCAAACGTCATGGAAGCAAAGAACTACAAAGAACTTAGCCATCTGCTTGGAATGGGGAAGAGGAAAAAACTGTAGAGAGAACTAATGAATTATTATCTTAATAAATTATCCAATTATAAACCTATATTATAGAATTTGGTGTCTGTATAGTCTTATGTCTCTATAAAGCTTATTTTGAAAACATGAATTTGTTCCAAACTGATTAATATATTAGGAAACAATTTGAACAAAAATGCAAAGTTTGCTTCTGTGCAACTTCATCCGTAAGAAACACAAGGTAAGTGCAGAAAAATGCACCCACCTGAATCAACCCACATAGAAAAACACACAATACAACACACACAAACACCGCACATGTATTATGATCCATACCCACCCACATCTAGTGTGACGACTTCCCAACAAATTCAGATAGCCCACCTTCTTCCACTTCACAACTCACAAGATGCAACTTTGCCAACATCAAATTCCACATTTTTTCAAATCAGAGTGTTATATTTACTATAATATTTATGTTTTTCTTAACTGTTTAACATCTACAAAGCTATGCTATCATTTTTATCATTTTTTATCTTTTTTAAATGTGTCACTGGTGAAGTTTTCACTGTTGTGCTCCTAATCCCATTTTTCTATAAGCCCTGAGGGATTTTGCAAAGCTCTGTGATGTTTATGAGCACACATGTCACTGTTGGGGCCCAGGTTAGGCTACCGCAAAATGTACCTCAATGGCATTTTGCTTATTTTAAATTAAAATTACTTAAACTGCCAACACAAGAGGGACAGCGTGACTCTCCTTTCTGTCTCCCTGAAGGCAGGAAATCAATCTCTCATGTGCAAGATGCATGCCCTGCATCTGGAGGTAAAAGGACACCCTTATGGCCACAGACAGGGAATTCAGGCCAAGAGATGTTTATGAACCATGTTACTTCTTTAATTTGCTACCCCAAGCCCAAACACTGTTTAGATTCTTCACTAATTGGGCGTTCAAAACCCAGGTTTCTTTGTCCTGTCAATTTCTCACTAATTTATTATTTCCTTGTCTTCAAAGTGTAAAACTGCCTGCTTTTGACCATGTCTTAAGTGCCACTTCTATGGAACCTCCATGCATATGAATTAAAATTTGTTTCTTTTTTTCCTGTTAATCTGTCTGATGTCCATTTTATTATCAGTTCACAAGAACTCCAGAGAAGTAGAGGGGGAAATTTCTCCCTCCTCAGCATCACCTTCTAACAGATCTGACCCTATTTGGGTACATCTACCCTCTGCTCCCCGCCCCCAAACTACAGGAAAAGCACCTGAAGGGCAATGTGATTTTTATTCCTTTTCTAATCCCCAAAGCTCTGCCTGCAAGACTGCACATATAATGTAAGGAAATGTGCGTTGCTCAATTTATTCCACCCCAGCCTCCTCTCAGGAGAGCTCCCATTAGCATTCTATCAAATTGTGTGTGTGGAAAGGGGGGTGGCCAGAAGGAATTGCCCAGGGAAGATCTTTGTTGGCAACATTCTCTCCCAGAGCTTCCAGGAATCCCACTTCAGGGAACCATTAACTTTCATCTGAGCGGGCGGGAGCCCTCAACCAACATCCTCAAGCTGTGGAGGAAGGGCATGCTCAGGGCCCAGGAGGTCGAGCCAGCAGGCGCCCCCCTGAGCAGGCCCTGCAGCTCCCAGCTGAAGCAGCAGCTAGTGCGATGAGGAGGCCCGAGTAAGATATATTAACATCACAAAAGTTAATGGACCAGAAAGGGAAAAAATTAACATAAATTACCTTCGCCTGAAATCCTGCCTGCTCTGGCAGCTAGAGGAAAAGTTCAATGCGGAGCCAGAGGAAAATCAGGCCTAGGGAAGCAGAGGCCTTAATGGGCTAAACTATCATCTCCAACCCTCCCTGGAAAACAATAACTCCCTGATCATCTGGGCCTAGTAACAAATTATGCAAGGCAAGTGGCACAAAGAAGCTAGTTTTACTCTGAGGCTCTCTGGCTAGTCCTTTATGCAGTGGGTGCTTTAAGCAGCTTTTGCTGGGTGTGAAATGCATTCTTCAGGAAGATGGTAACTTCTCTCCATCCAGGGAACCTTGGGGGTATCCCTGGCTCCTGCTGGGCCTCCTTGAGTCCTGGTAGTGAGAGCCCTCTGTAACAAGAAACCAGCTTCCAGGCCTCTCTGGATGCAGGATATTCTCCCTGCTTCGCCCTATGCTCCCCTGCACCCCTCATGCAAGGTTTAGTGAGAGAGCCTCATGTGAGGCTTAGTGAGAGAACAGAATTCCACTAGGAAATTTCAAGTTCCCAGGATAAGGGGCTGACTGGGGAAAGGGAAGAGATGAGAGAAGGTGTTGATGGAAACTGGGTGTACAGAGCAAAGAAGCTGGTGGTGGTTGAGAGATCCCTGGTGGCAAGAATGATCTGGGGACTTTGAAGAACAATGAGGCCCAAGACAAAATTTTAAGTTGTTGATGAGCTGTGTGGTATGGGGCCCCTTCTGCTTTTCCTCAAGCTTTCAGTAAAAGGCTGTCACATATTGACTTGAATTAGAGATGCTTTGAAGAGTGAAGAATATTGGCGGTCTGAGAGAAGAAAGGGATGAGAGGCACAGCAGGTCAAGAATTCAGCAGAAACAGGTGATAAGTGTAAATATTTTTACAACCCTAATGGAGTGGTAGATACAGTTCTAAGTGGCTTATGTTCATATATTACTGGTAACTCATTTCATGCTATAAAGGAGGAGCTTCGACTATTCCTATTTTATATACAAGGAAACTGAGGCACAGAGAAGTTAAATAACTTGTCTAAGGTCACAGCACCAATAAATGGCGGAGCTGGAATGCAAACAAAGGCCCGAAAGCCATTCTTCTCAAACACTTCACAAGAGTTCCCAAGACATGGGGCTCAGGACATGGAGATTTCTATTGTACTTGAGGGTGGGGAGCAGCATAAGGTAAGTCCTCCTAGCTGAACATGAGGGGAAAGAGACCCCAGGAGTCTGGGAGACTTGGATAAACCCAAGAGGCTGATAGCTGAATTACATTTAAATGAGGAAGGAAGGGGACTTCTCTGATAGTCTAGTGGTTAAGAATCCATTTGCTAATGCAAGGAACACGGGTTCAATCCCTGTTCCAGGAAGATTCCACATGCCACAGAGCAACTAAGCCTGTGCACCACAACTACTGAGCCGTGTACCCCGAGTCCACGCAGCATGACTGGAGAAAGCCTGCACACAGCAACAAGGACCCCGGGCAGCCATAAACAAATAAATGTTTTTTCAAAAGAAACTACCAGTCTATCTTACAAAATGGCTCTACTATTTAAAAAAAATATATAGGAACAGAGGGCCAGTGATGCCCAAAATTCTTTCCTACATTAAGGATCTTTGAGACCAAGACCAGGGGTCCTTCCCTAGAAGGGGCTGTGGTATTGTTGTGGAGGGAATACATACCTGGGACAAGTAAAATAGCCCACTGTAGGCTAAACAGAGAGCCTACAAGGCAGCAAGGCAGTAGAGAGAGAGGTCTGTGGGTCAAAATGATACATGTTAGATGAAATGCATTAGGGAAAGAAGAAACCAGGGAGACTTCAAGGAGGAGGTAGCTTCCTGCAGAACAGCAGCTACAGTAACAAGGCCCTGGAGTCTCATTTCAAGCATTTCCCGGCCCTAGCCCCCTTCTTTCAGGCCCCTTCTTTACTCTCTTTCTTTTCATATCCCGGAACTCCTCTAATTGGATCAGCAAAGCCCAAGGGAGTGCCTTGTGGAGAGGTGGGAGCAAAATGGTCAAAAGCTGGGTTGCTCAGTCAGTAGGAAAATTACCTACAGAGGCTCTGGCTCCCAAAAATGGTCTGGAAGCTGAATCTGAAGGGAAATTTGAATTTCCCACTCCAAATCATCTTTGGTTAACTGTTACTTTTTCACAGATATGATTCACATAGATTAATACTATTTTAAAACATACAATTTCATGGTTTTTAATATATTCATATGGTTGTGCAACCATTACCACAATCTAAACATGTTTATCATCCCAGAAAGAAATCCTGTGTCAGTTAGCAGCTGTTCCTCACTTCCCACTCACTCCAGCCTGGCCACCGTTAATCTTTCTTGTCTCTGTGGATTCCGGATACCCATTTCAAGGGAATTATATCATGTATGGTCTTTGATGACTGGCTTCTTTCACATAGCATGATACTTTCAAAGTTCATCTATATTGCCTTATGTATCAGTACTTCAGTTCTACTGGTTCCTGGCTCCAGCCACTTCTTCCTCAGGTAAACTGGTCTGCATTCTCTGCATTCACCTAGCTCCCTCATTTTCAGGATGGCAGTTTGTCCTGTGATCTCAGTTTCTGATGAGTCTAAGAAAAGTTGTTGATCTTTAGTTTGTTTAGTTTTTTTCTTATTGTAAGGCAGTGGGCATTTTGATAGGAATTGAACTGAATCTGTAAATTAATTTAGGCAGTAGTGCCATCCTAACAGGAGAAGGCAATGGCACCCCACTCTAGTACTCTTGCCTGGAAAATCCCATGGGCAGAGGAGCCTGGAAGGCTGCAGTCCACGGGGTCACTAAGAGTCAGACAAGACTGAGCGACTTCACTTTCACTTTTCACTTTCATGCACTGGAAAAGGAAATGGCAAGCCATTCCAGTACTCTTGCCTGGAGAATCCCAAGGACGGGGGAGCCTGGTGGGCTGCCCTCTATGGGGTCGCACAAAGTCAGACACGACTGAAGCGACTTAGCAGCAGCAGCAGTCATCCTAACAATATTGAGTCTTCCACGAATATGAAATCGGGGCAGTTATCAGTTAGAGCCCTCAAACTATAAGTTGCTTAATAAATAATAGCCTATAACTTGCCTTTACTAACTAAGCTTGCTTTAATTCTTTGCAATTACATACCCTCTAAGCTTTACATCACTTAGACAACACACCATAAGACTTCTTTAACTGATAGCCCTTATAGATAATACCTCTGATGTATGGATCACTATAGTAACTGTTGCTTACATTGTTTTCCAGAAACATGGAGCTAGTCTTGGCCAGTTCAAACCAGTCAAGACCACCAACCATTCAGTTGAGTCTGCTCAACTTTCTGAAGGATAACATTTGGATATCAGAGGGCCAAAACCTCTATCCTCATGTTAATGCAGCCATTTTCTGAACATGCATCCCATGAAGAAGCATGTAACTTAGATAGGCCTGTGTGGAATGCCAATTGCTTCACCTTTCTCTTGCCTCCAATTATCTTTCCCCACATCTCAGGCCACTCTGCTTCTTTATCCCATAAATATCCCAAGCCTTTCACCTTCAGGAAGGTGGATTTGAGACTTGTTCTCACATCTCTCACTTGGCTGCTTTGTGAATAAACCCTTTTCTCTGCTGCATCTCAGCGTTTTACTTGCTGCATGTCAAAGGAAATGAACCTGGTTCAATAACAAACATGGGATATATTTTCATTTATTTAGGCTTTCTTTCTTTCCATAATATTTGTATCTTTCAGTGTACCTTTGCTTAACTTTTATCCTTCTCTGCCTCAGCTGCTACAGAGCTGAAGGGTTAAGATGAGGGAAGGGATAGGTAGGATTGTTCTCAGCCAGGAGCAAGACCAGGACTCTCTTGGGATAACCCATGCCAGGTGCTGGGCACAGCTGCAGGTCAGCATGTACTTGGCACTGTCTCATCTGGGCCACAGAGAAGGCGATGGTACCCCACTCCAGTACTCTTGCCTGAAAAATCCCATGGACGGAGGAGCCTGGTGGGCTGCAGTCCATGGGGTCACGAAGAGTCAGACACAACTCTCACTTTTCACTTTCATGCATTGGAGAAGGAAATGGCAACCCACTTCAGTGTTCTTGCCTGGAGAATCCCAGGGACGGGGGAGCCTGGTGGGCTGCCGTCTATGGGGTTGCATAGAGTTGGACACGACTGGGATGACTTAGCAGCAGCAGCAGCAGCATGTGGGCTACTCCCTGACTCTCAGTTCTTGAAATGCTGAGATAGGAAATCTTTCAGGCTCATTATTCCAGGAAAGCATCTTCTTCTTGGGCGAGCCTTAGAGCAAGCAGCCCCAGGGACTCTGAAGTCTGGTCCCCAGCTCCTATCTGCCCTTGGAATTTCTGCTGCCAGGAAGGTGATTTCTCCAGGAATGTCATTGGCAGAGAGGACAAGAACCATGCAAATTACATTTCCAAGACTTCCCCTAATCATATCAAAGTCCTTTGCAAGGAGTCTTCTAGCCTAACTGGAGTTTGAAAATTACAAATTATTTTTAGCAGAAATGCTGACTGTGGGAAAGCAGGTTAGAGCAAATCTGATTCACATTAAAGCCATGGTCAGATCATCATGAACCTACAGGATATTTATTTTTCCATCAGCTCCTCCCTGATTCCTCTACCTCCCTTTTTGGCCTGACTGAGCTGGAGACTCGCCTAATACAAATAACAGCATTAAAATAAAATCATGCAAAAGCTCAGGGGAACACGCCTGAGTAATGGAGAAGATAATAAGCTTGGACAACCACCCCAGCCCTCTCCTCTTACTCCCTCAAAGCAGATGAAAGTTCATGACTGATTTGGGATCCCTTCTAACAATAAACAGGAGGGAAACTAGAGCTTAAGTGGTTTAAGAAAAAATAGTAACGTACCAAATCGCTTTTAACTCCACTGATACTCACTTAGTCCCCATATCTCTGAAGTAATTTTCACTTTCTAAGAGTTGTATGCTGAACAGAACAAAACAATAAAGCCATGAGAAATACACTAAGACAGAGGTGGCTTCATTCATTCATTCATTCATCAAATATCTACAAGCTGACTATCCCAGGCACTGCTGCAGGAGACATAGAGGTGAAGGAGGTGGCAAAACCATCCTTGGCACCACACTGTTCTTAAGGATGGAGGTATAATAGATGTGTAGCCAAATGAGCCACACTACCAGCAAATGTGTGGCTTCCAAGAATCTGCAGCTTAAGACTCTTCCTCTCAGCTTGGGTTGGTGGGGCAGGGAAGTTGGGAGTGGTCATCTCACCTCTGCCTGTGGGGAAGTGAAAGTAGAACTGCTCATTTATCTTTGAAAAAGAGAAAAAAAGAAGGAAAAGGAGACAGGAGATTGTCACTGATCTCCTAGAGGAGGGTTTTTTCCATTGATCTTGTAGCTTTGGGATGGACAACTTTGTTGGTCTCAGAGATCTGGTTCCTTGGACACAGAGTCTGGCTTGAGGAGTGAGGGAGCTGATCAAAATATTACGAAGCAAAACCACGAAGAGTGTCTGAACCTGAAAGGTAACATTTGGTAGAATGTTATCCTGCCCATAACATGGAGCTCTTCCCAGTCTGCTTTCCCAAGAGATGATGAGAATAAGAAAGAGGGTGGCTAACAAGGGTCTTGAGGCACATGGAGAGGCGCCAGCAGCAGCAGCATTCCACTGTAGGGCAAATCATGTGGGGTCATCTGGGGGCTACTTTACCTTATTACCACGAAAATCCTCTGAATTTTATTATTGGGAACAGTGACCATGTTTTTGGCTCCTCCGGGGCCTGGGTGTTTGGTGAGTCATCCCTCAAATCTTCTCTCAGTGTGAAATGGATTGCTGCATTTCCAGGGCTTAATTGTCCGCACCAGCTAAAAGCACTCTGCCAGTAATGAAAATACATCCACTCTTTTTATCAAGAAAAAAGGATAATAACTCAGCCAGCTTTAGCTCACATTTTATTGAACATCAGCCCAGCTTGTTTCTAAGGACATCTCTGATTCGAAGCATAGAAACTGAGGGTGGGGGGTGTGGGGTGTGGGGTGGGGGCAGGGGGAGAGACATTCAGGAAAGTTCTAGGGGAATGAAGGGCAAAAGAGAGCCCAAGGTCACCCTGCTAACCCCCGCGGAGTCCACAACTTTCCAAAATGACAGCTATCCCTTCCCAAGGGGCTGGAGGAAGTGACTACTCAAAATATAAAATTGCTTTGTCTCTAGAGAGCAGACTTCTGGTTGCCAAGAGAAATGGTGGAGGGATGGATTGGGTGTCCGAGGTTAGCAGATGCAAACTATTACATATAGAACAGATAAACAACAAGGCTCTACTATGTAGCCCAGGGAATGATACTCAATATCCTGTGATAAACCATGATGTTAAAGAATATAAAGAAGAATGTATATATGTATACGTATAACTGAATCACTTTGCTGTACAGCAGAAATTAATACAACATTGCAAGTCAATTATACTTCAATAAAAAAATTTAAAAAAACCCTTTGTCTCTCATTGAAGGTGAATGACGGTAATAACAATCATAATGATGGCCCTTTATAGTTTTCAAAGAACATACAGAAACTCTTTCATTTGATCCTTATAACCTTCCTGAAGAGTTAGCCAGAGAATGCTATTATGTCATTGCTATACGTAATGAAACTAAGGCTTAAGGAAAGGAAGTGACTTACCCAGAGTTATCAGCTAGTGTTAGAATCACTGTCTAATACTTGAGCTGGGCAGCCTTTCTAGAGCTCCACCCACATCCCAGAGGTGAGGTGGCTCCCTGCAGGGGTGCAGGTGGGGGAAGGGTGCCAGGGAGAGGGACTGCACTGGAGGGAGTAACTAGTGCAAAATGGGATAAGGTCTTAGGGACTTACATGGTTCTGAAAGATTACATTTGAAGAACTTGAACCAAGCTCTGCATTCCCTCAGTTCCCTCTCCGTAACTTTCTCCTATACCAGTGCTCCAGGCACTGTCCTCCTGCAGCAATATTCCTGAGCACCAAATTACAGTCAGTCATTCCCTACTTCTTCCTTGCTCACAGAAGCCTAGTTTTACTCTCAAAAACCAGAAGCCTGGTTTTTGTCAGCAATTGATAGCACTGGTTCTTCCATGAAGTTCAGTAGAAGCTAGACTACTCCTCTGCCCAACTCTACACCAACGAGTCATTCACTCTCTTTGCTAACGACCAGTTCACGAATGCATATGTGATGAAATTTTTGTTATGTTATGAGATATGAAGGGAAATCTGCGTAGTGTCAAAGGAAGGGTTTCCTTGTTCTAAAAAGGGAAGGATTTGCTCTCTTCCTAGACAATGGTCGAGGGAGTTGGAGCTTTGGCAGCCATCTTGGCACCCAGAAGGACCTAAGCACAAGAGGGTGACTGAGAAGAAAGAAAGGAATAGTCTAGCCCTAGATGATGCTGACTTGCTAAATTAACCAACCTTACAACACTAGCCTCTCTGCCTTCAGGCTTCTTTATATGAGGTAATAAAATTACTCTTTTTCTTTTTTTTGGCACCACTTTGAATTGAGGTACCTTCTCCCTTCTTTCCACTGAAAGCATGTGAAATGCTATACCTCCTCTCTGTTTCTCAAACTCTTCAAGCTCCTTGTCTGGGATATTTTTCAACTAGATGTTCACCTGGTTGTCTCCTTCTAATCACTCAGGCCTCAGCTCAAATTTCACTTTTCCACAGAGACTTTCTATGAACTACAGATAGCTGAGCACTGAAGAATTGATGCTTTTGAACTGTGGTATTGGAGAAGACTCTTGAGAGTCCTTTGGACTCCAAAGAGATCAAACCAGTCCATCCTAAAGGAAATCAGTCCTGAATATTCATTGGAAGGACTGATGCTGAAGCTGAAGCTCCAATACTTTGGCCACCTGATGCGAAGAATTGACTTACTGGAAAAGACCCTGAAGCTGGGAAAGATTGAAGGTAGGAGAAGAAGGGGAAGACAGAGGATGAGATGGTTGGATGGCATCACCAACTCAATGGACATGAGTTTGAGCAAGCTCTGGGAGTTGGTGATGGACAGGGAAGCCTGGCGTGTTGCAGTCCGTGGGGTCCCAAACAGTAGGACATGACTGAGTGACTGAGCTGAGCTGAAATCTAAACCAGTTTTCCAATCACTATGTTTGCATTTTTAGCACTTATTAGTATCAGAAACCATGATGTATTCATGTGTTTACTTGTTTATTGTCTATTTTCCTCAAGAGAATATAAGCTCTACCCAAGTAAGAACTGCCTGGCTTCCCCACCACTGTATTCCTAGCACCTGGCACAGAGCCTAGAATATGGTAAGTGCTCGATAAACATTTGGTGAGTGAATAAATGAATCCCAAAGACAATCTCACCATGCTGCTTCCCAGTCTCTCTCCCCCATAGCTGTTTGGGTAATGTGTCTGTACCCTTGGCCTTTCATCAATTCCATTTACAACAATCTAAATCGCAGGACCACTAAGAAATAAAGAAGGCAGCAGAGAAGAAGAACATCATAAAAGCACAATTATTTTAGGCTTAAATGTAAAAGGAGAGGAGGCTGATTGCATAACATATGTAGATATATGCAAATTACCATGCAAGTTAAATAGCAAAGAAGTTTAAAGTGGTGAAGTCCAGAGTCCCATGTTGGGTGTGTTTTCCTTCCCACCAGGAAGTAGTATTAACTTTTTGGACTCAGAAAGTGGGGATGCTGACATACTGTGAGAGGAAAATCAACTAAGAGTTCCACAAGTAAAAAATAATATAACGTAGTTGTTGGGTTTTTGTAAAAGATAAAAATAAAAAGCATTCCATGCATCCACTTTAAAGACTAGAAATAGAAAGCATAAAATTCTGTCCAGTTTTACATGATGGCCAACTATGACTACAGAAGAAGAGGGAGAAAGGAAACAAAAAATAAGAAGAGGAAAAGAGAGGATGAGAAACAAACCCTGAAGTTACCCAAATCCTTCATCAGAAAGAACTAATCCATGTAATAATTTTTATATTCACAGAAAACAAGCAAACTAACAAAAAACAAATCTACCACCACCACCACACACAAACAGTCTTCTGTTTTAAATATACATATATGGGTTTCCCTGGTGGCTCAGATGGTAAAAAATCCATCTGTAATGCAGGAGACTCAAATTCAATCCCTGGGTTGGAAAGATACCCTGGAGAAAGGAATGACTATTCATTCCAGTACTCTTGCCTGCATAATTCCATGGATAGAAGAACCTGGCGGGCTACAGTCCATGGGATCACAACGAGTCGGACACGACTGAGCAACTAACACTTCTATAGGAGAAATAGGTACTCACTCATTGATTTGTTCAACAACTATTTTTGGAGTACACATGTCCTGGACCTAGAGTAGCCGCTGGGGAACATTTGAGAACAGAATGTGGACATAGTACCTGCCCTTGTGAGGCCTGCGCTCTCTCAGGTTCTCTACTTTTCAATGGAGGAAATAGCTTTACTTGTTTTCTCTAGAAAGAAAAGATGGTTCATCTCATTTTACAGAGGAAAAGGTCTATTTTTTGGAGCACCACACTGTGGGTGGTCCCTGTGCTGCCATTAAGGATTTGAGGGCCCTGTCCCTGGACCACCAATGGAACTGCCTTCTGCTGGAGAGGTCAAGGAGAAGCTGGCCTTCCATGCTGGACTTTCTAGGATATTACTAATTTTAAACATTTTGAGCCAATGTATTCCATGGGACCTGCTCCTCAGCCATCACTCTGGCCATCACCATATCTCAGTTATAATAGTCTCCTGTCTCCCTGCTCCCAACCATGTCTTCCTTCTGCCTGTGCTCCATAAAGCAGCCACAACCATCCTGTTAAAATCTAAGGGAGAGCTTGTCTCTTCTCTGCTCCATCCCTGTGCTGACTTCCTGTTCACTCAGATAACAATCTGAAATCCTTATAATGGTCTATAATATAATCCCTTTCCTCTGACCCCCTTTCCTCCTCTTCTCCCTCCTGTCACTCTGTTCCAACTGCACACCACCTACAGCCCCACATCAACCTTCGCATTTGATACCACTCTATCTGGAGTGCCCCTCCTCCACCTCCCATATCCTCACGGCTCACTCCCTCACCTTTCCAGGTCTTGACTCATTTGTTACCTTCTCACGGTGGCCTTCCCAACTGTCCTATTTAAAAATCGCAAATCCCTCTGCCTTCCACACTCCCTATCCTCTTTCTCAGCTTTAGTTTTCTCCACAGCTCTTATCATTCTCTAACTTATTGCATATTTCACTCATTTGTCTTATTTATATTCTGTCTTTTCCCTATAGAATAAAAGCTCTGAGAAAGCAGGGATTTTCGTCTGTTTTGTTCATTGTTAAATCCTCAGTCCCTTGAAGAGTGACTGTCAAATTAAGAACTATTTGTTAACGGTCCTTTAGTTTGAACTGACTTAGTTTTATGGAAAAACGTGACCTCATACTTCTTGTTTTTGTGATTTTACAGAGGACCAGTGAAAACTTCATCAGAGGCTCAGCCTGGTCCTCACACTCAGGCTTTGGAAGCTCTGGCCCAGAAAGCTGTCAGTCCCTGGAGATAAACCTTGGCCCTGAACACCCCCGACCCGACCCCGACCACCAAGCTAGTCCCAGAAGGGGTGAGTCCCCACTGACACTTAGCTCGTAGCAGTTAGGTGCCTGAACAGCAAATGTCAGAGCCTCCTCCTAAATGCAGGCAGATTTACTTTGCAGACGGTAAGGATGCATTTTAATTTGTTGATGTGAAATCTTAATTGAACTAAACTGCTAGAGGTAGTCTCTGTTCTCTGTCATAGTTTTAATTTAGTTGGCAAAACAAGATATCATCAAAGGAAAATCACAGGCGAACATGCCGTGCCCAAAAGCAAACACCCTTCTGCATTTGGAGGTGGGCTGGTGTGTGACTGGCACAAGCATGAACCCCATCCACACAATGCAAGATGCCAACTGGGCTTTCCAGGGATACTCAAGGGCCATGACATGGGCTCAGACAACGCAGCCAGGTTAAACACAGCTCCCCTCCTGGTTTCAGTGTTCTAGCTTTGAATTTTTAATGTTTTACCTTCTGACATGGGGGATGGTGGTTCCAACTGGAAGGCACTGAAGTATGAGAGGTGCCAGCTATTTCACTCATTGCTGGGGACCTTGAGCCGCTCAATTCTTCTTCTTGGCCTTGGTTTCCCCATCTGCACAATAAGGAGGTTGAAATCTACATCCCTAAAGGCTTCCATCACAACATGCCACATACAACACAGCTTAGGACCATCAGGCCTGTGTCAATATCTAGCCTGAGACTCCTGACTCTTGTCCACTAAATCTCTGCTGAGTCTCTGCCATGGCTTATACTCACACCAATGGCCTCACTGTTTCCTATGGGGAGGTCAAGCTGCAGACCTGTCACTAACACAGCCTCATCCCTGCCTGACAGAATCTCAGGTTGCAGTTCTGGTAAGGAGGCCTTAGGAATCATTCTCCTGATGAGAGATGCTCACCTTGTCCCTTTCCCAGATGTCCACCCCCCAGGATCCTTCTCCACATGTGACCTGTCCCAATGCAGTAGCTTCTACCTGTTCAGTCTCTTCATGTCTGGGGAAGCTCTCACTGGAATGCTGCTTCAAGCTCACCCTTGCTATAATGCCCTGAATGGGCAGAAGCAACTCATCAGTGGCGAATGGTAGGAACTGGCCCCCTGGGCAGTCCAGCTCAGATTTCTGCATTATCTTATTTCAAGGACAGTCTCTGCAAGGGAGTTCCCAGGGAAGTGACTCAGGCCTTGGCATCTCTCTCTGAAGCACAACTGTAGAAGGGCTGGGGGCAGCTTCCTTAAGGGTTAAGCTCCTGGGCTAACAGATCCCCACTCTTGTGACTCACTGTCTGGAATAGAGGTTTTCAGGTCCCAGTACCTGCATTTAGTCACAGGTTTGTCTCATGCAGGGAATCAGGTGCCAGGAGGTTTAGCAAAGAGGCAATGCTACATAGAAGGAGGACCACAGCTTTACAATAGAAACCACCTGGCAAGTCCGTCTGCTCACTCATCCTGTTCCTTCATCTGTTAGGTGGGGATGTTAATATCTACCTCAGAGAACTGTTGTGAGAACTAGATGCTATGTTTCTAGAGTGTTATCCCTGTGCCAGATTACACTTTCCAAATGGTAGCAATCGATGAACTGTTGTTATTGTTTAGTCACTAAGTCAAGTCCTACTCTTTGTGACCCCATGGACTATAGCCTGCCAGGTTCCTCTGTTCATGGGATTTCCCAGGTAAGATACTGAAGTAGTTTGCCATTCCCTTCTCCAGGAGATCTTCCTGACCTAGGGATTGTACCTGTGTCTCCCAAGGTTCCTGCACTGGCAGGTGGATTCTTTACCACTTAGCCACCTGGGAAGGCCGTAATTGATATGTTATTATTATTTAGGTCCTAGTACAGTGCCTGCATCATCAGAGGACACTTGGAACTATAGATCTACTTTCAGATTTGGGGGGATGATGCAAAGTACAGATCACACAGACATATTCCTGAAGTTACTCTCTCCTTGAATTCTTCTGTCCTGCTCTACTTCTCCGTCAGTCTGTGAGGAGATGAGAGTCAGGAAAACTATGAGAGCTGGTTGTTGGGTGATGGCATTTGAGAAACAAACTGAGCTCTGCCTCCCTCTACCCTTGGTAAAAGCTGAATATGTCCTTTTCTCATCACAGGACAGAAAGTTTGAGGATACTAATCGAAAGCTAGCAGGCTTCATGCACAGGAAGAGCTTGGACTTTTGATCAGTCTTCCTTGGGGTGTGGTCCTTTGTAGAGACTGGGCTTAGCCTTTGATTAGGCAGGATTCTTTCTACTCAAAGTGTCAGAAACCTCTCTCAAATTCTTAAGTAAAAATTGAATGCTTTGACTCACAGACTTGAGGAGGATTCTAATCAAAAGATCAAAGGAAATCCAGGACCAAGGGACTAGAACCAGGGACTTGGCATGAAAGGACATGCTCTCCCATGACAAAAATCAAACCTGATGGTATGGTAGAGTAGGGGCCCACTTTATGTTGGGAGGTTACGAAAGGTATGGCTCCAGGCAGAAGTAATATTTTAGCTAGTGCAAAGGCCCTAAGTCAGGAATAAGTTTGTTCAAGGACGGAAGCCAGTGTGAGTGGACAGCAGTGAGCAGGAAGAGAACAAAAAAGGAGGCAGGGACCAGAATATGAAGGATCTTATATGTCAAGATACGGAATTTTATTGTATTCAAAGGATTGTGGGAAGTATTTGGAGGGTTTTAAACAACAGAAGGAGTTAATCTTAACTTATGTTTTTAAAAGAACTCTCTGGTTACTGTATAGGAAGGAGACCAGGAGTCAGGATTGAAAAAGGATTTGGAGGAAAGGCTAGAGGGAGGAGCAGATTTGGGCCATGGGTCGGGAGAAGAGTTCTGTTCCAGTGATGTTAAATCTGAGATGCTGCCAAAATGTTGCATTATTTCCTTAGGATTGCTGTAACAAAGGGAGAAGGAAATGGCACCCCACTCCAGTACTCTTGCCTGGGAAATCCCATGGACAGAGGAGCCTGGCAGGCTGCAGTCCATGGGGTCGCTAAGAGTCAGACACGACTGAGCGACTTCACTTTCACTTTTCACTTTCATGCATTGGAGAAGGAAATGGGAACCCACTCCAGTGTCCTTGCCTGGAGAATCCCAGGGACAGAGGAGCCTGGTGGGCTTCCGTCTATGGGGTCTCACAGAGTTGGACACAACTGAATCGACTTAGCAGCAGCAGCAGCTGTAACAAATGGCCACAAACTTAAAATAACAGAAATTCATTCTCTCACACTCAGTTCTGAAGGCCAGAAGTCTGAAATCAAGGTGTCAGCAGGCGTGGTCCTCTCTGGGCGCTCTGAGGGAGGATGGGTTCCATGTCTGTCTCTTCTAGCTTCTGGTGGTTGCCAGCAGTGCCTGGCTGTGGACACATCACTCCAATCTCTGCTTTCATCTTCATATGCCATTCTGTTTGACTCTGAGTCTCTATGAATTTATATCCTCCCTTCTTCAGTGATATTGATTTTAGAGCCTATTCTAATCCATAGGCTTAGAAGAAGTGACCTCATCTTCACTTGATTATATCGGCAAAGACCCTACTTTCAAATAAGGGCATATTCATAGGTATTAGAAGTTAGGATTTCAACATACCTCTTTTTTTTTTTTTTTTGGCCACACCACACAGAATGTGGGATCTTAGTTTCCTGACCAGAGATCGAACTTGCACCTCCCGCATTGGAAAGTGGAATCTTAACCACTAGATCACAAGGGAAGTCCTTCAACATATCTTTTCAGGAGACACAATTCAATCAATAGCAGACATCCAGTAAGCTGACAGGTATGGAAGGCTGAACAAAAGGTTAGGTCTATTTTGGAGATACTAGTTTGGCAGTCATAGAAAAACACCATGGGACTAGATGTAGACAGAGAAGAGAGTAGCTGTTAGGTTGAGTTCCAGGACCATCTACTATTCAGTGGTTCGTGGAAGAGAAGGAGCCAGCATAGGAGACTGAGAAGTGGTCATGAGGTAGAAAACCAGGAGAGCATGGTGTCTTGGAAGCCAAGGAGAAATCTTCTTTCTTTTTTTTTTTAACCTTAGTATTTTTTTCTTTTTTATTAATTTTTATTGGAATATAGTTGTTTTACAGTGTTGTGTTAGTTTCTGCTGTACATCAAAGTGAATGAGTTATACATATACATGTATCTGCTCTTTTTAAGATTTCCTTCCTATTTAGATCACTATTGAGTACTGAGTAGAGTCCCCTGCCCTATAGAGTAGGTTCTCATTAGTTATCTGTTTTACATATAGTAGTCGGACATGGCTGAGCGACTTCACTTTCACTTTTCACTTTCATGCATTGGAGAAGGGAATGGAACCCGCTCCAGTGTTCTTGCCTGGAGAATCCCAGGGGCACGGGAGCCTGGTGGGCTGCCATCTATGGGGTCGCACAGAGTCGGACACGACTGAAGTGACTTAGCAGCAGCAGTATATACATGGGGGAGACCCTGTTTCAAGACAGAAGTACAGTCAACCACACTGAGAAGCAGATCTCAGACATGGCAATATGCTGACCATTGGTGACTCTAGTTGGGCAGGTGTTATGACTGGCAGACCCACCAGAACCACAAGCAGTGGGGGAGGAGTGATTTCCCCAAAGGAAATAGGGATGTTAGACAGAAAACAACAGATGTCCACTCTCCCTTACTGCCCTCCCAAGGTTGCCCCGAGGCCCGGTGAGACAGTGTCCGTGAAACTGCATTGTGGGCTACATAGCCACTACACAAGGTGAGGGATTATTAGAGTAGGACTTAGTAAATGATAGATTTGTTTACTTATTCACTCAGTGAACAGTTACTGAGCCTCTAAAAAAGGCTTTGTCCTAGGTATATGAAAAAGAAGAAACAAATCATGAATCAGATGTGATCTTCCCCATAAAAAAGCTTGTAGTTTAGTAAAGATGTATTAGTTAGCTTTTACCAGGTTACACTGTAGTAACAAACAACTCCCCAAACTTTGTGATTTATAACAACAGAGGTCTGTTTCTTGCTCATCAGCTTCAGGTTAGCTTTGCTTCTGCTCCAAGAATCTAGGACATGTCATTCTAATAGCGGAGGGTAAAGGATACTGTGATGGCTCCTAAAGTTTCCCCTCTGATCACATCTATTCTCAACTGATTGGCCAAAGAAAGTCTCATGACAATGGGGAAAGTCTCTATGACAATGGGGTAATGAAATATACTCCCTCCACAGGGAAGTACTGAAAGTCACATGCCAATATATGGCAATTTATAATACTTTTACTGAAAGGAAAAGTGAATAATATGGAAAAACAATATAATCACCATAAAATCATAAAGGGGTAAAAGAACATGAGTACTTATTATACAACATAAAATGATCAGAGCCCTTGGATCCAGGGCATTAGGAACTCATACTCTCCAGTTGGGAGACCAGAGAAGAGTTCACTCCAAGAGGAGGAACTGGCTTTGGAGCTGGGTTTTGAATAATACCAGAGGATCTAGGTGGGTATAGAAGAAGACAGAGGATTCCAGTAGAGGAAGAACAACATAAGAAAGCCATAGGACATGGAAAGTAAGATGCTTAAACAGGGAATGGTGAATGGTTTAGTTGGACTAAAGCAGAGAAGTTGGAAGGAAATACTGGAAAGATAGCAAGATGAGTATGTCTGCTGGCCTCTGAGAGCATAGCGTCTCATTCCACTTCATCCAACTGCCCATCCAAGGGTCCCTGGACCAGGACAGTGCCTGAAACTGCTGGTAAATGAGTCCAGAGTAGGTGAGTGCTTGGCTAGATTCTTCTGCCCTTCTTGACTTGGTCAAGTCCAGCTCCTAGCCCAGAGTCAGCTCTCTCTCTCTCAATATCTCTTTCAAAGTTTTGTTAGAAATTGGACTTCTAATGTTCTTATAAACATTTCTATACATTTTCTGTTGGTTTCTTCTGCCTATATCAATCACCTTGCTATCCAGATGGTACTTCCACACCAGGAGACATTAAAAAGAGGTTTCCCATTGGACTTCCCTTGTGGCCCAGTGGCTAAGATTCTGTGTTTCCAATGCAGAGGGCCCAAGTGTGATCTTTGGTCTGGAAACTAGATCCCAGATGCCACAACTAGAAGATCTGGAATGCCACAGTGAAGATCAAAGATTTGACATGCCACAAATAAGACCCAGAACAGCCAAATAATAAATAAAAATAAATAATTTCTTTTTTTAAAAAAGAAGTGCTTCTCTGGTGGCTCAGTGGTAAAGAATCTGCCTGCCAATGCAGTAGACACGGTTTCAATCCGTGATTTGGGAAGATTCCACATGCCATGGGGAAACTAAGCCTGTGTGCCACAACTATTGAACCTGTGCTCTAGAGCCCAGGAGCCGGAACTACTGAGGCCCAAACGCTCTAGAGCCTGTGCTCCGCAGCAAGAGAAGCTGCCTCAATGAGAAGCCCATGCATTGCAATGAGAGAGTAGATCCCACTCGCCAAAACTAGAGAAAAGCCCGTGCAGCAACAAAGATCCAGCACAGCCATAAATAAATAAATATGTTTTTTAATTAAAAGAAAAAAAAAACGAGGTCTCCCCAGAAGCAGTAGGATGGACAGATGACCTGGTGGAGTGCCCAACCTTGTAAAGAAAGTCTCAGGCTTCATTCCACTGGCTTCTCTTTTCTACTGCAGCAGTAAAATGGGTTTCTCTTTTGTTTTGTTTAGAATAAGATCCCATAATTTATTTTGTTCATAATGTCATAAAAGAAAAATATAATAGCTCTTTACAGTTGCATGCATTAACAGTACAAATTCCATTCTTTCTGGATTCAGCTTATTATTACAGCAATGATTTGGGTTAAATGTTATATAACAGAAACTTTCTGCTTCTTATTATGTGATAAGAATGTGATGATCAGTAAAATTAATTTTATAACAATCTTGTTTGTTTTCTTTGCAGTTATCAAATGCACTACACAGACGGAAAAAGCTTTGTGAGAGTGGGTCCTGGCTTATTAGAATTAATGAGTTACACACCTGGTGGGCATGTGGTCTGATTGATACTGGCCCTGGGCAGGTTTGCACTTCTAATCATTAATGCCCTGCAGCCTGCTGGAAGCATGGAAAGAAACAGGCTGACCAGAACATGCCAGAATACAGGGGCAGGGCCACAGGAAGGCCTCCCACAGCCCAGGAGCAGCCTGCCTACAGATGTAAGAGGAACTCAGGGTCCTGTGAGTAGGTGTAATCCTTGGTGGTCCTACCTCAGTGGAGGCAGGGGGATCTCTCCTTTGGGTAGGCTTCAAGGTCAAACGTTTCAGTAGGTGCCAGAGTACATCTCAGGCCTGAGGAGAGCCTTGCATGTCACTCATTCCATCATTAATTCTCTAGAAAATATGTATTAAGCACCAACTCTGTGTAAAGCACTGGATAGAGCAATAAATAAGACAGAGAAGCTCTCTGCTCTCTCAGGGTTTCATTTTAGTGTGGGAATCAGACAATAAGCAAGTTAAGGAATAAATCAGCAAGATAAGGTTAGTTAGTAATAAGTGCTGTGAAGACAATAAAAGGGTGAAGTTATAAGGGTGCTTGGGTAGGCTTACTCTAGACTTCTAGTTGGGGCAGCCTTCTCTGCAAAGCTGATGTTTAAGCTGAGACCAGAGGTAAGGGAAGGAACCTGCTTTGCAACTTGCCGGGGGAAAGCATTCTAAGCATTGGGAACAAGAGGAGCAAAGGCTCCAAGGCAGGAAAAGACTGCAATTATTTGAGGAACAGAAAGCAGACAAGTGTGACTGAAGCATAGTGAGCAAGAGAGAAAATGACTAGAATTGAGGCTGGAGAGTTAAATAAAGATCAGATTATACAAAGTTTTGTAAAGCTAAGTGTGTTAGTTAATAGACAATCAGGAGAAATCAGAAACCACTCTAGGGTTTCAAGGAGAAGGGGTTTACTTTGAGGAACTGGTAGCAAAGATGTTGGAAAGGCTCCAAAGATGTTAGAAGATCTTTGGAACAAAGGTTCCAAAGATGTTGGAACAAAAAGACGGATATGAGGTTTTCCAAAGATTAATCACAGGAAGTCACTATTGGCCCTAAGGCTGGAAAAACAAATTGGGCAGAGGTTATAACTATAGCTGAAAACTGCTATTCCTTGCCTGAGAAGGAACATAAGAGCAAGCAATTGTTGCCGTTACTAGAGGTGCCATCAAAATGTGGAAAAGAATATGGCTTCTCCCTTACTCCTGCTTTCTAGTCTCCAGCCAGTGGTTCCAACTAGAAGAACATAACACAAAGCCAGCTTTCAAAGAAGTATAGGAAATGTGGGTTGCAAGCTCCTTGGTATTGGGGGGACTGTGTAGAGGGCAAATGCGGAGCCAGGCAACAACATTCACCGTCACATCAGGGTAAGGGTATGGATATTATTCTATAGGCCTCCTTCATGAGCTCTGTAATTGATAAGCAGAACAGGCTGCAGGGGCAATTTTCATTTCACATCAGTAAAACAGGAATGAGTCAGACACAACTGAGCAACTGAACAACAACAAAACAGGAATGACAGTATTCATGGGTTTGTTATGAGGATTCAGGGAAATAATGTATATAAAATACTCAGCACAGTGCCTGGCACTTAGTAAGTTCCCAGTGGACTTTAGCTATTGATGAAGCTATACTGAAAGTAAAACCATTTGCGAGACTTTTAAATGAGATAAAGGTCTTATCACTCAGAAAGGTTGGTAACCAATGGTTCTGGAAGAGCTCAGTCTAGACAAATTGAGAGAATCAGAGCATCTCCATTTCCAGTTTGTTCCTACAGGGTTTACACTGAAGACTTTTGCTGTGCTCTGCTTCTCTGGGCTCGGGCCTCATTAGGAAATACAGATTATAAGGAGTCTGATGGAGGATTTGCGTACCAGACAAGATCATGAGTATTGTTCCAGTTATCTATTGCTGTGTAGTAAAATACTTGAAAGCCTAAGAGCTGAAAACAATCATTTTCTAATGTTCATGAGTCTGTTCATCAAGAATTTGGTTGGCTACAGTGGGAGATAGCTTGTCTTTGTTGCGTCTGGGCCCTCAGCCGGTACAATTAAAAGGATATAGGTCTCTCAACAGCTTGGGGCTGAAATCACCAAATGGTCATTGAGTCATGTCTGGTACCTTGACTTGGAGATTAGGACTGGAGGCCAGAGTGCCTACACATGGCTTCTCTAGGTGGTTTGGCTTCCTTACAACATGGTGACTGCAGGCTAGTCCGACTTCCTATATGACTCAGGGCTCAAATTATGAGTTTTTCAGCTAATAACATGAAAGTTGTATTGCCTTCATGACCAACCTTCAGACGTTTCTCCAGCTTCCCAGGTGGCACAGTGGTAAAGTCCACCTGCCACTGCAGGAGACACAGGAAATGCAGGTTTGATTCTTGGGTTAGGGAAAACCCCCAGAGAAGAAAATGGCAACCCACTCTGGGTATTTTTGCCTGGAGAATCCCATGGCCAGAGGAGCCTGGTGGGCTACACAGTCCACAGGTCGAAAAGAGTCGTATGCAACTGGGTGACTGAGCACACACAGAAGTTTCCTGGCACCACTTCTGCTGCAACCTATTGGTCTATCATTTGTAACCTATAGTTCAATTCAGTTGCTCAGTCCTGGCCAACTCTTTGCAACCCCATGGACTGCAGCACACCAGGCTTCCCTGTCCATCACCAACTCCAAGAGCTTACTCAAACTCATGTCCGTAGAGTCGATGATGCCATCCAACCATATTATCCTCTGTCATCTCCTTCTCCTCCTGCCTTCAATCTTTCCCAGCATCAGGGTCTTTTCCAATGAATCAGTTTTTCATATCAGGTGGCCAAAGTATTGGAGTTTCAGCTTCAGCATCAATTCTTCCAAAGAATATTCAGGACTGATTTCCTTTAGGATGGACTGGTTGGATTTCCTTGCTGTCCAAGGGACTGTCAAGAGTCTCTTCCAACATCACAGTTCAAAAGCATCAATTTTTTGGCACTCCCCTTTCTTTATAGTTCAACTCTCACATCCATACATGACTACTGAAAAAACCACAGCTTTGACTAGATGGACCTTTGTTGGCAAAGTAATGTCTCTGCTTTTTAATATGCTGTCTAGGTTGGTCATAGCTTTTCTTCCAAAGAACAAGCATCTTTTAATTTCATGGCTGCAGTCACCATCTGCAGTGATTTTGGAGCCCAAGAAAAGAAAGTCTGTCACTGTTTCCACTGTTTCCCATCTATTTGCCCTGAAGTGATCGGACTGGATGCCATTATCTTAGTTTTCTGAATGTTGAGTTTTAAGCCAACTTTTTCACTTTCCTCTTTCACTTTCATCAAGAGGCTCTTTAGTTCTTCACTTTCTGCCATAAGGGTGGTGTCATCTGCATATCTGAGGTTATCGATGTTTCTCCCAGCAATCTTGATTCCAGCTTGTGCTTCATGTCTCGTGATGTACTCTGCATGTAAGTTAAATAAGCAGGGTGACAATATATAGTCTTGATGTACTCCTTTCCCCATTTGGAACCAGCCCGTTGTTCCATGTCCGGTTCTAACTATTGCTTCTTGACCTGCATACAGATTTCTCAGGCAGCAGGTAAAGCAGTCTGGTATTCCCATCTCTTGAAGAATTTTCCACAGTTTGTTGTGATCCACACAGCCAAAGGCTTTGGCATAGTCAATAAAGCAGAAGTAGATGTTTTTTTCTGGAACTCTATTGTTTTTTCGATGATCCAACAGATGTTGGCAATTTGATCTCTGGTTCCTCTGCCTTTTCTAAATCCAGCTTGAACATCTGGAAGTTCTCTGTTCACATACTGTTGAAGCCTCGCTTGGAGAATTGTGATCATTACTTTGCTAGCATGTGAGATAAGTGCAATGTGTGGTAGCTTGAACATTCTTTGGCATGGCCTTTCTTTGGGATTGGAATGAAAACTGACCTTTTCCAGTCCTGTGGCCACTACTGAGTTTTCCAAATTTGTTGGCATATTGAGTGCAGCACTTTAACAGCATCATCTTTTAGGATTTGAAATAGCTCAACTGGAATTCCATCACCTCCACTAGCTTTGTTGCAAGACCCCACACACTTTACAGTCCACGGAATTCTGCAGGCTGGACTACTGGAATGGGTAGCCTTCCCTTCTCCAGGGGATCTTCCCAACACAGGGATCGAACCCAGGTCTCCTACACTGCAGGTGGATTCTTTACCAGCTGAGCCACAAGGGAAGCCCAAGAATACTGGAGTGGGTAGCCTATCCCTTCTCCAGTGGATCTTCCCGACCCAGGAATAGAACCGGGGTCTCCTGCATTGCAGGCAGATTCTTTATCAACTGAGCTATGACGGAAGAGCTATAAAGAAGTTATAAACCTCAGACTCAAGGGGAAAGGAAGTATATTCTACCTCTTGATAGGGGAATGACAAAGTTCTAAAAGAGCATATGAGATGGGAAATACTACTGTGGTTATTTTTTGAAAATATAATCTGCCACAGACCTGCAAGTTAGAACTGACACTTCCATGGGGTGGAGACCTTGCCAGCCATTCTAGAAAAATAAGGTCTGAGCTCCCTGAAGAAGACAGGGCTAAAGGCACATGCCCATCTCTGTCTTGCCTTAATCTTCAGAGGAAGCCTCCCCAAAACTCCCAAAAGGAGACAATTTGGTCCAGAATAAGTCTTCAGACGTCCTCAGAGAGCCCACTGGTAAAGACTCAGGAGACAGAGATCACATTAGAAAGCAAGAGAGATGGAAACTATGCTAGGGAATCTCATCTGAGACAGAATAATGATGATGATAGTGATGATAAGATATTTAATGAGTGCCTATTTAGGACCAGGCACTTACATATATCTTTTTCATTTAAGCCTCCGAAAGGAAACATAGAGCCCTAAATGTTGAAAAGAAAAAGATTGAAAATTAATGAGCTAAAGATCTATCTTGGTAAATTATATATATATATATATATATATATATATATATATATAAACAGAATAAACTCACAGAATGTCAAAGGAAGGAAATAGCAAGATGAGGAATAGAAATTGAAGAAATAGAAACCAAATATAAAGCAGAGAGGATAAGCCAAGCCAAAAGCCGATTCTGTAAAAACTGAAAAATCTCTGATGATACTGATCAAGGAAAAGTTGAAAGAAGACAAAAATAAACAATGTCAGCAATGAAAAGAGGGATACTGCTCTGGATGCTTCAGGCATTAAAAAGAAAATGAGAGGATATTATGAATAATTTTGTACCAATAAAACTGAAGACATCTGTGAAATAGACAAATTTCTTAAAATATATAGCTTACTGATAGTGACTCAGCTTGATATAGGAAAACTGAAAAATCCTATAATCATTAAAGAAATTGAATCAGAAGTAAAAAATCTTCCCATAAAGAAAATCTACACTTTAATGGTGGGTTCTAATTCTTTAAATATCCCATGGGAGAACTAGTATTCCCTTCTTCAGATGAGGAAACTGGAATTACAAGAGTTTAAGCAACTGGCCTAAAGGCCAGAGCTAGTAAATGTCAAAGCCAAGATTTGAACCCTGGGTGGCCTGGCTCCAAAGCCAGTAAGTTTAGCTATTATACCCCTCCAGCCTCCTCTTCAGATGCTATAACAGCATATATGTGAAAGTGAAGGACAAGACTATGACGCAAAACTGTACAACAGATTCTAGATTTGCAGAGATAGAAGATAAAGCATTTTCTTTCTGGGGAAGCCCTGGAAATGAGAATCTGGTTATGCACACACAGAGAAGGAATCCGATGATTATCCCTAGGATACCACCCCACCATCTTTCAAGACCTGTTTAAATGCCACCACTGCTATCCTGCAAAGCACCATAAACCCTGCCCTAAGCCCCATAGCTGGCCCTGCCTCCTTCACTCTTTGATGCCCTCAGCACTGAATGTGGGCCTCTTCTATACATCGTCTGCTGTATATCATTTTCATTAACGTTTTCCTACCTTGAAAACACATATCTTCCAAGGATACCCTGTGGTTTGAGAAGCCTGCATTAGAAAGTTAAATACTGGCACCCCAGGTGACTACCGAGGCTTTAAACATTGTAAGGCAGCTATTGTTGATATCTAGACCATCCAGAATATGTTCTTGTTAAGTGATATTTTAAATTTTTTCACTAAAAGAAAAACTAAAAATTTAAATATTCACATAGCAAACGCCATGGTCTTCGAAGATAGATTTTTATCTTTGTAATAAGCATGAACTGTTTCATGATACATTGTAGGATTTCATTCTCTCTCTAAATCAAAACTAAATTCAGTTTAAATTCTGTGGAACACTAGATTATTGTCCCATCTTTTTGCTCCCCTCTAGGTAATAAGATTATACATCTACATTCTTTGCCAGGTAACTTTACAGATTCTTCCTGTGGGTGGAGTGTATTTCTCCATCTGTTGACTCAGGGCTTGGCCATATGACTTGTTTTGACCAGAGGCATTTTATGAGACTTGACACAAGCAGAGACTTAAAATGGGCTGTGCACCAGGGCTATTACCCTTGCACTCCTTTGTACCCATTAGATGGACATTCCCTGGCTAGCCTGCTGCTCCTGGAAGGAGGATGAGGGACACATGGAGCAGAAACAAACCACCCCAACCAAAATCAGCCTATAAGCAACTAACTCACAGTGATCTCCAAACACATGAGTTAAGTAAATGCTTACTGTTGCATGCACTGAAATTTGGTGATTGTTGTATAGCATCACTGTAGTCAGAGCTGACTGATATAAGCCCCTTCTTATCAGGATACCAGGTCCTCAGATCAGTTGCTGTACTCCCTGCCTGTGTTGTCAGGTACACCTGAAAGTGAGGCATCTCAGGCGGCTCCATGCCCTCTGTGCCAAGTCCAGCCGCAGTGACCCTTGTCAAAGCTCCCCAAACTGTGGCCCTTTGTGCTCCAGCCTCACAGGCATTCGTAGCCCTCAGTGACTGCCTGGATTTGATTCTCAGACCCATAACCTTGAGCAATTCCAGGTAGAAAGGAGAAGCTGCAAGCATCAGGCTATTGAGAGGACAACTTCCATACAGCCTTTCCTAACAAAGATTAGGATTGGAAGCTTAATGCTTCCCACACTGAAGAGGGACGGTCCCAGATCAGGAAGGTTGGTTGGAATGAAGGCATGAGTTCCATCAGAGCTAAATCTTTGTTTATCTCATCTGTAAAATGGAAACTATAATATTGTTTACTTCACAGAGGTCTTATAAGAAGTAAGTGAATGCATATAAAGTACTCAACGCTGTGCCTGGCATACAGTAAGTGTGCCATAAATGCCAGCTGTTACTGTTATCCTGTATTTATTCACCTAAATATTCTTCCTCCTGAGTCCTCCCATCTCAGAGGGCTTGCATTCACATGAGCACAGGTTTCTGCTCTGATGGAACTCATGCCTTCATTCCAACCAACCTTCTTGATCTGGGACCATCCCTCTTCAGTGTGGGAAGCATTAAGCTTCCAACCCTAATCTTTGTTAGGAAAGGCTGTAGGGAAGTTGTCCTCTCAATAGCCTGATGCTTGCAGCTTCTCCTTTCTACCTGGAAATACACAAATCTTCATGGGGGGGCCAAAAAAGTCTAAACCTCAACGGCACAAAGTTTGGCTCTCCTCCCAGAAGGGATGGAATGCTTTTCATTCCTTTGAGGTGAGCTGAGCCTGCAGCTGAGAAAAACTAGACAGGGTTATTTTCCTAACAGGTCATTCTGCTACATCTAATTCTCAGTATGTCTTCAGTACTAGACTGTTATTTCCTTGGCTATGTTTTATTTACTATGTATCTACAGAGCTTAGCAGAGAACTCATAATTAGGAGGCGCTTGATAAATGTTGGGTAAATGAATGAATGAAGAAGATGTGTTACAGGACCAAGACAAGTTCCAAATTAGGGATGCAGTAAAAACATCAGCACCCACTCTGCCACTGTGTGCTCAACCTCATGCCTAATGCTGAGGCCCATAAGGTAAAAGTACTTGAGCCTGGACTCAAGTCCTCAAAGACTTAAGTCTACAAAGGAAACAAAGTTCAACCAAAGCACTTTCTCTGTCTGACATCAAAGAGAGCCCACAGAGGTGCCTGGTTTGGAAGCTGCGGTGGGATTGACAGTGCACAGAAGGTTTAGGGAAGGAAGAGGTAGAATGTGGCCCAAGGTTTGAAGGTCTGGGCAGGGTTCAGGCACTCAGCAGAGGGCCACTAGCTTGTCAGATGTCCAAGAACATCACGAGCAAAGGCACAGCACAAGAATGAGCTTGCTATTTGTGGAAAATAACAAGGAGACCAGGCTGATCTGGCTGTAGGACTTGTGACAGGGAGTCATGGGACATAAGCTTGGCTATTTCAGGCTGTGACCTGAGTGTGGAGACGGGGAAGTCAGGCTGGTAGTGGGTCCTGATGAGTCAGGCAACAAAGAACATGTTCCTGAGATGAGGTGTGATGAGCATCCACTAGCAGCAGGAGCTCTCTTCCCTCTCATTCCAGGATTAGATGAGAGCTGAATTCAAGCCAGAGATTCCAGATATAAGCCCACTAGACGGGGAGAGCCCATAACTCCTCAGGAAAACGGGAATTTGTACTGGTGAAAATGTTTGGTTTCAAGCAACAGAAAAACTCTAGGTAACGAGCAAAAAATTATTATATTAGAAAGAAATGGCTGGGGGCAGGGTGGGGGGAGTGGCTTACAGAATCAAAGAAAATACTGAAGTTGCTATCCCAGGAAGATGAGGAGCCAGAAAACTGAAATCAAGGGAGCCAGAACTAAGGAGTATCCTCTTCATGTTGCTGTCTTGGCAATATATGAATTCCATTTTCATGTCATATCACTCAAGACTGAAGGGAGAAAGACCATCTGACTAGCCTAGCTAGGGTCACATGTCAACTCCTTGGCCAAGCAATGGAGGCTGTCTTCATTAAACAGTCCATAGTGGGACATTACTGGTGCTCCAGTGGTTGAGACTCTGCCCTTCTAATGCAGGGGGCTCGGGTTCCATCCCTGGTTGGGGAATTAGCATCCTGCAAGCTGTGTGGTGTAGCAAAATAACAACAACAGTCCACAAATTGTAACTACTACAGCCAAATTGTTACTGCTACAGTGCCCCATGCCAAATCTGCAAAACTGATGCCAGGGGAAATGGACACTAAACAAGCCAAAACAGTAGTGTTCTACTGCAAGACGTGTGGTCTGAGAAAGCCTAAGGCTTAGTTCATCTTAGAGACTGGAGAGACAGGAAGGCCAGCCCAGTTATCTGAACTGGTAGATACAGTGATGGTTAATAGCTTGTGTTCATTTGACTGGGACACAGGAACCCAGATACCTGGCTAAACATTCAGATCAGATCAGATCAGATCAGTCGCTCAGTCATGTCTGACTCTTTGTGACCCCATGAATTTTTATTTCTGGGTAAAAGTTTGTTAGGAAAGTATTAATATAATTACCCAGCCTCCCTGATCCTAAAGCCCTGACACAAGGAGAATGAGGCCATCTAAAAATCCTGATGCTGAGCAGCAGGGGTAGGGTGAGTCTCAGGGCAACTGAAATCTATGCCCACTTAGTTGGAGCCTCCCTGGACCTGGTCCACTCAGCCTGAGAGATGGGATGAGTTCTGAGCATAGGTGGCAGAGAGACTTAGAAGCTTTTGAAGGACTAGATAGGGATGAGGTAGGCTTAGGGGTGGGTGACCTCAGAAGGAAGAGATAAGAAGGCCTCAGATTCATGCTCCAGTCTCCTCTACTCTGCTGAGCAGCCCAGGAAACTTGCCTCTATGGACAGTATTGCCCTGGCTCCTTGGCCTCAGCATCCTGTTGGGTTTGGCTAGTCAGAGGCATGGGAAGGAGATAAGCCAACGGGAGGAGAGAAAGGTAGGGGTATTTACTCCCCGCCCCTATTCCCACTGCTGGGCCTCAGGGTTAGCAGCAGCTATGTTCCTTTACAGAAGGCCACAGCTCCCTGGAAAGGGCTCTCCCACACACAGCTCTCAATAGGTTCTGGCCAACACCACTCCCTCCTTTACCCCTTGGCCTCCAACCTGGAATTGGTAACTGCTTTCTTCTGTGGCTAGGCCTGGGTACTTCCAGGTCCTTTGTTGTTTCCCTATAACCCCACCCAGGAAACATTTCCTTCATTGCCTCTCTTCAACTTACTCTCTGAGTGTGCAATCTCTTTTCTGCCCCTGCCAGGTGCAGCCTCTCACTGTGGCACAGCAGCAGGAAACCCCCAGTCTCCTTGGCCACTTGATGGGCATCCTTGCCTGGGATGCCTCAGATCAGTCCACAAAAATCAAGGAATCTCAATCAAGTGTTCTCTGGTATTTGGCAGGACCCTTAAAAGGTTATTCTGTCACCTCCCTTCCTCCACACATGATCAGGAACAAGGCAGAGGGTGGCCAGCCCAGGAAAGGCTGTCAAGCGAGCAGAGGTCCTCTGGCCTCAGTGGCCCACCAGGATGGATTCTCTCCCCTCAGGCCTGACTCAGATCCTCCTGCTAATATCTCTGTCCCTGGCCCCCTCCATGGACTTTCCAGTAGGGAAGTCAGAATCCCCTTTATAATCTATCCTTAAACATCAGCTGTCTTCCACTTGCCTCCCCCTTTGCCCAGAGATAATACTTTTGTCTGTCTTCCCACATCCATCACAGCACTTGGGGTGCATAGAGGAAGACTGGGACCCTTCTCTAAGCCTTACACTCCCATCCCCAACTTTGGTTTCCCCTGGAAGAAGCAGGCAGGGGGAGGCCTCTCTCGGACTGAAGACAAGACAGCTGCTCATTAGGAAAGCTGAGAAGTGAAGTAGGTGACTAATGGTGTCAGGAGCAGAGCCCAGCATGAGCAGAGAAGTGAGCATCGACATCAGAATTAACTGAGGGAGAAAAAGGAGAGGAGAGGAGAGTCAGTGCACAGATCACGCAGGGCTCTCACTCCCAGGGGATTCTCAGGAGACAACTAAACCAGCCTGACCTCTCCCTCCTGGGAGCTGTCATCTCAGAAAAGAGGACGACTCTGTCACCTTGTGGGGTGAGGGACTTTTGGAACATGGATACAGCAGGGATGTTTATTCATTCATTTCACAAACATTTATTGAGCACCTACTCCACACTGGGGGCCAGCTGTGAATCAGATAAACATAATCCCTGCCCTCTTGGAGCTTGCTTCCTGATGCTTTGAAGATGAAAACTCCCCTCTGGTCCACGAAGCCACGCTTGGTCTGGCTCCTGTCCTCCTCTCCAGCTGCATTTTGTGCCTCTTCCCTGTCTCAGTCTCTCTAGCCACAAAGGCCTTCGTGCTATACCCTGAGCAGATATGTACATTCTTGACTCAGAGCTCTTGCATTGCCTGTTCCTTCTGCCTAGAACATTCTTCTTCCAGATGTTCCTTTCCAATAAAAACAAAAGTAAACAAGTGTAACCTAATCAAACTTACAAGCTTTTGCACAGCAAAGGGAAATATAAACAAAATGAAAAGACAACCTATAGAATGGGAGAAAATATATCCGGACAATGTTACTGACGAGGACTTAATTTTTTAAATACACAGAAAGCTTATATAATGCAACAACAACAACAACAAACAATCCAATCAAAAAATGGGCAACAGACCTAAATAGACATTTCCCCAAAGAAGACATACAGATGGCCAATAGGCACATGAAAAGATGCCCAACATCCCTAATTATTAGAGAAATGCAAATCAAAACTACAATAAGGTACCACTTCACATCAGTCAGAATGGCCATCATCAAAAATTCAACAAATAACAAATGCTTGAGAGGGCGTATGGAGAAAAGGGAACTCTTCTGAACTGTTGGTAGGAATGGAACTTGGTGCAGCCACTGTGGAAAATGATGTGACGTTTCCTCAGAAAACCATAAACAGAATTACCATATGATCTAGCAGTCCCACTCCTGGGCAAATATCCATACAAAACTGTAATTCAAAAAGATACATGCACCCCTATGTTCATAGCAGCACTATTCACAATAGCCATGACAAGGAAGCAACCTAAATGTTCATCAACAGATGAATGGATAAAGATGTGGTACTTTTATACAATGGAATACTACTCAACCATAAAAAAGAACAAAATAATACCATTTGCCACAACATGGATGTAACTAGAGAGAATCATGCTAACTGCAGTCAGTCAGAAAGAGAAAGACAAATACCTTATGATACCACTTATATGTGGAACCCAAAATACAACACGAATAAATCTATCGAACAGAATCACGAATGCAGAGAACACCCTGGTGGTTGCCAAGGGGAGAAGAGTGAGGGAAGGACGGGGTGGGAGGCTGGGGTAGGCTTTAAATCCTGCTACATAGCACAGAGAACTATATTCAATACCCATGAGAAACCATAATGGAAATAAATATTAAAAAGAAGAGAATGTACATATATATATATATATATATCACTCTGCTGTACAGCAGAAACTAACACAACACTGTAAATCCACTATACCTCAATTTAAAAATATTGATAAAAATAAATGAAATAAGAAAAGATCCTCCTTTCCAAGGCTGCCTCCCTCCAGTCATTCAGGTTTCCACCAAGGGACTTTCCTAGCAGAGAGGAAAGCACTCCAAGTGGAGAAGAAAGCTTGTTAGACAGTCCTTAGGTGGGAGAGTTGAAGAGCTCAAAGAAAACCAATCCTGGCTGGGGAAGAGATGGCAAAGGGAAAGGGGAAATTATTTACTCTGAGTTCCCCTGAAAGTCAGCCATAGCACAAAGCCTCTAATCCAGGGATCAGGGAAGAGGATCAGAGGAGGGAGACCAAGGACAGCCTGTATGAGAACTGTATGTATTGACTTGATCACAGCTGCAATCAGTCAGGGAACATTCTGAAAAGGCTTACGGAAGGGTCTCAGAACCATCACCTGGGGCAAGTAAGAGGGAAACATTTATCCAGTGGTTCTCACCCCCGTAGTCAAGAGTTGCCCCCAAGGTATTATCTATTCTGCACCTGACTTTCACGAAAGCCCAACAGCTGCCTGGCCAAGAAAGAAGCCCTGGGGGAGAAAGCCAGAGGGAAAGGTCAGGGGCCTGAGGGGAAGCTGCTGTCAGGTCACGCCCATGAACTGGGTGAAGCTATTTGTCACATCAATGGCTGGAATGAGAGGTAAAGCTGAGAACCGGAAGTGGGGCACAGGAGGTGTTCAAATAGAGTAAGAAGGACATAACATGAGAGGCTGAAGATATGAGCGATGAGCTGTGCACATCAGAAGGGAGAGGTGGAGGTTGCTCTGGGCAGGCAAATGTTCCTCACATGGGTGGAAGAGTGAGCTATGGTGGTCTGAGGCCCCAGAGCAGACCTCCTCTTTGTGGAGCATCTAACCAGGCCATGCCTTTGTGTGCTGAGGAGGCCATTTCTCACTTTGGGGGAATTTCTCAATTTGGGGGAATTTACTTAAATTGAAGAAAGTAGGGAAAATTACTAGACCATTCATATATGACCTAAATCAAATCCCTTATGATTTTACAGTGGAAATGACAAATAGATTCAAGGGATTAGATCTGATAGACAGAGTGCCTGATGGGTGGAGCTTCCTAACATTGTAAAAGGGGCAGTGATCAAAATCATCCCCAAGAAAAACAAATCCAAAATGGCAAAATAGTTGTCTGAGGAGGCCTTACAAATAGCTGTGAAAAGAAGAGAAGCAAAAGGCAAAGGAGAAAAGGAAAGATATATCCATCTGAATGCAGAGTTCAAAGAATAGCAAGGAGAGATAAGAAAGCCTTCCTTAGTGATCAGCGTGAAGAAATTGAGGGAAACAGAATGGGAAAGACTAGAGATCTCTTCAAGAAAATTAGAGATACCAAGGGAATATTTCATGCAAAGATGGGCACAATAAAGGACAGAAATGGTACTGACCTAACAGAAGAAGAAGACATTAAAAAGAAGTGGCAAGAATACACAGAAGAACTATACAAAAAAGATATTAATGACCCAGATAACTATGATGGTGTGATCACTCACCTACAGCCAGACATCCTGGAGTGTGAAGTCAAGTGGGCCTCAGGAAGCATCACTACAAGCATCACTACTGGTGATGGAATTCCAGCTGAGCTATTTCAAATTCTAAAAGATGATGTTGTGAAAAGTGCTGCACTTAATATGGCATCAAATTCAGAAACTCAGCAGTGGCCACAGGACTGGAAAAGGTCAGTTTTCATTCCAATCCCAAAGAAAGGCAATGCCAAAGAATGTTCAAACTACTGCATAATTGCACGCATCTCACATGCTAGCAAAGTAATGCTCAAAATTCTCCAAGCGAGGCTTCAACAGTACATGAACCGAGAACTTCCAGATGTTCAACCTGGATTTAGAAAAGGCAGAGGAGCCACAGATCAAATTGCCAACATCAGCTGGATCATAGTGTTAGGTAGTTAGAATAGGAAAAAGGAGTCCAGGATGGCGGTGGCTAAAAGACAAGGAAGGGAAAAGCCTGCGAAAAAGGAACAAAGGAAGGTCAAAGGAGAGTCTGAGGACCGGAGTGAGGACTTCAGGTAGAACAAACAGCACTCCTGGCTAGTCCAATTTGCATAGAGCAGGCCCAGGGGGAGGGAAAAACATATAAAAAGAGGAGTCAAAGGGCTCTTTTGCTCTCTCTCTCTCCCCCACCCCTCCGCGTGCTGGCGTGCTCCTCCACTCTCTTCTCTTTGCGCTTTTGGGTTAGCATGTCCTCACGCTTCAAGGATGGATTCTCCTGCTATCTTCTGAATAAAACAGAGCTGTAACACTGATTTGTCTCAGAGCTATAACATGGTTTGTCCAAGACCTGAGAGCTGTGACGCATCGAGGGCTTTAATGTCCGTCACTCCAAATCTTTGTTGTGACGAGACAGAACCGAGGAGCATACACTCACCTGACGATAGAAAAAGCAAGAGTCCCAGAAAAACATCTACTTCTGCTTCACTGACTATGCTAAAGCCTTTGACTGTGTGGATCACAACAAACTCTGGAAAATTCTTTCAGAGATGGGAATACCAGACCACCTGACATCCCTCCTAAGAAATCTGTATGCAGGTCAAGAAGCAACAGTTAGAACCAGACATGGAACAATGGACTGGTTCCAAATGGGGAAAGGAGTACATCAAGGCTGTATATTGTCACCCTGCTTATTTAACTTACATGCAGAGTACATCATGAGAAATGCTGGACTGGATAAAGCACAAAGTGGAATTAAGACTGCCGGGAGAAATATCAATAACCTCAGATATGCAGAAGACACCACCCTAATGGCAGAAAGTAAAGAGGAACTAAAGAGCCTCTTGATGAAAGTGAAAGAAGAGAGTGAAAAAGTTGGCTTAAAAATCAACACTCAAAAAACGAAGATCATGGCATCTGGTCCTATCACTTCATCGCACATAGATGGGAAACAATGGAAACAGTGACAGACTTTCTTTTCTTGGGCTACAAAATCACTGCAGATGGTGACTGCAGCCATGAAATTAAAAGACATGAGCTCCTTGGAAGAAAGGCTAAGACCAAACTAGACAGCATATTAAAAAGCAGAGACAGTACTTTGCTGACAAAGGTCTGTATAGTCTGTCAAACCATCAAAGCTATGGTTTTTCCAGTAGTCATATATGGATGTAAGAGTTGGACCATAAAGAAAGCTAAGCGTGGAAGAATTGTTGTTTTTGAACTGTGGTGTTGGAGAAGACCCTTGAGAGTCTCTTGGACTGCAAGGAGATTCAACCAGTCAATCCTAAAGGAAATCAGTCTTGAATATTCATTGGAAGGACTGATGCTGAAGTTCCCACCTGATGAGAAGAACTGACTCACTGGAAAAGACCCTGATGCTGGAAAAGACTGAAGGCAGGAGGAGAAGGGGACAATAGAGGATAAGATGGTTGGATGGCATCACCGATTCGATGGACATGAGTTTGAGCAAGCTCTGGGAGTTTGTGTTGGACAGGGAAGCCGGGCATTCTGCAGTCCATGGAGTTGCAAAGAGTTGGACACAACTAAGCGACTGAACTGAACTTGCAGCAGCATCTCATGTAAGGAGTGAGAATGCAGGGCATTTATGTGCTCCTCAATGTACTCTCATGTGACCTGTGTTGGATGAAGGGAAGGATTCTCATAGTGTTCATCACAAGACTCTGGCCTGGTGCATAAGTGAGCACATTCATTCAGGAATCAATATTATTTACTGAGCATCCCCTATGAGCCAAGCACTGTCCCAGGCACAGGGCATGTTGAGGCTATTAAGAGTACCAAGCACCGTGCCTTCACCCAGTGGGAGTTCACATCCCCATGGGTGATAGGCAGACTTGGTACCTGTTCCATGCACATTTCAATGTGGATGGTACAGGCATGTGCTGCCTGGTTGGGGCCTATGATGCTAACTTTGCTTCCTCCATAATCTCTCCCTGCTCCCACACCCACCTCCTGCTCTCCCCAGCCTCACAATGAAGGCCCCAGGCAGGCAAATAATTCCACCCCCATGAGCTGGGGGCCAGCTCATTTTAATTTCTCAAGAAAAGTTTAATTTTGCCAACAGCCAGAGGCAATGACAGCAGCTCTAGAAATCTGGCTGCTGGTACCCTGGACTGGGATAGGCAACCCAGAAATAATTGCCTCTTTGAGTGTTTTATTGGAGTGTGCACGTGCTTCCTGCTTCTCGTGGGGACCATTCCCTCCCAGGTTGCTTCTTAATGTGAGGAATGAATTAGGCCTGTGGGTTGCTTCGAGGCAAAGGTGGAGGGTAGGTCAGCCTCAGGGTTGTACCTTGTCCATCCACACCTGCAGACCTGTCGGGTGCACCAAATTAACACCTTATGGTCATACAATTTTCCCAAGGTTTGCATCAACCCCTTGCAATTGGAAGCCCCTCGCTGTGCAGTTGAGGGTGGGTGGCCTTGAGCCTTGCTCTGAGCTCTGAAGACTGCTCTGCTGTAAGAGCCTCCCCCTTGCTGCTGTCCTTAGTGCAGGGTGCCTGCTTCTCCTTGCTCTGTACAGGGAAACAGAATGTTAATGATGATGAGTCCAGATTTTCCTGGGTGTGGAACCAGCCAGATGGATCCTAATGCCACATCCTGGCTCAGTCCACTGGATCTGTGACTGTACCAAGATGGCTGCCTCCTCTGTGGCTGTTGCCTGGTGTGAAGGGCGTGAACAGGCAGAGAAAGAAGAGAGGGGAAATGACTGTAACAAAGGGAGAGGATTCATTCATCTGCCCCAAATCTGGTGGGGCCTTCTCAAGATCACTGAGACTATCCCCCTGACTCCAGCCTAGTTAATGCCTTCCAGCCTCCCCAGGGATCCAATCCCAACCCACTATTTGCTGGATTCTCAGCAAGGTCAGGGAACAGGCGGAGAGGAGCTCCACTTTCATGCAGTTATTCCAGCTCCGTGCCTCAGTGGAAATCCTTTGGGGTTACAGGCCTGTGGACTAAATTCTCTAAAATAATTACGCTTCATCTAGGTTATGTAATTTTTTGTGACATAGGAAATGGCTGTCAGGGTGGGTGCAGGGTACCAGGACCCTGTTTAGCCCTGGGGTGAGACACAAGGACTTGCAGGCCTGGGGGACTCCTGCTGATGCTGCCTGCGGCTCCAGTCCTCCAGGAGGCCCACAGAAGTGCTATGCCCTTTCATTCCTTCCCTATCTTGGCTCCTGGAAAACTACTCATTCTTCAAAATTCTGATCAAAGATCACCTTTTCTCTGAAGCCTTCCCTGATGCCTTTTTAGGCAGAGCTCATCACTCTCTTCTGGCTCAACAGTCCACTCTGCAAACAGACTGATCTTGAGCAAGTTACTGATTATGGGACCTCTATAAAATGAGAGTAATATAGCCTTTGCAGGGTTAGGGAGGAATTAAGAGATGATGTTTTCTTAGAATTATGCCTGGCACATGGTCAGGCTCAGAAAATGACACTTCTTGGAGTGATGATGGCAGTGATCACACTTTTTCAATGGTCTGTTTACACATCTGTCACTCCTAATAGCCTGTGGGCTCCTTAAGGACAGAGCCACAGTTGAGTCATTGCTATGACCGTAGCACCCTGGCTAGCTCAGAGTAAGCACCTAATAAAGGGTAATAAATGTCAGCAGTATCATTAGGATACTTAAAATAACACTAACTGGCCTTTAGTGAGTGTTTACCATGTGCCAGGCACTGCTCCTTGTCATTTAGCAGGATTATCTCACATAATCTTCACAACAATCCTATAAGGTACGTTTGTCATCGCCATTTCACAGGTGAGTAAAGCGAAGCTTGTCGAGGTTACACAGTTTGCCTGAGGCCACACTGTAAGGAGTGAGGGACAGAGGCAGTTTTTTGAACCTGGTCAGTCTAATGCCAGGATTTTTTAACAACTCCATGCTTGACTGCCGAGCATGCTCTATACTGTATCACAATCTTCAGTCTTAGGTTTGGTTTACTCATGTAGCCCCCAATCCCTGCACAGATATTGGCACAAAGTAGGTTCCCCAATTAATGCTTCTTCGATAAACAGGTGTGGGAGTAACAGGAACAGGAGTGGGAGAAAGGAGAAAGTCAAGGGTAGATGAAGCCAGAAGAGGAGTGGGGAGAAGGCCGGGTCTTGGCCTTACGGTTTGCACACCTTTACTTGGACCGGTGCCATTCTCACCATGCTAGCTTCCAACTGTGTTTGAAAGAGTGCCCCTTGGGAACAAACTGAAGCTCAGAAGAAGGGGAGTGGAAGACTCAGGTGCTCCCTCCTTCCCAGGGGCCCCTCCTCATGCCCAGGACCCCTGGCTTGAGTGTAGGGGATAAAGAGAGGGGTGCCATACCTGAGTGAGCCAGCATTTGGGAGAAGAGGAAATAAAAGTAGGCTGCAGCATCTCCATGCCTTAGAAGACTAGATTGTGGGGATCAGGCAGTCACCCCCACCTACCATCCACCCTCTGTCACCTCTGAACTCAACATTCAAGGCCTGACTCACTCAGTAGGCTCATGTCTGACCTTGATGGAGATGAAGCTGTCTTTGATGGAGAGACGGCTGCCTCTTCTCATCTCCCTGAGAACACTGAAGGGAGGACCCACCAGGGCCAAGTCACCTAGGGCTCCAGTCTACTCCCTGACCTTCAACTTCCTTATATTTAAAAGACTTGCTGTTGTTGTTTAGTCACTCAGTCCTGTCTGACTCTTTGTGACCCCATGGACTGTAGCCCACCAGCCTCCTCTGTCCGTGGGATTATCCCAGCAAGAATACTGGAGCCTGTTGCCATTTCCTTCTCTAGGGGATCTTCCTGACCCAAGAATTGAACCCACATCTCCTGCATTGGCAGGTCGATTCTTTACCACTGAGCCACCAGGAAAGCATCGTTATGCCTAGAGGCACCTTGCAGCACAAGTGCTCAGAGGCGAAGGAGTGGACGTTCTCTGTTCCTGCTGCCCTGTCAGTGCCCTGGCCGGGGTAGAGCCTGCCCGCCCATCTGTCCTCAGGGCCAAGGTCACGTGGACTTTGACTGGCTATGTCCAAGCCCAGCCCTGCTTATTCAAGTCCAGTTGGTGCTAGGGAGGGAGAGGGAAATTTTAATCTACATTTCTCCCCTCGATTCAGAGTCTGGGCAGCTATTTCGACTGCTTCACTGGAATATTCTTTAATTCTGAGTTTCTTTTTCTCATTACGGCTTGAAAATTAAAATTTCTCTGCCTTGGGCAAATGAAGGCTGAGTGAGGGATGGCTGCTGCCGCTGCACATTCCTTACTTAAGTCAATTTGGAAACACCGACTGCTTCTTCTCAAGCAGGTGACCGAGAGAAGAGGACAGGGCAGACTTTAGCCTCCCTCCTTCCCACAGCATTGCCATTAATCCTCCCATTATTCCTGTGGCCCTTACTGACCTGCCTAATCACAAACATAATAACACCTTGGTTTGTAAAGCTCTTCCCCATGTGTTATTTCCAGCTGATCATCACAACAGCCCTGCAAGGAAAGCAGGTGTTCTTGTCCTTGTTTTTATTAACGAGGGAACTGAGGGTCCAGGGCATTTCAAAGATGAAAGAGAAGCCCCTGAAATCCTTGGGGAGGGGGGCAACAGGGTGCAGGTAGTTGACGTTGCGACCCCCTACCTTCAGGTCCCCTTGTTTCTGAAAAGACAGCTGGGGCTGGGCCACCTCCTCGCCTCGCCCCCAGAACACTGAAGGGGAGACCCATTCAGGAGCCATGTGACCTAGGGTGGCTCCTGGCCCTCCCTGACCTTCAACTCCCTTATATTTAAAAGGAAGTTGCCCTAAATTATGCCTGGAGCCACTCTGCAGTGCATGTGCCCAGACTCCAGGGGAAAGGAGGACAGCTGTTCTCTGCTGCTTTGCTCCATGACTGTCCTTGGGTGGTGACAGCTCCTCCCTGTGTGAAAACACCCAGCTGTCTTTGCCTTGCTCTTTTCTCTCTGCACATCTCTCCATGACTTGCCCACAGACTCTCAGAGGGATATTTGATCCACATGGGTCTCCCAGGTGAGCTCCAGAACATCCCCTCAGAGAGGGGCCTGGAGAAAGTCCCCAGACCTTTCTGCTGGGAGGTGACTCTATAATTTCGTCAGAGCTCTAGCAGCACTCTATCCTTAATGAGCATGTCGGGAGGTGTCTGGGGTCTTCTGAGGCCTGGAACAAAGAGTCTAGGAATGCAGGCTGGACTGCATCTCAAGCAGTCTTAGAAATTATGACTGCCCCCTGTTGTCAAATAGCAGCACCAGCCTTTGAGGGGCACATGCTCTGGCGGGAAAAGAAGGTTCTCATTTGCCCCATCCCCAGCTTCCTTAAGGACCTGGGAGTTTCCACATTTTTCTATTCCCTTTTGTAGAACTCCAGAGAACCAGGAGCCCGAGCTCCCAAGTGACCCTAAACCTCTTCCACAATCTCATGTGTTTGTTCCTGGTGTGAAATGACAGCCACTCTCAACTGCCTCTCTTCCTTCCTGGGGAATGGGAGCTTAGGGCAGACTGCTGTCTTCATCACCACCTCAATCCCATCACCATCTCAGTTCCCACAGAGAGAACTCCAAAGCTAACCTGAGCCAGCAAGAAGTCTGGGAAAACAGGGCCTTCCTGAGGCTAGTCCAAGAGGGAGAGCTGACGGGACTTGCCTGGTGGTCCAGTGTTTAAGATACCACACTCCCAATGCAGAAGGCAGGGGTTTGATCCCTGGTCAGGGAACTAAAATGCCACATGCCACAGTCAACAAAACAAAAGGAGAGCTGATGGAGAGAGGAGGGAAAGAGCACCTTCTGGAGATAAAGTCTTTGGATAGTAACTCAAATCCTTTGGACTATTGAGGCAGAGAAAATCAAACTAATCTCAGATCACACTTCAGCTCTGTCTCAAGCTGTGAAATCTCAACCAACCTCTGGAAACCTCAGTTGCCTCCTTCATTTTCCACAATGGGGATCACCCCATATTGCTATTGTAAGAAGAAATGAAACAATGTACATAAGACACTAACCAAGCCCTCCAGCATACATTAGGTGCTCAGCAAATGGTTGCTATTTTTATCACTATTTAGTATTCAGTTCAGTTCAGTCATGTCCTACTCTTTGCAACCCCATGGACTGCAGCATGCCAGGCTTCCCTGTCCAACACCAACTCCTGGAGCCTGCTCAAATACATGTCCATCGAGTCAGTGATGCCACCCAACCATCTCATCCTCTGTTGTCCCCTTCTCCTCCTGCCCTCAATTTTTCCCAGCATCAGGGTCTTTTCCAGTGAATCAGTTCTTTGCATCAGGACACCAAAGTATTGGAGTTTCAGCTTCAGCATCAGTCCTTCCAATGAATATTCAAGACTGATTTCCTTTAGGATTGACTGGTTGAATCTCCTTGCAGTCCAAGAGACTCTCAAGGGTCTTCTCCAACACCACAGTTCAAAAACAACAATTCTTCCACGCTTAGCTTTCTTTATGGTCCAACTCTTACATCCATATATGACTACTGGAAAAACCATAGCTTTGATGGTTTGACAGACTATACAGACCTTTGTCAGCAAAGTACTGTCTCTGCTTTTTAATATGCTGTCTAGTTTGGTCTTAGCCTTTCTTCCAAGGAGCTCATGTCTTTTAATTTCATGGCTGCAGTCACCATCTGCAGTGATTCTGGAGCCCAAGAAAAGAAAGTCTGTCACTGTTTCCATTGTTTTCCCATCTATTTGCCATAAGTGATGGAACCAGATGCCTTGACCTTCATTTTTTGTGTTGAGTTTTAAGCTAGCTTTTTCACTCTCCTCTTTTACTTTCATCAAGAGGCTCTTTAGTTCCTCTTTGCTTTCTGCCATAAGAGTGGTGTCATCTTCATATCTGAGGTTATTGATATTTCTCCTGGCAATTTGGATTCCAGCCTGTGCTTCATCCACCCCGGCATTTCACATGGTGTAATCTGCATATAAGTTAAATAAGCAGGGTAACAATATACAGCTTTGAAGTACTCCTTTCCCAATTTGGAACCAGTCCATTGTTCCATGTCTGGTTCTAACTGTTGCTTCTTGGCCTGCACACAGATTTCTCAGAAGGCAGGTAAGGTGGTCTGGTATTCCCATTTCTTGAAGAATTTTCCAGAGTTTGTTGTGATCCACACAGTCAAAGACTTTGGCATAGTCAATAAAGCAGAAGTTATTATTATTACTATTTAGTATTAGTATCTGTAGACCCAAAGCTATGGCTTTTCCAGTAGTCATGTATGGATGTGAAAGCTGGACCATAAAGAAGGCTGAGCACCAAAGAACTGATGCTCTCGAACTGTGGTGTTAGAGAAGACTCTTGAGAGTCCCTTGGATAGTCCCTTGAAGACAAAGGGTTTTCACCAAAAGTTCTGTGTGATCTTGTGAAAGCCCCACCTTATCTCTCCAGGGCCATCTTGTTGACCCACACATAGACCCAAAAAGGCTATTATGTTTCCTTGTGGTAGCTAACTTTACCCTGGGAACAACAGAACCTTGGGAAACTGAAGTCAAAGGAGACCAAACCAGTCAATCCTAAAGGAAATAAACCCCGAATTATTCATTGGAAGGACTGATGCTGAAGATGAAGCTCCAATACTCTGGCCACCTGATGCGAAGAGCCAACTCACTGGAAAAGACTCTGATAATGGGAAAAAATTGAGGGCAGGAGGAGAAGGGGGAGACACAGAATGAGATGGTTGGATGGCATCATCGACTCCATGGACATGAGTTTGAGGAAACTCTGGGAGATAGGGAAGGACAAGGAAGCCTAGCATCCTGCAGTCCAAGCGGTTGCAAAGAGTCAGACACAACTGATCAACTGAACAACAACAACAATTAGTATCGGTATTATTATTGTTGTTGTTAATGGAGATTTAGGAAGTAGGGATTGGAAACAGACTTTCTTGTTTGCAAAGAACTCGGCCACAGTGAGTTGGGAGGGGAGAAAATCTCCAAACAAAGGGTCTTCACCAAAAGTTCTATGTGATCTTGTGAAAGCCCCACCTTATCTCTCCAGGGCCATCTTGTTGACCCACACAGAGACTCAAAAAGGCTATTCTGTTTCCTTGTGGCAGCTAACTTTACCCTGGGAACAACAGCACCTTGGGAAACTGAAGTCAAAGAAATTGGGCAGTCAAGTCCCTCTCAATGTCAGATAAAGGGGCTCCTGTTCTGATTCCCGTCAGTGGTGAGGGATGATACTCAGACTGCCACTGAGCACAAGGGCCTGCCCAGATAGAACAATGGCTGGACAGGTGCCAAGGCCTTGAGAAAAAACTGAGGTCCCCAGAGAGAAACCAGAGCTGCCCCAGTGGGCACTGCCTTTCTTTTGCGCCTCTCACTCTTGGCTCCTCTCCACTGCCCACCCAACCTCATTTCAGACAAGGAGGGTGGGACCAAGGTGAGACCCCATGAGGTAAAAATTGGGGCTCTTCTCCTGGGGAGGGAGTTTAGAGCATTGGGCTTCCCCCCACATCACTAGCTCCAGGGACCATAATATGACTGAGGGGCCAGGAAAATGGGGTAGCAATCCTAAGATCCTGAGAAGGGAGAGTCCCCAGAAGTCAGTATCACCTCACCCCATCTCTCTTCCCCAGTCCCAGTTCTTTGTTTCTTCTTTCTCTTCTGACTCTCTTCTTTCCATTGTCTTTTCACTGCCTCTTCCTCCGTCACCTCTCCCATCCATGGCTGGCTTTACAAGTTTTCAACTTCTATTCCAAGACCCCCTAAACATGTAGGAGTGTCTCTTTTTGTTTCTCTTGTTCCCTCTCTTCTCTCTGATTGCCTCACCCAGGAGCAGGAATTCCTGCCTTCTCAGAGAGACACGAGAGCTAAGTCCTAGGGTTTAGGCTCAGGCTCCTCAGGGGCAAGTGGGAGGCAGGGGTTGGGCTGTGTGGAAGAGGAAAGCATGAACTGGCTCATGAGAGCATAAAGAAGGCATAGACAAATGGAATGCAGTATTGACTGGGCTCTGGGTGACTCATCACCCCAGAGGAGGGATCTAGGAGGGTGATGTCATTGCTGGAGCTGATGGTGACACTGGCAACTGCGCCCCATCCCTGCCCAGAGACATTTACTTCCTTTGTTAGCTTCTTTTTGCCTCCTCATTACAGGGCAAGGCTGGGGAAACAGACTTCACCCTTGGTGTCCTTTGGAACCACAATGTGGTTTTCTTAGACTGAGACCTTCCTTCCTACATCTGTGCTCCAATTCCTCTGCCTGTCTTACTAGATGTACTAATGTGCACATGGGCATTCACTGTCTCACACATGTGTGCACACTTTTGATATGTATGCACAGCTTACATGCAAGCACACATGCACGCACACACACACACTCTCAAACATACTCCCACCTGCCATCTGTTTCCTTCAGTGAGGGGAATAAACTGGGCTTCCAAACAATGCTAGGGGACTCCAAGACGAGATTCTCCCGGGGAGTGATCTAAGGAAGAGCTTCTGTGTGCTTATCCGTTGGCATCTTGATGCCTTGTGCCTCTTGGCTTCAGGGACTGCACACTAGAGCCAAAATAAGCCCAGCATTTGAATAGGCATGTGTCCTTGAATATGTTCATTTCCAGCTTCATAATCATGGGGAAATTGGGAAGGGATGTGGTTGGCAGGGGACGGGGATATGTGGAAAAGGACAATCTGAGTAGGGGCAGAGACTTTAGAAACTTAACTCCAAGACAAATTTTATAAGATACCCCTCTCCCACACACCCACCCTCAAATTGACTATATCTTTCCTTTCACATCCTGGGAAGAGAGCTGAATCTCCCTTGTTAACTAAGTCCTAGGAACCCAGCTTAAGCTGGGGCAGATCAAGAGTTCCAAATATGAATGGGAATATTAATACTATGTAAATCACATGCAAATACATTGAAAGCAAAAATAAACAGCTTGCAGGTCTTGAAAAAGAACGACTAGCCTGGGGTGAAGGCAGTGGAGAAACCATAGCCCACACAATGGGGGTGACTTCTAGAGTCTGGGTGGAAGATGAGCCCACTCCAGTCCTCTGGAGACCCTGGCCTGTGGTGGGAATGGTTTGTTTTGACCATGAGCAACCTACTCACAAGTATTTGCTCAATGCCCATTTGACATGGTGGCAGAGGTGGATTTTCTGTAAAGCTAAAGAAGCTTAAGCTTCAGGGCTACAAATGTCCACAGGCCCCTGCCAAAGGCTGCACTTATTCTTATGTCTATAATTTTGTGTTCTTCTTCTTAAAGAGAGCTTCTCCAAATTGTATGAACTTTGGGACCCATAAAACCTGGGTCCACCTCTACACTGAAGAGAATAAACTCCCTATTCAGAGGAACCAGAGATCAAATTGCCAATATCCGCTGGATCATGGAAAAAGCAAGAGAGTTCCAGAAAAACATCTATTTCTGCTTTATTGACTATGCCAAAGCCTTTGACTGTGTGGATCACAATAAACTGTGGAAAATTCTGAAAGAGATGGGAATACCAGACCACCTGATCTGCCTCTTGAGAAATTTGTATGCAGGTCAGGAAGCAACAGTTAGAACTGGACATGGAACAACGGACTGGTTCCAAATAGGAAAAGGAGTACGTCAAGGCTGTATATTGTCACCCTGTTTATTTAACTTCTATGCAGAGTACATCATGAGAAACGCTGGGCTGGAAGAAGCACAAGCTGGAATCAAGATTGCCGGGAGAAATATCAATAACCTCAGATATGCAGATGACACCGCCCTTATGGCAGAAAGTGAAGAGGAACTCAAAAGCCTCTTGATGAAGATGAAAGTGGAGAGTGAAAAAGTTGGCTTAAAGCTCAACATTCAGAAAATGAAGATCATGGCATCCGGTCCCATCATTTCATGGGAAATAGATGGGAAACAGTGGAAACAGTGTCAGACTTTATTTTTCTGGGCTCCAAAATCACTGCAGATGGTGATTGCAGCCATGAAATTAAAAGACGCTTACTCCTTGGAAGGAACATTATGACCAACCTAGATAGCATATTCAAAAGCAGAAACATTACTTTGCCAACAAAAGTTCGTCTAGTCAAGGCTATGGTTTTTCCTGTGGTCATGTACGGATGTGAGAGTTGGACTGTGAAGAAGGCTGAGCGCCGAAGAATTGATGCTTTTGAACTGTGGTGTTGGAGAAGACTCTTCAGAGTCCCTTGGACAGCAAGGAGATCCAACCAGTCCATTCTAAAGGAGATCAGCCCTGGGATTTCTTTAGAAGGACTGATGCTAAAGCTGAAACTCCAGTACTTTGGCCACCTCATGTGAAGAGTTGACTCATTGGAAAAGACTCTGATGCTGGGAGGAATGGGGGCAAGAGGAGAAGGGGATGACAGAGGATGAGATGGCTGGATGGCATCACTGACTCGATGGACGTGAGTCTGAGTGAACTCCGGGAGTTGGTGATGGACAGGGAGGCCTGGCGTGCTGCGATCCATGGGGTCGCAAAGAGTCGGACACGACTGAGCGACTGATCTGATCTGATTCCTAATTCAATTAGCAGCCTCCTTTGAGATCATCTATCAGAGACGTGTGTCAACACTGTCTTTTCTCTGGGTGGAAGATCTGAATGCGCTCCTCCTCCCAAGGCTGCTCCTGGCTCCAGGATTCCACAGTTTCCTGCCTTGAGGCTGGTGTTGGAGGAAGATGAAGGTAACTGCTTTGTTGTTAAAGGGAAAGTGACCCTCTTGCCCAAACTCTGAACCTCAGGGAACAAGTACCTGATAATGAATAGTAATTATATCTTACATTTGTAGAACCTTTGAGAGTTTCTAAAGGGAATGTGTCTTTTGATCTTCACAACAATCTTGAGGCAAGGAGGAGACACATTAATACTATGGAGATTTGTTATAGACAAGGAAACTGAGGCTAAAATAGGTGGTATTAAAATAATAACAGCTCACACTCATAACTTTGTAAAATCAGGGATGCTTACATGTATTATTATTGTGTTCATTTAATCTGCACAACTCTATGAAGTAGGTACTATCATTACCCTTGGTTTTAGAAATGGATAAACTGAACAGAGAGGTTAAGGAACTTTCCCTAGCCAGACTCAAGAGTAGCAGAGCAAAGACCCAAACTCAGGCAGTCTGGCTGCAGAGTTCTTGCTCTTAGTCAGTTCACTACCCAAACAACTTATGCATGTTCATGGGCCAGAATTTAAATTCAAATCTTTCTGACCCCAGAGCCCTTTCTCATCACTACTAAGCATGACAGCCTCCCTAATGAAGGAAGTGCCAGTCATTTGTTTTCAGAAGCCTGGAGGGAGGCACAAGGTGATTGGTCTAAGGACCAGGTTCTAGCCAGAGAAGGAAGGATGAGTACCAGAGTGACTCCTGGGCTGATTGCTCAGAGTGAGCCAGCAATTACCAACCTGAGATGAGCCTGGGGAAGCTTCCTCCCTCCTGGGCCCACAAGACCCCAAAATCTTTGACCATCTCTCTCCATTCCTGTAATCCCAACAAATGAGATCAAGATTATGTTCAGAGGTGTGTTTAGGAAGATCACCATGGCAGGAAAATAAAAGGTAGCAGATTAAGGGTCAAGGTGAGTCAGGAAACGTTTGTAAAAATCCAGGAGAGAAGTGATGAGGTCCCAAACAAAGGCAGTGACTGTGGTATGGAAAAGAGAGATGCTGCAGGAGTGAACAAATAAAGGGTGAACAGGGATGTCTTCAAATGATACAGCCTACCTTCAGGCATGGGTGGAAGAAGGGGGACAGACAATGCGAGAGGCAGGGGGACAATAAACAATGAGGCCTGTAGGATGAGCAGCCCCTGGAAGCTGCCAGAGGTAATAACATTCTATCTTCCTGCTCTCTGGATCCCCAGTCAGGCTGGTCCCCCCCAGGCTTTGTGTGTGTTTGTGTGTCTGTGTGCATGCAGAAGTGTCAGCCCTGGGCTCTAGGGCCACATCACAGAGAGGTGAGCAATGGGGAGCATCAGGAAAGTGTGATTTAGAGTCTCATTCCCACTGCCCTTCACTGTGCTGCAAGGACAGTTCAATGTAATATATAATTACCGCCGCCCAACAAGGCTGCACTGTACACAAAGCTCCCCACCTTCCTCCCGCTCCCTCCTGCCTGCATTTAGACTATAAATCAGTTTTCAATCCTGAGTGCTACCTGTAAATGTTCAAGCTCAGGATCCTTGCCTCATATTCCTGCATCCCTGGGGGGTGGTTCAGGCTCTGAGTGGCCCCCTTCCCCTAGTCTGATTCTGACATGCTTCCGATCCCCTGATTGATGGTAGGAGGGGCAACGGGGAAGCTGGAATTGGCTCTAGGTTCACTGGGACCCTGGCTTGGGGAGTGGGGTGGGTGGCTCTGGGTCTACCTGACTTGGCCAGCATACTGGCCAGTGTGCATGCTCCAGATCACTTGGGTAGGAAGACAATGAGGACTTCCCTGGTGGTGCAGTGGATAGGAGTCCACCTGCCACTGCAAGAGATATGAATTCAATCCCTGGTCCGGGGGGATTCCACATGCTGCTGGACAACTAAGCCCGTGGGCCACAGATACAGAGCCAGCACTCTAGAGCCCAAGAACCACAACTACTAAACCTTCACGCCCTACAGTCCGTGCTTGGCAACAAGAGAAGCCACAGCAATGAGAAGCCCGTGCACCGCAACAAAGAACAGCCCACCCTTGCAGCAACTAGAGAAAGCCCACGAGCAGCAATGAAGACCCAGTGCAACCAAAAATAAACAAATACTTGAAAAAAAAAAAAAACAACAAAACTAAACTAATCCTTCCTCTAGAAGGGCACTGGAGAAGGAAACGGCAACCCACTCCAGTATTTTTGCCTAGAGACTTCTGTGGACGGAGGAGCCTGGTGGGCTGCTGTCCATAGAGTCGCAGAGAGTCAGACATGACTGAAGCGACTTAGCTTGCACACATGCATTGGAGAAGGCAATGGCAACCCACTCCAGTACTCTTGCCTGGAGAATCCCAGGGTCAGAGGCGCCTGGTGGGCTGCTGTCTATGGGGTCGTACAGAGTCAGACATGACTGAAGCGACTTAGCAGCAGCAGCAGCAGAAGGGCACCCTCCTCCCAGGGACCACCCTCCTTGGAAAGTGTCCAGAAGAAAGTACCCTCCTCATGTACTGATGTGAGGATGTGGAAGCACAAGCCACGGCTCTGCCCTGAGCTGGGGTGGGAAACCCTGTGGTGCACCTTGGGGGTGACAAAAGGACAAATCAAGAGAGGGCTTCCTGATTCCCTGAGGACTTTGATTCTGTTTTTTAAAAATGTGGATGCTTGCCTTGTCACCTTCCTGCCTCTCTTTACTAGGATGACTGTAGCAGCCACCCCTCCACCTGCATCCACTAGTTGCCTCCGAACACATCCTCCTGCTGAATGGAGGTGAGATCATGCCTCTTGCTTCCCTGATTAAACCTCTTTGTGAGAGTCCTTCTTCCCTTAGGATAACACTGAATTCCTTCCCAAGGTTCACAAGACCTGACCTTGCCCATCTTAACCACACTAACCTCATCAGGGACTTCTTTTATTGCCTCACACCAGCCACACTGCTGTCCATTTCTCCAACACTCCTGCTACTGAAACCTGAAACATCCTTCCTCCGGCTCCTCCTCTTCTAGGCTCTTCCCGTGTCACCGTCCTTCCCTGATGACTCCACCTGAAGTAGGTCCCCCTTTCTATCTCAGCACCCCACTTGTTCACTTTATAGTACTGTTTATATATAATTTGTAATTCTGTATTCTTGAGCTGGTTTCCTCATCTTTTTTTTTTTGTGGGGTTTCCCTGTTAAACTGGAATTTCTGTAAGGGCAGGGGCGATACTATGTTGTTCACCACTGCATTCCAGATGCTTAGCATAAAGCCTGGCACATGCTGCTGCTGCTGCTAAGTCACTTCAGTTGTGTCCGACTCTGTGCGACCCCATAAACGGCAACCCACCAGGCTCCCCAGTCCCTGGGATTCTCCAGGCAAGAACACTGGAGTGGGTTGCCATTTCCTTCTCCAATGCACGAAAGTGAAAAGTGAAAGTGAAGCCGCTCAGTTGTGTCCGACTCTTATCGACCCTATGGACTGCAGCCTACCAGGCTCCTCCGTCCATGGGATTTTCTAGGCAAAAGTACTGGAGTGAGGTGCCATCGCCTTCTCCGGCCTGGCACACAGTAGGTGTTAAATATCCTTTGAATGAACTGAATGCATGGCAGGTGGTTGCCAACAGAAGTCCTGGAAGTTGAAGCTGACTCTGCTGACCCCCATCACATCCCCATTTGCAAACAGCAAACAGATTCCTCCTTCCATAGGAGATCAGGCTTGTACCCACCCTGGGGTAACTAGAAGGGGCTCCCCCAGGGCCTCAGTCTTCCTTTCTCTCTTTTAGGAAAACTCTCTAGCTTTGGCCACTTCTGGCTGTCTGTGGAGCTGCCCCTCCACCATGTGTCAGCGGTCAGTATTCACCACCTCCCACTCCCCATTGAGGTCCCTGGGTTGCTGCAAATCACAGCCCATTCCAAATCCATACCTGTGCCCACTGGTCAGGGCAGAGGAGACGAGCCTGGAAGGAAGGGACGGGTGTTTGGGCCAGGGACTCAAAATGGAAACAGGAAGGGAGGCTGAAGAGGCAGCTCTTCCACGCATTTTAATATCCATGAAGTAAATGCAAATTAACTGAAAGCACCTTTTGAATAAGCAGCTTTTATTGAGGGAGCTGCTCTAATCCGTAAATGGCTTTATTGATCACAAGGAGCTTCCTGGTGGGGGAGGGGGTGGGAAATATAAACCCGCTGTCAGGAATTGCTCCGCAGCGCCCTTGTCCCTGCGTTTTTAGATTCCAGACATGCTTCTTGTGGCTAATGGAACTTGCAGATCTCTAACCTCAGCTTCCACATTCCACTCTCCACCCCCTCCCGGAGTCTGGGGAGCCTGCCCTCTGGGTTTGCAGGGGCTAAGGCTGCTGCATGCTGCATCGCTGATCTAGACATTGAGTGAATCTCAGGGCTGTAAGCAACCGAGCGTGGCTCTACTGATACGGCCCTGGGCTCTCTGGTATAGCTCTACACCTGGGCACGTGAAATAAGCCTATGCCTGTGTATAAAGGCACATGCACTGTGTCTGTGTCCATTTACACACACCCCTGGGAACAAGTGTAACTGTATGTCTGTGTGGCTGTGTGTGTCTGCAGCCTCCCTCAGGTCTCCAGCCATTTGTACTCCTTCTCAGGTTATAGGGGCCTGGCCTCAGCTGAGGAATCATATTTTTTCAAGGACTAATGACTTTATCAGAATGATAATGAACTGATGACACATGGAAGCTCTCAGGCTCTGGAGAGAAGCCAGAGAACAACTGGGAACAGAATGGAGGTTGGTAGAACTTGGGGGTCCAAGGACCTTGTCTCTCAGAAAGTCCACTCTGGCTCTGTTCAGAGTTTAGAGAGTGAGGGGATGTACAAAAGAAACCCAAAGGATGTTGGAAATATGTTATCAGTATTTCTGGCCTGGTCTACCTGCCTTTTCTGCTGCTGCTGCTAAGTCGCTTCAGTCGTGTCCGACTCTGTGCGACCTCATAGATGGCAGCCCACCAGGCTCCCCCATCCCTGAGATTCTCCAGGCAAGAACACTGCAGTGGGTTGCCATTTCCTTCTCCAATGCATGAAAGTGAAAAGGGAAAGTGAAGTCGCTCAGTCGTGTCCGACTCTTAGCGACCGCATGGACTGCAGCCTACCAGGCTCCTCCATCCATGGGATTTTCCAGGCAAGAGTACTGGAGTGGGGTGCCATTGCCTTCTCCAACCTGCCTTTTCTAGGAGCCTCCAATCCCTGTGTTGCTGTCTCTCTTGACCATGGTTGTGAGTTGTGAGGGGCAAGGCTGGCTACTTTATTCTCCCAGTCTCTGCCATCTGGCCCTCACCCAAAGCCAAGTCCTGCCCAGAGATGGGAGGAGGGGACTGCCTCTAGATATAGGATAACAAAGAATTCTGAGATGGTCAGGGACACATAATCAGGCCTTGAGGCAAAAACGGGAAAGTTATCCCTTGAACATGCAGCCTGTCAAGGCTAATCGGCCTCAGTGATCTTTCATAATGGATTTAGGGCCAGGTGACTTGTCACTGGGGAAAGGATAGGAGAGTGCAGAAGCTTATAGAATATCCACGCTGGAGGGACCTGGATGCAGAACAGAGACTTCTCTCATTGGTCAGAGAAGATAAGTGACACCCCTCTCCTAAAGGTTTCAGAGATACTTGATACAGACCTGGCTTACAGCACACAGGGGCTTGCTTCACTGAAAAGCTCCCTACTCCACTGCACCAAGAGACAGCCACTTTTCCCCAAGCTGAAGAGCTCCAGCCCCCTTAGGAACATAGTAAGTGTTCAATAAATATTAGTTGTTGTGAATATTAGGGCTTCCAAGTGGCGCTAGTGGTAAAGCACCCACCTGCAAATGCAGGAGACATAAGAGACATGGGTTCGATCCCTGAGTCAGGAAGATCCCCTGGAGGAAGGCATGACAACCAACCCCAGTATCCTTGCCTGGAGAATCCCATGGACAGAGGAACCTGGTGGGCTACAATCCATAGGTTCACAGAAAGTCAGACCCTGGCCTCCACTGTGGCCTATCCTTGCCCAGTCCTGGCTTTCTCTCTCTAAGCCCTGCAGGGAGTCCTCCTTCTGTCCCAGGAAGTCCCAGTGACCTTTCCCTCAAGTCTGCAAATATATTCTTGGCGAGTCTTGAAAATAAAATTGTGCTCAATATTTGTATAGGGCTTTTCTGCTGCCCAGCCCTTTACAGACATTAGCTAATTAAATGGAGGAGGATGAGACAGAACAGGACCCAGTCTCTGCAGTCAGGATTCCAGGCCCTCCTGACCTGGGTGGCTTCAGCCTTATTTTTCCTTTATTCTTTTTCTGCAAGATTGGACTCACTCTGAAGAAGAAACTTCTGGGGAGTCGGCCACTGAGACAGAAAGCAAAGTGAGAGGAGGGAGTTTAACAGTATGTTGAGGGACTTCCCTGGTCATCCAGTGGCTCAGACTCCTCACCCACAATGCAGGAGACTCAAGTTCGATCCCTGGTTAGAGAACTAGATCCTGCATGCCAAAACTAAAGATCCCGCATGCCACAATGAAGCTCAAAGATCTTGTATGCCCCAACCAAGACCTGGTGCAGTCAAGTAAATAAAATAAAATAAATATTTTTAAAATAATAAAAAAATAATATGTTGAGTAGGTAAGAGTCTTCCTGATGTCATTCTGTCACATATCTAGTCATATCCAGCAATTGGCTCGGTCTAAAAGTGTAATTATGTGTCTTCCACGAAGGGGTCAGTCGCCTTCTTGCCCTTTGGAGGAGGATATCAGGACAGACAGACAGTACCTAGAGCCAGAGCAGGTTGTCAAAGGTCCTTCCCAGAGAGCTAGGGGTCCTGTTCCTGGTCTAGGGACAGTGTCGACCTCTCAGCCTACCTGGGAGTCACAAACTGGACAGTGGTTCCTAGCCTGGAGAGAAGCACATAAACCTCTGCCCCACCCTGCTCTTCCTGGCCACGAGGGCTGGAGGCGAGCCAATCCTCAGCATCAGCAGAATTTCTCATTACACTGCCCCCCACCTACTCCCCACTACCCTCAGACCCTGCCTGTGTCAGCAGGGAATCACAGTGTAGAACTGTACTCCAATGGGCAGCAAGTCAATTCCCACCTGGGGAGGAGAGAAAGAAGGAGAGATGGAAGTGGGGAGGTTATCATGGAGTAGAACTAGGGAAAAGACCAGAGAGAAAGAGAGACCAGTTACAGAGACTGAACTAAGGAAGACATAGGCCATGTTTCAGACTGAGACTGCAGGAGAGGAAAGAAGACTGGAAAGAGAGAGGGAGGAAGAAACAGCCCCTCAGGTAATAACTGTGTAGAGACCGAGGATTTCTTGGTACAGCCAGGAATACCCCCAAGTAGAAATGCCCCCAGGAGGCCTGAGAGAGCTGCCATGAATCCTGGAAGAAGAGCCACATACCCCACCCACCAACCCCCCAGAAGGACAAAATCCACAGGTGCCCACCTCAGATGTGTGGGCTCCTCCAAGAGGCAGGCGGTACATTCTCCTCCCTGAGCCCCTCACAGGGACTGCAGCCTGGAGACTCAGGACCTCCTCCTGTGGTGAGTATCCTCCCCTCCCCAGGCCTGCCCCTGCCCACCATGATCCCATTCATCTGCCTCGTGCTGACTGGGGGAGTCAGCAATTCTGGAGGCCCCGCCAAGTCCAGCAGAGAAGGGCCTGACCTTCTCTCACCGTAATTATCTGTCTCATAAAAAATAGGCATTGAACTTCATAAAACCAATTAAGACTTCAGGGCCAGGGCATAGAAGCAAGCCAGAGTCCAGGCAGCACTGGCGACTGTGTGAGCCAACTCCAAGGGCAGAGCAGTACGTGACAGCTCCCTCCTCTCAGTCCCAGCCCCAAAGGCTGCTAAGCTCCTGCAGCTGTAACAGAAGAGGCTGAGGTCAGACCCAAAGAAAGACTGGCTGAATGGCTGGCAGGAGCTGTGAGGTTTCTTCCCTTTTGTGACTGGCAGCCTAGCAGAGACTGGTTCCTCCCTCCCACAGCCCTCTGTGGTTTCAGAAAACCTCAAGAGCTTCCCATCAAGTTACCAAGGCAACCACAGCCCAGCAAGATCCACAGTGATGATGAAGAGAGAGCGAGCAGAGACTGACAGCAGTCCCCTGACAAGTTGTCAGGGTGGGAACACACGTTCCAGGGTGAGCAAAGAAGCAGAGGCTTCAGGCCAGAGAAACATCCCCCCCTCCCTGTCCAGTCTATTCCAGGACTCGTTTTCCTGCAGCCCAGTCCCAGGTGGGTGAGAAGACAGGCGAGAACACAGCTTCCTACACCGTTAGGGGGGATGGTGGGCATCTCCTCCACAGCTTCCCAAAATGGCAGATGTTGTCGCTCCTGGCCCCAACCTCTGCTTTTAAAATCCACTGGTTGAGTTAACGTCAGGTAAGGATTTTCTTCAGAGAAGGAAATGGCAACCCACTCCAGTGTTCTTGCCTAGAGAATCCCAGGGACAGAGGAGCCTGAGAGGCTGCCGTCTATGGGGTCGCAGAGAGTCAGACACGACTGAAGCGACTTAGCAGCAGCAGCAAAGAGTTTCTTATGTGCGGTTCAATGGCAAATATTTAAATAGTGATTTTGAAAAGAAAAAAGAAAATCCAGTGGGACTCCTTTCCATAACTACCTGCTCTCCCATACAGGAGGCAGAGTTGTTAAGGGATCATGAGCACAGGCTGTTTTGGAATCGGGTTTGGTTCTTGCTGTGGTCACTTTCTAAGACTCTGTGATCTTGGGCAAGTCAATTCTCTCTCAGTCTCAGTTTCCCTTAGCTGAAAACGGGGATAGTATGATAAATTCTCAGGACTTAAAATTCTGGTTCGATCCCTGGGTTGGGAAGATACCCTGGAGAAGAGAAGGGCTACCCACTCCAGTGGACACAACTTACACTTTCAATAATATCATACATATAATGTGCTCATGCAAGGCCTGGTACAGGGTGACTTTTTGCTTTGTTTTTAAATTTTTGGCCACACCTTGTGGCATGTGGGATCCTGGCTCCCCAAATAAGAATCAAACCCATGTTCCCTGCATTGGAAGCAGAGTCTCAACCAACCACTGGACCTCCAGGGAAGTCCCACTGGGTCAGTTTTTTTTTTTTTTTTTAATTTAGCTGTTAAACATTTTATCCTTATTAGTAGCATTTTAATTTTTATTATAACTGTGTGCTTCCATTTACTCATCTGTAAAAGAGGAGTCATGATTCAGTGGGTCAAAGATTGAACAAGATAAAGCACGTGTAATGCTTAGAACAGTATCTTCCCCTTAGAAAGTGCATAATGAATTGGACCTGTTATTATTATGATTTCTACAACTCCCTTGCCACCCCTCCCCCCACTACCAAGCCTTCAGATTAGGTACCTAGAAGTTATCCCTGAGCTGGCCCCAACTCCTAGCTCCCTAAGTAGTATTGGCTGTGAAAAGGAGGCTTCTGAACTGTACTGAACTTCTAACTCACTTCTGGACCAAGAATAAGTCTTTAACTTCTGCACTCCCTCATTTCCATCTCAGGAGCCTCAGGTTCCCTGCGCAGGCTAATGTCCAGCTAGATCAGCATCCTGAAGGAAAGGGGTCATGGTCATTTAGAAGGGAAAAAGGTCAGCCACCAAGTTAGAGTAGGGGACACAAGAGAATAAATGAAAGACACATGGGTGGAGTTACAATGCCTTTTAAAGGTTCCTTTCTTTTGCTGGTCCAGCTGAGGCCTCATTTCTATAAGGAAATCTCAGATATAACAAGCAGTTGCAGACTGCTCCCAAACACTCGCCATCTTCCTCTCAGGAAACATCAACACTCCTCTAGGGCCCAATCACACTTTTGACCTTTGAGACCCATGAACTGGTCTGTTTGTGATGCAGTTTTCCTCATACTCAGCCCTTTCTGCACATCTGTACCTCATGATTCAGTCACATACAAACTGCACGGGAGGGTGTCCCAGGGTCTCCAGTGTATGCTGCAAGCTTCAAGCCTGGGCTAAAACTACAGCTGGAAGAACTTAGGTGAAACCTCAGGAAAATGTCCTGGTTCCAGGAGCTGGGAGACAGAGAAAAAGGCTACAGATAAGCTACGGAATTTGCGCCTCTGCAGATTTTCATCTGGAGCAGGCCCAGTCCCTAATCTCTACTGCCCTAAAGAGCTTGAGAATTAATCCCTCAGTTAGGGGTAGATGGGGCTGGGGCTCTCTGGACCCTAAAGACACTGGAGCCAGGGCCTCCTACATTGGGCTTGTCTTCCCACTCTCCTCACCCTCCTCTCCTCCACACCCTGGAGGACTGCTGCCTTAATGTTTATAGCCACCCCGAGGCCTGTGGGATGAAGTGGGACCCTGAAGGCCTGGGAATTCCTGCAGAGCCAGACTGTAGAGAAAACTAGTGATTTGGGGTTCTGAAGTTAGAAATCAGTTCTGAGGATGACTTGGACTTGTACTCCCCCAGAATAAATTCACAGATTTGGCCCCGTGCTTCCTTGAGAAGAAAATGGCAACCCACTCCAATATTCTTGACTGGGAAATCCCATGGACAGAAGAGCCTGGTAGGCTACAGTCCATGGGGTTGCAAAGAGTCGGACATAACTTAGCGACTAAACAACAACCACCTCAGCTCTGCTAGTGATACCTGAGATCCTGTCCTCTACCACCAGCCACCGTATACTGGCCTCCCCCCATTCCTTGAACAGAGACAACTACTGATACAGACAAATACTGATACTATTTTACCATCCCTGTGCCCCTAACTCAATACTCACACAGGCCCTGTTACTGGAGAAGAGGATTTGGCTTTGAGATGACTGGGTGGTGGATGAAGAAATCTGAGGGAGATGAATGGAAGAAAGTAGGAGTAGGGGTCCTTGGGAAGTCTCCTCTTAGGGGCTTTTCCTCAGGGCAGCTGCTGCCCAGAAAGCCTCAACCAGGTCAGCTATGGGTCAGGAATGAGCCACACCCCACCAATCTTCTCAGCACTCCTACTGAGTAGATCTCCTACCCCATCCCCATCAGACTCCCAGACAAGTCCAGGATAGTCACAGAGGACTGTGTTCGGTCTGGGAAAAATAGAAAAAGTCTCTCCCGTTTCCCCACCATGATGAAGAATCTAGTGGGCACGGCATGGGTATTAGCAACACAGATTAATCTGGAAGTCATTCTGAAGAAAATATAGCTCCCCAAAGACAGCTAAACCACTAGCAAGGGGCCAGGAGTTACACTGTCCCCAAACTGGGACCCATTTGGTCTTGGCCATGGCTCCCAGATAGCGACCTGCCCTCCCAACTAATCTCCCAGAGGCAGAAGTCAGGTTCCTTTCAGCCCAAGGAGTCTCAGGGAATATTTAGAAAAGCGATTTTCTCTCAAGTCTCTGTCTGCCTGCTAGAAAAAGACTACTTCCAACTCTCAAAGGGTTTGCCCTGTTCACCCTCAGAATGACAGGTGGATATACAAAATTTCTATTATGTTCAGAGTCCAGGCTGAAGATGGTCCCTAGAATCCTCTCTTGGGATGACCCAGGAGTGCCCCCTGCTGCCAGGCTTGTCTGAAGGCAGTTTGGGGTGGAAGAAGGAAGGCGTGTTAAAGTCCATTCTAGCTGCTCCAGCAGAAGGGGCCATGCTTTATGCTGCCGTCTCCACACACCACCTGAATCAGAGCTGGATCTCCCCAGGAGTCACTGAGGATGGGAACAGCCAGAGAGGAGCTATCTGGGAGAAGGACAACACACCGGGGCCCTGCAGCCTGGCCTCCGGCACATGCCCAGAGCTCAGAGGAGGGCTGTCCACTCTGCAGGGGTCCCTGGCTTCAGGAGAGGAGTCAGGTTCCACGTAGCAAAGTCAGCCACCTCTGTGCCCCAGAGAGAAGAGGCTGTGCCACATTCGGTGAATCGCCTCAGTGAGAGTGCAGTGGGAGATCGACACAGGAGAGACCCCGCTTCTCCCCAGAAATTCCCTCAGATGCCAGTGAGACATGACCAAATTTATCACTGACAATACAGATAAGAATGCTGCTGTTGCTGCTAAGTCACGTCAGTCGTGTCCGACTCTGTGCAATCCCATAGACAGCAGCCTACAGATAAGAATAGTTGTTTCCAAAAAGACCTTCGGCTCCACGTCTGTAAGCTCAGGAAAAACTAGAAGATTCTTCAGGTCTCTTTAGCTCCAACATTCTGTGAGCCTATAGGATTCCACAGCCCACCTCACTCCTAGTGGCTGCCTTTTGTCCTGACCACCCACTACTCCCCACCCCTAGTTCTTTCTTTAACCTAATTTAAATCTATCTTGCTTCATGCTAAACAGGGGCAGCTAGGAGGGAGGGTCTTCTTCCAACACTTCCTGTTTTCAAGATCAGAGACAGAGAGGGAAGCCAGAGGGGGGCAGTGTGTGTATGTGGGTGGGGGGAGACAGGACACAGAGAAACCCAGAGAAAAAGAAGGAGCAAAATAAGGGGTGGAGAGATGACCAGCTAAGACCCAAGTAAATATCTGAGAGAAACCTTCTGACTGGCTGGAGAGGTAGAGAACAAACCTCAGAACTGCCTCTAGTCACTTTCCCTCTAAATGGTTCGCAGGTACACCTCTGCACTCTCACTCAATGTAGGTGTGAGCGTGCATGCACATGTACATCCTGTGCTGTGCTTAGTTGCTCAGTCGTGTCCAACTCTTTGCTTCCCCATGGACTGTAGCCTGCCAGGTTCCTCTGTCCATGGGGATTCTCCAGGCAAGAATACTGGAGTGGGTTGCCATGCCCTCTTCCAAGGGATCTGCCCAATCCAGGGATCAAACCCAGGTCTCCCAAATTTCAGGCAGATTCATGGGTGCTTAGACTGTGGGAAAGACCTAGCTGGATGTGGGGCTGGAGGGGGAAGCAGTTCTTTCCTGGCCACAGAGTTCTGCCTCCACCTGCATAATCATGTTCCCTTTCACAGCCCACCTCCCAGCCTCCAAGCCTTCCAGCGCTAGGTCTTTGTGATTTCAAAACAGCTCCCTGCCTGAGTGCCACCTCCAGGAAGTACTGAGCTGGTCAAATGAGGGGATGCAAGGAAGGAGAGCAATCCTATTCCCTCCAGAGCACGACCTCCATCAAACACCCTCCTTTTACCTCCCCTCCCCTCCACCTCTTTCATCACTGCCACCGACAGCTGCAGGAACAGTCCTCCTCACCCAGAGCAGTGGACTGCAAGGAACAGCCTACTTCCCAGGGATGGGATGGGATAGGTCTGGGGCGGCAACATTCCCAGCAATGCCAATACCCTCTGCCTCCCTTCTCCTGTAAGTAAAGAAACAAAAGGGAAAGCCCTCCCAGTCAGTCCTTACAGCCACTTTGCAGTCACCCCAGCTCCCTGAAATCCCTGCCCAAGCTCTCCACAATTCTGCCCTCCCAAGAGAGCCTATATTTCTCAGACCTTTGAAAGTCACTCCAGGATATCTCACCCTGAAAGACAGATCTGCTCTTAGGACGCAGGGAGACAGTGATGAATTCGCCCACACACTAGCAACCTACTTCCATTAACTCTTGTGTCCAAATAGTTTCTTTAAATCACCAAAGATGAGGCTGGGGGAGGGAAAGGCAAGTCTGACAGCAATCTTCAGTGGGGATTCCTCCTCCAAACCTGGCCAGAGCCAGGCAGGAGAAAAACCCAGCACATCCATACTCTGGAGACTTCTGGAGCAAAGTGAAGGAAATGAGACCCCACACCGGCATCCCACAGCGCCTCCTGTGACTTCAGTTATCTTCAAGTCATTCCACTCCCTTGGATTCTTGGAAAAACAACACATACGTGGGACTATGCACCCCTTCCTCGGGGCTTTCAGAGCTCTGGCTGTTCCTGGACAGGGTGGGGGTGCTTCTCAGAGCATCCTGACCCCTTAGACAGACAAGAGAGCACCATCCCCCATGTGATCAGCATCTGGGGGACCCAGAAGGGCAGGGCACAAGAAGGATAACAGATAAGACAGAAAACAGATAAGCTCTGTACTGCAGTTCCCAGTTTACCCATTTCTTCTCACATTACCCTATTTAATGCCCTCATTGTACAGTTGAGGAAGCAGCGACTCAGAGGAGTTGACTTGCCCAAAGCTACCAGCTAGAAAAGGGATGGATCTGAGTCCAGCACTGGTCTTCTCCTCTTCAGGGAGACTACGTCCTGGTAGTTTAGGAGACCAGGAAAAAGGTAACATTTCAGGTGCTAAGTACGTCCACCTATCCTTGGCTCTGGAACACAGTATTATCAGCTCAAAACTACAGTTCTAGCCCCTGCCCTGCTTACACTGCCTGCCTCTAAGCCAGTCTCCAGCTGGATGTTTGAACACCTTGGGGGTGGGCCAGGTGGGGCCCAGAAGGCAGAAGGGACAGAGAAGGGAAATGCTGGCATTTCTCCAGGGCCCAGGAGCGGCAGAGAGAATGAGAAGTGGGCAGATGGGCCTAAATGGGCCACGTGGGAAGCCTGGGCTACAGGAAAAATGTGGGCACAATGTGGCCTGGCTAAAACATGGTTGTGCCCAATTGGCAACCTGAGCAGTTTTCCCTTCCTCCATTCTCCCAACACCCCTCCAAATTGCCTGCTTCAGATGTGATTCTTTCCAAATGGGCTCCCCTCCCCCACAAACGGCTGGCATGTGGAGGGAGGTTGTGGACTGATTACTGACATTGTAGCCTCCTTCCAGCAGCAGCAGGCTGGGGAGCTGGCAGCCCAGACCACAACAGGAGCAGCTTGTGATGGTCTGTTCCAGCAGATTGGACAGGATTCCTCATGGCTCAG